>NC_055989.1:84098021-85364696 GCF_018446385.1 Zingiber officinale
CACAAGTACATTTCCTGCTAGCATAATAAGTAAATCCTCCTTAGATTGCTCAATTATGCAAGTGCCTTGATAATATATCATTTACTTGAACTCTCGCTTTTCAATAGGTGGACCGCCTAAGTTTTTTCACTACAAAGTGGGATGGATTCCAGATACGATATGCATAGATATCCGAAGTTAATCTTTATGCAATAGATTCAACAATTTCCCCTGTAAAATTAATCCAACAGAGGAGATATAAACAATTTGAAAAACCATTCCAACAGCTATTGTATAAGTGTTCTGTTTGTGTAATGATCAAATTTAGGGCATATATGCACATTATAGCACCATTGAGAACAAAAATGCATATAAACATATAGGCATACTATAAGCTTCCAGCAATGCAGTACAGCAAGAAGCTGGAACTGGAGATGATGGTAGCTCCCGAAGAACATACTGCAGAGTTCTATGAATATTAGTAATTGATCAAAGTAAACTCTAAAATTAGAGGTTTGTTATCTAGTCACTGAAAGAGATGTAAAAGAACCTTGACACAATCACCAATAATATGGGCATCCTCATCAGCTGCAAACTCAATCTTTCCTGGAAAAAGTGTCAATGAACTCATCTTAATAACAATATATATAATTCCGAAAAATACAAAAAAAATCAAAACATAATATCGCTGGTTATGATTAAGGCTAGATCAGCAAACACTAAAAATTACTAATTCAATAGAAAAAGGACACAAACCTTGCTCATATTCTTGGATTCTTCGATGAACTTCTTCGACATCAGCAGCTTGCCGCAAAATTCCTTCCACCTTTGTTCCTGAAAATTTTATTCCTTAAGCTGATTAGCTAAGGGGGCATTTGGTTCTTTCCTAGGAATAGGAATCGGAATCGGAATCATTGTATTGTGGAATGGGAATGGGTATGAGCATGGATATCACTCTTAAAAGTAATGTTTGTTAGTTGTATATCTTCTATCGGAATAAATCAAAGTTTCCTTTTTTACCCTTAAAGGAAAATAAGAGAAAAAATTAGATGTGAGAGAAAGATGAATGTGAGAGAAAAATATGATGAGAGAGAATGATGAGAGAGAAAGTGTGATAAGAAAGAATGAAGAGAGAGAGAAAATGTGATGAGAGAAAATGAAAAAAGAGAGTGTGATTGGTGAGAGCATGATAAGAGAAAATATGATGTGAGAGAAAGTATGATAAGGGAGGATGAAGAGAGAGAAAATATAGTGAGAAAAAATGAGGAGAGAGAGTGTGATGAGAGAGATTGAGGAGAGAGAAAGTATGGTGAGAGAAAAAAGAACAGTCAATATGATGGGAGAGATTGAGGAGAGAGAAAGTATGATGAGAGAGAAAGTGTGTTGAGGAAAAAAGGAGTAAGTGTGATAAGAGAGATTGAGGAGAGATAAAGTGTGATAAGAGAGATTGAGGAGAGAGAAAGTATGATGAGAGAGAAAGTGTGATGAGAAAAAAAAGAGAAGAGAGTGTGATGGGAGAGATTGAGGAGAGAGAAAGTGTGATGAGAGAGAAAGTGTGATGAGGAACAAAAGAAGGAAGAGAGTGCGATGGAAGAGATTGAGGAGAGAGAAAGTATGATGAGAGAGAAAGAGAGTGTGATAGGAGAGATTAAGGAGAGAGAAAGTGTGTGATAAAATGATGAGAGAGAAAATATAATGAGAGAGAATAAGGAGAGATAAGTGATATAAAAGAAAAAATAAATAAATATATTTTGATATTTGATATTAATGGAGAAAATTTTAGTTTTAAGTCAAGGGTATTTTTGGAATAAGGGAATATTTTGATTGATGAAAATAGGATAATGGCTCATTGAAGGGGAGGTACATGGGAATGAGTCATTACCCAATTTCAAGGATTCATTCCCTTATTTGTATTCATATTCCTATAATCCAAACATTAACAATGGGAATCAATGATTCTCATTCTCATTCCCCACTCCTATTACCCTAAACTAAACGCCCCCTAACTACTAGAGAGCAGCCTTCAATCCAAATGCAGATCTCTTCTGATGAGGTAGAATTATTCATGCTTCAGTTTGGAAAGCAAGGGCATTATGCATAAAGTCAGAAAAGGGAAACATTCTGAAACATAAAGGCCTTGGGCAAAGAGCTGTTTAAATGTTGATAGTAATACTACATGTTGAAAGTTAATATAATATATGGTAAATTATGGATGGAGAGTATAATTAAGAGAGGGGAGGGAGGGGAGGGGGTGGTGCTGCCGCCGGCGGTATAGCTAATAAGAGCACACCGGCAATGGTTGGTAGCTTTGTTGTTATGGCATTCAGCAGGGAGGAAGCTATGGATGGATCATGCTAATGACTTTGGGCAGAAGACAAGGTTCCTTTCCCTTCCATCACCATCCTCTCTTCTCTTCTTTCTCTCATTCTCCACCACTCCAAGCAAACAAAGCCTTAGATGATTCATAAAAGAAATCAAGGGGCGGGCAGAGTAGGGTAAAATGATTTCATATAAGATGCCAAACTTTTGGTTTTTTTTACAGTTTGAACATTCCATGTATAGGGAAGACTTGCAGAGGAGGAATGTGAGTAAAATGAAATATAAATCCTTAAGACTAATTATCTAAATGGGCATGCAAACCAAAACTTCATCGTGATGTCACTACTTTGTTCTTGCTATGTACCTCTATACCAGCTCCAAAACTTCTTAGGATGAGTAGAGGTGATGAGCATGCTCACCAACACTATCAATAATTATCAAGCATATTAAAATCTATCAAATATGGAAAATACTAAAAGTCCACAAAAAAATTAGAATTAGGATATTCAAAGACTAAAATGGCATATTTGTTTTGGGGTTTTGGGACTCACCGAACTTCTCAAGAAAGCATAAAGCCTTTTCTAGAAAGGATGGCCCTCCATCAATATCTTCAAGGGCGAGCAAAATTGGTCTACCAACAACCAAGGATTTGATAGGCCGCTTGTCCCTCCCTGCCCATGATTCAAAAAATTAACAATCAAATTAGACAATTAGATGGTACAATAATTCCAATCTTTACTAGTCTATGTTAAGTAAAGAAAATCAGAGCTTAAGATAACTGGGGCTTACAATAATGGAATGATCCTTCAAAAGTATCCCCATTATCATTACGAAAAATTCCATTATGTCCCATCACAAGGGCAGCATTTGGAGCTTGAGCAAGTGCATGCTCCAAAGCTGTTTTCCATTCAAACAAATCGTCCACAGATTCTGCCTGGCACAGCCATAAGAAAAGCTAACAAGATTAATTGTCCATAAACAGCCAAAGTAATTTTCACAAGGGTGGACCATTGATTTCTCAGTAAAACTTGTCCAAAGGTGAGATGAAGAGTTTGTAAAGCACCTTAAGGGTAAATGCCCGACCATCACGTCCATCAGGAAACAAAACAGTTAGTAACTTCTTATCTTCCCTAACAACCACACTGAAAATAAACCTTTTATCAAACAGAACATATATCCACAATAGCAGCTGATAAACTAGGAAAGAAACATAGTTACTTAAAATTAATATAAAAAAGGAGTTTACCTTCCAGAATTATTTAGGTCAATACCACCCAAAGTAAGATTGACTTCGCCACCTCTTTGGGGTAATGCACTCTACAATGCCACCAAAAGTCAATTAATATTCTGCATATGCTCCAACTTAAGCTAAAATTTATACTTTGTCACCCCACATTCAATCAAATTCGGAGGTAATAATTTTTGTTTCTTTTATGGCATAAGGTTTCAGGCATCATGGAGAAACACTACAATAAGCTGTGCTTATTTATTCTGATAAATACCTTTTAACAGAAAATTAGATCAGGTCTGTGTGCTACTCAAAGGACCATTGAGGATCAAATAAATGTGATTTTATACCTACATTTAGTAAGTCTATTTCAATGACTCATATTATCCCACTATTCTATGATGTCAAGGCTTTTCTATGTACAAACAACAAACTATAGATAAAAGCTACTACAAGTGGAACATACAAAAAGTGGTCTTTACTTTCTAAATAAAAGTAATCAATCAAACATACAGGATCATTCTTGAAGAAAACAAGAGAAGTCCGTGTGAGTATAAACCAACGCCTCTTCCATGATTTCCAACCAATTCCTGTGTATTGTGATATGCAGGCAAAAGGTTAGAGAGCTCACAAATTAGTGCTACTAATTCAGCCATTGAATCAAGACATTATTACGAAAGAATAGAATCATGGTACCAAGAAACTAACCTGATATATGCAACTATTCATAATGTTTGATTTTCATAATGTATTATTAGTTAGATAGCATCATTTATAACAGATTTATTGATTATGATATCTGACAACAGATTTATTAATAAAAAATAAATTTTAATTTTTTTTATTCCAGTCCTACCTATCTAATAAGGTCAATACCTTAGTTTTTTGGACTTCCAATAACAATACTGATTTTAACAAACAAGATAACAACCTATGCTTTATATATAGCCTCCAAACCAAATCATGATAGAAAATAATAATATGAGACTAAACTAATTATTTTAAAACCTTTCACAACATTAATAAACAGGAAGGAAAATCAAGGAGCAAGAGAATAGTTGTAAAGTGGGAAGAAGAGAATAGTTGTAAAGTGGGAAGACAGCTCGATTGAAGTCTCAATGCATGTTGGCAATTTTAAAAAAAAAACTCAAAGAAGAGTTTGAGCCTTTGTTTCTGACAGACAAGGATCTGAAATGTAGATAGACAAAGTTCATAATATTTCAGTGACTATCAGCGGCTTACCTTTCTTCACAAGTGCCACATAACATCTATGGTTCAAGAAAATAGTATACCATGGACGAAGACAAGCTAGCTGGCTAAACTTGATAGACATCCTTATATAATGAATTCACTCAAAATCAACTTGGTTCTATGCAACATAATCTCAATCTTTTAGAAAAGAAGAAAACTAACCTTTAGATGAAATAAACAATGGTCCACTTTTAAAAACCTGCATTGACAACTGGAAAAAATAAATAAATAACACCGAGTCAAGTTATGAAGTTTCAGGCAATTATAAATTAAGTACAGCAAGCACATTAGCCATTACCAAGTTGCTTAGAATCTTCAGAATGACAAACTGTAGTTCAAATAATTAAATGCTGATGCACAAAGTAGTTGGATATAGTAAAACATATTAGAAAAGGTTCCACTTCAAAGCCATTTCAACCAACTTACGAAGATAGTTACCTTAAGAGAGAGATACAAATTTGATAGAGGGACTAGAAAAATAATAATAGGTTGTCAAGTTAGGTCGAGTAAGCATTTTGAGGTGCGATTTCAATATGTACTAAAGGAATCAATGGTGCCAGCTCTTCGAATTGGTGAGGGTATCGGGGATTCTTTTATGGTGTTTCCAAGACGTTCAACTGCCAGAATATTTTTTGACAGTAGACCATCATCGTCATTTTTCAAAAATGACACCTAAAAACATGTCTAGTGAAGTGTTCTCAGCTAAAATATTAAAAGTTGTCGGTTCCACCTTAAAATCTTGTTTTGTTGTAGTCAACACATTAAAGGTCAAGACCCTTTCTCTTATGTCTTTTGTTACAAGTTGTAACACTTAGTGAAGTTTAAGGTAAAAAATTTGGATAGGTCACCATGATCAGAAACCATAATCAAATAGTAGGAAAACTTTATTTGTCCTTTTCCTAATTTGCTTGAGTTGAATCAAAAGTTATTTGACTTCTTGAATAATCTCCTTAGTTCATGCATATTACCAAATAAGCCATTTCTTTAATTCATCTATAAAGTAGATATATACTGTTTTTGCATTGCATGTGCTGAACTGTTAATTCTTATCTTAGAGCTAGTTGATGATGCAAAACAATCATAATTTGAGAGATGACCTATGCTCTTTTAGTATTTGCTTAAGTTGAAGCAAAAGTTATTTGACTTCTTAAATAACCTCCCATTGTACATGCATATTTACCAAATAAGTCATTATTTCTATAATTTATCTATAAAGTAGATGTACATTATTTTTGCAGGGTGGTAATTGACTGTTGCATGTGTTCCATTGTTAATGTTTATCTTAGAGTTAGTTGATGAGTGTGAAACAACCATAATTTGAGATGAGATAACCATGAAGACCAAAAAGGGATATTAATAATATGTGATGAGAATGGAACTCAAGTTGATTCATCAACAGCACCATGTCATCAGCACATTCAGTCAGTCGACGTGCATTTTCCGACAGCAATTGCTAAGGCAATCGTATGCACATTTGAGCATACATAATATACAACTCCATGTAGTGTCAAAGTGCAAGGAAAAAGTCACAATTCCCTCACTCAATGGAGTATTATAAAATAAAAAAGGATGAAAAATGACTAAGCCATAATGATATTTTTATGATTATGAATGTGATATGCTACTTTATGTTAATTTAGTGAATTGTCCTTGCATACTGCCATATTTTCCGCTCAACTCTTCCAGGCTAATGTTCCCTTTTATTGTTGCCCCCAAATCCTATTGAAGCCGGTACTAAGAAGTAGGGGTGTCAAAAATGAACCCGACCCGACGACCCAACCCGAGTCGACCCGAAAAAAATCAGGTTCGGGTTGGGCATTTTCGGGTTCGGGTTGGAGAATAAAAAAAGTTTCGGGTTGGGTCGGGTCGGGTTCGGGTTGACCCGGGTTGACTTAAATATAGGGTTTTGTGGGTTTTTTGGGGCTTAAATCAAATTTAATTTTTAAAATTTAGATGTTTTTATGTATATTAATATCATGTTTGTATGCTAATGATGGAGAATTGAGATAAAAGTGAAGAATTATAGGGAAAATAGCCCCAAAAAATCGTTTTGAATAGGATTTTCGGGTTATATGGGTCGGGTTCGGGTTGATCGGGTTGGTCGGGTTCGGGTTCGGGTTGAGGTGTTTTGGGTTGAACTCGAGTTCGGGTCGGGTTCGGGTTGGGTTAAAAAAAAAAACTCAACCCAACCCAACCTGACCCGACCCACCCGAATTGACACCCCTACAGTAAGAAGAATCATTATGTGATCTGAGATGTGCATTTGATGTTCAAGCTTTCAGACTTTTCCAAATTATGGAGGTTTCATTGTTTTGCTTACTACTTGGTATGCATTTAAATTTTTATGGGCATTTTAATTATTTCCTATTTTTGCTACCATGTAAAATCATAGTAGTCAAGAACTGTATAGTATCAGGATCGAATGGGGAAAAAAATCTAAATTTTGGTTGGATCAGAACAGGATAATATGAAAGTAAAACATTAACGAAAAAGATAGTTTCACATGTGAGATAGCAAATTGTTTTCAATCATAATAAGGTAGATTATCTTTCATCAAGTATCGTATAATTAACAATATATAGTATAGATAGTTAGTATTAGAGCTAATAAGGTTAAAAGAGTAATACATAATATGTTATCATAATATTAGCAATGTGATAGTATTGTCATTTTCAAGTTCATAGTATTATATTATTGTCTCCTCCGTTTAATAATTTTTTAGGTACTTACCAACTAGCATTTGTGTGATAAGCAAAAGTACACCCGTAGGTCATAGATAATGACAATTCGAAGAACAAGTATAAAACATGCTCACCTTATTGAGCTTAGTTCACTTTGGAATGTAACCTTCGCTGTGCTAAGCATTATCACACTATCACTAGCTTATTTAGGCGGCATAACCAAATCGTAACTCTCTTATTCAGGGATCATGGGCTCCAAACTTTCTTAACTGTGCGCAATCATTGATGAGAAATCACCCATTTGGAAGTTTAAAGAATCGCAAAGCATGAGTAATAGACCATTCTATCAGCGTATGTATCTATAATCATAACAAATGTGTTGGGCTTCTGCGGACTGTCAGGTAACATGAACCTGGAACCAGTGTCCTAATCGCACGAGGCATAGCCAACAAACAAAGTTCGCCTGCTTCCCAGATCAGTCCAGTAGTAAATCCAGACATTTAACATACTGCAACGAATGGCGAGTAAATGTGCTCGAATGTATTTTTTTAAAAAAAAAATCCTAAAAACACAAACGGGAAGATTTTTTTTAAAAAAAAAAATCGACTACGAACTTTTAACAGAAAAAGGAGCGCAGATCAGAAAGTGGTGAAGAGAAGTATACGGTATTAGGTGCTACGGCACGATGCCGCTCGAACATTGCCCCCGCAGTCGGAGCCGACGACATCCCGCGCCGTCTGCATCAGATCAGGCGCTCCTTCTCTCCCTACCCTGCCAAATCTCCAAAATCAGTAGCAAAACAACATCTGCAAGCTGAAAAAAAAAAACTGTATGGGCAGGATAACCGCACCCACCCGCATTGTCCTGTGCGCCGGCTACCGCGACGGATCTACTCCACGGCGCAGGAGGCGAAGAAGCGATTAGGGTTTGGGGGTGGGAAGGAGTAGGAGAGGCGTTAGATTGCGAGGATGGATGCGAAGAGCAGCAAGCGACGGATGGAGGACCAGAAGACGGGGACAGAGCTGTTTGTTTACTTGTGTTGGACGACATTAGGTTGGGGGTATTGAAGTGGTAGTGGAGTTAAAAAAATAAATAAAAGAATAAAAAGTTGGGTTTTTTTTTATTTGATCCATAGTGCAGCGGCCACGCGGTCTTAATTTTGCAGCAGCCTTAATTAATGGAAGATTGATTTAAAACTTTGAACTGATGGATCGTTTGCGGTGAATACTTACTTTCTTATTTAATGGGTGAATTTTTTTTTTTTTATGAAATCGGGTTCGATGATTCCTATAAAAAATTAATGGTAAATCGTCTTTAATCTCTACGGACCAAACTTTATTTTTTCTTCGACTTTCTAATCTATTTTAATTTACCAAATTACACTCTTTTTTTATTTTATACGACGCGTTTTATATTCCTCCGACTTTTAGCGAACTCTCTTCCCAACTTCCACCCTCGACCGTCTAAAATAATTCTTTCGACGTTGAACGCAAAAATCATAGAGACGACAGAACCCGACTTTCACCTTCAAGTATATAACTTAAAGCTTCAGGTGTAAAATCTGACTTTCATCTTCAATCCAAGGATCATTGATGAATATCGGATCTGAAAAAGTAAGAAGGTGGTAATCGGAATAATCAAAGGACTGCTAACGTGAAGAAGTGATTTGCATTATATTTCGAAGACAGAAACAAACGTATTCGAATAGAAGGTAAGTTATGTTTTTGTACCCTAAATTTTGACTGATTTATTGTTCTTGTTTGTAGAATAAAATTAAGATTATTATTGATGTATGTTTCTATGAAATGGTGTGAAAAATTGAACCTTTAGTTCATGAGTATTGTCGATTTTGTTAGGTTGAATAAAATTTGGTTTTAGTGTTCGAATTGTAATTATATGAATGAATTTGTATTACATCTTTTTCAATTCAAGGAATGAATGAGATATGTAAGTTTTTATAGTGATTATCAATAAACTGTTGGAAACCAAACAATCTGTAGCTGGAGATTTACAAGAAATTAGCTGAATCTAAATACTCAAATTAAATTAAACTCACAGTTAAAATGGCCTGAGCAGATAATCTCAGGTTACCAGCAGGGGCTGGTTTTCTGACCTCAGAGTCTGAGCAATCAAAGTGTCGGAGCAGACTGAAAGATAGACAGGCAGAGCGGGAGACCGGTCGGGCAGATCAGAAGGGTGAGTGGTCGACCCAGCAAATGAAGAGTCCAACCGAGTGGACAAACAAAGCAGAGGACCGAGGCCTGCGATCGACGCAGTTTCCTTAAACATATTCGCCCCACCTCCGGCTGTGCTTCGAGGTTTTCTCGGATCGTCTGTTTCCCAGGATATAACAGGAAAACCACGAACGCAACCAAGCACTGATTATTCGTGGCGAACTGAGAATGCACCTGAGTGCTATCACAAGAAGTTTAGCCGAGCGGATGCACGACTGAGAGAAAGAATCAGGGAACAAAGGTGGAGGAATTCTCTTGCTTTTGCTTCGCTTTCGCTTTGCTCAAGATCCACCCTCCTTATATAGGAGCTCTCATCTTGCCTGCAATAAATGATCAAATTATGATCATTTAATGCTGAGTTTAATTTCGTCATTAATGAATTTAATGTCTTCATTAATGTCGAGACGTTACAGAATTATTATTAATGAGATTAATGTCGCCATTAATACTGAGACGTTACGAAATCATCATTAATAAGTTTAATGCCGCCATTAATGTCGAGACGTTACGGAATCAGCATTAATTTCACATTAATGCTTCCATTACACCCTTGAGCAAGATTCAAGTGGCAATATGTTGGTTCATTCTTTTGGGTAAATTTTATCTCAACCGGTTCGGCATTCGACATGTGCAAGTCGTGCTCGCGCACGAGTCAACCTTGGTTCAGTACAATCCGGGCCTTGGATTTGCACCCACCCCTGCGCACTCACGCGTGAGAGAGTCTCTCCCCATGCATATATTTATAACATCAATGCATGTGTCATAATTTAAACCAACAATAAAGCCAAGAGACTTCTAATGTGGGACTAAACTCATGCACAATAGAGTCTCTTCGTCTCCACCTCTTTATTCCATTCACATTTCCAACAATCCCCGACATGAATGGAAAACAGGGTATGTAATAGCATTCAACAGTTGAGTCAAGTATAGGATAGGTTGGTTTTACTCTTTGAACCCTCCCTTGTGAAGATCTGGTTGCTTACTGGCTGATAGTAGACACGATATCTTTGAACTATACTGTCGTCTATATAAGCAATGACAAATCTCACCAAAGACTCTCCCTGATACAACTCAGTTCTCATGAGTGTGTTCGTTCTTGCCCATGAACACGCTTGGTTCTGTGAAAAGCTCTAAGAATTATGCCTCCAATTCTCTTCGAAGCGACCCCACTTCTTTCTCACATAGGTGATCCATCAAGAGTTGTCATCTACTCTTCTTGATCATTAAAAGTCCATCGGCTTACCCTAGTCTAGTTACTGTTTCATTGGGTTATCCCCCGCAGTGTGCCTAGTCAGTGCAGATTAGTTGTCCCTTTGAACCTAGTTTTTGGGATCTCCAGCCAGCATAGGTTGGGTGTCCTCTATATTGATCGCTGACAACGGCATCAAGCTCATTCCTCTTGATGAGCTTGCAACTAACTCTCAATTTAACCCCTTGGTTAGCGGATCCACTAGGTTATCTTTTGACTTCACATAGTCAACAGTGATAACTCCAGTTGAGAGTAGTTGTCTAATGGTATTATGTATACGACGTATAGGTCTAGACTTACCATTATACAGATGGCTCTGTGCCCGACCGATTATTTATTGACTATCGCAATGTATATAAATCGCCGACACAGGTTTCGGCCATTGTGGAATATCTTCTAAGAATTGTCGTACTCATTCAACCTCTTCACCACATTTGTCAAGAGCTACAAACTCATATTCCATCGTGGATCTGGTTATTACGGTTTGCTTAGAAGATTTCTAGGAAATGGCTGCACCTGCTAGAGTGAAGACATATCCACTCGTAGACTTAGAGTCTTTTATATTAGATATCCAACTTGCATCGCTATATCCTTCAATCACAGCGGGATATCTCGAATAGTGCAATCCATATTCACGAGTATACCTTAAGTACCTCAGTACTCTTGTTATCCCTTTCCAGTGCTCAACACTGGGATTACTCGTGTATCTACTCAGTTTGCTTACTACGTAGGCCAAGTCTGGTCGTGTACAACTCATCAAGTACATCAGACTTCCAATCACTCAAGAGTACTCCATCTGCGAGATACTTTCACCTCAATTTTTCAATAGATGTTGACTCGTATCTATCGGTGTTCGTGCCAACACAGTATTACCCTTGGTGAATTTCTCAAGAATCTTGTCCACGTAATGGGACTGACTAAGAACAAGTCCTTCTGTCGTTCTAAGAATTTTGATTCCTAGAATCACATCAGTTAGGTCCATGTCTTTCATGTCAAATCTTGAGCTCAACATATTTTTGTGGATTTGATTATCTTATCATTACTCTCAATGATAAGTATGTCATCTACATAGAGGCACAAGATGACATAGTCACTCTCTGTGGCTCTCATGTAGACACATTTATCGCATTCATTGATCTTGAATCCACATTCCTTCATGGCATTATCAAATTTCTCATGTCACTGCTTTGGTGCTTGTTTCAAGTCATACAATGACTTCACCAATCTACAAACCTTATTTTTTCTGTCCTGGCACAGAAAACCCCTCAGGTTGATCCATGTAGATTTCCTTTTCTAAATCACCATTTAGAAAGACTGTCTTTACATCCATCTGATGTATTTCGAGATTCCATAGAGCGGCAATAACCAACAATACTCTAATGGAAGTTATTCTCGAAACCGAAGAGTATGTATCGAAGTAATCAAGGTCTTCTCGTTGTCGGTATCCTTTGATTACCAATCTGGCCTTATATTTATCGATCGTGCCATCTAATTTTATTTTCTTCTTTAAAATCCACTTGCAACCTAGTGGTTTACTTCCCGGAGGAAGATCCATGAGTTCCCAAGTGTGATTTTGTAAGATAGATTCTATCTCAGATGTAATTGTCTCTCTCCAGTGAGGTCCATCAGACGAGCTTACTGCTTCTGAGTAACTCCGGGGCTCACTTTCCAGCATGAAAGTGATAAAATCCGATCCGTAGGATTTTTCTACCCGAGCTCTTTTACTCCGTCTAAGTTTAACCTCTACTGGTTCATCATCATATTCTTCGTCTTGTGTTTCATATGCCCGTTTTGAGGAGCTAGCATCATCTCGGGTGTTATACGGAAACACATGCTTGAAGAACGAGGCATTTCTCGATTTGATTATCGAGTTCTTGTATATCTCTGGTATGTGTGACTCATACACACAAAATCTATACGCAACGCTGTTTTGTGCATATCCAATAAATATGCAATCAACTGTCTTTGGTCCTATCTTAATCCTTTTCGGATTAGACACCAACACTTTGGCAAGACACCCCCACATTCATAAATATTTGTAGGACGATTGTCTTCTATTCCATAACTCATAAGGGCTCTTATCTATTTTCTTCCGGGGCACCTTATTTAAAAGGTAATTAGTTGTTAACACAGCTTCCCCCCCTCCCACATGGACTCTGGCAATCTAAAGCTTAATAGAAGAGCATTCATCATCTCCTTAAGAGTTCGATTCTTTCGCTCAGCAACTCCATTTTGCTGAGGAGTATAAGGAGCTGTTGTTTCATGTCTGATCCTATGTTTAACACACAATTCAGCGAATGGTGACACATATTCACCGCCTCGGTCACTTCGAACCACCTTAATCTTTCTATTAAGCTGGTTTTCAACCTCATTCTTATAGAGAGCAAATTTCTCTATAACTTCATCCTTACTTTTGAGAAGATACACATAACAGTATTTTGTGTTATCATTTACAAAAATGATAAAGTATTTAGTACCACCATGTGTTGGCGTACCTTTTAGGTCACACACATCAGTGTGGATTAGGTCAAGTGGTTCATTACTTCTTTCAATATGTTGAAAGGATGACCTTATCATTTTCCTTCAATACAAATCTCACACTTGTGTTTTGGGCCAAGGTGGAATATATGTATGATTTGCATGTTTATTAATCTACACAACACATTGTAGTTAACATGTCCTAGTCTACCATGCCACAAACACGAAGACTCAAGCATATAAATGGAAGAACTTTCATTTTTATTTATATTAGGCCTAATCGTCATTACATTGAGCTTAAACAACCCATCAAATACATAGCCCTTCCTACAAACATTCCATTCTTGGACAATACAACTCTGTCCGACTCAAAAATAATGTGAAAGTCATGCTTGCTTAACAGTGATCCGGACACTAGATTCTTCCAAATCTCCGGAACATACAGCACATTGTTCAGAGTGAGGTCCTTGCTCGAGGTCATCTTCAGCACCACCTTTCCTTAGCCCATGATGTCCGAGGTTGCTGAGTTCCCCATGAACAGTTTGTCTCCAATGACTTCCTCGAAGTTGTGGAGCAGCTCCTTGTTGCACCACACATGTCTGGTGGCTCCAGTATCGATCCACCATTGTCGCGGGTTTGAACCGATCAGGTTCAACTCAGAGACCACAGCACAGAGGTTGTCCATTTCTGGTCCCTCGTTCAGGTTGACCTCTTGCTTCTTCTTCGGCTTTCTGCACTCCGTAGATTTGTGACTCACTTTGTCACAGTTGAAGCACTTCCCAGAGAACTTCTTCTTGCTGATGCCTCCTTTGAGTCCCATCTTGGAAGACTTGGGGTTCTTTCGCTTTGAGCTTTAACCGAGCTTGACCACGTTGACTTTTATATTAGCCTGAGAGAACAGTTTCTCTCTGAACTCTTGTTGTCTTCTTCGATGCGAAGTTGAACAATGAGTTGCTCCACATTCATCTCCTTCCGCTTGTGTTTCAGGTAGTTATTGAAGTCCTTCCAGCCGGGAGGCAGCTTCTCAATGATAGCAGCCACCTGGAAGGTTTCACTCAGAACCCTCCCTTCTAAGTGGATCTCGTGCAAGATCACCTGAAGCTCCTGGACTTGGCTGATCACCATCTTGGAGTCAACCATCTTGTAGTCCAGGAATCGGCCCACGATGAACTTCTTTGCCCCTGTATCCTCCGTCTTGTATTTCTTGTCCAGGGAATCCCACAGCTCCTTAGCCGTTCTCTTCATGCTATACACAGCGTACAACGAGTCGGCAAGGCAGTTGAGGATATAGTTTCGGCAAAGGAACTCAGAATGAGTCCATGCCTCCACTGTACTGATGGTTTGCGCATCAGCATCCTCAATGCGCTTGGGAGGGTCCTCGGTTAAGAACCGAGCCAGATTGAGTGTGGTCAGGTAGAAGAGTATCTTCTACTGCCACCTCTTGAAGTTCAATCCACTGAACTTCTCTGGCTTTTCCCCATGACTGATTGACACAGTTCCAATCGGGGCGAAGGGGGCCTGCACGTGTTGAGTCTGTTGCACCTCAACATTTCGTTCCGTGGCCATCTCAACAGAATCGAGTCTGTTTCAAGATTGTTGGAAACCAAAAAATCTGTAGCCGGAGATTTATAGGAAATTAGCTGAATCTAAATACTCAAATTAAATTCAACTCACAATTAAGATGACCTGAGCAGATAATCTCAGGCTGCCAGCAGGGGCTGGTTTTCTGACCTCAGAGTCTGATCAATCAAAGCATCGGAGCAGACTGAAAGATAGACAGGCAGAGCGGGAGATCGGTCGGGCAGATCAGAAGGGCGAGTGGCCGAACCAGCAAATGAAGAGTCCGACCGATCGGACAAATAGAGCAGCGGACCGAGGCCTGCGATTGACGTAATTTCTTTGAAACAGATTCGCCCCACCTTCGGCTGTGCTTCGAGGTTTTCTCGGATCGTTTGTTTCCCAGGATACAACGGCAAAACCACGAACGCAACCAAGCACTGGTTGTTTATGGCGAACTGAGAATGCACCTGAGTGCTATCACGAGAAGTTTAGCCGAGCGGATGCACGACTGAGAGAAAGAATCGGGGAACGAAAGTGGAGGAATTCTCTTGTTTTTGCTTCGTTTTCGCTTTTTCTTCGCTTTGCTCAAGATCCAACCTCCTTATATAGTAGTCCTTGAAAAAATACGACTTTGGACTCTTGACTACATCTTTATTTTTGAATTGTATGTGTTTTCAATTTTAATTAATTTGAAGTGCCACGTGACATGAAATATGGTCTACATCAGTGGACTCCACGATGTGTTGTGAGCTGATCTACATGCTCGACGTATACCAAGGTTACCATAAAGTATTGCTCACCCTTGAAGAACAATAGAAGGTCAGCTTCATTACAGCCGACGGAATTTACTGCTACAACGTCATGCCGTTCGGATTGAAGAACATCGACGCCACCTATCAAAGATTGATGAACAAGGTGTTCTGACGGCAGATGAGTCGTAACATGAAGGAATATGTCGTTGACATCTTGATAAAATCTCTCCAAGTCGCTGACCTTTGCACAGATATCGAAGAAACCTGCCGAACTTTGAGGGCATATGGAATCAAGCTAAATCCAAACAAGTGCTTGTTCGGAGCAAAGAGTGGTCGCTTCTTGGCTATATTGTCACTGAATGGAGAATCGAGGCAAATCCGAGCAAGGTGAAGGCACTGTAGGACATGTCCCCGCCCCGCAACTTAAAGGAGACCCAACAACTAACCGGATGGATCACCGTATTATCGAGATTCATCTTCAAATTGTCTGTCCAGAGTCACCCGTTCTCCAAGATACTGCATCAAGCGACAAAGTTCCAATATGACACATAGTACAATAAGGCGTTGGAGGAGCTCAAGGAATACCTTACCTCCTTACCTATATTGGCAAAACCCAACGTCGGCAAGCCGCTCTGGATTTATTTATCATCCACAGAGTATACGATTGACTTGGTGTTGGTGCGACATAATGTCCCTGAGCAACAACCTGTAAATTGAGATAGTGTCAGCAACCATTAAAGGGCGCTCATCCGAGAAAGCACCGAGAAATGGAAAATTTGCTAAGTGTTGTCGTTAGCCATCCCGATTGGCACAAAACTCAGACTAAGACATAGCTGAGCAGCGACTATAAATCCATGTCATATGATAGCCGAGCGAAGGATCTAAATCCATGGAAGCAAGTGGTAGTTGAACAACACGTCTGAACCTAGAATGTCCGATCGGATGTGAAAGCCACCCAAGACACTACTTGTCCAATCAATTGGACTTCCAGCCTCCTTTAACTAGGTTTGAGGGGATATGCAGTGATAAAGGGGGCCCACCAAGTGTAGGTCAAGGGCGGAGGTAGCAGCCAACGTTGAGGTCAAAGTCAGAGCGGTCAACGCTAGAGAACCAACGAACTTGATAAAGGTGGGCCGAGTGGAGGTCTACTGCAGTTGTCGATTGATCATGAAGTGTCCAATCGACAAGTGGTTTGTCCGAGGGAAATGTCCGGACAGCCAAGAGCACTACGACCAGAATATCAGATGCTCATCATGAAGTAGAGGAATGCTAAGGCGACCAGAGCACTGGTCTGGTCGGGCGAAAATAATCAACCGAGCCAAGGGATTATGGAGAAGATCGACCGAGGTCGACAGGGTGGGGATCCTCGGCCAAGCGGTTCCCCCGCTCGACTAAACAATGAGACTCCTCTTTCATATCTCTTAATATTCCTTTGGGAGTTAATGCCACTGACAACGGGGCGTGATCAATAGGCGGATCATACGACGAAAGCTTCTACTGTCTCATCAGGGATTTGCATGTCCAGTTAATGTGTGATGTTAAAGACACTTTCCTGATAGGTTCTTTCATAGGGCAGTTAGGGAAGCATACCCACGCCTTGAGGTGCATGCACATCACCTATTGGGGCGCTATATAAAGGGGGGTCCATGCATCGACGGAGGTACGCGTTATTCACTATTCACGCATATGCTTAGGGTTGCTCTGCTTTCTTTCGTTTTCCCGATTACTGACTTGAGCGTCAGAGGGTCAACGCCGAGGACCCCTTCCCTGGCTCGACATTGACGTTTCTTGTGTTGTAGAGCGGAGTGAAGTCTATACCCGGTTAACTCAAAAGCCACATCCCTAGGCAACCTTCTTCACAATTTTCGGAAAGAGTATATTGTTATAATAAGTATGTAGCAGTGAACCCTATATTTTTTGATGAGGTGGTGGGTGTTACAATGGTGATGCATTGTGGATACTCTTAAAAGCCATATAAATGATTAATATTTTAAATGGTACACAAGGATTTATAAATTTTCAACTACACCAAAATAAAAAAAAAAATTCAAAATTTTTTATCTCTTATATTTTCCTTGGACGAGTTAAGAGGATGAACCATATATAATTACAGTTGGATCATGATCATGATCCGATTACAATTGACTGCGATCCCTCCATGGATTCATCGTTCCCTAGATTATATTTTGGGTCGGAACATGTAGCCGGAGGTCGCCTAGCTAGAGGCCGCTGGCAATGGACAAGTGGCCAGACTTCCTAGCGTCGAGCGAGGGTGGCCTCCAGCCACCTACCCTGATCCAAACTATAACCTAGGAGGGACGATGAACACAAGGAGAGATCACAACCAATTACAACCAGATCATGACTATAATCCGACTACAATTATAAATGATTCATCTCCTAACTTACTTTTTAATAAACCAATAGATCTGGGCTCAGATACATTTTATGTTAGATAAATTAGGATAAAATAATCTAGCTAAGTGGAATCAAACTTAACTTAAAATAAATTAAATCATCAAAATATTTATTCAAATTTGGTTTAATTTTTTTATATTCAAATCTTATTTGATAGTTAGAAGCTTTTATATTTTATAAACTTATTTGTTGTATGATAAGTTTCGTATTGTAAATTTATCTATTATTGTAAGTGTCTATATTTATTTATTTATAAATTTAATAAAATATTTATTGATGAATATGATTTAAATATTTATAAATACTAATGAAATCGAATTCATCTATTTAAAATTTATTTAGATGCTTAAATGAGTCATCTAAATTTATTTATTTAATATATATATTTATATAATATGTATATTAAAAATAAAATAAATTCTTATTAAACCAAATGCAAACTTAAGGTGTGTTTGTTTTACATTTTTTTTCATTTTTTGAACCACATGAATTTTCTAAAAATAAAAATAAAAAAGCGCAAAACAAAGCACCTTAAGTTTTACATTTGGTTTAATAAGAATATAAAACGATTTTTAAATATTATCTATTTTTCAAAAAATATTATTTATTTATTTTTAAATATAAAAAATATAAATCAAATATCATTTTTTAAAGAATATGTATTTTTTAAAAATAAAAAAAAATGTACAAACAAAATACCTTTACCTTTTCAAGAAAATTATTTTAATAATTTTAGAATTAGCAAAAAAAAATATGAAACTTTTAAATGTTTAATTCACTCGTAATTATTAACATTTATCCGATGAAAATTAGCACGTGATGGTGTGGTCTTTAGTTTTACAAGTTTTTTATTTTTATTTTTTATAATTGAGTGTCCAATGATAAATTTATTGTCATGTGAAGCTGCGAGGGAGATAAGGCTTTTCCATCATCTTCTAATTTCTGGGTGCCTTTTCAAATCAACATTTCATCGTCTTCGATCAGATTTCCAGCTGAATTCTTCACCACAGATTCAGATCAGAACAAGTTAGGATTACCTTAGCTCGTGCTATGAGTTTATTTTGATTGTCAATTTCTTTACCTATATCTTGCTGTACAAATTTCATAGATAATCCGAATGATTGTTAATTGATTAATTAGTTGTTTGTTTGTTTGTTACATGTGCTTAATTGAGTTAGTTGCTATTCTTGGTTGTCTACCTGAGTTCAGTAAGGATGCTCTGTTTATTTTCAATTTCATAATTTGATTATATGTGTAGAAGTAGATTCTTGATGTAACGATAAAATTATTATCATGTGACCAAAAGATCACGAATTCGAATCTTGAAAATAATCTCTTGTAAAAAAAATAAGATAAGACTATATACAATGAATCTTTCCTCAAAATTTTACATAATGAAAACTTAGTGCATCGATCTATTTTTTTTCTGACTAGATTTCTGGTGAGGGAGGACCTAAGCCATACTTTACACTGTATTAAATTTAAATTTCAGATGTTATAATAACAATACTTCAGAAGTTAATCACTAGATCCATCTAAGAGACTTGCGCTGATAAGTACTGTACTTCAATCAGTGGCTATGCAATTTTATCCGATGATTGTAATTTAAAATAAGAGCACAGTGTAGAAACCCGATCCGCTTCGTTCCTCCTCCAACAATCCTTTTCATCGAAATCCCTCGTAGCGAAGGAAGGCACGATGGAATCGCCGCCAGAGGACGACGTCTGCTCGATCTGTCACGATTGGTTCACCCTCCCTTGCCAAGCCAATTGCTCCCATTGGTTCTGCGGTCAGAGCATATTCCAACTTCCTTTCCCTCCCTCCCCCCTTTGCAATCCTTAACCCTAGTTTCTTGTTCTAGATTAAATTTCCCGATTTTGTTGTTTTGGGATACATTACACTGGGATTAACTTTTTTTTTTTTTTCCTTAACTGATTTTGCTGTCAGGTGGGAGATTTGATTTATTTTTTGCTTGCACAATATTGCATTTTTGATGTGCCTTGTTAATATAATGCACAGTTTCTCTCGACGAATCCAACACGATTATGTAAAATCACCACCGTTTTCTGTTCGTTTTGCTTCCCATCGTTTACCCACTATTTTTTTCTCTCTGTATTTTGCTTGAAAGAAACTTCATTTACCCCCAAGAGTATTAGCCGTGATGTTCCCTTGATTTCATTTTCAAAATGTTGCAAATATACTTCCAGGTTTGCTAAGTTCCTGAGGAAGTTAGCATTGGCCACAATTTCTGTTTCTTTCTTTCCCCCCTAATGATTGGACACCATTCTGGAATAATTGCTAGGAAATTGTATTTTGCGTGTCTGGCATCATGGGTCCGCCCTTCAACCATGCAAGTGCCCCATTTGCCGTCGCTTCATAACTTTGCTTATACCCACCGATGCTGCTGCACAAGAAAGGCAAGATACAGAAGCTAGTCAAATTCTTGAAAACATAGAGAAATATAACCGAAATTTTGGTGGAGGCTCATCCAGCCTTATACAGGTATATATTTTTTTTATCATTGTCAATACTAATAATCAGGACATATGTAATCTATCTGATACTGTTTGTTTAATTTAGAGAAATCTTAGCCAAATATTCATGTTGGTGGTCTTTAGACAAATAGTTAGGATTACTAAATATCCTGAAGGGAACATTGAATGTATTGTTGTTATTCTATTCAGGAAGGGAGGTTTACTTTCATCTTCATTTTAATTTAATGCAGAATGAGCTTTCTTATGTCTTTTTAGTTAAAGTTTCTTGATATTTAGACAATCCCACAATTGATTTCCAAGTCATTAAGTAAATCATACTAACACCACAGAGGTTAAGAGATCTGCCATTCTTCATGCGAAGGCTGTTAAGAGAGTTGATGGATCCACAGAGGTCACTGCCTCTTGTATTCAGGGCACGAATGATTTTTGCTGTAAGTAATTGATAACTTATGCTAACTATCTAATATTTTCCTTGTCTAAATTGATTGAATAGTAAGTATCATTCAGACTAGGTGCATTGCTTTATTGTTTTTGAAGGTCAAGTGTATGCTCAGATCAATTATTTAATTTTTCTGGTGATCCTTACAATCCTATGTTTCATTTACTGATCTTCCTTCAAAAATAGCAGACAACTAGGGATTAGACGATTAGTTCTTTGTACTTTATTTTCTTACACTTGAAACTTAAAAAATCTTAATATTTATGCATTTTCATTCATGAATAAATGTCAATTTTTTTATAAAGTTTATAATTTTAGGTGATCAATAAAAGACAAATGTTTCTAATTTCATGGTAGAATTGCTGAACTTTTATGGATCCAAATAAAAAAAATCTTTATGAGTGTTCATTAGGTTAACCAAGGAACTGCACATTTTATTTCTAATTTGTGGAATACTATTTTTGACGATGTTGCGTGAAACAGTCACATGCTGACAATTGACATGCACATGGAGCCACTAGTTTACAGACAATAATGTGAAATTGAGTGATTTTCATTTTTCTCATATTAGATAGTACCACCAACTCTTAGCGAGCCATACAGTTCTATTTTGCATGGAGGCGAAACGTGTTTGCATTAGCTAGTAGCTATAATCAATTTTATGCACTAAAGCTCCTAGATAACTTACTGTGATTGTTCAACCTCTGTTTGGATGGGGTGAGGGGAGGTTCATTAATGGAAAGGGAAGGGAAGGGAAGGGAGGGTAATGTCCTTACACCTTGATTTGGGGTGTAAGGAAATAGGTCATTTGAGGGATAAGGGAGAGTAAAAGTTTCCCTTTCCTCCCCTAACCTCCTTCCCTCACCTTCTTCCCAACAAAGGTAAAAATTACTTTTCCATTACTTACCCATCCCTCACCTCCTCCCAAACAGACCGCATCATCGCGATAACACTTTCTAGAAGTGAATCCGGCTTTAAATATTACAAGTAAATGTGATGCAAGGAAGGTTGTATTTTAATTCATACTAAGTGTAAATATAATACGCATCTTTAAAACTTCATATACATTTGAACCAGCAAGCAATATTATACTTTGTTATATTCTTTTTAGTTTTGCTTTGATCTAGTTACTCAAGGGCTATTTGCATTTGACATTTCATTTCTCAGTTAATTAACTGTGATTGTAAATTTTTCCAGATGGTGATGAGTGCAATATATGTGCTGAGTCCGGTTGATATTATCCCAGAAGGTCCAATCAAATTTTTCATGCTGATTCTTTTCAGATTATGTTCTTGGTAATCGATACGATCCTCTTGGCACAGGTATATTTGGATTGGTCGGTCTGCTAGACGATCTCATCATTCTCCTGATTGTTCTCCTCCACGTTGCTACCATATACCGCTCGGTGCTTCTTTATCGTCATGGTGGTTCCTGAGTGGGGGTCATGCGCTGACAATGGATCCCCAGAAGATGGTATCATCGCTGCAATACTGATTGAGCCGAGGTTCTATCTCTTCCTGCCTTTCGCATGCTGCTGCAAGGATTTTTCCTAGCTACTGTTGTGTAAGTTTTCGCACCCACCACAGTGCATTTTTCTTTTGCTACTCTATGTTCATAGAGTGTGTCATGATAGAACAATATTAGAAGTGATTTCAGATTGTGAAGAGGATCATAACCAAACTGTGTGCTACTGTTTTTGGTCGACCAACCAACTTCTCTAGATTTTCGACTATGGCGTGGCTTATTTTTTAAATTGTCTTTCTCAAATTCTGGCCAGTCGGTTCATTTAATTCAAATTGAAGAGTTGATACGCCAAAAGATTTTATCAAATTCACTCTTCTCTAGACAAGCGCGTATCCTTTCGATGATAGTGATTGGTTTGTTCCTTGATTGTTTTTAAATGTCCTATTATTTTTGCACCCCGCGATTTTATAAATGTTATCAAAATAATTATATATTTTATCATATGTATAAATATATTTTTTAGATATTTGTTGACGTACCTTGTAAAAAATGAGTAGACAACGTGAAGAGTTGGATATGGGGGGCGGTGCAATCAGAATCTATCAAGTAATTATTGTATATTTGAAATCTCATCCTAATAGTTGCTGGGTCGTCGCGGATCCTAAATGAAGGATGATAGATTGGTATGAGAAGGGTGGCGTGGATGAAGATTAAATATATAAAATTATAAAATTATAATTTTTTAAAATTAGAAGTTGAATAAAATTTAATCCTAAGTTTGGAAATTAAAATCTAAGTTTTAATTAAGTTTTTTTCATCATCGTTCCTCTTCCTCTTCTATCCGCATACGAACTCTTGCGACCTCTCTGTCACTGGCGTGCCATCTCCACACTGCCCTCCAGTTGAGCTCCGGCAACCCCACAACAACTTTCCCTCTCTTTCCACGTGCTTTATTGCTAGCGTGATCGCCTGTTGTTCTCTCCACACATGAGCTTCGTTGCTACTGTCGATATTAAGGATAAAATTGGAACAACGTATATCCGAGTTATCTTTCCCCTTCCTTACACCAATTTAAATTAGGGTGTAAGAAATTGTATTGATTCCCAAGCATGCAAGAAATCCTTTTCCTCTCCTTAACTCACTCTATCTCAAACAAGAATCAAAATTTTTCTTCCTCTTATTTCCTCATCTCCTCCTAGATAGAGTGTAAGGAACCTTAGGTGCGGATAGTGTGGAAATCTTTCATTTAGCTTAAGGGAAAATTTGCATACAGTCCCTAATCAGAAACAAAACTTTACATGCAGTCCCTATTGATAAAAAAATTTATTTTCACTCCCCAATCAAATATAATGAACATTAATTTATCTAATTACCCTTGATATTTTTAGATATAAAATGTCCAAAAATAAATATAATTCTTCTTAAATTCAGCACATGAAACTATAATCTAGTATATTTTCTATCAAATTGAGCATGACTTTTTTTCCACCTTAATTGGATGAAAAATACACTAGTTTTTCTTTAAATAATGCTAGATTTTCTTTAAATGATGTTGAATTTAGGATGGATTATATTAAATAGAAAAAAATCGTACTCAATTTGATAGAAAATATACTCGATTCTAGTTTAAAGTGCTGAATTTAATAGGAATTATATCTATTTTTAGATATTTTGTACTTTAAAAATATGAGGGACAATTTTGATAGAAAATATACTCGATTCTAGTTTAAAGTGCTAAATTTAAGAGTAATTATACTCATTTTTAGATTTTTTAAGAATAAAAAATCTGAGAGACAATTAGAAAGTCATGCTCAATTTGATAGAAAATATACTCGATTATGAATTTAATAGGAATTATATCCATTTTTAGATTTTTTGTACCTAAAAAATACGAGGGTCAATTTTGATAGAAAATATACTTGATTCTAGTTTAAAGTGCTGAATTTAAGAGAAATTATACTCATTTTATATCTAAAAAATCTGAGAGACAATTATGTAATGATATTTGCTTGAGGAAATTGAAGTAAATAAAATTTTACATGCAGAGAGTGGAAATAAAATTTTTTAGACATAGGGATTACATACAAAATTAATATTATGATTAAAATTTTTTCTCTAATTTATCAATGATGTAGTTATAGTTTGGATGCTAATACATAAACATCTTTCCAGTAAAGACAAGCAAAACTATTTGGAGGATCAGAATATACTTTAAAAAATATGTATAACACACGCAAGAACATCTATGTTTTAGATATCCATATAATTTACGAATAAACATCGGAGAAAGACTTAACATGAGACAGAAGATGTCTAGGCAAACACTTTGGATCGATAGGCAATATTACAGAGGTGATACTAACAAAGGCCATACATTTTATGTTGTCTTCCTTGATTTACTTTATATGGAAAGCATGTATAAGAATATGCAAATTCACATTCAAAATGTATTCCCGTCGCTTCTAATTTAAGATTTATATACTTTTTTTAATTATAAAAAAATATAATAATAATAAATTTAAGATGTTTTAATAATATTTATGAAAATGGGTAAGATAATTTTACAATAGTAGAATTAAAAAGATATTTAAAAAAAAATTAATTACGACACGAGGATGGAAAAAGAATTTATTGCGAACATAAATTATAGTATATATTTATTGCAAATATATATCTTTTTTAAACTGAGGTGGTTGTGAAATTGCGTTATTTGATAATTTTCAAAAGAAGTTTTAAATTCAGCTGCGTCCGCTATTTAATTGTCATTTGATTTTTAATTCGAGTTCAAACCTAGTCATCCTCCTCGCCCTTATAATGCGAGCTGCACACGATGGAATTCGGTGATTCCATCTCTACACATAACCGAAGACGAGCGATTCAAGAACGAGACGATTTGGATCTGCGATACCAGGCATAGGGCTCTTCCGCCTACCTTGATCGAGCAGAGATCCGTCGCTTCTCCGATTGGGACTCGTCTTCCACCTTTTTCGCTTCGCACCATGGCCTGCATCAAGAGCGCCGCGCGGTCGGCGCTCGTTTCGTTCGCGCCCGATGCGCCCTACCTCGCTGCCGGCACCATGGCCGGCTCCGTCGACCTCAGCTTCAGCGCCACCGCCAACCTCGAGATCTTCAAGCTCGACTTCCAGTCCGACGCGCCCGAGCTCCCAGTCGTCGGGGCCTGCCCCAGCGACGAGCGCTTCAACCGCCTCTCCTGGGGGAAGCCCCCCTCCGCCTCGGAGGAGTACTCTCTTGGCCTCATCGCTGGCGGTCACCCCGATGGAAGCATCTGCGTTTGGAATCCCCGTAAGCTGATCAGGTGGTCTGGGTTTAGTTCTTTCAAATTTTTGTTGTCTCGGCATTGCATAAGGTCCGGATATTGTGGAGATTTTGATGTTTCGTATACATTTGCAGTCCCGAGGAACAAAATGATGCTTTTGTAGCGAAGCTCAACATGCACGTGGGATCGGTTAGTATCCATCTCGATTCTTCAAGTCGAATGGTTTAGTTGCCCATGAATTTGATGGGCTGGTTTCATCATCCAGGTCTATGGCCTGGAGTTCAGCACGCTGTCACCAAATCTACTCGCTTCCGGGGCTGATGAAGGGAAGCTTTGCATTTGGGATCTGGCAAACCCTTCAAAACCAGATCATTTCCCATCTCTAAAGGTAAAAACAAATCTAAGTAAATACTTTTGGACAGAAATTGTGGTACTTAGCATTTTGTTTATTACTGCTAATGCATGTAAATTCATTTTTTTGATACTTCTCAGATTTGTATTGTTGTATTGCTCTTACATCAGTCTTGACTTAATGTCCAAGATTGTTGGCCCTTTGGTATATGCTGTTATTTTGCTCAGTCAAGTTAAATAAACTAAGTCAGGATAATTCTTTTATTACAACACCGCGTATACCACACATTTTCTAGTTTTCCATGTGTATAAAATGTTCTGTCTCCTTCCTTGGATCCACCCGTGGACAATCAGATGTCTGCTGCAAACATAGTTGTTAAACGCAACTGTTTTCCATCTAACTTTTATGTGACCAGGGAAGATTCCATTTTTCCTAGTTGGCTAATATTTCTCGTGAAGATCTGATATGGAAGACAAACTGTTAATGATTTTGATAAAATCCCTATTGAAAATCTGCACACAAGAGTAACAAACATGACTAACTTTTTAGTGGTTCTTCTCACTCTCAATAGAACTACTTTTTTTTTTTTTCCTTCAAAGTTATAGTTTTTCCTGCACAATGTGTGTCCGGTATGCAACACTTTAAATTATTAATTTTACACTTACTATGAAAATTTTTCTCATAGTTTCTTGGATAAATTCTATTATTTTCATTGGATTCAAAATACTATTAAATCCCTGTTTTGACTTTGATTAGTGGGTCAAATAACACAGGAAATTACACCATATCCAGTATGTTTATCAGTATTTACTGTCAGAGTGTTAACCTGTCTTTCTATATGCTGGTACTCATATGAAAATTTCAAAAATTTCACATCTTTGGAAGAAGCTTATGTCCTCTCATCCAGTGTTTCGTCTATTTCTTAGTGTCCAAACATTGAAAATTGGAATCGGGTAGTAGTGAAACCATTCAAAGATATTATATAAAACAAAGACATATTAATCAATTCCCTGGAGTTTAGATATCAACTCAGACCATCCTATTCTTGAGCGGCACAAATCTTTAGGTCGAAAGTGAATTTCTGAGAATAATTCTACCTTTTGAGACCAACATTATTACAGGGCATCACATAGAATGAGATCTTCCTGATGGGAGATCTGATATCAATGAATTAGACATTCTGAAGGAGTGGCACTACCATATCTGGAGAAATAATATCAATGAATGAATTGCTGTTGTGTCCAGAAGCTACCTACAGAGTACCATTTGACCATTTATAAAAAAAAAAAGAAAAAGGACAGCGCGGTGCATGAAGCTCCCGCCATGCGGGGTCCCGGGGAAGGATCCATTGTACGCAGCCTTACTCTGTTTTTTGCAAGAGGCTGTTTCCAGGATTCGAACCCGTGACCTTTTGGTCACATGGCAGCAACTTTACCGTTGCGCCAAGACTCCCCTTCTTGACCATTTATGATGTATGAAAATCAAATACAACTACTGTTTGGCATGGTGAAAGGTTACAGAAAACGTTGTCCATCCTTAGGCTTTCTGGCAATTATTTTCTGATGACAATAATACTTGTTTGGTTGGATGATCATCTTGTTCAAGTAGCGACTACTCTCTCAAATGAATTTTATAATTCTTTTATCTGCCTCCATAATTTCTATCTTTTAATGGCAATTAATTGTTGTTACTACAACTTAATTCCATCTAACCTGTTTGTTGAAATTTTCAAGTCTAACAAATTCTTATGAATTACTAAAGGTTTTTTGTATACAATTTCCAAAAACCTATATTTGATATTTATTAGACTTTACTGTTATATTTTGTGACAGGGTGTTGGATCTGGAGCCCAAACTGAAGTGTCCTTTGTTTCATGGAACCCTAAGTTTCAACATATATTATTATCCACCTCTTATAATGGGATAACAGGTTTTTTTTCGTACCATGATTCTTTTTAACTTAAATAACTTGTATGGGTTTCAAGTAGCTTAGACTTACTTATCTGACATTTCATCACTGCAGTTATATGGGATCTAAGGCAACAGAAGCCGGTTAAAAGGTTGATATATTTACCCATAATTAGGAAATTTGTACACTTAGAAAAGCTAATTATTTGATTACTAATCTCTTGTTTTCTCTTACAGTTTTGCAGACTCAACTAGAAGGAGGTGCTCTGTTCTGCAGTGGAACCCTGATCTGTCTACCCAGTTAATTGTGGCTTCAGATGATGATAGCTCACCTTCTCTCAGAGTAATTTTCCATGTTATATGATTTATGATTGTGGCTACTTTTATACAGGATGGCTACCTAAAATTTTTTAGGTTTTGTTGAATTTAGATATTCGGTTCTCCTTTTTAATGAGAGCTTATATACAATTAATAGCACATGGCTAGAAGATTTTGTTTGGTTTTCTATTTATGTTATTTTGAAGTATATTAGAAAAGCAAAGGATCTGGCTTAGTCTGCATGTGTTTCATTTTGTTGTTCTTTCTATCTCCATCTACAGGTTTGGGATGTGAGAAAAACTTTATCACCTATAAGAGAGTTCGTGGGGCACACTAAAGGTTCTTTTACTGACTTTTTTTCATCACGCAATCTATTTTTGTTTAAATTTTTCTACAACTGCTTATACTTTTTCGCTGGGTTTATTAGCAAAATTAGTTTAACAGTAAATCAAAGTATCATACCATTTATCCTGAAAATAGTAGGGACAAGCATCTTATTATTGTTTCTTTGCAAATCATTCTGATAATCTGCAAATTATGCTGCTAATATATTTCTTCATCTGATATTTCATCAATCTGATTTTTTAGGACTGATTTGTGTGTGATCAATAAGAAGGTAGACCCTCTTGAAATGTTCTTTATAGCAATGTGTTCTTTTGAATTGAGAAGCATAAAGGGCAATAGAGCAGAATTGCTTGTTTTTTTTCCTGTTTGGATGCCAAAATAATCAGATACTTGGATGCTATACTATTTTATCCTCTGATAGAGTGTCGGTATAAAATTAACATTTGAGGCAGGATAGTATGCATGTGGCTTTTGATTAAGTACCCTGTCTTAAAATTTTCATACGCTGGGCTTAACTAGGTTTTATATATGGAGCAACTATGCCATAATTGTCTAATTTTCACCCTATCAAGTATCAATGGTTCATAATTGTCAACACATGCATGTAATATATTTAAGTCTGGATAATTAACAATCTAACTTTACATAAGAGTTCATTTAAGGTTAAGATTTATGTAGCCAACTCCAGATAGTTGGTGCTTATGGTTTGATATATATGCATTTCATAGAACCCTTTTGATGAATGAACTAAGAAGATATTAGCATATTGTTCAGTGCACAACTTTTATAGGTAGGTGAGTCAGCCTAACTGTTTCACTTCTATGAATTAATTTCATGCCGTCCCTTTTATGTCTACTTGTATTGTTAACAAAGCTTAGCTTGAGTTATTTTATGTAGTTATGTTTTCCATGTAGATATGTTCATTTCCTTCTAAGGGAAATATGGCAATACTTCTATTGGAGCATATGAAGCTTTTGAATGTTAGTGAAGGAAATTTTAAGCTGATGAGAGTATCTCGATATCTTTAGATTCATTGGACATTTGGGCTAATTCTATCTCCATATAGCTTAAAAGAATCCTGGTTAGAGTTGGAAAGTTTGATGCTCTCCTCGGCTCAGATGGTTTTACTGCTTACACTGTAGAAGAAAAGTAGAAAGTTACATCTTGTACCAGTGTTGTTTTCAATGTGATTGAGTTTCCTGTGTTCATTAGGTGTAATCGCAATGTCATGGTGTCCCTATGATAGTTCTTTTTTGCTTACCTGTGCCAAGGATAATAGAACAATCTGTTGGGACACAACATCTGGAGAGGTAGGCAAGCACTCAATTCCTCAACGATTATGTCCTTGAATTTACATGCACAGACCAATTTATCCTTGCCAGCTTTTAAAATCTATTTCTTGACCTTTTTTTTTTGTTATCATGCAGATAGTATGTGAATTGCCAGCCAGCACAAACTGGAACTTTGATGTTCACTGGTATCCCAAGATTCCAGGAGTCATATCAGCTTCTTCATATGATATGAAAGTTGGAATATACAACATACAGGTAATGACACATAACTCTTGATTTCTTTTAGATTGTGTTTAGCATTCAATTTGCATTTGAAAAGTGCACTTAAGAAATGCACCTTGTGCTGAAAGTGCATTATGCGAAAATAGTTTAGTGTATGGTAAAAGTGCACTTAAAAAGCTTCTTCCATGATTAAAATAGAATTCATACTTCATCGAAATTTCAAATAAGTTATATATTCATTTCTCAATTTTGTCATGTAAATATGCAATAGAGGTAATACTTTATATGTTATATCTAATGATATTTATAAGTTAATGTGAATGACCTTTTAGTTACTATAAACTTATATTTGAACGTAAAAAAGTGAAAGATATGGGGATTGTAGGATTAAAAATTTATTTGGCACATTTGGGACCATGGCAAGTGTCAACATAATATGACATTAAATCATTCAGTTCCATTTGAAGATCAATATTCTGATTTTACTGAAGAGTTGAGATTTCAAACCTTGGATACATGCGACATATATCGTCAACATTTATAAAATACTAAAAACATACTTGTATTGATAAAAAGGACTATCATATACATATATAATTAATAAATTATATTCATCAATCCACCAATTCATAGTTCCACATAGGGAAAAATATGTCAATCAAATAAGTAATACTAATAAGTAAACAAGGTATATGTAAACACAAACAATCCAAAATAATAAACTGAATAAAGAAATTGAACTTTTGTTGGATCTAATACAAAATAAACATAATCAAAGCAGTAAGTCAATGGACACTAGAAGATCGTAGGAAGTAAATTGTGACTTGGAAGTTGGAAGTAAGAAAATTCCAATCAAACTCACGAGGGAAGAATGAAGTTGAACAATTTTTGTAGCTACTACCAATGAGAGAAGAGGGCACAATAATTGTTGCAAGTAATCTGCAACATTTAATCATAGGAATGGCAATAGGGCGGGGGCATATGTAGCTTGAGTTGTCCCTAGTGAAAGAGGCGAAAGCAGGCCATCCGGAGAAGAGCTGGACATGGATTTAACTTCTTGCCCCCGCTTTGCTTCTTGTGTGGAGCAAGTAGGTGCATGTCAAACACTGGGATGGGAACGATTCAACATAAAATATATACTTCCATTTGTATGTGATGCATTTGAGGCCCAGAGGGGGTAAGGCGCCAAATCCTTACTCTATCCCCATCTCATCTACACAACGGGGGTTGGTGGGGCAGCCCTAATTGGGATGTCTCAAATTACCATTTCTATTCAGTTGCAGTAGAATGCCGTTGCCTGTTTTAGGTGGTACTGCATTAGCCACGGGCAATTCTAGAGCTTTCAACTGCTGTTTCCAGAGGAGGAAGGTTGCACCAGTTAGAAGATGGAGACTATACCTTGCTGCAAGGAGGGTTTCGTCTGTCAACAACTGCTGTTTTTGGAGGAGAATGGCAAAGGTTTGGGGAGAAGAGTATAGAGAGAGGAGAAGATGGAGAAGAAGATAGAGACAATACCTCATTGCAAAGAGGAACTTTCAGTCACTTATTGCTGTTTAATTAGGATAGCTGCTATTACTATAGAGAAGCAGAGAAGAGAGAAGATGGACAAAATGATAGGGGACATACTTCGCAGAGAAGAAGAAATTTGCGGCAGTAGGTAGATGAGTGTCACTATTGGTTAATGTAGAGGAGTTGTTCCTTTTGCCGTCGGGAGTGACGAGGAGGAAAGGATTGTGAGAAATCGTGTAAAAAGTCACCCAGATTTAGTTTTTTCCGTTTTCAACTTCAATTGGTTTTAGGTCACCTGTTTATGGCCCACCAGACTGCCTTTTAAATGGAATATCAAATAGGGACTATATTTTGCTGCGATGCAGTCCTCCTCTAAATCTGTCAGGCAGCCACATTTTCATATGTTTGAACCTCTTTATAAAACCTTGTTTTTTCTTATCACTTACCATAGTTTTTCCCAAATAATATGCAGGTTATTAAGATAAACCACATGTGCTTTAATCTATATGTATTTGACCTATCTATTCTTTTCTTGCTTTTATAATAGCTGAACATCAGGGAAACAGACATTATTGCCATATCAATTTTACCAATTTAATAACTCTTACAGGCATGATTCATAACTTAAACCTACATTTTGATATCAATTTTGGTTGTCAAATAGTTAAGTTGATCTTTTGTTAATAGGTTTGGAAATTCCACTACAAAACATGCTATAGTTAGAAGGTTCATGTGAGAACAAATCCATGGTTCTGGGCAGATACTTGAATGTCAAATTCCTCAAATGTTATCATGTTTTAAGTTCAAACATTGTTGCTTTGATGAGCCAGTGGTAATCTTAAATGCTTCCTATTCTAAATAATACCATGGTAATACAACATAAATTCTTGCTTCTACTAGGATGCTTTTAGTTTTGCTCAAATGTGGCTTCTTGTTCAATATGGCTGTAGTAAAAGATGTTAAGCACCAGAATATTGATATTCATTTCTCAAGTCAGTCATTTTTTCGTTTTTCCATTAACTGGCTTCTGATTCTAACTGAACTTTTATATTGAAGGCTTGTAGTAGGTATGCAGTTGCAGAGGGTGAATATGGTGCTCCTGGTATGTTGCTTTACCCACCACTGATAAGACTTCTTCTAATATTTTCCTACCTTGATTGTGTTGTGGCTTATCTAATTGGTTTCTTAGTTCTAATAGAGCAGTTTTTCTCTGGCTGTCAATGCATTCTACATTTAAGTTAATGTCATGCTCATTCTATCCAGCATGAAAGTGTTGGCCAACCTAATTCCATCTATTTTGTATTGTTGAAAGCAGTTACAATCCCATGTAGATTTGATTCCTGAAATCACCCATAGTAATAAGTTCAGCTATTAAGAGTTGTAAGATTTTCACTGAAAATATTTTACAAGTTTTTAAGAAAATATTAAGTTCTAACTGTGAAACAAAGGTCTTTTAAAGCCTATACACGAACTTCTTCATAACTTATACTGATCATGCTTCACACCATGATGATGACAATTACTTGTTTCACTAGTGAAAATGAGTCTTCCAAAGTATACAATTTTTTCTCTCTCTAAAATTAGTGTACAAGTTTTTAGAAAATATTAAGTCCTTATTATGAAAGGAAGGGGCTGGGCAAGACCAGTACACAAGCTTCATGATGTTTGCTACTGACATGCTCCACATCAAGATGATGACAATAACTTATTTGATTAGAGTAAATGAATACTCCAAATCAATCATACAAAGGGTTTCTGTCTTTAACTGATCATAGTGAATGCTTTTGTGGTAACAGCAATTTGCTACTAATTTAATGGTGCTTGATCTCTCCTATTCTATCTTCATATGTTTTATTTCCACTTCCCTTGATTTATCTTAGTGTTCGTATCTTGGATATACATACATGTCTTGTCTTTTCAGTACAGTTGAGAGCTCCAAAGTGGTTGAAGCGTCCAACTGGTGTATCATTTGGTTTTGGTGGCAAACTTATTTCATTTCAGCCTGTTCAATCAATTCCAGGAGGTTCTGCACACTCTGCATCAGAGGTAAAACCAGACCTTACAGTGTCAACTCTTATTTAGTACGTTTAATTGAATTTCTCCTTTTTTTCTCTAGGTGTATGTTCACAATCTAGTTACTGAACATAGTTTGGTTAGTCGCTCTACTGAATTTGAAGCTGCAGTACAAAATGGGGATAAGTCTTCACTCGGTGCTTTATGCGAACAAAAATCAGGAGTTTCTGTGTATGTATTCTGTACAAGTTTTAAGTTACTGGCTATGAAATTGATTTTCTTTGTCCATCTGTTTCACTTAAATCAGATTGGAAGATGACAAAGAAACATGGAATTTCTTAAAGATAATGTGTGATGAGGAGGGGATAGCTAGGACTAAGTTGCTTTGCCATCTTGGTTTCACTGTACCAGATGAGAGAAGTGATAATACTGACAATATTGGGAAGCGATTAGAGAATAATCTTAGTCTTGATAGTTCTCCAATGTTTGAAGGTCAAGCAAGTGCATTTGCTATTGATAATGGGGAGGAGTTCTTTAACAACCCTGCGATTTGTGAGGATAATTTAGCTGATCAGGACAGCAATGTTCTTATTGGCGAGCAGGTTCAGAGTGAACCTGAAGGACCCATCGGTACTTTGAATCCTTCATTTGATGATAGCATTCAACATTCTTTGGTTGTTGGTGACTACAAAGGAGCAGTTTCAAAGTGCATTGCTGTAAATAGAATGGCTGATGCATTGGTAATTGCTCATGCTGGAGGTTCATCATTATGGGAAAGCACATGTGATCTATACCTTAAGAGTAGTCTGACACCATATCTGAAGGTATTACTGTTTCATGTAACGATATTGTCCATAGTTATGAAGATGTTAGAAGCTCATCCATTGTATTCATTTAGATTGTTCAGGGATGCATAGATTTTTATTTTCTCTGCTCTGTTTTCTGGATATTGTACTGATTTTCAATGTTATTCATTTTGAGGTTGTAACTGCAATGGTGAATAATGATCTCATGACCCTGGTTAATACCAGGCCTCTGAACTCATGGAAGGAAACACTAGCTCTTCTATGTACGGTGAGCTCATAAATCTTTGCTAAATATTTTATCAGCCCAACATTGTTTAAGTGAGTTCTTTTATATGTATGCGATCTCTATTTATCAGTTTCTCCTACTACATGTAACATATTGAAACTCATATAATCAAGTGGAAGAGCTATTGACATCCTTTGATTTGGTTGCCTCCATCAAATCTTAGTTCCCCGAGTAATCTCCCTGCTGTGCCAGTGTAATCTAATTGAAACCAAAGATGTCTATGAACATGTTAGAAGCTATTGTGAACAAATAAGTAAAGACATTTTTGAAGCACACCTATGAGATAAGCATCTATATTGTTCACCAAAATTTCAACGATTAAGTGCTGATATTGTCCATGACAATACATGTCAATTTATTTCAAACAAGAAATCAGAGCCTTTCCTTTTAGTTTGAGGAGCTTTTCAGTCTCTTTTTCTAAAACACCTATCTGACAACAAATTTAATTGTTACATATTTAGGTTGAACAAAATATAAATTAAATGGAAAAATACTCATCTTCCAGCTCCATTCACTTGTATAGTCAGATCGACTATTAGAAGCTATTAGTATTTCAAGTGAGGCTAGGAAATTCTCAACTTTATAATTGTTTCTCTATGTGGATGGATACCAAGTGTCGTTCCTTCTAGTCCGCATCATTGTACATTTGTTATTTTATGATCCTTATCCCTTGCTATCAGAAAATTGCTGATTTGCTCAATCGTCAATCATGTATACTAACAAAAAGTTGCTGATATGTTTGATTATAAATACATTACAGTTTGCCAGAAAAGACGAATGGACTGTCCTGTGTGATACTCTAGCTGCAAGACTTTTGACAGTCGGAAATAGACTTGCTGCTACATTCTGCTATATCTGTGCTGGGAATGTTGATAGAACTGTGGAGATCTGGTCTCATGGTTTGAAGTCTGATAGTGATGGAAGGACTTTCACTGATCTTCTTCAGGTAATTCACGTGTTGAATTTTCACTTTTAGAAATCATAAGCATTGATGGAAACTTTGCTTTGTGATAGGATTTGATGGAAAAGACTATTGTGCTCACCCTTGCAACTGGGCATAATCAGTTTAGTGCTTCTTTGTCTAAGCTTGTGGAGAATTATGCTGAATTACTGGCTAATCAAGGGCTTCTGGCTACTGCTTTAAAGTATTTAAAACTTTTGGCACCAGACCAACCTTTGCACGAGCTTGCTATATTGAGAGATCGAATTTCTCTATCTGCTGAAGGTTATTAATCTCCATAGATATTTTTTTTGTCTTTTCTTGCTTAAAATATAATTGGCTTACTTATGCAGTTTTGTTGTTTTGTTGACACCCATATACTCTGTACTCTTTCCTAAAATTTGTGTCATTGATCTTCAGTGCACTATGAGGTTGACCATTTAACTCCATGTTCCCGTAGTGTTTACATTGCATATTTCTAGTTTCTGCTAAAACCTTGAGCTTGGCATTTGTGAGCATCTCCTTGTCAGTTAATTGCCTCTGTTTGTCCAATGAGGGAACCTTATAATTGCACTTGATTTTTTAATAATTCAAATTATCATGGGCCTTAGATGTCCCAAATTATAAACCTATTGATTTAATTTAGCCTCTTTGCATTATCTTATCCACCAAGAAGTAGAACACAATTTTATGTTATTAGGCATTGTACATCTAAGATCTTGTTTTCTATTCTCATGCTTTCTATTTTCTTCTATGTTTGGCTCTTGCTTTGATGTTCAATCTTCTTTTTCTGAAGATGGTATAAACATTCCTTTTATGCTCTCTCGATATTCTTTTCTAGAGAAGGGGGCACCCAAAACTCTGAGCTCTGAAACTTCCACACAACAACCGGAAGCTGCTTATGGCACAGATCACATTGGATATGGTATCGCAGACCACACACAGAACTATTATCAGGTTTATACTAGAAAATCTTGTCTTGTTATTGCTCTCTTTTTGAAATATCTCTGCATAAGCTACAACACTCTTCTACTTGAATTGTGTTTACAAATTTAGGACAAGAACATTACCCAGCCTCTACCCCAACCCCATCACAATATTCCTAGCACTCAATATGCTGAAGGATATCACCAGAGTACTGCATACGGAGGATATCAGACACTGCAACCTAAATCGCAGTTTCTTGATTTTGGCATCCCAACAACTTTTCAACCACTGCAGCCAACTCAAATGTTTATACCACCTCAGACAAACCAGGTTATGCAGGTAATTGTTTAATATCTAGGCATAGCTATGAATGTGTTAGTGTTTATGCTGCCTATGTTCTTTGATCAACCTCAAGATAACTAATGTCACACCTCAGGGGTATCATTCTCGGTACCCCACTTGGTGACAACATATTTAAAAGAGACCTAGACACCATATACTCAGGCTAATCAAGAAATTCATCTAATTTATTTATTTATAACATTTACGTTATATACAAGGAAAACTATACGGATAAAGCAACACATGAAACAAAACGTAAACACAACGAAATAAAAATAATACAAACCGAGAATTAACGGTTGAGATCTTTAAGCAACTCTATGTAAAGCTGAAATTGACTATAATATCAAAAGGAAGCTTGTGCAGGCAAACTGGAGACCAAAGACCGTAGATAGTAAGCCAATTGACTAAGTGGATAATTAGAATAGATGTGCATGAATTTAATCTTATTTTAGAGGTCAAAGAAGTAGAGTAAATCACAATCTCTTATTACAAATTTAAGTTCATAGAGTTCTCCATTTATTCATAAATATATATGTATAATCATGTAGCATTTTTATATTGAAATTTAGAATCACAACTTTATCATCATTTGTTATTATCAATTAAGATAACTTCTCATTTCTTGCTATTTAATCAGTAGATATATAGGTCCTCATAGTATATGTCAACATGAGTAAATATCATAAATCATGTGAGTATCAGTATGTATATCAATGGTCTCTAATAAATCAACTAAGAAGTGAATAACTGGAGCCAATATATCAGAGTGTAATAATGACATGCGTCAGCTAACGTACGGGCTAAAAACCTCACCGGTTATCTACAACAATAAAACACCATCTCACAAATAAATATTGACCGTGGGCTACATCACGCCACCACGACTTGTGTGTGGTCAGGTACTCTAATATAAGGCTAGACTAAAAGTTTTCACTTTTAGAATTTCATTTTATCCATTTATCACAATTGTTAAATTTGTAGGTCTTACTGGTTAGTCTAAACAACCAACCCAAGTCAACTTTTAAGGCGAATCATGTTAATTCATTAAAATATCATCATAAGGTTTGCAAGTAAAAGTTTTGCAATATAAAGGTGCAAGTATCGATAATATAGAATATCAATAGTATGGAATATGGAAGGTCAAGAAAAATAAAGATAGGTATCAACAGAAAAGTAATTTAGAGTATTCATTTTAATTTTTAAAACAACCTTCCCCGTCTTAATTCTCATATGAAATTCACATGTGAATAGGAAATAACATCAATTATTTACTCTCCAACGATTTAATTATTTTAAACCCTCATTTCACTATTTTAAATATCATTGGAATCCCCGTTTTAAAACAGTTATACAAGCATATACATATAATCAATTTCTCTATTTATTCATAGATAATTATTTGAGAGTCAAAGGATAGATGTACCCACTTTTATATACAACAAAATCTTCGAGTGTCAGCAGATCACTATGCTTCACTCGAACTCGTATCTACAAGTATAATAAAAAATAACTCAAATAATTACACTGATATCCAATAAATAATAACACAACAAGATGGATCAAATTTTGATCCCACTACCTTGTAATATTCCTTCGATCGATAAACCAACGAAGGTGTTTCATTGATACGAAATGCTCGAGCCAATGAAACTTATATAATGAATCGTCATTAATTCAAATTAATTCATTATTCCTCGCCGCGATTGAAATGTCGTTCCGTGCCGCTTGGCACATACGGTTTTATCGTTCCGCCGGCGAATCGAAATCGGAACGTCATGCGTACGTGTCTCGAGCAACGAGGAGTCGCTAAGGCGTTCGCGGGGCGTCGCGACGCGATGGCGGAGCCGAAAGCGTCGCGGGACGCTTCTAGCGCCGCTGGACGCCTCCGGACGCCTCCGGCACTGTCGCGGGGGAGCGCGGGCGTCGCGGGGCGCTCGGAGGGGAGCAGGGTTACTGTTAAAAAATAATATTACACTTTAATAAATCAAACAATTCCCAAGTGTGATATTTTAAAGAGGCTTTTATAAACCCTAATTAAATTATCTCAATAAAATATAAAAAATATATTTAAATTTTTTTAAAAATTAATAAATTTTATTAAAAAATATTCTGAAATTATTTTTAATGTTTTAACTTTTATTTAAAAATTCTAAAAAAATTTAAAAAAATTCTAAAAGATTTTATAAAAATCGTAATAAATCAAATTTATATTCTGATATTTTTTTATTTTTGTTTAATTTTTTATATTTTTTTTTACTATTTTAATATTTAATTGATATTCTATTTTTTTTACTATTAAATATATATTATTTAAATTATTAAATAAATAAATAGTTAATTTATATAATTATTATATATAAAATAATATTTTGTATTAATTTATATAATTATGATTATTTAACCTGGACATTGGAGAACTATAAAAGTTATGTATCAATTTTAATTTGAGTTATTGATATATCAAATTTCTTTAAAGAAAATTATATTTAATTATTTTTTTTTACAATATTAAGTTATTTAATAATGAAGAACTTATATAAAATCAATATACAACTTATTTTTAAATTATACACCATAAATATATTTATCTAATAATTATTATATATAAATAAAAAAATACTGAAATTGTATTGGCACGGCACAATACGATATCAAAACCGTATCGTTTCGGTCTGGGACCGAAACCTCGGCACGGATTGAGATTTTAAAGCTTGCAATAAATACTAATTTTATTGATCATTACCTTCAATTGGTCATCATTCAACCAATAACCTTAGAGTTTGGAAAATGAGGAGCCAACGGTGGCTCTTCCTCTTGGCTCTGGCAATCAGTTGAGGCACCATTGTCCTCACTTGAAGCAATGCATCAATCACTGGATGAGAGAAATTGCTGGTGTTGGATGAAATACTAGAAGGAAACGAAATGAAGAAATCTGCTGAAACAATGAAAGAAAAGGAAGGAGAACCTTTCCCCCCTTTCGCTGGTGGGCATGGCTAGCTCTAACAGGGCTCCGACGGCTGTAGTTGGTTGGCAAAACAACGTAAGAAGCAGAGAGGAGGGCTTCTGCTCTTGTTGTTGGGGAGAGGACTGTTTTTCCCCTTTCTGCTGAGAGCTCCAACGAGCTCCGACGGTTGTTGCCAAGAAACCGGGACAGCAAGGGAACGGAAAAGGCGGCTGTTGGTTGGAAAAGGGCACCATATAGAAGCTGCTGTTGTTGGCCGTTGGAGGAGAAAAAGACAGCAGCCACTGCTGCTTTGATGGCAAAGAAGAAGAAGAAGAGGGGAGGGCTGCAATGTTGCTGCCGTTGGAGAAGGGAAGGAGAAAAAGAATTGGTGGAGAAGAAAAGAAGGAAGAAGAAATAAGGGAGGAGGGATCGACGGAGGCATCGCAATGGCGTGCGGTGGGATTGCTGCGGTCGTGGAAGAGAAAAATTAAAGGGAAGAACTGACCCAACCAATTTAAATCTTAAATTTGGTTCGGCCATAACTTGGCCAAATCGACTCCAAATCAATCCCGATTTGAACTGACGAAATCCTTATCTTCACGCTTACCAGTTGGATTTAGTTCGAATCTAATCCGATTTTAATTTAGCGTCCTCACTTCGATGATTTAGTTCGTCTATTTATTATTATTATATATTTTATTTTTAAAATTCAATATTTAACAACTAAGTTTTCTTTTTCATTCGCAAGCATCAAGGTTGTTATGTTATACATCTTTCCTACTAAAAAAGCATTTTAAAAAACTTGGCCTTAAGTAGTATTGTCAATCAAGTTCCTGGGCTTTGGGTTTGGTTTTACTTGCATAGTTGCCAATGCACAACAAGCACTGCTTATGCCCATCATATTGCTTATGCCAATGTGTGTCAAAACATTTTTTTAAAACTTATTTTTTCACTCGATTATTTAATTTCTATAGTGTTATATTTAAAAGTAAACAAATATAGTAGAAGAAAGGGGAGCCTTGGCGCAACGGTAAAGTTGTTGCTTTGTGGCCAAAAGGTCACGAGTTCAAATCTTGGAAACAGTCTCTTGCAAAAAATAGGGTAAGGCTGCGTACAATGGATCCTTCCCCGGGACTCCGCATGGCGGGAGCTTCGTGCACCGGGCTGTCCTTTTTATTTTTCACTCGATTATTTAATTTCTATAGTGTTATATTTAAAAGTAAACAAATCAAGTAGAAGAAAATTGAAGCAGTAAGAATTTGTTGTGATATGCATTGAAATAACTTTTAATTTTACTATTTAATTAACATAATTTTGTTTATAAAAAACCTAAGCAGTGGAGCAATAAATGATAAAACTATTTGCATTCATTTTATATGCTTTTTCACATGTTGAAGCATGACTACTGTCGCTAGGGGTGCAAATGAGTCAAGCCGTTTGTGAGCCGCTCACGAGTGGTTCGGTCAAAACTCGATTTGAGCTCGAAGTTGACCGAGCTCGAGTCGAGCTCGAGCCTAATTATTACCGGCTCGGTGGCTTGTTGAACCAAACAAGCCAGTAACAATATATATTTTTATAGTATATAATATATAATGTATTAATTTATTTATTAAAAAAATAAAAAATTCGAGCTCGAGCTTGATCTAGTATAAATCGAGTCGAGCCGAGCTCGAGCTTAGGCTGGCTCGAGCTCAATTCGGCTCGTTTGCAACCCTAGTCAACGCGACATGTTACTACAAAAGTTAATTCAATTGACTATCTAACTTGTTATAAGCTTATTTTTAGGACATCAACTAAATGAAGGTAACTAAAGAAGCAAAATTTATTTATATTTATCTCAGTATGCTTCGATGCATGTTGAAGCATTTAGAGTGTTGACACAGTACGATGCCAAAATTATTCTTTCTGGGGACTGAAACTCTGACATGGATTTGTATTTTAAAAGACTATTCTTTGTATTATCAATATGATAAAATAGAATAAGTTGCACACTCATATTCCAGTGTTCTTTTAGATCTGAAATCTTAACTGAATTCTCACCTAAAACTTGTCATCTTCTTGTATTTTTCTTTTATGCCTGATTGTCTCTCTAATGTTATGAGCTAAAACTTGGTGCTAACAAACTCTAGTTGTCAGTATGTGTTTTATTCTTATGGGATATGATCGTGGATTGTGTATCATTTATGGTGGCTGAACATGGCTTCTTATTTCATAAACTAGCAGAGAGCTGGAATACCCTCACACTACAATAGATATTGATTTTCTTAGAGCAATGGGTCTGCAAGTTGTCAGTTATAGATTAATTTTTATTGACAAATTCTTCTGAAGCCATATGTGTAATGATATACCCTTGCTATGGTAGCTTCTTTTCCACATCAAATTTGCTAATATCAAACATTCCATCTCTTCTATTACATGTGTAGTATTATTAGTACTAGTTTCGGAGGTCTTTTCTCCTTTTCAGATGAATTCATCTGATGTACTATTTATTTTGACCACAGCAAACTCCACCTGCTGTTGCCTCACAGCCAACACTAAGACCTTTTGTACCTGCAGCTCCTGCGGCTCTTAGAAAAGTGGAACAATACCAGCAACCTAGCTTGGGTTCTCAGCTATATCCGGTATGCTTATTTTTTTTTTTCCTACTCAGTATATGATTGTTTGTGATTCACCAAGGTTTCTCTTTTTCTTCAGAGCTTTGCCAATTCTTTTTATCAATCTGGACCTTCATTTAATCCTTCACATGGTATTGGTGGATCTCAACCAACAGCTGTCAATGGGAACAGATTTACCCAACCTGCTGGACCTGCCACAGGACAAATGGGTTTCATACCGGTTCCTAATCCAAATTTTGCCCATACACCTAGCATGCGTAATGCACAACCTTCAAGCCCTACAAAACTACCACCATCACAGCCACCTGCTGTTCCTTCAGCCCCTCCACCTACAGTGCAAACAGCTGATACATCAAACGTGTCTGGTAATTTTCAGTCTCTGGACGAAATCAATTTTGCATCCTAATATTATTTGGTTACATACCAATGACTTGAGAGCATTATGTCATTTAGATACAACTGAAACATCCTTGCCCTATTTCACTTATTATTTGGGTCAGATGTTTATTCATTGCCATCTATTTCTTTTGGTTATCTTATACTAAAGCACTGGATTATTCATTAACTGATTAACCATTGAAAACAGCCTATGTTGCTTGTTTCACATATCTTGCAGTTATCTTGATGCAACTGATCCCATCCTGTATTGGATATGGTTAGTGAGTCTAGAGAGGTACATTTAATCTTGTCGTGTCTTTCTAATCAAAATAGCGGACTTGGACATTAACTTAATTGCTTCGAAGTTGAACTCCGCCCTTGGCTTAATCTTCCATAGTTGTTGAGCTTTATTGGTTACCAAGATTCCCCAAAATATCCTAATCTTGTGTGTCAGTAAGGAATTGCGGTAGATGTTGCTTTAGTCAAATATCTGTCAAGTATAATATCCTTTTAGGCAATTGGTCCAGGCCAGGCTTCTAATTCTGTCATGTTTGGCTTGGTCCACAACCGTTGTATGAGGTGATTTTGTTAAGTTTTTTATTCAGTGGAGCATTAAATCCCTATCCTATGTTTTGAAGCTCCTTTACAAGTGTGAAAGTTGGTCATGATGAGATCTTATGCCTTGTTTAGTAGGATGTAATGGAAGGGAGCAGAATCAAATGGAATGAGTATGAGGATAAGAATGGGAATTCCATGATATGTGGGGCAATCCTTTTCATTCTTGGGTTGCACTGACAGAATGGTATGATAAGGAATATTTCATTTTATCTTGGGCTCATCTATCTAATTTGATTCATTCGCTTAGTTGAGACTAGCTGTTCAGCTGCACGCCTCTCCTTGTTTATTAGCTTTTTTCGGTTCACCAAGCTTGTCTAGTCCATCCAACATGCTCAATGCTCTTGTGTGGCACAATACCCCCTGATCCATTTGATTCGTTGGCTATCCAGCTCCCAATGATCTGCCTACCTACCTGACTTGCTTGATGCTGCTACCTACTCATTCGGTTCATTCGGTTTGCTCAGTTCATTTATCCTATGCAATCCGCTAATCCTAATTGGTATGATTGGTCTTTCTGGTCTATTTCAACCCAGCTGGTATGATCCATCTAGCCTTCTCTATCCCACTTGTGCCTTTTCAGTCTGTCCTACTGTCCTTTCTGTTCAACCTGTCCAGCTCACTCAACCTGCATGATCTTTCTCGTTGCTTTGGCTAGCCCCACTTAACTTGTTAGTCTGGCTCACTGTTTCAGCCTGTCTAGCCAGCTTGTCCTTTCAACTCTAGTTCTCCCAACCCTTCTTGCTCTGCTAGTTCGGTCAAGTGAGATTGCCTAAATCTCTTGCTTGACCTGTGCTTTCTGTCCAGTCAACCAGGTCTGTCTAGTTTGCCTGTTTTGTTCGGTCTTCCAGCTCATTCAACCCACTTGCTGTCAAAAGAGGTTGTGGGTTATCTGATTCGTCTGACCTTCTGTTCATTTCATCTTTCTTGTTCAGTCCACCTTGTCCATTCATTCTATCCAACACATACAATCTTGTTCAGTTCCCTCTTTGTTATGTTAGTTTTAGATTTGAAATAATATGTAATATTATATTTGGTAGAGGTAAAAAGTAGTATGGAATGAGACATTCCTCGGAAGAATGATTCTTATTTCTTCATCAAATTGTCCATCCAAACATCCAAATGGAATCATGGAGGGAATAAATCATTCCAATTTCCCCAAACCTCTGTTTGAAGTTTTTGGTGATGTAGGATTAGGAAATACGAGAAATTATTTGGAAAAAAAATTTGTTTCATTGCCCTTGCTTCATTGCACCTAATGCTCCGTGGTTATATCCCCTGCATGAACCTCATATACCATTCTTGAAATCTGGATAATATAAAACAAATTAATTTTATAATTCACAAGATACACAAGATTCTACATAGTTGCTTTGATAAAAAATGTCTTGCATGGTGTCCATTGGTCTAAATAAACATGATCTCGCTGGTCATTGCTTGGTTTTTATGGGATACTTTGATCTAGATGAACTTTGACTTTTTTGCATCGTATTAATTGGGATTGCAAATTACTTCTGTCATTAACAACTTGTCCTTATTGCTCACATTGACCCAAGGCGTGTCAAAATATTGTCTGCTTAGGGAGTTGAATCCTGACAGTACTGTCCTGTCTTCACTTAAGAGAGACCTGAAAGTGTAGGGTAAACTTTAGTCTTTTATGGCATCTTTCCGTCTGTAGTTACTTTGGGGCTGATATGTCCGAGTTGCTGTGTAATAATACTTAAATTTTGGCAAATAATGATTTAAAATTAATCTGTTTTTCCTAAGTATCTGTTCTTGACAAGTTTGCCTATGCTGTCATAGAGTGGTTGATTTCTGTTAACATCCATGCTTCTCACGCATTTTCTTGCAGCCGAGTTGAAGCCAGTTGTTACCACGTTGACAAGACTATACAGTGAAACTTCAGCAGCTCTTGGAGGAGCTAATGCACATCCATCTAAAAAGCGGGAAATTGAAGATAACTCGAGGAAAATGGGCTCCTTGTTTGTAAAACTCAATAGCAGGGATATCTCTCCTAATGCTGCTGCAAAACTTATTCGACTTTGCCTGGCATTGGATAGTGGTGATTTTGCTGGCGCATTGCATATTCAGGTAAACTTTTAATTATGAGATATTTCCTTTCATCCTTTAATCAGACAATAGGAATTTGTTTAACCTTCAAGAGTTATAACAATTTTTCCCTGTTTTAGTTTTTTTTTATTAAATATGTTCTGATTTTTCTTTAAAGATGCAGGAAATTTCTCAGCTAAAAAACTCTTGCGGCAATGATTGTAGCTTTTTCCCAATGTTTTTCTCCATTAAATTAATGGTCATGTTTTACCATCACAATTACCCAATATCTTGATACTCCATTTTGTTTGCTTATTAATAATTTTAAAGGTGATTTGTTGCTAAAAGGAATGGTATATAGTTTTATGATGGTGGTTGTTCTACTCCTCTTCAACCAGTTGATCACAAAGTATCACCTCATTATCCAAATCTAGCCTTGTTATGGAAACCCTAATAATTTAAAAGCTTTGCAAAGATGCCTTCTTGAAAGGGTGTATCATACTGAACTTGCTATCCATGTCGCTTGATTGTATGCTCGGTAAGATGCACAAATATGAATTATCACGGTGATTGAAAATTTGATGTGTTTCGATAGGTGATCTTGACTACAAGCGACTGGGACGAGTGCAACTTCTGGCTTGCTGCGTTGAAACGAATGATCAAAATGAGACAGAATGTCAGAATATAAGGTATCTGATGAGTCACTAACTGGGCGCTGAATAGATGGTACCTTTGTATTTTTTTTAAAAAAAAATCCGATAGTTAACCGTAAACCCAAAAGTTGAGTTAGGATCTCTTTTTTTTTTCAACCTTCCCTTTAAAGGCAGAATCATGTTCTAAAGAAATGTGATTGTATATGAATCATGTTTTTTTTACTAAATATCGTACATGGTTTAGGTAAAATTATTATGACTTCTTTATTATGCTTTAAGAGTATCCTAAAAACACAGCTGTTATGCGAGGCTCCTCCTGTACTACACGGGAAGAGCCTCCAGCAGGAACGTGTATGCGGCCCCCCGCACGCATCGCCATGCTCCTCGGTCTCGCAACTCGACAAACACAAACCATTACAAAAAAGGCTACGCCTCTTCCCCATTGCTCGCATAATTTATTGCTGCACCCCCTTGTCGGCAGTCATCGTCTTTAATACATACGTAACGAGATCCAATGGTAAGCGGGCATTCAAATTTAGAGTTAGCTGGACACGTTCTATTTTATTGCAAGCTCAGGTAGTCGAACCCAATGATAGTTCATACATGCATCAACCTCTTAAAACTGGTCATCTTCATTTTTTTAATTTTTTTTTTGTATCTTTAAACTAAATGATAGAGATCAGAGTGGATTTGCAGAGAATCAGAAAGATAACAGAGAGCCAAAAGAGTACGCGAGATCGGGAAACACACAGGAACAGCACGGACAATGGTGCGTGGTGTAATTCAGCGTGGAGAAGAAGACCGGGAGAAGGTGGTGGGATCAAGATCTGGCGGCGATCTCGTCGTGGTTAGTCGATCTCATCAGTGAGCTCTTGCAGTGCGCAATGGCGCCTTGTATCGCGCTCTGCAGCTCCTCCGCGGAGGATGAAGGAAGAGAAAGCGCCGTCGGTGCGGCGCCGGAGTAGAGCAGGCCGGAATGGCTCGGGGAAGATCGCATGGAGGAAGGGCAGCTCGCCGCCCACCGTTTCTTCCTCGCCGGCGGGTGGTGGTCGAGGAGGTTCCCGGAGAAGGACGACTGCGGGAAGGCCGCCGCATTGTCGCCGGCCGCAGGAGTATTCTTCTTGCCTGGGAAAAGCCGGTCGGAGAAGGAGAAGGCCGTGGTCTTCTTGTTCCTCTGTTGCATGGCGGGGAGCATCTCGTAGATCGGCTTCACTTTTTTCACGTACTTTTTGATCACCTCCATCGCGCGCTTAGACACCGGCATCAGCGGCGCCGCTGGGGACACGTCGACGGAGTCGAGCTTTTTGCTTCCGCCGCGGTGTAGGAAGGCGGAGGAGAAGCGGGTGGCGAGGGAGGAGAGGTACTTGGTGCCGCCGCCGGTGGTCGGGCGCTTGGCGGAGGAGGCGGGGAGACGGCCGAGGTCGTTCTCGGCGACGGAGCTGGGGCGGGAGGAGGAGTTGCAGCTGTCGGGGAAAAGGAGGAGGTCGGCAGCGGAGAAGGCGGAGGAGGAGCTGGCGGTGGAGTTGCGGGAGGTGGCGGTGGAGGAGGAGGAGGAGGAGGTGGAGGCGGAGCTGAGGAGGAGGGCACGGACCATGTAGACGCGGGGGGAGGGGTGGAGGGGGAGGAGCTGCCCCTTGTAGAAGAGCTCGTCGGCCGGGCAGGAGCACCTCGAGGCCGATGGGGAGGCCGACACGGTGAACTCGAATTCGGAGGAGGAGGATGACGACGGAGACGGGAAAGACGACATCGCCGGCGCAGCGGCGGCGGCCTCCAAAGTCTCCATGGCCGTCTTTGACCGTTGAAGGCTTGAAGCTGGTGCACTAGGGAGAGGAAGAGAAAAAGGGCGAAACGGGAGACATTAAAGCTCAATTTCGCCACGTGATTTGCATTGGAACAATGATAATGCGCCACCTCATCACTGTCTTCCGACGTGGATTGACCTTCCCCCTCCATAGTTAATTAGGAGGAGCCGTTTCTTCAATTTTTTTTTTAAATATTAAATGTTTTTATTTCAGTTTTAAAAAATAAAAATATTAAAATATTTAAAAAAATAGGAAACGTTAATTCAAGGAGCTCTCTCACAATTTGTAAATTTTAATTTTATTAAAATTTAATTATATATAATCTAGAATAGGAAAATGAGAAATATATATAATGAAAATTGTAAGACCAATGAATTATTGATAAAAAAATTTTATACCAGAAAGATGTGTAAATTTTTTTTACTTATGATATGACATAGATACGATAATGAAAGAGTTTATTGAAAAATTTTATGACAGTTGACGCTGTTAGAGCATCTTGACATGGATGGATTCCACGAATTCCTTCATTCATTCAGGAATATAGTGTTGTTATTATTATTATTATTATTATATTTCTGTTTAAAGAAATAAAAATATTTAAATATTAAAAACAAAAATATGAGAAATACGAAGGAGAGAATGTTATAAAAAAGTTATGAATTTATATTTTATAAAAATTTAATTATATATAATATAAAATAGGGAGGAGAGGTAAAAAAAATATATAATAAAAATTGTAGGACTTAGAAGGAGTTATTGAGAAGTTTTTTTATAATGGATAGATGTGTAAAGTTTTTTACTTTTGACATAATATGAATGACGTAATGAAAGAGCTCATGGAGAGATTTTATGACTATAGATATTCTTAGAGCATCCAAAGTGGGAGCTCTACATGTGGATACTAGAGGTGATCATGGATCGGATTGGTTCAATTATTGGGGTAAAAAATTATCCGACCCTACTAGATCAGATAATACAAAATCGGGACCTACATCCGGCCCTATATCCGGCGGTTCTTATGTTTCAGATATCCGACGGATTGTCAGTTATTTGGATATCCGACCCTATATCCAATGAAATATAAAATATAAATATAAATATAACAAAAAAAATACATTTTTTTAAAATGATAATAGACATTACTCATTACACGTTATAGCAGCTAATCGGAAAAAACTATTACAACGTGTAGCAGCTTATCGGCAGTAGTTGCTACAACGTGTAACAGTTTATCAACATTAGTTGCTACAAGTAGGGGGGTGATCGGATTAGGTTGATTCGGTTATTTGGATAAAAAACTATCCGATCCTACTAGATCAGATAATGTAATATTAGGACCCTACATCCGGCCCTATATCCGGCGGATTATTTTTTTTCGGTTCAGGTCGGGTCGGTATAAGCGGGTTGGTCGGTTTGACGGATTAACTACTCACCCCTAGTGGATACCATGAAGGAGCTCTCTCCCACGATATGAGAGAGCTTCTTCATTGATTTCGAGAACCACTTCTTCATTTTTGTTTTATTTATTAAATATTTTTTATTTCTATTTAAAGAAATAAAAAAATAAAAAAATAAAAAATAGAAATGATGAGAAATATGAATGAGAAAATATTATAAAAATTTATGAATTTAAATTTTATAAAAATTTAATTATATATAATATAATATATGAAGGAGGGATGATAAATATATAATAAAAATTGTAGGACTCATGAAGGATTTGTTGAGAGTTTTTTTATAGTGAAAAGATATACGAGGTTTTTTTACTTTTGACGTGATACGAATGATGTAATGACTGTGACGTGGCAGCTTCCTTTACACGAAGAAGCGGCTCCGTAACCACGGAGCCGCTTCTTCATATTTTTTATTTTTTTATATATTATTTTTATTTTTTAATAATTGTAAAAAGAAACAACGGCTAGAATTATGAATGAGGACCATTCATTTCACCAATCTATGTCAAGGGATCATCCCCTGGACCGAAAAAAGCGATCCAGAGCCGTTGAACAACGACTATTTTAGCCGTTGTTCAACGGTTAAATTTTTTTTTTTTTATAAATACACGATCGATTTCAGATTTTTTCATCCATCTCATTGTTATCTTCACTTTCAATTTCTTTCCTCAACTCTATATTTTTCAACCACAAAAATATCCTGATTTATTTCAAATGACTCAAAATCCAGATCAATCTATGCTCCATGAATTATGGAGAAATGAATTGGCGGAAGATGCGGAGGATATAGATGAACGAAGAATGCTCCAACTATATGAGCAACGACAAACGGTACATCAAAGAGTTCAAAATTCTTCCGGTAGAACACAGAGGAGAAGGTATTTGAATCGGGATCGTGAAGTTGGACATGCTCGTCTTTTCAATGATTACTTTTCTGATGATTTGGTATATCCTGATGACATATTTCGACGTCGATTTCGAATGCAAAAAGAGTTATTCCTTCGTATAGTTGATGTTGTGAAAAATCATTCTGAATATTTTCAATGGAAGGTCGATGCAGCGGGGAAAAAAGATTTGTCGTCACTTCAGAAATGTACAGCGGCTATTCGTCAATTGGTGTATGGAGTCCCTGCTGATCATTATGATGAGTATCTACGGATTGCTGAAACAACTACCATCCAATGTTTATTCAACTTTTGTCGATGTGTAATTGAAGTGTCCGGGGCCCAATATTTAAGAAGATCTAATGCTGCTGATATCCAACACTTGCTTGAAATGCATGAGCAGAGACATGGTTTCATTGACATGTTGGGCAGCCTTGATTGTATGCATTGACAATGGAAAAATTGCCTCGTCGCTTGGAAAGGCCAGTTTACTCGAGGAGATCATGGCGTCCCAACAATTATGCTCGAAGCCGTTGCATCTTCGGACTTGTGGATATGACATGCCTTTTTTGGAATTACAGGGTCACGTAATGATATCAATGTGCTTAACAAATCGTCGTTATTCAACGTCGTCTTACAAAGGAATACACCCGAGGTTAATTTTATGATTAATAATACACAATATACAAAATGATACTATCTGACCGATGGGATCTATCCAGAATGGGTTACTTTCGTCAAGAGCTTTCCATGCCCCCAGGATCCCAAGAGAAAAATATTTAAGGAACGACAGGAGACCGCGAGAAAGGATGCCGAGAGAGCATTTGGGGTGCTCCAATCATGATGGGCAATGATAAGAGGTCCAAGACGATTTTGGAATAAGGATAATTTAAGGACATCATATATACCTGTCTTATTTTGCACAACATGATTATTGAGAATGAGGGAGATGCAGCAGTCAATTGGTCGGACGATGAAGGAGATCCTCAATTACAAATATTTCAAGGCTCTACTCAAGAATTCCAAGCATATTGTAACACCCCACCCTCCTCACTACTAGTCTGCGAGGGCAGAGCGCTACTGGATTACTAACTTTACTTAATTATTTTTGTTCACATGTAAAGATCAATACATTAACTCTCTAAACATGCAACTGATAGCAGCGGAAAACATAAACAACTTATCTCTACATCCTACTCCAGCATATGAACACAACTAAAACTATACATCAATATAATCATGCTGAAATATATGTATTAATCTAAACATACATGCAACCATTATACAACTCAGATGATAGGTATAATGTGCATAACAATTTAAATGAAAGAATTCTAAGTACATAAAGTTATCTTATGAATTAAATTATCTACATGAATAAACAATCCCAATAGTCTAAATACAAAATATCTTAATAAAATCTTAAACTAAATCCCAAGGCTTCTATAGTTCGGGCATCACACATCCATCCGCACCTCTTTGTCGTCTTCCTTTGCTATAGTTTTTCCTTTCCTCTATCAGCAGTAAGAGGGAAATGCAACTATAAGCAAAATTACTTAGTAAGCGCTATCTAACTCACAAAACTCGAAACATGCATGTGAATGAGAATAAATATAAAACTGAATGCTTAAAAGAAACTACTACTCATGCTCATCTAATAGCAAAAGAAACAAAACATGCTGAAATGCTAAACATGTAAAGCTTATTTCACTTATTCAAAAAACTTATACTTTTATACTTCAAAATAATAGGAAAAACTGAATTGATACATAAGTTGAGCTAAACTGATGCTAGGCCAATGCTGAATCTGAACTGTATTCGTATAACTGATTTGTGAAGTTTTGAAACCTATTTTCATAATAAATAAAAATAATAATCATGCTGCTGATGGGCCCGGTGACTGTACTTGCTATGCGCGCATCCCTAAATAGACCCGAGGTAGCTAGTCCCGAATCTAGTAGGGTTTATTAGGTTATCTAAACCTAGGGACGACTATGAGAGCCCAACCCAAGGACAACTAAGAGTCCAACACAGTGCCACTGATAAAAGTAAAATACTGATTCATAAGCTGCTTTATCTTAATTATTTCTTCTTTAAATGCTTTGGCATTTTAACAAGCACCTTGTGTGCCAAAATCCCTAAAGTCTTGACTTTGGGATCTACTTAAGGCCTTGGCCTTTTTCTTTCTTTTCTTTATCTTTCTTATGCTTGTTAATACCTTTAATAAAAGAATGCTTCTTTAAAAACTGAAATGTTTAAACAAATTCTAACTTTGAAATGCATAAACAAAAATCTGCATACTATGCTAATCAAAATTCTACAATACTATACTAACAAAATTTTGCACTTGTAAGCTTAATAGAATCTGCAAATCTAATTAAGCTACTAGAGATATAATTGGATCTTCCAATGCTAAACCATCAAAACTGCAATGCTAAACAATTCAAAATCTGTAATGCTACACATAGCTATTCCACACTAAAAATCTATTAAAGCTTGATACCTATGTAAAGCTTATACTTTTATAAAGCAATAGAGATCTTTAAGCATGTTACAACATGATCTAAACTGGAATACTAAGCCAAAATCACAAACTGAAAACTAAATCTGCATACTATACTAATCAAGATTCTGCATTCTATGCTACACAATTTCTGCATACTATGCAAACATAAATTCTGCATTATAATACTTAACCAAACTGCACTATAATCATTTTCTAAAAAAAAACTGCACTATAAGTTCCACCAAAAATTTACACTACAAGTTCCACAAAAAATCTGCACTATAAATTCCACCAAAAATCTGCACTACAAGTTTCACAAAAAATCTGCACTATAAACTTAATTAAAATCTGCACTATAAGCTTACATAAAAATCTGCACTATAAGCTTAATTAAAATATGCACTATAGGCTTAATTAAAATCTGCACTATAAATTCCACCAAAAATCTGCACTACAAGTTCCATAAAAAATCTGCACTATAAACTTAATTAAAATCTGCACTATAAGCTTAATAAAAATCTGCACTATAAGCTTAATTAAAATCTGCACTATAGGCTTAATTAAAATCTGCACTATAAGTGATCCGGTGGTAAGAACAGGGATCCCACTTTTCGAGAAGTCAACGCCACGTGGAAGTCAAAAGGTTAATGGCCGGCCAGACAAAAGCGGACTGACCGGACAAAAGTGGACCGACCGGACAAAAGGTTAAATGACCGGCCAGACAAAAGTGGGGTCTGAACGGAAGCAAAGATCCCGGCGGGAGTCGGGGTTCCGACGCTCATGTTGAATAGAGTCGTATGGCCGAGCGGTAGCCCGCTCGGCCGAAGGCATAAAGTAGCAACACTGCGCAGTCCACACAATATACGACCGGCCGGACGTGAGGGGACGACCGACCGGACGGACGCTCGGCATCAGGTGAGAAGAGACAAAGGGACAAGGGAACATCTCCTGACAGCGGGTATGTTCAACGACCAGGCCATACGCAAGATCTTACAACAGAGGATCCCGCTGTCCCATCATAGACGTGCTCGGACTGTAGCAGTATGGTGTCAGGTAAGCTCTTCTGACAAGCCCATACCGAGGTATGGACATAGGACACGTATGCACATCGGTATGTGTGCCCGAACCTCTTCACAGCTCTATATAAAGGGTCCTCACCCTTCGTCGGAGGTACGCATTCTCTGATATTGAGAGCCACTACTTTGTTGTCCACTTGTCTGACTTGAGCGTCGGAGGATCGTCTCCGGGAACCCCTTCCCGGCCCGATTTCTTTGCAGGTTCGTCGGAGCGCCGTGCGACCGGCCGGAGATCTACGTCAGCGACAAGGAGAGCGCCACTGTCACGCCCCCAGAGGAGTCCTTGCCAGAAGAAATTTCGGCAACATCTCCCCTGTACGGGGGACAATCTGAAACATTACTACATACAAAATATACATCAGCCACACTCGGCTGGAATATATATACCATAGAAAATGGAAACAACACAACCACGCAGTTTAATATACTCAGCCTACTCGGCTGGACAAAAAAAATAAAATGAGCACAGCGGAAAGAAAACGAAGAGAAAAACCCACAAATTGCAAAGTCATCAAAATATCACAAATACCAAGTCCACACAACAAGTATCAAACCATAGTTCTCACGACACCAAATCCAACGAATACGAAATGCAAGTAAAGAGAAACAGAACCAAAATCAATTTGCGAATATGACGCGGGACCTAGGACTGGCAGCCGACATCTCTCCAAGCATCCATGACTCATCTATCTGTTACCTAGCGAAAGAAAACCATTTTTACGGGGTGGTGAGTATTGGAACTCAGCGGGTAAGGAAAGAGATAGTGCATGAATATAATCAACCGATAAAGACTACCCAAAAGGAATACAGTCTCATAAGAGAATAGCAGATACAAAAAAAATAAAACCATGATAAAGGTTCATACCTGGAACGATATCCTAGGTTAGATATAAAAAGTCAGAAATGGTACTAATCTGCTACAGTACTGCTCATAACTACCGAGGTAATGGGTAAGGTATATAAACATTTCCAATTACTAAACCAAGGTTTAACCACCTACAACGTGAGCATATCTTAACATAAGACAACATATCAACACAAGTGAACAACAACACAAAGCAACGGCAACATAAATATACCACAGCAGCATAAGTAAGCAATAACAACATAAGTAAACAGCAGCAGCCAAAGCAGGCACAATAACAGCGTATGCACGGATGGTCACCCCGCCCACCTCTCTGCACCATGACCCCTGTATGGTCGAGAGGCCGGATCAATGACAACTGTACCACCCAAAGGGCGCCACTCCCACGAGTGACCGGATGGACATGTGCTGAGTAGCTAACTAGCTACACAGCGAAGGGGGTCCCTGCTGCTCGCAACTCCAGCTACCACTACTCACGCGTGGCCGAGTGCGGCACGACAGGACAAGCGGCATCAACTCCAGCTACCACTCTCTCGAGTGGTCGAGGATGCGGCATGCATGCAATGACATGATGTGAACAATGCAACAATCATCATATATATAAGCAGAAACAGGTATGCTACATGAAGCCAGCATGCTCAATATCGTACATAAATAAACAACAGTCAAAGCATACAAACAGGGTATCTAGTATCTGCTACTGATCATGGACAACAACAAGAGACTGTATAGATATGGAACGAATTTCTCAAAGATTGCGTGGAAGTATCAAGCACAAGAAAAATAAGAGTGGAGTCAAGGTAAACAATCCTTATCCAAAATGAATCATGCACTAAGGTCAAAATACTAAGAGAAAATAAAGCAAGAAATACCCACCTTTATACGTAGATCGCGTCAACCGTCTTCAATCAACGTCCTGCAAATCACGTGATGCACAATTTAGCTAATTTCATAAACGACACTAGCTAAACCGAAACCCAACTTAATCAGGGAAAAACCCTAATACAACCATGAATCTCAATTCACCCACTATCAACAATTAACGATTTTAACATCACATTCCTAACCACTCAAGCAGTTCAACCCATAACCCATATATATCCTACTTCAAGAATTAAGATATGTTTTGCCCTAAATATGAAAATTCGAGAAAGTCAATTCCAATTAGGAATAAAAATCTAACCACTAACTAACCCCCAACAATTCGGTGAAGCAGGACATAATCCCAAAGCAACATCAAATTCACAAATCCACCAAAAAGTACAGTGATGCAAAACATGATACAACACAAACTTGAGTTGAAATCCACACTTCCGAATTCATCCAGCAACATTCTAATTCTGTAGCTATAGGAAAGAACACATCCAATACAAGAAACGATGGATCATCTAGAAGGAACAGCCTACAACTCAAAGATCCGCATCAGAGCAAAGGGAAGAAGAAAGGCTAGATCAAAAGAAGGAATCAAGCATACCCTATTGCCCCAAATCAAGATCAACATCGGCTTCGATTTACAAGCAACAAGATAAACCAAAATCTCATATCTACTAGGGGAAACCGACCTGTCAGATTCGTTAGGGCACGGCTCGGGAGAGATGAGGATTGGCGGCTGGGGTCCGCGGTGCTCGTGCGAGGGGGAGGGACTGCGTGAGGGGGAAAGGTCGGCAGCTGGGGCTCGGTGTGACCGGCGCTGGTGCGGCGTCTCGGTGCTAGCTGGAGGAAGCAAGGTCGCGGCTGTGGTGGCCGCGTGAGAAGTAGGGGCCGCGAGCGGTTGAGGACTCGGGATGAGAGGAAGGAGGAGACCGGCGACTGGGGCTTGTCTCTGGTGCTGGCGTGAGGAGAGGCCGACGGTGGCTTGGGGAGAAGAGACTCGGCGAAGGAGGGGAGGCGGTGGCGCAAGCTGGTGGCTCGGGGGAGGAATTTCGCCGTTAGGGCACAGGGCACGGGCGGGTTTTTAAAGAAAAATGGAAAAAGGAAACCTTTAAGGAAATTAAACATTTCCTCTTTTAAATCAGGTAATTTAAACAGGCTTTATCCTGACCCAATAATTTATCTCCTTAACCTACGTCATACAAGTTCCGAAAAATTTCCAGAAAATTTCTAAAAACTCCTAAAAATTCTAATAAGATTATTTGACAAATAATCTTATTATTTAAATATTATTTGGGTACTGTATTTTACAGCCACGTGCCCAGCGTCCGTTGATTCAGCGATTCGGACAGGATTATAAGCTTAGATAAAAATCTGCACTATAAGCTTAATTAAAATCTGCACAAAAATCCGAATTTCTAATTACAAGGGGAAAACAAATCTTGGATCTACTCTAAATTCCCAAGCAACCACAATCCTTTATAGCATATTCTGAAAACTAAAAGAAACACTAAATCAAAGCTCGAAACTACCCTTATCGCAGGTGAGTAGTACTTACCTTGCTTCTTGGACTCAAAACCGAAGAAGAAGACTTCTAATGCTTCTAGGGTTTGCGGAGAGGCTCGCCGTTCAGCGATCCCTTCGCGTCCGCGTGCTCCCCTCAACGAGACGACTGTGAAGATGTGAAAGACTCCCGGAAATCTCCCTTGGCCGGCCGCCGGAGAGGAATCCTAGATCCCCCCTTTTTACTTCGCCCAAACAGGAGACGCCATGCCGTCGGGAGAGAAAAGGAGATGAGAGGTTTAGGTTTTGGAAAATAATCCCTAAGTTCTCCCTTTTAATACCTAATATTTCTGTTATCAACTACCCTTTAAATTATTTTGCTATCTTTTCTAAATAGCATGGCCTGCTTGGGCACTTGCTCAGCCGGATTCGCTTAAGACTTGGTTCAGTCGAAGGTCACGGGTTCGAATCTCGGCCGAATCCCTTTTATTCCTATTTATTTTCTGTTTATTAACTATTACTTAAATAAATTTCACTCTTTTTCTAATTAGCAATGCCCATTTGGGCACTTGGTTATCGCGCTTCGGTTTGGGCCGGAGGTTGCGAGTTCAAACCTCAGCCGAAACCTTTTAATTCCTCATAATTTTCTGCTTATTAAATACTACTTAAATGAATTTCGCTCTTCTTTTAATTAGCACCGCCCGCTTGGGCACTTGGTCAGCCGAGATAATTTAAGACTTTGCTTAACCGGAGGTCTCCGGTTTGAACCTCGGCTTAACCTTTTTATTTTTTTCAACTTCTTTCTTTTGGTAAAAATACTAAACGAACTCCAAAAATTACATAAAAATACTCTAAAAATTTCTAAAAATATCTAGAATATTTTCTATGTCATTTCTAAATATTTTTAAGTACTATTAGGACTCGTAATGAGGAATTTTGGGTCGTTACACATACATCCGTAGAATTACAAGTTACGTGATAATCAACTACATCATCAACTTCGAGTCGACTTAGTTGAGTATATATGGGCACGCTATAATTGTAATCAGTAAAAAATAATTTATTAATTGCGATATATGCATTGTGATATTTATGTAATTTTTTTAATTATGAAAGTTATTTTATGTTAGTAATTTATGAATTTAAATTTTATTAAAATTTAATTATATAAAATGTAAATATGAAGAAGAGATAATGAAATATATTTAATGAAAAGTGTGGGACCCATGAAGAAGTTGTTGAGAGGTTTTTTGATAGTGGAGAGGGGTGTGAGGTTTTTAACTTTTGATGTGTTGCAGATGTGACAACGAAAGAGCTCTCAATGAGCTCTAACCACTATAGATGCCCTTATGGAGATATTCCATGACTATGGATATCCTTAGAACATCCGCAGTGGGAGTTCCTTCCCACTGTGATGTGGTTCCCTTCCCATAATGAGAGGGAACTCCTTTGGCATTATCAAGAGTTATGGAGTCGTTTCTTCTAACTTTTATTTTTTTATTATTAAAATAATTTTATTTTTATAATATTTGTAAGGAAAAGAAAAATACAATGTCATTGTGCTTTTGCACATCCACTAATTTGTTTGCTATTTTTTCACATTAAAAATTATTTTTTTATTTAAAAAATATTCTATAAATACACCTTCAATTCATCAATTTTTTTATTCATCCTATCATTCTTTTCACTCTCTATTTATTTTTTCTTCCTTTCATTCTCAATTTATATTCTAGATGATAAAAATTTCAATACTTCTTTTATAAATCAGTTAAATTCTTCAAATGGGGAAAAAAATATATCTTTTCAAAATACTCATATTCCTCCAAATATCCAATATCATTATTTTTTTTTCTCTCACACAATACCTTCTAAAATTTTAAAATATTCATATGTTCTACAATATCTTCCAAATTTCCCAAATGTCCAAAATTTTAAAAAATATTTCAAAAACTTTCAATGAATCCAAGTAACACTGTCCCAACTCCATTTGGTATTTATCCATCTCAAGATTGATCAGCCATGGGCAATCAATTTCAGATACCTTTTTTGTCTTGTGTATTTTCTCCTCTTCAACTATCAGTCATGCTTTCGAATAAATCAAGAAGAGCATCTATCAGTGACAAAGAATCTCTAACGTCATCATTTGTTCCAGCAACTCAGTGACCACCACACTCATTACAAGAAGAGTGTGAAGTTGAACCAGAGAAAGATGATTGGAAATGAAGGCTTTGGTCTCTCGATGAAGACGTGGTTCTTACAAAGTCATAGGCAATTATAGTATCGACACGTTCATTGGTAATGACTAGAAGGATCAAGATTTTTAGAAACATATAACTGATTACTTCAACAAGTATCAGCCCACTAGAACTTTAACAAGAAGCTATTAGCGGTTAAAATCACATTATTATAAGTTTATGCCGATGGTAAATAAATTTTCTACAACTTATAATAATTTTTATACTCATCGTCAAGTGCTCGGAGTGACGAGAATATGTGGGAGAATGCACTGAACATGTGAAAAGCTAACAAGAATAACAAAGACTTCAAGTATATGCATATGTAAAGGGTTTTCAGAGAGTATGAGAAATATGTTTCATAATCAGTTACTCATTATTCTAACAAGAATGTAAGGACATCTGAATCAAGAGGGAACACTTCAACATCAAATTCATATATGAGTGTTGATGTGGATTACTTTCAAGTCTGCATTCATCGGATAGGGCAAAAGGTAGCGAAGAGGAAGGGTAAATCTAAAGTTAGATAAGGTGACACAATGAAACAAAGCATCGATAAAGAATGTCAAATGCAAAAAATGACTTTACAAGAAGTTGAGATTATAAAGATTATGAAATTTTTATGAAGTATATTAATGAGATGACACCATGACAACTTCATATACATGAGAAAATTGTTTATAAAATTTAAAAAAGACATAATCTGGTATAGATGTGTTGAAATATTTTTTATATATTATTAGAATTTATGTCTTTTTATAATGATTTTTATGCATCGTATGTATATATTTTTTATAATTATGAATGTTTTTCTGTGTTACTAATTTATAAATTTAAATTTTATAAAAATTTAATTATATATAAAGGTAAAATATGAAAGAAAGATAATATATATATATAATAAATAAGTATGACCATAAAGGAGAGATTGAGAGTTTTTTATTTGTTTGTTTTTTTTTATAGTGGAGAGATATATGAGATTCTTTACTTTTGACGTAGCACTTATGTAAGGAGCTCTCTAAGAGTATCCATGATTGTGGATATCCTTAGAGCATCTGCAATGAGAGATTTATAGTATACGATTTATGCTATAAACCTCTCAATATAACACCCTCCCCACTACATAGTGGGGTTTGTAGGTTTTTTTTTTTATATAAATTTGTATCAAAATCTTAGGACTAGATTTATATAAAAAATAGTGGAGAAAGGATGAAGAGAGAATTTTATAGGAAGTGATGTTTTTAAAAGAGAGGCTTTATGACAGCGGAGAGAAGTTTTTAAAAGAGCAAGATTTTTAACTTTTGATATAAAAGTAATGTGGCGGTGCGTAAAAACTCTTGAACGATGTTTACGATTGTGGATGTCCTTAGATCCGTATCTTTGTTTGTGGGCCACATGGCATCAGTTGATTGGTAGCGAAAGTTTTCTTTTGGCCACCACAATATTTTATTTTTCACAAAGTACTCCTTCAAATTTTTAATAATCATCGGAGCTAGACCCGACCCAGGGCCGGGTCTGGCCCGGACCCGGCCCGGGCCCGTAACCGGGTCAACGGGCCGGTTGCCCGTTGACCCGGTTCGCCGGGTCGAACCGCCGGTTAACCGGCGGTTCAGCCGCAAACAAATTTTTTTTTTTTTTAAACGGCTTGAACCGCCGGTTAACCGACGGTTCATAGCCATTGGAACCGCCGGTTAACCGGTGGTTCGTAGCCGTTGGGAGGGTTTTTTGGGTATTTTTTTTCAACGGTTAGGATCATTTGACCGTTTTTTGATCAATGGCTATGATTTAGTGTCCGTTACTATCAAAACTCTATAAATAGAGAGCTCATTTCATCATTTTTCACACACATCTTCTCTACTCTTAATCTCATTTTCGTATTCTCTAATCTCTACACGTTTTCGTTTCCAATTTTCAATTACAATGGAAGGAGGCCGCGGAGGTGCATCATCTCGAGCTCGGAAGGGAAAGCAAATAATGAATCCGCGGGAGGAGGACCCCAACATTCAATCCACCGATGATGAGATCAAGCATCTTCCGAATCCGACACCCGAAACACAAGGAAGTACCGATGCAATTACTTCTAAGGTTCGGGAACTTCCTCCTCTAAAGTCTTCTATTTTTACTAAACATTTTGAGAAGGTCACTCTTCCGTCGGGAGAAATGCGTGCAAAATGTAAGCACTGCAATGCTTCCTACAAATTCCAAGCCGGCGGCTGCTATGGGTCATTGAAACGACATGTAGAAACGAAGCACCCGACGGAATATGGACTCGACCGTTCTCAAACACAATTATCAAGATTTTCTTCAACTAGCGGTAGTACCGATTCCGGTTTATTTTTATATTCGGATAATAAATTAAGAGAATTATTAGCTAAATTTGTTTCCGTAGAACATCTTTCTTTTAGTTTTGGATCTAAATGCACATTTGAAGATTTTTGTAAAGAATCTCTTAATCCATGTGCTAAACGTGTTCCTAGGACTACACTTACTCGTACAATTAAAAAATTAGTAAAACAAGGAAAAAAAATTTAATTGATGAATTTAGTAAATTAGATAATAAAGTTTATTTATGTTCCGATATTTGGAGTGATCATTGGCAAACACATTCGTATATGGGTGTGACTTGCCATTGGATCGATAACTCTTAGAACCTCCAAAAAAGATTATTAGCTTATAGAGTTTTTGATGAATCACATAATGCTCATAATATCGCACAATTATTATGTTTAATTTTAGAAGAATATGGTTTAACTCATAAAATATTTTCAATATCATTAGATAATGCTAGTTCTAATACCGCTTGTATAGATGATCTAAAATTTGTTTGTCAACCTATTATTAGAGGTTTATTTTTTCATATTCGTTGTGTATGCCATGTTTTAAATTTATGTGTTCAAGATGGTTTAAAAATTTTAGAAAGTTATATTAAACCAATTAGAATTGTAATTTCTTATTTATGGTCTCATCCATCTATAATGAAACAATGGGGTAGGTTTTGTAAAATTAATGGAATGAGACCTAAAAAATTTCCACGTGATGTACCAACACGTTGGAATTCAACATACCAATTATTACCAGATTCATTTCAATATAAAGAATTATTATGTTTATTTTTTGTACAAAACACTAATACTAATATATATTTATTTTCACAACAATGGAATATTTGTAGTAGTATTTGTGAAATTTTAAAAGTATTTAATGATGCAACCGAACAACTTTCCGGTGTTTATTATCCCACTGCTCAATTAGTTTTAGAAAATTTTTCTAATATAGTATTAGTTTTAAATGAACATATTAATAATGAATCTTTATCTCCTTGCATCTTAGCTATGAAAACTAAATGGGAAAAATATTTTTATTTAATTCCTGAAATTTATTTAATTGCATTTGCTTTAGATCCTAGATTTAAATTAGAAGTTTTAAAAGAAATGTTAACTTTATATTATGACGCTTTAATTCCAATTAAAGATTCTTCTTCCCCTGATCCAGTTAATATTATATATAATGTTAGAATTTATTTATATGATATTTATAATCAATATTATGCAAAATATGGAACACAAATTAATATTTCTGAAATTCAACAAACTACTAGTAGTAATTTAAAACTTACAAAAGCACAACTCTTATTAAAAGAACAGACAAAACGTCCACGAAGATCCTCACAGGAATTTGAGAATTATTTTACGACTTCTTTTGATTTTAATGAAGCAGATAGCGAAAACTTCGATATCTTAAAGGGGTGGTCACAGAAGGCTCAAAGCTTTCGCGTTCTCTCCGTGATCGCAAAAGAAATTTTAGCTTGTCCAGTGTCAACTGTTGCTGTGGACCGGCGGCAACATATTAGATGAACGACGATCAACTTTGTCTCCCGGCTCATTGGAAGCCCAAGCATTACTGGACGATTGGACCAGAGCGGAGAAAAGAATCCAAGGAATGCAACTTTCAGATGACGAAGTTGAAGATTTTGATACTGAAGGAACAAATACGACAGGAACAGGAAATGGAAGTGAATGAAAATGTAAAAGGATAAAAATGTAAAAGAACTACGTGGGCTTTGATTCCCCTAAAGGGATAGGTAGACAACTTAAATAAGTGCAAGCCCTTTTTTCAATAAATTTTAATTTCTAATTTTTAATGTTTAATTTTTAATTTTTAATTTTTAATTTTTTTTAACATATTAATCTTGAATCGTGACGAACCGTGAACCGGCGGTTCTGAACCGTGAACCGTAACCGTCTTGGGCGGTTAAGGTTAAGGGTCGACCTGCCTGGAACCGTCGAACCGGCGGTTCCGAACCATCGAACCGTCGGTTCCGAACCGTGGTCAGGTCTAATCGGAGCTTAACCCTTTTTCAATAGCCCGTTCGACTCCCTGCTCGGATGATCTCGAAACTCTCCCGCTCCCAGAGATCCGCTCTCCTCTCCTCCGACGATCTCGCTCGCATCCTATCTCAGGCAGTCCCATAGACCTGATACGCCTCCGCCTTTGTCTCTTGCAGCACCTTGACTTCACCTCTCACTTTCTCGCCTTCCTTCATTCCTTCCATCCTTCCCCTTATGCTAATCGATTCGATCTTGGCTTTCAGTCTCAAAGGATAGTCCTCGGCTTTCTCAAGGGCCAGTCAAGTAAGAACTACGATTTTGTTGTTTTTATCTTGATGTTTTGGTGTTCTCATGAGTCATGATCATTCATTATGGATTATTGAAGTGTAGTTAAAAGGGTTTAGGGTGTATTCAATATTCATCCATGATTATAAACCATAAGTACGAACCTATGTTCATTAGAAAGAACCGGTTTTGTTGTGATTATATCCTTATGCTACCAGTAAGAACTTGAATTTTCTGTTATTAACTTGATGTTTTGATGTTCCCATGATAATTCATTCTGGATTCTGGAAGTGTAGGTAAAGGGTTTAGGGTGTATTCATCCGTGATTCTTAACCAGAAGTATGACTCTATGTTCTTTAGAAAAAACTGATTTTGTTGTGATTATATCTTTGTGATACTGTGAGAAGGATGTGATTTAGTTTGTTAGATAATTGCTCCTACTGTGAACATAATTTTTTTTTTGTGTTGTAAGATGATTTAGTTATCAGTGAATGAAATCGAAAGAATTGTGCCATTTATGTTTTATGTTGATAAATCTTTGATGTTTCTGAAGGGTCTGATTACTTGATAAAAGATACAAAGAGAGGAAGGAAAAACTCACAAAATTTGTCACCTCTCTCTCTCTCTCTAATTGTTTGAAAATTAATAGGGTGCTTAGCAGGTTAGATATCCATTTAACTAGGGGCAGGCAAAAACTTGATATATCATATCTGAATTGGGAAACTAAACTGAATTGGCTAGGATTTGGGTAATTGTTTGAAAATTAGTAGGGTACTTAGAAGATTAGTTTTCCATTTAACTAGGGGCAGGCATAGACTTGATATATCATAACTGAATTTGAAAACTCTACTGAATTGATCCAAAAGTAAATCACCAAGAACCAGTGGCACTTTGTTAAGATCAGTGATTCTTTTATGAATTGTCTGATCCAGACAATTTTCCAGTTAAACCTTACACAGCAGAAAACAAATAGATCAAACCTGAAGGGTATGAAGAATATTAGAGTGAAGTCCTGAAATCAGGCATATTGGGACTGCTGGCTTTTGCTAGAAATTGTGGTAAATCTTCTGAAAGGCAGGGGTGTTATGACAGTGCTTCCCTAGAAAGGCATTAGAACTAGGTAAGGCTAGAACTTTTTGCCTTATAAAATTTTAAAATAGGTAACATGTATCAAGACATAACATATAATAATATATTCTTTTGAAACCGTTTTTGGATTACAAATAATCTAGAAGAACATTCCGAATTATACCTTTATCATGTTCACTCTCACAAACTTCCGATTGTTTTATCATTCTTCAAGTCTTCTTAAATTGTATCTGTTTTACATGTAATTCTCCATCAATCTTCATCATGCCCTTTTGCAAGTTTTACCTTAAGAAATATTCCAATGTAAAATCATTAGGTAACTTTTAATTTGTCGTCTTCAAAACCCAGAGCTTATTGAAACATCAAGATTATGTGTGGTTTTGTCTTTAAATGTATTTGTATAGTTTTTATAATATCAGACTATCCCTCTTTGTGAAATCATTTACAATTTTGCACTGGTTTTTAATTGATCTGTTAAATCTTTATCTATATAACACTCTGATTATGCTTTGCTGGGTACCAAACTTCCTCGTGTAAAGGGCCGTTGCGTTAGGACAAATACTCCAAGGTGATTTACCCCTTCCAGAGTGTGTGGAGCCATCCTAGAGGAGTCGTTAAGGTTTCTGAAATGGCTCTTAGAGTCAGGTCAAAGTCAAGGAAACCTGCTGATATGATAGTCAAAGTCAAGAAGTGTCAGTAACCTGGGCCAATGCATACGATTGTCTCAACCGAGCATTCATCCTATCGGATCCTTTGGCTTGTCGGACCATGGTTGGAGTTCCAAATTGAGTCGGTACCCTCCAGAGTAAAGTCCTCTTCATAACTTAGGCTACCATGATCAACTATTATGATCGAGTCATCTAGCCGAACGTATCTATGGTCCAATCGAACAAATGGAACACTTAGTTTGATCGAACTCAGTGCCTAAACAGATAGGCCGAGTTAGGGATGAGTGCCCGACAACACTCTATAAATCTAATCGAGTTGCCCTTACAAGTGATTGCCGATCGGATCACAGGAGGAACTTGGTCAGCTTGACATGTAAGCATATGGTGGACCCCTCAACCTAGCGGCCTCATATTCCTTTTTGGCGTCTTGTGCTACGATGGACAGAGAATATTCTGCATGTAAGTAATACATTAGAAGTTTCCTCTCTACCAAACGCAGAGATTACGAATACATTTTGGGAAAGGTGTTAGAGCGTCTTTATGGTCTATCTTTTTTTAGAAACGTTTTGAGATTTGTGCACAGACAAATAATAATACTATAAAAGGAGGTCTCCATCTATATGCGGAGACACACGATGCTACACAATTTTACATACTCATAGTTACTGTTCATCTTGGCGCAACGGTAGAAGGGGAGCCTTAGCACAACGGTAAAGTTATTGCCATATGACCAAAAGGTTACGGGTTCGAATCCTGGAAATAACCTCTTGCAAAAAAAATAGGGTAAGGTTGCGTACAATGGATCCTTCTCCGGGACCCCGCATGACGGGAGCTTTGTGCACCGGGCTGCCCTTTTTATAATTAATGTTCATCTATTTGACTCGATCACTGAATTGAGCATCGAAAGACCTACGCCGGGACCGCTTTTCCTGGTCCTATCACTAACACTCCTTTTGACATACATGATCACTCAAAGTCATTTTTGGCCGAATAAGAGTCTTCAAGTAGTCAACATCAGAACTATCTTTCTAGCCAACCGTCTTCTCCGTATTTAGATGGGATCAGTGACAATTTCACCTTTTGATGGTGCTCTATAACACTCTGATTTCTTCCAGGTGGAGATGATGACGCAAAGGTTTCCAGCTATGTTATTTTGCACAGTATGTTCGCCGCTGCTGAGTTAAGGGTATGCTAGTAGTACTTCAAATGATAAATTGTATCGGTTGGTTATTTTAATCTGCGAATTAAGTCTGATAAGGCTATGCTTCAAAATTGGGTCTATCACTCCGAGCCGGATGGCGAAACTCCTCAGCCAGAACTTGAACAAGATGTCAAGGAACAATGCATGAAGTTGGGGGCTGCTGATTCACCGAAATTTTTGAAAAACGATCAGAACTACACCTAGTTATTCTCCGATACAGTTGTTTATCATGGATGCGCTCACGTCCACGGAGCCACAGAGATGAGATCTTTTATCTCGAAAATGTTGTGTCTCCATATCCCAATGTTGATCAGACGATCTAAATCACATCTTCAGGATACAGTGTACATCATAAAAATATCATAACCGTTAGATTGACGATGAGACATGAGGATATAATATTTTCAGAACAGAGGATGTCATCTCCACAGTTGCCACCTCCGTTCAGATGCAGAAAAGGTCCAAATTTTTTTATATAGGACTGTGTTACGCTGCATCCCGGGCGTCCGCGTATCCACTAAAATTCTAACATTTAATCTGAGAGAGCAAAATTTATGCAATTAAGTAATGTCAATCCAGATGACTGGATTTGGATATATTGTTTTAAAATCTCAATTCAAATCCGATTTTAATTTGAAACCCTTAAGTTTGAACTCGATCAATCTGAACCTGATCTGTATAATCTGGAAAAAAAATCAGATTCGAAATAATTTTTAAATTATTTTTTCTATAATTTTTTATTTTTATTTTAATACTCTATAGTTATATATTAATATATAAAAAAATTAATATGAGCCAGCCATGAGTCTGAAGGTTGGATAAGGAACTCGAGAACTAGATAGAATATGTCTAGATATAGAAATGAAAATAGATTGAATGTCATTTGAACACTAGTTAACTTATATACGATTATATATATACTATTCCAATAAATCATGATAAATGCAAATACTTTATGTAAATTTGAATTTGATTAAGAATGAAAACAAAATCATTTAAAGAATAGTCTGATGTATGAAGCTCATGTTAATACAGGTCTCAAAAAAAAAACAAATCTGATAATAATTTAATTTATCATATACAATCTTATCATGTATTATAATACATGAGAGTGTTTTCACGACTCACATATATATGATATGATCTTAAGATTATACGATAACAATTTTATCATTACATCAAGACACTTTAAAAAAAAAACATTTCTAATTTAAAAATGCTTCTATCCCGTTCTAAGAGGTAAATAACAGAATAATTTGATCAAGGTATGCTGAATATGTAAAATTGTGGTCCAATAAAGAAAAGCAAGCAATCCTAAGTCAGCACAACCTTTTATTCTCATTCATCACAAGCATGCCACCTGTGTGTGGAAACATCTTTATCTTTTTGTACGTGGAGTGATCTTATTGATAGGGCGAAAAAGAGTTCGAGTTAGACACTATTAGCTAAGAAAATACCAACTAAATAAGCTTATTATTTGTCAAACTGTGTATTGTTCTAACTTAACGAACACTCAAGAATTCTAAGTTTACATTTAACCCATGACTGTATATCGATTGCTAGAGGTGAGGAATTGACTCTCATATTGTATAAAGGAAAGAGAAAGTTCAATCAAAGGATACTATTTGAAGATGATGACTCTTATACTCTACTGCTTAGGGATGGCTCAAACACCACCTATAAATACAGAGTTCGATTCAACTCAAATAATTTTAAGAAACTTAGACATGGCAAAGAAGACCTCACTTAATAAAAAAAATAAGGTACAACTATTACTCTCAGGGACAATATTTTCTAAAGAAATTGTTAAAATTTTCTTTTCTTTATGTCTACATGGACCCAAATGAGTTCATTCTTATCACTAATAGCCATCACTATCAGCCCAGCACAGCTACGTGAAGCAAAGCACCAAGCTTTCCTCAAATAAAGAATTGACCTACAAACTGTTCCTGTTGAACAACTGCCCCCAAAGTTACAGGAGACCTCTATATAACATCAGCTCAGCTACCTCTATTCCTTCCATTGTAAGAGATCAGGAAACACGTACCGTTATTTTGGTAGCTTGAGTTCCATAGTTTTGAGGCCAGGAATGGGGACTGCCACTTGCATAGATATACTGATCGCCATCATCCTTCCTCCTCTTGGGGTCTTCCTAAAGTTTGGCTGCAAGGTAACAAACTTCATCATCAATCGTGAAAAATAATTTTGAGTTGAAGAAATAAAATAAAGTAAATAAGAGAGCAGTGAGATTGTTTTTCTGTTCTTTTTTTTTTCTTCTCTCAATGGATACTTTTGATGCCGAACAGATGGAATTTTGGCTTTGCCTTTTGCTGACACTGTTTGGCTACATCCCGGGGATCATCTATGCAATCTATGCCATCACCAAATGATTTGATTCCACTTTTTATCAGGTGACACACACAATACCTTTTATCAACTGATGATAGCAATGAGATTTGAGTTCAAGTTCATGGTCTAAATTTGCAGGGTATGATAGAGATTGATGATGGTGGTTGTGGTGCCGTGGTGGCAAATTTAATGTCTGGTTATCAGCTTTGTGATCTGAATTTGTGGAGTATGGATGAATTGGTGTTTGTCTTTTACTTAATGGTGGAATTGTCTGTTGTTTGTTAATGTGATGTCTACAACTATTTGCTCCCAACAAGGCAAACAGTTGCATTGTAAACATCTACTGCTTCTATGTGCCATTGTTCTTCTGCAGTATTTCTAAAACTGGACATAATTGGTTCAATCAGATAACCTGATAACAGTTTGACAGATTCAATCGGATAACCCGATAACTTCTACTACTACTATATGACATTGGAAACTTGCAGTATTTCCTAATAAGGTAAACAGTTGAATCAAAACATCTACTAGTACCATGTGGCATTGTTCTTGTGCAGTATTATACAACAGGACACAACCGGTTCAATTGGAAAAACCGAGAACAGTTTGGTTGGTTCAATCAGAAAAGCCAAAACTCAAAGGGAAACCTTTGTTATCATTGGGGAAGAAATCTGAGGAATCATTCTGTAACTTTCTGTTCTCAAGAAGACAAACAGTCCATTGCATTGGAAACATCTACTACTTCTATGTGGCATTGTTTTTGTGCAATATTCTAAAACTGTACATAACCGATTCAGTCGGATAACCTGAGAATGGTTTGGCTTATTTGATCAGAAAAAGCTTGACCCAAAAGGATACTATTCATCTGTATGGATAAAGTTGAATCAGAATAAGCTTTTAGCAAGAGAAATAGGGAATACCATTGTTGTGTGCGTTCTAGAGCATCCAATTTGGTAAGCGATCAAAATCATAATCAATCCTGATAGATTCAGTGGTTTCCACGTGGATCTTCGTTATTGGCTTTCACTAAAGCTGCCAACTCAGCTGTTGTCATCTTCACTTTGTCATTTTGTTGGAACAGGTAGGATGGAATAGACCTACAACATGTAGTGTTGATGGATTCTTGCACCAAAATGGTACGAAGAAATAAGGGAATGCAACTAAATGAAAAGCAATGGAAAATTTTTGTTACTAGCATAAAAGCAACTAAAGCAATGGATTTGGCATGAAGAATAAATTTTGTTAGTATAAAAAAAAAGAAAAATGATATGCTCAAGGAAAAAACTCAAGGAAAAGTTCAAGGATAGACACATAAAGTGATGGGGCTCACAAAAAGTGAAATGATAGGCCATGACTTTATGTGTCTATCCTTGAGCTTTTCCTTGAGTTTTTTTCCTTGAGCATATCATTGCTCACAAAAAAAGTGCTATGACTAATCTCAGTGACATGCAGCAATCAGCAACGATAATATGGTTACTAGCATGAAAAAATGTTTAAAACTGAAGCTTCGAGAGAGCATAATCGCTAACAAAATTAGTTGCACAAACATAATGAAGACCCAAGAGAAACATTATCTTAACATTAGTCCATTACTATTGTTCAATACACATAAACCGAGGAAATAACAGTGCAACTCAATTGATAGCATTCTCGCTCAATCTCAATTTTGCATAGAAATTATTAATACTAATACTTTGGCAACTATTTTGGAAAATGTTTAAAACTGAACCTACATAAAAAGAACACAATCATAAAAAGAAATGAAAGCCAGTCTGGCGAGATATATGGTTATGTCCTTTCATGAGTTTATAACGACACTTCACTGTTAAAGGTATTGTCTCTTGAAGTACCAAATAGTCCAATAATTTATGCCATGGATAAGACTTCAGAAATAGTTTATAACATTATGCAATCCAACTAAAAAATTTAATAAATATTCTATAATACAATGCTACTGGGAAGAAACTAGCATATGACTCTCCTCTAGTTATCATATCCCTAATATTCCATTAGCCTTTACTTCTCTATTGTCGACATCAGTGCAAATTAAATTTTGGCAAATGAAACAGACACAAGATCAATGGTACTAATCTGCTTGTAAATACTTTAGATAAATAGAATCTACCAAAATGCTAGCACACTGTTTTCAAATACTAAATTTTGCAAACAGGTCTCTGGGTTCTCTTTTCCAACAATATGGACATACCGATGTATAAAATCATGATTCAAGAGTAAGAAGCAAAAACTGAACTCTGTAAGAACCCCTACAAGTATTTATGCTATCCCAAAGATAAATCTGCAAATTCAAAGCTGTAATGGTACAATTTTCATATGGTGACAGTTAAAAAAATGATGTCTTAAAATTTTAAGCTATTAAAACGATTGACCAGAAGGAATAGGATCATCACTGATAACATTCAAAGCCTTCACTAAGAACAAAATACATAAAACTGCAGGGAAGATTAGATACCTTGATTCAAAAGAGAAAAGAATCAGCAGTGACATCAAACTCAGTGCAAACTCATTAGAACAAAAAGCTCAAAAATTTGGAGCTGTGCTACCAGATTTTGTTTCAAATATTGTGCTTACAGTTCCTTTTTAGGCTCACAATCTTATGAACAAGAAGTGAAAAGGAAAATGCATCCAGAAGATAACCATCTTATGTACAGAAATGTTATAATATTACAATACCAAACCAACTCTTCTAGAATTTTAAAATTCATAACCTATACAATAATGCTAATTGTCAACATATTATGCAGTGAGACCTTCAAAGAGAGTGTTCAAATCTGGGGGAAAAATGTTCCATAACATCAACAAAATCTAGCAGCATCAGTGAACACTTTAGGTCTGTCATATTTTACATTGTATTATCATCTTACACTTTCAAAATAAGCTTACACTTCCAAAGATAACAGAGAATCAGAACTTTAGCTCCATGTGAAACTGACATTCTAAACAGTCAACACTTTCCACAACGTCTTTCTGAAGTCATACCAACCATGATTAAGTATATAATAACAACCTAGAAAAGTGAAATCTTGTCATTGTCCTATCATAAATTCTGGGTGAAAAATACCAAAATCTACTATGAAAATATGATTGAGCAGCAATTAGAAGCATTTCCAAGAAAACTATTCAAGGCATAAATAACATGCACCCTAGTGCAGGAGTCAAGAGACTTCCAGTAGTGATGCTAGCTTCCATGTCGGGCATTTCCTCTTCTGAATGTTCAGAAGGTGGGAGACACCAAAAGGTAGAATTTATTGCAAGGGTGAAAGCATAGTAAGTCCAAAAGCCCCCTACAGTAAGGATTATCCAAAATGAGCATGAACGACGAACAGTCACATGATCCAGCAGCATAAAGACCTGTAATCAGCTGGATACAGACTTGAGCTCCTCCAACATTGATTTGACATGGTCTGTTACGAGCTCAATCCGCTTCAAGTAAACCTCCAGCTCCAGAATCTGCTGCCTTCGCCATTGGTCATCCACAGGCGCCCCTGAGCCCACCAAAGAACTACCTCCAAGGCTCATAGGCAGCAGGTTCAATGGCAATGTCCCACCAAAACCTGGAGAAAATGGTCCTCCAATGGAAGAATTGATCAGCTCCTTAAACAATGGTGAAAGACAACTTTTCACAGTCGCCTCAATGGCGCTCGGAGTCGGCGTAGCAGCTGATGAAACCACGGATGCAGCTACCGGGTTTACTGGAGTGGCATTCTCTGAGACGGCTCCCACTACTGGTGCCACAGCAGTCCCAGCTTCTTCTTCTAGCGTTCTCCCTCTCCTGCGCTTTCTGGATCTCGTCATACTATCATAACCGAAAGAGCCCTGATTGATGGGAACCGTATATATCTCATTGGAAACGGTGTTATTAGGGTTATTAAGGTCTTCGTCATCGCTCTCTTGCGTCCTCTTTGCGTTGACACTCCAGATGTTGCGGGCGATATCATAGATTGCCCGCTCATGAACACTTCTAAAGGCGAAGTCTTTCCCTGCGGATCGCATCCGGCTGACGCAATTCCGGTATTTCTTCTTCAGCCGGCGAAGTTTCTCGATAAGCTGGTTCTTGGTGAAATCGAAACGGAGCTCCTTCTTGATCTCCTCGTAGAAGGGGCCGGTATCATACTGGTGAGAGGCAAACGTGGTTCCCCGCTTGGAGGTGAACTGGAGGAAACCCTGCAGGATTTTGATCTCCTCCTCGTCGGTCCAAAGCCGCTGAAAAAGCCGGCGGGACTCATCGTAGGTAACGACTGTTAGAGGCCTGCTGAAGTCAGCCGTGGAGACGGGGACGGGGACAGATGTCGAGGCCGTAAACAAGGCAGCATCGGAGGTTACGGCGGGGAAGGAGACGACTTGGATAGGTATCGCACCGTTACGGGGAGCAACGGTAGGATCGACACTGCGAATAGGGTCTGGAGCGTCAACGGGCATCGCAGAGGCGTTGGGTTCATCTGCTGGAGGAGTTTTCTGAGGCTGATTCGCAAGAGCGTCCCCGCCTTCGGCACCATCGTCGCCGTCTTCGCTGTCGCTCTCGTCGTCGAAATCTTCGTCTTCGGAGACGGCGTGCTGCAGCTCTGCTTTGACGTGGGACATCTCCTTTTCTACCCGAAAGCGCTCTCTCTCTCCCTCTCCCTCTCTCTCTCTCTCTCTCCTCGACGGATTGGATCGATCGAGCGGGGGAAGAAGGTTTGGGTCTGGGTTTGGATTTGGAGTTGGGGTTAAATTAGGGTTAGGGTTTGGTCTCGGGCAGAGATTTGAACGAAGAGTCAGGTTCGTATTCCTTATGTTCAGAACCAGCTAGCTATTCTCTTCCGTACGATCTCAAACTTACGGTCGAGATGACGAGACGGACGGCGGATTGGTAAAGGGACGTCGCCCTGCGGCCAATCAGAGGAGAGAAGTCCCTAAGGCGAATCTGGACCGTTCGCTGTGGCGTTCAAAATCATCATCGACACGCGTAGGAAGATTAAGCCCGATCTAAGAATGCAACCATAAAAAATATGGAACAAGGTAGTACTGAACACCGATTTTGCTCTGTAGACATTTTCCACCAACAGGAAGTACTCACACCGTCACACGGTCTATTTTAAAAAAATCCCCTATAAATACACCATAATGAGAATTAAACGATAGATATCTAAGTGACAACTTAACATCCTTCCGTTATACCGTAGCCCTAAGCTAAAAATGCAATTATAGAGGTTCAATATGTGATGCTCAATTGCATCTCTTTGTTAATGTCACTATGTTGTCGAAACATAACCACTACATAACTAGTCAAGCTACTCACCCTACTTATCGTAAAGGCGAGACGAGAGTGATTCACAAATCTAATATCGTGCTACGATGACAATGCCCTTGTATAAGATACAATGGCGATGCAAGGCAACATTCACGATATTAGCCTGACTGAAATGCTACGAGTGATGCATAAGCCCCATCCTTTACATTGATCAAATCCTCATGCTTGCCCATCTCTATCACCGCTCCGTTCTTGAGCACCACAATCGTATCGGCACCTTTAATGGTGGACAATCGGTGCGCAACGATGATAGTCGTGCAGTTGACTATCACTCTCTCAAGTGCGTCTTGCACTATATGTTCAGACTCCAAATCAAGGGCGCTGGTAGGCTCGTCGAACAGCAAGATCCTTGGATGCTTTATGATCACGCGTGCAATAGCCAGCCGTTGTTTCTGCCCACCTGATAATTGGGTACCTTGTTCGCCAACCGAAGTGTCATAGCCCTACACAAGCACAAGTGGCTTAGTCATTCATCTTTAGACAGTCTTGTTAGTATGATGGCTGTTAGATTTTGTAACCTGATGCAACCCGCTTATGAACTGGTGCGCGCTAGACAACTCTGAAGCTGCCAATATCTCTGACTCAGTGGCATCTTCTTTTCCATATGCAATGTTGGCTCGAATCGTATCGTGGAACAGTACAGGCTCTTGACTAACTAGACCCATTTGCTGCCTCAACCACCTGATCTGTAGGTTTCGTATGTCAACTCCATCTAGCAGTATATGACCGGAATTAAGGTCATAAAATCTTTGGAGCAGCGATAGCACAGTTGATTTCCCGCTTCCACTTTCACCGACGATAGCAACCGTCTGTCAAAGAGATCAGAACTTGGTTTCTATTACTTGTTCAACAGAAAACAATTAGCTATTTTGTTCAACGAAAGAGTGCAGAGGCATTTAAGAATAAGATTATTCAGTTACCTTTCCTGATTGAATATTAAAGCATAGATCACGAAAGATCTCGACGTCTGGCCTAGAGGGGTACCTGAAGCCGACATGATCAAAAACAATATTTCCCTCTACTAAGTCTAATGTTGTACCAGAATCATCACTGGAATCAATCTTGGACTTCCGGTCAAGTATGGCAAACACGGAAGCTGTAGCGGTTTTTGCTTTTGCAGAGTCGGGTGCGAGCGAACTATACTGTGTAATTCCTATCGCAGCAAAATTCAGAGCAAAGATGACCTATATGATATACAAAACAATGCATTCCGTATTAGCAGGGAACCCCAAGGATATGAGATATTTGGTGACAAACCTTCAATGACAGTGAGAATACATGTAGATACTACACAATAAATTAAACATATTTGAGAGTAATAATTAAGAACTAATTTTCTCAATGGGAAGAAGAGGCTTACACAAAAAACATCTGAAAATGTGGTCTTGCCATCCTTTATGAGCATGGCTCCAGCATAGAAAGCAGTTGCATATACACAGAACAATAAAGTGTTGGAGAGACCAAAACTTACTCCACCAATCAATCCTTGCTTTATCGTATTACTCATAGGACCTTTATATTTCCTCCGATAAATTTCCATCACCTTCTCTTCAGCTGTGAAAGAAGCAATTGTTCTGATACTTCTAATTGCATCAGTAGCAACCTGACTTACTTCCTCAAACATCACCTGCAGGAAAGTTGGTTAAAGTGTAAGAACAGTAAGAAGTATACTCCCAGAAGTAATTTAAGATATATTCTTGATTAAAATGTTTCCTTTATTACACTCAGATGTTGCACGATACTTCAGAAAAACAAGTTGAGTCGGCAGGCTGAATCCAATAGCCATGTGAGTTTCATCTAAAGAAAGGTTAATGAGCAGTTGAATTCAACCACTCAAGTTGCAGAGCATACCTTTGCATCTTGAGTCAATCCCTTCATGAACTTTAACTGAATCCATCCATTAAGGCCTATCAAAGGCACCAAAGCTAGGACTAAAAGAGCCAACTGCCAACATGCCAATAAAGCAATCGCCAAACCAGCAACCAAGGTGGAAACATTCTGAACCAAAAGTGCCAGAGTATCACCAACAAGATTCCTCACTGCTGCTGCATCTACAAAAAGTCTTGCACCAATTGCTCCAGTCGAGTTTTCAGGCTTGTCGAACCACTCAATCTCCATGTGAACAATCTTGTCAAAGGACATTGATCTGATTCTTTTTATTAACTTGGACCCAGCAATAGCAAACAAGAAAGCTCTAATTGGAATTGATATCAAGGTTACCAAGCCAAGAAAAGTTAACATCAATGACCAAAATTTGGAATCCTTGTGAAGCTTACTTGGTGGCTCAAACAAGGTATGCACTACTCTTGACAAGATAACTGCAAAAATGGGCAGTAGAACACCACTAACTATGGCAGCAAGTGAACCTATCAGTAGAATGGGAAGCTCTGGTTTATTAAGATAAGCAAGGCGGTGAAGTGGTACTTCAAGATTCTCTGATGGCCCTTCAGGAAGGGGGATCTCTATGGAAATATCTAGTTTTCCAGAGGGCAACCTAAAGGATTCTGATGATGCATGCTGATTTTCGCGTCTACTGGTTGACAGATGGGATGATGTATATTGAATCAACTGTTGGTCAACACTAGCATATGACTTCACCTGGTCAAGTGGAGTATGTTGATCAGCATCTTGCTTCACTTGTTGGAACCTTACAAGTTGGTTATAAGCTCCGTATGGAATCCGAATGAGCTCATCATGTGTACCTTTTTTATTTTAAAAAAAAATGACTTTTAGACAAGAATGACACCTACAAATTGGTAAAGATTTAAAAAATGATATATAACTTTTTTCCTATGGGGGAAAAGCATGCTCTAGGTAATAACAGTGGCACTTTAAGATGTAGGTTTCACACAACAATCTTATTAATTGTTCCCCAAAGTATAGAAATTCTATGGAAGATATATACCTTTTTCTATTATTAACCCTTTATGAACTACAGTGATCATGTTGGCATTCCTCACTGTGGTCAATCGATGAGCAACAATGACAGTGGTTGTATTTTGCATGGCATGAGTAAGCGCTTCCTGCAAGATAAATTCAGATTCTGCATCAAGAGCACTGGTGGCTTCATCTAGTAATAATATTTTTGGGTCCTTAAGAATAGCTCTAGCTATTGCAACTCTTTGTTTCTGTCCGCCAGAGAGTTGAATTCCATCATCTCCAACCAAGGTGTCAAGACCCTGAATATAGTATGAATCTTACAGAATAAAGAAGGCACAAATGCAAATAAATAGAAAAGCAAACGGTCATAAAAAAAAATACACACCTGAGGTAGTTGTTCGATAAATTTGGAAGCATTGGCTAGCTCAACAGCAGCTTTAATTTCATCAACAGTCGCACCATCCTTGCCATAAGCAATATTTTCCCGAATGCTAGATGCAAAGAGAACTGGTTCCTGGCTAACAAGTCCAATTTTCCCTCTTATCCATCTCAACTGAAAATCCTTGAGATTGATTCCATCTATAAGAATTTCACCAGCTTGTGGATCATAAAATCTTTCTATTAGACTGATTATGGTTGACTTTCCACTTCCACTTTCTCCAACTAAAGCAACAGAAGTTCCGCTTTGAATGAATAAAGACAATCCATTTAGTACTGGATCATCAGGTCTAGCTGGATAGCTAAAGTAGACATCCTTTAATTCAATATTTCCTTTAATGTCATCCAATGTGGTTCCAGTGGTATCATATGCATCTATCTCAGGCTTCCTTTTGATTGTCTCAAACATCTTGAATGCTGCTACTTGTCCTGCTGCAAAAGCACTTGTACATGGTGAGGCTTGCCCTAAAGACCTGAAGAATACTTGTCAGCCTGACTATTGCATTATGTAGGTTCTCACCAATTGTTATATTCAACTCATTGAAAGCCTACATGAGCATACATGCATACTCCAATTGACTTAATAAGTTTTCTCTTTGATATCATCCTCAAAATCATCACATTGGGCAGTTAACCTGACTAAAGCATTCTCAAAGCTCAAAACCTCAAGCAATGATCATGAATCAAGTTTCAGAAAGGAGTGAATCATGCTTAAGCCAGTGAATTAAGGCAGATATGGGTTAGTTCTCATAGGTTTCTGAAGGAGCTAGCTTACCAATTTGGTGAAGGCCTAAAAATTGTTACCAAGGTCTTGAATGCAACAAAATGTGGGCTTGCTTCCTATGTCATCAAAAAAAAATTCTTTTGGTTTGCAGATGTTTTAAAACATGATTAATATCATGCTTTGTTACATTAATAGCCTAGCTCAAAACCTTTGCATTAACCCAATTATAGGTAATAGTTATATGTGTATTGGAGTTAATAGATTAGTGTCATGTGTTATTTATATCATTAGGTGTTATATCAGGGTCTTATATGTGGATGTAATGGTTCTATTTTGATTCAAATAATACAATATAAGTTTATCCTCTCTAAACTTGGTAAAAGTTAAAACTAAACCTAAGATTAGAATTGCTTCCTTTTTTCTCTTTATACGACAATAACATTTTCCTAGAAAATATGGAAATTTATACTAAGAAAATAGCATGTGGGTATCACATCGACTTCAAACTATCCTACTTTATGGTAAATTTTCTTATGCAAAATATAACTCACATGGCGCCTGTAATGACTGCAAGAATTACATTGAAAACAGCTCCTCCAGTATAGTTGTGCTTCAATATTAACTCAGACCCGTACCATATTCCTAAACCATAACCGAAGAAAAGAATAGCAAAAGTTGCACCCAAGCCAATTCCTGCAAACAAGCCTTCCAAAATACTGGCCCTGTAAGCACCACTCAGACTTCTATTGTATTTCTTTATAGCATGTTCCTCTCCAGTAAAAGAGGCAATCTGAGAAAAAAAAAAACAGTGCGTTTAGTTTAGGAAAAAACAATTACTCTTTTAACTCACATAAATGTAAACAGTAAGTGCCCCTACAGTCCTAATTGAGCTGATTGTTTGTTCAACAGTTGCAGCTGCTTCTGAATAAGCTGTCTGTCCATGAGCTGCCATCTTGGTCAAGAGAGTAGCCATGATTGCAGCTGCAAGAACCATAGGAGGAATGGTGGACAGCATAACTAGTGTAAGTTGCCATCCTTGAATGAATGCTATAATAAACCCTCCAATGAATGATGACAGCAACTGGACAAACTTTCCAGCCTACGAGCAAATCATATAACACATAACTGAGTGACAGATTTCTAAATATCCAGCTGTTAAGTATAATAGTATCAACAAACATAGGTGTGTCAATAAAAGTGGGAGTTGAAACTAAAGCTAACTAGGAGAAAAAGTATGGAAGTGTATCTAGTTGATGAGACAAGCCAAACTGAAACAATAAAAGACAGCAGGAGCAGTTGCTCAGTTGAAAAGGAAAACACAGGAATCAAGTAATCTTCTGGTACCTTTTCACCCATGGCGTCTTGAATGAGAAATGTGCCACCTGACATCTTTGCCACGGCTTCTCCTGTGTTTGCCTCCATGTCAAAGAATCCAATATCTTGTCCAAGTATGGCTTTCAAGTAGAGATTTCTAATCCTTGCAGCTTGTCTTTCCCCAGTGATCGTCCAGCAAGCCACCTCTAATAATAAACATTATTTAGCATTAAGTGTCATACCTAAGAAATAAGCAAAGTGGCATGCCATGGAAAATGTGTATTCTTACGAAGTAATGATGCTATGCCAGTTGCCAAGCCTAAATATACAAACTTGAGAGAGACCTGATGAGAAAAGCAATTTCTGGGAATCAAAATTGAGAATGTCATATGTGTAATGTTCCATGAAAACTCAAAAGGTAGAGGAAAAAAATTGCACGTGTCAGGAAAAAAAAAGTAGGTTCTCTGATTAACAAAAAATTTATTATGATTCTTTTCCTCTTTATTAGATGATTGTAGGAGCAATCCACCTTGGAAACTGCATGAGCAATGCTTCTTATATTTATGTTCATCCCGAAAGCATTAACCATATCTCCAAAAAACACCGTTGACATAGGTAGGGAGATGCCATTCAAGATAGCTGATATTGTGCCCATAATCAGTAAAAAATAGTCTGTTCTATCAGCCAAGGAGTAAAGCTTGTAATATGGTATGCTGTCACTCCTCTTCTTTGACTCTTGCAGTTTACTTTCACTCTGGAAATCATTGATGACTTCTTGTTCATCGGGAGTCACATCATTCAAGCTTGAAACTTTCATCCTTCCTTTTGGTGCTATGATTGTTTACTATCAGGTATTTCACTCAATTGCCCAACAGTTCAACGTGGCAATCCTTCTTCACAGAAGAAAATAACATAAATTAGTAATTTGATAAAATTAATAAAAGGTGATCAACTATATTGTTCTGATAGGGAAGCTAAACTAATACGTATCCATGACATTCCATAGTGGAAATTAAAGTACAGAACTTACTCTCACTCATTCTATGCATTCAACAAAATTAATGATCCTATTCACACAAAAAATACCTTCTTTGTGTAGTTGATCATACTCATCAGGACATTTAAAATGGCCTAGAATTCTTATACTCTCTCAATAAGTATTCCAAAGGCAGTTACAACACTTTTATTTTTTTTCTTTGGAAAAAAAAAAACTTCTAACAGATGATTAATCAAAGAAACTCACAATAATCTGAAGCCAATTTCTTGAACGTGATATTAGTACTTTCAAGTAGGATAGTAAACAAGGATCACTCTGATATTTGGAGAAGAATGTGAAGCTCAGCACTGCATTTTGGTGGACCAAAATCCAAGTCTTGCTGTTGCTTCTGCTTCCACTTTGTTGAGAATTCGTATATGCCGAGAATGAAGGGAAGGCAATCCACTATAGTGGTTTGTTCCCATGCCCTAATTTTATATAACAGAGACCATCGATAATGGAACGATACTTCGATTAACAACAAAACATTTGTAGATACCAAAATTTGTCGTCTAACGATGAAAACGGCCCTCAGGCACATGATTAGCAGTTGGAACTCATACGTGAGCAAGTTCATCATACTTCTGACTAAATAACTTAGGTCATGAAATCATAAAGAAGCCCCACAGGGGAAAAATCCAAAATCGAATCTTTTTGATGGATTGGGCACGAATGATGCGAAAGATACCAAATTCGAGACCAAAGCCAGTAATCGCATATACTTGACCGAAAAAATTGCGAGAAACTAACCGTGAGTGAGTAGGCGTTCTTGGCAGATGGTTGAGAAATCGCATCTACTTGACCTAATCTCGGGGAAGATGAAGCACGCCCATGGAAGCAATCGGGCACGGAGAGGAGAATGCGAGCGGGCGATGATGGCCACCATGGCTGGAAAATGAAGGCAGGCACAGAGAGATCGAAGAATGGCGAAGTGCAGAGAAAGGTTTACATAAACATATATTGTTGAAATGCGTTCAATAATCTTTGAAAAATCCAGAATCATTCTCCTATTGCCCTTCTGGACTGGAGCGGCCCCGATCGAGACCCTCGAGGCGGAGGCGAGGACGATCGACGCCTGATCCATGAAGAGAGCTGCCGTGATTGCCAGGCCAAGGGCGAGGGACATGATTCATACTTCATACTTGATTTTACGAAAGTGCGATAGTGTAAAAAACACAAATAGTGTCAAAATATAAGAGTAATCCATAATTCATACTTGATTTTACGAATGTGCGATAGTGTTTTATTTCACTGGCAAAAAAAAAAAAAATAATACACAAATAGAACAAAAATAGATAAATAATTCATAATTCATGTTTAATTTTATGATTCGCAACTATTCACAACTAAATCAGGCCTAAACCGCAAATGGAAGTGCGATAGTGTTCTTAGATGAGTAAACACTCACAGTGATCTAACAAAACAATAAAATGCATCAAATGTACAGTTCTTGAGTTATGAAAGCTGGAAAAGAAAGACAACATCATGCACAAACTCCTCAACGTGGAGAAGAGAAGAGCGCAAGTACCATGAAACCTCTTCACGTAGAATGTGCATCATTAGCCTTGAGTAATCAGGGATCATTTTGTGAGCTTGGTATCTCAGAATCTGTAGCTTGGTTTGCACTTAGGGATTCATCCTGAAAAGAATTCGCAATTAGGAAAATAAAAAAGGAAATTGATAGCTAGATGATGAGTTGAGTCTCTGTAACAATTCTGGCGAGACCATTAACCTTGATGCAGACATATGTGTAAAAGACATCCAAGTGAGAACCTAGAGCTTCAGTGGCCCAGCTACCATCCCTGTCTAATGGCCGTGGAGCCGACAGTTCCCACCTTTTCCGCCTTGAACTCTTCGCCGCTCTCTCTGAAGTGCACAAATCAATGATCAATTTTCACAAAACTAATTTCATGACGAGCAAAATCCATAATTGTTTTCTTGTTCAATAGTTTGAGTAACTGATGAGCCTATGTGAATATATGAATAACAAATAGTACAGGAATTGATCTCAATGACTCAGATAGAGACTCAGGTTCAAACACGTAAGGATATGAAGATTATGGAAACTGACAAGAAGGAAACAAGCTTGAGGAAACATGACAGTTCTGAATCTGATTGGGTGCATCAAATTTTGTTAGCTGATATGCCAACATGCATAGAAGCTTTGTTGAAAGAATGACAAGAAATATTTGTCTGAACTCATGAATACATGATACACTCAAGGAAATTTGAAGATAGAGACAATTTATGACATTGCTAGAATTGGTAGATGTAATAAATCATGTGGAATTATGGCATTTTCCACTCACTTCTAAGTTTCAATACTTCTTTTGCCCTTCTCGATTTGTTGTTCACGTGTTCATTTCAAGGTAGGGAACCAAAGAATATCAAATCATTCTGAAAACCAATTAAAGAATTAATAATATAAACGAGTAAAAACTGACCTAGCAAATGCAGTTTTATATTCCATAGTTCAACGCTCCTTAACAAATCCAATCGATTGTTTGGACTATCAAAAGTGATCTGCATTGATTAAAAAATGAGTTAGTAATAATACTACTTTCTTTTATTTCCAAAAATGCAAGGAAATCCACGCCAAACATACCAGAATATATGCTCCTTTATCCTTGAGGACCCTGACGGAGATTTCATATTGACGTTTGTTAAATGACCAATAGTTAGTTAAATTTATTACTATAATTGGAGAACACCTTTACCTTTCAACCTCCTTCAACAGCTGAGTTGCATGAGTAATATCATCCTCTCCACACTACATGAAACCATCTTCTACTATCAGCTTATGAAACAAGAAAAGCTTGAGTCGCAATACACTCACCATGAAAGTATCAAGAGTTCCTGCAGAAGGCAGTTCGAATTTTAACCATGTACTAATTCTTGAGAGAATTATATTATCGATACTTGAAACAAACCAAGGATAAAGTGATAATTGCATAAGTACCTTTATCAATAACAGCATCAAATGAACCAGACTCGAAAGGACTCATATCTCGTACATCCATTTTGATATCTGTTGATGTAATCAAGAAGCAGCATGCATCATATAAGAACTTTATCTACCTAACGACAAATAAAGACTAAACCATGCGATGAGAATACAATCACCCAATGAAGAAGTTTATGGGCCAAAAATAGTAGAGCAAGCTATCATAGATTAGAGAGTATACACTTGAGTACTGATTTATGAGAATATTTCGCCTGCATAGTTTCTATCAGCACAGATGATATATCAATGTTGACAACGTCTTGGTAACCATCATCAACCAGGTCCTCACCAAGTGCTGTTAGAATTTGCGTATCAGCTTTAACAAGCTAATCATTGTCAAGAAAGCAATATTTTTAAATACATATAAGCCAGGAAACAAGTCAGAAAGAAACATCAAGGATTGATGAGGCATCTAGGAATAACTAATTGAACTCAAAAAGATCAATAAAAATCTTTAACAGGAACATATAGTCATGAATTTATAAGTGATGCCAATAGTGAACCTAACACAACTCGGAAGCTAATCCCTTAATTCTAAAATGCAACAAGTACATATAAATCATGAAACAAGTTACAATAAAACCTGAAGGATTGATGAGAGATCTAGGAATCAACAGTAATCTTTAACAGGAACATATTGGTCATGATTTTATAAGTGATACCAGCACTCAACTCAATACAACTCGTAGCTAATCTCTATCTTATGAAAGTTTGTTGCCAATAATTTTACTCTGTTCTTAGCTAAAATGCAATAAATATTTCAATGGTTCAAGAGAATAATCAACTAAGCAACTCAACTAGGAATGATAACTTCAGATTACATCACTAATCAAACCTGGATAATTAACAGCTAAAATCAAGGGTTCTTGAGCGTACTTACAACAAACAAATCCCAATTGCCCATCACTGTGGCCTATATCCATGATCTTAAGAACAAACCAAACAAGATCCGTTCAATGGACCATAGATCGATGCCACTCCAAGATTCAAAATTCATAAAGAATCGAGCATTTCGTCCTCTCCCATCGCGAAGCACAAATCAGGAGGCAAAGATCCGCAATATGAGAAAGGGCGTGCGTCGATCGATTGTGTCTCGGAAGGAATTGAACCCTGGGGGTAAAAAGTAAAGGAAAGGGGAGAAGGGGGCGGTACCTGAGTTTCCGCAGCCGATGATGAGGATGCGGTGATGGCGGCGGAGGTAGAGGTCGAAGAGGGAGACGAGGCTTGGGTATTCCATGTACCAATCATAGGAGGAGTAGTTGTTCCGGTACCTCTCGTCCCAGTACGAGGCATTCCAGTAGTCAGGCGTCATACCCGACGAGCTTGAAGTCATCGCGCTCTCTTTTTCTCTTTCTCCGTCTCCACCTCTCTCACACTCGCTGCTATCCGGCGATCTTGAAGTCTTCGCAAGCTCTCTTTCTCTTTCTCCATCTCCACCTCTCTCACGCTCGCCGCTATCCGGCGATCCTGAAGCCATCCCGAGCTCTCTTTCTCTTTCCCTATTTCTATCTCTCTCAGACTCTCCGCTATCCGGAGATCTTGAAGCCATCGCGAGCTCTCTTTCTCTATCTCTATCTCCCGCACACTCGCCGTCGCCGGCGGCTATTTCACCTGCTCCTGTTCCGGTGTGAGGTAATTAAGTGCGTAAATTGCATCTTAACCCTAAACATTACCGTTGTTTCAGTGTAGTCCTTGAATATTATATTTTGTCCTTTGACCCCTAAAAATTCTTAATGATCAGTTTCAATTTATTTATTCATTTATTTTACTCCAAAACAAAGCTCTCAAGGAACCAATAATAATAAACACTAATTAATAAAGAGAAAATTTGATACTGATTTAAATTAATTTAATATTTTTTAAAAAAATTTCTTTTGTTCATAGTCTAACCGTGTAGAAGATTTAAATAATTTTAATCCTATTAATATTCTTTTATCATCAATGTGATTCTTAAACATCCACTGGAGACTTTACAAAGTTTCTATTCATATAATTCTCCAATCATATTAATAAAAGATTTTTTTCCCTAAAAAATGTGGTGCAATTAGAGGGTGCAAATGAATTGTACCGACTTGAATAATATGTAAATATTAATATTTGAATTTGAGTTTGAAAAATATAAATGATTCAAATTTGATTAGAAATTTGATATAATAATTTTGGATCAAAATAAAATTAGAGTTCGAGTTGAATTTGAATTGTTTGAATCTTGATTTAAATTTGAATTTGATTCAATTTATTTGAATTTTAATTTGAGAGTATTTAAATTAAAAAAATCATAGTTCGATTTGAATTAAATATTTTTATGATGTTTCAAGCTTTATTTATATGTACCCCTAATTGCAACTAAGTAACGGATTTTGAATTTCACTAAAGATAAATATGTCGGAGGTAACTTTAGGTATGAATAAGCTGTATTTCAATTAATCATCAGAGGAAGACTATTTACCTAATCTTACTGTTTTATTAAAAATGAAACTATTTACTAATTATTTTTGATAAAGTTTAAAATTAAATTAAACTCACGGCTTGGTTTGACTCATGGGTGTCACACCTACAAGCTCCTACCTTGTCGCAAAATCGTGGCCGTAAACAATAATAATATTTTGTAGGGACCTATAAGACGGAATATCGATATCATTCCTCCAATAATGTAAAGAACAATTAAAAAAAATCATGATTGTTTAAATTTTCTAGAGGTCGATCTCTAAGCGTAGCATGCACCATGCACTAACATTCTTTATTTCAACTTTTGTTCCCAAGAGAATCTCGCATGTGTAATGGTTCCTATATATGCAACGAGGAGGGTGTCTTCTTTGGATCAAGTGTGCGATGCCACACCTTTATGCAGCCTTATGCCTTCCGACCTCATTCACTTCTCATCTCCTAAACTCCAAATCCCAAAGTCATGATTATAGCCTTTAACACTAGGGCATGTTCCCTTAATGGCCACATAATCCTCCTTCTCAAACTTGTTAAATTTTCTCTTCTAAATTCATCTCCTTACGCTTTCTGTCTCTCACAAGTGACTTCCTAGCTAAATCCGATTCTTTAATACTCAACAAAAGTGAAAAGTATAGATCTGATTTATTGCTCCACTCGTGTTACTTGATAAGAGTTTGAAGGTGGTGGAAAGTTATGGACAATTATGTAACAGTAAAATATTTTCTCAGTTTCTCAAACATTTAATAATTTAGTTCTAGTTTCGGTAAATTAAAGGATAAATTTTTTTAAAAAAAATATTAAATTGATGTGCTGCTCATTTCCATAGGATCGGATAGTCACTTAGAATTAAATCAGTATAAGTTGAATATACGATACTAATTAAAAAATATTAAAAAAATAGAGTCATAGAAAAACAAGCTAAGGAATATTAGGTGTCCCAATAATACAAACCTTCTTATAGATACAAGTAGCCAAAGCTTTTCAAAGGGAAGCACTACACGAAAGAGCACGAGCGAAAGCGCAAAGCGAGAAAGGTGCGAAGTATTTGGAGTTGGGAGAGCATGCGCCGGCCCACGCCAACCTCAACGACACACCTTTTCGTGCGCATGTTTCAAACAAAGACAATAAAGCAATATTCTTGCTCAAGATCAACAATTAATTTTATTTTTAACTTTTTCATATATCAAGGTATAATATTTTATCTAGAATGTTTATGTTAGAAACTCCTTTTACAATTAAATTGATTCTTTAATTTATCTATCTTCGCAGAATCTAAGGAGATAGGTGGGATTATTTTTTTACTATAATATTTTAATTTTTTTTTCTTTTCTAGTATATAATATATAATATATAATAATCTATGATTAATTGTGTAACTAACTTAACCGATAGCACTGGTCCGTTCCAAACTCCATAACGGCCCTCGGCATTCCCTCCGTCAAGCAGGCCGCGGTCACCGGCGGGATGGTGAGCGTGGGCGCCACCCCGTAGACGTTCCAGCAGAACGGTTCCATCACGAAGTAGTCCCTCGCCGGCAGCAGCTCCACGCCGGCGAGCGTGATGTTGGTGCAGGGGACGGCGTCGCTGCAGGCGAGGTGCACCGGGGGGCCCCGCACGTCGTAGGTGCCCCGGATGTCGGCGTAGGTCACGCCGGCGATGCGCACGGCCGAGGTGGCGTTGGGGCAGGACTTGGCGAGGCAGTAGTACTGGTCGATGATGATCGGGTTGCGGACGTCGTCCATGCGGATGCCGGCGAAGGTGACCGCCGTCACCGCGCCGACGCCGCCCTGCCATGTCTTGATGCGGACGCCGTTGTCGGAGAGGCGGATGACGCAGTTGCGGACGGTGACGTTCGTGACGCAGGCGGCGGAGCTGCCCTGCTTCCCGAGGGAGCCGATGCTGATGCCGTGCCCGCCGGGGCCGCAGGTGACGTTGTGGATGTCGACGTTGGCGGTGCCGGCGCCGATGGAGACGCAGTCGTCGCCGTTGGAGATGTGGGAGTCGCGGATGACGACGCCGTTGGAGTTCTCGAGGTGGATTCCGTCGGTGTTGGGGCTGAGGGCGGGGGAGGCGATGCGGATGGAGTCGACGGTGACGTTCCGGCAGCCGTCGAACCGGAAGTGGAATTGGGGGCTGTTCTGGACTTTAATGCCACGAACGGTCAGATTTGAGCTCATGAAGAATCTCAACGCCTGAAAAAAAAAAGCACAAAATTTTTAAAAATAAAAAACAATTTTGTGAATTTAATAAATGATTTTTTTTAAAAAAATAATTTTTAATTTACCACAGGGCTGTCACACGGTCCTGATGAGCTTCCATTACTCTACAAAATTAAGAAAAAAAAAAGAAATATTATTATTATCATTTTAACTTTGTCGGTCTCGATTTCGAAATAAAATTATTGCGAGGGGGGTAAATGAAAAAGTAAAAAAACTATAAACCTTGTGAGGTTTGCAAGGGAGGTCCCACCATTTGTCTCCTTTTCCATCGATTAGGCCGCCTCCTTCTAGTCTCAGCCCATTGGCTCTGTAGAAAACCAGCCACTGTCGCCGGTTGTTGTTCGCCGGCCACTCGCCGGGGCCGTCCGGCGGCATCATCGTCCCGTCGACCTTCAAATGAATCAAACACAGATCGCACAGGAATTTAGATGGGGGGATAGATTAATTGGCAATTGGGAAATTCTCCATTGGCTCATGGAGCAAGCACGCACGTGTAGGACCAGCTCGGAGCTCCGGCAAGGTCCGGGGAAGATGGTCGACTGGAGCTTGAAGCTGTAGCCTCGAGGGACGAGGACGACGGGGCCGGGCTTCGCGTCTTGGCACGCCGAGACCCACGCCGCCCTGAACGCCTCGGTGTCGTCGGCGACGCCGTCTCCCGCTGCCCCGAAGGCTCTCACGTCGTAAACCACCGACACAGGGGAATGCGCCGGCGCCGGGGCCGGAGACGGAGACGGAGAAGGAGGGAGAGGAATTGAGGCAGGAGGAGGAGTGGCGCGACTGCAATTGGCGGACGTCTCGTTTGATGCCCCCTGCGGCGCGGCGGCGGAGAAGGCGGAGGTCGCCGGAGGCAGAGCAATGCTCTGTTTTAAGTGCTTGGTACGGTGGCGGCGGCTGTGCGTTCTTCCCTGGACGAGGCTGAAACAGAGGAGGACCAGCACAAGAAGGTGGAGCAATCGTGGGAGTGGCTCCATTTGGAGGATGTAGCACAAGTTGTTGTTGAGAGAAAGAGAGAGTGATCCCACAAGTATTTATAATGGATCGAAGATCCACTTGATCAGTCGATCTATCTATCGATCTATCTATCTATCTAAAAAATTGCACGCGAGGAAGGAGTCATCGATGTGAAAGGTGATGGACAAGTTAGACAGATGAATTGTATATGATGAGACAACAGACGAAGAAGGAGAAATGACGGTGGTGGGAGAGGAGGAGGAGGTGGTGGTGGTGGTGGTGACGGTGGTGGAGGGGGCGGAGGAGCATGCAAGCATTATTCTAATGGCGGCAACCGACCAAATACATGCACAATTGGTAGTTGAGTTGAATTGGGAGGAGCACAAGGAAAGTTAAAAGGTAGATGAGTGTGGCTGTGTGAGTGTTAGTGGTAAGTATAAAGTTTTTAAAGGCTTTTTGTTTTCGTCTAAATCGTAAACTCTAAATTCTAAATCTTGTATGATCTTAACTTCTCGTATAAATTGTTTATATAGATTCGTGTGTAAACCCTATATAATAGTTCTATAAATTTTTGGAATGTGGAGTAATTTAGGGGTGGGGTCTCGCCTTTATTTAGAATCTTCTAGAGTCTATTAGGACCGCTGCGAGCTAGTTGTTCGATTATTTTCATGTGCTCATCTATAATTAGTTAGTATGCAGCAAAAACAAATACAAACAGTAATAATAGAATAAGCACAAGACATGAACTTTTATTTCGTTTGGAACTCCGATTCCTACTCTGAAATCTAGTCCTAGCGATGTTATCACCACTAAATCTTCTCCTTCTTAAACACCTTCCGAAGGTGGAGAAACTTCTACCAACTTGTTTTCACAACAATACAATAAAAAACAAGATGCAAATAAAATAAAAGCTAAAACAACTTTATCATTGGGAAGATGTGTTATGAGTAAATGATATCATCTTTATTTAAAATCTTCTAGATTATGTTAGGATCAATGTAAGCTAGATGAAGAATGAATAATTTCTTCTGCATTATTTGATTATCCTCGTGTGTTCATCTACAACTACAAATACAAACATCAAAAACAAACACAAGAGATATAATCTTTTATTTAGTTCAGAACCTCGATTCTTATTTCAAAGTCTAGTCCTAGCGATGCTACCATCGCTAAATCTTGTTCTTCTCAAAAATCTTTTAGAGACAGAAAAATCTCTTACAATCGATTTTCACAATAATTCAATAAGAAATACGAATGAAAGCTAAAACAAGTTCACCTATTGGGAAAGTTAATGGTAGATGAGTGAGGTGTGTGAGTCGTGCGTATAAATTTTTCAAAGGAAATGGATTAGTTTTGTTTAGGATCTTTATTTAATCTTCTAGATGCCTGTCTTTCTAAAAGCAACTAAGTACTTCTTTATGTACTTGTTAATATTAATTAAGATGATTAGAATGAAATGGGGATTATAAAAGACATCACGCATATTATTTTTAATTAAGAAACCCCGAAACCATGAAAATAATAAGTATATCATTTTGTCCAAATTGAAACCCCAAGAAAGCTAAAATTCCCTCCTAATCCTCATGAAACGTCAAGCCTAGGGTTTGATTTCTTATTCATCAAAATTGCACCATAAATAGGGTATGACTCCATTGAATTGCTTGATTAGAACTGTAAATCCTAAATTCATCCCTCGTCGTAAATCCTAAGCCCTAAACTCTAAACTTATCTACCTACTTATCCATCCATCCCGGCCAATCCTAAATTTATCCCTCGTCATAAATCCTAAGCCCTAAACTCTAAACCTATCTACCTACTTATCCATCCATCCCGGCCACAGACCAACTAGTGCATTTTTCATCCGTCCACATAACCACAAAACCTTCTAATGCTTAGTGACAAGCCCCAAAGGATTAAAACAAACACACGCATGGAACATATTTTACAAATTTTAAAATGTTTTTTAAAAGTTAAATTGGAATTTAAGTAAAGTAAAGCCACAAGACAAGCATGCGTGCGTGCGTGCATGGTTGCTTGGTATTATATTATTATTATTATTATTAATTAATTAATTAATTGATTGATTAAAAGTTAGGGAATGTGGATAGGGTTGGCAATGGCAGGCATAGAAAGATAAGAATAAATATTGTATTAAATGGCCTTGGCGTGGGTGGAGTTCCATTTCACTACACCACTTTATCAGTTCAAAAATATATAATTCTGATAATGGTGATCATAATAATAATAAATAAATTAAATTAAAATAAAATTAGGGTTTATATTATGATGATGAGAAGAGATACCAAGGTCTATCCAATTGTGGCCAAGTCAAATTCTAATACCCTCAAGTGCTTTCTTAAACGTGACTAATTTTTCATTATGGAATCTTTAGTTGAGCAAAGACTTCAGTTTTGATATGACCCCGTTAGTGGCTTGAAGGATGGAGGAATTGAGAGGGATTATGAGTTGCATGCTTTGATTGCTGATCGTGCCGTAGGCTTTTAGCTTACTTTTTGTTAGTCGTAGGCGATAAGCGGTTGGGTCATTTAGCCATGGAATTCGTTTGGGCGTGAACCAAGCTCTCGTCTAGCTATAGCGTCGCCTCACGGTACTTGTCTTTGAAGAAATTGAGTCGAACATTTAAGATCCCCTTGAATGTTTGCACAAGTGGCATCTAACATTCAAGATCAAATGAAGAGTATGTTGAATAACTCCTTCCTCATAGAAGTTGCGCTTGTGTTCGACATCAACCACAAAGATAATCACACCTACACAATCACTAAAGACAGTTCTCTCGTATATCTGGGAGAGTATTACAAGCATAATTTACTAATTCTGCATTTCCTCGACACGTCCTTTCGCAATTTGATTATGGCAAATACATAAAAACAGCCCCCTCCTCTGCTCTCCCTACTACCTCAAGTAAACACTAAACTAAAACTCATACATCATTAGGAGAATAAGACATCATTATTGACGGCACAATCAATGGCGCGATCGATACAGTTTACAAGCACCATTCATTTCCGAGTCATCCTTCATTGTGATCTCGAAAAGTCCTTCGACGACGGTGGAGAGTAAGCAATCAGAGATGATCTCGATTAGCTTCGCCTGCTTACTCAGGATCTAGTGGGTAGTTCGATGGCAATGAGGCAGCAACACCTCTCTGACTCCCTTACGTATTGGACTTCCCCGTTCATCAGTTTCAGTATTTTTCGGCATAAGCTGAGTCCTAGGCCTTCTTCGGTCACCCACCAAGAGTTGTGAAACATGTCCTGGACCAATTCTGAAGGAAGGCCATCTCCAGGACAAATTATTCTGAAAAAAAAGAACAAAAAAAAAGAGCAAAATTTGACGATGAACATGGTAAGAATTAATCTATTCTTTAAAATAACTTGATAAAAAATTTGACGATAAACAAACAGGTTCTTAATTTACTGCAAGCCCACCAACTATAGTTCAATATATATGAAATTTTAGTAACTTAGCCAAAGTACAGCATTCAAGATGAAGTAGAGGGGCGCTAACCAGGGATCATATTGGTTCGAGTAGTCGATAGTCTGAAACGAATAAGAAGAGCAAAAGAAAAGGTCCAGGTAGGCAACAAGAACTCAACAAATGAATCGTGTGATAAGTTCTTATGAAAATAACGGGAAAAACCTTGGAGACTTGATTCATAAACTAAAATTTATCCAACTAACAGGTTCAGAGACAAGCATTGTCATAATGATCCAGGTAAGAAACAAAAAATGAACAAAATGAATCCCATGATAAGTTTTTTTTTACCATAATATTAAGAAGAAAAAAAAACATACCGAACCTGATTCATAAACTAGAATTTATGAAACTAGTTTAGAGACATGCTTCATCACAACGATGAGCACACACTAATATTACTGATAATTGAAATCAGGATCAGAAACACACGACCATACAGAGTTAGTAGTGATTAGAAGCATTTGACGATGATAAAATTTTTACAAAAGCTACTGACTTGCAACAAATGAAATGAATGTGAACAATCATATTCATGCAAATACGCAACATATATTTTTTAGAAATTCTAATTTTGTTATAAAAAAGTTGCAATCAGAGAGAGAAAAAAAAATAAATCCATGCTTATTAATCAGTGCAATTCACAGACGGATTTAGAGAGTTTTCAAACCAGTTCACTTGACATTGAGCCTCACGAAATCAGCAAGTATTCTGGTTATCATGGAATTGAAAGGAAAAAGTTCATAACAGTCCACTAGCAAATGAGGGAAAAAAGGCTGCTTTATAAATCCTCCATGGACTACAAATCAACTTGATGACCAATTTAAATCATTTAATAGTATTCTTTTGCCTTCCCCTTGCTTCCAGGTGACCTCTAGTTCTCGCTTATCGCTGTAACATTATCCTCTACAGTCTCCTGTCTTTTATCTTCACTTCTCATTATAGAGAATTTCTAAGGTCTTACATCTACTGAGAAAACTGAAAAGTTTTCCAAGCTTGTTTCCCAACCTAAAAATAAACAAACACTTGTGCTACATATATATTACTCAGTTTCAAACAGATACATCGTAAATGTCAGGTAGACATTAATATTTACCAAAAAAAGAGATATATAGAGAGAATGATTTTTATTCTCAAGTGGTAACATAAACCATGCATGCTTAAACAAGCAAATTTACAAGAAGGTATGTAAATGGAAGTGACTCTGGAGCCCACACAAAGCACATCAGAATTTAATAGTAGAAATTAATGGCAACAGTTGCACTTAAAAAGGAAAATAACCATGCACATTTAACACTATCTTCTAGTTGGTAAAAATTTAAACAAAATGAAAGCACACCTGAAATGTAGAAGAACCATTTCTATTCCATCTGGACTCTGTTTGAGAGTTGGCCTAACCTGCATTTCTACCCAACCTTCTGGAGATGGTGCATAACGGATCATGTTAAGCATAAAATCTGCCAACACTTGCTGAATCCTGAGTTGATCACCATAAGCGAGCATCACTTTTATTTCCTCAGGAACATCTCGAATCAGCTGTAAACCTTTTTCTCTCAATAAAATCATAACTTGACTAACAACGGCATTAACAATGCATCCAAGTCCGAATTCAGTTTTGTCAAGTATTAAGGATCTGGTATCAGATGAAAACATAGATTAACATTGGTACAGGAAACAAATAGAATTTGAATGGTAGTTCATCATGAAAAATATATAGCAAAATTGCAGTTTCAATAAAATGATTTTCACATAGAAGAGACAGAAATATTTTTTAAAAAAAAGTCAAAGAGAATTAGCACAATCAGTTATACAGAAAGATTATGGTAAATAACCAATAAATATAGTCTACAACCATATAATTTGGCAAGTTTCATAAGGTATTTCACGAGTTACAAAATTGAAAACAGTATACATAATACTTCTTACAGTTGCACCGGCATGTGAAGTTACTATATATTCTTAAATAACAAAAACATGTTTTACCTTGATGGCTGGGGAATCCTTGTTTCCAAAAGACACAATCTAAATACGCCACAATGTTACATTTAACCTTCATCAGCACTGAATCATTCCAGTACAAAAGAAGAACTTTGAAGTAGCTTGGTATTGTACATATATAGTAGGATTGGTTTCTTACCATAGTTTTGACACAGTAAGGTTTCCTTAGAAGTTAGAACATGATTATCAAGACCAGAACTACATAAAATTGATTAACCTACAGTGTTTCTCCTAAAGCCAGGTCAACTTATGAGTTGATCTTGAGATGCCCAATATAATAAAAGGCATCTCTTAAATGAGATCAGTCCATGCTCTCTAGCATTTTCTTCTGGGAATTTACTAGAAATTTTGTTACTAATTTTGATTGTATTAGAGTTAAAAGTCATCTGCACATCGTGTGGCTTTTGTTTGTTCAATGCTTATGGCTTAAGTTAAAGTCAGACTCACACTTACATTAATTTTTTAGGTTACTTTATATAGAAGAACAGGAAATGATTAGCTCCATTCATATGTTTTGTTATCAAAATTTTGGGCGACAAAAAGCATAGGTATGTAACTAAATTTGGATTTAAAAGATGTGCAAAATTGATTCTGGACATTAGAATCTGGAGTGGTAATTCCTTTCCACCATGGTTTGAAATCTCGTATCATGTCAAGCGAAACAAGCAAAACATATCGTTCCAATAAATCACTAAAACTAGATACCACTCAACCACTCAACATCAAGGTTCAAAATTTCAAGTTGTGCCTTAGTTTCGGTCTTTGATCAGAAAGATACCGCTCCAGTATCAGGCTACAATGCATGGTGTTGGTAATAGATTGAAGGTTTTAGGAGATGAAACAAAAGAACGAGACATTGTATGTGTTGAGTGGTGTTGATTTTCAATAATTTAGCATAATGGTATATTTTGACCGTTTCGCCTGGCATGGTACAAGATTTAAAATCATGTTTGGAACAGATCTGCTTCCTTCTTCAACTTCTCAAATCCATTAACGACATCATTTATCGAAACATCGGTCTGATATTGAAATAGTATCGTTTCAATCAATAACTTAAACGTTGGTACGACTCGAGATTTTGAACCTTGTTTTCCAACACTATTAATAATTCACTTTTATAATTATTAGTATCCTCATCTTTAATCTTGTGAAGGTTATGCAAATTGCTATCGAGACAAATTTACACGAGACAAAAAGTATCATCTCCATGTTAGTATTCTCATTAACAGCTTTCACAAGGATAAAGAGTGCAAAACTAAGTGTCTTTGTTAGAAAATTGAAAAATAACCTAGTATATTTCAAAAGATATCTCAAATATAACATGGCACGTCATTGAGTTGACTATTCTCACTATCAAACTTAAACTAAAAAAAAACCTGCAAAAACCACTCCAATCCATTCTTTCAAGTTCATATTTGTTAATTTCCACATAAACACTTAATTCATTTAAACTAAGATTAAGTTAATTTTAAATTAAGTTTTGATTAAATTTTATGATAAAGTAAGTTTAATTTAAAGTGAGTTAGAGTAGACTTAAGGTTTTAATAAGGTAAATTAATATATTAATTAAAGTTAAATTAAGTTTTCAATTAATGTGACCTAAGTTCTTAATTAAAGTTAGATTATTAATTAAAGTAAAATTTATAATAATTTTAATTGAATTATTATAAATTCAAGAAAACTTACCCATCCTCGATACTTTGTAAATTCCCATCCATGATAACTTTCATCATCTGCCTCTCGCAAGAAGTACTTGTCTCAAGAAACTGCCTTTGATCATCATCCAAGTTTGTCTTCTCCAATAGTGAGTTTGTGAACTGAATACCACTCAGTGGATTTTTTATCTCTTGGCAAATGTAAGCCAACTCTTTCATCCTAGCAAAGCATTTCTTTTCCTGCTGCCTCTGGATCTCAATTGCTTGTTGCAATTCGGGACTAGCTGTCTGCAAGAAACAAAAGGCTCCAGTTATCTGACCCTCCACATTACTTCTTGTATTTGCTGTCAACAAAGTCTGTACAAACTTTCCATTCTTGTCAAAGAAAGCAAATGGATACTTCTCTGTTTCCTTCCCCTCAATAGCATTATGAAGTAGAACCATAAACTTAGTCATAGCATCCGGCCCCTTTAGACGACAACAACTGCCAAAAACCTCTCCAACTAGAAGTTTTCCAACTATTTCCCCTTTTGACCAACCAGTAAGCTTTTCCATTGCCATATTCCACTCTGAGCAGCACGTGTTCTCATCGGAAGCAAAAATGGGCGGAATCAAGGCATTAGGATTATGCACAATAGCTTTATAATCTCCTTGGATGTTAATGAATTTGTCCATGATGACTTTCTGTGTAGTAACATCCTGACCAACAAAGCAGACACCTACGATATTATCTGTGAAGTCCCTGCTAGAACACGCATTAATGATCACAAAAACAGCATCTTTTGGTTGTTGTGAGCCAAATGTCTTCAACTTTATCTCAACATCTTTATCTTCTTCACCTGCAGGAATCTGAGTTTGGTGAATGATATAAAAATCTAACAACAACACCATCACATCTATATTCACGCATCTTCAACACTATTTTGATGATGAGGCTATATGTGTGCCTACTGTCAAACAGCTTAAGCTGTACCCAGCATAACTGGCATGTCATATGGAACTAACCAATAAAGGAAATTCTCAACTGTAAGCAATTTCAAATGATATTACATAACTGGTTTGTGAAAAGCAAAATGGATGAAGTACCTCTTAGGGCTCGATAGACAAGCTTGTCAACAACATATGCCGACTCCTCAAAGACAAGGTCTTGAACTAGCGATTTACCCATGGCCTCCTCAACTGGTAGTCCTGTCAACTCAGCAATCTTAGCATTCCACCCATTTATGCACCCATCTGAATCAACAGCAAAGATAGGTGCAGTTGCTGTCTCTATCAACCTAACCATCTCCCTTGCAACTGAGCTAAGTTCATCAACCCTATGCATTTCCAAATCACTAAATTGGCCATCGACAATGCCTTTTGAGTTGCTCGTCCCATCAACATCCCTAAAACTATCACGCAATATAAGCTGCAGTGAGTGGATGGCATCCATCTCAGCATTTTCCCAAGGCAAGCTCTTGCTTTTGACTACCTCCAAGAAGGCCTTGAAGGATGTACGTGGGTGCATCCGTTGCCCATCGTCCTTGTCCTCTGGATGATGCTTAGCCCCGCCCCATTTGATTTCCTTAGCTGTATGAGACCTGAACCAGAACAAAAAATCTTTTCTTGTGATGAATGCCACAGCCATGCCACAGACTGCATCGCCAAGCGCTGCTGCTCCAGGGTATCCAGCATCCGCAAGGCTGTCAGTGCTCAGACCAGTTGAGCCCCCATGGCAAGTGGACAGCCATTCGACTATGTCCTTAATCTGTGCTTCAGTAGGTGTAACACCGAGTGGCCAGTAGTTTCCATGGTAGAATAGGGCAGCCCCGTCACACTTGACAAGGTCCATAATGCTGGGGCTCTGAGTGATAATACCGGAAGGGGAGTCACGGAGCAGCATGTCACAGAGGAGAGTCTGAGTGCGGAGGATATGCTTCTCCGAAAGCTGAGCAGCCAACTGGAGTTCCATATTGAGCTGAAGACCAAAGGCCTGCATGAGGAACTCGCAGGCGTAGCGAAGGGGAAAGGGAATGCAGCGAGGGGACGTGTGGTGGCAAACGACAAGGCCCCAGAGCTTCATAGAGCCAGCCCGGGAGGAGGAGGAGGAGGAGGGTCTGCCTCCATCCTCATCGCCACTGTTGATGATGACAGCCATGGCAAGGGAGGCTATGGAACCCATGTTGGACATGTACTGGGCATGGCAATCATGTGGGGCACGGAGAGTAGAGCCGACGAGGCAGAGTGGCTGGACCAGGCGTTCGTCCTGGATAACGCGGACGGGCGTGGCGTTGCAGTCGGCGATCATGCGCACACGGTTCTGCTTGAAGAGGAAGCGGGATGCCTGTGGGATGTCGGTGGCCGGATAGTGGAGGCCCATATAGGGGTCGAGATCATCGCGCTTGGACTCGGCCACCACCTCGCCGTGCTCGTCTTCATGGAATTTGTACACCATGACGCGGTCAAAGCCGGTGAGCTCGCGGACGTGCTCGACGACTGTGTCGCAGAGGAGGCTGACGTCGCCGCCGGGGAGAGCCTGGAGGCGGGAGATGGCTCGGACGGCAAGCTTCTGGGACTGAACGGCTCCGGCGACGGAGAGGGCGGGGTCCTCGGAGCGGGCAGGCTCGAGGTCCAACACGATGCCGACGTCGATGCGGTGGAGGATGGCGTAGAAGGGTTTGCGGGAGGTGCGAGAGTGGATCCAGAGGGGGTTGAGAAGGGCGATCTCACGGGCGCCAGCGGCGCGCTCGAGGAAGGTCGCGGCGGAGGGGGTGAAGAGGGAGCGAACGTCGGCGCCGAGAGCGAGAGCAGGAGGATGAGGGGCGCCGAGGGAGGGGACCGACTGGGGCGACAGGTCGAGCAGGTCGAGCGTGTTCTCGCTGTAGGCGATGATGCGGAACGAGGGCTCCTCAACGGCTATGGTACAGCCGAAGGGCTGGATGTGGCCGCCGCGTTGGATCTTGGACAGGTAGCCGGTGATCTGCTGCTCCAGGACGGAGCTCGATGGCGCCGAGCGTAGGACGGACTGCGAGTAGTCAAACGATCGGCCCGACTCGCCGGACCGCTCGAACACGGCGTGGAGACGGGCATCCTCCGTATACTGCGCGATCGCCTTGTTCATCCCCGATTGGCGGCTACTTCCTTCTCCGCCATGGCGGCTACTTCCTTCTCCGCCACCGCGGTCCCTCTCTGACGACTGAGAGACGGCATTAGCACTGCTATTCCGCTGCTGCTGCTGCTGGCGGGGCCATCCTCCGCCGCCGCCTCCTCTGCTGCTGCTACCGGAAGCCATGCTTGATCCGCTGCCTGCACTGCAGTACCAGAAGGATTGATCTGCTCGAATAGCGATTATCCGGTAATAATTATTGAAGAATCGGAATAAAAATGGATGATTGGTGGATTTTTGGAGTGCGAATTGGGACTCAATCTCCTTACCGGCAATGTTCGTTCAGAGGGCAATCTCGGGATTTTACGACCGACCGAACAAGAAATAAAGGGCGAAAATTAGAAAAATGAAAAGGCAAAAACAAAAGAAACGGCTTTTTATTTGAACAAAAATTCAAAAAAAAAAAAACCACTCCTTTATTAATTATCATCAGTCATCACTTCGCCTTCCCACCACAACATATTTTTTTCCACAAAATATCAAAACCTACGAATAATATCACACAAATTAAATTAGTTTTAATATTGTATTACAAATTATGGCTGTATTAATGTATTTATCACATGATTAATATGACTACGACAGAATCCCAAACTACTACCTTGAATTATATTCCTATTTGTTTAATTCTATAATTTTTTTACTTTAAATTAAAGAATTAAAATATTGGCTGAAATACACAATTCTGCCAATTCCATTTTTAAAATAAAAAATATTTAATTTGATGATTTTAAAAAATAAGAATTATCTTTTCATCTTTAATCGAGAATAAATAAAAAGGACGTGATAAGGTGGGGAAGAAAGAGCAACCCCTTTGGATGTCTCTCCTTTTAACTTTTTTTTTTCTCCATTTGTTCTTCTTTATCCCTTTTTAAATTCTTTATAGAACAATACGAATCTGCAAGTCAAGAAACAAAGAAACAAAAACAGAGAGAGAGAACCTGAAGTTACTAAAGAAACCTGCATTTCTCCTGAGCTCGTTTATACGATGCAATGCAAAATTTCCTGAAAAAAAAACGAAGAAAATTGGCTATTATTGAGAAAAGTAAATAAAAGTTGATGATTGACTTGAAAATTTTCAAACTGAAAATAATAATAATAATAATAATAATAATAATAATGCAAACTACAATGTTTTATTTAAGAATATCAAATCTAAGTCAATTCAACTTGTGCCATCCTCCATCGTACAATTTCACGATTGCGACCAGCAGCCACTTAAGGCTCAACCCAAACTCGACTCAACCGACTTGTAGATGAGCTACGGATGGCTCAACCTAGCCCCTTTTCAACCATCTGCAAAGTCCTAGGGGAAAATCTCAGGCCTGTGCAATTCCGCAACCCTAGAACTTCCACTCATTGTACTCCCACGATCGCTCAATGTATAAACAAACAATAATATTACAGCACAAACTTCGGTCGTCGAAGTGTCAACCTTATTCGCAAGAGCTTATGTATCAGAAAGGGATATATTCAAATTTGCTGTTCAACAATTGCTCGATGCCAACACTAGTAGTATTGCGCCTTACGGAATCTATTCTAATTTGTTGTAAACAAGATTTTGCAATAAACTTGTTGCAATATGCAAGCTCTAACCATGTTGCAACTAGGTGATCATCCATAAAACTAATAAAATAAATAAATAAACACTCAAAAGAGGTACATGTAAATATCCAAAGATCGACAACTAAATCATTATCAACTCGGATCCATTTCACTATGAACAATTTAATACCTATGGAACTAAAAGAAACAATTTCAAAATGAAAGTTGCATACCATGAAACTTGTGACCTCAAATTGACTGCACTTTGAGAAGCATCACTGCAAAGCAAGAACAGATTGGATGAGCATACTAATTGGCAATGGCAATAGTTCAGATCGACAAAGTTTGTTTATTGGAAGCAGCCACTCATAGTACAGTGGCCAGGCAGAGATAAATTATCCATCAGCAGGTGCAGGCACCAAAAGCAAAGAATAAGATTCATTATCAAAAAATATAGGTAAAATCTCAGGCTCCATCCATTCTTAGCTTCACCATCAAAATCAATACAAGGAGTAAATTTGTCATAAATGATCATCCATTGTGTATTCAGCCACGTCGAAAGTTGGAACAAAGCATGAGCAGTATCCTGGCTCTGGAGTGACGGTTCGGACAGTTAAAATCTGGAGATATTGAAAAGCATCCCAGGTGTCCATTATGCAGGAACATACGACTCTAGCATCAACTGTGCAGGTGATGGAGACTTAATCTCGACAATCAAGTATGTGAAAATCCACTCCTTCTCGGCTTGGTTTTTGAACATTTCTGCATACACCTTTCCAAATCCATTAGGTCCACGAATATGGAAGCTTACCTGCATGAATACAATCAAACTTTTCATTACGGAATGCGTCTTTAGAAAATAATGGTCATGAATTCTAAGGACAAAGGTTAGTGTGCACTTCAATGTTCCAGTATGGAGCTAATCTGCTTTGCCCAGCAAATTGAGATTTCTTTTTCAAGAAAAAAAATGCAGGAAATTTGGATCAATTTAAACTAGTTTGCATATGAATATTTGTCCTCTTTCTTTCAATTGTGTCACTGTATAAGTTAAATAACATATAAGCACAACTAAGCTATCAAGCAAATGTCTTATGATTAAAGTTAAGTAACTCATTGAGAAATATTCAATTTTTTCTGAGGCAGGCAGTGGATCAATTCTGGAAAAAAAAATGTCCACAGCAGGATATTATGATGTCGTCTTTTCTTTCAGTTATGCTACAAACAAATAACATATAGGATGATCGTTGGGTTTGACAGTTTAAGCTAATGACCTCATTTTGATGTAATTGCATTATTTTGAGTCCAATATTAGTTCTTGAAAATTTATACTGTTGACAAGTTACATTGCACACGTACACTGAGCAAATATAGAAAATCCAAGCTTCCATTATGTATGTGTGTGTGTATGTTTATCTCAGACACTCAAACCAAAGACCTAATTACCTGTGGCTTCCTAAGGCAAGGTCCTAGACAATCAAATGCTAAATGAGATATTTTGATAAGATTGGGAGATAATAACCTCGACATGCTCAATGCCAGCTTCATCAGTCCAAACTCTATTGGGAATGCGTTGACGAGCAGCACGGTTTCTGCTTTCTTGGCCATATCCAGTAACAGGGTGGCCTATTCTAACAGTAACCTGGCAAATATGGTAAGAAAAGAACTCCAAAATGAATGAGTAGGGGCATTGATTCAGCGATTTAAGAAAAGAAAAGTACTCAATTAGTCCACTGGAACATACCCGGCTATCATTCTGTACCCTTTCAAGTGCCTTTCCAAAAATTTTGTACCTACAGCAAAGATTAAAACAAATGCATGAGAAATGCTTTTATCTATATAATGATTCAATCATGCAACTATATAAATGGAACACATTCAAAAATCAAAATAGAATATTCCTCTATGATCATTTGCCGGCAAGAATTGGACTGATTTTAGCTTTCCACTTTCAATCTCAGCCAAGATCTAAATCACAGTCCCATAACCCTACCAATTCATGCTCAGATCTATTTGTGACATGTAGGATGTGTTTCCTACAAGGGAAAGAAACCCGGAAGAAAAAAAAGATGATAAGAAGATTTTCACAGCTGTATTTTTTTTTGTTTCCTTTGATGGAAAAGTTAGAGGGAAGGAAACCACTGAAGCAATCTTTTCAGTTGTTCTCTATACTGCTTTCATCCAATTTGGACAAAAAAAAAATCACTTTCGTATGGAATAGAGCTAATATATATATATATATATATATATATCTTTGATGAATAATTTTTTTCACCCTCTTTCCCTCCATCAAGAAAACAATTGGATAGTAACCAATCAAATGTTTTGTCTGTTGACTTACATACTTAGTCAAAAAACGGTGTCAGACAATTACAGTGTTGGTTCAGATAAATCAGAAAATACACATCCAACAGCATGCATTGAAAAGTTGAGTACCAAGTTTATAGTTCCAACAATAGCAGTCAATCTGTAAGCAGCTGCAAAAGCTGAAACTATTCCAGTTTGTAAAAGAATCACGAATGAATGGTTGCATGATTAACATAATATAATTATTTTTTATTCATCGCACAGTTTGGAAAAGAACCATAAAAGAATGGTTGCATAATTAACAGAAAATGTAATTATTTTTTATCATCACATGACAAGGCAAAATTGAATACTTTTTACTTCATTCTTCATGCAAGATTAGTTGAGTCAAAACATATAATATAGCTGAAAACTATTATCAAAGTATAAAAAATTATGTAAATCTTACTCTTTAGGCTCAAAAATTAACTCTTTAAAAACAGCATAAGCAGCCACGCCTGCAACACCCAATCCTGCAAGTATTACAAGACTATACGAGGCACCCTCAGTAAATGTCACTGGCTTTTCTGGAATGTTGTATGTAGGTGCATCAAAGGGATCTTCAATTGTTGATATATCTTTTCTGCTCTCCTGAGGAATTTGTATGAATATCAGTTCTTATAGACTATAATTGACACATAGTTCTTATACAACATTATGATCAATTTTGAAAATAGAATAACCAATAAATCATAGGTTAACCTTGTTAGGCTTATCTGTATTATCATTTCTGCACTCAGACAATTATGAGATAACTATGCCACACCGAGAATCCACTATCTTAGTCCACGATTTCTCTACATAGTGATTCATTGGCAATGAAATATTCACTCTGGCAAATTGTTACAGTTAGAGCCACAAAATGACTAGTCATGTCAAAAGATCGGTTTGTCAGCAAAAAGAAAACATGGTTTAACCATCCTAGCTGCCTAAATCTAATAGATCAGTCGCAGTTGTTATATCTAACTGTTGAAGTTCAAGAAGAGTGAGAAGAAAGCATCAAAGAGTATACTTCAACAGTATCTATATTCTTTGATAAGTTTTGATAGCCCACCCCCTAGCTAACTTGGCAGTCGGCTATAAGATGACTCCGTGATTTACCTTCCTTCACATAACCTGGGACGGGCTGTGAGAGGTGCCTGAGGTGAGCGTAATCACCTTTTGCTACAATTTGATATGTTTTGATAGCTATTTATAAGGATCTTTTCAACCAATTAATAATGTGCTAACCATAAAAAACTAAGTGGATTGGCTTATGTTAATAAGTACCATGATAAGACTTCAGAGATAAGATAAAATTTTCAGTTAAGCTATTTAATAAAATTTTGAGTTAAGTTATCTAGTAAAATGTTGAGAATTTAACCAATTCATATGAACAAAGATGGCACTCAGTGAATCACTTGCGAAACATGTATTTCTTTTTTTATTTTATTTTATTTTATCCTTTTTAGTCTTCCCACACATCAATCTCAGTATTCACATCCTTGATTAATTTTTTATATATGATTTCCTAGCTACCTAATACTCTAATACATATAGTAAGGTGGATTGTAGAAGAGTTTCATAAAATTTTCCATTTTCACCTACAATCACAAATTCTAAAAGCTTCAATACATTTTCAACTACCATTACTTATCTTAGTAATGTATTTTCATCAATATCTCTTTCTCATCGAATAATGCATACAATAGAATATATCTAAAGCTCTTTCAGCAATGGCATGCCCATTCATCTTGACTATTACCTCACTTCTTATTATGTAAACTATGATTAATACATTTAGTTTTGGTTCTACTGAACCTGAAATTCATAGTTTCTAATTTTTTTCTCCATAATTCAAGCTTCCAGTAGTCTATCTCCACTTATCAATAAATACTATTTTATTTTGTGAATAACATACAGTAAAGAGATTTAACTTGAAGATGATTAGGAATTCATCTAGTACTAACATAAAAAATATATAAACTTAAAGCTTACTATACACTAAAGAGAATTATGTCGAATACAATTAGTGAATTCATCTAGTACTAACATAAATAAAAATGTAACCATAGAGCTTAGCTTTGATATAAACCTACAGCAATGAGAAAATTAATTTATCACATTCCCAATAGCCATATTACTGATGACTAGATCATACCCTCTAGTGCATCAATATAATTGTTAGATATTTCTTTATAAAACAACAGGAAAAGTTTATAGGATTATCATAAAAAAATTCAAGTCGATATAATCATATGCAAATCCTTCTTTTCTAAATCATATCAATGAGACAATGACTTTCTCAAGTGGCAACTCAGAACTGAAACTAAGTACAATAGCATAGAATCAAAGCATGGAAGTGAAATTAACATGGCAATTGAAAAATCAATAGTGCAACTTCAATTCAAACCTCACTTCTCTTTTGTTCCGATGTGGAATAATTTGATGCACAAGTTCTCGCTAAACATGGAAATATGCCTGGGTTTCTTTTGTAAATATTAGGTTGACCTGCAGGGTTTCTGTTGACCAATTGCCATCTGGAGAATTTGGCAATTTTTTCTGGAAGTTATGTGGAAAACTTGTGTTAACTCACAATCTACTCTCAAACTCTTGAGAACAAATATACAAGTTAAATAAAAGAGGGAGGAAAGGAGCACAGAAGGGAAGGAAACCCAGGCATATAATAGTATTTCACCATATAAAGAAAAACTCTTTGCAAGTCAAGCCAACTGAAAACTAGCCAAGTTGAAAATAGCGGTTTGTCAAGTAATTAAGCTTCTGAAGACCACTCATTATGTCATTAATAGTAGGATTCCTGACAACATAAATCCAGGTATAAAGATGAATGCTAGTTTTAGATACTTTAAGACACCCCCGATGAAAGAAAAATGTGCATTTAGATGATAAACTAGAAGGAAAGAACTTGATATCATAAAGATAAATGATTGACAGAGCGCGATGGATGTTCTTAATTCATAACCTAATCTTTCATGCTTAATTACAGGGTAAATTTTTCTATAGTTAAATCCCAAAACATATGCAGAAAAGACCTGAAATTAACAAAGTCAAGGTTTCTAGCACAAGGGTCTTTTGAGTACTAATCAATGATTCAGACTTAACTAATTTTTGGAGTAAAAGTGTACTAATGCTAGCATGACTCGAACCAAAAGCTTAAGTTGCTAGGGAAGGATCTAATCTAAATTAATGTTTTACATCATGATTAATTCTTACAAATTAAGACAATTCATTGTCACATTGTATTCTTGGAACTTGATGATGAGGGCAAAAATATCAGAAGTACATTAAGACAAATCATTGTGTCCCATTGTATTCTTGGAACTTGATTATGATGAATATGCCATGTCAGCACATTTATGTTGTTCGTTTGAGGACTAACAAATGGGGATTAAATGGCCAAAGGTTTTGAAGGATAATCTCCTTTTGTGCCCTTCTACAAAATATCATAATTATAAGAAAGGGATAAAATTAATATGCTGTTGGCACATTTAGGATGTTCATTTGAAGGCTAATAAATAGGGATAATTGACCAAAGGTCTTAAGACGATAATATCCAGATGAGGGAAGACACTAACCAAAGCTATATCCCACTTAATGAAAATAAAGTGAAACTAATGAAATTGATAAGACTTAGACTATTGTGAACAAGGCATCAGTAGTAGTTTCATTTGGTATATACCTCAACATATAAACTGTCCACTTCAGTGTGAATATAAGACAAATTCAATATCATGGTTGTCACATGCTCATCTTTAAAGCATATTCATTATATTATTTGTGACAGGACTGTTCAACAAAAATAGAAAAAGTAATTTTTCAGGTACTTCTCTTATGACAGACTGTTTGTTGATTAGCAAGTTATAAGCATAATTAGCTAGAATAAAATAAAAAGGGACCTGCTCCAAGATCAGATTAATTTATATGCCAGAGAATGATAAAATTGCATTACGCGTTCACCAACACACTATGCATTATTGTGACTTCTAAAGGAATACAGACAAGAACAACGATATAAGTAGTCTCCAATGGAATGACAATAATTAACATTATGTATTTCTTACAATAAGCATAAGCAGTTCAAAAGAGAAAAGGATGTTTACATGCGCATATCTTGTTTTTATTTTGCATTGCTAGGCCTCCTCAATTAACCATACTTGTATCAGACTCTCAAGCTCAAGACCGTCCATCAAACCCCTATTGACTATGCTTAATAATTTTCTTTTCAGAAAATGTGAAGTTAGGCACCTAGTTCCATACCTATGTTAAATACTTGTGAACGTTTGGAGTAACATACCTTGCATTTGCATTATATGTTATACAAATTATAAGAAAATGACTAAAAATCATGGAAATGATTGTAGAAGGATGGTTATGTTTATACATGCACATTATTGTATGCAAAGAAAAAATAGAAAAGGTGAGGGAAAATATATAGGAAATGGCATGCTGATAATTTTTCATTACTTGAGGACAAGATTTACGATTGAAAATGGAACATAAAAGCCTTCAAAATTAGCTAACCTTCAGCATTTACGATATCCTGCAAAATGAGGAAGAAAAAAAACTGTAAAATTAATTAAGTGCCTCAATCCAATATTTTACTGTGACTTCAATAGTTGAATACATTGCACTGGAAGCAGAAAATGCATGGTGGTTTAGATGAAAATACTTTCTGTATATGACATCAAGCAAGCATTGGTGAGTAAGAAATTATCAAAACAGTCACAGACTTGAGGTGCATCATTGTCAAGGAACTACAAAGAGAAACTAACATAAATTTTTTAAATCAAATGTACTGATGATATGTTAACCGACTCCGCCTAGTTGGATAAGGCTTGATTGTGGTTGTTGTTGTAAATATACTGACAACATGTCCACAACCTTTCCAATTTTTCATGGTTCAATTGCAGCCATGATCAGTATTGAGAAAATTAGATAGGTTGCATGCAAATTATCTCATAGTCAAAAGCATGTTCATCAGAGTTAATTAGTTTATTGACTATGCAAACTAGTTCCTAAGTCCCAATCTTCAAATGGATCTTTCAAAACTTCAATTGACTGATTAGTTGATAAAAAAGAGAGTTTTGTCTTTCACTCACAAATTGTTTCAAAAAGCATATTAAAAGACCTCATTGCATTCATCTAAACCTCAAAAATCATATTAATTTAAATCACTAAGTTAACCTATTTAGTAGGTTGTAATTCGTAAATGTTAACACTTGTTTTGACAGTGACAAAACCTTTAGTCGTCAATATAAATAATTTTCTAATGTTTAAGTATTGACCACATGTATCCACGCATGCAGAATATGTGTTATGCATACTGCTTGCATGTGTTTTTTAAGCCATGCTCTTACTGAGACAGAGGCAGAAAAAAAGAGAGTCAGCGTAAGTACCTCCAACAAAATTAACTCATTGATCGTACATTAACACATGATTAGCTTCTGTGATGCCAAATTCATTGTGTGATTCAGTCTTTATAGTAAGAGTTAAAGCCAATATCTTCCAATTTCAACAGAAAATTGATCATGCATCATCAGGAATCCAAGTTCTCATTGATATTTCACAAAGCAATAACAACGGGTAATTCGGAACACTCTCGAAGTAAGATGACATACATGATAAAAAAAAACATGCCCAAAACTTCGGGAAAGGAATGATTTCTTCTCCAAATTTTCATTCCAAATGAAACGATTCCAAAGGGAAACAAAATTCACTAGTAAAAGGAGACCTCAGTAAAGAGGAGCTACTGAGAGAGAATGAGACCAAGTCGAACCCATCCATCAATTAAGCCCCGGAATCTCAATGAATACTTTTTTTTGTCAAGATAAATAATGCACACGGAGAAAAATAAGACTTGTCGAGATCAAGTACGATGAATAAGGTCTTAGTAGAAAAAAAAAAACAGAAACTCGCCTTGAACGATGAATTCGCCAATGATCCCAGAGCCGATTCCTTTGCAGAAGGCAAGCCAACGGAGCGGTTTCCGATCGCCTCTGGCCGGGAGGAGGGCGGAATCAGCCGGCGTGCGGCGGTGCGTCGAGCAAACCCTGACAAAACCCTAGACGCCATCAACAACCAGAACCCAAGCGGACGGGACCTGAGTTCGTCCTCGAGCTGGCGTAGTGACTCGATTGCCCGAGAAATTTGACGTGGGGGATACGCCACGATTTCCCGGTCGACCCGAACCAAATAATGAACCGGACCAGTAAAAATAAATAAATAAACCTAATCAGAGTACTATCCTTGGGTACAGATAACGATTTGATTCTATAAAAAAAAAATTTATCAGTCATTAGGATAAATTAAAAAATATTTAAATTTTTATCAATTTATTATAATTAAAATTAAATCATAAATATAGGATGATAACATGAATATTTTACAATTACACTATAGTATAGTATGGTCATACCAGTAACAAAAGAGTCACTGTTTAATGAATTTTAACAAATTATTTAGTGAATTACAAAGTAAAAGCATCTGCACCAATTTACTTATCGAAAATATATAATTTAAATAAAAAAATATTTTATTAAATTTAAATATTTATTTTCACTATACAATATATCAGTTCTTTTAATTTTTTTTCCTTTCTTATAATGTTTAAATGATTCATATTTATAGAAATTGAATCTATTTCTTAAATTTGGATAAGTACTTATTATAAATATTAAACTTAGAGAAGGGACATGGGTAACTAATGTAAAAAAATTTAGTTATCCTATTTAAAATTTAAGATAAAATATTTAATAAAATAATTGATATGAATGCTCTAAATTTTAGTATTATTATACAACTTTCATAATAATTCAAGCATCATTAATGAAGTACTCCTTTTATAGATCCATCAAATTAGTTTAGTTTGAAATTGACTTATAAATCTATTTCAAATCATTTCAAATAAAAACTAATATATTCCTATAAATCTCATTAACATATTTTTATCTTTGGATCTAGATTTAATAGTATAAATTGGGAATAAATTTTTTTAAACTTATAAATATAAGTGTTGGTGCAATATTTCCTACGTCAATATTGACCTGGTTGACTGAGCTTGAATTGGTTCAAGTTCGAGTCTTGATGTTTGGATTCATCCCCTCTAACTACATTTCGATCATAACAATAAAATCTAAGATAATAATACTTAACTTGCTCCAATAAAACAATGATATTCATTAATAAACACGATCAATTGATTCATAGAACTTTTCGGTTTAAAAAATACCAAAATTTTAAATTTCCAAATTATCAAAGTGTATAAATTTGGTTTGAAATTGATATAGAAAATTTAAAATTATTTTAAATAAAAAGAAATGTACTTCTGAAACTTTATTATTATATTAAAAAGATTTAAAAATAGTTAAAATTTCAACTAATAGAGTAAACATTTAAAAATACACTCTCAATTTAATTCATTATTATAAATTTATATTATCTGAGGTATAAAATATATTAAAAAGTGTTTAAGAGTATATTGATTTTGATCCAAAGTGATTCAAATTTGTTTTTTAAATTTATCAATCAATTTTGAATGAAATTGGATGAACTTGTAAAGAAAGATGAGGGGTATTTTTAGAATATATATGATACATATTTGAGTATTATGAAAATTGGATAGTCATTTGAATAAAGGAAAATAAAAAAAAATTCTACTTCCTAGTCAAACATAATGAATACTAATTTACCTAATTGTTTTGATATTTTTAAATATAAAAAATCTAAAAATAAGTATAATTTCTCTTAAATTACTACATTAATATAAAATATAGTATATTTTTTATCAAATTGAGTATGACTCTTTTTCCACTCAATTGAATGGAAAATATATTAGATTTTTTTAAATGATGTTCAATTAGATGGAAAATATATTAGATTTTCTTTAAATTGTGTTGAATTTAAGAGGAATTATATTAAGTACGAAAAAAATCGTGCTTAATTTGATAGAAAATATACTCGATTATAGTTTAAAGTACTTAATTTAAGATAAATTATAATTATTTTTTAATTTTTTGTATCTAAAAAAAATTGAGGGATAATTTTGATAGAAAATATAGTTGAGTTTAAAGTGCTGAATTTAAGAGGAATTAAATTTATTTTTGAAACTTTTTTTATCTAAAAATTTTAAGGAATAATTAGATAATAATATTTAAATAAGGGAATTAAAATAAATAAAATTTTATATGCAGAGAATAGGAATAATTTTTTTTATACGGGTGCATGTAAAATTAAAGTTATTATTAAAATTTTACTCTAATTTACCGTTTGAAAAATTGCTGAATAGGCTTACGGTTCAGTAAAATGCCTAATTATTTATGTAATTTTAAATATTGATGAGATTATATAAAATATAATAAATTAAATATGTGGTAATACTCTAGCTGGATAATTGAATTCGATCTGACCACAGACTCATCTGAGTTGATTCCCAGATCCGAAAGCGATTGATTTCTGGTTCGATCGTTGGATTAGCGATTAGATTCGGTTTCTGTGGAGAAATTAACTGCGATTATCATCGCATCGAAGATAAGAGATTAATCGAGGAGAGAGAGAGAGACAGGAGGAGGAGGAGGAGCGTAACAATGGCGACAGCGGCGGCGGCTTCTTCCCCAGCAGTCTTCCCTCTCCGATCCTTCGCCAGGAACGGCCCTTCCCGAGCTCCTCGCGTCTCTTTCAACGTCTCCCTCATCCGTTCGAATCGCTATACCGTTTCTTCCAGGTACTCTCAAGATGTTTCTTTCGCTCATCCCTGTCCGTCCCCAGTTGCGTAGGTCAAGGTTTTCAAATTTTCTGGGGTTTTTTCCCCCTTTTACAGGAAGCAGCACAGGGCAGTTTGCTGCAGTTGGAGCTCTCCCGAGGCTGGCTCCTGCGCTCCCAGAAAAGGGATTTGGTCAATTAGGTCATTTTTTTTCTTCTTAAAGTTGTTCTATGTTTTGAAAGACGTTTGTTTTCCTCTTCTGATGTTGATCTGAAGTTGATTGACAGGGACGATCTGGTGATGCCGTCGACACCTTACTTCCTCGCGGAGGTGCAGGGAGGGCAAGGGCCGCCGCCTGCGGTGCAGGAGAACTTCCAGAGCGTCGTCAGTCAACTATTTCAACATGTATGAATTTATGCTATTAGTGTTGAATGTGCTAGCTTCGCTTTTATCTAGGGATGTGAAATCAATAAGAAGTAGAAAAAAAAATGCTTGCAGAGAATTGTTAGATGTGGTGGACAAGTGGACGACGACATGGCGACTGTTCTTGTGGCTCATCTTCTGTACCTCGATTCTGTGGATCCTACAAAGGTATCTAATTAGTTTTTGCAGTATTTTTTCCCAGCTCAGTGTCTTTTGAAACAAAGTTTTATTTGGCTCATATCCATTCGTAAGGAATCTCATTTAAATTGCTCATTGTATTTTAACTTCATGAGTCTCGCTTATCCTTGTTCATAGCTCATAAGTATTTTGTATGCGAGGATAATGGCATCAACATACTAAAATAGCTGGTGTAGTAGAGATGAAAATGCTACACCACCTTATAAGATTAATGCGGCATGTTCTCATCTTGCTATTGTACTATGTGTATATGCCATATAATTTGGTTTTACTTTCCCTTGTTTAACTTCAATCATTATCATTGTCAATGTCAGTCCAAACCCAGATAAAAATGATGGATGATTGCTTTAGGGCATCGGTCTGACAACCTTTTTTTAACAAAATGCAAAATCTCATAGGAAGCTATTAGTCTACTTTTCAAATATGATAAATAAAATGAAACTTGGTTAAGAACGTAAGAACATGTACAGACACGGTGCTTAGGCTGCATAGCGAAACATGTCAGAATTCGTTTGATGAGAGATACAATGGTGGAGATTGGAGAGTTCCAACAGAGAACTTCTGAAGATAGAGATCCAACAGAGAGAGAAAAATAGTTCTTACTTCTTTGTAAGAGATAGGTGATATAAGAAATAAATAAAAAATGAAAAACAAATGATACTGTTATTTTTTTTCAAAGTTTTGCGAGAATATTACGAGTATGATAACTAATATAACCACTCCCTCACAGATTACCTTAAAAACACGTGTTACCAAGGATTGGTTAATGATGTATTACAACTAACATAAATTTTTTCACATTATTTGGAGGAATAACATTATGATATATTAATTGTAGACCCTCATCTGCATCTTCATAGGTAACGAGTATTGCAAATTTGCTTATAAGCTTTGTTCATTTTATAGTGAATACTCTATGACTGTTCAATAATCATTTAGAGATCATCCTTTCATCATTGGGTAGACAATCTAAAATCATCTAGCTTTTATGGAAGCCTTATCTAAAATGTTGTTATGTTTTGTAGGATATTGTCATGTATATAAACTCTCCAGGAGGATCTGTTACAGCAGGTAATATTTCCTCTTTTTTGCTCTGTGTTACTACTTTTATTTTTACACTTCTGCCAGTACTATGTCATTGCAAGGTAATTGAGTTAGTAGCATTTCATTAGGGATGGCAATATTTGACACGATGAGGCATGTAAGGCCAGATGTTTCTACTGTTTGTGTCGGTCTGGCAGCAAGGTAATATCTGTAGCCAGTTATGGATTTAACCTATTTTGAAAAATATAAAAAAGGTTTAGCTGTATTAGTCTTTAATTAATTTCACTATCAGTTGGCCGCTAATTTTGCATACCACAATTCATATAGACGTTCATTACCAAACAATGTTCTATTGCCTGCTGCATTTCAGAAAATGCATGAACTGCTTCGAATGTAGTCTCTGCAAAAGATTCTTTTTTGTCATCAATAGTCTAAATTAGTATTGAACTGCTTTGAATGTTTCAATAGTCTCTATTATTTCCACAAGGCATCATGGACTATAAGTTCTAATCAGATAAAACTGATGCAAGTAATATTTTGTAATAAGAGATTAATCTGGGAGTTCTCAGTTGTTCATGCATAGAACTGTGTATTTTGTAATTTCATCTCCATCTTTCAATTCCTATAAGGCCATTTTCCACTATAAAGACAATGAACAATTTCCACCAACTGTTCATTTTATGGTTCATCTACAAGTTAAATTATTGATATCTGATAGCTCTGTTTCCAATTGTTCTTCTCTTGCACACAAACACTATTACGTTGATTGGTCTTTGGCTTTGTCATCGCATACTAATTTTTCATTATTCATGTTTTCTTTCCTACCAACAGCATGGGTGCTTTCCTCCTGAGTGCAGGAACAAAGGGTAAAACTTTGGACTTCTATGCTGCTTAGTCAATTTTTTCGTGATTTTTCACAAACTTTCTCGTCTCTGATGATGAACCAAACACAGGAAAAAGATACAGCTTACCAAATGCCAGGATTATGATCCATCAACCTCTTGGAGGAGCTCAAGGTTCACAAACAGATATCGAAGTCCAGGTAAAGCTTGAGTTTATGACGTTATACAGCTTTCTGCAAAACTGGGCCGGTAAACCCTTTCTTATAGGTCAAATTTTAATTCTGATATAATTGTTAAATGATAATAATTTTGATTGATACTCGAAGATGTTTCCTTGATATTGGAAGGTTGAAATGGAGGGAGTATTGGTCTTAGAGTCTTATGTGATCGTTGTTATGCTTAGGATCTGTTATAATCTATGGATCATAGTCTTGACCAAGTAGGAAAGACAAATTAAAAAAGTTAACCTCGAAAAGTTGAGAATATTGAGATGGATGTGTGAGATTGTTAGAATAGATAAAAAAAAATGGAAATGCTTCTATCTTATAGATTTAGGAGAACTGAATTAGATGATAAGAGAGACGATAGGCTAAATTAGTATGGACATGTTCAACTAATAAATTTGATAGTCGGACAAATTGAGTCAGTTATAGTCGAAGGGGTAATGAATAGAGGCAAAATTCTTGTTAACATAATAAGATTAAGGTGATATCATTGTAGTTATATAGTCTTGTATCGAGTACCATGGAGAAATAAGATTTATATAGATGGCTCCGATGTTGATGGTAAATATGAGTTGATCAGTTGATTTGTGCATTTATAAGAATGCAGTGCTTCATAATAATCGTCTTGTTCAGTATGTGAAATACATTTCTTTTTGTTGAAACATAGGATATGTTATATGCTTGAGCATTTTTCGATCTTTTATTGATTCGCAGACAAACGAAATGCTTCATCACAAAGCGAATTTGAGTGGATACCTTGCATCTCATACCGGTCAAAGCCTAGAGAAGATCTACCAAGACACCGACCGGGACTACTTCATGAGCGCAAAAGAGGCTAAAGAATATGGGCTAATCGATGGTGTAATAATGAACCCTTTCAAAGCTCTGTCACCGTTGCCGAGCCCCGAGCAATGAGGACCCGTTGCGTCTGTGCAATCGCTTGATGTTTTAGAATTCGATTGAATAGAATCTTCCACAGGTAAAAAAGGTGCCTTTGATCTTGTTTTAGAACTTCGATTTAGGACGTTTTACTACAAATTCTACCTGTTGGTTAGTGCCCAAATGTTTCGATAGAGATGGCACTTGTGGTTGTATCTTGTGTGCACTCCTAAAATCTCATAGGAAGAGATGTGTTAAGACAAGAACATGTCTCCATCAAATTATTTAATTGGAAATTCAATTAAAGGAATGATAATAAGTGAAGAAATGATAATAATTCAAATGGACTACCTAAAAAAAAATAAAATACTACGAAATGGTTTTTTCTTTCCAAAACAGAAAAATAAATTCCGATTTTTTTTTCTAATGATGTTTAATTAGTTCAGGAAAAGTTTAAAATACTTCTTTTTTTTTAATGGAAAAATAATAATTGAAAGGAGTTAAAATCGTGTCTGGTTTTTACCGTTACTTACTTACCCGGCTTATTGAGGTTACCGCCGGCCGCCGCTATAAAAGGCGCAACTTTGAACCCTAGGCGGCCTCCCAAACCCTCGTCTCCACTTCGTCAAATCTTTTCGGGAACGGGAGTAGAAGGCGATCGATCATGGAGAATAGGGACAAGGCGCTGATTGCCGTGGGGTTCGAGGGGTCGGCCAACAAGATAGGCGTGGGCATCGTCGCCCTCGACGGCAGCATCCTCTCCAACCCCCGCCACACCTACATCACGCCGCCGGGCCATGGCTTCCTCCCCCGGGAGACGGCGCACCACCACCTCCGCCACTTGCTGCCCATCCTCCGCACCGCCCTCTCTGACGCCGGCCTGACGGCCGCCGACATCGACTGCCTCTGCTACACCAAGGGCCCCGGCATGGGCGCGCCTCTCCAGGTCTCCGCCGTCGCCGTCCGCGCCCTCTCCCAGCTCTGGGGCAAGCCCATCGTTGCCGTCAATCATTGCGTTGCCCACATCGAGATGGGCCGGGTGGTCACGGGGGCCGAGGACCCCGTCGTGCTCTACGTCAGTGGAGGGAACACTCAGGTCATAGCGTACAGCGAGGGTAAGTACCGAATTTTCGGGGAGACTATTGACATCGCCGTGGGTAATTGCCTGGATCGCTTCGCTAGGGTTCTCACGCTGTCCAATGATCCTAGCCCTGGGTATAACATCGAGCAGGTTCGTGTCACTCACCTTCTAAAAAAAATGTTATTTTGAAGATTATTTGGTTATTTACAAATGCTGAAGCTCTAAAGAAAACATTTTGACAGTATTAACAGAATTCAAAATACCAGCAACTCACAGTACGGAATGAAATTCTCTCTTGTCTTACTGATTTGTAGCTCGATACCTTGGTCTTTATTGTGAGATCAAGTCATAGTGCCTATTTAATACCTCATTGCAGCTAGTGAGCTAATTCATAATGCTTCCTTGATTGAACTGATAAGGTTTAGTAACATGTCCTGGTTGTTTCAGGTAGAGAGTGAGCATGATTGATGAACAGTGTCTCATTTTGTTAGAGCTTTTAATACTTCTAGTACTTGAATAATAGAACATTTTTAAATTCTTGCACTTTACTTTAGCTGATTCAAGAAGCTTCAAATACAACGAAGATAAATGCAAACAATTCCACACACGTTTTTCATTTGAAATGTCAACTTTTTTGAGTGAGTGTCACTAGTGATTTTTAACATTCTGGCAGTAGTATCTGAGAATAACTTTTTTTGGTACCTTGATGAGTTTGCAGTTTATTTGTTAATTTGGTGGCATCCTTGTATTTGACCCCTTTGCACATGATGGTCTACAGTCTTGTCACTACCTATGAGAGTCTTATGTTTTACCATTGTTAGATCTGAAATCACACAAATAGGAAATGAATTTTGTGTTAAGATCATTTAATTAAATTCTAGTGGTCTTTCATTTTGTTGTTCATTTTAACCATGTTTTCTTTAACTCATTTGATTCTCAAATTCAGCTTGCAAAGAAAGGAGAGAAGTTCATTGATCTTCCTTATGTTGTTAAGGGTATGGATGTTTCATTCAGTGGTATACTAAGCTATATAGAAGCAACTGCTGTTGAGCTGCTTAAAAACAATGAATGCACACCTGCAGATCTCTGCTACTCGTTGCAGGTAATGTTTCTCTCTACTTGAATATCCGATTGGAATGTTATTCAATTGAAAATGTATCAACTTTGTATGGAAAATCAGAAAAGGCGAAGGGTAACAGAATTAAGATAGTTGAAACATTGAACCATTTTGACTTAGTCCTGTGTGGCCAGGAAACAGTTTTTGCCATGCTTGTTGAGATCACTGAACGTGCAATGGCGCACTGCGATAAGAAGGATGTTTTAATTGTTGGCGGTGTGGGATGCAATGAAAGATTGCAAGAGATGATGAGGATAATGTGTTCTGAAAGAGGCGGCAAGCTATTTGCAACCGATGATAGATATTGTATTGACAATGGGGCAATGATAGCATACACTGGCCTCCTTGCTTTCGCACATGGTATGACCACCCCATTAGAGGATTCGACATTCACCCAGAGGTTCCGTACAGACGAAGTTCAAGCAATTTGGAGAGAGAAAAGTATTCCAAACACGAAGGATCTGCAGCCTGATACTACTTGTGAGGGGCAGCAGATTTAGAGGGATAGAAGGTATTTTACTCTGGCCGTCTTATGATTACTGCTTCCTAGGTATATCAGAATGCACTTGTAAGTCGTATTAAACATTAAGATAGAAGGAAGAATATGCATCTTAGAGCTTTACATGAGGATCCTACGTGGCAAAACTACACATATAAAATGAGTTGCATCGATCTATACTAAAAAGACAGCTTGAAGTATGGACAAGCACTTCATTGATTCTGAACATAATAAGTACTGGTGGCATCACTTGAGATTCTGTATTACTAAGCAATCTTGAACTCTTTGGACCATCAGTTAACTGTTTGTGCTTGATATTTTTGATACTCGTAATACTCAATTTACTCTTTTTCTTTGTAATTTTGAATGCAGAAAAGGCCGCAAAAGAAGTGTCCACGGATCAGAAGTCGGAACTCTCTCAATTCCGTATGGTAGTGAAGCTCCAAGATTATACTGGAGCAAAGATTGTAATCTCATCATTTATGGCAAACAATGCAGTAGAGAAAGTTGTAGACTTGTAGCACCTCTACACAATTCATAGAACTTGTGCAGATCAGTTTGAAGTTTCTGAAAATCCATGTAAAATAGAAAGGGGAAAAAAACGCTTAAATGGGCGAGGGAAATTTCTATCCACGAAAGTTTTCCACTTGACACCGGTTCAAACGGAAAGATTTTTACCAACCGCTGCCCCATTGTCTTCTTAAGTTTTTATTTTTATTTTTTATTTTGATAACTTAGAAAAATCTCTGCTAAAATCATCTGTAATGACTTTTAAAAAAATAATCACTGGCACGGAGAGAACGTCAGTAATGACCTAAAACAAAATTAATTCAACTTTAGCCATGTCTGAGCCCGGGTTCGAACCGGGGACCTCTAGTGTGTGAGACTAGCGTGATAACCAACTACACCACCCAGACAACTTTGATGTCAAAGTTTAGTATAACTTACTTAATAAATATCAATTCAGCTTCATACTTTATACGAATTAATTTAATGATTAAAAAAATAATCATTGGCACGGAGAGAACGTCTGTCATGACCTAAAAAAGCGTTAAAATTTGGCCGTGTCTGAGCCCGGGTTCGAACCGGGGACCTCTAGTGTGTGAGACTAGCGTGATGACCAACTACACCACCCAGACGCCTTTGAAATGATGGTTTAGTATATTACTTAATAGCTAAGTTAGTTTATAAGTTATAACAAAGGGAATTGGTCCGGTAGGAAATTTTTATGAAGTTGGATCAGTCAAATCATTTCAATAGACTCGGATCATCACCTAATTATTCGGTTTAAGTTAAATATCCGGTACCTATTAAAAAAACAAAGCGAATGGAAAGCCCCCCAGTATTTTCAAATAATAGCAAGGGTGGAAAACACAAAAGGAAAAAAAATAAAAATAATTATCGCCATTGTATGATTCCCATAGCTAATCCAGACTGGTGCCCACTTTTTAGACTTAAATTTTACCTTCATTCTATTCGTTAGGATTCGAACAATCGGGTCCTACTGTTGTAGGAAGGAAGGTACAGTCTCGGGTGAGAATCTGAGGAATTAAAAGTCTTATTATCTGTTCCTCGGCAAAAGCAGCAGCGTCTTTGAACGCGAATGGCGACCATTTCGGTCTCTTCCGCCACCGTGCGCGCCACCGCCGCCTCCGCTCCGCCGCCTCCGTCCAGGTTTCCGTCCTACTCTTTGGACCACTTTGGAACGATCAAGGAGAAGATCGACACGCGCCTGCACTCTTCTCGCCGTTTCTTCCTCCCCTCCGTTGCCTCGCTCAATCTCAGGGTACGGTTCCATCCGATCCCTTTCTCTTTTGGCGTCTGTTTTTTCTCACGCTTTCGGTTTCTTAGATCTTTGCATTATGAAACAGAAGCTTCGCCTGCAAGCGCAAGGCGCGGATTACTCCTCCCTGTCCCCATCTGAAGATGCGAACGATGCGGAAGACGGCGATTTTTCCTGGTCATCTATCATTCCTCCGTAAGTGAAGCAGCATCCCGCTTATTTCTTCGATATTTTGCATTGTGAGAGGTGATTTTGATGGTCAAGTCTCGAAATTTAGGTTCTTGTTCCCCGCTTTGGGGGGCCTTCTCTTTGGTTATGACATTGGAGCCACGTCCGGAGCTTCCATTTCTCTCCAAGTAAGCAGATTATCTCATCGTTATCCTTCCTTCTAGATTCAAAGTTAAAACGGTAAAGGTCCTGTTTAGCATTCATTATTGTTTCTTGGCAGTCTGCCGAACTCAGTGGTACCACTTGGTTCAGCCTCTCAGCGGTGCAGCTTGGGCTTGTGGTACTTCTCAAATCTCAATATAGATTCATGGTTTCTTACTTAAAACTTCTGTGCTAGAATGACTAGATGGAGTTGTCTTCGTAATGTGTTTATTCAGGTGAGCGGTTCACTTTACGGAGCTCTTGCTGGATCACTCATAGCATACCCCACTGCTGATTTTCTTGGTGAATTTTTAAGCTTATCCTTCGTTCCAACAGCATCTAGTATGAAATTTTTCTGTTGTTTGTGCATATTTTAGGACAACTGTATTGGTGTAGGAAGAAGAAGAGAATTGATTGTAGCTGCTGCACTCTATCTTGTTGGTGGGTTGATCACGGGATTTGCCCCTGATCTTGTTGTTCTTATCATTGGTCGATTCATCTATGGCACTGGCATAGGATTGGTAAGTGGCAAAAAAACTGGGATAATTGTTTAATACTTGAATCATGTACCGGTTTGTTTTTGGACTGATTAATCTAAAAAAAAATCCACAAGGGTATAGCATTCTTTTTACTGCATCATTCTCCTTGACTCCCCTGAGTGAGGAGACTATAAATCGGGATCTGCATTTCCATCATTGGAGTGGTCAATCCAGGAAGTCCTCGGGGAAGTTGATTATGACACTTCCTTTTAAACTATATAAACTTGCTTGGGGCCATTTGATGAAGCTATCTTTTATGATAAATGCTTTATCATTATATGGGGTGTCGGTCATGTAGATCAGATAATGTTGTGGGCTTTTGTGGTGCTAATATATATATTTTGCCTGCCAATTATGTCAACAATTTCATAGGTTGGCTATGTTGTAAAGGGGAGTGCAAATATCAAAATTTAAGGAGTGTGACCTGACTAATGTTTAATTCAGTTAACAAGCCAAGATAAAGAACATTAAGCGGGTATGAAGTTTCTTGAATGAGATTTTAGAAAAAATTTCGAGACATGTGTACAAGTGCATGATATCCATTTTTGTACTCATTTAGTTGAAGGTGTCATTAGCAAACATTTACAATTCTAATGCAAATTTTCTCCTAATACTTGTATGAATTTCTAGATGCTCTCTAAAAAACTATTAGCGAACTCATGTGGGAAGAGATAGGCAATGAAATGAGAGAATAAGCTAATGAGATAGGTATCCATAAACAACTTCAAATGAGCATCAATGAGTTGATTGGTTTTGTATAATTCGTATAAGCAAATTTAATAATTGACAAAGAAGAGTTCAAATCTCTCTCTATCTCTCTCTCTCTCTCTCTCTCATCAACTAGACACCTAAAGCTGCTTTTCCTTCTCCATTATCATTTATAGTACCCTTACCAACATAGCCCTCTTCATAACATATGGTATTCATTGGTGCATTCATGCTTGGAAATAATGAGAAGAGAAAGATGAGGTTGAATGTGAAGAGGGAATAGGAGCTGCTGATAATGGAAAAACATAGAAGCTTCAAAATAGAAAGAAAAAGAACTTTGTCATATATAGATTGTTTCCTTGCAGTTGTAAAAGCACACTGTCCTCAGTAAAATGCATTCAATTTTGTGCATCTTCTTTCGTAGGCCATGCACGGAGCTCCTCTTTATATCGCAGAGACTTCACCATCACAAATACGTGGAACACTAATATCACTGAAGGAACTTTTCATTGTTCTTGGGATATTGGTGGGTTTTCTTTTTATTTGGTATCTGAAGTACCTCTCCTATGGAAGTGAAATTTTCTAACTCTCAAAGGTATATATTTTTTTTAATTTTTGATGTAGTTGGGCTATCTTGTGGGTAGTATTCAGATTTCTGCTGTTGGAGGCTGGCGTTACATGTATGGTGTAAGTGCACCAATTGCGCTTGTAATGGCTTTGGGCATGTGGAATTTGCCACCATCCCCAAGATGGTTACTTCTAAGGGGAGTTCAAGGGCAAGGTTCTTTGGAGGATTATAAAGAAAAGGCTATTAATGCATTGACAAAGCTTCGGGGTCGTTCAGTTACTGATAAAAAAAATGGCAAGGAAATAGAAGAAACATTGACTTCTCTGAAGGCTGCCTACGCTAAGGAAGAACCTGAAGGTAGTTTCTTGGAGGTCTTTCAGGGAGCAAGTTTGAAGGCCTTTATAATTGGAGGAGGGTTGGTACTCTTCCAGCAGGTGTTTGACTAATTGTGAATTTGGTATGATCCATAAATTGAGAAACTGCTATTGGTGAAAACTGAATTCTTGTCTCCTCAGATAACTGGACAACCAAGTGTCTTATACTATGCTACTTCAATTCTTCAGGTACTATACAAGAGATGAATTTCTGTATGTTCAAGGAATATAGTAATTTAATTTGTTTTGTTTTTTAATGTCCTTTTTCTCCTGCGCAGAGTGCTGGATTTTCAGCTGCATCTGATGCTGCTAGAGTTTCAGTTGTGGTTGGGTTTTTCAAGGTATCTGAATGAGTTCCATGCTAATCACATATTAAGAAATAAAACATGTATAAATTAGAATTTTTATCGGAATTATGTTGTATGATGATGAATGACTCAGCAATTGACCTTTTTATACATCATTTGTGACAATGCCATATCAAAATCAGAGAGTAGAAAATAATTATACTTTTTGCTAAATTCTGGTCTAATCATGATTATAATCCCATTTCTTATGCAAAAGCTTTAGGAGCGTTAAGATACATTAGTAGCCAGCTGATTTTTCTCAATCAATAGGTCAAAATTCTCTATGCAAGAGAAGAACATTCTAATTTTTCTCAAGGAGAAGAGAATATTATGATCAATTCTTTATTTCACCATTGTGTAGCCTATGCGGTTAATTTGGCCATGGCCAAATTCTTCTTGCGTTTTATTTTATGGTTGCTGAATTCAAAAGGGATTAGGACTCAGGGCTGCCTCGATTGGAGTAGCTTGATGCAAGGTTCAACCATGATGTGTCAAATTAACATCCTTAATTCCAATTCATGTAAAAAAATATTTATCACCGAGGTAATCTGGCAATAAGTTACCTAATCTTCTATACTGTAGACTGCATTATATATGTGGAGATATTGTCTCTACACAGTTAAATGAGTTACAAACAATTATTTCTTTGACATTATCTTTCCTTTCTGTGTGAAGTCCTCTTGTACTTCGTTATATTTGTCTTGGTATTTCTTTTCAAGTGCTCAGCTGTTTCTTCTTGGCATATTCTTTCACTTGCTGTATAATAGTCAATAAGTGAAAGATCTATCCTATTAAATTGTTGTTTAAATGAGAATTTTTTGTTTTCAGTTGCTGATGACTGGACTAGCTGTTCTGAAAGTTGACGACCTTGGGAGACGTCCATTGTTGATAAGTGGTGTTGGTGGAATCGTATGTACTTTATTTCACTTATCTAACTCGTAATGTTCATAGTGATACTTATGATCCTTGGAACATGTAGCATTAAATGATTGAGGTGGTTTTAGAGATTGTTTCTTCAACTTTTACATGCCGGCATTTTTAGTTATCACATCGAAGTTTTTATCACAGCATTAATTAGTTATTCTAAGGTGATAAAGAAAACTTTCTTCTTCGATAATGCAGGTGTTATCTTTATTCCTTCTTACAGCTTATTACAAATTTCTCGGAAGCTTTCCTCTGGTTGCAGTAGGTGCTTTGCTTTTATATGTTGGCTCATACCAGGTAACTTACATCTTCACCTCACATATCATCGAAAGTAATAATCTTTCATTTTGTATGCAAATTCTCAGAAAAATTCCCAAAACAAGTTTTCCATCAGTTTTTTTTATGCCTGTTTCAAATGATATGTAAAGATGCAACTTGAGTTGTTCAATTGTGTACTAATTGATAAGTTGAGCTTATTATTTGTATTGATCAATATGACTGAGCTTCACAAATCTATTACAAGAATCTCGTGTGAATTCACGTTGAGTTTGTAAAATAAAAGGATGCACCATTTGCATATCGAAATATGTCGATGTCTACAATTCTTTTCTCTGTGATGTATTTTAATCAATGTAATGAGAAATAAACTCATCTTCTTGATGGATCCTTGATCGTGATGTTCTGCAGGTATCGTTTGGCCCAATCAGTTGGCTGATGGTTTCTGAAGTATTTCCTATTCGTACGAGAGGCCGTGGAATCAGTCTCGCAGTTCTCACCAACTTCGGGGCGAATGCATTAGTCACATTTGCCTTTTCTCCCCTGAAGGTATCATAAAGTTCAAGATTCGATATCATAGTGTTCTTAAATTTTATATCAGGCAAATAATATCTTTGAAACCGTGATGTAGGAGCTTCTTGGACCAGAGAACATCTTTCTTCTATTCGGAGTGATTGCCTTGCTCTCGCTCGCCTTCGTTCTTTTCTACGTCCCGGAGACAAAAGGCCTGAGTTTGGAGGAAATTGAAGCTAAGATACTGAAATGAAGCTGTTCGTGACGAAGCTATTTTCAGAAAAGTTTCAATGAAACATCTTCACTGTTCAGTTAAGTAGCAGAAGTTCCTTCCAAGTGCCAAAATGTTTCACCATTTAAGATTTCATTTTTGTAAACAAATAAAAGATGGATTAATACAGATGATTGTGTATCAGATTGGCATTGTTTTACATTCTGTATGAAAGAAAATATAATCAAAAAATACTTGTTGCAATTGACTTCAGACAGAAAGTCGATTAGGCAACCAGAGTCAACGTCCAAAGTGTACATATCCATCATCCACTAAAGCCTGTGGAGGCCAGGAGTTGAAGAATCAATGCCGCATGATGAGAGCCTGCGAATGCGCCAACGTAACTAAGTAGACCATAATTTAGATCAGGATGGATGGCCAGGCCGACTACCTTCGACTATCCACTTAAACCCAAATTATAACATGAAGGAGACAGTAAATCTAAGGAGAGACCATAATTTAGATCAGGATGGATGGCCAGGCCAACTACCTTCGACTATCCACTTAAACCCAAATTATAACCGGAGACGGTAAATCTAAGGAGAGATCGTAATGCATTGCAGAATGTTTACTACTGCTCCCGTACCAACAACACATTCAAACTGCATTGCAGAATGTTTACTCCTAAGGAAATATATCAATAAAAACAGGAATTTTTTATTCTCTTTTGTGGAAAATGAATTAAAATAAAATGAAAAGAGAATAATAAAAATGTTTTTCATGCATTTCAAGAATGTATGTATATATATTATATCATCACCTACAATCATTCCAAGAGTAAACAAGGGAAAGACAGATGAACTCAATCTTCCTCCTCTGTATTGTTCCAATTTTATCAGATGTCTGCTCCAAACCAACATGAACTCAATTCATTTCTATTAGCCATCTGAGCCTCAGCCTTAGCATAATTAAACTACCTTCAAATTACAAAATGTACAGAATGGATTCCATTCAAGCAACATTGATCTTATTTCTAGATAAAAGAGTGAGCTAAAACTAGCTTCAGTTAGCTGTACAACTTCGTCGGTGTGCCGCTGTCTTACGAGGGAAAGGACGCCTGGAGCCCGATCCTCCTCTCTGCAGCGAAAATTCAGAAACTTGTTTAGTTTTATCAAGGAGAACAAATAAGAGTGAGCTGTATGAGTCATGGACTTGTTTGAGAAGAAACTGACAGACTCACCTCCGGCGGCAACAAGCTTCTCAACACGAGCAACAATATGCTTCCCGTAAGTGTATTTTTTAAGCGCGTTCAAGTGGACCTTGATTCGCGAGAGGATCAGCTCCCGCTGCTGATCGTCGCACGTCTCTAACACTTTCTGTACAACGTAGTTACCAAATTGATCTTTCATCATGGCCTGCCATTGAACAAATAGGGAAAACATTCAAACAGGTCAGTGATGCGAACTGTATCACTGTCCTAGCAATTCCAGAACGTCGTGGCAATGAATTTAGTTTGACGAAACTGAGTTAATTCACTACAAGACGATAGTATTTCTTGAAACACTCCTTGGGTTCCCTTATGCAACGAGACAATAAACCTTAAATAGATAAACACTCAGAATTTAAATGCATAAACCAAAGTCCAAACTCTAAATTCAAGAGGGTGTCATCGTGGCAATGAATTTAGTTTGACGAAACTGAGTTAATTCACTACAAGATGATAGTATTTCTTGAAACACTCCTTGGGTTCCCTTACGCAACGAGACGATAAACCTTAAATAGATAAACACTCAGAATTTAAACCAAAGTCCAAACTCTAAATTCAAGAGGGTGTCAGCTAAACTGCGTCATTAAAAAAGCTCAGAGGGAAACACAATAGACCAAAGGCAATATATCCAATTACGATAGTTTGACGAAATGCATGGATGAAGCAAACCTGGAGAGGCTCATTTTCATCAGTCGAACCCAACATCTCGCTCACCAAAAGTTGTCGTGCTTCAAGACTACCGAAAGTCAAGCATTTTTCAATGACATTTGAAGCAAATTTCTGCTGACTCATCTGTACTATTTGTCCAGTTAATTGCTTAATAATCACAGAACGCTCATCAGGCTTTCCATGCTCCAGCACATGCTGTCAATATACATACAATGTCATATGCGATGTTCTGAACTTTAAATCGAAAGAAAAAGTTATAATTTAGTAAGCCATAAAATAAATAGAACTGATAACTTCAGGAAAAATCGTCAACAATTCACAAATTAAAGCAGCTCGGCAGTAGTTGACACAAGAAGATGCATTAGCTTGACGAGAGAACCACCCATGCTATATATATTATGCATGATACTACTCAATCAAATGCAGACGGCGTATTCATAGCAAGGTTTTTTTGAATTTCTTTGCAAAAGCATGGAAGAACAGAGGTGAATAATTGAACACCTTCACCGAATCTTAAGCAAGAAGGTAACAATGCAAGATAATTAGAGAACAAATTTTCACTGATACATTATCAGGAAAAAAATTGAATGTGCCCGCAAGGATCTAGTGAGATTCGCAGAATTTATGTACATATAGTTATCATTCTAAAAGAAAATATAATTGGCTTGTCATTGCAAACTATATGAAAAGGAGGACCAATTTTTTAATGCATCTGAGGCTGATCCAACAAGAATAGATTATTGTTGACAAACAGCTGACCTGAACAACATAATTACCATATTGGTCTTGTGCCAACATGGAAACAGAATGTAAAATCTCATCCATGACAATCTGTTGAGTATTAGGATTGTCACAATGCTCCAGCACTCTCTGAGACAATAGAAGAAAAAAATAATAGACATAAAATACACATTCACATATACTAGTATGACAGCGAATCAAAAATAAAAAAAATGAACCTGTATAACACGACAACCATATGGATGAGTAGATAGTGTCACAACTTGATTATAGAATGTTGAGATGATAAACTGAATTGCATCTTGTGGGACACACTCAATACACTTTTGAATGACATGGTTCCCATTTTGATCTCGCACACAGTGGATGATACGCCCATCAAGCTCTTGAACCATCTTTATCTTCTGGTCCAAGTCAACTACTTCTATTGCCTGAAACAAGTGAAATGCAACTATCAGTATACAGTAAAACAGAAGTATGAGGATTACACTGTAAACAAAAGCAGAATAAAGTATCAGCTGAGGTGAATTAATATATATTAGAACTAAGACACTAATTGGACTTTTTTCAGCTAAAAAGTACCTTCTGGATCACTCGACAACCATACATCTGGAGGCTGAGAGCCAATACATGCCCATTAAGGTGGTTAGCTAATTCCCGTCTCTGAGCTGATGATCCATGTTCAAAAAACTAAAAGCGGAAAAATTGTAAGGACCTTTTGAAGCAATTCAGTATAGAAACTTCATAGAGTTCATTGGAAAGTCAAATTCTACCTTCTGGACCACATAATTCCCAAATACATCAGTCATCAGAGACAAAGCATGAGGCATTATCTCAACAAAAACCATGTTTTTTTCTTCAGTAGTAGCTGTTTCAAGTTTCTGCTGTATGAAGCGGCTTCCATATTGATCAGCACTGGAAAGGAAAATTAAACTCAAAATTTTTATGTATGCTAATGAAAAATAACTAATTCAACGGTGAATAAATTGGAATATTGACAACTATTGTAAAACATAAATGTACCAATAGTTTAGTATGACAACTTAGGCAGATAAGATTAAGAGGAAGATCAGAAAAGTCACTATTAAGGTGAGAATTTTGTTATGCTAGAATTTACTGGGTAGTAAGAAAAATTCCTCAGACATAATAGAAAAGGATAGGTGTTGTACAATCATTTAGTGGTTGTATACTAATACTATTAACACCTAATCTGAAAGTGAAAACCTGTATCTCCACAGCCAATAGCTGTGAGAAGGATGCAAGTTATCATTTTTATATGATAGTCCTTAAACTAAATTTGCTTGATGTAACAACAAGAACAGCAGACACTATACAGCAGTATTTCAAATAAGGCAACTAGAGATAAAGATATACATATTATTCTAATAATGTAATGTTGATTCTATAAAACAGATGGAGCAGATTGTTTGAATTTCTTCATTATTCCTTATGTATGTTGCTCTGAACACCGCTCATCCACTCTATCTTGTTGCTTCCACACACTACATGCAAGCAACCTACATCTATAAGCACCTATATCTGATAAAACTAGAATGGCCTCATTTAGTTCTGTATTGATGTTGTCATTGGCCCCTAGATCTTCATGCCAAACATCTGAGAAGATCTTGACTATGGGCTCCTTACCAACATCACTTCTAGTGTCCTACCATGCTCTTCAAAGCCCATGTATAAACCCTCTTTTTTGCCTGTCCTTATATCTTTCTAGCATCATGTCAACAGCCACACCAATTCAATCATCTTTTTACCAATTATTTACAAAACAATACATGAGCTTTTGTTTTACCTTTTAACCAACAGTTGAGTGGTCTAGTGGTAAGCGAGCTAGAGGAGGACTTTCCAGCAAAGGTTGTCAGTTTAAATCAGTATAATGGCAACTATTGGAAGGGATTAACCTTGCCACCTCTGCTCCAAACAGGGAATTGTCTCATATTCAACATGGTGTGGAAACACTTCATGGTCAAAAACTAAGAAAAAGTTTTTACCCTGTTTTTCCTGGCACCCTCTCTCAATATAAAACGAAAAACTAATCTCCTTGTTCTGGCATTTCTCTTACCTTAGATTTACATATTGAAATCCTAATCTCTTTTATATTTGACACGCCATAAGCATTCCACTACAAACAAAAAGCTAGATTCACCAGTCTCTCTTTCAACATCATTTTCTTTCAATTTCATATCTGAGCTTTACTCAATCTCCACTCTCACACCTTGGCCCTTGTAGTAATGTCAATCTCCAGTCCCACATCTTGCCTCTTGAAGTAAGGTAAAACATAGTCTCTTTCTTCATTTTTTTTTTCAGTAACCTTCCACTATTTTTTGCTTCATTTTCACAAACACAAATATTCTGGGATATTTTCCATTTGAAATGAGTTAAGGAAAAGAACTACATTCATGAAGATTTCACTCTTTTAAAAAATGTAATCAACTCATTCATCCAGAGTGTTTCATTATTGAAGTTCTTTAACCACACACTAGTGTTATGTCTTCATTGTCTAAGTCAGTCTTCTTTTTTATGTGACCATTTCTATCTAGGTAACAAGCCGAATATTGATTTATCTACATTCTAGTTTGAAGAGAGTGTTAGAGTTACTAGTCATATGTGATTAGAATATAAAACTAATCTCACATGAGACACTAGGACATTAGATGTTTCCATATAGCCCTACATCTGGGTATAATTGTTCTCTTATGATTGGAATCTCATGTTTATCCTTGCCAATTATGTAAGATGGAAGATTTGAGATGTTGACAAATGTACTTGGAGGTCAAAATGGGAACGGAATCAAGAAATCAAGGCAAAGAATAGACTTATATACCTGAACTCAACCACATGGCCTGCAATCTCAGCAAGCTCAAAGCTTCTAGTCTTATTGCTCTTGAATTCATCCAAGAGTGAGGATGGAAACTGTCCATCTATGTTACCATTAGCCTCAGAATGCCAAGATCCCAGAACACCTCTACTTATGTTTCGCCAGTTGGAAGAATAATGCATATTGCGCTCTCTGAGACTAAGAGGGATGCCAGGTCCAACAGGAGAAGCAATAGAATTTGCTAAAGGACTTCCTGGATATGAAGTAGCCAGGGCAAATCCTGAATTCCCATAATAATTATGAATTAGAGAAGCAGATTTAGCCAGATGTGTCATGCCATACGGCTTCTGTTGTTGAAGTAAGGACTCCAAGTAAGTTTCCTGGATCCCAAGTAAATCAGCATAAGAACTTAGATAACCTTTCTCCAGGGATGGATTAGAACAGTTGGCTCCAAGTTGAGCAGTATATTCAGCTGCCATCAAGTAGTCGATATAAAGTGGGTCATTAAGTGGTGCCTGAAGAGCTGCTGCAGTGGAAACTGAATTTCCATTTCTACTGAGAGTTCGTATGTCTGCAGGTCCAACTAAATTTGGTGGTGAGAAAGTTCCACCTTGTAATGCCCCTACCTCCATTTTAGGTGATGCATTTGGTGATACACTAGCAACACTTTCCAACATTGGAGACAAAGACCCCAAGCCAACGTGATTTATCAAACTTGCTGATAATGCTGGATTTTCTAAATACGCATTGAGATTGGAACTTGAAAAGGCTGCATTGACACTCTCGTACAGAGAAGAAACACCATTTGTAGTGATGTAATGAGAAGGTGCTTCAAGATATGACTTGTCAGATTTAGCAGGAGACTTTTGAGATTCAATTAGCCCATTCAAACCTGATCCTGAAGTTCTCAAATCCACTGAACCTACTGAATTTCTAATGGAGCCAGGGTAAGGAGGTTTTGCCGACTTAGGAATGGCCTGCATGCCTAGATATTCTGGATCAGAACTTTTGAGGGTAAGCTGTTTGTCAACATTGTTCTGGCCTAAATGTGAAGCAAAAGGAAAGTTCTGGTTATCATATATTCCTTGCTGAATCTTTGATTTTGTAGTATTTTCACCAGCAGATGACAGGTTAATACCTGATAAGGAAGCCATAAGATCATCAGATTCAACTGTGTCCAATGAGATACCATTCGAGGAGGAGAAATCATGAGTTTTTTTGTCAGGGGCACAGATTCTCAGGCCTAAATGTGGAATGCAGGGACTCTGAGCTCTTGCAACTGACTGGGCATCAGTAGTACTTCGCTTCAAAGAGGAGCCGACAACATATGCATAACTGTGAGGCAATGATGTACCAGTTTTCTCATGTCCATTGTCACTATGTAGAAATCTGATGTTTTCTTCATCCATCAATGCACTTACTTTATGTGATGAAATCTGGGTGCTAGGAGAAGATAATGGTTCAGAACCACTAAAAGCACTACGACTTGCAGCACGTGAGGGATGGCTTGAACTGGGACCACTTTGTACAACTTCATCCTAAAAAACTCAACAGTCAAATTATGCCAACCACAATTCTGGTCAGCAAAAAGAATCTATATGTATTTATAAAATGACAGAATCTATAGCACCAAATATAAGAGAAAAAGTATGCATGTGGCATGATATCATGGGTGCAGACATATGTTCATTATTCAAAACTAGGTTGACAATGAGAAAGACCGATTAAAAGAGCTAGCTAGAAATGGACAGGCTAGAATCTGATATTGAAAGCACGTACTTTTTCTTACTCACTACACTGCACCACACATATAGGTATCTAATTATCACTCTGCACGTATTTCTTTTAATCACAATTATGAAGATAACAACCACTAATTTCTTGTGGCTTTATCTTTGATGGATGTTATCTCCATTATATGACCAAATTTCGAAAGGACAAAAAGGCTGATGCACTAAAGGGTATTGATCACTTCAAAAGCTTCTCCACATGAACTAAATTCCTTGTGAGTGCACTGCTAGTTCACTTATTTTGATCTATTACTTGGATCCTAATTTCCAGATAGGCACAAATTTTTATGTGAGATAAAATTTTATTATTTGTTATCTATTCTATGTTGTAACCAGGATTAAACATGTAAGCAAACTTCTCATATAGGTTGACCTTGGTTATGACCACAAAATGTTCTGCATTTTTAGGAATGAAAACAATGATTATGTGTTTTGTTAGGTCTAAAACTCAAATCAAAGAAACAAGGTCTATACTAACTAAAAAATACAAGTAGTTATGTACATTGTCGTCATCGGATACATGTGTGAGCACTGATTTTTGGTACCACGAGTGAACAAAAACTTATCAGGTCTTGAAGTACTGAGATCGATCAATAAAAAGATTTTGTCAGCTATATATTGACAAATGGATCACCTGCACAACATCAGCAAAGCTCTTCTGGCGGCCAAGTGACAGACCAATCAAGCCATCTCCTCTATCAACCCATTCTCCTGCCCCAGGTTCCATAATTGTCTCTGCCTGTTGCTCCTCCATCGAAGTAAAAATTGGTTGTTTAGAGAAGAGTGATATATCATCCCCTTCCTCCCCTCCATTGATTTTCCTTCTATCAGCAGTCCCTCCTATCAAAGAGCTGGATTGGAGCCTCTGTGTTGATCGCCAGTCCTCCTTGGAGAGCACCGGGGGCGGTAGCCGGGGGTTCATATTTGCATTCGAGTAGTAGTAGGAGACATATGCTGGATTGGAGAGGAGTTCCTCCTCTGACGAAATCTCGTCCCCATTCTTTACTGAGGAAATATCAGGCACGCCGAATGCACCTTCGCGCCCATAGATCCCTCCCACTGCGGCGAGCGAACCATTGACAGTGGGCGGAGCGGATCCGCTCCGGAAAATGCTGAGCTCACTTTCTCGATCACTCGCCTCTTGCCTCCTCTGCTCCCTGAGCAGCAAACCCAGCTCCTCAAAATCTTCGCCGCCAAAACCATCCCCTCCGCTCCCGATCAAAGAACGAACTCCCATATTAGACAACATGCTCTGTTGCTTCTCAATGCCCTAACAAGAAATAAATCAACTTGAACCCTAAGATAAAATAGGAAAGAAGTGCGAACAAAATGCAGCTTTAATATCTCCATACCTCGAAAGCTCAAAAAAAACTTGGGCTTCACCCAAAAAAAATTGAATCTTTCACGATAAAACCGACCAAACGCATCATTTTCGTACCCTAAACGTCAAGATCCTTAATTCAAGCTCAGAGAAAACAAACATGAACAGTAACGCTCAAAATCGAGCAAACAGAGAGATCGGAGCAAAAAGATTCCATCTTTAGCTAAACATCCATCATCAAACCGCCCGGCGATCGCCGATCCACTCCGCCATTTGCCATTGGGCACCCTCTTTCGTGCTACACCACTCCGAGCCCCCCACTGTAGCTCCAATTGAGAGCCAGTAACAGCGCAACAAAAACCAAAGGGAAGAAAGATCTACGCCGTCGGATCTCCCCACGGACGGTGGAAGATCACCCGGAGGCCGTGCCATTGAACCCTAAAGGGTTTACTTAGGACGATTTAATGAAACAAATATCACCAACTCTAATGCTTCTGTTAAATTAATTAAAACAGCATTTAACGGGCAGCTTTACCACAATAAGATAGTCCATCAAATTAATGGCTCGATTAATGCGATAATTAAAGTAACGATGTGAATTAATGGTTTTACGTTAATTTAGAAATGACTAACAGTCAACTCGGTGTTTACTTTAAAATGACCAGTGTTGACACTTAATTTTGGTGGGACCAGGACGTGCTGACGTGGTAAAAAAATTATAAAAAAATCAAAATTTAATAATTATTTAGTAAAAAGGGGGGAAAAAAAAAAGGGGCGTTTTAAATTTTAGGAATCATCAGTGATTTTATTCTAAAAATTTCTCAACTAAAATGGACCAGGGTGAAGCATTTGTAATTACAATTGCATCATGATACTTTAATTAATTGTAACTCATCGTCTCTTATGTTATAATTTGGATGGTAACATATGATCGAATATCATCAGGAGGTCGTCTCTTGCTCGACGTCTGATAGTCTGACGACTTACCCATCGTGGATGGTCGAAATCACCCGTCCTGACCTAAACTATAACATGAAAGATGGTAAACCTAAGAAGGGATCGCAAACAATTACAATCAAATTACAATCATTTTTTTTTTATAAGAGGATCTAGGCTCTATTCCAAAGAAGCTATTTGATGATGTCATATCTCTTTGTCTAAATAAAATGGATCAAGGGATGAATCATTTGTAATTACGGTTGGATCATGGCTCTGATTCGACTATAATTGATTGCAATTCTTCCTTGGGTTACTATCATCTCCATGTTATAGTTTGGATCGAGACGGATGAATTGAGATCGTCCATAGGCCGCTAATGGTGGATAAGTGCCCAGGCTGTCAGGCGTCGAACGGGGGCTTTCGACCACCTACCTCAATCTAAACTATAATATGGAGGATGATGAATTTAGGGAGAGATGGTAACTAATTACTTTTAAATAATGGTAATAATTTATTCAAAATTATAAGTATTTTTTTATCTCCCTATTTGATAACTAATATAACATATTTAGGATTTGATTAAGTGAACTAAATGATTTATTGTTTTATAATATCTTCTCCGTTGGTCGAATCCTCTACACCACTTTTTACGATCTAAAAGATGCTCTCTTTTCATATATTGACGGAGATGTATAATCCTCATTTATTTTATAGGTAGAGACCATGCATCCCCATCAATACATAAAAAAGAAACATCTCTAGATCGTAAAAAGCGATTCAGAAGATCTCCTCTCATCTTCTTCGTAGTCGTTTCTAAATTATAAATTTAAAATGGCACCTCTCAATTTTATACAATGAGATAAAGAGTATTTTGAAGAAAAATTATCTTACGGGGTTTTTTAAGAAAAGCGCGTCGTTCCGATCTTCAATTGTCCTTTTGATTTGTTTTCTTAAATAAAAAAGTGAAAATGAAAACTTAATTGTATTATTTCTTAAAATATATATTTTTTATTCTTAATTTCTCAACGATCATCGATTTCCTTGCTCACCGGCTCACTCCCTCTCACCGTCCAAGTAAACAAGAACTTCGCCAAAGGCCGAACAGTCATAGAGAACGAGAGAGAGAGAGATTGAACGAGATCAATCTCTTGCAGATCATCAAATTTGTCTTCAATCTTCGTGTTTTTTTTTTTCTTTTTTGGTTTCTTCCACTGAATGGTGTTTTTCCGGCAACGGCGACGATCTCAAGGAGTCAAACCAGTCAGCACTCTCTCCAGCAGACGAGCATGGTGACGCAGCGGCGCATGATGTAGAACCTCGCCCTCTGTTCCCTCACCAGCCTCGCACACCGCCGCGAGCACGGCCGCGCCCCCGCCGCCGCCTCCGCCTCCGTGGCCGTGGACGCGCTGCTCCGCCGGCTCCCGTTCCTGCTCCCTTTCTTCGACAGCTTCCACTTCTCGTCCATGTGCACGGTGCACCTCCGTCTCTCTACTTCCTCCCGCGGAAGGAGAAGAAGAAGAAGAAGAAAACAGAGGAGCCAATCAAGGAAAGGAACTCCGCTTACTAGGAAGGAAAACAGAGAAGAAGCAGAGGAACTGGACTGGAAGATGAATTGCGAGTACTTGAGGTTATTTATAGAGGGAATGGGAGGAGATTTGAGAAGGAAGATCCACCAGCTTTTCTTTCTGATCGTCAATTATTTCACTGCCCTTGCTCTTTTTATAGAGTTGAAAAAAATATCATCAGTTTTTACCTAAGAACGTTGGGATATTTTCGATTTACTCTTATAAATTTTTATGGGATGAAACTAATTGCACGTAGAATTAATGTGTAACTTAAATATCTCATATTAATTAAAAAAATTAATGTTATACACAAAACTTCCGCCAATATAAGATCTTGGAGAATAGTTGGATACTCGGATTACATTGACCCTATTGTATGTAATTTTACCAACCATGGCTTAAATATGTGATTTTAATATCACATGGTAACTTTTACCATTACGCTCCATGAAATAAACGTGCTTGTAAGGTTATAAATGAATCAAATGTTTATGAATAAATTTGGTGTTCAGCTTGATAAGAATTTGTTTATGTTCATTCAATATATATAAGATTAATTAAACAAACAAGTTTGAATAGTTCGTTAAGTTAAACAAACAAGTTTTAATAAATATGTGTTCAACTCGTTAACATTCGTAAACAACGTTCATGAACAATGTTTACGAACCATATTCATTAATAAAACTATTTTTAATATGCTAAATAAATAATAAAATAAATAAATAAATTTAAATTACTAAGCTTAATAATCAACCAAACAACTAAAAGTTTCAAATAATCAAACAAGTTTCAATTGAGAGCTTGATAACATCTAAACGAACCAAGCTCGAACCAAGCTCAAGCCAAGTTCAAACCAAGCTCAAGCTAAGATTGAATTGAGAGTTTGATAACATCTAAATGAACCAAGCTCAAGTCAAGTTCAAACTCATAAAAATTAAACCAAACTAAGCTTGAACACTCATTTCAAAAGTTTGGTTCATTTTAAACTCGGCTCAGTTCGACTTGGTTATCTTATTAAACAAGCTTAAACACCCCAAAACTCTGTTTGACTCAACTTATTTACAACCCTACATGCTTGGGAGGAAAGGAGAACTAATTATTAATAAATAATTAGTACTTATTAATATTTATTAAATATTAATTACAAATTATTTTAAAGTTAATTCAAATTAATCAAAATATTTTTAATTAAAACTACCAACAAAAAAATCATACTTATTTGGGAAGACAAATACAACTAATTTTGATGAAATCTAAAATTAAATCATGTTAATATTTTTTAAAAAAAAATTAAAAAATTGTAAGATTTATTAGTATTTTTTTATTATTTTTTATATAAAAAATATATACTGTAAATTTTTTTTGTCCCACATAATTGGATTAACAACACGAACCAATACACTTTTATAAATACCTTATGCTAAGATAGTATAATATTAATTTTATCAGTTTAACATCTTATATAAAAAATTAAATTAATTTATTTACGAGAGACTTCATGATTTATTGCTTGGATCCTTAATTGAATATACCAAAAGTGTACGCGATATCATTCGAGTGGAAACAAGCAAACGTGGATCCAGCTCGACGAGATAGAAAAGTTGCATCGTCCTCTTAATTTCATTATTACCTATCAAATTCTAATGTCCAATCATGAATAATCAATTTAAATTAGGGTAAAAATAAAAATAATCATTTTTTAAAATTGAGTGTCCTTTTTCATTTGTTTTTTTTAATCAAAAAGCGCCTCCTCCGCTAACCCTTTGAAATATGATATAAATTATGTATTATTATCCTGTATCATATTATTAAATTCAAAATTGATTGGTTAACCATAATTTTATAATTGTTACCGTAGTTTTTAGTAATTACAATTTTATAATTAATATAATATAAATATTATTAAACAAAATAAATTTATATTATAGCTATTAAACTGTGACTACTATAAAATCATAATTATAATTATAATAATTTTAATTTCATAACTACTATAGTATAAATAGACATATCTTATTAATAACATCTATGTCATTTTATAGGGGCTAATAGAGTGAGGTGCATTAATTATCCTAAAATTAATTCAAAAATTAATCAATATTAATATAATATAAGCTGTATACCCCGTACCAACTAAAAAAACACTCATTTGATTTTTTTAATGTTCTTTTGTAAATAGTTTTTAAAAAAACGTGAGATGAAAATTCAAAAAGCATAAATACAATTTTTTTTCTGAAAAATAAGTAAAATAAAAAAAATGTTATTTAAATTGATAATGCGAAGACACGATGCACAAAAAAACAAAAATGCAAAAGTCGGTGGAAAAAGAGTCTTACTTATATTCCAACACGAGGCCAAATCTTCTAGGAATCCAATGCTCGCAATTAAGATAATTTATAAATTTATATAAAAGACGCTTATTTTAATATCTAATTACTAAATCATTCCAATTATTATTATTATTATTATAAATTGTTTATCTCCGCTATCAATTAAACTAGCACCAGTGATAAAATTAGTTATTTTTATAAATATCAAGTTTTGTTGAAGATATAAAATTATAGTCCTCGTGAAGAAATTACAATCATTAATTCCAACATCAAGTTGAAATCGAATTTGGGTGAACTCAAAATATGCTTTAGAGAATCAATTGCAAGTCAAGTTGTCCCTCTCCACTCTCTACTTGTCCCCAAATGCTCATTAAGCCTTCTCTGAAATCTGCCAAAAGCTGGATTAGGGTTCTTGAAGATTTCTCACCATGTATCATTTGCATCTGAGCTTGAAGTGACTGGTGCCTCAGATCCCACTGCTCTGCTTCTGTTTGCAACAGTGCATTGACAGTCTTGTATGACATAAGAACACAACATTGGATTCCTCACAACATTGGATGCTCCCCAATCATCCATATGCAGTCTTTGTTCTTGGCAGTTCGAACAAAGGCTTGATTTTTGATAAGAAGAAGGCTGATATAGATCATGCGATCGAGAAGAAATACAAAGAAGAACATTCCAAAATTGCACGTTTCGGTACGATGAACTACGCCAATAGCACAGGATAAATGAGTAATATATTCTAGTGTTACAAAAAGAGGATCGGTCGAAGATTAGGTCGAAGAACAAGAGTAGATCTTGGCACATAACAGCTTAGCACAAGAGCTAACCTTTTCTCCACCGGGCTTCAGGCGCAGGCCTCCTCCCGCCTCGGCGCCATCGCAAAGAGGGCTTCGAGGTCGGGCGGGTTGAAGTAGCCGTTTTTGGGCGGCGCTTTCTTCTTTCCGTATGCCGCAGCGGGGGACTTCTTCCTGGGCGGCGGCGGGCAGCGGATCGCCGCCGGGATCCGGCACTCCGCCCTTCGAGGGGTCACCCACCCGCCGCCCATCTCCTTCTCCTCCTCCCGCCGCTCCACCGCCATCTTCCGAAGCCCCAGCATGGCGATCTCCGCCTCCACCTCCATCTTTCGGATCAGGGAAGAAGAAAAGGACCGGCCTTTTTCAAACGAGGATTCGGAGGGAAAGGTTCTTTCTAGGGTTTTCAGGGATTGATTGATACGTATTTATATAGATGCGAGCGGACGCCGCGGCGGGAATTTGGGCGGCGGGAAAATGCACCGCTTGCTTTTTATGGTTTTTCACAGTCGGCTATTATTACCCACATTTACCTTCCTTTTCATTGGCTCCATACTCGGCCCCATGGCATGAAGTCTTTGTGGGTGTCGGACTGCATAATGAATTTCCATGGTTCATAGAACTTTGCCTCGGGTTCCTTTTATGGCACTTTTGTTATTTTGGCAAAATCGGGGAATTCCTGGGCCACAAGTTGGCCCAACTGAAGCCCATTCCACATTACAGTTAATATCTTTTCAAACATAAGAAGGACTTGAAACGGAAAACAGGCCCTTCTAGTGAATAATATTTAAATCAGGGTGTATAATGAATAAATATTCTTCTATATATGATTAAGAACTAATCACTTCCACCGTCGGAGAACAAAACGTTGCTCGGTGATAGAAAAACCTTCTCTGCTTCTGCTTCGTTCAAATCGTCGATTCCTTGCTTCAGATCGGTCCGCCGTGATGGGTTACGACGATCTGTGCGTATCTTAATTGAACATTTGTTTTTTTTCTTCCTGGAGATCGAATTTTCGTTCCTGCATTGGGTTTCGATCTGGTTTCCTCTGCAGGTATATGGACGAAGACGGAGAGCCTTTGATGGATCCGGACGCAGCCTCGGATAGGGAGTTTTCCCCAGAGCTGGCTCTCCCGGTCGACAATGATGACGAGGACGAAGGCGACTGGGGACGGCGGGACCGTTCGCCGACACCGGTGATGAATTCTACGGATGATTACAAGAGCGGAAAACCTAAGAAGAGGCTAGTGAAGAGGGGTAGGGAAAAATCACCGGGTAGGAGCGGCAGCCCCGAGCCGGCGTTTGACGAAGAGTGGTTAGACGATTATGAGGACGAAAATTCTTCGTCTATGAAGAAGATGAAAAGCACTCCATCTCTGAAGGAAGGAAAAGGGGGGAGTTTGAAAAAGAACAAGGAAAACTGCCCTCGTCGTCTAAAGCGGACCGGTTCACTGGACAGGGGTCGAAATCAGGATCTAAGGGCTACGGTGGGGGATCGAGAGATGACGAAGCTGACCCAGAGGAAGAGGAGGAAATGTGGAAAACTATAGCTGGTGGAGATTCAAAGTTTGGACGCTTCATTTCCTGAAACAATTTGCTTCTCCTTTTTGTGATTTTGCCAAGTTGAACTCAGTCCGGTGTGTCATTGCTGACGAATCAGGATGATCAAGAAGGAATGCGAACTGTGGATGATGATAATTTCATCGATTATAGTGGTGTGGATCCTGCGGATCGTTATGGAAGTGATAATGAACTTTTCGCGAGGAATGCACCTCAGGTTAACCTTTTATGACACCTGTTATGAGATTTTTGTTTTTATGATTCAGTTGTTATTTTTGCCCATTTTCAACATTGACGTGTCTATTTGAATGTATTTGAATGTTAGAAGGATTATCTTGCAATGCGATCTTTGATCATTACTTGATTAACTGTCATAGTTGCACATAATTATCATATGTACATAATCTTCAACTAGTGTGCATGAATAGCTATTCAATCCGTTATTTGCTTTACTAGGTTTTGAGATATTCATGAAATTTCAGTACCATAAAACTGAGGTATTTTATCACAAAACGGGAACAGTCTTTGAGTCAAGAAGCAATAACTAGTTGTTGTTGGTTAGGGAGATCGCTAGTTCTTGGTGAACTCCTTGAGGAGAAGAAGAGAGAACAATTTTCATATCAGAAAATAATTGAGACAATCTCAGTACTAAAGAGGAAAGAAATATGGCTTTTTGGTGAAGGTCACAACCTAATTATCTAGCAACATTTCTGTGAAAGTAAAGGCCGAATCTTTAGAGATGTACAACTATGATTATGGAAGATTGTAAGCTGATGACATTAATACAGTGGCAGCTCCTTCAAACTCTTAAAAATTTGGTCCAACTCTCGTGAAACTTGTCTACAAGACTCACTATTTGAACCATAAATCTGTTTTTAATACGTTGGACCATGATAGAATGACTCCCCTCATGTTTTTTTTTTTTTTTGAATTAAAACCAATAACATGGTAAACTTTTCAAATAAAAACCATAGTATAATTACAAAAAACAAAATGAAATTATAAAGACTGATTTTGATATATATTGATATCTTTAATTGTTAACAAAATGCAATACAACTGTGAGTTATCATAAATTTGAAAGTTTTGTGTAAGCCTTTGACTTATCCTACAGCTTGTAACGCAAGTCTTTGGGTGTTAGCTTACTATATATTGCTTGACTTTGACACCTTAAATTTATTTGAATAAATATCCTTATAGAATTTGTTAAATATAATAGGAGATAGACCTCAATGGCGTAAAATGATCCATATAGCCACCCCACATAGTGGGATAAGACTTGATTGTTATATAGAATTTGTTAAATAGCAAGTCAACTTGGGAATGAGTTTATCAGTGTTTCTTAATTTCAGTGATATGTGTCCTTGTTTCTAGCCAATTTGTTGTGATATAATCTCGGTGATGGTTCTCATGGCCCAATTTGCCATGCTTGTGCTTTGCACATAGATGCCTAATCAAATGCAACCTGATGCATTGTTTATACTTTTCTTCAATCACTCTGCATGATGCTGAGAACTTGGCCTTGTTCGTCTGTTTTTTTTTATTAGATCAATTTTGATGGTCGTAGTGGGTAGCATGTATTTGCTCTTATCGTCTTGATACCTCTTGTACCTTGTAGGCTGAAGAGGGTGAAGAAGATGAAGTCAAACAGCTCTTAAAGGGTGGAAAGAAAAAACAGAAAAACGAGAAGTCACCTGCTGAAATTGCTTTGATAGTGGAGCATCTTATCGCTGAGTTAGAAGTTACAGCTGAAGAAGATGCAGAGTTGAACAGATAAAATAAACCAGCCATTAACAAACTTAGAAAGCTTTCATTGCTTGTTGAAGTCTTGTCAAAGTAAAATATCTTATATCCTGATGATTATGTCTGCTAGAGTTATCATTTAGTTGTGCCAAAGTATAATACATAAAACATTTTTGCTCATCTGACACCTTTGAACTTCTCCTAAATGCAGAAAAAAACTTCAGCAAGAATTCCTTCATCATGAGGTATTGACTCTACTCAAGAATTGGCTTGAACCCCTACCTTATGGATCTTTGCCTACTATGAACATTCGGTCTGCAATACTAAAGCTTCTTTCAGATGTCATTACAAAGGAGTTTCTCATTTGTGATAGGGAATTGTATGTGGGGCATTATAATTTACTTTTGTCACACAGTTTCCAATAGATCTGGAGCAATTTGACAGGAGAGAACAACTCAAAAAGAGTGGTCTTGGAAAGGTTAAATACTACATTTTTACTTTTTTTTTCCACTCTTTTTCATCGCGTCTTGACTGAATTACTGTTGTATATATGCAGGTGATTATGTTTTTGTCAAAGTCAGATGAGGAGATAACAGCAAATAGAAAACTTGCTAAAGAGTTAGTTGATAAATGGGTAATGAGTCAAATGCAATACCCTTTTTTGCCCATTCCTGTTTCATGCATCATGCCATCTGTCAAGTTTGTGTTGCACTTTTGCCCCTTTCAGGTCTGATCAAATTGTTTGTTAAACTGCCTTGTTTTTCATCCTCCCTGTGCAGAGTCGACCAATATTTAACAAGAGTACTAGATTTGAGGATATGAGACGGTTCGATGACGACAGGGTACCATATAGAAGACCTTCACCTCAAAAGTAATTGCTCCAGTTTGCTGTCTTTCATGACATCGGTATGCTTTTTTTTGTGGTTGATTTGACATCCCTTCATTTCTTTATTTTGTTGATTAAAGGCAAGTGGCTAAATCTACTGCTGTCCAGTCCCGGGATGATGATCTTGATCTGGCTCAATTTTCACAGTAAGATGATCCATAGTTCAATCGACTCTTTCTATTGATAACCATGCCTTCTTTTATGACATATCTATGTTGTTACAGAGGTAGCAAAACTGGTATCTCAGCTTCTCGACAACATGCTTCTAGGCCCGAAGCAATGCCTATGGATTTTCTCGTTCGCCCTCGATCTAAGGTTGACCCTGAAGAAGTCAGGGCAAGAGCAAAACAAGTTATTCAGGATCAGCGAAGGATAACTGTAAGTCAGTTTTAAAACTTATTTTCTCTGTTAATATTGATCTTTCGTATACATTTTCCACAAAATAGTAATTTGACCTACAGATTAATCCATTGTATATTTAATAACTTTTCTGCTAATGATAACAGAACTTTAACTCAATAAGTGTATTTAGATGTGTCAGGTTGCTTCTCGACTTTGATATTGAATTCCACTGTTTAGATAAAATTTAAAGCTTTTCTACTAATATTAAATGTACAATAACAACCAAGCTTTATCCCATTAGATGGGATCGGCTTCTACTAATATTAAACAATGTTCTAAAAAGTGTTAGGCGGTAGGCGGGCGGTCACCCGCTGTCCAACGATTAGGTGGAATTTTTATTCACCCTCAACGTCAAATACACAAATTGACAAGGAGTAAAATATTAATCAAAATTCAAAATATTAATTTGTTCAACTTCAACATACAATGAAAATAACAAAAGTGCACAAAATAACTCATATAATCATCCTATATCCCTAATTCTTCTTCTAGTTCAATCTCCATATTTCTCCAACACTTCTTTCGTATCAAATTCAAACTCAAAATCCATGAGATCTTCCTCTTCTTCATCTGACACAAATTCTTCTTCGTGAAGTTTTCTTACCTCTTCAATATTTGTCTCAACATCTTCATCTTCACCATTAAACAATCCATCCTTATGTCATAGTTGCTTCACTAGCAAGTAGCACATCAACTCTTTTTTCTTCTTGTCTTCTCTTTTTGTTTATGATATTGGCAATGGGTTGAACATAGACTAAATTGTTCAACCTTCCGGTATCTAGTTTATTTCTTTTCTTTGTATGGATCTACATTAAAGAAAAATATTAATATTGAATACATATTTAAATATTTAGTAATTACTGATTAGTAGTTAGTACACACTACACAATAAGTAATTAAGTACTTACCTCCTCAAAAGTACTCCAATTTCTCTCACAACCGAAAGAACTTGTTAAAAAAAGGATCATTTTAGTCATCGTTTGCAATTTATATACACCATTTTCAAAAAGATGCCACCATCCAACTAAATAAAAACAAATCAAACAATAACAATAAGCAAAATCAAGAAACAAGCAATAAAAATTATAAAATAAACAATTATTACTTTGTTCTTAGTTCTTACCCGAATTATATCTCATCATTTTTTTTACATCCAATTATAGCCCATGCTCTTCCAAATTCCTCATTTTGTTGATATAGTTCAACAACTCCACATTTATTATCTCATTTTGACTATCAATATCATCGGAAAATAATACTTAAACACAAGTGAAAAATTCATTCGTGATCACTTCTTCACTTCCTATGCTTCGGTTATTAAAGGAGTAATAAGGATTCAAGAGGTAGAGCGCCAAATGAGTGGATTATCAAACCGATTACGACTTTTCTCATCAATAATATCAATAATCGGACGATAGTGAAGCTCTTGATTTTTAAATGCTACTTTAATCTCCTCTTTTGCTCTAAGTAATTCTCCATACACAAAACCCATAGATGAATTTTTATCACCATCAACAAGATGAAACAATTTAACTAAAGGGGCAAATACCTTCAAACAAAAATTTACCTCATTCCAAAAAGAGGCACTTATAGCGGTATTATATACCACCTTCTCCTTTGCACTCTTTGAATGTTGGCAAGCATTCTATTTTTCACTAGCAAACATAGCTCTTAATTCACTTTTCTTCTCCATCAAGCTTTGCAAAGTTGGAAAAATAATTGCAAATTGTGTTACTCTCGGCCTCACTATGCCCCTTTTTTTTTGGTAAACTTTCTCATTATTGATAATGTCTTGTGATGTGCATAAATAAAGATTGTCAAGCTCTTTGCCTTCTCTATCACCTCTTTGAACTTAGGTTGGTTCCTAATTCCTTGAAGCATAAGATTCACGATGTGAGTTGTACATAAAATCCAAAATATATATGACCGCTTCTCCTTCAGCAAATCTTTTGCCGCCATATTATCCAAAGTATTGTCCGTTACCACTTGAACTACATTTTTGAGCTCAACTTCTGCCATGCATTTATCCACAGATTTAAATATATAATTCCCGGTGTGTGTGCTTCATCCGATGTTTCCCTGGAAGAAAAGAAACTTGTGCCTTCTTTACAATTGACACACAAATTCATGATATTTCTTCTTTTTCAGTTGGTCCAAGCATCGGTCAAAATTGAGCAACCATTCAAAGTTCATTTTTCTTCTTGCTTCTTCAATGGACTTTTAGCTCTGTCTACCTCTTCCTTCAACAAGGGCTCACTTAATAGGTATTGAGTTGGAGGACGATAGCTCGGGCCAAATTGACCAACCACTTCCGCAAACCTCTTGAAGCTATCATTGTTAATGGCATGAAATGGAATACCAGACTCATACACCCATTGAGCTAAATATTAGTGCACATTGTGTGTCCTTTGCTTCCAAAGTGCATCAATAATATTTTGTTGTTTTGTTTTCTTACTTCCACTCAATGAAGACTCGGGATCAATGACAGATGCAAATCGGTTCATAGGGCCAAGAGTAAGCGGGTTTCTTCTTATCCATGAACTCCCTTCATCTTCCTCATATTCTTCAAGAACAACTTCTTCTCTCACCCCCATTTCATTCATATTCTTTTGTTTCTTTTTTGTTCTTGCTTCTTCAATGACATTCTTACACTTCACTTTATCCTCATTCGAAGACTTCTTACATGAGACAACATTTCGTTTGATATTGGCAACATGTTATTTGATCCAATAAATTCCACCACTAGTAGTTTTTCCACAACTTGCATCTCAACTTATCCAAATTTTTAGGATCCTCCAAGTTCGCAAATTCCCATCCAACGTCATTTGAATTACGCTTCAAAAGGGTATTAATCTCTGACATTGAATTAGATACTTCAAAAGATATAGTACCTGACATTTTACTACACAAGTAAAAAATTATCAATATTAATTAAAAAAAATCATTTGAATCAAGTAATGGTTATCAAGCATTAAAAAAAATCAATTATCAATTATCAATTCAAGCCAAGCAATAACATACAAGATTTAATAACATACAATTAAATTTTATTAACTAACTTAAACTCAGGGATGTTGTTACTAACCTGGCAGAAGAAAAAACTATTGGGAAGAAAAGGAGGCTGTCGAAGGCGGGAAATGAGGGAACAAGGTGCTGCACTCCAACCCAGCAGTTAGGACTGGTTTCCCTTTGTTGTTGACAGCCTTAGCTAGCTACGGCGAGCTCCGACGGAAGATGTCAAGAAACAGAGCAGGGTGCTGGTGGTGGTTGGCTGGGTTAGGGTTTAGGGTAGGGTGCGTTGGAGAGGGTTGATGAAGATACATGGCTGATGTTGCGGCTGTTGGAGAAAAAAATGACAGCAGAGATGTTGCTCTTTGATGAAGAAGAAGGGGAGGGAGAAGATGAAGAGGAAAAAGTCCTTTTAAACGATTCAAAAATCAAAATATAAATCCTTTTGTTGCTGCCAATTGATTGGTAGCAACTTATGAATCGATTGAGAATGTTCAATCGATTAATCAATTGATTTGTCTATCAATCGATCGACCAATCAATTAGATTGACTTCTATTTCTTGTGAAACTCATGTCAATCAATTGACCAATCGATTCAGGAAGTGTTCAATTGATCGACCAATCGCTTCGGTAAGCTTCTATTTCTCGCGAAACTCATGTTAATCGATTAAAGCGACAATGACTATCCGCGTCGCCTTTGCAAAAGGTTGGTCGGTGGACAGTCACCCATCGCCTAGGCAATCATAGGCGGTACCTTTTAGAACACTGATATTAAATATAGTTGGTAAAAACTTAATAATAAATTTTTTTAATAATGTCTTTATTTTTCATTAATAATTTTAAATATGTCAAGTTGCCCTTGTGCTTTTGTTCAGATTAGCCGCCCTGATCCTAGCTCCTTTTTTGGGCTAGCGTAAGCATAGTGTAAAAAGAGGACATTATTGCAGATTTTGGGATACAGCTATATTTGCTATCAAAGGAAGGAAATCATTATGGGGACAGGATTAGAGATGCTTTCATAATAAGGGATAAGTAAACTAGTGACTCAAGGACGTATAGCAAACAATAAGAAGTTCCTAATTTTTTTTTATTCACACTCAATTGTTTATCCTGCAGATGAACAAGAAGTTGCTGAAGTTGTTCGAAACTCAGTGTCGAAGGCCGAGGCATGGTCAAGTACCTCTAAACCATGAGTGAGTTCTAAGATGTCGATTATCAATCCATCTCCAGTCTACCCTACACTTCAGCCATCAGCTGTTTATACTATTGATGTTCTCAATTCGATTCGAATCAAAAATTTTAATTTCCTTCCTCTTCCCTCCCCTTTGCTCTCCTTTCCGCCCGGTTTGGCTAAACAAAAGGAGCCTTCTTTTTATCCCTAGAAATAAACAAGCATAGTGTTTCCCAAAAGAGCGGAAGCGCCGCGGTTCCTACGTACATCCCCCTCCCCTGCCCATGCATACTGAGATCTCCCGTATCCCCCTCCCTCCCTCCTCCATTTCCCAATGCACCACCCCAGTCCATGCCATGCAATGCCATCTCTCCTCCCTCACTCTCTCTTCGTGATTGGCAGCATGCAGACCATAGTACCACTACTACTTGTAGTCTCCTGCTGCACCCTCTACTACACCCCCATAGCCATAGCCGCCCATAGGCTAACCCTACCCCTTTTGTGCTGACTACCATGCACATCAACCATATACGTTTGCCTTCTTCCTTTCTTGTTTTTTCTGTTTTCCCTCTCTTTCACTCCTTTTTGCCCGGCTACCATTTCCTTTCTTCCCTTGCTGCTTCGCTCACTATGTATCTTTCTCCGCGCGCGTTGAGCTCCACGAGCCTACGAATTCCCACCGGATCTCCCTGCAGAGAGGTAGAGAGATCTCGTGCCATTTGTGTGCATGCTGCGTGCGATCGCCACTGCCCTATGTTTTCCTCTCTCCTGCTCTTCCCGAGATATCTAGCCTCCTCTGCATTAACTGCGTGACTCTCCTTTAGTTTGCAGAGAAATCTTTCATGTGTTACATAGATTGCATGTTTCATGCACCATCCCGTTGAACGCCCATATGACTGATTGATTGATTTAACAAAAGGTTTGAGCTTAAAAAAAAAACAAACCCAATCGAAATCTTTTGGAAGATGATAGGTTAACAATTTGAGCACGTACGCAATCAGGGGTGGAATCGAAGGATGCGCATGTTACACAAATATGGTTTCATCGTGAGCATTTACGCAGCATTCAGATGAGATTAAGAAGACGAAGAGAGCCAGGAAAGAATACATTTCATTCATTCCCGAGGAGGAGCATCCTCTAAATTAACCGTGTCTCAAATCCTCTGCTCTGCTTTGAAAAAAGCTAGAGAGCCTTTGAAAGCCCAAACCGGCATTCCATTCATTCAATGCGCGCATCCCCCGAAGGAAACAAAACGACGACGCCAAAAAGTTAAAGCGGAGAGAGAGAGAGGGGCGCGCGCCGCGGCAGTGGCACAGCACCTGGCGCGGCGCCGGCCGCTCTGCGCTTCGCCATGTTTTCAGAGTTAAACAAACCCACGTCAAACCTTCACGTTCCTACGCTCTGTTTGACCCGCTACGCGACAACCACCGCGCGCCTTTCGCCCTCCCATCCACTATATATACTCGTCCTCGCCGCCGAACATAAGCGTTTGATTGAGTGCGCGCGCCAATGGAGGTGGCGGAGACAGGGAAGGGCAAGACAGGGTCGTCGGCGGCGGCGACGTCTTCTTCCTCGTCCGCTTCGAACTCCCGGTGGAATCCAACCAAGGAGCAGATCTCGCTGCTGGAGGGGCTGTACAAGCAGGGCGTGCGCACGCCGAGCGCCGACCAGATTCAGCAGATCACCGGGAAGCTGAGAGAGTACGGCAGCATCGAGGGGAAGAACGTGTTCTACTGGTTCCAGAACCACAAGGCGAGGCAGCGCCAGAAGCAGAAGCAGAAGCAAGAGAGCTTTGCTTACTTCTCCAGGTTCCTCAACCATCACCACCACCACCACCTTCCTCTGCCGCCGCTCCGGCAGCCCCCAGTCCCCCCTCCGTTTCCCCCGCCCTCAACTTACACCAATAACAATGGTGAGGACGTCTCGAACCAATTTTTATTCCTCCGTTGCATGCAAAGTTTCCATTTTTATGATTACTTGTTGTTTATTAGCATGGACAGAGGCAATGGATTGTACTATAATTTAATGCTCTGTGCGTTGTTTTCCAGTGGCTTACACTCCGTACTACGCTCACTCTTCGCGCGTCGGCGGTGTGGGCCTCCTCCAGCCGCATTTCCCCGCCGTGTTCCTCCCTGCGTCCGCTGGCCTCCCGAAAGCGTCCTCGTTCCCGGGCTTTGGTTTTGTCGACCACGAGGAAGACGCATTCAGCCGGAACAGCTCGACTCACCGCCCTGAACACCGCCCCGTGCTCGACGTCGACGGCGGCGGCCAGAAGCAGGAGACGCTGCAACTCTTCCCGTTGCACCCGACCGGGTTTTCGGAGGAGCGGCTCCGATCCGGAGGCGGCACTCCGACTCCGGCGACGACGGAGGAGGAGGGCGCGGCACCGCCGGCCGACGAGCCAAACTTTGTTTGGGTTCACGGGAAGTAGGGGAAAGCAATGCTGACGCGCCACGTGGCACGAGAACTCCTGCCTTGTTTTGCTCCGTCCCGTTCCGTTCCGTTTTTAATAATTTAAAATTACAGGCGCAAGGGCGAGTTTTCAGTAAACTACACGAAACAATTGAATCCGACTTTTGTACCCAAATGAGAATTTGGAAATATTCGGCGCTTTTTCCATAATGTTCATGATCAGGGAACTCACATTATGCGTGAATGGAATTCCAGAATCATCCGCATAAAGAATATTGCTCATAATTACTTCTTCTGCCGTACCAGACACCTCACGCAATAAGCAACACTGCTTTTTCATTTTTTTTCAAATAAAATAAAATAATTAATTAAAATAAAAAGGAATTAAGGCTGATTTTATTTTTGAAAAAACAATTAAATATATTTTCGTGAAATAATGTGATCAGTCACATTATAAATCCCTTCTGCGCCTATAAATTCCTCTGCTTTGCTTCAGGTTGCAGTATCAGAAGCTCCGGCCATGGCTTCCGCCTCCTTTTTCCCGCTGCTCTCGTCTCTGCTTGTCCTGTTGTTCCTCATGGCCCAGCAGTCGTCGGCCCAGTTCCCGCCGATGAACCTGACGGTGGTAAACAACTGCCCGTTCCCGCTGTGGCCGGCCATCCAACCAAACTCCGGCAGCGACGTCCTCGAGGGCGGCGGGTTCTTCCTGCCCTCCCAGTCCTACCGCACCTTCCCCGCGCCGATTTCCACGTGGTCTGGGCGCATCTGGGCACGCACCGGCTGCGGCGGCGACGGCGCCGCCGGGCGCCTGTCCTGCGACACCGGCGACTGCGGCGGCCGCCTGGCGTGCGGCGGCTTCGGCGGCGAGCCCCCCGCTAGCCTCGCTCAAATCACCCTCCACCACGGCGGGGAGCGCGACCTGACGTCCTACGGCGTGAGCCTCGTCGACGGGTTCAACGTGGGGATGACGGTGACGCCGCACGAGGGGGAGGGGCGGTGCCCGGTGGTGGGGTGCCAGGTGGATTTTCTGGCGACGTGCCCGGAGGTGCTGAAGATGAGGGGCCTCGGCGGAGCCGTCGTGGGGTGCAAGAGCGGGTGCGTGGCCTTCGGCACCGACGAGCTCTGCTGCCGGAACAATTACAGCAGCTGGGAGATGTGCCGCCCGAGCATCTACTCGAAGTTCTTCAAGCGCGCGTGCCCGGCCACCTTCACCTACGCCCAAGACAGCCCGTCGCTGACCCACGAGTGCGCCTCGCCGGGCGAGCTCAAGGTCATCTTCTGCCATTGAAGCTCCGGCGGTTGCTCGGAGATGATTAGCGAATTAAGCACTGGACGCCGGCAATTAATTAGCCACTAATGAAGTATTATTAGAATAAGTGACATACTTTATACGCTTTAAGATTCGCGTTAAGTGGAATAGTTTGATTTTGGATATTTCTCAAAAAAGGAATTTTAGTTTTGGATATTACTCAGCAGTTTCACGTTTTGAAGGGTTTGTTAGGTGTGTCGATCTGCATGGGCTGTTTGAGTTAATATAAGATTATATATATATATAAAAGAGTTATTAAAATAATCAAATTAATTTAATTTACTAATATATTTAAATTATTTGAAAAAGGAAAATTTGAATTTTAATACTTGAATGTCTCATTCCTTTGGTAGAATAAAAATTTGATTTTTTTTTTTTTTAACATAAATCATATTATTCTAAAAGAGGTCCCTGTTATATATAGCAAGTTTAATAGGCAAAACAAACTAATAGACCATATGAAGCCGGTTCGGTTAAGAAGTGAATTACAAAGCACAACCAATTCGAATCGAACCACCTGATTTGATTCCATTATCGAATCTAATCCTGTCCGAAAATCGATGAGATAAAAAGTTGAGGATATGAAGGTCTTGCTAACCGCTCGTTAACTCCACTCCACCCTATAAAACAGATGATGTAAGTGTCGAGACAGGAAAGAGGTCTTTAGCGTTGACCTTCCAACGCTCAAGTCAGTCACCGACGATGATATAGAAGGCAGAACAACGAGAATAAACATTATAACACAAATAGTGTATATCGCATACCTCCACCGATACTTGGACCTTCCTTTATATAGAATTCCTGTAGCGCACGTACACACCTCCTCAAGTGGGCACGCTTCTCAAAATTTTCCCTGAAAAGACTTGTCAGTAAAGTGCCTCTGACACAATACCTTAACAAGCCGAGTATATCTTTGATGTGACAGTGAAAATTTCCGTCGTACGATCTTCTTATTGGCTATGCCTGGTGTCAGTGACAGAAACTCCCAAAAGGATGTCGAGAGATAACACAGTGGGTTCGTTGCTAGACCGAATGAATTAGCCGCTCAGTCGGAACATTGCTGTGCTTGTGCCGCGTCCGCTCGGTCGGAACTCCGCTGCGCCCGTGCCGAGTCCTGTTGTCGGGCCTGTTGGAGGATCGGTGGCCGACTTGAAGGGGGGTTGGATAAGAGGGTTAGTGCACAGCGAAATATACTAAAACTAAAGCAATGAAAAATAAACAAGAATACAAATGCTAACAAGCTTGATGTAACGTAGTTCGGAGATGATGCTCCTACTCCACGACGTGTCCTTGAGGTGGACGAGTCCTTGATCCTTCGGTGGATCAGTCCCCGGTAATCTCCGGCTAAAGCTTCTCTTTCTCGGTGGAGCAAACCTCTCACAAAATGATCTCTTCCTCTTTACAAGATAAAGTTTAGATTAGGATGAAGAGGATTGAACTTGGGAGCTTTGGGCACAGAATAAGAAGGTTTACAATTAGCACAGTGACCTTCTTCAAGCCCCAAGTCTCTCCTTAAATAAGAGGAGAGAGTTGATCAACAATCAACTCAACTCGGCACCAGTCGACTGGCAAAACCATCAGTCGACTGGTGTTACCGTTAGAGGTAGCCAACGGCTGTCGATTGGTAGTTGTTTGCTGAGCGAACAGAATGCTTCTGTTCGCTGCCAGTCGACTGCTAAAACATGGAGTCGACTGGTGCAGTCGACTGCTAAAAGTTGCAATTGACTGGACTGCACCTTGTTACACACTCACACTCATCCTCTCCGGAGTCACCCTAGCTTGAAGTCCTCTTCCTTGGCCTTCGTCTCTCAGATGCACCCGAGCCCGCGGCTCCTCTCCGTGCCATCCTTCACATTGCCTTGAAGTCTACTTCCCTCGGCTCCACTCCGTTGCTCCTCGTCCGGCGGTCCCTCGGATGCCTTCCACACCATCCTTCACCGACTCAAGGATCCGAGCCCTAGGATGAGCTTCCCAAGCTTAGTTGCACCAAACTCCTCATGTGTGTTTCACCAAGTCCTGCAAGACTCAAACACATGTATCAAACACATATGAAAGCCTAACTTAAACTTTTTGACACACACATCAAAACCATGATCGTACCGATCAAACTTAGGTCGATTGTACCAACAGGGCCGAGCGGGGTAGCTGCTCGGCCAGGATTTTGCATATTGTCCGACCGACCAATATGAGTATCATCCGTTTGGTCATATGATATCTGAACGTTGGCTGCCCTAACTTTGACCTCCATCGTGATAACTAACCCCTGTAGGGTGGACCCTTCTTTATCGCCGCATCACATGCCTCCCCCTCATGTCTAGTCGAATGAGGCTGCAAACTTGACTGACTGGACAAATTGTCAATGACGCTTTTCACCTGATCGACTTATGACACTCCTTAGCTTCTGATCGGACCGACATAGTTCGACGGTCGAAATATGAGTTTACATAATCTATATTTCTAGGAGATCGTGCAAATCCCTGCTTATTATAGCTGAGCGCGCGTCCATGCCTCTTAATTGCCTTCATTAATTGTCATCCCGTGGCCCAGCACCATGTGTCCCTCCTATTGCCGCCGCACGCTTGACGTGACAGGCGGATATCCTGTGGTGATGTGACTTTTGGCGCTTTGAATTCAACGGTCATATTTCTGCCTAGGTCTCCGCGACCCTAGATCAGACGACGTCGATCGACCGACCCTGGGGTTTATAAACCCATGCTCACTGCCTTCTCCTTTTGCATATTTCCGTCTTCGAGCTCTTTGGTGATACTCCACCTTCGTTTATCGGCGACATCCTTCCTTTCCTGCTCCTCCGGAGACATTCCAGTCAGCTTTCCTTCCCTCCAATCGCATCTTTTCGCTGTCTTCTTTGCTTTTTGTGATGACGAGTTCTTCACAGCCTCCCGTCACCGTCTCTGGCCTTTGTACACCTCTACTGAGTCCAGGTTTGACGTCGATGACGCTGAGAGTCTGACAGTCACCTATGAGTTTCCTTCCGATTATCAAGTTCTTCTTCCTTCTCTTTTCGATCGACCAAATGCTCCGCCGCCCGACTGTCTTTGTTTCTTTAGGGATCAGTTTACCGCCGATCTACGATTTCCCATCCACCCCTTCTTTCATATCGTATGTAAATATTTTCGCATATCTCTTCATCAACTAGTGTCGAACTCCTTTCGGCTGTTGTACGGGACGGCGGTTCAATTCCGCCTGCACGACATTCCTCTCATTCCCCGGCTTTTTCATTATTTTTATTATCCCAAATTGTCCGAGCCGGTGACTTTTCTTTTCCAAGTTCGAGTGAGCTTAGTTTTCTTCGATAAAATGTCGATCTCCAATAAGCATTGGAGGGAGTATTTTTTTTATGCGCCTTCTTGAGCGGCCAAACTTCCCGATCGACTGGCAACTCGAAGTGGCAAGTCAGCCTCCACTAAAAAAGTACAAGAGCCAATCAGACTATCTTAATGCAGCCTCAATGCTGGCCGGTCAGAAATATGACATCCACAAGTTGCTGCTGGAGGGTGTCCTCTACGTTTTCGGCTTGAGTCCGATCCGCACAAGGCTTCCATCCAACCTAGGTATGCAGCAACTTCTTCACTTTTTCCTTTGATTCTAACTGATTTCTCTTCTTCTTTTGCAGCTGACATCATGCTGCGTGCGCGTCTGGCTGGAAAGGCCAAGCTTGCGGACGCTAAGATCAATGCGGCGACCATAGCCGAACTCGAGAGCCGCGGTCTACAACCGATCAGCTCATAAGAAGACCCACATGGTGAGAGCGAGGGGGCTCCAACCTTAGTGAGAGAAGGGATAGCCAGTCGGGCGTCCAGCGGTGGAGCGGTTGGTGCATTAAACCCTTCCTCTGAGCGACTATCTGTGATTCAGGTTGAGAGGGCGTAAGATTCAGCTTCATCTGGGGAACCACTAATAAGGCTCAAGAGGCGTCGGGCGGAGACTTCATCGTGATCCGCTTCCTCAGTGGTGTGGACCCCCACCAGAACTAGTCCGCGCCCTTCCATCGAGGGGGTTGAAACATCGACCCCAGCTCCAGCTCCGGCGACTGCTCCCCTTACGTCGTCTGATCGGACACCATCCTTATCTGGTTTGTCACAGGGAACCATCTGCGGTCGTTAGTTGCCTTCAAGCCACCGCCATCAAAGATTCGAAAGTCTGGCATCCATTCGGCGTCATCGTTTCGACCGTCCGGAAGAGCAACCTCAGCCCAATCAGCCCCGAATGATCAGCGCCACATAACGATGATTCTCCATCTTCCGGCTGAGGAATGCGTGAGTTGGACGGCGCTGACTCTCAAGCGCTCGAGCACCAGATAATCATTCAGGGGCCACTCGCACAGATATGGGTTGACACCCAAGCCCGTGCATCGGTCATGCCTCTGGGGGCACTCGCGAACAGCTACACCCAGATGTCCACTGGGGTAAGTGTTGTATTTTCTTAATTTATCTCGGATCGACGTTTATATTTTCTTGGTTACTTGCAGTATTGGGTAGAAAGATTGGCCATGTGCCAACGACTTGCTTTTTTGGAGTAGGTCGTTAAGCAACTGAAGGCGTTGAGCGACCAATCATCTGCTTCTCAGGAGTGGCTGGAGCAGATGAATATTGAGATGGCTCAGCTACGAGCCAATCTGGCTAAGAGCGCCGAGCTGCTGAAGGCGGAGAAAGGAAAAAGCACCGAGCATACCACTCAAATAGCTCTGCTTAATAAATAGGCCAACACCTTTGAAGCCAAAATTCATTTGGCCAACATCAGGAAACTCCGGACTATAAAAGATCTGGAGATCAAGAAAAAGAGTTTCAGGTGTTGGCTCAAAACTTGAAGAATCCTGAGGCCATGCTGAAGGCCGAGAGGGATGGACGGTTGGTCGAGCAGACTTCGACGAAGACCTAGCTCAACGCCAAGGAAGAAGAGTTGGCCTGGTTGAAGGAAGAACTTGAGGCCTCCCGAGCGGTCCTAGAGACATATCAGAGAGTCGACTCGGGTAGATTCAAACTTATGAAGCAAGCCTACATCTGCTCAGATGTTTTTAATGACAAGGTCGCCGACCGAGCACTTCATTTGTTTGACCTGGCGATCGAAGGGACGTTTGGCCAACTCAGGGAAGGCGGCTACCTCCCTGTTGCTCTATCGAGTAAGGTCATCAGTTGGGACAAGCTAACTGAATCGCTGCCCGATGATGTCTTAGATTATCTAGAGTGATATTTGCTTGAGTGATTTTGTATTCACCTTTCTGTTTGTAATCCTCATTTCAAGTATTAATGAATGATCGCCCGTCTAGCGATCTTTTCTTATTCGTTCGTCCCCTTGCTGCCCTTCGACATCTTTCGATTTGACTCACATTTTAGTTGTTCACGTGTTGCCGCGTAAAACCCTGAGCGAGATTGCGAGTTGCTTACTATGGCTTTATGACCTTCCGAGCGGTGATGAGAAGTCATAGCAGAATAATCTCGAACTATCACCGTATTTTAAAGACTTGGAACTTTTGAGTAGCACGTATTCACGGTTGGTCGTTCATCGTTCTTGCATTATAAGATCGACGCTTGACCGCTTATCGAGACTAGGGTTTAAGGTCGCCGCTCGATCGTCGGTGAAGACAAGGATTTAAGGTCGCCGCTCGACCGTTGGTGAAGACGAGGGTTTAAGGTCGCCGCTCAACCGTTGACTCAGCTCAAAAGTGGCGTACTTCGCTTTTATTTATATTTGTCCTGCATTCATGAAGCAATATACAAATACATCCGTGTTCAATTATGCACCTCTCACCCGACCCTGTAGGGTTGGAGATGATTCGTGCTCCACAGCCGCTCGAGATGCCTTCCGCTCTCATCCTCTAAGTAGTAGGCGCCTGAGCGGAGCCTCTGCACGATCTTAAAAGGTCCCACCCATGGCCCATGGGGCTTCAAGCTTGGCGACGTTGCCGACCGACTTTACTTTCTTTCACACGAGATCGCCAACCTGGAAAGACCTCGGGATCACCCTCCGGTTGTAGTTCTGTTTCATCTGCTGTCGGTATACCATTAGTGAAATGGTCGCTTTAGCTCACGTCTCATCCACCAAGTCGAGCTCCATGAATCTCCGTCCGACATTTCCTTCATCGTAGAACCACACCCGATCGGATTCTACTCCAATCTCTACAGGGATGACTACTTCGCCGCCGTATACTAAGTGGAAAGGAGTTACGCTGGTACCCTCCTTTGGGGGTCGTACGAAGGGCCCATAACACACTTGGGGGCTCGTCAACCCAGCTGCCTCAAGTGTGGTCGAGTCGAGCCCGTAACACTCTGAGAATTTCCCTATTAGCGACTTCCGCTTGCCCATTGCTCTGGGGGTAGGCCACAGAGGTGAAGGCCTACTGAATGCCATAGCCCTTACACCACTTTCTAAGCTCCTAACTGGCGAATTGTCTCCCATTATATGACACGATCCGGCGTGAGATGCAGAACCAGCATATGATCCTCTGCCAAACAAACTTAATGACTATATGCTCAGTTATTCTCGCGAGCGGCTCGCCTTCCACCCACTTCGAGAAGTAGTCCACTCGACGATCAAGAATCTCCGCTGACCTGTTGCCACGGGGAATGACCCAATGATGTCCATGCCCCATTGGTCAAACGGGCAAGACACTGTGGACGTCTTTATCTCCTCAGTCGGACGGTGTAGAATATTTTGATATTTTTGGCAGGACAGGCAAGTGCCTACTATCCGAGCGGAGTCCTCTTGGAGAGTGGGCCAAAAATATCAGGCCAGGAGTATCTTCCGGGCCAGCGAGCGACCGCCCGGGTGACATCCACAAGAGCCCTGATGTACTTCCTTTAAGATGTACTCGGCATCCTCTGGCCCAACGCATTTGAGTAGGGGCCTGGAGAAGGCTTTTTTATACAATTGATCTCCGACAAGGGTGAACCGTCCGACTTTCTTTCTCAGTAGACGAGCTTCCTCCTGATCAGCCAGTGTGACTCCCGATCGAAGGAACTCTATTAGTGTCGTTCTCCAATCACTCGAGAGGGTTATCCCTTCTTTCCTGTTGATGTGCGCCACTAATGAGACTTGCTCGATCGGATGCTTTATGGCGATCGACGTCAAGGAGCTGGTTAATCTTGCCAACTCATCTGCTACTTGGTTCTCCGATCGGGGGATCTTCTGTATGACGATCTCCTTAAAGTTGGCTTTCAGCTTCTTGAAGGCTTCCCTGTAGAGTTTGAGCCGGACATTGTTTATCTCGAACGTCCCTGATAGCTACTGAGTAGCCAACTGAGAGTCCAAGTGGATGAGGACTTTAACGACTCCCACATGCCGGGCCGCCTGTAAGCTGACTATCAATGCTTCATACTCAACTTCATTATTGGTGGTCCTGTAGTCCAGCCGTCCGGACAAGTGTATGTTGGGGTTGCAAGGTTGCAAACATAGTCCAATATTGGAAACACATGGGAAAGATCATGGGTTTATAAGAGAAAAGATATCTCCATTGGCATGAGGCCTTTTGGGGAGAGCCCAAGAGCAAAGCCATGAGGGCTTAGGCCCAAAGTGGACAATATCATGCTATTGTGGAGATATCTAAATTCTTTTCGATCCAACAGTGTATACGATCTTCCTGTGGTGAGCTTAACATTATGTCGATCCCGCTACCTTGTCAAGTGGACGAACCATCCACATATATTCTCCAGGTTGCCTCCGGCTTGACATTCTAGACCTCTGAGACGAAATCAGCTAAGGCTTGGGCCTTGATTGCCATTTGGGGTTGGTATTCTATGTCGAATTCGCTTAGCTTAGTCATCCATTTGATTAACCTCCCAGATGCCTCGGGGTTGAGAAGGACCCTCCCCAAAGCACTGTTAGTCAGCACGATTATTGAGTGTGCTAGAAAGTATGGAAAAAGCCTCCGAGCGGTGAGTATCAATGCATAAGCTAATTTTTTCAGACCGGTGCAGTGAGACTTTGCATCTTTCAATATATGACTTAAAAAGTATACAGGCTGTTGTTCCTGGTCGTTCTGCCTTACTAAAGCTGATCCAACTGCGTGTTCGTTGGATGATAGATAGATCCAGAGCGGCTCACCAACAATTGGCTTGACTAATACTGGTAAGAAATTAAGATACTCCTTGAACTCTTCTAACGGCTGATCACACTCGGTGTCACACTAGAATTTTGTAGCTCGGCGAAGCACCTTAAAGAATGGCAACCTCCGGTCGGATGGCCTGGGTATGAATCTGGATAGTGCTGTGATTCGACCGATTAGCCGTTGGGCTTCCTTCAAGCTTCAGGGCGGTGGCATGTCTTGTAACGTCTTAACCTTGCTTGGATTGACTTCGATACCCCGCTCAATGACGATGTAACCCAGGAAATGGCCACTCTTCGCACTGAACAAACATTTATTCAGGTTCAATTTTATCCCATAAGCCCTCAGAGTTTGGTAGGTCTCGTCAATATCTATGCATAGGTTAACAGCACAGAGAGATCTTATCAATATGTCATCCATATATATCTCCATGTTACGGCTGATCTGCCTCCAAAACACCTTGTTCATGAGTCGCTGGTAGGTAGCGCCCGCGTTCTTGAGTCCGAACGACATGACATTGTAGCAGAACATTCTGTCGGTAGTGATAAAGCTGACCTTCTCCTGGTCTTCTTGGGCGAGCGACACTTGATGATAGCCCTGATAAGCATCAAGCATGCATATCAGCTCGCAGACTATGGTAAAATCCACCATTTGGTCTATCCAGGGCAGCAGATAGAAATCCTTTGGGCATGCCTTATTCAGGTCGCAGAAGTCAATGCAGACTTGCCATTTATTTTTTGGTTTGGAGACTAGCACGACGTTAGCGAGCCAGCTCAGGAATTAGACTTCTCTTATGCGACCGACCTCTAGCAATTTTTCTATTTCCGCTCGAATAATCAAGTTTTGCTCTGTGCTGAAATATCTTTTCCTTTGCTTTACCACCCGAGCGTTTGATCGGACATGAAGCTCATGCTGAGCGACGCTTGGTTAGATCCCAAGTGTCACGCTCCGCAAGTGTACGGAAATGTCGCAAGTAATATAAAAGATTATCGTATCCACAGGGACTGGAATAAGCACTAGAAATGTCTCAATGCGAATTAGCTAAACAACTATCCAATCGTTTCAAATGCAAAGTGAAGGTAAACAAATCTAATATTATAGATCAACAAACAAGAGTTTAGTGTTTTGGGTTATGATAAGGGAGATTCTAGGAGTTTCGGTTTCTTTGTAAGATTTCTTGAATGTAAATGGTTCACCAATTCTTATCCCTCAATTGCCAAACACTTGTAGAAAGTTGCCGGTTCTCTCTTGCAATAGATAACCGGCTAAGGACTGAGAAATGTATCTAAATATGATCAATTAGACGTGAACCTACGTTGTCCTTACACAGAAGCGCACCTATTACTATGCCTTCCTCGGATATCAACATAGAAGCTCACAACTTATTAATCTATCAAGATACAAGAAACTAATCACAAAATCCATCCTACTCTCTTGAATATTCCTATTTCCTCTTCAAGATTATCTCTCAAACGTCCTTACACGGGCTTGCACCTGTCACGTGGATCCCTCGGATGATCGAGTGAGAGTTTATCTTTACAAAGTCCACAAGCAATCCAAACAATCAATCAAGAATGAGAATTAAGCACAAATCACCATTAATCATTCAAGATTTAATTGATACAAGCAAGACAATGTCATTGAAACAAGAAAATGGCAAATCCATAAGAGATTACATCAATCCATCATACAAATACTCCCTTAATCCTAGAATACAAGATCTACTCCATGAATCGAGGAAGAATATCCGAAGAAATGAAGATTACAAGCATTTCTTAAATCCCCAATCCAAGAAACCAAGAAAAGGGGGAAAGAGAAAACTTATCTACGAAGAAGCCTCGTCTTCGGATCCAATCCTCGCTCCGGAGTCGAAATCGTCAAGAACTCCCTTAGAATCGCCCAGAAATCCTCCCAAGAATGGGAGGAATCTACCAAATCTTGCCTTCTCCCAAAGGGGGAGAGATCCCCTTTCAATTCATGAAGGAGGGTTTAAATAGAGGAGGGAATCGGGCGCCACACGGCCCCGTGACACGGCCGTGTGAGATTCACACGGCCATGTCCAGTTCCTTCTCTGCCAAAGCTGCACGGCCGTGTGACTCACACGGCCAGGACCCTTCTGCTCTCTGGAAATGCTACACGGCCGTGTGGTTCACACGGCCACAGCCTGCTTGGTTTCTGGAAACCTCACACGGCCGTGTAGATCCACACGGCCATGTAAGGCTTCTGCTCTGGTTGGCTTCAAATCTTGACACGGCCGTGTGAGGTTCACACGGCCATGCCATCTTCCTCTTCTGTTGGTGCCAAACTCCACACGGCCCGAACTCCATACCAGCTGTGTGAGGTACACGGCCTGGTGCTTTCTCCCTTTGTTTCCTCCAAGGCTTGCCCAAAGATGTAGATTCTTCACCAAATCGACTCCTGTGTACAAAAAATGCACAAAAAGCAGATCTCCGAACCAAAAGAGTAAATATGCTAAAAGGAAAGCTGGAAGTATAAAAATGCATAGATCAAGCATGCTCAAAGTATGTAAATGTGCGTAAAAACATGCATAAAAGAGTATATAATCTACGCACATCACACCCCCAGACTTAAACCTTTGCTTGTCCTCAAGCAAAATGCCGCAGTCTAAATTCATATGTTCTACAACACATTCATAAAACCTAGTGCACTTTCCTAACTCTATTAAAAAGTTTCATTAACAAGCATGATCATAGAAACAAGTAAAGTATGGTTCAAGCATAAGAATCTTGTGCACAGTGTAAAAGTAACTCAACACCCTTCAAGTTTCAATCCATGTCCTAGTGAAGTCGTCATCAAATTTGAATTCCTAGTGTTTCCAGTGAAAGACAAGTAACCAGTGATAGACACTTACTCACCATTCACTTGGTTCATATTTCTCAACTAACCCAAGGTCTCAAAGGTGTGCTCAATCTCAAGGGAAGCTAAGCAGTCATTTCCCCAGTAACCTAACTCGGTCTCAAAGGGGTGACTTGCTAGATTCCACTCATGACAACTATTTTTTATATCCCTTATTTTATTTATTTATTTTTTTTATAAGTGTTTGCATTGTGCAAAACTTATTCACAAATGTACTTTTTAGCACACATGTTGGGATATTTTGATTTTTCCAAATGAGCTTTAATGATTTAGCCTCATCCAGTAACCAAAATGAAAGTTGAGAAATCACCATGGAAACCAAGTAATAAGCAAACAAGATGAATCATGACTATTTCAATGACATCAACTATTCAAGCATCAAGCACAAGTGTAGTGAAGATAAAATCCTTAAAGTTGAACCAAAACTAAAACTCATCACCATAAGATTCTCAGCTTATTAATGCTTCACAAGATAGAAAAAAGAACTACACAAAGTTTACTACTAGCATCATTCTAACACCATGAATCAAGACAATAATCGTGTTAACATTTCACTTGAATCCAAGAAAGCATATAAGTGAAGATTGATGTTCTCAAAATTTTTTTTTTTTTTGCCATGATTATTTTAAAAACAAATTTCAAAAACAAGCAAAATAAAGCAACAAGAACCAACATGAAAAACTAACAAAAACTAAAAACTGAAAATGAAAATCAAACTAAACAGTACATGACACCCCCCCAGACTTAAACTTTTCATCATCCCGATGAAATCAATATGGTGGAGGAGGTGGAGGTGGAGGTGGACGAGGGAAAGGAGGTCTACAACGTGGTTGGCCAATAGGAAAACTAGGAAAACCTGGAATCTGACCCAAAGATCTATGATACTCATATAAAGCATCTACTTGTTGGCTAGTAAGCATCATGCTCTGCATAAAATCTCTCATCCTAGTCTGATTAGTATCATAATCCTGCACAAACTCAGCCACTTGACCTTGAAAATTCCTCGTAAACTGAAAATGATTTTGTACCTCCCTAAACTGATCATCAGATAAAGAGAAGCGCCCCTCCAACATTTTTCGTTGGGAATCTTGCTTCTCATGAAGTGATTCTAGAGACGTATGAAAATCTGAAAAATCAAACCTAGAAGATCCCGTGCCATATGCAAAAGAATGCCTAGCGGGCTCTATAAAACTAGAAGGCTGCGGGTGTCCATATGACGAGGGCTCATGATGTGGCTCAGTGTCTCCAGGTATAGAAGGGTTATCCTCAAAATCTAACTCAGAAATTACCCAATTAGCCGGGTTACGAATAGTAGTTCGTTCAGGAAAAGGAAGGGGTAAAGGAGAACCACTCCTCCTAGGAAACGCGAAACCATTCTCATCCCGAACGATCATTTTCATAGCAAGACATGCATCAATGTCAATCATGTCATTACCATGAATTATTTCCAACCCATCAACATCAAGATTTAAATTATAAGCTATTCGGGTAATCAAACCACCAAAAACAATTGATCCCGATGATGCCCTAGCAGATCTTAATAAGGTTTGAACAAAATGAAAACCAGAATCAAATTCAACCTTATAAAGCATAACCCATAAAGCATAAAGCTCTATCTTTTTAACCACCCCATCACTCTCTCCCCTACCAAAAATAGTTTTACCCATGACTCTATGTAGATACCTAAAGATGGGGTTTTGCATATGGGAGGCCTTAGCTCTTGAAGGCTCATAAGGTTGATCTAACCCAGTTATTGCATTCCAAAAATGATTCCAATTAAACCTTGGATCAAACCTACGAGGGCTACCGGTGGTTAATCCAAAACAAGAATTAAAGTCATTATATGCCCATAGAAATTCTTAATTCATTAGTCTAAAAGAGATTTTTCCAAAATAATCATCTTCATTAGTAAAATGGACATCCAATGAACTCAAAAATTCCAAAACAAGACGAGGATATGTAGGCAAATGAGTGTACATAATATCACTCCAATTCAAAAACCCAATCATCAAATCTATATCTTCCCTAATTCCAAGCATATCAAGAACAGTTGGGTCCATATATCTAGTACACACTATCTTTCTATTGACAAGAATTGCAAATCTAGTTACTTGATCATCATTTCTAAACACAATATTGAATTCATTGTCATTACCTTCGTTGCGTGAAGTCCTTTTGCCTTTGCCCTTCACTGGTTGTTTTCCTTTGTCCCTTGATGGCTCCTTCTCTTTGTCTCCACTGGATCCACCACCTCCTTTGTGAAGTTTCTTCAAAATATTAGACATCTTGATGAGTTTAGATAGGGGAAGAATTATCTAGAGTTGGAAAAATGGAACTCAAAGAACAAAGATCTTAGGTTAGGAGAACAAAAAGTCCAAGTCTTAGAAAGGAGGAGAATCGGATCTAAGAGATCTTGAGAGATTAGAGAGGAGTTTTTAAGAGATCGGGAGAGAAAGATATGTTTTGGAGAGTTGGGGGTGTGTGGAACACGGCCGAGATCTGGCCGTGTAAGGTAGAAAGAAGACTTTAATAACTCTCCTACACGGGCCGTGCAGATCCACACGGCCTCCCCCTCTTCCCTCTCTGGATTCTTCGCACGGCCGTGTCTGGGACACGGCCTCTCCATCCTTCTTCTCGGGATTCTTTACACGGCCGTGTCTGGGACACGGCCTATACCTTTTTCTCCTCGGGAGATCCCACACGGCCGTGTCTGGATGACACGGCCCAAGCACTTCCCTTCTCTGCAACCTTTACCTGGCCGTGTATAGCACACGGTCTGGCTCTGTTTTGCACCTAACCTGAAAACAAAATCAAAAGAATGCATCAAACTAAAAGAAATTAAAATACAAATCAAAACTAACTAAAAGAACCCTTGGGTTGCCTCCCAAGAAGCGCTTGTTTAAGGTCTTTAGCTCGACCAAACTTGATCATTCACTTCTTTTCCTCACCCTTGGAGGACAGATATACTTTTCGTTTTTGTTGGGAGATCTTCTCCCAACATCTTCCACCACATTGTCTCCTTCGTTTGGTGGCCTTCCATGAGGATGGAAATTCCATTCCTCAAGTTTATAAATGCTTGTCCTGCTACAAGCATTTAAAAGAGACGAGACATGGTTAGAGATATTAGATAGATCATATTCCAACCTTTCCTTACCAATTACCAAAGAAAGCTTATGATTTTTGACATCAATTATAGCTCCAGCTGTAGCAAGGAAAGGTCTTCCTAATATGATAGGAATCCTGGGGTCCTCTTCCATGTCCAACACGACAAAATCTGTGGGAATAACATTCTCATCCACCTCTACTGGCACATCTTCTATAATACCCAAAGGGTACCTGCAGGAATGATCGGCAAGTTGAAGTGCCATAGTAGTAAGTTTAATGTTTTTGAGACCTAATTTATTACAAATTGAATAGGGAATGAGGCTAACACTTGCCCCCAAATCACAAAAAGCTTTTTCAAAAAATTCTTTTCCTATGTTGCAAGGAATATAAAAGCTCCCTGGGTCCTTTAGTTTTGGGGAAGTGTTCTTCTCCAAAATAGCACTACATTCCTCACTAAGCGCAATTGTCTCAACCTCTCCCCTTCTTCTCTTGTTTGACATGAGATCCTTCAGGAATTTGGCAAATCTAGGCATTTGAAGAATAGCATCAATAAGAGGTACCTCTACACAAATTTCCTTAACTTTTTCTAAAAACTTGCCAAATTCTTCATCTTTCTTGAGCATTGTAAGTCTCTGAGGAAAAGGGACAGCTTTGCTCTGATGGTTCAGTGGAAGAGTCTCTTCAACCTCAATGGTACTCTCCTCATTAGCTTGAATCTGATTTGGTATAAGAGGAGAGAGCTCTTCTTCTTTTTGTATCCCTTTTGAAGCGGTCACTTGGGAGTCTCCCAAGATCCGTCCGCTCCTAAGCTCAATTCTATTGCAATGCTCCATAGGATTCACATCAGGTTTTCCAGGAAGTTGTCCTGGTGCTCTGGATGATGAGGAAGCTAGTTGGGCAATTTGACTATCCTGGATCTTTTGATGCTTATCAGAATTATCCATTCTCTGAATGAGCTTTGCTAAATCTTGCTTCATTTCATTCTGACTTGAGATAATTTCTTCAAGCATCTTTTCAATATTTGACTTTGGTAAGCCTTGAGAAGATAGATGTTGAAAATTTTGTTGCCCAGCTTGAAAATTTGGTCTTACCCCCATAGATGGTCCTTGATCTTGATTATTTCTGTAAGAAAAATTGGGATGACTCTTCCATCCAGGGTTATAAGTATTTGAGTATGGGTTATTCTGCCTTTGATTGTAACTCACGATTGCATCACATTGTTCCAGTTGATTGATTTGTGTAGTGATAACTCCCAATGGACATGAGTCATTTGAGTGCTCTGAACTCCCACATACTTCACAAGATGTACTAATAGCATTGACCATATTAGCACTAGTCCCCATATTTTCAAATTTCTTTGTAAGAGCGTCCAATTTTGCAGACAAAAGAGTGACTGCATCTACATCAAACGTCCCTGATGCTTTAATTGTTGGGTTTACAGAAGAATAGCCACCACTTCTTTCATTTGCCCATTGATGATGATTTTGTGCTACACTGTCAATAATTTCTTCAGCTTCATCTAAACTTTTATTCATAAGTGCCCCTCCAGCAGCTGAATCAAGGGACACTTTGGTATGATAGTTGATACCATTGTAAAAAGTGTGCAACACTAACCATCTTCCCAACCCATGATGTGGGCATTGTCTGAGCATACTATTATATCTATCCCATGCTTCAAAAAGAGATTCTGAGTCAGTTTGCTTGAAGCTTGCAATTAAATTCCTCATATGAGCTGTTTTGCTCGGTGGATAGAATTTATCAAGAAACTGTTGCTCACACTGCTCCCAAGTGGTGATGCTATTAGGGGCCAAAGAATTCAGCCATTGCTTTGCCCTATCTCTTAAGGAAAACCCAAATAATAACAATCTAACTGCTTCTGAAGGAACTCCATTCATTTTCATGGTACCACATATTTCATAAAAGACCTCTAAGTGTTGATTGGGGTCTTCATGAGGTCCTCCACCAAATTGGTTCTGCTGCACCATAGATATAATTGCGGCTTTGATCTCAAAGTTATTAGCTTCCACTGGAGGTCTTGAAATACTAGATCGAAAACCTCTTGCATAAGGTGCTGCATAATCCTTGAGTGGTCTATTCGCCATGTTCAAATGTTCTGTTCTTCAATTTGCCTTTGCAGAATTCTTCTTTTATGGAAAGTTCTATCAATCTCAGGGTCAAAAGGAAAAAATTCCCCTGCAAAGTTAGATCTTCGCATAAACAAGAACAAGATAACAAATGACAATTCAACAGAAAAAGAAAAATAAAAGAATCAAAAATGCAGAATTGAATTTGTACAAAAAGAATTAACAAGAAGTAAGAGTTATACAAGAAAATAAAAACAGAAATCTAATGATTAGTTACAACTATGCAATATGAAAGGAAAACAAATGTTATGTTTAGTCTAACTCAATTGATAATTCCTAATGTTATAGCGTAGTCCCCGGCAACGACGCCAAAAACTTGTCACGCTCCGCAAGTGTACGGAAATGTCGCAAGTAATATAAAAGATTATCGTATCCACAGGGACTGGAATAAGCACTAGAAATGTCTCAATGCGAATTAGCTAAACAACTATCCAATCGTTTCAAATGCAAAGTGAAGGTAAACAAATCTAATATTATAGATTAACAAACAAGAGTTTAGTGTTTTGGGTTATGATAAGGGAGATTCTAGGAGTTTCGGTTTCTTTGTAAGATTTCTTGAATGTAAATGGTTCACCAATTCTTATCCCTCAATTGCCAAACACTTGTAGAAAGTTGCCGGTTCTCTCTTGCAATAGATAACCGGCTAAGGACTGAGAAATGTATCTAAATATGATCAATTAGACGTGAACCTACGTTGTCCTTACACAGAAGCGCACCTATTACTATGCCTTCCTCGGATATCAACATAGAAGCTCACAACTTATTAATCTATCAAGATACAAGAAACTAATCACAAAATCCATCCTACTCTCTTGAATATTCCTATTTCCTCTTCAAGATTATCTCTCAAACGTCCTTACACGGGCTTGCACCTGTCACGTGGATCCCTCGGATGATCGAGTGAGAGTTTATCTTTACAAAGTCCACAAGCAATCCAAACAATCAATCAAGAATGAGAATTAAGCACAAATCACCATTAATCATTCAAGATTTAATTGATACAAGCAAGACAATGTCATTGAAACAAGAAAATGGCAAATCCATAAGAGATTACATCAATCCATCATACAAATACTCCCTTAATCCTAGAATACAAGATCTACTCCATGAATCGAGGAAGAATATCCGAAGAAATGAAGATTACAAGCATTTCTTAAATCCCCAATCCAAGAAACCAAGAAAAGGGGGAAAGAGAAAACTTATCTACGAAGAAGCCTCGTCTTCGGATCCAATCCTCGCTCCGGAGTCGAAATCGTCAAGAACTCCCTTAGAATCGCCCAGAAATCCTCCCAAGAATGGGAGGAATCTACCAAATCTTGCCTTCTCCCAAAGGGGGAGAGATCCCCTTTCAATTCATGAAGGAGGGTTTAAATAGAGGAGGGAATCGGGCGCCACACGGCCCCGTGACACGGCCGTGTGAGATTCACACGGCCATGTCCAGTTCCTTCTCTGCCAAAGCTGCACGGCCGTGTGACTCACATGGCCAGGACCCTTCTGCTCTCTGGAAATGCTACACGGCCGTGTGGTTCACACGGCCACAGCCTGCTTGGTTTCTGGAAACCTTACACGGCCGTGTAGATCCACACGGCCATGTAAGGCTTCTGCTCTGGTTGGCTTCAAATCTTGACACGGCCGTGTGAGGTTCACACGGCCATGCCATCTTCCTCTTCTGTTGGTGCCAAACTCCACACGGCCCGAACTCCATACCAGTGCAGGGCCGTGTGAGGTACACGGCCTGGTGCTTTCTCCCTTTGTTTCTGTTAGAGTGTATACTAAAAGCCTAGCTTTTGGTATAAACATTTATCTAGAAATAAGAATCACATTGGTCAAATGTCTACATTTGTGATAAATGTAGTTGTTCAATTAATTTATATTGTAGATAACATGGTGTGTGGTGTCACACACAGAAGATCATGTTATCAGTACCTTATAAATTATAAACAGTAGCTCACGACCAAGATGGAAAGGAATAAACCATTGGAAGGTCGTAGTGTAATTAGGTATTAGTTTATCTTAACTATATAATTACACTAGTACACTTAGGGTGTATTGAGTAGGACCATTTGAGGTCGTTCTTTTTATACTGACTTTATAAAGGAACAAAGACCTCAGTTATTATGGAAGTGTGTGTGCTCTTAATCCTAATATAATAACAAGCACATATATTTGATATTTATTTCTTTAATTTATCAATGGGTGAGATTTAGTTCGATAAATCAATAAGCCCGATAAGTTGGGAAATGATATCACTTATAGTGTGTGTTGTTGATTATAGAAGGAAACTGTGTCCTAGTGATCTAGGTTGAGAATGCCCCCAAGAGGAGCTCATAAGGATTGTCATGTTAAACCCTGCAGGTGGACTTAGTCCGACATTACGATGAAGTTGAGTGGTACTACTCTTGGAGCTAGATATTAATTAAGCGAGTTGTCAGTAACTTACTTAATTAGTGGACATTTGTTATCTTAAACACAGGGAGACTAACACACTCATAATAAGAAGGAGCCCAAAATGTAATTGGGATTGGTGCGGTAGTTCAATAATAGTTCTCTAGTGGAATGAATTATTATTGATAAAATTAAGTTGTGTGTTCGGGGCGAGCACGGGATGCTTAATTTTATCGGGAGACCAAAACTAATTCCTCCTCTCGGTCCCTATCGTAGTCTCTTAATTATAGAGTACTATACCCACCTTCTTACCCATCCTATAGGGGCCGGCCAAGCTAGCTTGGAGACCAAGCTAGGGCCGGCCATGGGTATGTTCATGGGTGAATTCATGTGGCCGTCCCTATTAAAATAAAAAGGAATTTTAATTTTAAAATTTTTCTTATGTGGATAATATAATTTAAAAGAGAGTTTAAAAATTTAAATCTTTCCTTTTATAAGATTCTACAAAAGATTAAGAGAAGAGTTAAAATCTCTTTCCTTATTTGTAGATTAAAAGGTTGATTTTAATTTTGGTAAAAACTTTCCTTTTAATTATATTCATGATTTAAAAGAAAGTTTGAAAATTAAAAATTCTCTTTTATTAGTTTCTACAAAAGATTAAGAAAAGATTTAATATCTTTCCTTATTTGTAGATTGAAAGGATATTTTAATTTTTAGAGATAACTTTTCTTTTTGGAAATTATCCACATGTTTAAAAGAAAGATTTTAATTTATAAAATTTCTTTTTATTAACCAATCATGAAGGGATTAAAATTATTGGAGAAATTTTTATAAATTTCTAGAAACAAATTAGGAAGTTTTAATTTTTGTTTTAATTAAAACTCTCCTTGTTTTGGGGAAAGTGGTGGCCGGCCATTGCAATTAAAAAAAAAAGGAAATTGTTTTAATTAAAATAATTTTTCTTTTTCATGGCAAAGGAATTAAGGAAATTTTTATTTAAATTTTCTTATTTGCCAAGACCAAGGATTATAAAAGAGGGGGTAGAGGAGGCTTCATGATGAACAACTCTATTATTTTTCTCCCTCTTTTCTTCCTTGGGTGTGGCCGGCCCTTTCTTTCCTCTCCTCTCCTTTGTGTGGCCGAAACCTTCTCATGGTGGAGATAGCTTTGGTGGCCGGATCTAAGAAGGAGAAGAAGGAGAGAAAAGAAGCCTCTTTTCTAGCATCCCTTGGAGCATGGTGGTGGTGGCTGAACCTTTTCATCCTAGGAGAAGTTTTGATGGCCGAAACTTGTAAGGAAGAAGAAGGTGCTTGGTGGTTCTCATCTCGGAAGATCGTTGCCCACACAACGTCCGAGGTTAGAAGAGGAATACGGTAGAAGATCAAGAGGTTTTCTAAAAGGTATAACTAGTAATTTTTCTTTCCGCATCATACTAGTTATTTTTGGAAATAATACTAAATACAAGAGGCATACGATTCTAGAGTTTCGAATTTGTTTTCGATATAGTGTTATTTTGTTTTTCTTTTCCTTGTGATTTGATTGTTCTTTTCGGTTAACCTAAAGTTATTTTAGGAAATTAAATATTAGCTTTCCATAAAAGGTTTTGTCTAGTCGGTGGTGGTTGCTCCCATATCCAAGAAGGTCATGTGCCTCGCCACGTCAGTACTGGGAACCAATTATGGAAATTAATATTTAATGGAATTAATAACTTAAGGTGACTTGGGTCGAACGTGTTAAGTTTCGCAGGAGATCCAAGTCAAAACCTAAAAGAACAAATAGATTAAGTTTTGGATCAAACGTGTTAAGTTCCGCAGGCGATCCAAAATTTAATTTAAAAGAACACATGGTAGCTAGGAAAAGGTTCAGACCTTTGTACAAAATTTTTGTACAGTGGAACCTCTAGGCTTTCCGAGTAGCAACCAACAATTGGTATCAGAGCTAGGGTTTTGCCTCTGTGTATTTGGTATTAGTTTAATTATGCACATGTCATACATAATTTAGGCAGGTTAATAGTAGGATGTGCTAACTTTGTGGATGCAGGATCCAACTATTATGACTTTTAGTTATTATGTGTGTGATTGGACCCTTGGACATGTCAAGGGCATTTATCTGTGTGTGCATGATTGTATTAAAATACAGTAGGAGCTGTATTTAGTTTTATTAGGATTTTATTTTTGATCTAGATACATGTACATTCCTTTTATGGAATATAGGATCAAAATGTAAAATTCTATTTATGTCGCGGATCGAATCTTGCAAAGCGTGGAACCTTCTAAGTGCAGAGGCGCAGTGGAACTAGGAGCAAGATGGATGCGACTGCTAGACCCGTGGCGGTGGCCAAATATGGCAGCAGCTTGGGATGACAACACACGGAGGACAACTAGAGATAAAAGTCATAATAGTTGAAAATTAGATTTTCTATTTATTGCTTTTATATTGTGCTGTGTGTGCATGTTAGTATACATGACTAGTAGGCTAGCATAGTTAAAATTCCTCGTTTATAAATAACTAAGTGGGAGAGGGATTTTTAAATAAATCCCATGGTCTCCATTACTGGTTTGTAAGTGATGCAAACAAGCTTGCGCGTTGGCTCTGAGTGCCTTCCTCCATAACGGATGAGCTTGTTTGTGGATCACTAGAACAGACTTCCATTTTTGGATGACTATAGGAAGTTAATTAAGAGCGTGTGATCTTCCCCAACGGAAGGAGCATAATCTTATTAATGGACTTAGTGTCAAGTAATGGTATACACTTAGACACATCTAATAGTATCCTCCCATCGAGTCATTGCTATTATTTGTGTGACCAAATGAAACCAACTATTAATTTGTCATAAAACTAGGTTGACAAGATAATAAAATTAAAGGGTTAAAACCCCTCTTACAAATGATTGATTTTGTATACGTCCACACTAACGTGGCATACAAAATTAACGGTGTTTGAGATAATTTTATTTGTCATAAAGATACGTTGACAAGATAGTTAATGGGTAAAACCCTCCTTTTACAAATGTTGAATTTGTATACGTCCACACTAACGTGGCATGCAAAATTCACAGTGTTTGAGGTGTTGGTGAATTTAAATAATATTGTTTGAGGAATCAATATTTTATTTTAAATTCAAAAAGTTTTGACTAAATATTTGATCAAAGACAGATCAACTATTAATTTTATTCGTCATAAAGTAAAGTTGACGAGATAATAAAATCAATGGATAAAATCTCCTCTTTGATTTTGTATACGTCCACACTATCGTGGCATACAAAATTCATGGGGATTTTAAAGAATTGATCTTGACCAAATATTTTTGTGATTCTTAGGATTTAAAATGTTTGTCAATCCCCTAGTTGTTATACTATAGAAAAGACTTAGTAGTCCCAATTGTAATGATTGGAAATAGGACTTGGACATTAAGGTAGACTGTCTTCTTAGAACTAAGAACAATATAAGTGTATTTAATTCATTAGTTGAAACATATTTAGTGGTGTTATCTACCAGAACCTGGAGTGTAGATACAGATGCCATCAATCATGTCCGCAATTCATTGCAGGGTTCCAGGAAATCCGGCAACTAAATGAAAATTAAAACACCGTCCACATGGGAACTACTGTAAAAATGGTAGCTGTTGCAGTGGGAGATGTTTATCTTTTGATAAGAATAAAACATGGATTTTTGAGTAATTATCTTTACGCACCAAGTTTAGAAAGAACTAGTTTTCAGTTTCTAAACTATTCAAAGAACTTGATATTCTGCCTCTTTTAATAACAAAGTTGTTATTAAGAAAAAAAAGGGAAGTTATCTGTTCTGGTACGTTGGTTGGCAATTTATAAATCCAATAACTCTCACGATGCAACAAATGGAAATTAGTAACACATCTTCTAATTTTAAGAGAAAGCAACCTTCGGAAATGAACCATTAATATCTTTGGCATCTAAGGCTAGGTTATATTAACTTGAGTAGGATTCATTGGTAGCTGATGAACTTTTGGGTTCATTGGTAGTGGAAATCTTTCCAACCTGTGAGTCTTACTTGGAAGAAAAAATAACCAAAAAGCTTTTAAGTTTAAGGGGTATGGAGTCAAAGATATATTGAAATTGGTTCATTCTGATTTGTGTGATCCTATGACTATCCAGACAAGAGGTAGTATTGAATATTTCGTCTATTTTATAGACAACTATTCAAGATACAAATAAATTTACTTAATGTACCGCAAGACTAAGTACTTTGATTAGTTCAAATAGTACAAGGCTGATGCGGAGAAATGTTAAAGTAAAAGTCACTATGGTTAGAACATAAGTGGCAAGTACCTCTTGGGAGAATTTAGGAGTCACTTATCAGAAGTAGGGATTCAATTCCAACTAACTCCACCTGGTACACCCCAACAGAATAGTGTAGAAAAAGGAAGGTATAGGACTCTTATGGAAATAAGTAGATTGATGAGTTATTTAGAATATTACCAAAATCATTTTTAGGATATACTCTGGAAACGGAAGTAAATATAGTACCTTCCAAAGTCAGAACTCTCTACTCATATAGAATTGCTGAATAGGCGTAAGCCTATTTCGAAGCATATTTGGATTCGGGTAGTCCAGCACATATGCTGAAGAGAGACAATGATAAGTTGGACAGGAATTCACTTGTTTGTGGGTTATCCTAGAGAAATGAAAGTAGGTTTATAGTCTTAAAAATCAGAAGGACATTGTTAGCATCAATGACCGATTTTTAGAAAAGGACTATGTAATAAACCACGTGCCCATAAGAAAATTTGTTCTTAAGAAAATAATAAAAGACATGTCTAATCTAGTACAAATTATACAAGATGAGATACCACAAGGAAACTGCAACACGTATCACAAATGATACACAATTGCAGAAAGTGCCTTGTCGTAGTGGGAGGGTTGTTAGGCAACCTAAAAAGATTCATGTTTTGGGAGAGTTTTTGGACTCGATCCCTGGAGGACATGAACCTGATCTCCGGACATATGACGAAGCACTCCAAGATAAAGATGCAATATCTTGGCAAAGAGTAATGAATAACAGAATTAGAATATATGTATTCTAATAAAATCTGGAAGCTTGTAGAACCACCAAATGGTGTAAAAGCCTTTGGGTATAAAAAGGTCTATAATAGGAAAAGAGGGATAGACAGGAAGGTAGAAACTTTCAAAGCAAGGCTAGATGAAAAAGGAAACTTTTTCACTGGTAGCCATGCTTAAGTCTATCCGGATACTTTTATCTATTTGGTAAGTGGATGTCAAGACAACATTCCTTAATGGAAGTCTTGAAGAAAGCATCCATATAAAGCAACCAGAAGGGTTCATTGCAAAGGGCTAAGAGTATCTTGTGTGCAAGCTCAATCAGTCTATGGACTGATGCAAAGCTTCAAGGTCTTGGAACATCCAGTTTATCAAAGTAATCCAGACCTATGGATTTATTGAGTAAATGGATAAGTCTTGTGTATACAAAAGGTGTGATGGAAACGTGGTGGTATTTCTTGTACTATACGTAGATAACATTTTTGGTAGTTGGAAACAATATCAAAATGTTGTCAGAAGTAAGGGTATGGTAGTCCAAATAATTCGATATAAAGGACTTGGAGAATGTATATATTTTTGAGATCAAAGGATCGCAAGAAAAATATACTTATCCTAAGCTTCATATATCAGAAAAATCCTTGCTCGTTTTAAGCATGCAAAACTCCAAGAAATGTTTCTTAACTTTTTAGGATGGAGTAACTTTATCTAAAGATATGTCTCTGTAGACATCAAAGGAGATAAAGGAAATAAAGGCAGTTCTTTATGCTTCAGCTGTCGGAAGCCTAATGTATGCTATGCACGAGATCAGAAATCTGTTTTGCCAAGGGCATAGTTAGCAGATATCAAAGTAACCCTGGACAAGGACAGTGGATTGCAGTAAAGCATATATTTAAGTACCTTAGAGGCACTAGAGAATATATGCTAGCTTACAAGGCAGTTAATTTGGTCCTTGTGGGTTGCATGGATTTTGACTTCCAATCGGATATGGACAATAATAAGTCAACCTCGGGGTTTTGTGTTTACTTTAGGAGGTAAAGTCATAACTATGGAAGAGTGATAAGCATAGGTGTTTTTCTGGACTCCACCATAGAAGTTTAGTATATGACAAGCCTCTGAGGTAGCCATAAAACCTGAATGACTCAATAACCTCAAGATAGACTTAGATATGATTTCTGGTTTGTCCAAAGATTATTAAAATTTATTGTAATAATATTGGTGCAGTAGCAAACTCGAAGAAACCATAAGTCTATAAAGGCAAGTAAACACAATAGAGCGCAAGTACCACCCAATACGAGAAATCGTATAAACGAGGAGAAGTTGTTGCTGCCTAGAATGCATCGGATGATGACCTATAGATCTTTTCACTAAGGTCCTTAAGGCGAGAGCTTTTGATGGACATGTTGAAGGGTTGGGAATCAGATGTATGGCAGCAGATATGACAGCTTAGTCTTTTAGTATAAGTGGGAGATTGTTAGATTGTATACTAAAAGCCTAGCTTTTAGTATAAACATTTATCTAGAAATAAGAATCACATTGGTCAAATGTCTACATTTGTGATAAATGTAGTTGTTCAATTAATTTATATTGTAGATAACATGGTGTGTGGTGTCACACACAGAAGATCATGTTATCAGTACCTTATAAATTATAAACAGTAGCTCACAACCAAGATGGAAAGGAATAAACCATTGGAAGGTCGTAGTGTAATTAGGTATTAGTTTATCTTAACTATATAATTACACTAGTACACTTAGGGTGTATTGAGTAGGACCATTTGAGGTCGTTCTTTTTATACTGACTTTATAAAGGAACAAAGACCTCAGTTATTATGGAAGTGTGTGCTCTTAATCCTAATATAATAACAAGCACATATATTTGATATTTATTTCTTTAATTTATCAATGGGTGAGATTTAGTTCGATAAATCAATAAGCCCGATAAGTTGGGAAATGATATCACTTATAGTGTGTGTTGTTGATTATAGAAGGAAACTGTGTCCTAGTGATCTAGGTTGAGAATGCCCCCAAGAGGAGCTCATAAGGATTGTCATGTTAAACCCTGCAGGTGGACTTAGTCCGACATTACGATGAAGTTGAGTGGTACTACTCTTGGAGCTAGATATTAATTAAGCGAGTTGTCAGTAACTTACTTAATTAGTGGACATTTGTTATCTTAAACACAGGGAGACTAACACACTCATAATAAGAAGGAGCCCAAAATGTAATTGGGGATTGGTGCGGTAGTTCAATAATAGTTCTCTAGTGGAATGAATTATTATTGATAAAATTAAGTTGTGTGTTCGGGGCAAGCATGGGATGCTTAATTTTATCGGGAGACCAAAACCAATTCCTCCTCTCGGTCCCTATCGTAGCCTCTTAATTATAGAGTACTATACCCACCTATACCCACCTTCTTACCCATCCTATAGGGGCCGGCCAAGCTAGCTTGGAGACCAAGCTAGGGCCGGCCATGGGTATGTTCATGGGTGAATTCATGTGGCCGTCCCTATTAAAATAAAAAGGAATTTTAATTTTAAAAATTTTCTTATGTGGATAATATAATTTAAAAGAGAGTTTAAAAATTTAAATCCTTCCTTTTATAAGATTCTACAAAAGATTAAGAGAAGAGTTAAAATCTCTTTCCTTATTTGTAGATTAAAAGGTTGATTTTAATTTTGATAAAAACTTTCCTTTTAATTATATTCATGATTTAAAAGAAAGTTTGAAAATTAAAAATTCTCTTTTATTAGTTTCTACAAAAGATTAAGAAAAGATTTAATATCTTTCCTTATTTGTAGATTGAAAGGAGATTTTAATTTTTAGAGATAACTTTCCTTTTTAGAAATTATCCACATGTTTAAAAGAAAGATTTTAATTTATAAAATTTCTTTTTATTAACCAATCATGAAGGGATTAAAATTATTGGAGAAATTTTTATAAATTTCTAGAAACAAATTAGGAAGTTTTAATTTTTGTTTTAATTAAAACTCTCCTTGTTTTGGGGAAAGTGGTGGCCGGCCATTGCAATTAAAAAAAAAAAGGAAATTGTTTTAATTAAAATAATTTTTCTTTTTCATGGCAAAGGAATTAAGGAAATTTTTATTTAAATTTCCTTATTTGCCAAGACCAAGGATTATAAAAGAGGGGGTAGAGGAGGCTTCATGATGAACAACTCTATTATTTTTCTCCCTCTTTTCTTCCTTGGGTGTGGCCGGCCCTTTCTTTCCTCTCCTCTCCTTTGTGTGGCCGAAACCTTCTCATGGTGAAGATAGCTTTGGTGGCCAGATCTAAGAAGGAGAAGAAGGAGAGAAAAGAAGCCTCTTTTCTAGCATCCCTTGGAGCATGATGGTGGTGGCTGAACCTTTTCATCCTAGGAGAAGTTTTGATGGCCGAAACTTGTAAGGAAGAAGAAGGTGCTTGGTGGTTCTCATCTCGGAAGATCGTTGCCCACACAACGTCCGAGGTTAGAAGAGGAATACGGTAGAAGATCAAGAGGTTTTTCTAAAAGGTATAACTAGTAATTTTTCTTTCCGCATCATACTAGTTATTTTTGGAAATAATACTAAATACAAGAGGCATACGATTCTAGAGTTTCGAATTTGTTTTCGATATAGTGTTATTTTGTTTTTCTTTTCCTTGTGATTTGATTGTTCTTTTCGGTTAACCTAAAGTTATTTTAGGAAATTAAATATTAGCTTTCCATAAAAGGTTTTGTCTAGTCGGTGGTGGTTGCTCCCATATCCAAGAAGGTCATGTGCCTCGCCACGTCAGTACTGGGAACCAATTATGGAAATTAATATTTAATGGAATTAATAACTTAAGGTGACTTGGGTCGAACGTGTTAAGTTTCGCAGGAGATCCAAGTCAAAACCTAAAAGAACAAATAGATTAAGTTTTGGATCAAACGTGTTAAGTTCCGCAGGCGATCCAAAATTTAATTTAAAAGAACACATGGTAGCTAGGAAAAGGTTCAGACCTTTGTACAAAATTTTTGTACAGTGGAACCTCTAGGTTTTCCGAGTAGCAACCAACAGTTTCCTCCAAGGCTTGCCCAAAGATGTAGATTCTTCACCAAATCGACTCCTGTGTACAAAAAATGCACAAAAAGCAGATCTCCGAACTAAAAGAGTAAATATACTAAAAGGAAAGGTGGAAGTATAAAAATGCATAGATCAAGCATGCTCAAAGTATATAAATGTGCATAAAAATATGCATAAAAGAGTATATAATCTACGCACATCACCAAGAAACTCGTGTGTCGACCATGCGAACGCATCATGATTTTGTCTGAGGTAGGTGACCAACTCTGCCTTCTTCTCCCCCTCTAGGTTGGCGGCGATAAAGGTGGTTGCTTCCGTCCGGCTTGGGTGGATCTGAACCTCCTCCTTTTCTTCGTATACTAATGTAAGAGATTTTTCATTGATTGCATTTACCTCTAGGCGTGGATTCTTCCGAGCATTCTTGGCTTCCGACTTGACCATTTCGACATAGCATCGTCGAGCGGTGAGCTAGTCACCTTTGACTTCTCCCACCTGATCATCCACCGGGAATTTGATATTTTAGTAGTATGTAGACACCACTGCCCAGAATTCGTTGAGGGACGGTCAGCACAAGATGACATTGTAGGACGACGGTGCGTCCACCACAATGAAGTTTGAAGTCTTGGTTCTCCTCAGCGGCTCTTCTCCGAGTGAGATGACCAACCGGGCCTGTCCGAGAGGCAATACCTCATTGCCTGTGAAACCATAGAGCAGGGTTGTCATAGGTAGCAACTCGTTTCGATCGATTTGCAATTGATCGAATGCCTTCTTGAAAATGATGTTCACCGAACTCACTGTGTCAACAAAAGTTTGGTGAATAGTATAATTGATAATTACCGCTCGGATGATCAATGTGTCGTCGTGAGGGATCTCCACTCCCTCCAAATCTCTGGGACCGAAGCTAATCTCGAGCCTTCGGCCCTCTCCCTGCTACATCCCACGGCATGGATTTCCAGTCGGCGAGCGTGCAACTTCCTGGCTCTGTTGGAGTCGTCGTCGGTCGACCCCACGCCGATCATGCCTATTTCTCCTCAGGCGGCATTGCTTTTGTTTTCTTCTTCCTGAGCTGAGGGTCTATTCTGCTCAACAGGGAGTCGGGAGGGACCCACGTTATCCCTCCGCTGGTGTTGTTGATCGCGTCGCTCAGGCGCCCTTCTTTTGTTCTCACACTGCTCTACTGATCTATGCCTATGGCGCCGATCGGGTGACGGAGATCGGCGGCGGTATCCTCTCGGTGACGGTCGGCTAATGATCAGTGTCAGATCGTAGAAGTCGCACGTGTTGTGCGTTGCCGACTGATGAAAAGAGCAGAACATTGACGTCCATAACTTGCCTTTTGCAGCCTTATGACGACAGGAGGCCACATGCTACACGACATGTGTCCTGGCTTCCTGGTGTGGCCGCGCTTCTTCTTCCCTTGGCCCTTTGAGCAGTTGGTGGCTGTTCGACTGTCAACACTCGAACATTATCGGGGTTCGATCGGCGTTTCCTTTTTCCTTGCCGCTTGGGCTTCTTCCATATTTATGTATTCAGTGGCCTTCTTGAGCAGGTGGTCGAAGTCCCTGGACGGCTTTCTGATGAGTGACTGGAAGAACTCTCCTTCAATGAGCCCCTGGGTGAAGGCATTCATTAGCATCTCGGAAGAGACCGATAGAATGTCCATGACTACTTGGTTAAAGTGCCTGATGTATGCTCTAAGCACTTCCTTGGGCCCCTGCTTTAGGGCAAAGCGACTGATACTCGTCTTCTAATAGTATCGACTGCTGGCAAAATGGTGCAGGAATGCAACTCGGAAGTCCTTGAAGCTGCATATTGATTCATTCGGTAATCTTCTGTGTTGGTTGCTACTCGGAAAACCTATAGGTTCCACTGTACAAAAATTTTGTACAAAGGTCTGAACCTTTTCCTAGCTACCATGTGTTGTTTTAAATTAAATTTTGGATCGCCTGCGGAACTTAACACGTTTGATCCAAAACTTAATCTATTTGTTCTTTTAGGTTTTGACTTGGATCTCCTGTGGAACTTAACACGTTCGACCCAAGTCTCCTTAAGTTATTAATTCCATTAAATATTAATTTCCATAATTGGTTCCCAGTACTGACGTGGCGAGGCACATGACCTTCTTGGATATGGGAGCAACCACCACCGACTAGACAAAACCTTTTATAGAAAGCTAATATTTAATTTCCTAAAATAACTTTAGGTTAACCAAAGAGAACAATCAAATCACAAGGAAAAGAAAAAACAAAAGAACACAACATCGAAAAACATATTCGAAATTCTAGAACGTAAGCCTCTTGTATTTGGTATTATTTCCATAAATAACTAGTATGATGCGGAAAGAAAAATTACTAGTTATACCTTGTAGAAAAACCTCTTGATATTCTACCGTATTCCTCTTCTAATCTCGAACGTTGTGTGGGCAACGATCTTCCGAGATGAGAAACAAACCAACCACCTTCTCCTCCTTGCTAGGTTCGGCCACAAAGGAAAAATTTCACCAAGAAAGAAAATCAAAACACTAACCAAGCTCCAAGAGACGCTAGCTTCCTCTCCTTCTTCTTCTTCTTCTTCTTCTCCTAGTAGTATCCGGCCACCACAAGAGCTCCAAGGGAATAGAGATGTTCGGCCACCACAAGAGGAAGAGAGGGAAAGGATGTTGGCCGGCCACACCAAAGAATAGGAGAGGGAGAATAATAGAGGTTATCTCATGAAGGCACCCTCACCCCTTCTTTTATATTCCTTGGCCTAGGCAAATTAGGAAATTTAATTACAATAAAATTTCCTTAATTTCCTTGACATGATTTAATTGAGAAAAATTAAATAAAATTTCCCAATTTAATCTCTAATGGCCGGCCACTTCTAGAGGAAATAAATTAGACAAGTTTTAATCAACAAATTAAAACTTCCTAATTTGTTTCCGGAAATTTTAAAAATAAAATTTCTCTTTAAAAATCTCTTTATGGTTGATAAAGGAAATTTCTATAATTTTAATTTTATCAACATGTGGATAACTTTTAAAAAGAAAATAAAATAACTCATCAATCTATAAATAAGGAAAGAGATCTAATCTCTTTCTTTAATCTTTTGTAGATCTTTTACAAGAGAGATATTTTAATTTTAATTCTCTTTAAAAAATTATTTCTTCCACATAATAAAAACTAAAATTAAAATCCCTTTTTAATTTAATTTGGCCGGCCCCCACTAGCTTGGGTTCAAGTTAGGGCCGGCCACCCAATAATCATACCTAGGTTCGCAAGCTAGCTTGGCCGGCCCCTTATTGGTGGGTATAGAAGGTGGGTATAGGTGGGTATAAAACTCTACAAATAAGAGGCTACGATAGGGACCGAGAGGAGGAATTGGTTTTGGTGTCCCGATAAAATTAAGCATCCCGTGTTCGCCCCGAACACACAACTTAATTTTATCAATGATAATTCATTCCACTAGAGAACTATCATTGAACTACCGCACCAATCCCAAATTACATTTTTGGGCTCCTTCTTATTATGAGTGTGTTAGTCTCCCTGTGTTTAAGATATCGAATGTCCACTAATTAAGTGAGTTACTGACAACTCATTTAATTAATATCTAAGTCCAAGAGTAGTACCACTTAACCTTATTATCATGTCGGACTAAGTCCACCTGCAGGGTTTAACATGACAATCTTTATGAGCTCCTCTTGAGGACATTATCAACCTAGTATCTCTAGGACACAGTTTCCTTGTATAATTAACAACACACACTATAAGTGATACCATTTCCTAACTTATCGGGTTTATTGATTTATCGAACTAAATCTCACCCATTGATAAATTAAAGAAATAAATATCAAATATATGTGCTTGTTATTATATTAGGATTAAGAGCACACACTTCCATAATAACTGAGGTCTTTGTTCCTTTATAAAGTCAGTATAAAAGAAACGACCTCAAATGGTCCTACTCAATACACTCTGAGTGTACTAGTGTAATTATATAGTCAAGATAAACTAATACCTAATTACACTACGACCTTCTAATGGTTTGTTCCTTTCTATTTTAGTCGTGAGCTTCTGTTTATAATTTATAAGGTACTGATAACATCATCTTCTGTATGTGACACCACATACTATGTTATCTACAATATAAATTAAATGAACAACTACAAACAAATGTAGACAATTAGACCAAATGTGATTCTTTATTCATAATGAATGTTTACAAAGCTTAGGCTTTCAGTATACACTCCAACAATCTCCCACTTATACTAATGACTAAGCTGCCATATCTTCTACCATACATCTGATTCCCATTCCCTCCACATGCCGATCGAAAGCTTTCGCCGGAAGGGCCTTAGTGAAAGGATCTGCCAGGTTATCCGCTGATGCAATCTTGGCGATGACAACTTCTCCTCACTTCACGATATCTCGTATCAGGTGGTACTTGCGCTCTATATGTTTACTTGCCTTATGGGCTCGTGGTTCCTTCGAGTTTGCAACTGCACCGCTATTATCACAATAAATTGTGATGATTTTGGGCAAACCAGGAATCACATCTAAGTCCATTAGAAAGTTCCTGAGCCATACTGCTTCTTTAGCTGCCTCAGAGGCTGCTACATACTCAGCTTCCATGGTTGAGTCCGAAACGTATTTCTGCTTAACACTCCTCCATGAAATGGCTCCACCTCCTTAAGTAAACACATAGCCTGATGTAGACTTACTGTTATCCCTATCTGATTGGAAATCTGAATCCGTGTAACCCACAGGGAGCAGATCGTCTGCTTGGTAAACTAGCATATAATCTCTAGTCCTTCTAAGGTACTTTAATATATGTTTTACCGCAGTCCAATGTCCTTGTCCAGGGTTACTCTGATATCTGCTGACCATGCCCACAGCAAAACAGATATCAGGTCTCGTACATAGCATTGCATACATTAGGCTTCCTACAGCCGAAGCATAAGGAACTGCTTTCATGTCCTCTATCTCTTTTGACGTCTTTGGAGACATCTCTTTAGATAGAGCTACTCCATGTCTAAAAGGTAAGAAACCTTTCTTGGAATCCTGCATACTAAAACGAGCAAGGATTGTATCTATATATGAAGCTTGGGATAGACACAACATTCTTTTCTTACGATCCCTTATAACTTTGATCCCAAGAATGTGTGCACAATCTCCTAAGTCCTTCATATCAAATTGTTTGGACAACCATACCCTTACGTCTGATAATACCTTGACATTGTTGCCAATTAACAAAATATCATCTACGTATAGTACAAGAAATACCACCACGTTTCCGTTACACTTCTTATATACACAAGACTCATCCGGACTTTGAATAAATCCATATGACTGGATTACTTCATTAAACCGGATGTTCCAAGATCTTGAAGCTTGCTTCAGTCCATAAATGGACCGATTGAGCTTGCACACTAGATGCTCTTTGCCTTTTTCAATGAACTCTTCTAGTTGATTCATATGGATGTTTTCTTCAAGACTTCCATTAAGGAAAGCTGTCTTGACATCCATTTACCAAATCTCATAATCCATATGAGCGGCAATGAATAAGAGTATCCGGATAGACTTAAGCATGACTACCGGTGAAAAGGTCTCCTCATAATCGATTCTCTCTTTCTGAGTGTACCCTTTCGCAACAAGCCTTGCTTTGAAGGTTTCTACCTTTCCGTCTGTCACTCTTTTCCTTTTGTAGATCCACTTGCATCCAACGGCTTTTACACCATCAGGTGGTTCTACAAGCTCCCAGACCTTATTAGAGTACATAGACTCTATTTCAGAATTCATTGCCTTTTGCCAAGATACTGCATCTATATCTTGGAGTGCTTCGTCATATGTTCGGGGATCAGGTTCATGTTTACCCGGGATCAAGTCCGAAGACTCTCCCAAAAACATGAATCTCTCAGGTTCCCTTACAACTCTCCCACTACGACGAGGCACCGTCTGTGGTTGTGTATCATGTGTGACACGTGTTGCAGTCTCTTGTGGTACTTCATCTTGTACTGTTGGTACTAAAGTAGACGTGTCCTCTCTAAGTTCTTCTAAAACAACTTTGCTACTGGGCTTGTGATCCATTATATAGTCTTCTTCTAAAAACTTGGCATTGGTGCTAACAATGACCTTCTGATCTTTAGGACTATAAAATAAACCACCTTTTGTTCCTTTGGGATATCCTACAAACACGCGAACTTCTGTACGAGATTCTAACTTATCAGCATCTGGTTTGACACTGGACTATCCCAAATCCGAATATGTCTTAGACTGGGTTTTCGCCCATTCCACAATTCTATGGGAGTAGAAGAAACTGATTTAGAAGGTACTAAGTTCAGAATGTATATTGCTGTTTCCAGAGCATATCCCCAAAACGAATTTGGTAATTCTGAATAACTCATCATTGATCTAACCATCTCCATAAGAGTCCTATTCCTTCGTTCTGCTACACCATTCTGTTGGGGTGTTCCAGGTGCAGACAATTGGGATTGAATCCCGGCCTCTGATAAGTAATTCCTAAACTCTCCTAAGAGGTATTCGCCACCACGATCAGATCGTAGTGTCTTGATACTTTTACCTAATCGTTTTTCCACATCAGCCTTGTATTCTTTGAACTTATCAAAGCACTCGGACTTGCGGCGCATTAAGTAAATATATCCATATCTTGAATAATCATTTATGAAAGAGACAAAATATTCAAAACCTCCTCTTGCCTGGACAGACATAGGACCACACAAATCAGAGTGAACCAATTCTAACACTTCTTTGGCTCTATACCCCTTGGCCTTGAACGACCTCTTGGTCATTTTACCTTCTAAGCAAGATTCACAAGTTGGAAAATTTTTCAACTCTAATGAACTCAAAAGTCCATCGGCTATAAGCCTCTGAATCCTACTTAAGTTAATATGACCAAGCCTTAGATGCCAAAGATATGCTTGGTTCATTTCTGAAGGTTCTTTTCTCTTATTAGAATTAGAAGATGAGTTATAAATTTCCATGTTTTGCTTTGTGGAAGAAATTGGATTTAAAATATATAAATTGCCAACTAATGCACCAGAACAGATAATCACTTTATTTCTTTTAATAACTACATCGTTACTGAAAGAAACTGAATATCCATCTAAAAACAGTTTAGAAACTGAAATTAAATTCTTTCTAAAACTGGGTACATAAAGACAATTTCTTAAAACCAAATTTTTATTTCTACTAAAAGATAAGTAGACGTCTCCCACTGCCACCTTAGTAGCATTGCCCATGTAGACGGTAATCTCCCCTTCAGATAATCGTCGGGTTTCCTGGAACCCCTGCAAGGAATTGAAGACATGATCAGTGGCTCCCGTATCTACACACCAGGTGCTGATAGATAACACCGCTAAACATGTTTCAACAACTAGAGCATGAGATATACCTTTGTTTTGGTTCCTACGAGGACAGTCCGCCTTCCAATGTCCTGCCTGCTTGCAGATGAAGCATTTGCCCTTCGGCTTCTTCACTCCAGCTTTAAATCCCGTACTCTGAGATTTATTCACTTTCTTTGCTGAGCCAGCTTGTTTCTTCTTCTTCTTTCCTCTCGGTTTAGAAGTAGAACCATTTTCAGCAAAGTGAATTTGAGAATTGTGACGAAATAATCCTTCTGCTGCTTGAAGTTCTGTCAGTAGTTCCCCTAATGAATAAATCCTTTTATTCATATTATAGTTCAGGCGGAACTGCTCAAAACTTCTAGGTAGCGTTTGGAGGATCATATCGATCTGGGTTTCCCCATCAATTTCTCCTCCAAGGATCTGTATCTCGTTCAGATAAGCCATCATCTTTAGGATATGATTCCTTACAGGAGTACCCTCTTGCATGGTGGCAGTCATTATCTTTCTCACGGCTTCTTGCCTAGAAGCCCTATCCTGATGACTAAAGAGTTCCTTGAGATTGTTCATAATATCATAGGCTGTTGGTAAATCTTGATGCTGATGTTGCAATACATTTGACATTGAAGCCAAAATGTAACACCGCGCCATCTCATCTGCTTTTACCCATTTCCTATGATATTCAATCTCCTCTTGGGTAGATTCACCAGTAGGTGCATCAGGGCAATGCTCAGTCAGTACAAATTTATAGCTTTCAGCAGTAAGAACAATGTCCAGGTTCCTTTTCCAATCTATGTAGTTAGGTCCAGTAAGTCTATTTTGTTGAAGTATGATAGACAGTGGGTTGAAAGTCATCCTAAGAATCACAAATAACTTTTGGTCAGAACTCTAAATTTAGAATAATATTGATTCCTCAAACAATACTATTTTAAATTAACCAACACTTCATAACACCGTGAATTTTGTATGCCACGTTAGTGTGGACGTATACAAATTCAACATTTGTAAAAAGAGGGTTTTAACCCATTAATTTTATTATCTTGTCAACCTAACTTTTTGACAAATAAAATTAATAGTTGGTATCATTTGGTCACACAACTAATAGCAGTGACTCCGTTGGGGAGGATACTATTAGATGTGTCTAAGTGTATACCATTACTTGACACTAAGTCCATTAATAAGATTATGCCCCTTTCGTTGGGGAAGATCACACGCTCTTAATTAACTTCCTATAGTCATCCAAAAATGGAAGTCTGTTCTAGTGATCCGCAAACAAGCTCATCCGTTATGGAGGAAGGCACTCAGAGCCAACGCGCAAGCTTGTTTGCATCACTTACAAACCAGTAATGGAGACCATGGGATTTACTTAAAAATCCCTCTCCCACTTAGTTATTTATAAATGAGGAATTTTAACTATGCTAGCCTACTAAAACTTGTAAACTAACATGCACACACAGCATAATATAAAAGCAATAAATAGAAAATTTAATTTTCAACTATTATGACTTTTATCTCTAATTGTCCTCCGTGTGTTGTCATCCCAAGCTGCTGCCATATTTGGCCACCGCCACCGGGTCTTACTGTCGCATCCATCTTGCTCCTAGTTCCGCTGCACCTCTGGTCCTTAGAAGGTTCCACGCTTTGCAAGATTCGATCCGCGACATAAATAGAATTTTATATTTTGATCCTATATTCCATAAAAGGAATGTACATGTATCTAGATCAAAAATAAAATACTAATAAAACTAAATACAGCTCCTGCTGTATTTGAATACAATCATGCACACACAGATAAATGCCCTTGACATGTCCAAGGGTCCAATCACACACATAATAACTAAAAGCCATAATAGTTGGATCCTGCATCCACAAAGTTAGCACATCCTACTATTAACCTGCCTAAATTATGTATGACATGTGCATAATTAACCTAATACCAAATACACAGAGGCAAAACCCTAGCTCTGATACCAATTGTTGGTTGATACTCGGAAAACCTATAGGTTCCACTGTATAAAAATTTTGTACAAAGGTCTGAACCTTTTCCTAGCTACCATGTGTTCTTTTAAATTAAATTTTGGATCGCCTGCGGAACTTAACACGTTTGATCCAAAACTTAATCTATTTGTTCTTTTAGGTTTTGACTTGGATCTCCTGCGGAACTTAACACGTTCGACCCAAGTCTCCTTAAGTTATTAATTCCATTAAATATTAATTTCCATAATTGGTTCCCAGCACTGACGTGGCGAGGCACATGACCTTCTTGGATATAGGAGCAACCACCACCGACTAGACAAAACCTTTTATAGAAAGCTAATATTTAATTTCCTAAAACAACTTTAGGTTAACCAAAGAGAACAATCAAATCACAAGGAAAAGAAAAAACAAAAGAACACAACATCGAAAAACATATTCGAAATTCTAGAACGTAAGCCTCTTGTATTTGATATTATTTCCATAAATAACTAGTATGATGCGGAAAGAAAAATTACTAGTTATACCTTGTAGAAAAACCTCTTGATCTTCTACCGTATTCCTCTTTTAACCTCGAACGTTGTGTGGGCAACGATCTTCCGAGATGAGAAACCACCAACCACCTTCTCCTCCTTGCTAGGTTCGGCCACAAAGGAAAAACTTCACCAAGGAAGAAAATCAAAACACTAACCAAGCTCCAAGAGACGCTAGCTTCCTCTCCTTCTTCTTCTTCTTCTTCTCCTAGTAGTATCCGGCCACCACAAGAGCTCCAAGGGAATAGAGATGTTCGGCCACCACAAGAGGAAGAGAGGGAAAGGATGTTGGCCGGCCACACCAAAGAATAGGAGAGGGAGAATAATAGAGGTTATCTCATGAAGGCACCCTCACCCCTTCTTTTATATTCCTTGGCCTAGGCAAATTAGGAAATTTAATTACAATAAAATTTCCTTAATTTCCTTGACATGATTTAATTGAGAAAAATTAAATAAAATTTCCCAATTTAATCTCTAATGGCCGGCCACTTCTAGAGGAAATAAATTAGACAAGTTTTAATCAACAAATTAAAACTTCCTAATTTGTTTCCGGAAATTTTAAAAATAAAATTTCTCTTTAAAAATCTCTTTATGGTTGATAAAGGAAATTTCTATAATTTTAATTTTATCAACATGTGGATAACTTTTAAAAAGAAAATAAAATAACTCATCAATCTACAAATAAGGAAAGAGATCTAATTTCTTTCTTTAATCTTTTGTAGATCTTTTACAAGAGAGATATTTTAATTTTAATTCTCTTTAAAAAATTATTTCTTCCACATAATAAAAACTAAAATTAAAATCCCTTTTTAATTTAATTTGGCCGGCCCCCACTAGCTTGGGTTCAAGCTAGGGCCGGCCACCCAATAATATACCTAGGCCGGCCCTAGTTTGTTCGCAAGCTCGGCCCCTATTGGTGGGTATAGAAGGTGGGTATAGGTGGGTATAAAACTCTACAAATAAGAGGCTACGATAGGGACCGAGAGGAGGAATTGGTTTTGGTGTCCCGATAAAATTAAGCATCCCGTGTTCGCCCCGAACACACAACTTAATTTTATCAATGATAATTCATTCCACTAGAGAACTATCATTGAACTACCGCACCAATCCCAAATTACATTTTTGGGCTCCTTCTTATTATGAGTGTGTTAGTCTCCCTGTGTTTAAGATATTGAATGTCCACTAATTAAGTGAGTTACTGACAACTCATTTAATTAATATCTAAGTCCAAGAGTAGTACCACTTAACCTTATTATCATGTCGGACTAAGTCCACCTGCAGGGTTTAACATGACAATCTTTATGAGCTCCTCTTGAGGACATTATCAACCTAGTATCTCTAGGACACAGTTTCCTTCTATAATTAACAACACACACTATAAGTGATACCATTTCCCAACTTATCGGGTTTATTGATTTATCGAACTAAATCTCACCCATTGATAAATTAAAGAAATAAATATCAAATATATGTGCTTGTTATTATATTAGGATTAAGAGCACACACTTCCATAATAACTGAGGTCTTTGTTCCTTTATAAAGTCAGTATAAAAGAAACGACCTCAAATGGTCCTACTCAATACACTCTGAGTGTACTAGTGTAATTATATAGTCAAGATAAACTAATACCTAATTACACTACGACCTTCTAATGGTTTGTTCCTTTCCATTTTAGTCGTGAGCTTCTGTTTATAATTTATAAGGTACTGATAACATCATCTTCTGTATGTGACACCACATACTATGTTATCTACAATATAAATTAAATGAACAACTACAAACAAATGTAGACAATTAGACCAAATGTGATTCTTTATTCATAATGAATGTTTACAAAGCTTAGGCTTTCAGTATACACTCCAACATTCTGAACCAGCGATGCGTCGATCTGGAGAGCATAGTGAGAAAGACTCGACACTTCACCCCATCTATATACTGGTGCAACGTGGCTGCGTTATCAAACTTATCCAGATGATTATCTGGATCGGTCACTTCACTGTACTCCCCGATCGCCAGCGGGGTATGGTACCTGGGCAGAGGGTCACTCAAGATCTCCTGAGAGAACTACAGATTGATCTGTTCCAGTGAAGCGTGACTTCTGGACGCCTTGCCTTTTTGTGCATCTCGAACGGGAGCGCCATTCAAAGATGATCCCCGTTCCTGGTTCGTCCGGGCTATTTCTGAGGGGGTTTGGAACAATGCATGATGGAAGGGGATTGGCGCGTGCAGCGCTTCTCCCTGTGTGTCGGCCGGTCTCCTATTCTGCCCCCATACAGAAACTTGTTTCTCTTGGTCTTCTAGCCCCGCTCATCTTCTGGCTGTCAACGTCGCAGGTTGTGGTACTTGTTGTTGTTGTTGTTGCTGCCCCCGTACAAGCTATCGACTAATGCCTGTTGTTGCTGCTGCTCGACCATCTTCGTCGCTTGGGCTTGCACGAGCATGTCGAGCTCCTCCTTAGTGAGCGTCACGGTAGTGAGTCGTCCAACGTCCTCCATCTTCTCAACTCGGATGCAGGTTAAGTTCCCACAGACGACGCCAATATTATCCTATACGAAAGTCGTTGAGATGGAAAGCTGGGGATGTGGAGGTCTTGCTGACCACACGTAGACTCCACTCCGCTCTGCAAAACAGATGACGTCAGTGTCGAGCTAGGGAAGGGGTCCCCAGCGTTGGCCCTCCGACGCTCAAGTCAATTACCGACGATAATGTAGAAGACGGAGCAACAAGAATGAACACGGTAGCGCAAATAGTGTATATCACGTATCTCCGCCGATGCTTGGAACCCTTTTATATAGAGTTCCTATATGTGGGCACACTTCTCGAAGTTTCCCCTGAAAAGACTTGTCAGTAAAGTGTCTCTGACACAATACCTTAACAAGCCGAGCATATCTCTAATGTGACAGTGAAAACTTCCGTCGTACGATCTTCTTGTTGACCATGACTAGTGTCAGCGACACTAACTCTCAAAAGAATGTCGAGAGATAACACAATGAGTTCGTTGCTAGGCCGAGCGGATTAGCCGTTTGGCTGAAACTTTGCTGTGTTTGTGACGCGTCCGCTCGGCCGGAACTCCGCTATGTCTGTGTCGAATCTTGTTGCCGGGCCGAGCGGGGTAGCTGCTCGGCCTGAACTTCGCTACGCCCGTGCCAAGTCTTGTTGTCGGGCTGAGCGGGGTAGTTGCTCGGGCAGGACCGGTCAATACGATTATCATCCGTTTGGCCATATGATACCTGAACGTTGACTGCCTTAATTTTGATCTCTATCATGACAACTAACTCCTATAGGGTGGACCCCTTCTTATCACCGCATCAATTTCAATTTAAGATAGCTCAATTTTTAAATCGTAAAATTTTAAATCCCAAATATATATAATATTTTTTTTAAAAATATTTTACTATAATCCAGCCATTTAGATTTAAACTTGGGCGCTTGAATTCAATCTAGATGTACAGGTCCGTAGGGTCCGCAATAGAGTATTTTACTATATATATAGAGACACGTTTAAAATTTTTAATTTTAAATATTATAATCTAAAAGGAAAACATGAATCTTAGAAAGAAAATCTTAAAATATTCATGTTTTCCTATTTAATCTTAGAAACATAATCTAAAGATTTTATCCTAAATTTTAGATAGGGTAGTTATTATTATTATTTTTTTTTTTACATTTACCCTATTCATTCCATAAATTTAGATTTGATGAATAATAATTTTCTAAATTTAAGGACTAAAACCTCTATTCAAAAAATAAAATAATATTTTTAATCTCTCTCCTTCCACTCATTCCTTTCAATCTCTCTTTCTACTCATTTCATAAATATAATAATAAAAAATAAAAGAAAGGGAAGAAAATAATAAAAAATTAAGGATGATGAAAATTTTAAGATTTTGCAGTGAAAAATAATTGTTTAAATTTAATAAAGTAATTTATTTATCTTAAATTTTAGATATAGTAATAAAAAAATTGATATGAATGCTCTTATTAGCTTAAACCCATTACAACTCAACCCCTAAATTCTAAAATTTTAAACCTTAAATATATATAATATATCCCGTGTGTATCAAAAAAATTTTTAATTTTAAATACCATAGTCTAAGAGGTAAGTCTAAACTCAAAGTAAAAATTATATTCACTCAAACTTATTATAATTCAACTCCTAAAGTTTAAAAATTTTAAATCTAAAAAAATATAATATATTCTTAAAAAATAAAAAAACATTATACTTAAATTTAGACGTCTACATTCAATCAAGAGGGCTGAATTCAACTTCCGTAGGGTTAAATTCAGATGCCCGGATTCCGTAGGGTCGGGCAGTGAGTCCGCAGCAGGGTAGATTCAAATTCAAAGAAGAAAAACTTTTGAGAGCCGCGAGAGAGGTGAAAGGAGGAGGGGTATAATGGAAATACAGTGCATGATTTTAATATTATGAAATTAAGTACAATTCAATTGAGAAATCCTCAAACTGTTCAGTAAAATATCAGATTTTAAATATTTTATTATAAAATAAATATGAAAATACATTAAAAAATGTTTTTTTTATAGTCACGTACACATTTCCCTACATCTCTCTCAATTTATAAATACTTATACTTCGATTTTATGATCAAATTTAAGCCTTTTTTTTGGCATAAATATCCCATAAACCGTTTCTGGGCTGTGTAATTATCTTAATTTTTATTTAGTAAGACCAACATTAACGGATGATTAATCAGTAATTATCACGACTCCATTTCGCGAGAAAAATGACCGGAAATTAACCGGACGTGGAAAATACGCAGAGGATTGACCATCCGATAAGAGAGCCAGCAAAATCAACGGTCAGGATCAGAGATCACCCAGCTATTTAATCACCCCGACCCAGTTCGCACGGTGGCATTCCTCCCCACTTGAAGCCAAATCCACACTCCGTTCTCCCAAATCCCTAGTTCGTCCTCCAACTCGCGGAATTCGGATTCTTATAGGGTAGTACTCCTACCATCGAGGTGTTGATCGTGTTGCGTTGATTTTTTTTTTCTTTATGGTGATTATTTAGGATAGTAATGGGGTAGATCTGTGCGAGTTTGGTGGCGAATCCCTTCGGGATCTATCTTTGCGTGCATTCGACGCGTTTTTGCGAGATCTTGTTTGGTATAGTGTCAGTTGTTTGGATCTATATAAGGTTGTTGATCCAGAGGGATTTTAGGTGGAAGAGTTGTGTGTAAGAAAGAAAGGATTTTGATTGTTAAATTAAGGGAATAGGTAGTTGTTTTTCTATATCGTGAAATTTAGCATTCAAGTATTTCGAAGTCATCTTTGTTCTGCAATTGTTTTTTTTTGGCTAATTTCTAACGTCCTTTTATCCTGCCTAGCATTGATTGTTGGATCTTCGTATTTTTTTTTTTCTTTCACTTTCGTTTGAGATCTCCTTGGATGAGATCTGGAATCATGTGGTGCAGGATCTGAGGCTTTGAGGAATGGCGACAGAAGCAGCTAACGGGAATAATCATGTTGTGGCAAAGCCGCCTCCCACCCCTTCCCCTCTGCGCAATTCGAAATTTTTGCAGGTTTCCTTTTTTGTCCTTTTAAATTGATTACCGATCGATCTGGATTGCTGTTGCATGGTTATCTGGAAGCTTTTTTATTGCTGATTTTTTTGATAACATAAGATTGTTAGATCTTCAAGAAAGGAGTATAACGCAATCTTATTATTTGTTTTTTTTTTCTAGTAATCCTTTTTAGAGAAACATGACAACTATATACTTTCACATTTTTAGACGTTGTTGCTCAGTGCTCACTCTATCTTGTAAGTAAACATTGAAGTTGGCTTTACTTTTTTCTGTGCAGTCCAATATGCGGATCTTGGTAACTGGTGGAGCTGGTTTCATTGGATCTCATTTGGTGGATAAACTGATGGAGAATGAGAAGAATGACGTATGTGCCTACCCTATTTCATACTTTAACTTGGTCTTGTCTTCTCTAATAGCACTAGAAGATCAACGAATATGTGAAAAACTACTATTATATGAAAATGGAATCGTGAAATTTTGTGTTGGTGAAAGTAGTTTCTCATTCAGTGATCCTAATCTGTCACACAAAACTTAATGCTCCTTTCCTGTACCACTTTATGTTTCATTCACTCTTAACCACCAACTTTTGCATGTAAATGAAGCAGCCCAATAAAGAAGTGCAATTTTATTTGATATCATTCTGTAAATACAAGATCTCTCACAACTCCGTTTCTTTTTTACTTCATTTGTTTTTCCTCATTTCTTTTCCTATATGTTACTACCAGGTGATTGTTGCAGACAATTATTTCACTGGTTCCAAAGACAATCTTAGAAAATGGATTGGTCATCCAAGATTTGAGCTGATTCGTCATGGTAACTTGTTTCTGTGATCTCTATGCTCCAGTCTATTTAATGCTTTCTAGAGTTATCATGTCACATTCTTAGGAATTTATAGGTAATCGTATAATTTACAAGATCGATGTCCTAAGCTTATCTTTGACAACTCAAGTTTTGATTACCTTAAGACAAGAAGTTGTTCGGATGTTATGAAACTTTACCTAGGTTTACTTTTGCTTGTTTTCTTTCTACCTATATATTTATTTCTTCCTTCACAGATATCACTGAGCCCTTATTGGCGGAGGTCGACCAGATATATCACTTGGCTTGCCCTGCTTCACCAATTTTCTATAAGCACAATCCTGTGAAGGTATACCTCTTTGAAGGTCTACAGGAACAACTTGATTGCAACATCAGTAACATATGCTTATACTTTCAAGTTTGTTATACCAATACTTTGTACTTTTTTATAGAAATATTTTTAGATGACAATAATTTGTTCCTCAAGATTACTTTAACATACTTGGCATTTGGGATGACAGTCTAAACTGATTTTCCTTTAATTGCCTCGCTTGTGCATCCTCTTAAGATGATTATAACAAAACTCTGGCTCCCTATTTTATTTCATGGAGATAACTTGTTTATCTTATAGATATCTGTTTTGTCTTGTCCATTTGTCACATATGCTTCTGTTTTTCTGATTTTTTGATTTTTTGATTTTGCTATGTCTGATTTAATAAAATCTAATTGAGATAATGCCACAGACGATTAAGACAAATGTCATTGGCACATTGAACATGTTGGGACTGGCAAAGCGAGTGGGTGCAAGGTATGATTATGACTTCTACTGACAACTAGTTGAAAACCACAGGAGCAGGGAATATGACTTTTCATACAAGTTTTGATTGTACACTTCAGGATTTTATTGACTTCAACCTCAGAGGTGTATGGGGATCCACTGCAACATCCTCAGACAGAAGAATACTGGGGCAATGTTAATCCCATTGGTATATACTTTCATTTGCAAATACTCATTTGATGTCTAGTTGAATGTTTTCTTCCTTTATTTTGTGATAGCATACCTCTTGCACTTTAGGTGTCCGGAGCTGCTATGATGAAGGGAAGCGAGTGGCGGAGACCTTGATGTTTGATTACCATAGGCAGCATGGCATAGGTGTGTCAAATTATGTAATTTGCTCAATTTCTTACTCGTGCCACTCTTTTGCCGGTAGTTTATAGGAAACAAAGATTTAGGCTAGTACTCATCATCAGTAGTACCTTTTGAATTATTACTCTTTTCAGAGATCCGGATTGCTAGAATCTTTAACACCTATGGACCGCGCATGAACATCGATGATGGTCGTGTTGTCAGTAACTTCATTGCCCAAGCACTACGGTAATATCTCCATATCAAATGAACTGCATGCCCCTTATCTATCTATAATGTCTTGTCATGTGATGTTTCATGCAGTGGTGAGCCTTTGACAGTTCAGGCCCCAGGAACACAGACTCGGAGTTTCTGTTATGTCTCTGATATGGTAAAACCGATGGCCCTCTTTTATTGAGTTTGAAGTATGGCCTTATCTGGTTCTCTAAAGTTTACATTTCTGATATGCGACCTTTAAGGTTGATGGACTAATCCGGCTGATGGAAGGAGAAAACACAGGGCCTATTAACATAGGAAATCCTGGTAATTTCCTTGGTTCACTTATAGTTTTATGATCTGATTGTAGTAACATAGTTATTAATTATGGAAGCATACAGCTATTACATCTCTTTCTAAAGTTGTGTGGACTTTTGAGTTAATCTCTCGCTCCTCATCGTATACAAATGAAATTGTGTTACAATCGACTGACAATTTTAATCATAATCTCTGACCTGACTTTGAAATGTGTAGGTGAATTTACAATGATGGAACTCGCTGAGATTGTGAAGGAGGTAAATTTAATTGTGCAATTGATTGAGCTTTTTCTTGTGATCGAAGAACACCCAATAATCAGACACTGAGGAACACAATTCTACTCGTATTTGCAGTTAATTGAGCCATCAGTGACGATTCAACTTGTCGAGAACACCCCCGACGATCCTCGTCAGAGGAAGCCTGACATCACAAAAGCAAACCAACTTCTTGGATGGGCTCCCAAGGTTACTCTGCGAGAAGGTTTACCTTTAATGGAAGAAGATTTCAGGAAAAGGCTGGGTGTGCCTAAGAAAGCATGATCATCTATATTATTGTCCAGCAATGCCTTGAAATTTGAATGCTATATATATTCAATCATATCGAAGAAGGTGTGTCTTAAAAGAATTCGAAAAGATTTTTTTTTTCCCTTGAGAGTCGGTGAGATTTAAGGATATGGTAAAACTTGTTTGAACTCGATTCTTCTTTATTCTAATGCTCATAATATAGAACAATAATCAATTTGATTATGTTGCCTCTTTTGTGTTCATTTTCTACTTGGTTGACTTTTGATGTTCTTACTTTAATGATTCATCTAAATCGTGCAATTTGACTTGGTGTGCCTCTTGTCAAAGTTGACCATGTAACCAAGTGATTCCTTGGATATTTCGTTGATGATTTTATATGTTATATTCATAATATTGACAATGTTATTGATCATCATCTTTCAGGTCAACTATCGATCGAACTAAACAAGTCAAACCTATTTGTCACACAATTATTATCTTTCATCATGATTCCCTTCTATATTAAGAGCTTAATCATACTAGGCTAAACATATTCAAATAAAATGCAACTAGCTTTACTTTTATATCAATTTAGGCAAAAATAAGAGGGTGTCTTTCTTTTTGATAATGCAAGTGTCTTTCTTTTTGAAATTATCAAAGGTGATATCTCACTTTTATTTTGTATGAAAAGAGTATTTCATCCTCATATATAATTATCCGACTTCTCTACTATATATATATTATTATTATTATTATTATTATTATTATTATTATTATTATTTCTCACCTATATTCTAAACTAGGAGTGCATTCTAAGTAGCCATGAACCTATAACCAAGGCTATAAATAAGTCAAGTTTTGGGATGTTCAAGTTTGTTTGATAAGATAATTTTGTGTTCTTAAGTTCTTAGATACTTAGATATAAGGATCAAATACAACAGGATCTAACTTGACTCAGTTGATCATATCAAATCAACCAGGGGTACTTACAACTTCTACTTTGCAAAGTACAAAAATAGTGGATCTATTTTAGAAAAATTATTAGAATGCCAAAATTATAAGCCCTTTTTTGGAAATGTATCGATGTCTCTATACAGAGAAAAGCTAGCACTAAATAAGATGTCTCCTTGTAAAGGCATAAGTACGTAAGGCGAGACACTTAGAATTCTCTATTCATTTCTACCGTTTATTCCATCTTCTCCCTACCACTTGCCTAACTTGAACGTCGGAGTACCTGCACAGGGGAGCCCTCGCAAGCCCAATTGCTAACATTTTCTTCCCTCTACATTCTTTTTTGATACGCAGGACCGCTTGGGGACACCTTCCTCCAGCTTAGAGTTTTCTCACAGTCGACATCGAAATCACCTGACCAACATATCATCTTCCCCGATTTTAGACAAGATCTTTATGCATGTAAATAAGGTGTATGTGTGTATTTTTCATAAACATAAAATGATATTTATGTTAATTAAGCATCTAGCTTCATTGTTATCATATGATATTTATGTCTATAGATTTGATTCGATCTGATATGAGGGCACCATCAATGAGGAGGTTGGTGGGGTTAGAGGTCTTCTAGGCAAGTCTCTATGTCTCTATTACAGTCAAAGAGAGTTAGAATGAAAGTCAAAACGGATCTTGTATAACCACTCCAACACTCAAACAACTTCGGTGATTGAAAAACGAAGGAAATGAAACAGTCGAGTAAGAAAAAAGTGGCTAGAAATGTTTCCACATACCTATGCTCGCAAGTGCAGATTCATTTAAAAGTATTGCAAAGAATTATTGTGCCATCTTTTTGTTGGAACTTTTGCATAAAATAATATATAACGTAATCGAAAAAGGATTCCTTTATAGATTCATGCGTATACGGTATATTCATTCTTACTACTCTATCACATAGTCGAGTTATCTTTGTTGCATATAACAACTTTGATTTGGATGTAGATCTCAGCACAATTAAAATATTTACACCTCTATGCACATGAACACGTTTTTCGTTCATCACATGAACTCAGATTTGGAGAAGCACCACTTTTGTGGTGCTAGCCACACAAGGATGTTCGACCAAGAGCAAGAGGAAGAAGAAGAAGATGATGAAAAGTCTCTTGTGAAAATTTCACTCAAAAAGCCTTTTATATTCATTCAAGGGATACCAAGGGTTTTCCTGCCTTTTGGTCTACTTTTTCTATTAATGATGAGTTAATCTCCATTAATCTTCTTAATGGGTTGGATTAATATATTAAATTATCTATTAATTCAATAATCCAATGAGTAAAACCCATTAATCTAAATGAGTCTGGTGGGACAAGGGTCAGACGACATCAAGTGGGTAGGCTTGAGGAGAAGGTCCTTCGTTGGAGGGGGATTGTTGAGTTACAATTATTGCAAATAAAGTCCCACATTAAAAACACATGGAAATTATCATGGACTTATAAAAGAAAGATATTTTCATTGATATGAGGCCTTTTGGGTAAAACTCAAAAATAAAATCATAAGGGTATATGTTCAAAGTGGATAATATGATATCATTATAGAGATATCTTAAGCCTTTTGGTTATAATAATTGATCAAATTGTTAATGTAAGTCCTAAGAGTTAATCAAGAGTTGATTGACTTAGGAAATATTATATCATATTTCATTAATAAAAGGTTATGCTTATTATATTTATTTTAGATTTATGCCAGATTAATAATTATAATAATATCCTAGTGTAGTAGGTTCTAGTTTATAGCATATCAATTGTGGGAGACTATAGATATATATAGAACACTACTCTAAACTATTCCTAGTCAAGCACTGATATATAAAGACAATATTAGTATATTGAGAATAGCATGTAGGTCAATTGATGACGTAATCTCATAAGTCATGGATATAAGATATCAAGTTGACACATATGTATATATTAGAGAATATGTACTAAATTGATTCACTGGGTATGCAATAAGTTATTGTTGGTCCTCGTGGGTGTTTTAATGTGATCAACCAAGTTGGTTAGGTCCTGCCTTGTGTTTGATCCCTGTGTCTGAGTGTGCAGGAGCTTAGGAGCGCAGGAAGTCGAGCGGAAGACGCAGCTAGCGAGAAGGACGACATGAGAAGGGAGCCAAAGGGCTCGGTGCGTCCGAAGGACGAGAGAGCTGCGGAAGAGTACTCCGGTGGACGAGAAGAACGTGTGCGGCGTTCGAGGGACGAGAAGCCGGACGGAAGCCTGCTCGAGGAGAAGGCCGGAAATTGGGTTCGGGTGAGCCCTATTTAGGTTGGCCGGAATCACCCAAAAGAACGAGACTTCGGAAGACGAAGCAAAGAAGCAACCAAGCTGGAAAAGCTGCCAGCCAGCTTGGAGGCGCCTCCATCAGGCTTGGAGGCGCCTCCAACTTGAGGGCGCCTTCAAGCCCTATTGAAGGCGCCTCGGACCCGGCAGATTTGAACGTTAAGCTTTTGGATAAAGTTTTATCCATCCACTCGATGGAGGCGCCTTGGACCCCTGTTGGAGGCGCCCTGGACCCTCGAGATCAGATTTCCAGAGGCTATTTAAAGGCCCCTGGAACTAGAAATTGAATAACAACTCAAGCAATCAATTCTGTAGTACTTCCTACCAACTAGTGAGCATTTTAAGTGTGTAAAAGGCTTCTCCGCCTTCAGCAAAGGAGTTTTCTTACTGCGCTTTTCTTACTGCCCTGGATTAACAACCCTCTTGGTTGTAACTAGGTTAAATTCTGTTTCCTTTTATTTCTGCTATTACTTTTATTATAGTTGCTTTACTTTTGAGTTGAAAGATCCGAGGAGGGTATCGTTTTAATTTTTTCAGAAGCAATTCACCCCCCTCTTGCCGGCCTCTGCTGCACCTATAGTTATCTGGAGGGATGTGAGTGATGTAGATGAGATCTATCTCTTCCATATGACATAAGTGATATCTGTGGGTCCTTTGATTAAATTGGATACAAGAATATATAGTCATGCTCAAATTAGTCAATATAAGATATTTAGCTTATTTGATTTAGTGTGTCTACTTAGGATCAAGAAACATAAATTTTTTTAAGAGAATGACATTGTCTATGCCTCATCGATTAATTTAGATATTAAGGATAGAAGGATTGAGTTATACAAGATAATAGACATGGACAGGTTAGGTCGGATATCAACATTCGTGTCCTCCTCACCATCCTCTAGCTCCGTTAGCCATACTGATGAAGAGGGAGACGAAGAGGAGGATGACAATGAAGAAGAGGAGGAAGTGTTGGAGAACCGCAACTTGCTTGCTAAGGAAGAGGACAAGCTGGAGAGGAAGATCTTATGGATCATCGGCTCCGGAAATGGCTTCGAGACCCTCAAAGCCAACTCTAGTCAGTCCAATGCCATCGGCGACCACAACATTTGTGTCAGTGTATAGGAGGAGAACGACTACTCGCTCGAGTGCATTCATGGGTTTCACCACGAGATGCTTCCGCTAAGGCAGCAAGGGACGAAGCAGGTCACCGACGAGAATGCAAGCTGAAATTCTGGGCTCAAAGTCCTGATCACTGGGAATGTGAATGAGCTGATCGGAGATGGAGCAGGGTCGGGCTGTAAACAAGCTGAGCTGAGCTTTAGGATGTTCAAGCATGTTTGATAAGATAACTGAATCAAGCCAAGCCGAGCTTAAAATGAACCAAGCCTTCAAAATAATTGTTCAAGGATAGTTTGATTTATTTTTTATGAGCTTGAGCTTGTTTGAAGTTTGACTTGAGCTTGGTTCATTTAGATGTTATCGAGCTCTCAATTCAAACTTGGTTAATTTAGATGTTATCAAGTTCTCAATTAAAGCTTGTTTGATTATTTGAAACTTTTACTTGTTTGATTGGTTATTGAGTTTGATAATTTAAAATTATTTTTTTATATTTTTTTATTTATTTAGCTTATTGATAAGAGTTTTATTAATGAACATGGTTCGTGAATATTGTTCATGAACATTGTTCATGAACGTTGTTCACGAACATTATTCGCGAACGTTTGTTCACGAACATTATTCGCGAACGTTCTTCACGAACATTATTCGCGAACGTTCTTCACGAACATTATTCGCGAACGTTGTTCACGAACATTAATAAGATGAACACATATATATTCAAGCTTGTTTGTTTAGCTTAACGAGTTGTTCAAGTTTATTTATTTAATTGATCTTGTGTATATTGAACGAACATAAATAAATTCTTACTAAGTTGAACATCAAACTTGTTCACAAACGTTTGATTCATTTACAACTCTAAATAGGAGGGTTCTCCAACGAAATTCTCCTAGAGGCCGCCAACCTCCACAACAAGGTACTGAGCAATAAACGCCAACGGAGTTGTGCTTTCTACATCTAGATTTTCTTTGCTATTCAATAAAGAAAACCTTCCAATTATGTTTTGGTTTTGCCTTGTAGTTTATGAAAATTCAAAACTTTCATAGTAGTAATGCCTCATTGAGATCAAAGCCTTGACTTTTTTCATAAAGAGAAGAATGGATGAACTGCAAGCCTAATTGGCAAAATTTAAACCAAATAATACCTTCATTAGGGTGACCAAAATAGTAGCTGATAAAACCAAATAATACATTTATACATGAGCGCAAGTAAATTAGGACATGGACACTAAAACTTGCAAAAACTGTAGGACCGATAAGCACATGAGCGGGGGTAAATCATATGTATTTAAAAAACTTTACCTTTTTGAAATTCAAAGGAAAAGTGAGTGTGCAGCAGAATAAAAGAAAAGAAAGCATGAGAAAAATAGATCTCGGTTATTTGGTTTCGAGCCTTCGATGACTAGTACTCCAAGACCTATATTCCTTGGACCTATCTGTAGGGGAATCGGTGGTGGCTTGAAGGGGGTTGGATATACGACACTCCTAAATACTTGCTTCCTACACTTGTTAGTTTGCGCAACGATAATACAAACTAATATGAATACAAAGAAAGCTAAAGACAAGAAAGAAATCAAACCAAGCTACACAATCATTCAACGTGGTTCGGATATTGTTTGCTCTTACTCCCGGCAAACTCCGGCTATCTCAAGTCACTCCTTGTGGGTGGAGAAGCCTCACAACAACACCAACCAAGACTCTTGAGACTAGTAGACTACTAATTAGGGTTTACCACCACTAATTTCATAAGAGATAACCAAGCTTCCAAGCCTTGGTTATATAGGCCGTGCGTTGGAAACTCCACCTACTAGTTGACTGCCCTATTGTGGAAATTCGACTGTTACATCCAAACAGATCGATACCAGTCGACTGGTAAAAGTATCAGTCGACTGCTCCACACTGGTCTAGCGAACAGAAATATTCTGTTCGCTCCCAGTCGACTGCACCAGTCGACTGGTGAAACTAGCAGTCGACTGGTACCCGAGTACAATCTCTCAGTACTCGGACCCTCACCCTTACGACTCATTTGACGCTTCCTTCGCAGCCTCGATCTCTTTCCTTCAAGCCTACTTCCTTTGGCTCTCGTCCCTTGGATGCATTCAAGTCTGCGGCTCGTTCCCAATGTCATCCTTCGTGTATACCTCGAAGTTGCTTCCCTCGGCCCTTGTCCTTGCTGCCTTGTCCACGATCCCTCGGATGCTCCATCATTCACCGGACCCGAAGCCGTCAACCTGAGTCACATGTGTATCCTGCAGACCTGCACACTCACATACACATATCAAATACAAGGATGAACCTAACTTAAACCATTTGCCCAAACACATGGTCACACAGACCATTGAGATTGCTCCAACAATCTCTAACTTTTTGATGTTTGGCAATACGTTTAAGTTAGGGAAAACATAATAGCAAATAAACATGCTAAAATAATGTACTTACGTTGCCAAGGCTATACACTTAGACTTATACTGTCGAATGGACTTATGTTGTCAAGGCTACACATTTGGACTTACACTGCCGAAACAATGCAGCATGCATTGGAACCTATCCCAAGGCTCCCCCTACACCTACGCTCCCCAATGAGCTAGGATTTTTCTCTCAGGGCTTTTTAAGAACCTATCGCAAGGCTCCCCCTACACCTATGCTCCCCAATGAGCTAGGATTTTACCATAGGGCTTTTTAAGAATCTATCGCAAGGCTCCCCTTGCACCTACGCTCCCAATGAGCTAGGATTTTCATTACCGCAAAGGTATTTTCAGGTTTTTTCAACTAAACCTTACTTCTCCCCCTTTGCCTAACATCCAAAAAGTTTTTCAAAAATATCTCAATTGTTGAAAATTTGTCATCCAAATTGACCCTAAACTTGTATATTCATCCCCCATGAATCTCATACACCTGAACGTGTTGACACGGTCACAAACCAATGCTGAAAACAGTTTCAGACTGGCATCAGTTGACTGCCCCAGTCGACTACCCTTATCAAAACAACACACAGAATCATTCCGTGTCCAATTTTCACTGTTACCAGTCGACTGGTAACTGTACTAGTCGACTGGCACACTATTTTTAACTTATCCTACATTCTGAACCCAATTTCAGAAATGCACCAATAATTACACAGACATCCAAAAATCTCTAAATTTTATGGAGAGGTCTATTTTACCTTTATCTACTTGGAAAAAATATATTACAAAATGTATCTATCACCAGTCCCAAGATTGACACAAGATCCAAAACTAAATAAATGGTTCAATTGAATCTCAACCTAAAGTCCTAGTTTTAGCTTCCTCTTGATGTATTTGCCCATACTAACCCACAATACATCCCTAGCATTGATTTATATGACATCTATACATCGAAAACCAATTATCATACTATATGACTCCAATGTCATATTTCCAAGCATGAAACACAACTTAATTGTGCTAAAACCCTAGGTTTGAGACTCAAGTCCGTCTCCAAACCACTTGGCACATTCCATGACCCAACCTAAACTCCCAAGTAAAACCCACTTGAAATCCATTGGCCATGGGTCCCAACATGACTCTTTGAGCTCTCTCTAGAGCTCTTAACCTTAGCCACATCCCTTGGTGACTCATCCACAATAGCTAGGCTACATCCGTGCACCTCCGGTGACACTTGGCCTACAAACCTAACTTTCTTAATCTTGGACACCTTGTCCTTGGTTAATTTCTCCTTATCTTTAAATGACTTTCTCTTGTCATTTGTTGGCTTCTCATTGCTATAGTCATATGCAACCATAGCATACGACTTTCCCTTAGCCTTGGAGACATTAGATCAGTATTCCCGATCTATTATTGTTGGGTCTTTGGCTACCCAACACCATACCTAAACGCTTAGATCCTACACTGAATCTTTCTAGGGGTTTCTCCAACTTATCAAGCTTGATATGCCCACCTTGGACATTCCTAGACCTACCCTTCCTAGGCATGTGTCTCCCCTTCTTGGGATTAATGTCTAGGGTGTCCTTAGGTCTACCGTTTCTAGATTTATCATGCATAGATACCTTAGGATTTTGATCTACATTAGCCCTACTTCTATCATGATATTTGAAACCAAAATTTTACATGGGTAAATAATAAAAATTATTCCTAGCATGCATGGGAGTATAAGAATTAAACCTTGAATTGCAATTCAAGTTAGGGTATACCTCCAGGAATCCCCGGCAACGGCGCCAAAATTTGGTGTCGACCATTTTCATGTCACTTGGCACATCAAATTAATAAAGATTGAAACTCATTAAAATTAAAACAAGTGTTATAGTAAGGAGTCCCAAGTCGTATTTTTCCAAGGATAACTAGTAAGTGTATGTGAATTCTTGAATTGGTTCCAAACATACTCTTAAATCATCAAGGTTAATTCAACATCAACTAATGGAACTTAAATGCATCAGTGAAGCAAGAAAAGCAATCACTAAACCTTTATTTGGTAACCACAATCCATCATCACAATTAAACTCAAAAACTCAAACAAAATGAGAATTCATCATTCTACACTCAACATTCAACATTTAAGCATTCGGATTGCCTACTAAATCACTGTTTTTCATGAATAGAGGTAACCATCAAATAAGCTCAAAAACACATTCATATTCAATCTTCATCACAGTCACAACAAAAGATAATGCATAGCAAAATGTTAGCTAACTAAATAACCAAAATCAAACAACTAATGTAAATCAAACTCCTAATTCCAAACTAAAACTAAATTGCAAACTAATTGGTTACCTTAACAACATTCGGATTGCAGAAGTTCAACAAATTCAGAATTGCAAGTAAGAACATCAGGATTAGGTTTGACAGATAGAAATTCTGAAAAAGAATTACAATAAATGGAAACAAGAAGAAATGATAAGGAAGATGGATCAGATCTGATGATCTGAGCTAGTTTGAGAACAAATTAAAGACAAAGATAAAGAAAACAAAACCTAAATGACATTCCACATCCCAAATCGGATCAGATCTTCCTCATTCTGTCAAAAACAGGGTCACCTCTGGAAAACATCCTTCGGGCAACCACCGGTGAAGAACAAAACTTCCAACTAGTACATCCTCTCGATCACAGCCTCTGGAAAACATCCTTCGGGCTCATAGATCGGCTACACTCACAGCATACGAAGAACAACAGCTCAACTCTGGGAATTTGCATCACTCGGCCAATTGATCAGATCAGTGCGAATTCAGCAGATGAATTGGAGATGGAGTGGAATCCGGATGCTTCTGGGAATCGCCCTTCGAGCTCCGGTTGCTGATGAAGATCGCAGAACATGGAAACCGCCCTCTGCCTGGATTGCGAACGGTGAACCAGAGTCGAGCTTACGGACTGGGAAACACCCTCGCCCGCAATTTGACCTCGGATGATGAACACCAGAAGCTAGGAGATCGTCGGTGACGAAGAATCTCTGCTCACAGATCTGGAATTGTGGAAGGGACCTGCGACCGTCGCGCGAAGAAGAAGCAGTAACAGTGTAGAAATCGCGAAGCCGAGCCCCAAACTCACTGTAGCTTCTCGCGAGGTTTTTATATCCCTTTCAAATTAAATCTAACGGTCTAGAATGTTTCAAGTTTGATCAACGGTTGTGATATCTTCAGATCTGGATCAAACTTCCTGGATCTTCATCTATGGCTGTGATGTGCTTTCTCGTAGCTCGGATGTACCAGATCCTTGACGGATGGCTCAGATATCTCCGATCTTCAATGGACGGTCTAGAACACTCCAAGGCTTGATCGACTTGATTAGCCCTTGATTTAAGCCCAAGTGTGGTCCAATCTGATCGGGTCCATGACCCTTTTGATGCATACAAAGTAATAATCAAATATTAGCATCAAATACCATGAAAATAGCTAATTTGCAATTAAATCCAAAATCATATGCAATTATGAAATATGATGTAAATGTGAGATTAAGCTATGAGTAGACCAATAAAAATATGCATTATGATTCAAAATACTATAGCAAAATCATGGTTATTAGTATATCTCCCTTACCCTTGAAGCTCCCCCTTAACTCTTGCTTCTCTTCTTCTTCTCTCATTTCTTTAGATGCACAAGCTTCTTGATATCACTCTTCTTGGGGCATTTTGTGTGGTAGTGTCCCTTCTCCCCACATGTGAAGCATACAATGCACATTCTCCTTCTTTGAGCTTCTTAATTTTTACAACCCTTGTTAGTGTTTAAATTAACTTGAATGAGTTTAGGAGTTACCTTCTTCTTACCCAATGGGCACCTACTCTTGTAGTGCCCCTTCTCATTGCACCCGAAGCAAATGATGTTGTCTTTTGACTTTGCTTCGTTGGAGGTGCTCACTAGGTTGACCTCCAAGAATGTGGATGATGTCTCATTTTCCTTGAGACATCTTAGATTCTTCTTCAACTCTTGAGGATGTGGGTGATGTCTCATTTTCCTCATCCACACTTGTGGATGGCCTCTCTTCATCCTCCTTCTCCTCGGATGTGACCGAATTCACTTCCTCTTCGTGTGTAGGCGTGAGCTCTTCCCATTGAACCTTCTTTATATTGCTCCATAAATCATGAGCATTCTCGTACTCATCTACACACCTCATCACATTAGAAGGCAACATATTAATTAAAATTGATATTACCTTATTGTTTGCCTCCGATCTTGAGGTTTGCTCCTCCGTCCAATACCGTGGTCAGAGCTTCTTTCCCTTCTTGTCCTTCGGGACTTCGAATGGTTCCTCGACGCCCATTATCGTGTCCCAATCAGTCTCAAAGAAGACCTCCATCTTCATCATCCAATAGGTGATATCCCATAAGCCTTCGCCTTCCAACTTTGGCGGTTCAATCAAGCCGGTCATCTTCTTAGCTTCCTCGGCGGTCAGTCCGACGGAGAGCGACCTTGCTCTGATAGCACTTGTAGGGGAATCGGTGGCCGATTTGAAGGGGGGGTTGGATAGACGACACCCCCAAATACTCGCTTTCTACACTTGTTAGTTTGCGCAACAGAAATACAAACTAATATGAATACAAAGAAAGCTAAAGACAAGAAAGAAATCAAACCAAACTACACAATCATTTAACGTGGTTCGGAGATTGCTTGCTCCTACTCCACGGCGTGTCCTTGAGATGGACGATCCCTATTCGTCGATGAATTAGCCCCCGGCAAACTCCGGCTATCTCAAGTTGCTCTTTGTGGGTGGAGAAGCCTCACCACAACACCAACCAAGACTCTTGAGACTAGTAGACTACTAATTAGGGTTTACCACCACTAATTTCGTCAGAGATAACCAAACTTCCAAGCCTTGGCTATATAGGCCATGGGTTGGAAACCCCGCCTACCTGTCGACTGTCAAAACCATCAGTCGACTGACCTCTTGTGGAAATTTGACCATTACATCCTAATGGCTTGATATCAGTCGACTGCTCCACACTGGTCGAGCGAACAGAAACATTCTATTCGCTCCCAGTCGACTGACCTAGTCGATTGCACTAGTCGACTGGTGAAACTAGCAGTCGACTGGTACCCTAGTACAATCTCTCAGCACTCGGACCCTCACCCTTACGACTCATTTGACACTTCATTCGCAGCCTTGACCTTTTGCCTTCAAGCCTACTTCCTTTAGCTCTCGTCACTCGGATGCATTCAAGCCCGTGGCTCGTCCCCAATGACATCCTTCGCGTATGCCTCGAAGTCGCTTCCCTCGGCCCTTGTCCTTGCTGCCTTGTCTACGGTCCTTTGGATGCTCCATCCTTTACCGGACCCGAAGCTGTCAACCTGAGTTACATGTGTATCCTGTAGACTTGCACACTCACATACACATATCAAATACAAGGGTGAACTTAACTTAAACTCTTTGCCCAAACACCAAAACACATGGTCGCAAGGTGACAACGTGATCGGGAAAGAGGGCGACAAGAGGGGAAATGGACGACAGTACTCGCCACCGTGGTTGTTCCTTTGTGCTCCGCTGGTGAAAGAGGTGGTTGCGATGGCGCTAGGCAGGGATGCACGAGGAAGAGGGGCGGTGATCGACGAGTGAGCTTGGCACCGCCGGTGCGGTGATAGTGGCAGCGACATCACTAACGCACGTATAGGCGGTGATGAGGAGCGGAGATGAAGAAGGGAAATCGGGAGAATGAGGAAATCAGGAATTTAGGGCTTAGGTTAAATACTTATGTTAACTTAATTAAACTCTAAGTTAACTCCTCAATCAACTCTCACTTAATTAGTTATTTCAAACAGGCTTTCCCTAATCCCAATTCATTCATCTCCTTAAATGTGTCATACGGACTTCGCTTAAATCCTGAAAAATTTCTAAAAATAACTAGAAAATCCAATAAGGTTATTACTCCAATAACACTTATTATTTAATTTGTCATATCTTACAAGCATTTTCCATTACAAACTTTTTAAGTAATTCTTTTGTGTATTTTTATTAATATACATAATTTTCTTCATTAGTTTGTTTAATTTGTAAGCCTAAGAAAATGTTTGTTTACCTACCAAGCTCATTTCAAATTCTTGTTCCATTAAGGTTATAATTTCTTACAAAAATTTTGAATTTGTTGAGTTAAATATTATATCATCTACATAAACCTGGGCTATAAAAATATCTTACTTAAAGTTCTTTAAAAAAAGGGTTAAGTCAACTTAACCTTAGTTGAATCTTTTAGAAATTAAATAAGTAGATAACCTTTTATACCATGCCTTAAGTTCTTATTTTAGATTATATAGTGCTTTCTTTAGTTTGAGTACGTGGTTAGGATGATCTAGACTTACAAACTTGGGTGGTTGGTCTACATAAACTTCGTCCTTGATTATCCCATTCAAAAAGGTAGATTTTACATCTATTGGGTAAAGTTTAAATCTTTTATGGGTTACATAGCTTAGTAGCATTCTAATAGATCACTCAAGTCTAGCAACTGGGTATAAGTTTTATTATAATCAAGTTTCTCTATTTAACTAAACCCTTAAGCTAATAATCTAGCTTTGTTTCTAACAAACTTCCTTTTTCATTTAGTTTATTTTTAAAAACTCATTTTGTTTCAGTGAATTTTTTATGTTTGGGCAATTATATTAAATCTCAAACTTTACTTCTTTCAAATTAGACCAATTCTTCTTGAATAGCTATAATCAAATCTAGTTCAAGTAACGACTCTTCTATTATTTTAGGCTCAATTTTTGAAATTAGTGTAATTTGGCTTAGATTTCTAAATGTCAATATGGTTTAGGCCTTCAAATCTGGGTCATCTATTATTTGTTTAATTGAGTGGTTTGAGCTAACTCTTATTATTCTAGACTTAGTTTGTGTTTGATGATTTTTTTCTGGGTGAGTTAGTTCATTTTTTTGTTCTTCTATTTGATTTAGGGTTTCACTATCTCCCCCTTGATCAGAGCTAGAGCTGACAAAGTCTATTGGTTCAAATTGGGTTTGACTTTAGTCAGATTTTTTAGGGTTAGAGTTTTTATCAAATTTTATATTTATTGTTTCCTCAATTGTTAGGGTACTTTTGTCGTATACTTTATAGGTTCTACTATTTAGAGAGTACCTTACAAAAATTTCATTTTAAATTTTTGATGTAAATTTTCCTAAATATTCTCTTATATTTAAAATATAGACATTACATTTAAATACTTTAAAATAATTAATATTAGGTTTTTTATTATAATAAATATCATAGGAAGTTTTATTATGTATTTTATGAATTTTTTTTTCTATTTTGGACATATCAAGTTGTACTTATAACTTTAGCCTAGAAATATTTGAGTAGTTGATATTCATTAAGCCTTGTTCTAGTGGCTTCTTGTAAGGTTCTATTTTTTTTTCAACTACTCCATTTTCTTGAGTTGTTTTAGGACATGAGAATTCTTGGTGATAGTCATTTTCTAAGTAGAATTTTATAAACCTATGGTTTTTAAATTCTCCACCATTATCGCTCTTAATTCTTTTGACTTTTAAATCTTTTTTGTTTTATGTTTGTTTACAAATATTACTAAATATTTCAAATATTTCATTTTTGTTTCTTAATAATTTTACCCAAGTAAATTTTGAATAATCATCAATTATTATTAAACAATATAGACTACCATTGATTGATTTAATTCCATATGAGTCAAACAGAACTAAATGTAGTAATTTTAGTATAGAATTGGTTTGAGTTTGATTAGTCAGTTTGTGATTTAATTTGATTTATTGTCCTTATTGGCAAGCATTATAAATTATTGTTCAAAGTTAGGTAAATTTGGTAAACCTCTAATTAAGTCATTTAACTTCGTAATATTTCAAAAGTGAGTGTGGGATAGTCTTCTATACCACAGCCATGTTTCCTCTTTTTGTATCAAGTGATACTTAAGTAAGGAGTTGGTTAGGTTAATTGCATAGATGTTGTTATGTCTAAATCTCTTAAGTCTAATATTAGGATTATCTGTGTGCTTAATCAAACATTTAGACGACAAATCTAACCTTATAACTGGTATCACATAATTGGTTAATGCTAAGTAAATTAAATTTAAAGTTTTCAACAAGTAGAACTTTTCTAATAATAAAATTAGATTTAAGTTCAATGTTACATATCTCAATTACTTTTAAGTTTGTCGTTATTTCAGAAATGCACGTTTTTCAAAAAATAAAAATGAAAAACGTGCAAACTAAACGCACCCTTTGGGTTTTAATTGAATTAATAAAGTTAATTCAAAGTTTAATTAATTAAATTTAAAAGAGTTTAATTAATTTTAAAACATTTAATTTTAGAAGGTTAATTTATTTTAAAATGAGGATTCATTTAAAAAGTTCAATTTTAAAAAGTTAATTAATTTTAAAAGGTTAATTATTTAACAGTTTAATTTTGATTAGAGGTTGTTTACGTTTTTAATATTATTTAACATTTATAATTTAATTATTAAAGATTAATTAGTTAGTTTTAATTTTTAGGTTTAACTTAAAAATTTTAATTAATACTTATTCATCTCATCCGATTTATATTTTCAACTAAGGGAGTTCTACAATTTTATGTGACGTTTAGTATCAAATCTTATTTTGAAAATAATTTGACTTTAAGTTTGATTCAGATTTAACCGTTAGTCAATTAAATATACATCTCTAAAATCGACCTCCAGATTGTGGCGAGGCACAAGGCCTTTCTTAATTATTAGTGAAATAAATATTTTGTTTGTTAAGCTGGATTTGTATCCAAGTTCAGATTCGTTATAGATCGATCTTTGGGATCCAAGTATCATATATAAATTTTTGGATCTCGTTGTAAAATTTTCTAAAAGTTCTCTAAATTTTACAACTTTACCTTTCAATTTAGAATTTTCTTCTTCAAATTTTGAAACTAGTTAGATTTTTAGATTGAACTGGTTCAATTGTTGGATTTGATTTAAGTTGTTCCTTAAGATCTTAATTTTTCTTAAGGAGTAGTTTAATTTCTTTTTCAAATATAACTAATTTTTTATTCATGCATGCAATGATTTAAAAAAGTGAATAGATAAATTAGAGCTTACCTATTTGGAAACTTCAAAAATCGATACGGATCAATGACTTGACTCGTATTCAGACTCGTCTTCTTGTTCCGACCCACTTTCTGATTCCGACCCACTTTCTGATTCCGACCTGGCTGCCATTAGTGTAAGGTAGTTGTTCTGCTTCAGTTCATCATTGTCCAATTCTTCCGAAGATAACTAGTCCCAAGTCACTTTGACGGTCTTCTTCTTCTTAAACTTCTTTGGCTTGTCTTCCTTGATATTTGAGCACTCGTACTTGTAATGCCCCTTTTTGTTGCACCTGAAACAGGTGATGCTTGATTTGTTGGAGTTGGGCTTGATCATTTTCTGAAGGTCCTTCTTGCTGAAGTTCTTCTTCTTCCTAGTAATTAAATATCTTCCTCACCATATTTACAAGTTGCTCTGCTTCATCTGAGTTTGAGTCAGACTCAGATTCTAACTCAGGTTTAGTCTTGTTCTTTGCCTGGTTTATGAGACCTGCAAAAAAGGCAATATCCTTGTCAATCTGTTTGGCGTTAGTATGTTCGTATAATTCTAGTTCGTAAAATAGTTCTTCTAATTTTAACTTTGAGAGATCTTTCAAAACTTTATAGGCATCTACAATTGATGTCCATAATATATTTCACGGAAATGAACTTAGGGCGTACCTTATGATGTCCCGATTTTCCAGTTGGTGGCCATTTAGGTGGAGCTCGTTCAGGATATCCGTGATCCTGTAACTGATTGGTGGCTTTTCTATCTGGTATCTTTATATTAAATAAAGAATTTAATAAAAGATCCCGTTTTGTTACTTTTACGTCGTTGGTGCTCTCGTGCAGCTCAATCAATTTATCCCAGAGTTCCTTCACATTCTTGAAAGGTTCGGCCCGGTTGAGTTTCTCTTTAGTAAACCCACATTGAAGAGTGTTTTGTACTTTTGAGTCAATTTGAGTTTTTTTTCTTCATTTCTAAATTCCTATTTCTGGGTTGAAGGTTACTTTCGTTGCTTCATCGATTGACACTTTATATTCTTGTCGAATGGAGAACCATTGATCGATGTCTGTCTTTAGATACACTTCAATTCTCTTTTTCCAGTATGATAAATCATCGCCGCTGAAGAGTGGGGGGTGAGCAATGTTGTACCCTTCACTTTAGGTCATTTGGATCAACACTTGTACCAAAGAAAATCAAAGAAAAAATGAATTGTCTAGGTCTTGGGTAAGTAGTGTGGGAGGTAAAAGAGAAAATAGAGTTCAAGTGGTGTTACACTAATTTCAAGTAATTCGGAGAAATCGTAACGAGAAGACTTATCTGAAGAGGTAATTGTACTAATTCAGATACAATTAAAAAAAACTCAAAATTAAAAAACCCCAGCGCAATTGGTGGTTGCACCAATTTAGAGCAACCTGATTCCGATATCACTTATAAGATCAATGAGCATGTAAGAAAGGGTTGAATTATGTGTATTTAAAAAAAATTATTTTTTTTGAAATTCAAAGGAAAAGTGAGAAAGCACAAGAAAAATATAACACAGTCGATTACTTGGTTTGAAACCTTCGACGACTTCTACTCTAAAACTCATGTCCCTTAAACTTATCGATGAGTATTTCACTAAATTTTCTACCGGTAAACTCCTAGTAGAGTAATCAAATATAAGATTATGAAGAACGACAGTGTAACAAACATACACTGCCTTAGCAATATAGTAAATAACTTTAATTAAATTGTTAACAACACGGATATGTCAAAGTTGAATGCTTGTGTGTCGATATGCTGGCAACGTTAAAAGTTGTAGATTAGTAGCACAACAAAATCGAAATGGCAAAATGGTTGTATGAGCTCGTATAGAAGTTATGTATAAGTTGTTGGCTGAACATGGCTTTTAAGGAATGTTGAAGCACCTCCAATCTCATCCGAGATGCCTTTAACCCCAAACTTGATCTCACAAATTCTAGCTTTATTAGCTCATAAGCCCTCTCTGCCTTTATCCGTGCGAGCGCGCCTCCAAGTGCTCCAAGGGATCTCCAATGTACTCTGAGGTGCCTCCAACACACTCCAGGGCGCATTCGCGCAGTAAACTTATATCCCCAAAGTTTATATGCGTGTGGACACCTCCGCTAGGTCCAAGGTGCCTCCACACAACTCCAAGACGCTTCCTCGCACCTCTGAAACACCCCGGACATTGTTCATCCGAGGCTTGTTTATGCAATTCAATCTTGTAAATTCATGTTAGCCCAATAACAAAAAATAACCTGTAAAATAAAATTAGCACAGTTTTTCCAAAACTATGATTTAATTATGATATCAATTTAGACATCTAAAATGACTCTAAGTTGAATGATGTTTATAGTTCCACCGGGATTCATTCTCACTAGATCACTCTCCTCCAACGACTTTCATTCACTTACCATTTACAATCACTTAACTTATCTCTTGACCCACCAGACCTTTCTATCGATTGTCAGGTCCACAAATTTAATTAGACTTCAACTAATTGTCAAATCTCACATACCTAGCTAGATTTCTTATTAAATATCAAGTCATATTTTGACCTATCTAGACTTCAATCTTCATACTAACAAAACTTCAACCTAATATCAGATCCTCTAGACCTATCAATTTTTACACACTTAATAAAAATATCAAATCACAAAGAATCTAACTTTAATCATTTATCGTTCATCCAAATCAAAATTCAATTATTAGTGTCATATGCACTTATACAAAATCATATTACCAAGTTGATACACATTGTTCACATCCCCTGCTATTACAAATGCGCCTACAGGAGAAAGCTTCTTTAACAACCCAATTCAGCAACAAAAGGCATCACAAGCACTACCTGATACTATCGACCAAACCATGATTCAATCCCAGAAAGAGGCAAATACCAGATTGAACAAGCTGAGCAAAACTTGCCAAAGATGCATGTCGGGTGCTTAGAAGCATTTCCGGTGAACAATTGCCGGACCAGATTCTTCATACTCTCCCTTGGTAATCCACATCTACATATTTCGAAAATGTAATTATCAAGTACAGTTGGTATATGGAAAAACCCTACCATGGTAGTAGAACTAATGAACAGAGATGTTCACCTGCTGGAAGGTGCTGAGGGATGCAAGGATGGAGCCTCCGATCCACACACTGTACTTTCGTTCCGGCGGAGCAACCACCTTAATCTTCATGCTGCTCGGTGCAAGTGCTGTGATCTCCTTGCTCATACGGTCGGCAATACCAGGGAACATAGTTGATCCACCGCTGAGCACAATGTTGCCATATAGATCTTTCCTGATATCCACATCGCACTTCATGATAGAATTGTATGTTGTTTCGTGAATTCCAGCAGCTTCCATGCCTATCAAGGATGGTTGGAAGAGTACTTCTGGGCATCGGAACCTCTCTGCACCAATGGTGATAACCTGCCCATCAGGAAGTTCATAGCTTTTCTCCACGGACGAGCTGATCTTGGCAGTCTCCAACTCCTGTTCGTAATCAAGAGCAACATAGGCAAGTTTCTCCTTAATGTCCCTTACAATTTCCCGTTCAGCTGTGGTGGTGAATGAATAGCCTCTCTCAGTAAGGATCTTCATCAGGCAATCAGTGAGATCTCGGCCAGCAAGATCCAACCGAAGAATGGCATGAGGAAGAGCATATCCTTCATAAATTGGGACAGTGTGGCTCACACCATCTCCCGAATCAAGCACGATACCTGAGAATATGTGCCACAGGCATCTTAGTTGGGATGACAAAAGTACCAACAGAAATCAACAATGAGAATATACTAACCAGTCGTTCGACCACTGGCATAGAGTGAAAGGACAGCCTGAATAGCAACATACATAGCAGGTACATTAAAAGTCTCGAACATAATCTGTGTCATCTTTTCCCTGTTTGCCTTTGGGTTGAGAGGGGCTTCAGTGAGCAAAATAGGATGCTCCTCAGGAGCAACACGAAGCTCATTGTAGAAAGTGTGATGCCAGATCTTTTCCATATCATCCCAGTTGCTCACAATTCCATGCTCAATTGGATATTTCAATGTGAGAATACCTCTCTTTGACTGTGCTTCATCACCAACATAAGCATCTTTCTGGCCCATCCCAACCATAACACCTGTGTGGCGAGGTCTGCCAACAATACTAGGGAAGACTGCCCTAGGTGCATCATCGCCAGCAAATCCAGCCTTTTTACATGAAGTAAAGAGTCATTTCCAGGTATAAATCAAAGCACTGAAGTGGCCAAAAGGGTTGAATGCTAATCTCCAATGAGCGAAAACTAACCTTGACCATTCCAGTCCCATTGTCACATACAAGAGGCTGGATATCCTCAGCATCAGCCATTTTCTATATATCTATGGCAACACATGTAAGAAAGGAGATTTTTTAACAAGAAAAAAAAATGTTGTGTACTTGACCCAACTGCTATTATACACTAATGATTTAAAAGAGCTTCGAAGATGAAAACATAGTAACTGTTCTTTTGCAGATCTACCACTGCAGTCAAATTGCACGAAAGCTAAAAGAGAAAAACAAAATTTTCCATTATCCGTTTAATTATTTAAAACTCATTGCTTGCTGAATAAGTTAGAAATGTTCAATCAACAATTCTTCAACAAGAAAGTCAGAGCCGAGACAAATTCCACACTTTGAAAGATCAATTCTCCGGAAGCATGGGTTCATACGACAAACTGAAGACTTGACCTGATATTATAAAATAACGATAATAATAATAATAAGGTAAACAGCAAAAGAGAAGAACAGGAATCTCGGATGTCGCGAAATTCGAGCATCCGTTTTGGAAAGCTACGCAAGATCAGATCCCTACGGAAACGCTGTCAAAGTTAAAAAATAAAAAATAAATAACACGAAAAAAGAGAGCACAGAAAATACAGAGGACTGAGATCCGACATCAACTGTACTAGCTGGTTTTAAAGTGGCCTACTTGGGATCACAGCAGTATTAACTTCCACTAAATTGAAACTACTACAGGAACAAATTAGATCGGCGATCTCCCTCAAAACCTAACACCGAAAAAAAAAGAAGAAAAAAACACAGATTTGGCTAGTCAAAACACAACCGATCAATTCGGATTCACTGTATCTGATCTAAAGAGTCAAAATCCGACAAGTAAACAACGCCACGAACCACAGATCCTCATATTCACTGACCTAAGCAGCCAGTTCCAGATCCCGGCGACGCAAGCAACAAACAAGCGAAACCCAACCAAAAAACGCATGGAAGAAGAGATCAAGAACAAGAAGATCTGAGGAGTAGGCGCTAACCTGGTAGAGGACAGCGATCTGAGCGAGATCCGACCTCGAGGAGAGATCGGGACGAGGCTTCGGTGGAGAGAGGGAGTTCTCTCTTCGCCAAAACTAAGATATAGCAATAGTGGTGAGGAAGTAGGTGACTTTCTTTATATAATCTCTGAAGGAGACCAAACCGGTTTAATTAGACCGTGCTTGGACCGGGCTTATCTGGGCCGGCCCATGTCAAAGGAGTCTTTATTGAGGATTAATTCATTGGAAAATTTGACCAAAATATTGTTAGTATACATTATGTACAAGTAGTTAGGGGTTAAAATGATAATATTTTTAAATTTTTATAAGGCATTTTAAAAATAAATAAATCTTAGGGAGTTGAAATGAAAATTTTTGTATATTATCAATACTGTTGATAATAGTGGGTATAATTGATAATTATATGGGTAGTTGTCTCATCAGTTAGATGCAAAATATCCCATTGAATTTCTAAGCTCCTTTTATTAGGGTAAAAATACTTATATTAATTTATCTGCTTATATCTAGTCAAGAGCGGTGATATTGAGTCATTCGACATTTAATATTTTTACAATGACATGATATTATCCACTTTAGATCTAAACCTTCATAATTTTATTTTTGGACTCTACCTACAATGTCTTATATTAATGAAAATATCTTATATCTTTTTAAACTTATGATATTTTTTCATATCTTTTCAATATGAAATTTTGATTGTATTCCAACAAATGGAGTCTCAGTTTCAACGAATTAATGGATAAATTTTTCTTAGTGTACGATCAACCTAAGAACGTTAGACTCATGGATCATCAACTATTAGTATTTTTTGATTTATCCTCATAGTTAATGAAAATATTTTCATAAGATCAAATTGATCATTCTAGAATTAATCGACATAAACTTTATATATATATATATATATAAAGTTTATGTCGATTAACAAAATAATGAGATAAAAAAACTGGAACCCGGTATAATAGCAATGCTTCAACAAATTCTGCCATACACTGAGGGATCCAATAAGGAACTCATCATCTTATTGAACTATTTGAACAATTGGGTTATTGGGCTATGCCACTAATTGTACATTTTCGGGATAAGATTGAGTTAATTAATATGGAACAAAGTTATTATCATAAGATAAGGATTTCAATCTCGATAAAATCGAGGAAAAAAACATTTCTATATATTGATTAACTATAGCTTACTGATTTATCTCCTCGTAGATAGTTATGAGATGAACTATGTAAAATTATTGGGATGACAAATTTTATTTTTTTACTACCATATGAGACTATTTATACTTTACGATTTATCATTTAGTTGAATAAATGATGGTCACTTCTGGGACTAGCCAAGTCATAACGTATAGATACATGCATTATTACAATAATAAAAATAATAATAATAATAACTCTATAATTACAGTCATTGTTATAATGGGTAGACAAATTTATTTCTTATTTTTCTCATTACATTATCTTTTTTACAATTTATTTTATATTCGCATAGTGCGAATTAGTTAGAGGTAATAGATAATTAGGTGACATTTAGTTTATGGGTTTAGAAATGAGAGAATGGATTCATTCCCAAACCTTATATTTGGTTGATGAGAATGGAATCAAGATTTTGGAATGAAACCCAAAAATTTATATATGGATGAAACTCACCCCCTCCTTTGGGTTTTGATGGAATAGGAATGTGAATTAAATTTTAGACAAAAATATCCTTAGTATATTTGTTCAATTTTTTTTATTTTACACTCTCTCCTTGTTTTCTCTCATCATATTTTCTCTCTCCTTTTTTTATCATCACATTTCCTCTCTCAACATACTTTTTCTCTCCTCATTCTATCTCATCACACATTCTCTACTATTTTCTTTCTATATTCTCTTCCATCATACATTCTCTCTCCTCATTTTCTCTCTCTTCATTCTCTTCCATCACACTTTTTCCTTATTTTTTCATCATACTTTCTCTCTCATCACACTTTCTCTCTCATTGTACTTTCTCTCTCCTCAATCTCTCTTAGCATTCTCTCTCTCCTCATTTTCTCTCATCATACTTTCTCTCTCTTCATTTTCTCTCATCACACTCTCTTTTTTTTTTTCCTCTAATCATATTTTCTCTCTCATCATACTTTCTCTCTTCCCAGTCTCTCATTTTCTCGTCACACTTTTTCTCTCTTCATTTTTTTCCATCACTCTTTCTCTCTTAATCCATTTTCTCTCTCATCACACTTCCTCTCTCCTCACTTTTCATTTTCTCTCATAATACTTTCTCTCTCTTTATTTTTATTAGCATACTTCCTCTCTCCTCAATTTCTCATCATACGTTCTCTCTCTTCATTTTTCCCATCACTCTTTGTCTCTCATCATACTTTCTCTTTCCTCACTTTTCCATTTTTTCTCTCTTCATTTTTCTTAGCATACTTTCTCTCTCCTCAATTTCTCATCATATTTTCTCTCTCTTTATTTTTTTCCCATCACTCTTCATCTCTTATCGTACTTTCTCTCTCCTCACTTTTTCATTTTCGCTCATAATATCTTCTTTCTCTTCATTTTTCCCATCACTTTTTCTCTTCTCAATCTCTCCTATCATACACTCTCTCCTCATTTTCTCTCATCATACTTTCTCTCTCTTCATTTTTTCCCAACACACTTTCTCTCTTATCACACTTTCTTTCTCATCATTTTCTCTCATCATATGTTTCTCTCACATTCAACTTTCTCTCTCATCTAATTTTTTGTCTTATTTTCCTATAAGGGCAAAAAAGGAAATTTAGGTTCATTCCGATTAAAAATATTTAACTAACCAAACATTATTTTCAAGAATGATACCCCAGCTCATACCCATTCTCATTCCATAATACTATGATACTCATTCTCATTATGATTCCTAAGAGAGAACCAAACGCCCCCTTAAATTTTTGGTAGTGTATATTATCAGATTTTTTTACTATTTATTTGTTATTTTACAGTTGGCTATAAATTAATGTTATAATTTATTTTCCTCTATAATTTAAGGATGTATTACGAAGAAACGTTGCTAAGTAAGCGCAATCATTTGTTGTTATATTAAAAAAATTGATTTATTTTTATTAAAAAAACTATTTGTATAAATATTATTCTCCAAATAAAAACATTTTTTCTCCTAAATAAAGATTCTTAACAATATTAATATTATATTTAATTAATAGAAAAAAATTAAAAATATTTTTATTTCAATCCATATTTTATTAATTTTAATAAAAAAAATTTACAATAGTAAAATTATCTCAAGTTAATCTAAATTGTTATAAATGAAATACTATCATATTAAAATAATAAAAATATTATTAATTGTGCTTATATTTGCTTAATTTTTTTTGCTCAAAATAAAATTTAGATTTAAAAAAAATGAGAATTTTTATGATAAGGAAAATAAGAAGAGATTTTTACATTTTAATTAATGCAAAGTTGCTTCCCATTTACACGTTGGATGCACGCGAGTGGGAGCCTATCTGGCAACTTTATTTGTGCCAATTATACAAACTGGCGAATGCACGTGGAAATGATGAAAACACAGCTATTTTGTCCCTCCTTTTTAACCTTTTTTTTCCTTATATATATATATATATATATATATTTTATTTATTAAAAAAATTGCTAGCGAAGAAAGCTGTTTTCTTTGCTGTTAAATATAATTGTTATATCTATAAAGCCCATAATTGGGCAGATTCTCTGCGATCGACACGTGTTGATAATCCATTTCAAGATTCTTATTTGCCTCTGCCCCAGGTTATGGTGGATTGATAGGGTATCCAGATTGTCATCACGTATTCACGATTCGAATCTTAACTATGATGAATTTATAGAAATTTTTCTTTTAAATGGAGCACACAATTAAAGGATGTTGGGCTGTCCGCTGTGAATACTTCCCAATTTATTCTCGTGATCGATGGGAAATTTCTATAAGACCGGGCCGGTAATCTCAAATTCGATGTTACCCAGCCTGATTAATCATTTTTTTTTTATTTACCTCCATAGTATTTGATCCAACTTTATCATATCAATTAGAGATATGTCTTCATGAGCTTCATTGAATCGATGATAATCTTGAGATTATTTTAGATAAATTTTGTATGGATAGAGTTTGTTATCTATGTAGTTCTATTCTAGTTATCTTTAAGCAAACCAAGATGGACCTCAATGCACCCTAGGGCCCTAAGAAAACTAGATTTGGTATGCCAATATATGCATTAAAACAACAAATCTACACAGACTGTCGTTGGCTATATCGTCGTGTATACGACAACGAAGATGATTCATTAGAGGTCTTTCTATAACTCCGGATTACATAATTACCTTAGAAATGATGGTTAGTGAAAATTAATCTTCTTCTCAAGCTTATAAATTGTGATCAAAGTGTCAGCTCCTTGGCATGGAGAGGAGTGTGGAGTCTGGGATCATGGCTAGTCTTGTGCTCTGTCTCCATTCCGGTGTTTGCAAATTCGGTTCTCCGATCTAGCCACGAGACGATATCAGAGAACACGAGGTCGATGTGTTCTTGGGACTCTCCTGACGTCAATGCATGCCACATCCCCGGATAAATCTTCAGAGTTTTATCTTCACTGGATGCTGATTCATACAAGCAGTGGCTCACTTTTGGGTCCGTCACTGTGTCAGCATCTCCATGAACGACCAAGAACGGCAAGGAAACCTAAATCATGCAGAATTATCAGCACTGAACTTCGATCATCGCCACGGAAAAGAGAAATTTACCTGATGAAGATTGACTTCTGTGTCCAAGCTGGCCCTGAGAAGTTCATAGCCAGTCTTCAGCCTGACCTTTCCCTTATAGCAGTAAGGATTCTTTCTGATCTGCAAAGCATTTTACTTGCAGTAAAGAAACCTGATCTTCCCAATCGCGAAGAAATTCAGAAACACAAAGATGAATCTTCTTTACCTCCTCCCTCCATTCTGGTCTTTTAACAGCCTTGTCGACGATATCTTCGGTAGGAATCACTCTCCATGTCGGTATGACTCTTGTTAGCAATGTCAGTATCTTGATCACCACTGGACTCGGTTTCATCTCTTCAGCAATCTGCATAGATAGATAGATACATGTTAAAACCTTAGAGTTGTTACACCAAATAGCTTAAATAAGAAGAAAGAACATTAATTAACCTTGCACATTGGAGCCACCAGAACTGCTCCATCCCAAAAGTTTGGTGTCTTCCTGTGAAGGTGGAGAGCCACTGCTCCTCCCATTGACTCCCCAAATAGGTACTTCATCTTCCTTCGGTTCTCTTTTCTCTCTACAAAAAGAACAAACAGAGATTAAGCGATCTATACCTCCTTTTTTTTTCCTTGTATTGGATTTGGCATACATACATACCACAAATGTTGCTGAAATGATCGAAGCAGTCGTCGACGAGCTCATCGAAGTTGGCTACGAAGCCTTGCAGTCCTTCAGATTTGCCATGGCCTTGGTAGTCAATCCCATGAACTGCATAGCCTGCTTTGGCTAGCTGAATTCCAGTTCCTCTCATTGAGATGCTGCATTCCATAGCATACCCTGAAAACAAAAAACAGAAAACAAATCAGATGATTTCATTAGGAGAATGAATGAATGAATGCATATGAGAATTGCAGGGCACGCACCGTGGCAGATAAAGGCGAGAGCTTTGGGTTCTCTGTTTTGAGGGAGCCAACTGCAAGTGAAGAGCTTGATTCCTCTTGAATTGAGTATGAATTCCTGAAAAAGGCAAAGATTCAATGAGTTCTTCTTCATAGAAAGAAACAGAAGGGTTTTTTTTTTCTTCTTCTTCCTCTCCAATTGCCGACCTCTTCGTATTTGATGCCTTCTTCCATGGCGACGTCGTCGTCCGGCAGAGAGAAGAATTTCGATTGGAATGTGATGGAGATGATGGACTAGAAATCGCCTGATATATATACGGACCGGAGTTGACTTGTCAACGTTGGGGACGTGTGGGGATAGAGATTGTGAATTGTATGCGCGTTGGATTTGTTTGACCTCGTGGAGAACGAGTTCGCCGTTTCTTCTTGCGGCTTTTTTTTTCTCTTTTCTTTTTTTGGAAAGAAGCAGGATAAATTTGGGGATCTGACGGAAGATACGGTGGCAGCTTTGCTATATATTATATATATATATATTTTTTCTGATTTTTATAAATCTTTTTTTTTAGAAAGAAATCTAGAGAACAATTATCTCAAAATGGCTCTTCTCAATTGGTAATTCCGAAAAAGAGTTTCTAGGTTTAGGGTTTTAGAAATAACAAAAAAAGATATAATGAAAAAATAAGAGGTGTTTATTTATTATTGCAGCATGAAGAAGCTTTATTCCCTGCGTGTTGTTTACAAATTATTTATTTTTCATTTTAAAAAATTATTCATAAAAAAAAAAAATTATAAGACATGCATGAGACCAGTACTTCGATAGGAAGATGGGCTTGCGCTGACTCCAAACACTTAGAATAAGTCAGAATGGAACGTGAGGGAATGCCGGCTAAGAAGTCTGGAATGCCAGCTTCCTCTTCCTCGTCAAAAAGCAAACTTCCATACGCTCAGAATTAACTCTTCAAAAAGAAAAATGGATGGTACAGATTTTTTTTGTTTGAGAAAACTTCAGTTAATTCAGTTAACTTCCAAATGCTCAGAATTACCTATTCAAAAAGAAATGGATGGTACCGATTTTTTTTTTGTTTGAGAAAACTTGAGTAATTCAGTTAATCGATATTTCATCTGTTCAAAATTTTCATTTTTTATCAAAAATTCGGTCAATTCGGTTCAATTTTCAACCGAATACTTTGCTCCGGCGTGATTCAGTTTAGTTGAAACATGAGAGATCAAACTTTCTTATTATTAGATAACAAGAAAAAGTAGAAACATAAATAGATCAATGCTGTTTATACAGAAGAGAAGGGGCAAATTAGTAAATTACTTTCTAGAATGGATCAGATGAACAATTCCAGAATAACAAATCTAATGGCATAACAAGATGAAAACATATGAATCTTGATCGAATTGGAACTCCAATATAAATAACAAAATCTGGCAAAGCTTAAGAATCACAATATTGATATCTAAGTTAAGATGGCATACTTCCTCAGGGGGAAGTACCTCGCCTTTTTCTTCTCACGTTCTGTCTTCAAAGACTCCTGTATTTGTTGGGTGGAGAATAAGCACAATGAGGCAAAAAAAAAAAAGTGCAGATAATTTCTCAATCTCCACAGTGAAAATTTTTTGATCATGGCAAAAAATTGGTGCAGATTACAGCAAGTCCAACTAGTTTTTGTAGTTCTTGCCGAGAAAACACAGGATAGTTCATGCTGAGAAAAAACCTCCTAATCCTTCATGGTTGACAATTAATGTTGAGTAGCAAACACAGGATTTGTTGTTATTGACTTGTTTTTGTAGGGAGGAAAAGAACAAGAAGAAGAAGAAATGTCCAAGGCTGCCTGGGGAGTATCACAAGGAGATACATGGAGTCCCCTCAAAAACAGGCCTCAGGGTTAACCTTCACTTTTCTGTACGCTTCCTAACTAAACCAGATGGCACAAGAGCTTTCGCCGCCACATGGCTACTCAAAGAGGCAATGTAAACACAGGATTTACTCTTTCCAAGGAAACACACTCTGGTCCTTAACAGATGATGTGCTGAGATACTAAATATATGGGCAGTTATTTTTAAAATAAATAAATAAATAATGTTCAAGGCTGTTTGGGGGATACCACATGGAGATGAGTGATGGAATCCCCTATAAAGGCCTCGCAGGGAGAAAACTTCCCTTTTCTGTGCGCCCCCTAACTAAGCCAGATGGCTATAGAGCTTTCGCCACCACATGGCTACTCAAAGAGGCAACAAAAATACAGGATTAACATTAGAGGGCACCTACATGTGAAGTCCCAATGTGTGATAGATGACAATGATAAGAATGGAACAGAGCATAAAGAATGATACGATGCAACACCATTAGTGGCTCATGTCCAAACGAGTATGATTAATGAAGGGGTCAACATGGAGTAGGATTTCCACTCAAGACTACTGAATCATCGAATCTTCTATAAAAATTCCTGTTCTTGCACTGGATCCTATACACAAATGATTGAAGTTAATAGTTACTGATAAAATCAAGCAAAACTACAAATTCTAGCCCAAGTACTGGGGTTTTGTGATAAAATTAAGTATAACTGTGAAATCTACCACAAAGTGCTCAGATTTCAAATCTAGGCTATCTAATAGTATTCCATCTTTAACAAATTCACACATTTACATAAATTTTGTACGCAATCTCCTTACAAAACCTTAATGAGAAATTCTCAAAGTATTTATTCCAACTATTAATTCCACATGACAAAATCTGTCATTTGACTCTCCATTGTATTTCTAATAATAAAAAATCCCATATAACAATTTTTTTGGAAATAAAAGTTATTCAGATACTAAAAATCAATAATGGGCTGGATTTTTTTTACCAAATAGTACAAATATGTGTGTGTATAAAGATCATACTGAATTTAGAAATAAGCCATTAAAAAACATAGCTATTTGCTATATGTTCATAGTGCTTTAAAAATAGGCAAAGCCAAGGATGATTCAATCAAAGAGGCTTGATGATCAATTTAGCTACACAAAAAAGGAGAAAGAGAAATAGCGTATTTGGGGTTGGGTATAGCATAGGAGAGTTGACGGGTTCCCTGAGACCAATAATCAAGCAAAAAAAAAAAGAAAGAAAACATGAATATGTATGTTGAGAAAAAGGCAGATTAGACTGTGCAGATTACTTAAAATACAATAAACTACATTCTAAACATCAAATGATGCTGGGCATGACCTATTTTGAGGCATGAATGTTTGAACGTGAGCCAAGGCATGCAAAAACGCGTTGCCTAATCAGAGGACGAAACTCAAATTTGGGGGAGAATACAACACTCATAAAGAAATAAGTAACTAAACGCAACACGAAAGCAGAATCAACAGCAGACTAACCAGGCACAAGCATTATAGAAATCCCAGAATTAATCCTTGTCCAATCACTCTATTCACGTTTTGTTGAAGAAACCTCAAAGAAAAAGAGTTACCTGATGCTTGGTAAGCCGGCGGCGGATCGCACGCGTCTTCTTGGGGCGGAGATCAAGCGGGAGGAGCTTCTTCTTCTTGTAAGCCTCCCTTAGCGCAGATTTCTGCTTCTGCGAGATCACAGTCAGCACACGCGCGATCGACAATCTCACCACCTTTCTGCCAAACAAAACAAAGATTCAAACTTTAAGAACCTATAAGCAAAACAAAGTGTCGCTTGCATAAGTCAAATGGAAAAAAAGAGAGAAAGAGAAAGAAATGCTGACATCTTCGAGAGCTTGTTGGGCGCACCACCGGTCACCTTAGCGACGCGGAGGAGGGAAAGCTCATTCTTCAGCTCCTTCAACTGATTCTGGAGCTCAGTTTTCGTCTTCCCGCGAAGCTCATGGACCTTAATCCTCGCTGCAACCAACGATCGCAAAAAAGATCGAACGAATCCACCTCCAAGTCACCCAAAAAAACAGAGAGAAGCATTCATCTGAAGAGAGCGAAAGCTTACCCATCGCCAGCCTCCCCCCTCGCTTCGTCCTCAGCCGCAAGAAAACCCTAAGACACGAGGACTAATATAGTGCATTATCAGGCAGCCCTAATTGGGCCGATAGACCGTAAATTGGGACCGAATAAAAGGCCTATTAAATCATTTATATTTGGGCCGGAAAAACTACTGGCTCATTTTAAATATATAATTTTTAAAAGGATATAAAAATTCTAAAAATTCGTTTAACTCTGCGTGTCTTGTTCACAGAAACCACTAGAATGAAATCTTTGATCGCATTGGATTCGTGTTCGAGAAGCAAATACGCATCACAAAAGTTACAGGAAGAACAGCACGATGGCAGCGGCCGAATCTGGTGCGGAGGCTCCGCCTGCTCACACTCCGGTGCAATTCTGGAAGAGGAGAGCAAGTGGAAGCCGGCGGAGTCAACCGCCCATTGGCTACTCTGCGTGCAGTAGGCAATCGCTCCCTGGATCGAGTTCTCGGAGTCGAAGCTTGGGCTGCTGCTTTCGCCTTTAAAGCCATGGTGGGTTAGACATTGTGTCGAATAAATTGTCTCACTCTCTAAGTTTGAACTCACTCATAATTAAGAAGTAGATTATGAAAATTTCCATTTAAGAGTTTGAATTAACAATGTTAATATTAGATCAGGTGTTCGGTCAAATATCTTGGATGGTTAAAGAAAACGAGTATTCGGCTAAAATTGAATCGAATAGATTTTTTCTAATTAATTGAACCGATCAAATTTTAAATAAATTGAACAAAAGGAATTGATAAAATTCTAAACCTTCGGTTGATTTATTATGTTTAACTTAACTTTCATTCACCCATACTTAACAATACGAGACATATATATAGCATGATCTCAAAATACTAATTGGGCCTTTAGCCCACATATTGGAATCGTGCAAAAGGCCCCGTAAAAATAATTTATTTGGGTCGAATAAATTAATTGGGCTCATTTTAAATATATTACTTTTTCAAAACAATAGAACTTTTTTTGTAATAATTTATAAGGAAATAATTTAAAAAATATAAACTATGGAATGTCCAGTCCCTTAGGCAGTATTTCTTTCAGTTTTCATACCCTTTATCTGAGAGGACGGATATAAAAAGTGAAGAAAATTTTTTATAGTTTACTTCATTATAAAAGATGTATTATATTTCATTTCCTTTGTTTACTAGTTGTCAAATAATGGACAAATGGAATCATAAATCCATTTGCGGATCATTTTATGGGTTGTTTTTTATCCGCTCAAATCGTGCCGCATCGCCACAAGATAGAAATATACTTCCGTATTTATTTTCGCCATTTTAAATTTTAAAATGAGTGAATCCGTAAAGATTAGCGACAAAAATAAACTATCCGTCTCTAAATAGAGACGGATATTTTGATTTCGTCTCTAAATAGAGACGGATATTTTGATTCCGTCTTTAATCAAGGACGAAATATTTATTCTTTCGCTATTCAAACAGGGAATTAAGCCCCACCAGACGAATTAGAGATGGAACTATTAATTCCGTCTCTAAGACGGAACTATTAATTCCGTCGCTATGGTCGGGATTTAGGGCACAGAGGTTCTTCACTTCGCCTCTCTGTCTCCTGCATTTCCTCTCCTCCGACGCTCGAATAGTTGCCGGTGCTGGACTCCGACTCGAGCTCCGTCTCCTGTATTTCTCTCCGTCTCCTCCGGCGTCCTCTCCTCCGACGTCCTCTCCTCCAATGCCCAAGCAGTTGCTGCCGCCAGACTCCGACTCGGCTCAACGCAGTCTTTTCGTCATCCTCGCCAACAAGCTTCTTCCTTGCAGAGTGTGCTCCGTCGCTAGTGATTTCTCTTTTCTCCTCAATCTCTCTTTTCCTTTCTTGACTTCCCCGTCTGGTCATCGAATCTCTGGCTGCTGTTCCAGTAGGAGTAGCGGAAGCGCCACGACTTCCCTGTCCGGTCATCGAAGCTCAGCAGCATCCCTTTCACAAAGCAGCATCACGTCGCTGGTGATTTCTTTTTTCTCCTCAATCTCTCTTTTCGTTTCTTGTTTCTCCTCAAAACATAAAGGGGCTGCATCCCTTGTACATCTTGAGTTAATAATATTATTTGCATCCCCATTTGTCGAGAGTTGAGTTGTTTTGGTGGCACAATTTGTTCGTACTGCATTTCTTGTTTCTCCTCAAAACATAAAGGGGTTGGATCCCTTGTACATCTTGAGTTAATAATATTATTTGCTTCCCCATTTGTCGAGAGTTGAGTTGTTTTGGTGGCACAATTATTCGTATTGCATCAAGTTGTATGAGAGCCAAACTTTTAATTCAGTCTCTGGTACACAGTGGCGTAGTTAGGATTTTCAATTAGGGGGGGCGAATTCAACAAATTAAAAAAAATAATACAACACAGAAAATGTATAAAAAAAATTATATATGAACTTCATATGTTTTTTACAATATCACTCTTCGAGATTTCATATTTTGAAAATGCTGAATAATAGCTTCATTATCAATGGTATCAAACACATCTCGCTCAATATATGGTATCAAACAATCATTTACCATATCATCTCCCAACCGATTTCGAAGTGAGGTTTTGATTATTTTCATTGCTGAAAACACTCTCTCTACAGTTGCAGTTGCAACAGGTAATAGCAATGCTAACTTCAAAAGTAAATACACCAAAGGATACAGACGATGTTTTTTCAATTGAACCATCCTTTTAGCAAGCTGGCTAATCCCCACAACCTCAGAGAATTGATTGCTACTCCGCATATCAAAAATAAAGTTATCAAGTTGGGGCTCAAGATGCATTAACTCCATTGGGGAAAAATCGGATGGATAAAACTGAGCAAACTGAAGTAATTTTCTCTTATCATAAGCAGAGAATGAATTTGATGGATCAAGACAACTCATACACAACAACAACTCCGTGTTCACCTCGTTAAAGCGACTGTTCAACTCCTGAAGTTGCAAATCTATCACTTCATAAAATGTTTCAACACAATAATAGTGAAGATTTGTCCTTCCTTCAATATTTTGTCGTGATCTCCCATGAAAGACGAACAAGTCTTCCATGTGCGGGGTGACTACCTCATACTTAACACAAAATAAAGAAACTTCATTCAGTAACAAATCCCAACCATCATCTCTCATAGTTTGCAGTTGATGTTTGCTTGATCTTACAAGAATCATGGCATTTACAATGTCTTGATCTTTTCTTTGTAAAGCTTGCGACAAATCATTCGTGACTCCCAAGATATTCTTCATTAAGTGCATCTGAAATATAAATTCATATTTTCCAATCAATTCCAACAGATTATTTGCTTGTGTCCTTTGCTTGTGATCTTTTCCCTCCTCTTCAACAAATAAAAGAACATCAATAATTGAAGGATACAAATGTATCAAACTTAACAATGTATTATAATGTGAACCCCAACGTGTGCTCCCAGCTCTTTTTAATGTCATCTCTTGATTCATACCTTGTCCAGTGAAGATATCACCATTGCAAATTCCTTTAATAACTTTTTCAAATTGTTTCTCTCGAAGTATATCTCTTCGCTTGCATGACGCTCCAACAATATTGTTCAATTGTGCAACCACATCAAAAAAAGTAGAAATTCTTATATGATTTTCAGCAACAACTACAAGTGTAAGCTGCAGTTGATGAGCAAAACAATGAACATAATAAGCAGAAGGGTTCTCCATCATAATTAAGCTTTTTAAGCCATTGAATTCTCCTCTCATATTGCTAGCTCCATCGTATCCTTGCCCCCGCAAATTAGATATAGATAATCCATGTTGGCACAACAAAGAATCAATAGCAGTTTTAAGTGATAAGGCAGTAGTGTCGCTTACATGTACAAGGCCTAGAAAGCACTCAACAATATTTCCCCTTTCATCTACAAACCGTAAAGCAACTGCCATTTGTTCTTTAACAGATATATCACGAGCCTCATCAACCAATATAGTAAATAATTCATCACCGAGATCTCCAAGAATAGAATTAGTGGTTAAATAAGCAATGGATCTGATAATATCTTTCTGAATATCAGGCGATGTCAATTTGAGATTTGATGGAGCATTGTCTAGTGCAACTCTATTGATATCCTCATTATGGTCAGCAAGAAATCTTAACAATTCAAGAAAATTACCATGATTGAGTGAGTTTGTTGATTCATCATGACCACGAAATGCTAATCCTTGACGCATAAGAAATCTTATGCAATCAATTGATGCTGTCAAACAAACACGATAATCGATAGCTACTTGACTAGACTGATTGACCAAACAAGTTTCAATATGTTGTTTTTGATTCATTAAATCATAAGCCGCCATCATGCACCTGTTGTGAATGCTGCTCTGATTTCCAACATGTTCATTAAATTTTTCTTTCTTTCTCCAATTTTTAAATCCCTCAGTAACAAAAGAATCACCACCACTTTGACCACCATGATCCGCTTTGAATAAATAGCAATAAAGACAAAAAGCCGCATCTTTTGCAATGCTGTATTCTAGCCAATTAGGATGAAGACTAAACCATATAGCTCGAAATCTTCGTTTCTCTTTGGGACAAGAACGCCAAGGAAATTCATGATTTTTAGGTTGAAAAGGACCTTTTTGCAAATAGTAACGTTGAACAATCTCCCTTTCATTAACATTATACTCAAGAATGTGCTTTCTTAGCCCAGGATCACTAGGATACTCATTTGAGTCAGCATCAAGAGGAGCTGGTAGAGGAGGCGGAGGAGGAGGAGGTGGTGGAGGGGGAGATGACTTGCTTGAAGTAGGTTCATCTCGTATTTTCTTAAAATACCTTAACATTGTTATTTCACCTAATTTATCATCAACATAATATTTCAGAAACATAATCATCTAATTAATGACTATTTGTTTTCAACAATTTATATTCAAAAACAAATAATAAATAAAATTGATAGAGAGTTAATGATCCCTTGGTAGAGATATAAAGTCAAATGTTTACATTATAAAAACATATTTTTCTAATTATATGACTATCTAATTTTAATTCTTATCATAAAGATGATTCATTTTATATGCATATTATTATTATAAAATATTGGTGTAAATTATATGATAAGTCTATTCATGGAATAAATGATATGATTCAATTGATCAAATTTTTGAATGATCATTAATGACATTCCTCACATTTATATAACAAATCAAACATCAAATGTACTTATCAGCTCAATATGTGTAAACATTTAACATACTTGAATAACAAACAAAAATATGAATATATGCAAAATTAACACTACATATTTTTTTCAATACTTAAATTCGTAATCGAAAGAAATCAAGTAAGAAAATTTTACCTTAATCAAAAGAAATTTATTGTGGAGCGTCGATAGCGTTGTCAGCAAACGATAGCAGCGATAGTAGCGAAGCAATGATGGCAGCGTTGGCAGCAAACGATAACGACGTTGGCAGCGGCGTGCGATGACAGGCCGACAATGACGTGGATGGCAACGGCAATGTGCGACGGAGGATTTTGAGGGCAAAATTAAGATTAGGGAAAAATAAGATGAGAATTAGGGGAGGAAGAAGAACATGGGATAAAGGAAAAAGGAAAGAGTAATGGTGGAGGATGAAGAAAATGGAAGAGGAAGAAGCTTCGCCGATAGGGAAAAAAATAGTGAAAAGGGAAAAATAAAAGCTTCGGCGGCTGAGAGAAAAATCAAGAGAAAAGAGAGATAACTTTTTTAGACAAGAGAGAGCAATTAAAACACGCCGCAAGTTTTGACTTTTGATTGGAGTTTTACATAAAAGCCCACATACTTTTAGATTTATAAATAAATGATTTTTATTTTATTTTTAATCATATTAATTTTTTTTTACTCTAAATCTGAGGGGGTGCGATCGCACCCTCCCGCCCCACAGTAACTACGCCCCTGCTGGTACAAATATATGAACACATTCCCTCAAATACATGCTTCATTTTGCTAATTCTTCTGCTTGCAAACTCTTGTATAGCTTCTCTTTTATAGAAAAAATTTAATTGTGAAATTCATGTTTCTTTTGAGAAGGTTGCTTGTTGCTTTGAATTTGGTTGTCCTTCTGATTGTCAACCAAAATGAAAGAAACCTGTGCATTTTAGTAGAAGAGTGCATTTGTAGGTTTATAATTAGTTCTCATCAACGATGCACAAATATCCTAAAATAGTTCCACCTTATCATCGATAATGATTTGTCATGATTTTGACTAATGGAGAAGTTATCCCTCAATGAAAATGGTTAAATACATGTAATTGTCTATTGCATGTGCAGTCATTCATTTATAGATATTCAGTTGTTTGAACATTAGAACATGGGTGTATTTGATTTTCATTCTTGTAAAGTTAGACTGAAATTTAAAAAAAGATAATCAAAATACATATGAGAATATCATTGACTGAGACATAGATATAGCATTAACCTAACCAAAGATGATCAAAATGGCCTTGGTATAGGGATATGAATATAGAAAGTCAATGGAAGGATTTACATTTCATATTGTAGTAACTTCTAAAGCTTCCAGTAGCTAAAGCCAAAATAATATATTAAAGATAGATTAAAACTAGGCATACAAACAAATCTAATAATCCATGGATAAAAATCAAAAGGTAAGGACCAAGAGGAAATATGAAGAAATTTGAATAACTAAGAAAACAAGAAAGAGAAAGGATTGATGATGATTTAGAGACCAAAAAATAAAACACCATACGACTGCCACCTATTATGATATGATATTTTGATAACACCTATGAAAATGATTTAAAATTGTCTAAATGTGTATTTTTTATTTAAATGTCAACTTCTTAATTATATACTTAATATTTTGTATTCATGGTATGATTTTTGAATACATTGAATCATATGTGTAGTACCTCTATTATATTAATTGCATACTTATTAAGTAATCAATCTTATGTTTATTAGGATACAACGTACTTGAACAAAGTTTGGATGTACAATAGATTAGAAAATGGATTTATCCGAGATGAATATTTTGCTGGAGTTGAAGAGTTTATGAACTTTGCGAAGAGTCATCCAGAATATATGGATGGTGTCACGTTACGTTGTCTGTGTAATCATTCCAAATGTAGAAATAAAGCTTTCTATGATGAGGATACTGTCAAAGTACATCTATGTCAAAAAAGATTTGTTCCAAATTACTACAACTGATATTGTCATAGAGAGCCTTATTTGTCTCATCGTATTGGAACTTCGGTTGCTTCTTCATTAGGCACAACTCCTGTAGGGGAATCATCATCTAATGAGAATGCAATGCAATCAATGGTTTATGACGCTATAAATGTTGTTGATCATTCAAATATAGATGATGACCAACACTTGAAGTTCAGCAAATGTATGACATGTTAAAGGCTAGTGAAAGAGAAGTGTGAGAATGGATTCCGTCTGGTCATTCCCAATTATCAGCTACTGCAAAATTATTGAACATAAAGGTAGAGCATCATTTTTCAGAAAGATGTTACGATGACATCTGTCAATTGATGTCTGAGTTGCTTCCTACTGATAACATAATGCCTGATAGCTTCTACACTACAAAAAATTGGTGAGAGGTTTAGGTTTGCCAGTAGAGAAGATTGATTGTTGCATTAATAACTGCATGATATTTTGGAAAGAAGACATTGAACTGATTGAATGCATAATATGTACTCACCCTCGTTATAAGCATAGTAGTCGAATACTAGGGAAGAAAAATAAAAAGATTGCATGAAAAGTTATGTATCATTTCCCGTTAACTGCTAGACTCCAACGCTTGTACGCATCTACTGCAACAGCAAGCTACATGAGGTGGCATCATGAGCATGTGCACGAAGAAGGTATAATGTGTCATCCTTGTGATTCGCCTGCTTGGAAACATCTTGATACAGTATTTTCCTCATTTGCAATGGAACCACGTAATGTGAGACTTGGACTTTCTGTAGATGGATTTCAACCATTTGGTCAGTCTAGACAACAATATTCATCTTGGCCAGTTATAATAACACCTTACAACTTACCGTCATGGATGTTTATAAAAGATGAATTCATGTTCCTTACTGTACTTATTACAGGGCCAACTTATCCAAAAGAGAAGATTGATATTTTCTTGCAACCTCTGATTGCCGAGTTGAATAAATTATGGAATGTAGGGTCAATGACTTATGATGTTGCAAGCAAAACTAATTTTAGATTGCATGCTGCATTATTATGGACAATCAGTGATTTTCCAGCATACTCAATGTTGTCGGGATGGAGCACGACTGGTAAATTAGCATGCCCACATTGCATGACAGAGTCTGATGCATTTTCATTACCCTGCAGTGGGAAGATATCTTGGTTTGATAATCATCGTAAATTTTTACCAGTTGATCACCCTTTCAGGCAGAATAAGAAAAATTTCATTAGGAATGTTATAGTCAGAAAACTTCCTCTAACAATCAAGTCAGGTGAAGAAATCCTTGACCAAATAGACAACTATGGTTTTCTACGAGTAACTGAGACTAATTCTGATGAGATAAATAAATACATCATTAGGCAGTGCAAGTGTGGTTGGAAGAAAAGGAGTATTTTTTAGGAGCTATCATATTGGAAGTATCTACTTATTCAGCATAATTTAGATGTAATGCACGTTGAGAAAAATTTCTTTGATAATATTTTTAACACTGTGATGAATGTGTATGGAAAAACTAAAGATACTGCAAAATCACGTGAGGAATTAAAAGAACTAGTTAGCATACCAGAGTTGCATCAGGATGAAACAACCAATAAATTCCCAAAGGCTTGTTATACATTGGACAAAGACTGTAAACAAGTTTTATGTAATTGGTTGAAAGAAATCAAATTCCCAGATGAGTATGCCTCGAATATGGCTCGATACGTGGATATGAACAGGTTATTTTTTCAAAAAAAAAAAGAATTTTTTTTAATAATTTATAAGGAAATAATTTAAAAAATATAAACTAAGGATTGTCCAATCCCTTAGGCAGTATTTCTTTCAATTTTCATGCCCTGTTTATCTGACAGATGTAAAAAGTGAAGGAAAGTTTTTCGTAGGAAAAGTTGTTATAGTTTACTTGACTATGAAAGATGTATTATATTTTCTTTCCTTTGTTTATTCATTGTCAAATAATAGACAAATGGAGTCATAAATCCATTTACGGATCATTTTATGGGTTGTTTTTTATCCGCTCAAATCGAGAGGAATGTCTTTCTCTTCTCTTCCTCTACCCTCATCTCCACCATGTCCGCTAGCCATGGACCAAGCAAGGCAGCCACCAGGGCATCTCCACTGCCCACGTTGCCGCATCGCCAGCTTGTAACACTTCTACATTGTCATCATTCTCCCTCGCCTCCCCCCTTCGCGACCTTGCTGTTGCCCAAGAAATGACAACGCCTCAGTCACAACTTCACCAACACCATCGCAGTGGCTGCCTTGCCCGCTCTTGATGTTGTTCGTCTCCATCGACGAGTGGCAGAGCATCCTCTTGTCTAGTGCCTTGGAAAACTGGGATTCTTTGAGCGCACCAAAAGCATCACAATGCAATGCAAAAGAAAATTTAGAAAAAGAGCGTCGACAAGGGAACTAACTTTTGAAGAGATCGAGGTTCTTTGTGCGAGAAGCATTAAAAAAGTTTTGAATTATTTGTGGCACTGGATGGAAGAAGAAGAGTAGCGAAGAAATCAGGGGCTTAGCCAGAATCTAAATTTATCTGGGGCTGATTATTGAGATATAATAAATTAATTAATTCAAAAATATAAAAAAAATAATTATTAATTTTTTGAAACTATAGAATAATAATATCTAATATTCAGTACATTCAAAATTAAACCAAAGAATAAATGCTATTGAAATTGTTCTCCACAATTATTTTTAGAATCAAACTTATTAATTATTATATCATTATCAATTTTTTTCAACTAACTCCTATTCAATATAGATGACTATGAAATTTGCTAAAAACTCTTCTTTCATCTTGTTATAAGGTGTTGTTTTAACAAATTTCATACCTGAAAATGCTCGTTCAGCTGTTGTTGTAGAAATTGGAACAATTAAAACAAGGTGAATTAACCTATCAATTAAATAAATATATTGGATTTAATATATAGGTAAATAATATAATTATAACGTATAAACTATAACAAATGAGAAAAAAATCACTTGTCCATCAAATTGTAGATTCCCAACTTATTTGTTTCAAGTAATTTTTGACATAATTCAGAAATAGTTGATAATGTTTGGAATCTTTCATAGCCAACAACATCAAACTTATAATGATCCAATTGCATTTTCAAGTGGTGCAAATCTTGTGCATCAAAATCAAGAGGATAGAATTTCTCAGCAAGTCGATAAATGTGATCAACATTAAGAAACTTAAAATTTTCTTTAGGTTCCAAAACACAACTAAGCTTAAGAAGTTCGATTGCCTCATTATTGAATCTACTATTAAGTTCTTCAATTTGAAAATCTATTGCAACAATAAATACATCAAATCGATAGCGGTGTTCAACTATAATTGAGTCATTTTTTTGACAAGAACGACCTGTAGTAGATTTATAACGAGCTTCCATATGAGGTATCTCAATGTCATATTTGGCACAAACTTCTTTCACATAACTAAATAGAATAACAAAACCTTCTTCTCACAAAGTATGAAGTAAAATTTTACTAGTTGAAACATAGTCCATTGCATTTAAAATATCTAGAGATTTCTCTTGCGATCCTTGACAAAGTAGATTTGTTATCCTCATTATCTTTTGCATCAAATGTAATATGAAATCAAAAGACTTCATTGCAATTAACAAACCACTAGCTTCACCACGGATAGAGTTAGAAGACCCATCAACCACCATCTTTTCAAACACGGTAATCATAGAGCTATACATATCAATCATGCAACAAATTGAGTCAAAATTAGAACTCCAATGAATTTTTCCAGGTCATAGTAAATTGCCAATTTGATTGCATCCTCTATCAATATCATGTTCACCAGTAGCTATCATATGTGCAACTTCAATTCTTTGAGTAGAATGTAACTTAGCATGACATTTAGGAAATGCATTAATGAGATCACAAATTGAATTCAAGTTTGAAAAGAATAACCAAATGGATACCTCTTTTCAGTAGCTGCAGTTAATGTTAGTTGAAGTCGATGAACGAAACAATGTACATAATATGCACATGAATAATCTTTTAAGAAAAGAGCTTGTAATCCAAGAACCACACATATTGCTAGTTGAAACATGCCTCCCTCTTGTAATCTCAAGTTGGTACAGCAATTGGTCGGGTGTATTATGACACTTTCCCGATTCATCTCTCATTCAGCTAATCAAAGCTTACCATTGTCTAAGATATTGAGAAAAGCTTCTGAGTTTGAGTGAGATGCAAAGTGTGATAAAAGTTTCACTGAATTAAAGGAATGTTTATCTCTATTATCCTTGCTCTCCAAATAGGCGACAAGAGAAATGCTATGGGTTTATTTATCGACATCTGAAGGAGTACTTGTCATAGTCCTACTCCAACAGGAAAATGGTATACAACACCTCATCTATTTCTTGGGATATTTATTAAAGGATATCAAAAACAGATACACTAATCTAGAAAAATTAGCTCTCGGACTAGCCCTCATCGCCCATCGATTAAGGTCATACTTCCTCGCTCGTCCGATCACAGTCCTCACCAATAGTAATTTGAGTTGGGTGTTAACCAATCCTAAAGCCACAGGGAGATTGATCAAGTCGACTACCGAATTGAGTAAATATGATATCCAATATCAGTCATAAACAACTATTAATGCTCAGGCCTTAGCAGATTTTGTAACAGAAGTTCCTGACCAAGATACAGAAGGAACTTGGAATATTTATGTGAATGACTCTTCGACCAAGCAAAGTAGCAGAGTCGGGATATTACTAATATCTGCTAGAAAAGATGTGCTCCAACTTTATGTTTGGCTCAACTTTTGAGCATCCAACAACAAAGCCAAGTATGAAGCCTTACTCATAAGTTTCAAGTAGCAAAGTAAGTCGGAGCCTCTCGAATGATCATTTACTTAGACTCTCAGTTGGTGGCCCAGCAGCTAGAAGTAAGTTTTGAAATCAGAAACAATCAACTACGGTGATACACAGGTGTTTTCAAAAAGTTAAAGGGAAATTTTCAAGAAGTTGCTCTTCAGAAGATTCCTCAAGTAGATAATCAAAAGGCAGACGAGCTAACCAAACTTGCAAGCGCACTAGCAGGTTAGAGAATTGATGACTGTGTGTCTCAAACTCTACTAGTTCCCTAGGTCAACCAAGCTTTAAGTCATGATGAATCCGCTGATTAGAGAACACTCATCATTGCTTATCTCAAACAAGGAATTCTGCCTACCGATCATGAACAAGCCCGACTGCTCAAAAGAAGAGTTTCCTGCTTCACCTTAGTTGGGGGCTTGTTGTATTATCAATCCTTTTCGCACTCCCTCCTCAAGTGTCTCAATCCAAAGAATGTTGATTATGTAATGAGGGAGATTCACAAAGGTATCTGTGGAAATCATATTGTATCAAGGACACTTTCTCAGAAGATATTATTAGTTTAATACTTCTGGCCTAACATGTAGGTTGATACAACCTGATTCATCACATACTACATTCATTGTCAAAGGCACCAGAACTTCTCTCATCGTCCAATAGAGTTTGAAGACTTTCATTGTATCAACCCCCTTTGATCAGTAAGGCATGAATATTATAGGGCACTTCCTGATTGGGCCTCAATAGAAAAAATTTCTCTTAGTAGTCGTTGATTATTTTTCTAAGTTTGTTAAGGCTGAAGCATTAGCTTGAATAACTATAGATACAATTGAAAAATTCCTGTGAAAAAATATCATTTGCCGATATGACTTCCCTCACACTCTCATCTCCGATAATGGCTGACAATTTTAGGGTCGACGATTAAAAGAATGGTGTAAAGGATTCGAAATCAAGCAAACCTTCACTTCAATAGTTTACCCACAAAGCAATGGGCAAACTGAGGTAGTCAATCGAGAAATAGTTGGATGGATGAATTACCAAGCATCCTATAGGCTTATCGAACCACACTACGGGAGAGAACCGGAATAACTCCTTTTCGTCTTTTTTTTTTTGGAGGAGAGGCAATTGTCATAGTAGAAATTGAAGAAGAGTCTATTCGGAGGAGCACTTATGGATAGGATAATTCTGAACAACAACTCTTAGATCTCAATTTGATCACTAAGACTTCAGAACTATTAGCTACTCGACTAAAGGTGTATCGACAGTAGTTGTGTATCAAGTATAATAAACTAGTTATTCCTTATACTTTCCAAGTCGGAGATGTAGTTTGAAAGACGTATGCAAATTGGAGCCACAATGAGGAGAAACATTGTGGGTGATTAACAAGCAAAGCTCAGGATCCTATTATCTAGAAGATATAGATGGTAAACAACTTGATCAATAATGAAGCGCCAACCACCTGAAACATTACTTTACTTAAAAATGGCTTTACAACTTTAATAATATCTCTTCAAGGCTTATATATGGTTTATACTTTTCTTATTGAATAAATGACTATTTATCTTTTAGAGTCATATTGCCCGCAAACTTTCCGAGACTTGGACGTAGTCGGGGTCAAAATTCTCCAAGTTGTAGTAGCGGATTCCCTTTTGAATAAGGGTTGAGCGAGTACCGTATCATCATTCTGGAGTTAGCCAACTCGGTTCTTCAATCCATCCACGAGACGATATCAGAGAACACAAGATTGATGTGTTCTTGGGGTTCTTCTAACATCAATGCATGTCACATCCCAAGATAAAGCTTCATAGTTTTATCTGTTTGTACAGTTAGCACCAATGATCAAACTCAGATTTTGATACATAACTAGTGGATTAAAGTTAGATATTGTGTTATTTAACCTTGTTACCAAGTGTGCAAGTCTTGACAGGTCTGGAGGACCTGACACTAGACTGAAATCCAGCTAGGCATGTTAGACCTGATGGCTAGTGGAAAGTCCAGATACGTAGGAGTGATCCAATATCTAGCGGAAAGTCCAGCTGGGTTTGTAGGATGTAACAGTTGGCCAAAGTCCAGTTGGGTATGTGGACTTGACAACGGCGGGAAGACCTTGTGGGTCAAAGGAGAGTCAAGAAATTTTGTATAGTAAGTGACGTAAGTCATTGGAGGAAAGTGATCAAGTAAGGGTGAGTCTCGATGAAATTGTAGACGCTGGTTTAGTTTAAGTCCATTTTGAAAGCTTAAATTGAGATCATGACTAGATCCTAACTAAATCATGGTCTTGAAAAGACAAGATGTAATTAATAATGCTATTATATATTGGACTAACTCATTTTACAGGATTAAAATAGCAAAAATCAGCCTCAGATGAACAATGTCTCAAGGGCCTCAGAGGTGCTCTAAGGCGGCCTGAATCAATCAAAGGTGCACTTGAAGGGATGAGGGTTGCAGACAAGTCTTCGTGGCACAGAGGCGCCTTGGAGGTGCCTTAAAGGTGTTGGGATCGGAGCGCAGCGGAAGATATATAATGAATCATGGATATTTTCGTGGTATATATAGTTTTATGCATAATAACATAAAAACATACCTCAAGTCCTCGATAGGCTTGAATAATATTACTTGACAGATAAGAGCCCCACGTGTGACTCCTCTAGCGGTATCCACGTGCACTAGATCATGAACTTGATACGATCTGTTAAGTGCTAGTCTCTTGGATTGACAAAGCCTTGGAAGCACTACGATTTCTTTCGAACGAAGAAGAAGTTGACGAGGGAAACTCGGAGAGAATGAATTCTACACTTGCATCTTTCCGAGGATGGCTACTTATAGCCTCCAAGGAATACGAAGAGTTATGTTCTCAATTAACTCAGCATTTATGATCTTCATTAATTAAGAAGATGAAGAGTTATAGGCTCCATAAATTCTTTATTTATAACTTTCATTATGATGACTCTTCAAATTCTTCATTAATTATCATTATGATGACTCTTCGAATTCTCCATTAATCATCATGATTATGACTATTCGAATTCTCTCTTCTTTGTATCAAATAAATCTATATTTGATCTTGATCTCGATTAGCTTCCGATACCATTGTTCATGTCTACGTACTATACATGCAACCCTCTAGGTTTTATACACGAAGGCAGTACTGTAAATCTATACACAGACTAAGGTAACCGTCTAGTAACAGTTTTTAGTCACCCAACGCGATAAAATTAATATCAGTCATAAACTGTAAACCACCATGAACATATTACTATGTAATTCAATATCTTCATCTAAGCCTACATCCCAAATAATTCAATATATTATACATCATTACCAAATTAATTGTTTTACTTGATTTCTAAGATATAATAGACTTCTCTTGAATGATAAATCATTCCTCCCATGACCATGAATTTTGAGTCACTAATATTTCTATCAAGTGGCCAGGATGTTAACTCCTAATCCAAGAGAGCGATGAATCCTCTATTGACTCAACACTATTCTCTCTATGTTTTGTCATACACCCAACTACCATATTAATCACAAACCGATTAAAGACTACTTTTAGCGGCATCAAAGCACATAACTCCATGCATAGAATAAATGAAGGTCTCAAGTTAAAAGATCAGTTACACTCGTTGATAAGACTATAAGAGGAATAACCAATGATGCTTAATATGTGGTCTCCTCTTGAGCAGGTCGTGTCCAGTGTACATCTAAACTCTGTTGGTGCAACCTTAGGTCAAGGTTGACCTGGTTGACCCGACTCGAGTTGTTGTTGGTGCAACCTTAGGTCAAGGTTGACTTGGTTGACCTGACTCGAGTTGACCTGACTCGAGTTGTGTTTTGATGTTTGACGATGTTTGACGAGAAGAGACACTACAACAAAAATAGCTTTTCGCAGCTTGCTATTAACAGCACACATTAAAAGCACGCTGTTAATAGTATTATTAATGGCGTGCATGTTGATGCGCGCTGTTAATAGCATAAACTTGATTAAAAAAAAATTTATATCTAATTATTAACGGCGCACTTTAAAAGCATGCCGTTAATACTATAAATATTTAGTAACAATAACAGCGTACAAGAATAGGCATGCTGCAAATACTTTTATTTTTTATCAATAGCGTGCAAAATATATGCTGCGATTAATTTAGAAATAATAAAGAACAAGTAATAATAAAATAAAATTATGTTAAACCAAATTAAATAAAAAAATATGATTAAAATAGAATGTAACTTGTAATTAGTTTGGAAATAATGAAGAAAAAGTAATAATAAAATAAAGTAACTTGGTTAAAAACGTAAACGTAAAGAACGCATAGTAACTTGGTTAAAAAAATTAAAGTAAATTAAAACAAAAAATAATCAAGATCCTGTAAATAAAAAAAACCATTGGTAAAGTTAAAAACACACAGCCATCGCCCAAACCCTTCGCCGCTCGAAGCCATTGCCGCAACAGGTCCTTGCCTCTCTGCTCTCTCTGCCTCTCTTCACTACCGTCGCCGTCGCCGTCGCCGGACTCCTCTCTACCTCTCGGCACTCACCGCCACCAGCTGTAGGAATCCTCTCCGCCTATCTGCAGTGACCATCGCCGGCCGCCCGACTCCACTCTGCCTCTCCGCACTCGCCGTCGTCTGCTACAAGACTTCCTTCCATCTCTCCGTATCATAGGACCACAGCAAGAGTAAGCAAGCCCTTTGCTAACCACTTCACACTCTACACAAAAGCTCAAGGCCAAAGGTAACCCTAATCTCAAGTCCCTAAACTTATTTGTGCGACACTGCTAGACTCTTTCACTTTTGTGAACTGTGTTCAGCTTTGATTGTTGTACACTTACAAAGTATGAGCACTTAAATGCTCATTTTAGAAATGATTTTTGCAAGCCATTGCGCCATGCTCTGCTTTTGCTTATAGGAAGTGCAAATGGAGTTGTATGGCTTGTGGTATATTTATAGGCAAAAGGATACATATATAACAGTGACCACTTCTCAATTCTAAGTTATATAGTAAACATCTTCTTTATATCAGTGACCACTTCTCAATTCTAAGTTATATAGTGAACATCTTCTTTATATTTTTCACATCAGATGCAGTTAATTAGTTTTATATTAGATTGTGGTCATCTAAGTTATATAATGAAAATTTTCTTTATATTTTTCACATCAGATGTAATTAGTTTTATATTAGCTTGTGGTCAATGATTATTAATTGGATCGTTGCAAAATATTATGATGAGGAATCACTTTTTTATATTTAGGTTTTTTATTTATTATGTGATGTTTTCTTATACATATATTTTGATAAAATCTCATAATTATTTCATATAAATGAAGAAGTGAAAGATAGGATATGGAGTTATCTTCAGGAAATATATTTAGTTACTTAATTTTTTATTTCCATTTTTATAACAAATTGTAGACATATTTTTGTATTATTAAATGTACAGATGACTTATAAAGTTGAGGATTGAGAAAAGAAATCAATTTTTCAAAAGTTAGCTAAATTGTGGCGCGACAGAAAATCCAAATTGCAATACTTGTACGAGAAGCTAATACAAGTCAAGTGGCTTCACGAGATCTTAGTTTGTTGAAGCCTGAATTTATGGACCAAAATCAGTGGGACTTGTTTGTACAGAGGACATTATCATCTACCTTTCAAGTAAGTATTTATTCACTTAGACCATGAGTTGGATGGGAATGCACTGAATTTATTCTAATGCTATGGTTGGGTAAGAGACTACTAAGATTAATATGTTGGAGAGTTTGATTATGCGATTTTGACTAATCTTAGGAAAAGAGTGCAAGATTTAGAGCAATGAGGGAAAAACAAGACCACATTCACACAATGAGTCGGAGGGGTTATGCTCGTTTGACTCACATTATGGTAATTTTTTTTAATTTATTATAATTTAAGTAATAATTAATGATATATGCATCTTTTAAGTTATGCTGTAATGATTTTGTATATATTTTTATATTCAAGGAAAAGACAAGTTCGATAGATACAAAAATTACGAGATCGCAAGTTTGGATTGAAGGTCACAAGAAAAAAAATGGGGAGCCCAGTACTCAAGCCGTTGGAGAGAAAACGATAAGCATGTTCACTCATTTTAGATTTCTTTGGTATTTTATTCCACTGATATGGTTTTTCATAAGCATTTATACTTAAGATCTCCATTTTAGTTGATTCATCTCTTGCTAGTATTTCATCATTTGTTACTCTGTTGCTGTAAGAGTGCTACTGTAAATCAATGACTTTTTATACTTAAGATCTCCTCATGTTTTTGATTTCTAAATTTAATCGCTCACTCTGAAGCTTATAATCTTCAATTTCAGATTGCTGTGACAAAAGCTTTTCTTAATTTTCTCTGGAGTCAGTAAACCTTTCATGCAATGCTGCAGCTAAACCTTCCATTGATTTTTTTATGTTTTCTCTGTGATCTTTGCTGGCATTAAGCTTGTCAACAGTCTCTCAATTTATGAAGCAGAAACATTGTAATTGTCAAGTGCTTGTAACCTGTTTTAGATCCGTAAGAATGTATGTAAAATGTGTTTAATTTTCGAAATATGTGCCTATGTAATTGCAGCTGTGTTTGCCGTTTCTGACTTCGTACCGTGTTATGTTTTTGTTGCTTTGGTTTATTTTTGCTAGTTATTAGTTATTTAAATTCTCTATTGTAGGTTTTTTCATTTATTTACCAGTTTTGATAATAATTTTTGTGCCATCCTTTGTATTTATTCTGTCTTTGGAACTAAATCAGTATCTGATAATAGTCTGCGATTTTTTCCCATATGGTCAGTGAACACAAGTCTCTAAATTTTGTCTGTCTGTTATAATCTTGCTATATGAAGTGAGTTTTAAAATTCCTTATTGTTTAAACTTAGTTTTGATAATAATTTTTGTAACACCCTTTAAATTTAGTTGACTTCTGAACTGAACTAAGTTCAGTATAGCTCATTTATTCACATGCAGAAATTTTTGTAGTCCATTGATAATAATTTTTGTAACACCCGTGGTATATGAAGCTGTGCATTTCTTTATTCTATTTCAAAATTTTAACATGAGTTGATTTCTTTATTATATGTTGATTTCATTTACATGCATGATATGTTGATGTTTTGTATAGTCATTTATTATATTAATGATAATATATTGAAAGTTTTTTTTGTTACAGAAAAAAAATATTAGAATGTCCATCCGAATCTCAAAACACAACTAATATTGTTGATGATGCAATTAGCATTGTGTTTGGCAAAGAAGCTCGGGGTAGAGTGCGCGGAATGGGCTTTGGAGTAACACCATCGAAAGTTGGAGCTTCTGTGCAACAAAATAGAACGGTTCAACAACTTCAAACTATAGTACAAAATGTTCAACAAAAAATGCAAGAAATGAGGCAACAAAATCAACTAGAAATGCAAGAAATGAGGTCTATGTTTTTACAAAGTATGAGACAACAAAATCATCCAGAACAGGTTAGTAAGTAAACAATATATATAAAATAAGTTTGATATGTACACTTAAATGTTTTTGAATTATCATGATGACATTGCTTAACACGATTTGGTTGTAAAATTAGATTGCTAGTGGTGGCATTTGTAGCAATATTGGGAATGAATTTGGTAGTAATAGCGATATCAATATTGGTGCCAAAAAAAGTGTTTTTCAGGTGATTATCATAAAATTATGTATTTCTGAATCACAAAATTGTTACAAAAATATATATGATTGAATTAATAACTTTGTATTGTTTATTTACAGTCAAATTTGAGAAATGTGAGTCGTGGAAATATCTGTGCTAATACTAAATGTAAGCTGCTTCATTGATATGTTGAAGAATTAGTTGTAGCAGAAGGTCGAATTGCATCCACAGATCCAAACACAAAAGTGCATCACGTTATTCTTGGTGGATCATGTTGGAAAGTTTGGGTTGATAAAGTTTTGGTGGAAAAGGTGGCCCTAATTGGACCAAATGATGAAATGCAGTTTCTTGATGATGCAATAGGAAGCACGGTTGCATGGTTATCAAAATTTATAGTATTGTGTGATTGATACATAATATACTAATTTGTGTGGAATCGTAAGTTTAATTGTTGATATGTAATAACTAGTTTAATCGAAGTTTGTAATAGCTACTCTTGGATCTTAAAACTGTTTTTTGGTATAATGAAATGACTTTTATTAATTGTGTGTGGATTGGATTTGTATTTAATTTATTATGAAATGTTTATTGATTGTTTTAGCATAATGAAATTATTTTGTTTTATATTCATTAGACTATCCGCGGCGCGCATTGCGTGTTGCGGAAAATAATATCCGAAGCGCACAATGCACGCCGCGGAAATTACTATCCGCGGCATGCATTGTGTGCCGCGGATATTATTTTCCGCGGCGTGCATTGCATGTCGCGGATACTATTATTCGCAGCGTGCATTGCACGCTGCGGATATTATTTTTTATTTCGTGAAAAATACAATCCACAGCGCGCATTGCATGCTGCGGATAGTCTTTTCCGCGGCGCGCAATGCGCGCCGCGGATAGTATTTTCTGCAGCGCGTAATGCGTGCCGCGAATAATATAGGACTTTCAACAGCTTTTAACTGCGCAACATGCAATGTGCGCTGCGGAAAGTGAATTTGCGCGCTGCGAAAAGTGATTTTTGTTGTAGTGAGAGTTGTATTCTTGATGTTTGACAAGAATAGGTGTTTGGGAGATTGTAGGTGCAACCTTAGGTCAAGGTTGACCTGGATGACCTGATTCGGGAAAAGTCCAAGCAGGGAGCTTGGCACGCGAAAAGTCCAAGTATGGAGACTTGGCACTGGGAAAGTCCAAGTACGGAGACTTGGCACGGGGAAAAGTCCAAGCAGGGAGCTTGGCACGCGAAAAGTCCAAGTATGGAGACTTGGCACTGGAAAAGTCCAAGTACGGAGACTTGGCACGGAGAAAAGTCCAAGCAGGTAGCTTGGCACGCGGAAAGTCCAAGTATGGAGACTTGGCACGGGGAAAGTCCAAACAGGGAGTTTGGCGCGAGGGAAAGTCCTGGTAAGTGTAGCCAGGCAGTTGGAGAAAGTCCTGGTGAGTGAAGCCAGGCAGGGGAAAGACCTAGTGAGTGAAGCTAGGCAGTTTGGAAGTCTTGGTGAGTGAAGCCGGGCAAGGGAAAATCCAGATGGATCAAGGGTGATCGGACATCTGGTGTTGAGAAGGTCAAGTAGGTCAAGGGAGTGACCGGATATTTGACACAAAGAGGAAAGTTCAAGCGGGTCAAAGGGATTGACCGGACACTTGGTAGGGAGTCTTAGCAGGTCAAGGAAGTGACCGGATGCTAAGCATGATATACCAACAGGTCAAGGTTGACCGGATGTTGGTTTGGGAGACTTGGGACTTGGTTTGGGCAAAAACCAAGCTCTGGATCGGTCACCAGACCGATCCAGTGATACGCTTGTGTATTTGATCGGTCTCATCGATTCTGTGAGCTTACTGATCGGTCTGGGGACCGATCAGGTGATATCCTGATCGGTCTGCCGACCGATCAGGTGACGATCTTGAGGAGTGTGAGGAACCGCACTCAATAAGCCCTGATCGGTCAGCAGACCGATCAGAGCACGATCAATAGCTAGCGGAGTTCGGGAGAAAGCGCTGATCGGTTTGTGGACCGATCAGGCACACTCCTGATCTGTCTGTGGACCGATCAGGGAACTAGCCGTTGCGACGCAACGGCTAGATTCCTTCGTGTTTTTCTTCGCAGGTATAAAAGACGCTACAGGGTTTCGTTGCTGCTACTGCTTCCTCCTTAGAACTTCTGTTCTTATGCTCTAGAGCTTCTGCTCTTACCTGCTATCAGAGCTTTGCTGAGCTCCTCGCAGCTGAAGCTTCGCGTGAGCTTCTCGACTGGATTCTCGTCAGCTGCTGCTGGTGTGAAGCTGCTGCTTCATCACTCCAGTCAACAAGAAAGGCAAGCAAGTGTTTCATATTGTCTTTTGCTTTCTTGTATCTGTTGTACTCCTATCTTGCTTGTGCAAGAAACATTGTGGCGAGGTTTCTCCACCCAGAAGGAGTATATTGTATTAGTCGGTTCTCCGGGGACTCATCCACCGACGGATTGACTGGACTCGTCCACCTTACGGACACGCCGAGGAGTAGGAGCCCTAATCTCCGAACCTCGTTACATCCTCGTGTTAAGGTTTGATTTTCTTCTCTTTCGTTTCTTTGTATTTTCCGCTGCGCTAACACGTTTTGTAGAAAGAAACGACGATTTGGGGTCGGCTATTCACACCCCCCTCTCTAGCCTCCGTACGAAGGATCCTAACAAGTGGTATCAGAGCGAGGCCGCTCTTCGACGGATCAACACCCGGGGGAGCACGGGCTAGAGATGGATCTCTATGGAGAAGATGTCACGATTCAACCCTTCTACGAGTCTCACGACAACTTCACATATTGGAAGGTAAAGATGATGTATTTTCTTAGGACTAATATGTTAAATTGGTTTTGTGTACAAGAAGGGTTTTCCCCTCCGATGGATGAGGAAGGAAAACCTATCAAGAAGAAGGAGTGGACGAAAGAGCAAATCCGACAATCCGAAATCAATGACGAGGTAACAAAAATTATTGAATTTTCTTTACCTAATAATGTTTTGTGCAAGATAGATAGATACAACAACGCCAAGGAATTGTGGAACAATTTGGCAAAATTCCATGAAGAGGAGCCTAGTGAGCCAAGTAGCTCACATCATGGAGGAAGCGAATTGGGAGTTGAGGGCTACTCAACATCCAAGGAAGAAGAGGAGGAGAGCTCTTGTTCAAGATCGGAGCAAGAAGAGGCATCTACCTCCGGAAGGGATGAAGAAGAAAGCTCATCTACATCCACAACCCTAGGTAACTCAAACACTGTGATTTCAAGCAAATTACACATAATGTGTTTTGAGTGTAGGAAGTTTGGGCACTACAAGAGTAAGTGTCCAAAGAGGGTTAGAAAGACTCCACCGGCACCAAAGGTCAAGGAAGCCGGAGTCCCGACATGCAAGAGCAAGAAGCACGCGGTGTGCTTCCAATGCAGGCAACGGGGACACTATAGGAGTCAATGTCCAAGGGGGAGGCAACCTCACAAGGACAATAGGCCAAACACATGTAAAGGGGGAGCTAAGGCAAACCCTAAGGTAACATTTAAAGCTCATTCTTGCAATTCTAGTAGGATGCATGCTAGTAGTCTTATTGTCATTGTCAATAATGATAAGCATGTTAACACTAGAAATCGATACATGTGCTTAGGAGCCAAGCATGTTAGCCTAGATAAGAACAATTCTAGAAATGCTAACCCTAGAATTAACTCATCTAAGGCTAAGGAAAATCTAGATAGAAATCTCAAATCATCTAGACACATGCCTAGGAATACCTCAAAGAAAAATGATAAATCAAAACTTGAGGTATTAGAGAAAGAAAATCAAGTCTTGAGGTCAAGATTTGACTCTCTAGAAAAGGCTCTTAAGGATTTGACTCTAGGGTCTAGGGGTCAAAAACCCAAGTCCAAGGACAAGAAAGGTTTGGGTCACAAACCTAAGTCCCAATTGGTCAAGCCCACTTTTCATAATGTTCCATTCGATTATGGAACAAAACCTAGGGCTAGGAAAACCATTACCAAGGTCACAAGGGGAGTCGCCCCTATAGTTGACCTTGATGAGACCCAAATGACCAAGGCTTTAAAGCCTAAGAGGGTCATTAGGAGGGTTGCTAGGGAAGTTATCCCTAGTGAATATTTAGTGAACCCAATGAGCTCTAATAGGTATTGGGTTCCTAGGAGCATCTTCTCTACCCCATAAATGGGTTAGAGAGTGTCAACTCCGATTAGAAGGGTAGTTAACCCAACTTTGAGGAAATTGACACTCAAGGAGCATTTTTCAAGGTTTTGAGAACTTTTGAAAATGAAATGGAATTATCATTTACTCCTTTGAAGAGTTAAATGTGCCTAAAGATTGAAAATTTCATTTTTAATCTCAATTGGCACAATTTGGGAAAATCTAGAGAACTCTCGAGGAAAAATGAAACATGTCAAGATTTGAGGATAAATTTGATCTTTAAGTGGCATGAATGAATCTAGAGTTCAAGAAGTGTCAAAATTAGGATTTTGGCATATTAGGGCAATCAAGGGTTAAAGCTTAAGTATTAGCTAAGGCTAAGGATACTTAGATAGGTAATCTAGGTATGTCTTATTCATGCTAAATCTTGCCATGATTATTTGCCCTCACATGTCATGACATCATGTTTAATTTTATCATTTGATATGTCATGATAAAGCTTAGGTTCTTTATATGTCATGTTTATTTTTCAAACTTTATGCCATGACATCATGACATTGGCACATGCTTCTATTTATGATATTATTTCATGCCATGTCATCATCTCTTGCATTAATGATAAGGATAGAAACACAATTTGATATTGAGATTAAATTGGTGTTTAGAAAATGCATGAGAACTTAGCCTAAGATGACCTAAACCCATATCTCACATCAAAATTGACTTGGATGTGTTTGATATACTTTAGATGTGTGTGAGATATTAGGATCATGAGTTAGGATCAAGGTGCATAGTTCTTGTACCTAGATGAGCCTAATTCAAGAAATTAGGGATCATAGGGAAAGCATGTGTACAAGTCATGTACATTTAGCCCTAAGATTATGGTCCTAAATTAAAAGGTTTAAAATCATTTTGAAATTGATTTGAAAAACCTTGATGAAGCTTTTCTAGTGATAGCATTCATCATTGAACAAAGTGATACAAAGTTTTTGAAACTTTGAGCTATTTCAAAACTTTTCGAACTTTGTATCAAGATTTGAAATTGGAAGCTATTTTTATAGAAAACTATTTTTCCTTGATAGTATATGTTATGAGGAATATATCCTCAAAATTTTATAATTTTTGGAATTTTCTGAAATTTGTTGTGAGTTTCTGAATTTCGGGAGAAGGAAATCAGAACTTGAGTCTGTCCAAGGCTGGATCGGTCACTGGACCGATCCAGGGAAGGCTGGATCGGTCTGGGGACCGATCCAGAGGGGTTCTGATCGGTCCGGTGACCGATCAGGCGTGCTGAATTTGCTGAATTTCGACTGTGGTCTGAAATTTCAGCTGTGGGAGTTGAGTTTCGAGTTTCTGAAGGTTTGAAACTCTCCAAGACATTGTTGGTGCAATGGTCAAGGGGGAGTTGACCTTTAGGGGGAGTCTTAACTAATTGTCAAGGGGGAGTTGACTTTTAGGGGGAGTTTTTACTCCTTAAGACTTTTGAGGATTAGTGATATGGGATTGTCACTAAGTTGAGTGTTGAGTTTAGTATCAAGGGGGAAATTAAGGGTTTCAATGAAAGGTATGAGACTTTCATTAGGAAGAAACTCTTGACCTTGATTCCCTCTTTTTGATGTGTGTCAAAAAGGGGGAGAGATGTCCCAAGGGGGAGAGTGTAGGTTTTGGAAGAATGTTCAAGGAAGAACATTGGAAAACCTAAGTTAGGTTATCGGGTTAACCTAACTTGATTTTGGATTTTGTCAAACATCAAAAAGGGGGAGATTGTTGGTGCAACCTTAGGTCAAGGTTGACTTGGTTGACGTGACTCGAGTTGACCTGACTCGAGTTGTGTTTTGATGTTTGACGATGTTTGACGAGAAGAGAGTTGTATTCTTGATGTTTGACAAGAATAGGTGTTTGGGAGATTGTAGGTGCAACCTTAGGTCAAGGTTGACCTGATTCGGGAAAAGTCCAAGCAGGGAGCATGGCACGCGAAAAGTCCAAGTATGGAGACTTGGCACTGGGAAAGTCCAAGTACGGAGACTTGGCACGGGGAAAAGTCCAAGCAGGGAGCTTGGCACGCGAAAAGTCCAAGTATGGAGACTTGGCACTGGAAAAATCCAAGTACGGAGACTTGGCACGGAGAAAAGTCCAAGCAGGTAGCTTGGCACGCGGAAAGTCCAAGTATGGAGACTTGGCACGGGGAAAGTCCAAACAGGGAGTTTGGCACGAGGGAAAGTCCTGGTAAGTGAATCCAGGCAGTTGGAGAAAGTCCTGGTGAGTGAAGCCAGGCAGGGGAAAGACCTAGTGAGTGAAGCTAGGCAGTTTGGAAGTCCTGGTGAGTGAAGCCGGGCAAGGGAAAATCCAGATGGATCAAGGGTGATTGGACATCTGGTGTTGAGAAGGTCAAGTAGGTCAAGTGAGTGACCGGATATTTGACACAAAGAGGAAAGTCCAAGCGGGTCAAAGGGATTGACCGGACACTTGGTAGGGAGTCTTAGCAGGTCAAGGGAGTGACCGGATGCTAAGCATGATATACCAACAGGTCAAGGTTGACCGGATGTTGGTTTGGGAGACTTGGGACTTGGTTTGGGCAAAAACCAAGCTCTGGATCGGTCACCAGACCGATCCAGTGATACGCTTGTGTATTTGATCGGTCTCATCGATTCTGTGAGCTTACTGATCGGTCTGGGGACCGATCAGGTGATATCCTGATCGGTTTGTCGTCAGTAGCTAGCGGAGTTCGGGAGAAAGCGCTGATCGGTCTGTGGACCGATCAAGCACACTCCTGATCGGTCTGTGGACCGATCAGGGAACTAGCCGTTGCGACGCAACGGCTAGATTCCTTCGTGTTTTTCTTCGCAGGTATAAAAGACGCTACAGGGTTTCGTTGCTGCTACTGCTTCCTCCTTAGAACTTCTGTTCTTATGCTCTAGAGCTTCTGCTCTTACCTGCTATCAGAGCTTTGCTGAGCTCCTCGCAGCTGAAGCTTCGCGTGAGCTTCTCGACTGGATTCTCGTCAGCTGCTGCTGGTGTGAAGCTGCTGCTTCATCACTCCAGTCAACAAGAAAGGCAAGCAAGTGTTTCATATTGTCTTTTGCTTTCTTGTATCTGTTGTACTCCTATCTTGCTTGTGCAAGAAACATTGTGGCGAGGTTTCTCCACCCAGAAGGAGTATATTGTATTAGCCGGTTCTCCGGGGACTCATCCACCGACGGATTGACTGGACTCGTCCACCTTACGGACACGCCGAGGAGTAGGAGCCCTAATCTCCGAACCTCGTTACATCCTCGTGTTAAGGTTTGATTTTCTTCTCTTTCGTTTCTTTGTATTTTCCGCTGCGCTAACACGTTTTGTAGAAAGAAACGACGATTTGGGGTCGGCTATTCACACCCCCCTCTCTAGCCTCCGTACGAAGGATCCTAACAAGTGGTATCAGAGTGAGGCCGCTCTTCGACGGATCAACACCCGGGGGAGCACGGGCTAGAGATGGATCTCTATGGAGAAGATGTCACGATTCAACCCTTCTACGAGTCTCACGACAACTTCACATATTGGAAGGTAAGGATGATGTATTTTCTTAGCACTAATATATTAAATTAGTTTTGTGTACAAGAAGGGTTTTCACCTCCGATGAATGAGGAAGGAAAACCTATCAAGAAGAAGGAGTGGACGAAAGAGCAAATCCGACAATCCGAAATCAATGACGAGGTAACAAAAATTATTGAATTTTCTTTACCTAATAATGTTTTGTGCAAGATAGATAGATACAACAACGCCAAGGAATTGTGGAACAATTTGGCAAAATTCCATGAAGAGGAGCCTAGTGAGCCAAGTAGCTCACATCATGGAGGAAGCGAATTGGGAGTTGAGGGCTACTCAACATCCAAGGAAGAAGAGGAGGAGAGCTCTTGTTCAAGATCGGAGCAAGAAGAGGCATCTACCTCCGGAAGGGATGAAGAAGAAAGCTCATCGACATCCACAACCCTAGGTAACTCAAACACTGTGATTTTAAGCAAATTACACATAATGTGTTTTGAGTGTAGGAAGTTTGGGCACTACAAGAGTAAGTGTCCAAAGAGGGTTAGAAAGACTCCACCGGCACCAAAGGTCAAGGAAGCCGGAGTCCCGACATGCAAGAGCAAGAAGCACGCGGTGTGCTTCCAATGCAGGCAACGGGGACACTATAGGAGTCAATGTCCAAGGGGGAGGCAACCTCACAAGGACAAGAGGCCAAACACATGTAAAGGGGGAGCTAAGGCAAACCCTAAGGTAACATTTAAAGCTCATTCTTGCAATTCTAGTAGGATGCATGCTAGTAGTCTTATTGTCATTGTCAATAATGATAAGCATGTTAACACTAGAAATCGATACATGTGCTTAGGAGCCAAGCATGTTAGCCTAGATAAGAACAATTCTAGAAATGCTAACCCTAGAATTAACTCATCTAAGGCTAAGGAAAATATAGATAGAAATCTCAAATCATCTAGACACATGCCTAGGAATACCTCAAAGAAAAATGATAAATCAAAACTTGAGATATTAGAGAAAGAAAATCAAGTCTTGAGGTCAAGACTTGACTCTCTAGAAAAGGCTCTTAAGGATTTGACTCTAGGGTCTAGGGGTCAAAAACCCAAGTCCAAGGGCAAGAAAGGTTTGGGTCACAAACCTAAGTCCCAATTGGTCAAGCGCACTTTTCATAATGTTCCATTCGATTATGGAACAAAACCTAGGGCTAGGAAGACCATTACCAAGGTCACAAGGGGAGTCACCCCTATAGTTGACCTTGATGAGACCCAAATGACCAAGGCTTTAAAGCCTAAGAGGGTCATTAGGAGGGTTGCTAGGGAAGTTATCCCTAGTGAATATTTAGTGAACCCAATGAGCTCTAATAGGTATTGGGTTCCTAGGAGCATCTTCTCTACCCCATAGATGGGTTAGAGAGTGTCAACTCCGATTAGAAGGGTAGTTAACCCAACTTTGAGGAAATTGACACTCAAGGAGCATTTTTCAAGGTTTTGAGAACTTTTGAAAATGAAATGGAATTATCATTTACTCCTTTGAAGAGTTAAATGTGCCTAAAGATTGAAAATTTCATTTTTAATCTCAATTGGCACAATTTGGGAAAATCTAGAGAACTCTCGAGGAAAAATGAAACATGTCAAGATTTGAGGATAAATTTGATCTTTAAGTGGCATGAATGAATCTAGAGTTCAAGAAGTGTCAAAATTAGGATTTTGGCATATTAGGGCAATCAAGGGTTAAAGCTTAAGTATTAGCTAAGGCTAAGGATACTTAGATAGGTAATCTAGGTATGTCTTATTCATGCTAAATCTTGCCATGATTATTTGCCCTCACATGTCATGACATCATGTTTAATTTTATCATTTGATATGTCATGATAAAGCTTAGGTTCTTTATATGTCATGTTTATTTTTCAAACTTTATGTCATGACATCATGACATTGGCACATGCTTCTATTTATGATATTATTTCATGCCATGTCATCATCTCTTACATTAATGATCAATTTAAATTGATTTAAGGATAGAAACACAATTTGATATTAAGATCAAATTGGTGTTTAGAAAATGCATGAGAACTTAGCCTAAGATGACCTAAACCCATATCTCACATCAAAATTGACTTGGATGTGTTTGATACACTTTAGATGTGTGTGAGATATTATGATCATGAGTTAGGATCAAGGTGCATAGTTCTTGTACCTAGATGAGCCTAATTCAAGAAATTAGGGATCATAGGGAAAGCATGTGTACAAGTCATGTACATTTAGCCCTAAGATTATGGTCCTAAATTAAAAGGTTTAAAATCATTTTGAAATTGATTTGAAAAACCTTGATGAAGCTTTTCTAGTGATAGCATTCATCATTGAACAAAGTGATACAAAGTTTTTGAAACTTTGAGCTATTTCAAAACTTTTCGAACTTTGTATCAAGATTTGAAATTGGAAGCTATTTTCATAGAAAATTATTTTTCCTTGATAGTATATGTTATGAGGAATATATCCTCAAAATTTTATAATTTTTGGAATTTTCTGAAATTTGTTGTGAGTTTCTGAATTTCGGGAGAAGGAAATCAGAACTTGAGTCTGTCCAAGGCTGGATCGGTCACTGGACCGATCCAGGGAAGGCTGGATCGGTCTGGGGACCGATCCAGAGGGGTTCTGATCGGTCCGGTGACCGATCAGGCGTGCTGAATTTGCTGAATTTCGACTGTGGTCTGAAATTTCAGCTCGGGAGTTGGTAGTTTGAAGGTTTGAAACTCTCCAAGACATTGTTGGTGCAATGGTCAAGGGGGAGTTGACCTTTAGGGGGAGTCTTAACTAATTGTCAAGGGGGAGTTGACTTTTAGGGGGAGTTTTTACTCCTTAAGACTTTTGAGGATTAGTGATATGGGATTGTCACTAAGTTGAGTGTTGAGTTTAGTATCAAGGGGGAAATTAAGGGTTTCAATGAAAGGTATGAGACTTTCATTAGGAAGAAACTCTTGACCTTGATTCCCTCTTTTTGATGTGTGTCAAAAAGGGGGAGAGATGTCCCAAGGGGGAGAGTGTAGGTTTTGGAAGAATGTTCAAGGAAGAACATTGGAAAACCTAAGTTAGGTTATCGGATTAACCTAACTTGATTTTGGATTTTGTCAAACATCAAAAAGGGGGAGATTGTTGGTGCAACCTTAGGTCAAGGTTGACTTGGTTGACGTGACTCGAGTTGACCTGACTCGAGTTGTGTTTTGATGTTTGACGATGTTTGACAAGAAGAGAGTTGTATTCTTGATGTTTGACAAGAATAGGTGTTTGGGAGATTGTAGGTGCAACCTTAGGTCAAGGTTGACCTGGATGACCTGATTCGGGAAAAGTCCAAGCAGGGAGCATGGCACGCGAAAAGTCCAAGTATGGAGACTTGGCACTGGGAAAGTCCAAGTACGGAGACTTGGCACGGGGAAAAGTCCAAGCAGGGAGCTTGGCACGCGAAAAGTCCAAGTATGGAGACTTGGCACTGGAAAAATCCAAGTACGGAGACTTGGCACGGAGAAAAGTCCAAGCAGGTAGCTTGGCACGTGGAAAGTCCAAGTATGGAGACTTGGCACGGGGAAAGTCCAAACAGGGAGCTTGGCGCGAGGGAAAGTCCTGGTAAGTGAAGCCAGGCAGTTGGAGAAAGTCCTGGTGAGTGAAGCCAGGCAGGGGAAAGACCTAGTGAGTGAAGCTAGGCAGTTTGGAAGTCTTGGTGAGTGAAGCCGGGCAAGGGAAAATCCAGATGGATCAAGGTTGATCGGACATCTGGTGTTGAGAAGGTCAAGTAGGTCAAGGGAGTGACCGGATATTTGACACAAAGAGGAAAGTCCAAGCGGGTCAAAGTGATTGACCGGACACTTGGTAGGGAGTCTTAGCAGGTCAAGGGAGTGACCGGATGCTAAGCATGATATACCAACAGGTCAAGGTTGACCGGATGTTGGTTTGGGAGACTTGGGACTTGGTTTGGGCAAAAACCAAGCTCTGGATCGGTCACCAGACCGATCCAGTGATACGCTTGTGTATTTGATCGGTCTCATCGATTCTGTGAGCTTACTGATCGGTCTGGGGACCGATCAGGTGATATCCTGATCGGTCTGCCGACCGATCAGGTGACGATCTTGAGGAGTGCGAGGAACCGCACTCAATAAGCCTTGATCGGTCAGCAGACCGATCAGAGCACGATCAGTAGCTAGCGGAGTTCGGGAGAAAGCGTTGATCGGTCTGTGGACCGATCAGGCACACTCCTGATCGGTCTGTGGACCGATCAGGGAACTAGCCGTTGCGACGCAACGGCTAGATTCCTTCGTGTTTTTCTTCGCAGGTATAAAAGACGCTACAGGGTTTCGTTGCTGCTACTGCTTCCTCCTTAGAACTTCTGTTCTTATGCTCTAGAGCTTCTGCTCTTACCTGCTATCAGAGCTTTGCTGAGCTCCTCGCAGCTGAAGCTTCGCGTGAGCTTCTCGACTGGATTCTCGTCAGCTGCTGCTGGTGTGAAGCTGCTGCTTCATCACTCCAGTCAATAAGAAAGGCAAGCAAGTGTTTCATATTGTCTTTTGCTTTCTTGTATCTGTTGTACTCCTATCTTGCTTGTGCAAGAAACATTGTGGCGAGGTTTCTCCACCCAGAAGGAGTATATTGTATTAGCCGGTTCTCCGGGGACTCATCCACCGACGGATTGACTGGACTCGTCCACCTTACGGACACGCCGAGTAGTAGGAGCCCTAATCTCCGAACCTCGTTACATCCTCGTGTTAAGGTTTGGTTTTCTTCTCTTTCGTTTCTTTGTATTTTCCGCTGCGCTAGCACGTTTTGTAGAAAGAAACGACGATTTGGGGTCGGCTATTCACACCCCCCTCTCTAGCCTCCGTACGAAGGATCCTAACAAGTGGTATCTTGACTCGAGTTATATTTTGATGTTTGACGAGAATAGAAAAGTTGTATCTTGATGTTTGACAAGAATACAAATTTGGGAGATTGTGGGTGCAACCTTCGGTCAAGGTTGACCTGGTTGACCCGACTTGAGTTGACCTGATTCGGGAAAAGTCCAAGTATAGAGACTTGGCACGGAAAAGTCCAAGCAGGGAGCTTGGCACGGAAAAGTCCGAGTATGGAGACTTGGCACGGAGAAGTCTAAGCAGGGAGCTTGGCACGGAAAAGTCCAAGCAGGGAGCTTGGAACGGGAAAAGTCCAAGTATGGAGACTTGGCACGGAAAAGTCCAAGTATGGAGACTTGGCACGGAAAAGTCCAAGTATGGAAGCTTGGCATGGGAAGTCGGAGAGGGCTCGGTAGCTCGTTCTCCGGACTAGGTCAGAGAGGGCTCGGGAGCTCGTTCTCTGGACCGGACGAAGTCGGAGAGGGCTCGGTAGCTCGTTCTCCGGACTAGGTCAGAGAGGGCTCGGGAGCTCGTTCTCTGGACCGGACGAAGTCGGAGAGGGCTCGGTAGCTCGTTCTCCGGACTAGGTCAGAGAGGGCTCGGGAGCTTGTTCTCTGGACCGGACTTGGAAGTCGGAGAGGGCTCGGTAGCTCGTTCTCCGGACTAGGTCAGAGAGGGCTCGGGAGCTCGTTCTCTGGACCGGACGAAGTCGGAGAGGGCTCGGTAGCTCGTTCTCCGGACTAGGTCAGAGAGGGCTCGGTAGCTCGTTCTCTGGACCGGATGAGGAAGTCGGAGAGGGCTCGGTAGCTCGTTCTCAAGACCAGGAAGGCTTTAGGGTTTAGGGCTGGGAAGCTTTAAGGCATTGGATCGGTCTGGTGACCGATCAGTAACCAAACAGAATGTTTCTGTGGGTTAACTGATCGGTCTGTAGACCGATCAGGAAACGATCAGGAGGCAGAAGAAGGTAGGGGGATCGGTCTGTGGACCGATCCACCTATAGCCTGATCGGTCCACAGACCGATCAGGCTTCGGAGCCAACTCTCACAGAGAGTTGGTTGATCGGTCTGGGGACCGATCAGACTAGGGCCTGATCGGTCCACAGACCGATCAGGGTCCTCCTGGACCGATCAGGATGGAGCCTGATCGGTCCAGGCTTAGCCGTTGTGACTCAACGGCTAGATTTCTGGATTTTGCTGTGTCTTCTTCGCAGGTGCAGGGTATAAGGCCGCTACAGTAGAAGAAGGGAGAAGCACGCTTACGGTTAACACTTCTTCTTCTTCCTCCTCACGACTGCGATCTGAGCTTTGCTGAGGTCTTCACTTTCTGAAGCTTCGTGTGAGCTTCCATCTGCTAGTTTTCTAGCTGCCATTGTTAGATCCGTGAAGTTGCTGCTTCATCAACGGACTCCAGTCGACAACGAGAAGACAAGCAAACTGGGTAGGGTGTTTTTACATTCACATTGTCCTTGTTTCTTGCTCTATTCTTTGTACTCCATTATTGCTGTTGCAAAAGGAATTGTGGTGAGGTTTCTCCACCCAGAAGGAGTTCTTATTAGCCGGTTTTTCGGGGTCTCATCCACCGACGGATTGATAGGATTCGTCCACCTTACGGACAAGCCGAGGAGTAGGAGTATCATCTCCGAACCTCGTTATATCGTCGTGTTTGAGGTTTGATCATCTTCATTTTCGTTTCTACTCTTTATTTCCGCTGCGCTAACCTAAATTGTAGGAAGAAACGAGAATTTGAGGTCGGCTATTCACACCCCCCTCTCTAGCCGCTATCCGAAGGTCCTAACTGTTGGTGCGGTTAGCACTAACGATTTAACCCAGGTTTTGATGAATGACAAATCACGTTAAGTTAGTTTGTTGTGATCTAACACTCTGACCGAGTGTGCAGGAGAACCCAGCTAGGTCGACGGGCTGACCGGATAGCTGACACGAAGTCCAAGCGGGTCGACGGGCTGACCGGACGCTTAGGCACGAAGTCCAGCTAGGTCGACGGGCTGACCGGATAGCTGGCGAGAAGTCCAAGCGGGTCGACGGGCTGACCGGACGCTTGGCGAGAAGTCCAGCTAGGTCGACGGGCTGACCGGATAGCTGGCGAGAAGTCTAAGCGGGTCGACGGGCTGACCGGACACTTGGCGAGAAGTCCAGACGGGTCGACGGGCTGACCGGACGTCTGGCAGGTAAGTAAGGTAAGTCACTAGAAGGGAGTGACTGTGAGGGCGCGTTCCCGGGAAGGGAACATTAGGCGTCGATCCGGATTAGATCCATTTCGGATATCTAAGTCGAGATCGTGACTAGATTCCGGTCTCGGAAAGACGGAATCTAAGTCATACTCTTTTTATTTATCTGTTGAACTTTAACTGTGCTGACAATCTGTTTTACAGGATATACGTTTGCCTCGGACTAACTTTGTTTTGCAGGAAAAAGGAGTTTTCTGAAACAAGGTGGTCCGGGCGCCCGGAGGGGATCCGGGCGCCCGGAAGGCGAATTCTATCCAGCTGAGTCGTCGCCACGTGGAGCATCATGGTTTGTGCAGCTACGTCACATTCCAGGCGCCCGGAAGGGATCCAGGCGCCTGGAACAGCATATAAAAGAAGCCCCAGATAGGAGCTTCAGAATCAATCAACTTTTACTGAGAACTCTTCTACTGCTGATCTTGCTGCTCGACGTTCAAGTGCGACGTCAACAACGCTCCGACAAAAGTGCTCTTCCGGTTTTTATTTAATTTTCTTTGTCGGTATTGCTTTATTATTACTAGCATTTCCTGTACTTATTCTGTAATCATATTCCGACTTGTTAGTGATTGCCCAACGAAAGTGGTCAAGGACCACAGGCCTTCGAGTATGAGTCGTCACAGGCTCCGAACGAAGTAAAAACATCTGTGTCTATTTTATTTTTCCGCTGCGATTATACTCGTCTTTTTCGAATCGATATTCACCCCCCCTCTATCGAATCTAACGGTCCTACACTAACAAGTGGTATCAGAGCCAGGTTGCTCTTCGTCGGATTAACACCCGGGGGAGCACAAGCTAGAGAATGGATCGACTCGGAGAAGACATCACGATTCCACCCTTCTACGATCGCGATGACTTCGCGTATTGGAAGGTAAGAATGAAGTATTTTCTTATGACTAACCTTGAAAATTGGAATTGTGTACGAGTAGGTTTTACTCCTCCCGTGGATAAAAAGGGAGAACCTCTCGAGAAGAAGAAGTGGACGAAGGAACAAATCCACCAATCCACGATCAATGATGAGGTAACGAAAATCCTTGAATTTTCATTACCTAATGATATCTTGTGTAAGATAGGTGGATACAACGATGCCAAGGAGTTGTGGAACAACTTGGCTAAGTTCCATGAGGAGAGCTCCAATTCAAGCCATGAAGAGGAGTCAATTGAGCCAAGTAGCTCACATCATGGAGGTATGGAATTAGAAGTTGAGGGCTACTCAACATCTAAGGAAGAAGAGGAGGAGGGTTCTTCATCAAGATTGGTGCAAGAAGAAGCCTCTACCTCCGGAAGGGATGAAGAAGAGAGCTTCTATCCATCCTCAACCCTAGGTAACTCAAGCAATTTAATTTCAAGTAAATTACATATAATGTGCTTTGAGTGTAGGGAATATGAACATTACAAGAGTAAATGTCCAAAGAGGATTAGGAAGACTCCACCGGCACCAAAGGTCAAAGAAGTCGGAGTCCCGAAACGCAAGAGCAAGGAGCACGTGGTGTGCTTCCAATGCAAGCGAAGGGGACATTATAGGAGCCAATGTCCGAGGGGGAGGCAACCTCACAAGGACAAGAGAAGAAGCGCATCTAAGGGGGGAGCTAAGGCAAACCCTAAGGTACCCTTTAAGGCACATTATTGCAATTCTAATAAGACACATGCTAGTAGCTTTATTGCAATTGTCAATAATGATAAGCATGATAACTATAGAAACCGATACATGTGCTTAGGTGCAAAACATGTTAGCCTAGATAAGGACTATACTAGAAATGTCAACCCTAGGATTAACTCATCTAAGGTTAAGGAAAACCTAGGTAGGAATCCTAAAACAACTAGACATATGCCTAGGAATACCTCAAAGAAAAATGATAAATTAAAACTTGAGGTATTAGAGAAGGAAAATCAAGTCTTGAGGTCAAGACTTGACACTTTAGAAAAGACCCTTAAGAATTTGGAGAAGTCAACTCTAGGGTCTAAGGGTCAAAAACCAAAGCCCAAGGACATGAGAGGTTTGGGTCACAAACCTAAGTCTCAAGTGGTCAAGCCCATTTACCATAATGTTCCATTCGATTATGGAACAAGACCTAGGGCTAGGAAGACCATCACCAAGGTCACAAGGGAAGTCACCCCTAGAGTTGATCTTGATGAGTCCCAAATGACCAAGGCTTTAAAGCCTAGGAGGGTCATTAGGAGGGTTGCTAGGGAAGTCATCCCTAGTGAATATTTAGTGAACCCAATGAGCTCAAATAGGTATTGGGTTCCTAGGAGCATGATTTCTTCACGCTAGATGGTTAGGGTGTGCCAACCTTAATTGGATAGGTAGTTAACCTAATCATGGCAAAAGGTGGCATTTTAGGAAGTTTCAAGGTATAACCAAGCCTTGAAAATGAAATTAAAAATTATTCCTAAGGTGATTAGGATGTGCCAACCACATTTGAGGAGTTTTTCTAAGATCAATCTAATTGGCACATAGTGATCTAAAAATCTTTAGTATATGATTTTAGGTCTATTATACTTAGGAATATAGAATTTATGGCAAAATGATCAAAATTATCAAAAATGACAACTAAAGCTAGAATTAGGTATTTTCTATACCTTTATATGTTATTTGCCATATATTGTTTGCCATATGCCATATCATGACATCATATTTATTTTATTATCATTTGAAATGTCATGATAATGCTTAGGTTAGTTATATGTCATGCCTTATTTAAGTTTCATACTTTATGACATGACATCATGTCATTGGCACATGTTTTCACTTATGATATTATTTTATGCCATGTCATCATCTCTTGCATTTATGATCAATTAAATTGATTTAAGGATAAAAACTCAATTTGATATGGAAATCAAATTGTTGTCTAGAAAATGCATGAGAACTTAGCTTAAGATGACCTAAACCCATATCTCACATCAAGATTGACTTGGATGTGTTTGATACACCTTAGATGTGTGTGAGATATTAGGATTATGAGTTAGGATCAAGGTGCATAGTTCTTGTACCTAGATAAGCCTAATTCTAAATTGAGGATCATAGGGAAAGCTTGTGTACAAGTCATGTACATTTAGCCCTAAGATTGTGGTCCTAAATTGAATGGTTTAAAATCATTTCAAAATTGATTTGTAAAACCTTGATGAAGCTTTTCTAGTGATAGCATTCATCATTGAGCAAGTTGATACAAAGATGGATTAACCTTGAGCTATTTCAAAGTTTTTCGAACTTTGTATCAAGATTTGAAAATGGAAGTTATTTTCATATAAAACTATTTTTCCATGATAATATATGTTATGAGGAATGTATCCTCAAAATTTTACAATTTTTGGAATTTTCTGTAATTTTTTAGGGGTTTCTGAATTTCGGGAGAAAAAAAAATTTCAGAACTCTTATCAAAGAGTTGTGGACCGATCAGAGAAGAGCCTGATCGGTCCAGAGTAGTGTGGATCGGTCACTGGACCGATCCAGGGTAGTCTGATCGGTCTGGTGACCGATCAGAGCGTGCCAAAATGCTGATTTTCGACTGATTGTCTGAAATTTCAGCTGGAAGTTGGTATTTTAGATTTCTAAAGGATTGAAACTCTCCAAGACATTGTTGGTGCAATGGTCAAGGGGGAGTTGACCTTTAGGGGGAGTTTTACCTATTGGTCAAGCGGGAGTTGACTTTTAGGGGGAGTTTTTACTCGATTTTTGAGGATGAGTGATATGGAATTATCACTAAGTTGATTATTGTCTTTGGTATAAGGGGGAAATTAAGGGTTTCAATGAAAGGTATGGGACTTTCATTAGGAAGAAACTCTTAACCTTGATTCACTCTTTTTGATGTGTGTCAAAAAGGGGGAGAAATGTCTAGAGAATGTTCAAGGAAGAAAATTGGAGTTTGGGGAGAATGTTCAAGGAAGAACATTGATTGGAGAACTATTGGAAAACCTAAGTTAGGTTATCGGGTTAACCTAACTTGATTATGATGTTTGTCAAACATCAAAAAGGGGGAGATTGTTGGTGCAACCTTAGGTCAAGGTTGACCTGGTTGACCCGACTCGAGTTGACCTGACTCGAGTTGTATTTTGATGTTTGACGAGAATAGAAAAGTTATATCTTGATGTTTGACAAGAATACAAACTTGGGAGATTGTGGGTGCAACCTTCGGTCAAGGTTGACCTGGTTGACCCGACTTGAGTTGACCTGATTCAGGAAAAGTCCAAGTATGGAGACTTGGCACGGAAAAGTCCAAGCAGGGAGCTTGGCACGGAAAAGTCCAAGCAGGGAGCTTGGCACGGGAAAAGTTCAAGTATGGAGACTTGGCACGGAAAAGTCCAAGTATGGAAGCTTGGCATGGGAAGTCGGAGAGGGCTCGGTAGCTCGTTCTCCGGACTAGGTCAGAGAGGGCTTAGGAGCTCGTTCTCTGGACCGGACGAAGTCGGAGAGGGCTCGGTAGCTAGTTCTCTGGACTAGGTCAGAGAGGGCTCGGGAGCTCGTTCTCTGGATCGAACGAAGTCGGAGAGGGCTCGGTAGCTCGTTCTCCGGACTAGGTCAGAGAGGGCTCGGGAGCTCGTTCTCTGGACCGGACATGGAAGTCGGAGAGGGCTCGGTAGCTCGTTCTCCGGACTAGGTCAGAGAGGGCTCGGGAGCTCGTTCTCTGGACCGGACGAAGTCGGAGAGGGCTCGGTAGCTCGTTCTCCGGACTAGGTCAGAGAGGGCTCGGTAGCTCGTTCTCTGGACCGGATGAGGAAGTCGGAGAGGGCTCGGTAGCTCGTTCTCAAGACCAGGAAGGCCTTAGGGTTTAGGGCTGGGAAGCTCTAAGGCATTGGATCGGTCTGGTGACCGATCCAGTGATACTCTGATTGTCTGGATCGGTCTGGTGACCGATCAGTAACCAAACAGAATGTTTCTGTGGGTTAACTGATCGGTCTGTAGACCGATCAGGAAACGATCAGGAGGCAAAAGAAGGTAGGGGGATCGGTCTGTGGACCAAACCACCTATAGCCTGATCGGTCCACAGACCGATCAGGCTTCAGAGCCAACTCTCACAGAGAGTTGGTTGATCGGTCTGGGGACCGATCAGACTAGGGCATGATCGGTCCACAGACCGATCAGGGTCCTCCTGGACCGATCAGGATGGAGCCTGATCGGTCCAGGCTTAGCCGTTGTGACTCAACGGCTAGATTTCTGGATTCTGCTGTGTCTTCTTCGCAGGTGCAGGGTATAAGGCCGCTACAGTAGAAGAAGGGAGAAGCACTCTTACGGTTAACACTTCTTCTTCTTCCTCCTCACGACTGCGATCTGAGCTTTGCTGAGGTCTTCAGTTTCTGAAGCTTCGTGTGAGCTTCCATCTGTTAGTTTTCTAGCTGCCATTGTTGGATCCGTGAAGTTGCTGCTTCATCAACGGACTCCAGTCGACAACGAGAAGACAAGCAAATTGGGTAGGGTGTTTTTACATTCACATTGTCCTTGTTTCTTGCTCTATTCTTTGTACTCCATTATTGCTGTTGCAAAAGGAATTGTGGTGAGGTTTCTCCACCCAGAAGGAGTTCCTATTAGCCGGTTTTCCGGGGTCTCATCCACCGACGGATTGATAGGATTCGTCCACCTTACGGACAAGCCGAGGAGTAGGAGTATCATCTCCGAACCTCGTTATATCGTCGTGTTTAAGGTTTGATCATCTTCATTTTCGTTTCTACTCTTTATTTCCGCTGCGTTAACCTAAATTGTAGGAAGAAACGAGAATTTGAGGTTGACTATTCACACCCCCCCCCCTCTCTAGCCGCTATCCGAAGGTCCTAACAAACTCAAGGCACCCCCAAGTACAACTTGGATATCTATCCCTCGGTCTATCTCGACCTAGTCATACTCAGCGTTGATCTAAATATTCATATCCCCTCTATATATCTATTCGATCAATGATAGTTTTCAGATTAATATACTCATTAATCTGTGAGACTTTATCATTAATCATATATGTACAGAAAAGTAAATAATTAATGATAAATTCTTGTCTTTATTAAATAATTATCCACAAAATATATAAGGGGTGTCTTGTCATATAAGTGCACACACTAACAAGAGGTGCATTAAAGGTGCCTCTGAAGAGCTTGGATGCGCCTTCGCGTAAATAAGAATTGAAACTTGCGGAGCTGATCAAGTCCAAAATTTCCAAGATCAAATTTTAGCTTGGAGGCACCCTCCAAGGAGAATGGGAGGCACTCTCAACAACCAATAAAAGAAGAGTTCAGCCAACATTGAATACACAACTCATTTTCGAGCTACTACGATTCTTCTGCTGCTCCGAACAAGCCATATTGTTGCTGCACTATTACTTCGAGACATCTGACCGTTGCCGATAGCCCAATACCGACACACGAGCCCATTTGGACTCTACACTTCTAAGTATTGGTAACACGTTAATATTTTTGTACATTTTCATAGTTGCAAAAGAAAAATGTAGGCTGTTAGACTTTCATATTATTCATATTTGTATTTGATTCCCTTTTCCGATGATTCCAAAAAATACTTATAGTACATGGCCAACTCAAGGCATAGGCCTATGCCTAGGGCCCCTTTTACATTAGGGCCCATATTATTTAATTTATAAATATATGAGTTTGAATGATAAATATTTAAAACTATTTCTAAAATAAATTTTAGACAAGGTTTATTTTCGTCGTTATTTTTTTATTTTTTTATTAGCTAAATTAGATTTGATTAATAATTTTAATTTTTAGATTTGACCAAATTAAAGTTAAATTTGATCATTTTTAATTTTTACTCGTAAAAATTAAATTTGATCGATAGTTTTAATTTTTTTTATTATTAAAGTTAGATTTGGTGGGTGATTTATTTTTCTTAAAATTTGATCCGTAATTTTAAAATTTCAAATTTTTATTGATAAAATTTAATTTATTGGCAAAAGTTAAGTTTGGTTAATAATTAAAAAAATATTTATTAGTTATACTTATTAATAATTGATTTTTTTTATAAAAATACTTTTAAAAGTTAAAGTATATTTTATATTACATTATTATTTCTATATTTAGAAACTATATTTAACTAAATAAATTTAATTGATAATTTATTAAAGTTAAAATTGATATTAAGATTAATGGTGCATGAAGCTTCCATCTGCACGGGATCTTAGAGAAAGATCTATTGTATATAGTGAATATATCTGTTTCTCGAATAGGTCACCCTTAGATCACACAACAACTATTTTATCATTGCATCAAGACTTTCCTTCATCGAAATTAAAATTGATCGGTATTTTTTTTAAAAAAAACTATTAAAATGTTTATTATTAATATTACAATAATTTATTACTTGTTGCTAAATTAATTAGTACTTTTAATAATTTATTGGTGAAATTTAAATTTATTTATTTAATAAAAAATATTCAGATAAATATATTATATTTTAATAAATTATATTTGAAATTTTAACATAGAGAATTTTTTATTTTAAATTTTACTAATAAAGAAATGAATTTTGACATAATATAAAGTTATTGATGTCATGTTTTTAATTGTAAAAATAATCTTTTGCAATGTATAAAATTGTTTTTTTAATTTTTACTAATAAAATTAAATGTCTTTAATATTATTTTATATAAAAATTTATTTTTTAAAAAATAATATTTATTTTAAAAAATATTATGGTCTTAAACTTTTTTCAACCTGGGTCTTAAAAATTATTGAGATAGTCTTTTTATAGTGAATTATCCGTCGATATGATCCGAGAAATAATGAATCTTAGAATAAGAATCATCGAAAGTTCTGAATCAATTAACCACGTTCTTATCTTTTTCTCGTATTTTATTTTTCATTTATTCCTCTACGTACTTAATTTTAAAACATAAGAAAGTTTTAACAATTATATGATTCACCCTTCTCACATACCTCGATTCTACGTTATCTTGATGCTTATTCATACAAGCCATGGCTCTTTGGGTTCGTCACAAACGACAAACGACAAACGACAAACGACAAACGATGGGGAAACCTAAATCATTCAGAATTATCAATATCCTGATCACCATTGAACTAGGTTCCATCTCTTCACCATTGGCCACAAAGCCTTGTAGTCCTTCAGACTAGTCATGGCCTTGATAATCAATTTGTAACATATATTATATAGTTATAATATAATATATTTATTATATATAATTATATAACAGTTTGGGTATGTATATTAAAATTGATTTTTAATGTAAAAATAAATTTAAAATTTTGAATTCAAGTTAAAATTTATTTATGGATTTAAAATAATTTAAAAAATTTCAAATATATAATTTTAAATATTCCAACTACATTTTCAAAATTAAATTATTTAAATATATTAAAATATAATTTAAAATAATTTTAAAATTATCCTTGAATTTTAAAAATATTTTTATTTTTAGTTTAAAATTTTAATTTATAAAATTATTAAAATTTTAATTTTAAAAAATATATTAATTTTTTTTATTTTAATAATTACTTTCATAATTTTATTTTTTTAAAATAATTTTATATTTTATATTTATTAAATATAACCCTTTCTATTAATTAAATATTAATAAACAATAATTAATATCTACTTTATCCAGACAATATCACATGGCAAATATATAGTTTTCCAATAAAAAATGGAAATTTTAATATATATATATATGATTCTAAATTTTATGGGCAAAAATGAAAAAGACGTGGCTCTTTCAAAAAAAAACAAAAAAATTCAATCAAATATTTTATCTCAAAAATTTTTTTTATTCAATGTTGATGTAGCTCTAAACTATCGATAACCATTATACATTGTTACAACATATAACCATTATTGAGTATCTGTTTTAATATTACTCTAACTTTCAAAGTTATTGTAGGAGTAAATGGTGAAATCGTTCATTCAAGCATTTTAGTATCGTATAAGATAGATAGATAAATCATAAGGGATAATTTTGCCCATGACAAGATTCTTCTAAGTTCCAATGTTATTGTAGAAGCTGTAATTAACTGCTACAATGCTTAGAAATTACTTTGTAGTTATTGTAATATACAACATCTAATATAATACTGTTGTAGTATTATAGCGACTACTTAATAATTTCTATAATTATTTTAAAGTGATTTTGACCAATTTAAAATGATTTTAATGAAATTTAAATAATTTTGATTGAGTTGGTAAAAAATGTTTAGATATAATAGTGTTCATAATTTAGAATTTATAATTCATGATTTTAGGATTTATTGTTTAAGATTTGATTATAACTGATTCTGTCCGAAAGCTGAATCAACGGGCGCTGGGGACGTGACGCTCTCTGAGTTGCTGACGTAGATCTCCGGCCGGTCGCACGACGCTCCGACGAACCTTCAAAGAAATCGGGCCGGGAAGGGGTTCCCGGCGACGATCCTCCGACGCTCAAGTCAGGCAAGCAGACAACAAAGAAGTGGCTCCAAATATCGTAGCACGCGTACCTCAGGTGAAGGGTGAGGCCCTTTATATAGGGCTGGAAAGGGACTCACGCACACAGATCGAGGCGAATACGTGTCCTCAGCCCATACCTCAATATGGGCTTGTCAGAAAAGCTTACCTGACCCCTTACTGCTACAGTCCGAGCACGTCTTTGATGGGACAGTGGACCCCTGTCATAAGATCCTGCGTATGACCTGCTCCTCGAACATGCCCGCTGTCAGAGGATGTTTCCTTGTCCTGTTCTCTTCTTACTACATGCCGAGTGTCCGGCCGGTCGGTAGTCCCCTTGCGTCCGGCCGGTCATACGTGCTGGTCCACTTAGGATATTCCCGGTAATGTGCTCTGTGGAGGTTGATCGCAGTATTGCTACCTTATGCCTTCGGCCGAGTGGGCCACCCGCTCGGCCGTACAATCCTGTTCAACGAGCGACGGAACCCTGACTCCTCGCCGGGTGCCTTTGACTCCGACGGGACCCCGTTTGGCTGACCGGTCTCCTCTTCTCCGGTCGGTCGTTCCACCCTTTGACTTCCACGTGGCGTTGACTTCCCTCAGAGGGGGGGTCCCTGTTCTTATCGCCGGATCACTTGTCTCCCCTTCAAGTCTAGTCGAAGGAGGCGATTAGTCCGACTGACTGGACCGTCGGTTGGGCCGAGCGGCGTGCTGCAACTACCATCCGCTCGGAAACTAGGGGCAGCCAAAACGCCAGTCAACGCCACTGTTACTCAGCATATCTTCGAATTTTCCGCCAATCTCCATCATTAAGGTCTAGCACGCGCACATTAAATGCGTTCCAGTGGTTGAATGCCACGTGGCGATGCTGCTGTCATCGTACGATGGCGGCGTGGTGTTCTGATGGGATCGAGGCGGTTCGAAATGAACGGCGCGATGAGTGCTCCGATTCTCGCGACCTGGATCCAACGGTGGAGGCCGCTCGGGCTCCACCCTATAAAAAGCTCCGTTTTCTCCCTTTGCCGCACTCTTGCTCTTGCGTGCCTCCCAACTTCTCGCGTTCCAGCTTTCCGACGATCTCATTCCTTTGGTTTCGGCGATCTCTGGTGCTCTTTCTTCGATCCTCCTCTTCGTTGCAAGGTTCTCTTTCTTTCCCTCTTTGTTTTCCGGCGTTTTCTTTGCATTTCTTTCCCAAGTTTTCATCTTCAGGATACTGTTCCGTTGCCATCTTGCTTTTATCTTCTGCCTTCATCTTTTTTGATTTCGTCCGCTCGGATAATGGCCCAATCTTCTCAACCCGAAGACCAAACCCTCGGCCCATGGTACACTACCATGGAGTCACGCTTCGATCGGCGCGACGCCGATCTTTTGATGGAAAATTTTGACATCCCTTCTGATTTCGAAGTCATTTTACCTGGTCCCTCCGCCCGGCCTCATAAACCGCCGCGCGGGGCCTTTTATGTTTTCCGCGACCAGTTTACAGTCGGTCTGCGACTTCCCATTCATCCTTTCATCGTTGACGTCTGTAAATTTTTCGGCATTCCGCTCGGAAGCCTAGTCCCCAATACCTTCCGCCTTTTATGCGGCGTCGTTGTCCTGTTCAAAATCCACACTATCCCCCTCTGACCGGAGGTTTTCTATTATTTTTATTACCCTAAACAGTCCGAGCTGGGCACATATATGTTCCAGGCTCGGCCCGGTCTAGTTTTCTTCAATAAACTTCCTTCTTCCAATAAGCATTGGAAAGAATTTTATTTCTACCTCCGCATGCCCGAGCGGGCCTCCTTCCTGACGAAGTGGCAGATCGGACCACCAACCTCCCCAGAGCTCAAAAGATTCAAGACCCGGCCGGATTATCTACATGCTGCCAATATGCTTGCCGGTCTGCGATTCGACATCAATAAATTCCTCCCAGAAGAAGTTATGTACATATTCGGCTTGAGTCCGATCAGAACCCCCCTCTCGAGCGGCTTTGGTAAGAATTTTACTTGTGCATTCGCTTTGATTGCTAACTGATTTTCTTCTTTTTCCTTTGCAGCGAATATTGTCATGGAGTCGGTTATGACTGGTATTCTAAAGAGGAAGGCGGCGGCGCTCGAAGCCGCGGTAGCCAAAGAAATGGAGACGCTCGGCATCCAACCGGTCGGCTCGCATAAAGGGGAAAGCGGGACTCATGAAGAGTCGGACGCTCAGGCCTCTCATCAGAACGTGGCAAGCGGAGCCACCCCCAGCGGAGGACCAACTGTCCAAGAGGAAGGTTCCGCTCGGGAAGAGGAACAACCTGGCCAAAAGAGGCGCCGCGTGGAGACTCCACTCCGATCGGCCACGTCCGCGGTCCACCCATCCGAGCGGGTGACTGCAATCGCTTGCGGCAAGGCTCCAGAGGTCGAGGCTATTTCCTCTGACCGGACCCCTTCTCAGTTGGACGCGCCGGCGGACCCTCTCGAGGCTGTTCCAGTCAGCGTCCTTCCGCCCGCTCCCCGTCAAGTCCAACGTTCAACCATTTTATCCCAATTTTCGGTGTCGGCCTCCGATCCTCCTCCGGCATCTGCTCAGACAACTCGCGGTCGGCGCCGAACCATCCGGGTCTCCCTTCGTCTCCCGACTGAGGAATTAATGCCTGAAGCCGATCGGCCTACAACGCCCGAGCACCTGCTTACCATGAAAGGGCCCTTAGCCGAAATGTGGGCCGATGCTCGGGTGCGCGTCGCCCTGATCCCCCTCAGTAATCTGGCCAACAGCCATATGCAACAGGCCACGGGGGTAAGTTTATTTCCTATAGTTCGTTACGCATTATTTCCGATCGGCTTCTAACACCTTGCTCGTGACAGAGATGAGTGGAGGAGATCGCCGTTTGCAGTCGTCTAGCGATGGTGGACGCAGAATTGAGACAACTGAAGGCTGCAAGTGGTCCGTCCGGCTCTCAAGGCCCTTCGTATGCCGAGCTGAAGAAAGAGCTTAAAAAGGCTCAGGATTTACTGGCGGCCGAGCAGAAGAAGACAGCCGACCAGGCTCACAATTTGGCCGAGCTTGAGCGAGTGAAAAAATCTCTGGATCACAAGATAAGCTTGGCGACCGATGAAGAACACGGCTATCTCCGACCTGGAGAAAAAGAATGTGGAGGCTCGGGGCCTAGAGCAGAAAGTAAAGGAGCTCATGGACCAACTGGCCAAAGAAAAGGTCTCCCGAACGGACGAGGTGGCAAAGCTCGAGGCGGCTTTACAAGAGCACAAGGCAGCCGCCGATGCTTCCTGAGCGGCCTTTAAAGAATACCAGGAGGCCGAACCGAGCCGAGTCGCTGCCCTGCAACAGAAATACATCCGTTCGGCCGAATTTTCGGAGAAGGTCTGCGAGCGGATGTATACTGCGTTTGACCTTGCTATGACCGCCACGATGACATATTTGAAGTCCAAGGGGCAACTTCCCGAGTCCACTGCCATCCCGGCCGCAGATCAGGTGGCTCTTCTCGACAATATCCCGAAGGATCTGTATGATTATCTTGAATAAGAAATTTATATGTAATTCAGACGCTCGGGCGAAGACTAACTTTTTTGTAATTTGGCCGCTCGGCCTTGGTTTCTATAATGCTATGCCTTTCCCTTTGCTATTCCATATGCGTGTTGTCCACTCGGCTCGCTAACTATCGTTTATATTCGCCTGCTTCTCTTCGTAGTTCTCTCTTTCATCCCACCTTTCTTGTAGTCGAAAGGGGTTTTTATGAAGTATTTCGCGTGGATAGTCTGCTCGGATGAAGGTATACTTTTTCGCAAATGGAATTTTTCGCAAGCTATTCGCCAAGTACCTTTGGTTACTTGGCCGCTCAGCAAAACGATCCCTCAGTCGACTTTATTATCTTAGTCAACGTGACCTGATATTTAACGTCGGAGCTCGACGGTCTTCCGCTCGGAGGGTTTATAGACGCCGGCTCGTCTCTCGATTTTTAACGTCGGAGCTCGACGGTCTTCCGCTCGGAGGGTTTATAGACGCCTGCTTGTCTTTTAACGTCGGAGCTCGACGGTCTTCCGCCGGAGAGTTTATAGACGCCGGCTTGTCTCGATTTTAACGCCGGAGCTCGACGGTCTTCCTCTCGAGAGTTTATAGACGCCCTGCCTCGATTTTAACGCCGGAGCTCGGCGGTCTTCCGCCGGAGGGTTTATAGACGCCGCTCTCTCGATTTTTAACGTCCGAGCTTGACGGTCTTCCGCCGGAGGGTTTATAGACGCCTATTCGTCTTTAACGCCGGCGAGCTCGACGGTCTTCCGCTCGGAGGGTTTATAGACACCGGCTCATCTCTCGATTTTTAACGTTGGAGCTCGACGGTCTTTCGCTCGGAGGGTTTATAGACGCCGGCTCGTCTCTCGATTTTTAACGTCGGAGCTCGACGGTCTTCTAAGGCTAATTTTGATACTGCCGTTCGGCGAAGCTATTTGCCATCCTTTAATTATTTCTGCTTCCTGCATTACAAGGACATAGGCGACCAAAACATATATAAAATTACATCGGTGCACCTTTCACCCAGCTCGGTACGGCTGGAGATGATTCGCGCTCCATGGTTGCTCTAGCCGCCGACCGTCTTCATCCTCCAAATAATAAGCACCCGAGCGGAGCTTTTCGATGACTTTGAAGGGCCCGCCCAAGGAGCTTCCAGCTTACCGACGTCGCTGACCGGCTTTACTTTTTTCCAGACGAGATCTCCGACTTGGAATGCTCTAGGGATCACGCGCCGGTTATAGTTCTGCTTCATTCTTTGCCTGTACGCCATCAGCCGGACGGACGCCTTGGCTCGCTCTTCGTCGACCAAATCCAGCTCCATGTTCCTCCGCTCGGCGTTGTCATCATCATAGTTCTGGATCCGGACGGACTCGACGCCGACTTCGACCGGAATAACCGCTTCGCCACCATACACCAAGTGGAATGGTGCCACGCCCGTGCCCTCCTTCGGGGTCGTTCGGATGGCCCATAGGATGTCCGACACTTCATCCACCCAGCTTCCTCCCAAATGGTCGAGCCGAGTGCGCAGAATGCGAAGAATTTCCCGGTTGGCTACTTCGGCTTGACCATTGCTTTGGGGATATGCCACGGACGTGAAGTGTTGCTCGATGCCATAGCTTTTGCACCAATCTTCGAGCAACTTTCCCGCGAACTGCCGCCCGTTGTCGGAAACAAGTTGACGGGGGATGCCGAACTGGCAGATGATATGTTGCCAAATAAACTTCTTGACCATCTGCTCGGTGATCTTGGCTAGCGGCTCGGCCTCCACCCCTTTAGAAAAATAATCGACCGCCACTAGTAGAAATTTCCGCTGACCGGTCGCCATAGGGAACGACCCCACAATATCCATTCCCCATTGGTCGAACGGACAGGACACGGTAGTTGCTTTCATTTCCTCCGCCGGTCGGTGGGAGAAGTTGTGATACTTCTGGCAAGAAAGGCACGTCGAGAAGGTCCGAGCGGCGTCTGCTTGCAAGGTTGGCCAGAAGTATCCGGCCAGCAAGATCTTCTTAGCCAACGATCGTCCGCCCGGATGCCCTCCGCACGATCCTTCCGAGCTCACACATTTTAAGAGCGGACGAGAGAAAGCCTTCTTGTAGAATTGGTCTCCAATAAGCGTGAACCGACCGGCTCTTCTCCTTAATTGCTGGGCTGCTTCCCGATCGGATGGTGTTGCCCCCGATCGAAGAAACTCCATGATGGCTGTTCTCCAGTCGTTCGGAAACTCGAGGCCCTCCATCCGATCGACGTGCGCCACCAAAGGTACTTGCTCAATTGGCTGCTGGATGACAACCGGCGTTATTGAACTTGCGAGTTTGGCTAACTCATCTGCAGCCTGGTTTTCCGCCCGGGGTATCTTCTGGATAATGACTTCTCTGAAATTGGCTTTAAGCTTCTCAAAGGCTTCAGCGTAGAGTTTGAGCCGAGCGTTGTTAATCTCAAAAGTACCAGAGAGCTGCTGAGCGGCAAGCTGTGAATCTGAATGCAGCGTCACCCGACCGACCCCCACATGCCGGGCGACTTGCAAGCCTTCTATAAGGGCTTCATACTCCGCTTCGTTATTTGTAGCTCTATAATTCAGCCGGACGGATAAGTGCATTTTTTCTTCTTGAGGAGAAAGTAATAACACGCCAATTCCGCTCCCGAGCCGAGTGGGCGATCCGTCCACAAATAATTTCCACATAGCTTCGGGCTCTGGCCTTTGCACTTCGGTGATAAAATCTGCCAAGGACTGCGCCTTTATCGTCGAGCGGGGTTGATATTGAATGTCGAATTCGCTCAACTCCGTGGTCCATTTGATGAGCCATCCGGATGCTTCTGGATTGAACAACACTCTTCCCAATGGACTATTCGTCCGGACGACGATAGTATGAGCCAAGAAATAGGGATGGAGGCGCCGAGCGGCGAGGACCAAAGCAAAAGCCAGCTTTTCGAGTCCAGTGTAGCGAGATTCAGCATCTTTTAAAATATGGCTTAGAAAATATACAAGTTCTTCTCCGCTCGGCCTTACTAGTGCGAGCCGACTGCTTGCTCAGTTGAAGATAAATAGATACAAAGTGGCTCACCCATAGCTGGCTTGGCTAGGGCAGGCAGAGAGTTCAAGTATGTTTTCAGATCTTCGAACGCCCGATCACATTATTCGTCCCAGTGAAACTTAGTGGCTTTGCGCAAGATTTTGAAAAAAGGTAGGCTCCGGTCGGCAGTCTTAGAGATGAATCCGGACAAAGTAGTTATCCGACCGGTCAAGCGCTACACTTCCCTCAGATTTCTTGGGGGCGGCATATCTTGTAATGCTTCAATTTGCTGGGATTTACCTCGATGCCCCGCTCGGTCACTATGTATCCCAAGAAATGCCCGCCCTTTGCTCCGAACAGACATTTCTGAGGGTTGAGCTTAACTCCATACCTCCTCAGCGTTCGGAAAGTCTCCTCCATGTCTTTAAAGAGATCTGCCGATCGGACGGATTTGATGAGAATATCGTCCATGTATATTTCCAAATTACGTCCGATCTGCTCCTTGAACACTTTGTTCATCAAGCGTTGATAAGTTGCTCCAGCGTTCTTCAGTCCGAACGGCATCACATTGTAGCAGTAAGTACCGTCGGCTGTAACGAAGCTAACTTTCTCCTGATCTTCTCGGACGAGCGGCACTTGATGATAGCCTTGATAAGCGTCGAGCATACATATCAACTCGCAGCCAGCTGTGGAGTCCACCAGTTGATCGATCCGAGGCAGAGGATAAAAATCCTTCGAGCAAGCTTTGTTGAGATCCCGAAAATCTATGCACACTCTCCACTTGTTGCCTGGCTTGGAGACTAGTACCACGTTCGCCAACCAGCTCGGAAACTGGACCTCGCGTATGTGGCCGGCCTCCAGGAGCTTTTCAACCTCCGCTCGGATGATGACATTCTGTTCAGCGCTGAAATCCCTTTTTCTCTGCTTTACTGGCCGAGCGTCCGGTAAGACGTGGAGCTCGTGCTGTGCTATACTCGGTGAAATCCCGGGCAACTCATGCGTCGACCAGACGAAGACATCACAGTTTCTGTGGAGACATTTGATCACTTCCTCCTTCTGACTTGCCTCCAGGTCGGCCGCAATGAAGGTGGTGGCCTCCGGTCGGATTGGGTGAATCTGCACTTCCTCTTTTTCTTCATAAACAAAAGAGGGAGGTTTTTCTGTTATAGCGTTCACCTCGATCCGTGGCGTCTTCTGGGCGGCATTAGCCTCAGCTCGGACCATCTCGACGTAGCATCGCCGAGCCGCCAGTTGATCTCCTCGTACTTCTCCCACTTTGTCTTCGACCGGGAACTTAATTTTCTGGTGGAAGGTGGAGACGGTCGCTCGGAACTCGCTGAGCGCCGGTCGCCCCAAAATGACATTGTATGCCGACGGAGAGTCCACCACGACGAAGTTTGTTGTCCGCGTCCTTCTGAGCGGCTCCTCTCCCAGCGAAATCGCCAGCCGGATCTGTCTGACTGGCAGAACTTCGTTGCCCGTAAACCCATAGAGGGGTGTTGTCATGGGCAGCAGCTCGGCTCGATCAATTTGTAGTTGGTCGAAGGCTTTTTTGAATATGATATTGACCGAGCTTCCTGTATCAATGAAAACGCGGTGAATAGTGTAGTTGGCTATTACCGCTTTGATAAGGAGAGCATCGTCATGCGGCACTTTGACTCCCTCCAAGTCCTTGGGCCCGAAGCTGATTTCGGGTCCGCTCGCCCGTTCCTGGCTGCAGCCGACCGCATGGATCTGGAGCTGCCTGACGTTAGCCTTCCTTGCTCGGTTAGAGTCTCCTCCGGTCGGCCCACAAGCTATGATGTTGATTTCGCCTCGGGAAGTGTTGCTTCTATTTTCTCCTTCCCGAGCGGACGGCTTAGGCTCCTCCCTAGACCTCCGGGGATTGTCCTCACGCCTCGGAGTATGATGCCGCTCGGGAGTCTGTCTTTGCCGCCGGTCGGGTATCGTCCGATCGGCTTCACGAGGTCTCTGTCGCCTGTCGGATGATGGCGATCGACGGCCACCACTCCGGGGAACGGGGTGAGCGATTAAAGGAAGACTTCGGCAATCTCTGGTGTTATGCGTGTCCGTCCGGTGGAATGAGCAGAACATTGGGGTCCATACCCTCTTTTTTGGTTTGGGTCGTTCGGCAGACACTTCTTGAATGGTGTGGGCTCTTGCATGTTGCTGGAGGCGGGCTGCTTCAGCTCGCGGTCCTCTGGGTGGCTGATGAGCAGTGTGAGGCTTTCGTTCGGCAGGGGGCACCCGCTCGGTTGGAGTTTCCTTCCTTCGGGCAGCTTGGGCTTCCTCCACATTGATGTATTCATTGGCCCGGCGCAGCATATGATCGTAGTCTCGGGGCGGCTCCCGAACGAGCGAGCGGAAGAAGTCCCCGTCCACGAGGCCTTGCGTAAATGCGTTCATCATGGTCTCGGAGGTGGCCGTTGGGATGTCTATTGCCACTCGGTTGAATCGCTGGATATAGACTCGGAGCGATTCGCGGGCTTCTTGTTTGATGGCAAACAGACTCACACTAGTCTTCTGATAGCGCCGACTGCTTGCAAAGTGGTGAAGGAAGGTCGTGTGGAAGTCCTTGAAACTTGAGATAGATCCGTCCGGCAATCTCCGAAACCACCGTTGAGCCGATCCCGAGAGGGTGGTTAGAAAAACTCGACACTTCACCCCATCTGTGTATTGATGAAGGGTAGCCGTGTTGTCGAACTTACCCAAATGATCATCCGGGTCGGTAGTTCCATTGTATTCACCGATCGCCGGGGGCACATAGTGCTTTGGCAGAGGGTCTTGTAGAATAGCCTCTGAGAATTGACGGTTGATCCGTTCGGGCGAGGCGTCCGCTCGGGGGGCTTTGCCTTTTCTGCTGTCTCGTCTTGGTACTTCATCTAAAGACGATCCTCGATCACGATTGACTGCTGCGGTTTCAGGAGTGCGGAATAAGGCTCGATGGAATGGAACTGTGGCCGGCGGTGCTTCCGCTCGGCCACCTGATGCTGATGTTGCTTGCTGCTCAATCCGCTCGGCTTGCGACTTTTGTCTTTGTTCCACAAGCTTAGCGGCTCTTGTCTCGATCAAAGCGTCGAGCTCCTCTGTGGAGAGCATCACCGAGTGCGGTCGTCCAACCTCGTCCATTGCTTTCGATCGGATGCAGGAGTGTTCCCACAGACGGCGTCAAATTGATCCTGTCCGAAAGCTGAATCAACGGACGCTGGGCACGTGGCGCTCTCCGAGTTGCTGACGTAGATCTCCGGCCGGTCGCACGACGCTCCGACGAACCTGCAAAGAAATCGGGCCGGGAAGGGGTTCCCGACGACGATCCTCCGACGCTCAAGTCAGGCAAGCAGACAACAAAGAAGTGGCTCCAAATATCGTAGCACGCGTACCTCAGGTGAAGGGTGAGGCCCTTTATATAGGGCTGGAAAGGGACTCACGCACACAGATCGAGGCGAATACGTGTCCTCAGCCCATACCTCAATATGGGCTTGTCAGAAAAGCTTACTTGACCCCTTACTGCTACAGTCCGAGCACGTCTTTGATGGGACAGTGGACCCCTGTCATAAGATCCTGCGTATGGCCTGCTCCTCGAACATGCCCGCTGTCAGAGGATGTTTCCTTGTCCTGTTCTCTTCTTACTACATGTCGAGTGTCCAGCCAGTCGGCAGTCCCCTTGCGTCCAGCCGGTCATACGTGCTGGTCCACTTAGGATATTCCCGGTAGTGTGCTCTGTGGAGACTGATCGCAGTATTACTACCTTATGCCTTCGGCCGAGTGGGCCACCCGCTCGACTATACAATCTTGTTCAACGAGCGTCGGAACCCTGACTCCTCGCCGGGTGCCTTTGACTCCGACGGGACCCCGTTTGGCCGACCGGTCTCCTCTTCTCCGGTCGGCCGTTCGGCCCTTTGACTTCCACGTGATGTTGACTTCCCTCAGAGGGGGGGTCCCTGTTCTTATCGCTGGATCAATAACTATGTAGTAATTATTAATAGCTACTGTAATATGAAAAATTGATTATTCCAATTTATTCAAAATTATTATTATATTAAAATATTTTTTATTAACTTAGTCAAAATTAATTAAATTTTATTAAAATCATTTAAAAACAGTTGTATTAGCTACTTAGTTAACTATTATACAGTTATTATAGCTAAACACTAAAACCTTAAATCTTTAAATATAATCTCTGAACATTATTATATCAAAATACTAAACTCTAAATACTATTTACTAACTTGATTAAAAATCATTTAAACTTAAAGAAAATCACAATAAATTAGTAAAAGTTATTATAAAACAGTTATAATAACTGTAATAATTTCTACAAGTGTAACAACTATTTAAATAAATATATTATAATATTATAATAATATTATAATAATATTATATTAGATATTATACATTGTAAGAGAAACAATACGTTACAGTAGTTATAAAATAGATTCGACACGTTATAACAGTTAATCATAATAGTTTTAAAAACACTAAAATAAAGAATATTTTTAGAATAAAATATACGAGGAAATGTGTTACATAATTTGAACAAGTCAACAACCTTTTATTTTTGTCCAAATTTTAAAACATGCATGGAGGCGACATAGGCAGGATTTGACCTGCTGAAGGCCCTTTGGTACGACTACATGCACGTGGCACTGTGACATTAAGATACAAAGACTTAAAGCATTTTTTTTTCCCATTTTTTTATATATTAAAAGATTTTAACTTAGAAAAAGAAAATGTTTCATATTAATGAATTCGGATCCATAACCACAAATTTCAATGAACAAGATCTTACCGTATTTACCAATGAGACTCTATCCATTAATAGAAACTAGTCCAAACTCTTCCTTCGTCACTTGCTGGAAAAATTTCTCTTCCATATATTTATTCTATCTGTCTACACGGACTAATAATAAACATTAGGTTTGCTCTACATTTCACATCTTCACTTTCATTTCCTTTGCTAATGGAATTTTCTCATAGTTTTAACGTTTCATTTCCTTTGCTAATGAAATTTTCTCATAGTTTTAACGTTTAAGGAAGAATTATATAATAAATTTTAATGTTCTCATTTTGACCGGATAGGAGTCGTAAAAAGATCTTCAGATAAGGGTAGAATTGTCATTTGAGACCATACTAGCTCGAAGAAAAGAAGGCGGGGGCTAACTTTGTTGTCCTCCTCTATCACTAAGAAGAATCGGATCTCCACCGCCCAAACTCTTCCTTAGCCTTGGGAAATGACCAGTCTAATTTTACAAACTATATGCAAACATTACTTACAAACTTATAAACGCATGAGCATGAGATGGTAACACAGCTATTTTTTTGTCCTTTTATTCTTCTGACCATCTAGATTTTCCTTTATTTATGTTTTTATGTAGGAAAAAATATTATAAATAAAATTATATCAACACAAACCAAAGCTTCCAATAAGAAACCAAATACTACAAAGTTAAATCAACGGAAATTGAAAAGATAGCATGCAATCATTTGAAAAATACAGAAACCTAATCATTAATTTTTCAGAGACAATAAAACCTTAAATTGTAGAACATATATCATAAAACCCTATCTCTAAGCCATGATAGCATATTTCCTCAGTGGGAAGTACCTCTCCCTTTTCTTCTCACGCTCAGTCTTCAAGGACTCCTGCATTTATGCAAACAGACCATAAATAAATGACCAACAAAACGATGGGAAGAACAAACAGAATAAGGAAAATTAAAGCTGCCCATAGCTGTCCATTGTAAAAGTTTGACATTTCACACAGCACCGTATCATTTTATAAGGCAAGTCTAATTAACTTCAACAAGACCCCATGATGCACATGCTTCACTCAAATTGCAACTATAATCTTCCTTGGCGGCTTAGGCTCAGCAAACTAGTGGTGACAAGTGACTACTTTCTTCAAACTTGAGACTTCTTGCAGTCTCATGTTCTTATACTTTCAAATAAGTAATTACACAATTTATGATAATTTTCATACAGTTGATGATGGCTTCAGCTAACAACCAACGGTAATCTAACACATAATTGTTCATAAAATATCAGGTTCACCGCAAAGAAAAGTTCAACTAACCGACAAAAGACATTGTAAGCCTAAATCTACAGAAATTTTAGACCTTTAACTTACCAAGGAAACACAGGATAGTTCATGCTGTGAAAAAACCTCCTAATCCTTAATGGTTGACAATTAAGTGCTGAGTAGCAAACCCAGGATTTGTTATTGTTGACTTGTTTTTGTAGGGAGAAAAAGAACAAGAAGAAGAAATGTCTAAGGCTGCCTGGGGGATATCACAAAGAGATAAGCATAGTCCCCTCAAAAAAGGCCTCAGAGAGAAACCTTCACTTTTCTGTGCGCCTCCTAACTAAACCAGATGGCACAAGAGCTTTCGCCGCCACATGGCTACTCAAAGAGGCAATGTAAACACAAGATTAGCTCTTACCAAGGAAACACACTCTGGTCCTTAACAGATGATGTGCTGAGAGATTTAATATATGGGTAGTTATTTTTAAAATAAATAAATAAATAAAATATGTTCAAGGCTGCTTGTGGATACCACATGAAGATGAGTGATGGAATCCCTTCAAAAGGTCTCGCAGGAAGAAAACTTCCCTTTTCTGTGCGCCCCCTAACTAAGCCAGATGGCAATAGAGCTTTTGCCGCCACATGGCTACTCAAAGAGGCATTGAAAGATATGTGATTTCCAATGTATGATAGGAGACTGATAAGGATGGAAATCATGGAATAGAGCATCAAGAACTTAAGTGCAATAGAGCACATGACAGGGATCAAAGAACAAAAATGTGACTATCCTTTTCAAATGCAACCAACAAATAGCCCAAGACTAACAATAACAAATCATTTTCTAATTGTCTCTTTCTTTTGAGATGCGGAGCATGATTTGAGGAACTGAAAAAAAGAATTGTCACTCACTAACATGGTGAGGTAAAATGTCAAGGGCTAAATAAAAGGTGATAGTGGAAACACAGTAACTATGATGCATTGCCTTTGGTGGCTCATATGCAAACGAGTATGATTAATGAAGGGGACAACACGGAGTAGGATTCCCACTCAAGGCTACTGAATCATCATATCTTCTATAAAAATTCCTGTTCTTGCTCAGTTGCTCTGGATCTTACTGATAAAATCAAGCAAAACTACAAATTCTAGCACAAAGTACTGAGATTTTGCTGATAAAATTAAGGATAACTGTGAATCTAGAACAAAGTACTCAGATTTCAAAATCTAGGCTGTCTAATAGTATTATTTACACATTTACATAAATTTTGCAAGCAATCTCCTTACAAAACCTTAATGAGAAATTCTCAAAGTATTTCTTCCAACTATTAATTGCACATGACATAATCAGTCATTTGACTCCCCATTGTATCTCTAATAATAAAAAAACCGACATACCAATTTTTTTTGAATTAAAAGTTATTCAGATCCTAAAAAACATTCAATTGAAGAGGCTTGATTGATTAATTTAGCTACACAAAATTTCAAAATGACAGTTGCTGTACTCATTGAGAAGTTCTTCAACCGCATCGTGCTGGTTGGCAAAAAAGGAGAAAGAGAAATAGTGTAATTGGGGATAGTATAGGAGAGTTGAAAGAATAATGACGGTGCCCTGAGAGCAATAATCAACCAAAAAAAGAAAGAAAACATGAATATGTATATTAAGTTAAAAAGGCAGATTAGACTGTGCAGATTACTTAAAATACAATAAACTACATTCTAAACATCAAATGATGCTCAGCATGACCTAATTTGAGGCATGTATGTTTTCTACGTGAGCCAAGGCATGCAAAAACACATTACCTAATCAGAGACCCAAACTCAAATTTGAGGGAGAAAACACACTCATACAGAAAGAAGTAACTGAACACAAGATGAAAGCAGAATCAACAGAAAACTAACTAGGCACAAGCATGATATAGAAATCGCACAAATATTCCTTGTCCAGTTCACTCTATTCACGTTTTGTTGAAGAAACCTCGAAGAAAAAGAGTTACCTGATGCTTGGTAAGCCGGCGGCGGATGGCACGTGTCTTCTTGGGGCGGAGATCCAGAGGGAGGAGCTTCTTCTTCTTGTAAGCCTCCCTCAACGCAGCTTTCTGCTTCTGCGAGATCACAGTCAGCACACGCGCGATCGACAGTCTCACCACCTTTCTGCCAAACAAACCAAAGATACAAATTTTGAGAACCTATAAGAAAAATAAAGTAAACGCACGCACAAGTCAGATTAAAAAAAAAAAGGAGAAATGCTGACATCTTCGAGAGCTTGTTGGGTGCGCCACCGGTCACCTTAGCGACACGGAGGAGGGAAAGCTCATTCTTCAGGTCCTTCAACTGATTCTGGAGCTCAGTTTTAGTCTTCCCACGAAGCTCATGGACCTTAATCCTCGCTGCAACCAACGATTGCAAAAAGATCGAATGAATCCACCTCCAAGTTATCCAAAAAAACAGAGAGAAGCACTCATCTGAAGAATCGCAAGCTTACCCATCGCTATGAAAAACAAACAGCCTCCCCCTCGCTTGTCCGTCCGGCTTCAGGCGCAAGAAACCCTAAGACCCGAACAAGACTAATATATAGCATCATGTGAAACCCTAATTGGGCTGCTAGCCCACAAATTGGGTTCGAACAAAAACCCATTAAAAACATTTATTTGGGCCGAATAAACTACTGGATCATTTTAAATATGTTAATTTTTAAAAGGTAATAAAAATTCTAAATTTCGTTCTATATTTTTTATTTTCTGAATTCGAATCAATTTGTTCTTCAGTGGTTTCTCCAACTAGTGCAAGTGCTACGATCATGGATTCGTCTGCAGTTCGTACAATCATTTTTAGAGTCGTCCAAATAATTTTAGTCATTTTAGGAAAGCTTATTTTGTCCTGTTAACTTCTGATGGAATCATCGAAATCCAGAAGAATATAGACACAATGAGAATCTATATAACGAAAAGTCAACTTGTAACTCTATGCGTCCTATCGTCCTTCGTAGGATGATAAATGAACTAAATGTTCATATAACATGTTTAATGAACTAAATCTCCTATTGTCAACTTGCAAGTGCCGATGGATTTTTTTTTTTTTGTTAATTTCGATACCAACATTTTAGTTGATTTCGATGTCAACATTTTTTTTCTGTCGATTTCGATACTGACATCCTGTGTTATCGATTTTGATATTGATATCCTTTTTTACTGATTTCGACATTGACGTCCTGTGTTATCGATTTCTACATTTGACATCATTTTCTGCTTCAAATTCTTTGGGTCATCCTGACACCAGTTTTTACGGATCGTACAGATGAATATCCTTACAGTTTGATTATTCTGAACATTATTCATTCTATAATCATGCCTGATCGTACATATGTTTTATGGAAATCTGATCTGTATATGTTAAGCAGTTTCAATAGTTCTTTGTTTCACAGCCCTCTGCCATATCAGCTTCCTCTCATATAGGTTTGTCATCATCTAGTATTTCAGGGATATCTTCATCCTTATGGATTTTGGACTCTGGTGCCTCCCATCGTTATGTCATCTAATTTATCATTTTTTGGTACTTTTTCTCCCCGTTCATCTATATCTATTGTGACTGTTGATGGAACTCCTATGTCATTAGTAGGTGTTGGTTCAATTATTACATCTTGTTTATTTCTTACTAATGTTTATTATTTTCTGAGTTTTACTTTAAATCTTATTTTTGTTAGTCAATTATGTGAATATGGATACCCAGTCTCTTTTTCTCCATCCAATTGTTATGTTCAGGACTTGCAATTTTAGAAGCTAATTGGGATAGGTCAAAGACAAGGAGAGCTCTATGTTTTAGATCAACTCAAAGTATCAGAAGTTGTAGTTTCAAGTGTGAATTTATCATCTTCTCATCTGGATCGTTCATCTTTTCATTTTTATTTGTGGCACTCTCGTTTAAGTTATATTTCAGCATCTCGTTTGCAGTTTTTAACTTCTACAGGAGTATTAGGATCTTTAAAACGTTCTGATATTTCTGATTGTAGTGGTTGTAAAATGACCAAATTTTCTGCCTTATCATTTTCTAAAAGTCTCTTTTTTTCTTCCGCTCCATTTGATCTTATCTATTCTGATGTGTAGGGACCCTCTCCTATTCCTATAAAAGGGGGGGGGGGGGGGGGGTCAAGGTATTATGTTTCGTTTATTGATGATTACACTCATTACACTTGGGTCTATTTTATGAAACACAAGTGTGATTATCTTACCATTTTCAACAACTTCAGAGCTCTTGTGAAAACTCAATATTCTAGTGTCATAAAATGTTTTCGTTGTGATTTGGGGGTTGAATACACTTCGAAAAGATTGTGACTGAACGAAAACATAGGCATATTATTGAAACAGCCCGATCATTTTTATTGTCTACTAGTGTTCCTAGTATCTTTTGTGGGGAAGCAATCCTTACCGCTTCTCACGTGATTAATATAATTCCAACCTCACACAATTTAGACTTGTCACCTTTTGAAAAATTGTATGGGCATGCTCCTCTCTATTCCTCTTTACGTGTTTTTGGTTATACTTGCTTTGTCCTTCGTCCACATATCGAGCATAATAAATTAACCTCTCGGTCTACTCTTTATGTATTTTTGGGTTATGGTGTTACTTAAAAAGAATATCGTTGCTTTGATCCCGTTAGTCAAAAATTGTATCTCTGTCGTTATGTTGTGTTTCTTGAGCATATTCCATTCTTTTCTATTCCAGCTAGTTCGCATAATATAACAAAGTCAGATGTATTTTGTATTGATCCTTTCAATACTGACACTGAGGAAGTTTCACTCACAGCTTTTACTGGTAGCTCAACTGAATTTGGTACTTTGGTTTCTGAGATATCCGCTCCACATGCTCCTCCTTCTGCCACTACCCAATCATCTCCTGAGGTTGCGGATGATCCTTCTCTCCGCCGTGGATAATCCACTCGTGTTCGTAAGTCTACTAAACTGTCAGATTTTGCTTACTCTTGTTATTCTCATTCTTTTGCTTTATTTGTTGCATCTATTCATTGTCTTTCTGAGCCTGTATCTTATAGAGAAGCTGTTTGTAACCCATTTTGCCAGAGTGCTATGGCTAATGAACTAATTGCTTTGCATCAGACTTATATATGAGATTTGGTTCCGTTGCCACTAGGAAAATATACTATTGGTTCTCGTTGGGTATATAAGATAAAAAAAACTAAATCTGATGGATCTCTCGAGCGATACAAAGCTCATCTTGTTGTTAAATGTTATTCTCAGGAGTATGATATGGATTATCAGGAAACATTTGCTCCTGTTGCAAAATGATAACTGTTCATACTCTGATTGGTGTTGCTTCTGTTCGTCAATGGAGAATATCTCAGATGGATGTCAATAATAGATTTCTAAATGGTGATATTTATGAAAAAGTTTGTATAACATCTCCTCCTGATATTTCATACCAACCTGGTGAAGTTTACAGGATTTGTAAAGCGCTTTATGGTCTCAAACAAGCATCTCGTGCTTGGTTTGAGAAGTTCTCTACAGTGATTACTTCACTTGATTTTCATCCTAGTAATCATGATTCAACATTGTTTGTTAGATGTATGAGTGCATGCCATATTCTTTTATCATTATATGTTGATGACATGATTATTACTGGTGATGATTCTGATGGACTTGCTTCCCTGAAGTCTGAGTTGGCTCGTCGTTTTGTTATGAAAGACTTAAGTATACTACGCTACTTTCTCGGCATTGAGGTTGCTTATTCTTAGAAATGTTATCTTTTATCCCAGTCAAAATATATATCTGATCTGTATGAGCTTGTTCGTCTCACTGATAATAGAGTCGTTGATACTGTTAGTACCCCAAGGTAGTTTTGATGTGATCAAATAAGGTAGGTTAGGTCCTGTTGTGTTTAACCCTATGTCTAAGTGTGCAGGAACTTAGGAGCACAGAAAGTCGAGCGAAAGATGCAGCTAGCGAGAAGGACGACACAAGAGAGAGCCGATGGGCTCGATGCGTCTGAGGGATGAGGTGCTGCGAAAGAGTACACTGACGAACGAAAAGGGAGCGTGTGGTGTTTTCGAGGGACAAGGAGTCGGAGCCGAAGATTGCTCGAGGAGCAAAAGACGTAGGTGTTCGAGGGATGAAAAGCTGTGGAAGAGTATGTTGGCGGACGAGAATGAAGCAAGCAGTGATTCTGAGGGACGAGAAGCCGGAGCAGAAGTTTGCTCAAGAAGGCCAGAAGTTGAGTTCGGGTGAGCCATATTCCGGATAACTGAAATCACCCAAGCGAGTGGAGCCAGAGCGGAAGACCCAGACCGAGGTGAGCGGAATAGAAGAAGGAGCCCCAGACCAAAAGTCATCAAAAGGCTGACTTCTGATGCCCGCGACGCCCGGATTAGACTGGGGCGCCCAGAGCAGGTTGGGGCGCTTGGACCAGTCCGGGGCGCTTGGAACCATTCCGAGCATCCGGAACACGATTTTTATCCAGATCAATGTGAAATTTGAACGTTGCGTTAGAGATAGATTTCTATCTCATTCTAGGTGCTTGAAACCCTTCCAGGCGTCCCGAGAAAGGCTATATAAGCAGTCCTGCTCCCAGAAGCTAAGAAGAATAAGTAATACTCAAGCAACACTTGTAGATGCTTTCATTTCTATTTAGCTTCATCGTTTATGTACTTTCATTGCTGTAAAGAGGTTTCTCCACCTGAAGGAGAAATTAGTGTGCTTTACTTCTTTGGATTGACAACCTCCTAAGTTGTAACCAAGTAAAATTGTGTGCCTCTGTCTTTTAATTTTTTTATATTTCTTATATGCAAGTGTTTGATTTATAAAGTTGTAACTCCGAGAAAGGTTTTTTTTTTGCTTGATTTGCGTAGGGGCTATTAACCCTCCCCCCTTCTAGTCGGCCACCAAGGGTTATAACAAGTGGTATCAGAGTTAAGACGCTTCAGGAGGATAACCGCCAAACGAAGCACATGAGATGGTCAGACCAAGCATCTATCCACTAAAGTTTGAGGGGGGGGGGGGTTCACGAGCTGGAAAAAGAGAATGGAGGTATTTTTTAAAAACAAACTTCGATTTATTGTTAATAATGAAATTTGATTTTGAAGCACCCGAGGGCAACGAAAAGTATCAATGGACAAAGAAGGAACAAGCTAACTTCATGGCAAACGGTAAAGCAGAGTTTCATCTGCTGAGCGTCCTACCGCCACAAGAAGTCAACCAGACCGGAGCTTACGAGTCCGCCAAGGAGCTTGGAAAAAATTCCTAAAATTTCATGAAGGAACTTCAGAGGCAAAACTTGTGAGACAGGACTTACTTCGCATCCAGATCAACAACCTCCGATTAGAAGAAGACGAAACTATAGCACATCTTCACTCGAGGATCAAGAAGCTCATCACTAGAATTTCGAATCTCAGAGAAAAGGTAAGCAACCGAGATTCGCTAAGATACGCTCTTAATGCATTCCCTAGAAATATGAAATGGGTATCATTAGTAGATAGATGTTTACTATATCTCTAAGGATTTATAATCTGTTATCTTAGAAGAGTTATTTTCAACTTTTGAAATCCATGGAACGAGATGTGCAGATTCGAAGAAAAAGCTAAAGCACAACATTGCCTTTAAAGAAAGGGTGGACAAATAAGATTCATAATCCTCTCTCGATGACAATGAAATGATGTTGATAGTAAAACAATTTAAAAAATGATTTAAAACTATAAAATCTAACCATCTGCAGGGTAGAAAGAAAAGAACAATCAGATGCTACCACTGCAACGAAGAAGGGCGCGTTAAAGACAACTACCCATTGTTAAAGATCAAGGACAAGGACAAAGGAAAGAACAAAAAGTTAGTCCAATCTAACAAGTATAAGACGTTAAAGGCGACGTGGGACGAAACATCGTCTGAATCATAGATTAAGGTATTCTCCGGATTTGCGTTAATGGCAAGCCATCGAGAAAATGAACACGAAGCAAGCTCGTCTAAAATGAGCATCGATGAAGGGGGAGCTACATCAGAAGAAAGCAGCAGTTCAGGGGGAGCTACGGATAACGGGATCGACAAGGTAAGTCAGGTACGATCTCTTCCACTTGATAAGTTATTCAAATTTATTAAATTACTATAAAAAAACTATTGTAAGTTGGAAAAAGAAAATACTGATTTGAAAATACAGTTGTCCAAAGTATGTCTACAAGAATTATTTGATAATTTGAACATAGAAAATGACAAATTGAAAACAGAAATAAAATTCTTAAAAAATCATGCATGCTCATATAATCAAAACATTAGGAAATATAATAACTTAAACTGATATTTTAATTACCACAAGGGACAAATTTAAAAAACTTCTCAAAAATATATTTCTAAAAGATTTTTAATCAACCCAATTGGAAGGAACCTATATTGGGTTCCAAAATCATTCTTAGATTAAAACTTTAAAGTTAGGGCTTTCAGAGAGTACATTAAATGTTTGATTTCCTTAAGAGACTTTGTCTAGAAAGTGGTTGTTCTTCCAATAACCAAGAAGGCCTAGTACCTCGCCACATCTTGAAAGTCAATTTAATGAAATAAAATATTTAATTGACTAACTAATAAAATATTGAATTGTAATTAATGCTTTAAATAGTTACTCAAACATTTTTTTTAACTTAGAAATTTTTTACAAAACTTAAAGTTTCTAAAATTATTTGTGTTGCAATTTTTTTAAGTGATATCAAAATTATTTTTGATTTTTTTCAAAGTTATTTTTAATTTAGAGTCTCTTTTAAAACTTAAACTCTCTTACTTTTGAAAAACTACCCTTAAACTTTCGAGGTACCCCATTTTTTATGTGATCAAAGGGGGAGAAGGGAATATTAAGTCTAGTGGAGGTAGTTTTAAACTTTTTTTAATTTTTACACTTTAATTGCAAATTTATTACTTTTACCTTATGTTGATTTACCCTAACTTAACTTGGGTTGCTCACATCAAAAAGGGGAAATTATTGGTACCCCAAGGTAGTTTTGATATGATCAAACAAGTTAGGTTAGGTTCTGTTGTGTTTAACTCTGTATCTAAGTGTGCAGGAACTTAGGAGCACAGGAAGTCAAGCGAAACACGTAGCTAGCGAGAAGGACAACAGGGGAGAGAGCCGACGGGCTCGGTGCATCTGAGGGACGAGGTGCTGCAGAAGAGTACACCGCCGGGCGAGAAGGGAGCGTGTGGTATTTCTGAGAGACGAGAAGCCAGAACGGAAGATTGCTCGAGGAGCAAAAGACACAACTATTTGAGGGACAAAAAGCTATGGAAAAGTACGTTGGTGGACGAGAAGGAAGCAAGCAGCGATTCTGAGGGACGAGAAATCGGAGCGGAAGTTTGCTCGAGAAGACCGGAAGTTGGGTTTGGGTAAACCCTATTTCGGATGACCGAAATCACCTAAGCGAGCGGAAGACCCAGACTGAGGCGAGCGAAACCGAAGAAGGAGGCCCGGACCAAAAGTCAGCAAAAGGCTGACTTCTGATGTCCGGGGCACCCATACCAGGTCGGTGCGCTCGAATCAGTCCGGGGCGCCTGGACCAATCCGGGGTGCTCAGAGCAAGTCGGGGCACCCAGGCTAGTCCGAGGCACCTAGAACCATTTCAAGCACCCGGAACCCGATTTTTATACAGATCAACGTGGCATTTTAACGTTGCGTTGGGGAAAGATTTCTATCCCATTCTAGGCGCCTAGAACCCTTCCAGGCACCCCGAGCAGAGCTATATAAGTAGTCTTGCTCCCAAAAGCTAAGAAAAATAAGAAATACTCGAGCAACACTTGTAGATGCTTTCATTTCTTTTTAGCTTCATCGTTTCTGTGCTTTCATTGCTGTAAAGAGACTTCTTCGCCTGAAGGAGAAATTAGTGCGCTTTATTTCCTTGGATTAACAACCTCCTCAGTTGTAACCAAGTAAACCTGTGTGCCTTTGTCTTTTAGTCTTGTTATATTTCTTATTGCAAGTGTTTGATTTATAAAGTTGTAAATCCGAATTTTTTTTTTTTACTTGATTTGTGCAGGGGCTATTCACCCCCCTTTAGTCGGCTGCCAAGGGTTTTAACAAATACTCCTATTGAGACTAATGCTCGATATTCTCCATCTAATGGCTCACCTTTGTCGGATCCTAGTTTGTACAGAACTATTGTTGGAAGTTTGGTTTATCTCACTATGACTCGTCCAGATATTGCGCATATTGTTCATGTGGTTAGTTAATTTGTCGCTGCACCAACTACAGTTCATTGGGTTATTATTCTTCGTATTCTCAGGTATCTTTGAGACACTTAATTTTAAAGACTTTTATTTCCTTCTACTTCATCTCTTGAACTACGTGCATACTCTTATGCGGATTTGGATGGTGATCCTACGGATCATAAATCTACCACTGACTTCTGTATTTTTCTTAGTGATTCTCTCATTTCTTAGAAGAGTAAAAGTAAGATGATATTTTTAGATCTTCCATAGAAGATGAGTATCGTGTCATGGCCTCAACTACTTGTGAGATAGTTTGGTTGCGTTAGTTGCTTACGGATATGAGTATTTCTCTTCATCAACCTACTCCGTTATATTATGATAATCAGAGTGCTATTCAAATTACACGTACTTCAGTTTTTCATGAGCGGATGAAACATATTGAAATTGATTGTCACGTTATTCATCACGCTACTACAATTTGAGGGTAAGACATCACTTTAGAAGCAACACTTTTATAAACTGTTACAACAGAAGAAATTTTCTTAAAAATTTGCAACACTTTAAATAAGTGTTGCCTATATAAGAAAATGCAACACTTATTGTATAAATACAACACTTTTTATAAGTGTCACAATAATTATAAGAATATGAAACACTTTTATATTATATATGTAACATTTTTTAAAGTGTTGCCAATTTCTTTAATTAGGCACTTGGGGTAAATTTTTTTGACATTTTTTTATATATAAACTTAGGTGATGTTTTACGTTAGGTTTTAATCTTCCGATCCTTTTCTACTCCCAAACTTATCGCCATGAATTAGGGTTGAGCCGGATCGAATTTGGTTTGATTTGGAGGTCAAATGGAGAAAATCAAGCTGAATCAATATGAACCGTTGATCCTGATCTAGAGAGATCTTGTTCCTTAATTCAGATCTAAGTGATCCAGCCCTTCATTCTGATTTAAAGCGATCTAGACCGTTGATCGAGATCAAAGCATCCAAGAGTTCATCTAAGAAGTGGAGCTCCAATTCAAATTTGATCCAAAAGCCTACTCTTTAAACCCAATCCCCAAGCCCAATCCAAAAGCCCACTCTTCAAGCCCAATTTCAAAAACTCAATTTTCCTTCTCTTATTGGATCCGGATCTTACTAAACTCCTCACCTCCTTAACTCAAACCCGGCAACCCGTTAAGAAACCTCTTCCTCACGCACGGCACAGTGCTTCGCCCCCATTCTCGTCGCGGTTCTTCTGTTCGCGATTTCCAGCGGCGGCTAGGGCACAGCAGTTCTTTCCTTTTCTTCTCTCCGGCCGGCGGTACCTCTTCTTCTCTTCACTGCCGCCAGCCGGTCCTCTACACCCAAGTTCCTCTTCTCGCGATCTTCCTCAATCCGGCAACGGACAGCAGCATCTCTGGTGGACCTCTGTGAGCAGCGACGGCACAGTGAGCTCAGAATTAGGGTATCCTTGACGGTGGAGCGTTCTCCTCCGGTGAGGCATCCCTTTCCATCCCTTCCTCAGTGGATGTTCTTCCCGCGGACGACATTGTGAAAGCGGAAGATTCCAGGGAGGAAGTCGGCTGATTCATCATCATCTTCTCCGGTGGATGCTGCGGTGTTCTCCTGTGGACGGTGTTCCGAAAGCAGAAGTCTCCTCCACCTCAGTGGTGCATCCAACTCTGGCAGAAGCTCATCATCTTCAAGCTCAGCCTCTATTCTTCAATTCCAGTAAAACTTACTAAAGCAAATCAAAGGCTGATGCTGCGGTGAACTCCCGTGGACGGTGTTCCGAAGGCAAGAATTCCAGCAACCTCAGTCTCAGTGGTGTATGCAATTCCGGCAGAGAAAATTCTCTTTTGATTTCTGTTTAGGTTCTGTTGATGCTGCAATTTATTTCCTATTCCATCTAAACTATCAACTTTGTGCCATTGGGAGCTGTAGATCAGAGATTCAGTAGTTGTGTTACAGTTCACCGAGGCTGGCGTTCCAAATCTGGGTCTCCATGTGACGGTGGAGGTAGTCGATTGGTGTATGATCGTGGAAGAGGGTTTGGTTAGCTTAGTTGATTTACTTATTAGTTGATTGTGTTATTTTCTTATTGATGTTTGATTGTTGTTATTGCACTTTGATTAGTTTTGTTATGCATGATAGTTTGTTTGTTATCGCACTCAGTTAGTTTCATTTATGCATGAATGTTGATCTTGTGGCATAGGGTGACAATGTGGTACAAGTTTAACTTTTATGCATAATTAAGTTTTGGTTAATCGTTGTTAAGGTTGTTTCGTTTAATTGCTTTTGTTTTTCTTGTATTTTTTTTTTCTTGTATTGTGTTGTCGTTGGACTGCTACCAAGGGTATTGTGTTTTTCCAGCTCTCTCAAGCTTCTTTTTTTCCCCAATCCTTGTTCTTCTTGCATTATTTTTCTTGTATTATGTTGTTTTTCTTCTAAGGTTGGATCTTCTATTTTCAGATTTACAAAATGAGTTATGTAAAATGATACCACAACTTTAGATTGAACACTGATGAGGTATTTGATCATATTGTCTCAAACCATTGAGACTTAAATATTGCATATGATATACAGTCCAGAAGGTTCTTGCAAAACTACCTCCGGAAATTGCAAGAAAATATTTTTCCTAAGGTATGTTATAGTTTTATATGTATTTTCTTTAGTTTATGTATTTTCTTAAGATATGGTTACTTTCCGTCCAGCTTGTGGATTGTCTATTCCTCTTCAAATCTTTCATTTACATGCCATGTTTGCCTGATAAGACACAGGCAGGTAGAAAATGATTGTTCTACTTATAACTTCTCTGCTGTTAGAAAATCCTGCCTTACTATATATTTAGAAATACATGGAAATTGATAGATTTTGGTATGGAAGAATTAGCTGTGATTGTTTCGCATCATGATTTTCTATCTTCCAAATTATGTTGAAGGTGGCGTTCATGATCTCTAATATGCTTTTAGAGCTTGGAATTTGTTTATTTCAAGTATGTTCATAGTCATGGTCACGTTAAGGAACTTATGTATAGTTAACTTCAAAGAATTTATATTAATTTATATTGTTGTAAAGGCAATTATCTTTCCTTATGAAATGCTGGAAACTCATTTCATGGCAATTCATGAATTACCAAGTCACTTACCTTTTCTTGCAAAACTCTAGTGTATTTTTATACCTCCGGAAATTGAAAGTAACCATTTTCTTGCAAAACTACCTCCAGAAATTGTAAGAAATTATTTTTCCTAAATCACTTACCTTTTTTTCTTATAGGGCATAATTTGTTTGAAGCCATGATGTTTTTTTTCTTCCTGCATTAGTAAATTGATGAGTGATATACTTTATTATCTTATTCTATCTTAGCCACCATGCCCATCGACTAATGTATTATCATTGGTTCATGACATTCTTAGTGTTGAATTGGTATTTTGTCATCATTGCAAGTTGCAACACATGAAATCTTCCATTGCAATTTGCACAGATTTGTCAAGAAATGCAACAAAAAAAAAAGATTCTCCCATGGTTTGTTTGTCAGGTTACGTTTTTTCATAGTTCTCTCGTTTTGTTGCTTAGTCTTCTATGTTTTTTGAGACAAGCAAAGAGTTTGTGTTGTGATTCCACTATTGAAACTTTAGTAGCATAGCATGCTCCTCCCCTGCTCGTGCTTGCAAATTTATATGAATTTGGTAATAATTAACTTGGCAGTACTTTTGGAGATTGCTACTTTTGCATAAGGATGATAAATTTCTAATAATTTGTAGGAATGGTAACCTTAAAATTTGGAAAGTGACATGCCTTGACAACTTTTGAAGTACTGAAAGAACTTTTTTTTCTTGGTTGAGCTCCATTTAAGTTTTCCCTTTCCTTGTTCAGTTAAAAGGCTTTTCCTCTTTTTATAATCTTGTGTTGTTGATTTTTATTTTTTTAAAAAAATTTGTTGATAGCCTGTTATTGGTTTTAGTATGTGCAATATTAATGTCCAATTTAATATTGAAACTGCATAGGTATGCTTATCTTTATTGACAGAATTGAATTATTTCTTTACATATTCTTTATGTTGTGTAACATGCTTTACTGATTAATGTGTGTTGTTGTTTTTTGTTTTCATGATTAGCAGGATATCATTATGTCTTTTTTGGTGGGCACATGGACAAATTACTTTTGGGGGATTAATGAAGTCGACCACACAATACCATCTATTGGCTTTTTGTAAATGAATATATTTAGTTGCCTTTTTTGGGGGAATTCATGAAGCTAAGTATTAATTGATGACTTATGTATATTTTTAGATGTTAGTTGTTGGGTTTTTGTAAAATTTTTAATCAGAATATAATGTGATATAATTTTTGCAATACAATGATCATATTTTGAATAATATATTTTGAATAATATATTTTGTACAAATGTGTTTGATTGGATAGTAAAATTGTAATATCAATAATATATTGGTGAAAAAATAAGTGTTACTGTTAACCGGTAAAAGTGCTACATTTTAAAAATAAAACACAAATCTAAGTATTGCATATGTATCAATAAGTGATGCGTATAATAGGTGAAAAGTTTAATAAAAAGTGATGCATTTAATGAAAAAAGTGTTGTATTATTGGGTTAAAATAATTGTAAAAAGTGTTGCTATTAATAGAAAAAAGTGTTGCAATAGCTTAAGAGTAACAAAAAAAAAAGTGTTGTCGCTGGAAGAAAAAAGTGTTGCATATAGACAAGCGTTGCCTTTGGTATATATCACAACAGTTTAAGAAAGTGTTGCATAAAATGACAAAAGCGTTACATTATATTTAACATGACAGGACCTGATAAAATAGAATGAAAAACGTTACCTTAGGTATAATGCAACATTTATATGGCCAAAAACAATACTTTAGTGATGATGTCTTAGCCCCAATTTGTAGTAGCGCCATCTTCAGATTGACACCATCACATTACCAAACAAAATTAAGTCCATAATAAATAAATCAAACTAAGTTTAGACAACTATTTTAAAAGTTTGATTAATTTTAAGCTTCACTTAGCTTAGTTATCTTATTAAATAAATATGGCTCGGTTTTGATTACAATCCTACTTCTTTCACTTGTTCACAGAAACAACCAAAATGAAATCTTTGATCGCATTGGATTCGTGTTTGAGAAGTAAATACGCATCACAAAAGTTTGACTTTTTCCCACGAAAACAACAACAAGACGGCGACGACCGAATTTGGTGCGGAAGCTCCGCTTGCTTACACTCTGGTGCAATTTTGGAAGCAGAAAGCAAGTAGAAGTCGGCGTTGCTCGTGCTCTTCCTGGCCTCGGAGTCAACCACCCATTGGCTACTCTTCTTGTAGTAGACAATCGCTCCCTGGATCAAGCTCTCAGCGTTGGAGCTCGCGCTGCTACTCTGTCTTGGCGTTGACTTCCCGCCGCTGAACTCGCTCGAGAAGGACGACGGCTTGCTCCTGCTCTCGTCTTCCGACAAGATCGGATTTTGATGGCGCCTTAGGGCTTTGGAGGCTTCCAATTTCTCATTGGAGGGTCAAGATCTGTGGAACAGGGATCTGAAGTAAAATCTTGAGGCATCGACTTTGAGCATATTCTATTCTTTTCTATTCCAGCTAGTTTGCATAATATAATAAAGTCAGATGTACTTTGTATTGATCCTTTCAATACCGACACTGAGGAAGTCTCACCCACAGCTTCTACTTGTTAGGATCGGTTGAGCTTGAGGGGGGGGGGGGGGGGGGGTGATGACTCACTTCGTTTTCTTGATCAATTTAATCTTTCACAGCAGACACTTGAAGGCAATGCTAACTCTTGTATTTACTTGGTATCCACCTCCTCAAGGAGGTGACTAGTCCAAGGATTCACACCACCGTCACCCTTCCACTATCAAACTTCTCCTTCTCGGACTAACACTGAAGGTGGAGAAACCTTACAAGACTTACAAGTCTCCCTTTCCAAGAGAAAAGATCACACTCACTACAATGAAGAAGAAAAGAAGGATTACAAACTTGAAATGCTTCTTCCTTGTGACGTGAAACTTGAAAACGTGAGGAAATGGAGAGCTTGATTTTCAATTCCTTGAGAGATCTTGAGCACTTCAAAGATTGATCACACAAGAGCAATAGAACAGTGTCTTTCTCTAAAATGTTGTGTTTCTTTTTCTTCCATCTCTTTTAAATGACGTGAAAACTAGCCGTTTCTCATATAATCGTCACCGTGAATCGATTGGGTTTATATCCCAATCGATTCACAAGTATCCGTTGGAGGCCATCGCGTCAAGATCAACGGTGCAGATTCTTTCATTTAACTCCAATCGATTGGGGGCAGTGCTTGAATCGATTCAGACATCTGCTCGTGAGATCGTAGGATCACAATGGCTCTGTGAATCGATCGACCGATCGATTGAGTAACTTCAATCGATCGGCTGATCGATTCAGGGGAAATCTGTGCTTCGCGCAGATATTCCCTGGATCGATCACTCGATCGATTGGATTACCCTGATCGATCGACTGATCGATCCAGAAGCATTCTGCGCTTTGCACAGAAGCTTCCTGGATCGATCGATCGATCGATTGGATTACCCCAATCGATTGGCTGATCGATCCAGAAGCATTCTGTGCTTCGCACAGAAGCTTCCTGGATCGATCGATTGGATTACCCCAATCGATCGGCTGATCGATCCAGAAGCATTCTGTGCTTCGCACAGAAGCTTCCTGGATCGGTCGATTGGATTACCCCAATCGATCGGCTGATCGATCCAGAAGCATTCTGTGCTTTGCGCAGAAATTTCCCGATCGATTGTCTTCCTTCCAATCGATCGGCTGATCGATTCAAAGGCATTCTGCCTCACAACCATATCTAAATCGATTTACCAATTGATTTTTGCTAAGTGAGCTTAACACGCATCCAACCTTCTGACTTGCAGGAACTTCTCTTGCCAAGAATCCGGTCCTCGACCTTCTTGGACTTCTCTTGCCTTGCATCCGGTCTTCTGACCTACAAGGACTCTTTTGCCAAGAATCCGGTCCTCGACCTTCTTGGACTTTTCTTGCATCCGGTCTTCCGACCTGCAAGAAACTTCTCCTGCAAACTCACAATGCATGTTAGATCCAACGTATTAACCTAAACTTAAACAATTGTCAACACATTGAAACTTCCAGGGCATGATTGCACCAACACTACTGGTAGCTCAATTGAATCCGTACTTTGGTTCCTGAGATATTAGCTCCACATGCTCCTCCTTCTGCCACTATCCAATCATCTCCTGAGGTTGCGGATGATCCTTCTCTCCACCGTCGTTAATCCACTCGTGTTCGTAAGTCTACTAAACTGCCAGATTTTGCTTACTCTTATTATTCTCATTTTTTTGCTTTATTTGTTGCATCTATTCATTGTCTTTTTAACCCTGTATCTTATAGAGAAGTTATTTGTAACTCACTTTGACAGAGTGCTATGGCTAAGGAACTAATTGCTATGCATTAAACTCATACATTGGATTTGGTTCCGTTGCCATCAGGAAAATATACTATTGGTTCTCGTTATGTATATAAGATCAAAACTAAATCTGATGGATCTATCGAGTGATACAAAGCTCATCTTGTTGCTAAAGGTTCTTCTCAGGAAACATTTGCTCCGGTTGCAAAAATGACGACTGTTCGTACTCTGACTGCTGTTGCTTCTGTTCGTCGATGGAGAATATCTCAGATGGATGTCAAGAATGCATTTCTAAATGGTGATCTTTATGAAGAAGTTTATATGACACCTCCTCCTGGTATTTCACATTAACCTTGTTAAGTTTACAGGCTTCGAAAAGCGCTTTATGGTCTCAAACAAGCATCCCTTGCTTGGTTTGAGAAGTTCTCTATAGTGATTACTTCTCTTGGTTTTCATCCTAGTTATCATGATTCAGCATTGTTTGTTAGATGTACGAGTGCATGTCATATTTTTTTATCATTATATATTGATGACATGATTATTACTAGTGATGACTCTGATGGAATTACTTCCCTGAAGTTTGAGTTGACTCATCATTTTGCTATGAAAGACTTGGGTACACTACACTACTTTTTGGGCATTGAGATTGCTTATTCCCAGAAAGGTTATCTTTTATCCTAGTCAAAGTATATATCTGATCTGTTTGATCATGCTCGTTTTATTGATAATAGAGTCGTTGATACTTCTATTGAGACTAATGCTCGATATTTTTCATCTGATGGTTCACCTTTGTTGGATCTTAGTTTATATACAGAACTATTGTTGGAAGCTTGGTTTATCTCATTATGACTCATCCAGAATATTGCGTATATTGTTCATGTGGTTAGTTAATTTGTTGCTGCACCAACTACAGTTCATTGGACTGCTATTCTTCGTATTCTCAGGTATCTTTGAGACACTTAATTTTAAAGTCTTTTATTTCCTTCTACTTCATCTTTTGAACTACGTGTATACTTTGATGCGGATTGGGCTGGCGATCCTACGGATCGTAAATCTACCACTGGCTTCTGCATTTTTCTTGATGATTCTCTCATTTCTTAGAAGAGTAAAAAGTAAGATATTATTTCTAGATCTTCCATAGAAGTTGAGTATTGTGCCATGACCTCAACTACTTGTGAGATAGTTTGATTGCGTTAGTTGCTTGCGGATATGAGTATTTTTCTTCATCAACCTACTCCGTTATATTATGATAATCAGAGTTCTATTCAAATTATATGTAATTCAGTTTTTCATGAGTAGATGAAACATATTGAAATTGATTGTAACGCTATTCGTCACCATCTTCAGATTGGCACAATCACATTGTCTTTTGTTCCTTCAAAACTATAGATTGTTGATATGTTTACTAAGTTACATTCTGCTTTACTCTTTCATTTCTTATCTGACAAACTGTCACTGCTTCTAGTTGTAGCATTGTGAGTTTAAGGAGGGATTTTTGATTATATATATTTATTTGTTTATAACTTTTAGGACAATTTGATCCTTTTTTCCTTTTATATTTAGAGTTTAGGATTTCTTAACTAAATTATATAAAGGCCTTATACTCTGTATTTTCAATCATCAATTTTGGATTCAATAATATGACTAATTTTTCTTTTTCTTAATCTTAATTTCTATATTATGATTAATTTAGTAGGAGTTTTTTTTATGTTCATTTAAAATACATTATTAAATAAGATCAATTAAATAAATAAATTTAAATAAATAAGTTTGAACACATATGTGTTCAGTTCGTGAATATTCGTGAACAACATTCATGGATAATGTTCAAAAATAACGTTCGTAAATAATGTTCATGAAACATGCTTATTAATAAAACTCTTATTAATATGTTAAATAAGTAGAATAAAATAAACAAATAACTTAAAATTATCAAATTCAATAATCAATTAAACAAAACAATCAACAAACTCGAATTAAGAGTTTGATAACATTTACACGTTTCAAGTTCAAGTCAAACTTAAATTGAGAGTTTGATAAATATAAACAAACAAAACTTAAATTAAAATTCAAACAAACTCAAACTCATAATAAATAAATCAAATTAAATTTAAACTATTTTGATTAATTTTAAGCTTCACTTAACTTAGTTATCTTATTAAATAAATATGGCTCGGTTTTATTTACAATCCTACTTCTTTCACTTGTTAACAGAAACAGCCAAAATGAAATTTTTGATCGCATTGGATTCGTGTTTGAGAAGTAAATACGCATCACAAAAGTTGTTCTTTTTTCCACGGGAACAACAGCAAGACGGCGGCGACCGAATCTGGTGCGGAAGCTCCGCTTGCTTACACTCCGGTGCAATTCTGGAAGCGGAAAGCAAGTAGAAGCCGTCGTTGCTCGTGGTCTTCCAGGCCTCGGAGTCAACCGCCCATTGGCTACTCTTCTTGCAGTAGGCAATCGCTCCCTGGATCAAGCTCTCGGCGTCGGAGCTCGCGCTGCTGCTCCGTCTCGGCGTTGACTTCCCACCGCTGAACTCGCTCGAGAAGGACGACGGCTTGCTCCTGCTCTCGTCTTCCGACAAGGTCGGATTTTGATGGCGCCTCAGGGCTTTGGAGGCTTCCAATTTCTCATTGGAGGGCCGAGATCTGTGGAACAGGGATCTGAAGTAAGATCTTGAGGCATCGACTTTGAGGCCGAGAGTGGCCTCCTTGATCTTCTTGGTCCAGGACTTCTTGGGGTTGAGCTCGCCGTTGGCGTTGCAGGAATGGTAGGCCGTTGCGACGGCGGCGGAGGTGTCGCGGAGGAGCTGTTCGAGCATTTGGAGGCGAGGGGGGAGGTGGAGGGGGAGGAGCTTACCCATGTAGAAGAGCTCGTCTGCGGGGGAGGGCAGGGGTGGATCATCGGCGGTCATGTGGAACTCGAACTCCGGCGAAGAGGAAACGATGTCGATGTCGATGTCGATGAAGTCTTCCTCCTCCATCTCCATGGATGTCGAACTCTGTTTGTTGTTCTCCCATTAATATCATGCCTTTAAAGGCATAGTGGACACATTGTCTCACTCTTTAAGCTTGGACTAAATCATAACTAAGAAGTAGATTAGGGAAATTTCCATTTTAGAGTTTGACTTAACAATGATAATAATCAGGATTTAAAGGACAATTTGAAACAAAAAATAATTAATGAATTTTAAAATACAAATTTGAAAGTTTTTGAACCTCAAGGCCCCAAACCTCTATCGTTGAGCTCCAAGAATGGATAATTAAGTTATTTATTGTTTAAATATTTAATAAGATACCAATATTATTGGCATTTGAATATACCTCGTTTTGCCTATACAATAAATAAATAAAAAATTATTGAAATATTATGGAAATATTCCTCGTTTTGTTTTCCAACATGATGCATTACGGTAGGTATCCGCCACCGCCACCGCGGCCGCCGCCAGCGTACTACTCCTCTGCTTCCGGCGTTTATCCGCCTCATGGCAACTACCCTCCTAACCCTGCGCCGTCTTACGATATTAGCTTTCTTAATCATGTAAAAATTTAATTAATCTTGGAGAATCCACATGTGATGCCAAGTAATTAATTTAACTGAAGGACACGGTGGTTCCTCTTCCATCGGATCGATGGCTGCCGGGGGAGCGGCAGCAGTTGCTGCTGCTTACGGAGCTCATCACCTTCTCTCTCAGGGCATAGTAAAGAACTTTTTCTTTTAGAAGATTGGACGATGTATAATTTTACATACTTCATTGTGCCTAATTAATAATCTTCTCTGCAGAAACATGTTCAATTTCTATTCACTTATTCAAATTGACTTGCATATGCTTGTGGACAAAGCTGGACAACTAGTACAGTAGTACTGCCTAACCACGCTTTCCTTGTTTGATCTTTACATGGCCGTGGCGGTGGTGTCGTCTATGGTGGTGGTGGTGGTGGTGACTACCGTGATGGTGGTGGCCGTGAGAGAGAAGGCGATGAGCTTCGGAAGAAGCAGCAGCAGCATAAGCAGCAGCAGCACCAGCAAAAACAGCGGCAATAGAAGCAGCAATAGCAGCGGCAGCAGCTGCCACCGCTCGCCCAGCAGAGGAGTAATATCCTGGCGTTGGCGTCGGTGGAGGAGGCGGATAACTACCGTAACGATTGACGTTGGAGGAGAAACCTTTGTTAGTGGTATTCGGTCCACCTCCCATGATCCGACTGCAAAGTTTTGTGCGAAGACGATGAAGCTAACTGGTGATCAGTGAAGAGGAAGAAGAAGATGCGGTGGAATATAAAGAGCGTGGTTTGGGAATTTTCCTGGACGAAGAAGGCCCACGTCAGCGAGCGCGCCGCGGGTCGTTGCTATGGTCCCATGGCGTGCGTCATAGACTTCGTCCCTAAGGAAGAACCAATTATAATTTTATTCATATTGTATTTTGTTGTTTCTGTGTAGAAAAAAAATGATCACCAAAAATAATGCGGTGAGCGTGGATCGAACACGCGACCTTCAGATCTTCAGTCTGACGCTCTCCCAACTGAGCTATCCCCGCTGTTGTCTTTGTTGTATTTTAATATATAAAATCTCATAAAAACTCTGTTTTTCTCCCATTAATGTTTAAAGCCATGGTGGGTTCATTGAGGCATTGTGTCGAACACGTCGTCTCGTTATCTAAGCTTGGACTAAATCGTAATTAAAGATGTAGATCAGCGAAATTCCCATTTTAGAGTTTGAATTAAAAATGTTAATAATCAAGGTTTAAAATATAAGAATTTTAAAGGACAATTTGAAGGGGAAAAAAAGATGATTAATTTTAAAAGACAAAAATTCTCAAATAGGCTCTATCTTTTATGTTATTTTTATTAAAAAATTGATTAAAAAAACATTTATATTTAAATTATGTAAAAATTCAAATACGGTATTATTTTTTTATAATTTTTAATGTGGAATATTATTCATTAAATTATTTAACGAAACAACTCGATGAAAAGAAATGCACTCATTTTTAAGTGTGTCAATGATCGTTAAGCTCAGTATCAAATTATTTGTTAAAAGTAATCTATTCCATATAATTTGAACACCAAACTCGAATCAATTGAAGATGCAGTTTGAGATTTGAAAGTTTTTGAAGCTCAAGCCCCCAAACCTCGATCGGTGAGCTCCAAGAACGGATAACTAAGCTATTCATTGTTTAAATATTTAATAAGATATAGATATTATTGGCATTTGAACTCTTATAGATGCCCATACAATAAGTAAAAAAGTTATTTATTGAAATATTTTGGAAATGAATGAAGGAGCTAGCTCCTCCCTGTTTGCATGCTTCACAGTTGGTCTTAAAATCGAAAGGTGAGGTGATGGGATGTAAGGAATTAAATTAGTTGCTTTTATTTAAAAGATTCAGGAGAATATCTATACAGGTTACCCTTTGTACGATGTTATTTTAATTTGTAGGCAAATTAGTGTCCCACGGTGTCTCCGTCAATTTATTCTTTTAATATAAAGAGATAAATCATGAATAATTATTAATTTTAGATAATCAAATAATATATTAGTAGTTGATAGTTTACCATTTGATAAACAAATTAGAGAAGAAGACTGTCTACCTTCAAAATTACTCATGCCGCTAAAAGTTTGAATTCCTCCTACACAAAAGAGGAGAAGAACATGCCTCAAGTACAGTACATGACTTGGGCAATTGTTCTTTAATGAGAATATTAGGTCATTAACTTGTCAAGTTTAAGCACTAATCCAAAATATTTAAGTTTAGATAAAGAGTAAGTCACTCATCTAAAACTTTAAAGCCTTTTTATTAAATCACAAGTTACGATCGAACCTTTGTGGCTACTAGCCTTTTTATTAGCAATTTGTGTTTAATATGTTTTCCTTTATTGGTGTAGGATGCATCATAGGTTTGATCTTGACAATAGGTTTAAGTCTTGTAATTTTCTAATATATAGATTGAGTTTGTAGGAAAGTCCTAGTTGAAGTTAGGTAAAGGAAGTCTTATTTGCGGTTAGGTAAGGAAGTCCTGGTCAGAAAAACTAGGCAGAAGTTTAGATAGATCGAGGACATCAGGTGGGAAGTTCTAGGAGTCGAGGATACCAAGCAGGAAGTCCTGGGGGTCGAAAACACCAGACGGAAGTCTAGATAGGTCGAGGGTTGAAGGTCTAGCAGAAAGTCCCGAGGATCAAGGTCATGCTAAGCAAAAGTCCAAGTAGGTCGGGTGTATCAAAGTTAGCATCAACTAAACTCTCCCGAGTGGAGTGATGAAAACGTGCTTTCAGAAAGAAAGCAATAGGTGTCGATCAAACCTAAGATCTTACGAGAGACCTAAAGTGGAAACCAGAGAGCTCAAAGAGATGTCAATCATATTCATGTTCAATATATGTATATATGTGGTGCTAATACTGTAATGCGGGAATCTAACTAATGAAGTAAGCTAAAAAATGGGATCTAGGTGCCTCTATTACATTCAGGCGCTTGAATATCTAGGTGTCCTAAATACTTCCAGGTTCTTTCCTAGGCTTATCACAACGATAGGTTCAGATTGGATAAAGACTGCTAGAGGCGCCTTAAGCCAATTCAGGCACATGAATCAGCCTATAAAAGAAGTTTTCAAACAGAGCCTTGATCATCCATTCTTCTAACACCTCAAGAGCTTCATTCAGCTTTCGAAACGTCGATACTTTGTTGCGCTCAAGCCTCAATGATGCAACAACGACACGATGCCACTACGAGCTCAAACGAGCCTAGACTTGAGTAACATGTAGTTGTTGTTATTATTATTCTCACTTTTTTGTACTTTCTACTCTAAGGTTTGTAGTCTTGTTACCAAATCTATATTTTTGTAAAGAAGTGATTTGATAGTGCAATTTAACTAACTGTGGGTCTTGGAGTAATAATTATGAGACTGCGAACCAAATAAAATCACCATGTTCTTTATTGTTTATCTTTTAATTTTCACTGCACTACTTTGTGATTTTTGAACAATTTATGAACACCTACGAAGCACGCTATTTAACACCCTCCTCTAACGTTTTTTCTTGACCCAACATCCTTGACCTCTGATTTTACTGGCACAGGCAACCTTTTGATTTATAGTTAGTTTCAGCTTATACATAGAGTTGTTGATCTCAATCTATTAATTCCTAATTTGGTTTGATTTTTATTTTTTATATTTTCATTTTACTTTGTTTGTTGTTTTGTTTCAGTTTTCGTTGTATACGAAGAACATGATATATAAATAAAGTTGATGAATTTCTTGATTTGGCTAGTTATATGGTTCCTAATTTTCTTTTATTATATTGTTACCGAGCCGATGTGTGGGAATTACACCCCGAGGTGTGACGTGACGTCTCTTGAAAATGATGTCCTAAAGAGTGAGCCATTTAATTTTCCTTGAGGAGTCTTATATATAAGTAAATAAAATGCAGATGGTAGAACAGTGTTGAAGCGCATTATTTTGGGTTGAACGAAGCAGAATCAGCCATATCGAAGAATGAATTCTTGTTACGTTAGAAACACACACCTGCTCAACCTCTGCGATATTTGTGGAAATATTGTTGAAGTTTTAATTCAAACTATTTTCTTTGGTTTTTAGTCCCACATTATCAAACTAAGGAGGTTGGAAGGACTTATATATGGAGCCCTTCCATCCATGCTTAGCAATGTTAAGGGGGCCTACACGCATGCGCGGGCTGAACCCAAATCAGGTGATTTCGGAGGGTTCGAGCCGGAAATCTATAAACCGGACGCGACACATGCTATCATCGCGCGCAGGAGGGGGGGGGTGCAAATCCCCAGCTCGTGGGCCTCACGTTTGCGGGCGACCCGGTTTGTTTTTGCCAGTCTGGTTTGCTTACCTGGTTTATCTATTCCGGTTTGGTTCTGTTCCCGTGAGAAAGCAAAACAGTGCGACATATTGTTTCTGTCCGCGTGAACGAAGCGACGCGGTCCTGTTCTCGTGAGGAAGCAAAGCGACGTACGCTTTGGTGCGTGCACTGTTTCGAAGTGTATTTATACACTTCCTTTGCTCCTTCTCAAATCACTGCAAAGCATTCCTCTGCTCTCTGCTTTTTCCTTTCTTCTTCCCGAGTTTGAGTTCTGAGGCTTGGTTTCTGCGATATGAGGTTGAGTCCGAGTGCGATGTTCGTCTTGGAGTGCACCTACGAACGACGCGAGCGGTTGTCGGATCTTGGGAGGATTTTGCCGGAGAGCCTCTGCACCGTGGGCGACAATAAATTCTCTAAAGACAGTCGGCAAGCCCGACGCTTCAACCGGAAATACACAAATTCTTAACCCTACTCTTATTACCGTTTATTGCATACTCGTCATTTATTGGTGCAATTATAGATTAGATTACTGTGTTACTGTAATCATATCACTACAATTTTAGAGAATTTATTATAGCATCAATAGACATGATGAATGATAGGGTAACAGGGTCTGATGAGGCTAGCGCCCGACCCGAAAAATTTTTCGGGCAAAACTTCAGACGTTGGCAACAACGGATGAAATTTTGGCTTACTACGCTAGGGCTATTCTCCGTTATAGAAACAAATCCTCCTTCACCTAATGAAGAGGAACCTGCCCGTAGTGGTGCCATAGAGAGGTTTAAGCAAAATGATTATCTCTGCCATGGGAGGATCCTGTCTGTCCTCTCAGATGCACTATTTGATGTGTACTGCTCAACCTCTTCAGCTAAAGAGCTGTGGAAATCTTTGGATAAAAAATACAACTCCGAAGATTCTGGTTTAGAAAAGTATACTGTGGCAAAATTCCTAAACTTCAAAATGGTTGAAGGCAAATCTGTAATTGAGCAGACACATGAATTCCAAGTTCAAATTCATGGTCTTGCCGAAGGAGATATGCCATTACCTGAAAAATTTCAGGTCTTATCAATCATCGAAAAATTGCCTCCGAGTTGGGAAGATTTTGGCATGACTCTTAAACATCGGAGAGGTAAAATCTCTCTAGAAGATTTGATGATTGCCTTAAATATCGAAGAAGAACATCGGAAGCAACATAAAAATGATGATACAAGAATGCCTATGGATTTTATTCCAAAGGCAAATGTAGTAGTCTTATCTAACAAGAAAAAAAATTCAAAAATCAGAAAATGAAGAATAAGATGAAACCCAAACCAAAGGTTCAAAAGAAAAATGTAACCAAGCCGTGCTAGGCATGTGGACAAATTGGACATTATGCCAAATTCTGCCCTAAGCGGAAGGACAAGGAGAAAAATCAAAGCAATACGTCCAACATCAAGGCACAAGCAAATGTCGTGACTGCTAGTGACGACACCAACAATAGGTTTGTTACCTTCAAACCCGAACTAAACTTGATCTATCAACCTAGTAAATGGTTAGTTGATACAGGTGCTAATGTGCACTGTTGTGCTGATCGCTCTGCCTTCCTTACTTATCAGGTAATTGAAGGCACTTCCGTGACCATGGGGAACCATTCTGCAGCCAGGGTGTTTGGGATAGGACAAGTTGACCTGAGGTTCACCTCTGGAAAAGTCCTGTCACTGCATGAGGTGCATCATGTTCCAGCGGTCCGTCGGAATTTGATTAGCGGGTCAAAGTTAGTCCGTACTGGTTATGAGTTGAACTTTAAATGTAATAAAGTTGTAATATTACATTTAGGAACCTTTATTGGAAAATGTTACCTTAATGAAGGTTTATTTAAACTCAATGTAGAAAATGCTACCTTAAATAAATCTACTGATATTGGTTGTTTATATAACATTGAGTCTTATGATATATGACATGACAGATTAGGACATGTCAATTTTAATACCGTGAAAAGGATGATGAACCTAGACATGATTCCTAAGCATGCTATAAATGATAAGAAAAAATGTGAAGTTTGTGTGCAATATAAACAAACCCGAAAACCCTTCAAATCAGTTGAGAGAAATTCTGATATTTTAGAATTGATCCATACTGGCTGTTGTGAGTTTAACGGTGTAATAACGAGAGATCATAAAAGGTATTTCATCACCTTTATTGATGATCACTCTCGTTATTGTTATGTTTATTTGCTAAAAACTAAGGATGAATCTTTAGATAAATTTATGATTTTTAAATCTGAAGCTGAGAATCAAACAGATAAATCTGTTAAGAGACTAAGGTCTGATAGGGGTGGAGAGTTTACCTCGAACCTGTTTCAAAAATTTTGTCAAGATACATGTATAATTCACGAGGTAACTACTCCATATAGTCCTCAATCCAACAGTATAGCAGAACGAAAAAATCGAACCCTTGAAGATATGATTAATTCCATGTTAGGCAGTTCTGGGTTACCCAACTTCATGTGGGGGGAAGCTCTATACACTGCATGCCATGTGTTAAATAGAATCCCCATGAGGTCTAGGGATAAAAGCCCATATGAGCTTTGGAAAGGCCGGAGGACAAGTTTGAAATACCTTAAAGTGTGGGGGTGCCTTGCAAAGGTACTAGTACCTGAACACAGAAGGAAAAAACTTGGTCCAAAGACCGTAGATGGTATCTTCTTGGGTTATGCTCAAAATAGTATTGCATATAGATTTTTGATTATTAAATCAGAAATTTCTGGAATAGATGCAAATACTATTGTCGAACTTCGCGATGCTACATTTTTTGAGGATATATTTCCTATGAAGACAAGAATACCTCAGTCTATATCTAATATTCCTACTAGAGATAAGCCTGCTTCCGAAGAGGCCCCATTATCCGTAGAAGGTATACCTTCCTCAAGTCACTCTAGACTAGATGAATCTAGTGAGTGTACAGAACTGAGGAGAAGCAAGAGGCAACGTGTGTCTACGGATTTAGGCCAGGACTTTATCACCTATAATATAGAAGGTGACCTTGTGACATATAGAGATGCTATGACTTCTCTTGAAGCTAAGCACTGGAAAGAGGCCATTAAAAATGAAATGGACTCTATTATCTCTAATGCCACTTGGGAGTTAGTAGATTTACCTCCTGGGTGTAACACTATAGGATGTAAATGGGTGTTTAAGAGAAAACTAAAACCTGATGGGTCAGTAGATAAATTCAAAGTCCGCCTAGTTGCTAAGGGATTTAAACAGAAAGAATGGATTGACTATTTTGACACTTATTCTCCTGTTACTAGAATTACTACAATCCGAGTGTTGATAGCATTGACATCTATATATCATCTTGAGGTTCATCAAATGGATGTCAAAACGACAATCCTTAATGGAGATCTTGAAGAAGAGATATATATGGATCAGCCTGAGGGACATGTAGTTTCTGGAAATGAGAATAAAGTCTGTAGGTTAGTTAAATCTCTTTATGGTTTGAAGCAAGCCCCAAAGCAGTGGCACGAAAAATTTGATAGTGCTATGCTATCGTTTGGATTTGAAATGAATGACTCTGATAAATGTGTGTATGCTAAAATGAAAGGTGATAGTTGTATTATCTTATGTTTATATGTAGATGATATTCTACTTTTTGGTTCTAACCTTTCTATTATTAATGAGACTAAGACCCTCTTAAGTGGTAAGTTTGATATGAAGGATATGAGTTGTGCTGACATGATTTTAGGGCTGAAGTTGACTCGATCAACTGATGGAATAACAATTTCTCAGTCACTCTATATTGAGAGAGTATTAGAGAAATATGACTATAGCCAAGTTAAATCTATAGTCACACCATATGATCCTTTAAAAACTCTCCACAAGAATAAAAGTGGTGTGGCAGTGTCTCAATTAAGATACTCATAAATAATAGGTAGTCTAATGTATTTAGCAAATTGTTCTAGACCTGATATTTCTTTTGCTATATCGAAATTAAGCAGGTTTACCAGCTGTCCGGACAGAACACATTGGGATACATTAGACAGAGTACTCAGATACCTAAAAGGCACTATATCCTTGGGCTTGTGGTATGGGAGATTCCCTGCAGTCCTTGAGGGATATAGTGATGCTAGTTGGATAGCGGACACTGCTGAGTGTAAAGGTATTACTGGTTATGTCTTTACACTTAGAGGCGGTGCAGTTGCTTGGAGGTCTGTTAAACAGACGATTATAACCCGTTCTACATCTGAGGTAGAATTGTGTGCTTTGGATACCACAGTAACTGAAGTTGATTGGCTGAAGGGTCTTCTTTATGAAATTCCCTTGATGATGAAGCCAATACCTTCTATTTCAGTACATTGTGATAATCAAACAACAATAGCTCAGATTAGAAGCTCCAAGTATAACCAGAAACAGAAGAGACATGTACGAATACGATTAAAGTCTATTCGTGAGTTAGTGTCTCTTGGAGTGGTGTCATTGGACTTTGTAAGTTCAAAGGACAATATTGCTGATCCACTCACTAAAGGGCTTGATTATGAGAAAATCAAGAGATCCAGTAAGGGAATGGGACTGAGGCCTGTCCTGGATTCATCTATAGCAGTAACCCAACCTATCTGATTGGAGATCCCAAGAAGTAGGTTCAATGTGGTATAAACAAGCTATAAGGATGAATCATAAGCATCAAATTGATTGAGATGTAATCTTATAGTCTCTTCCCTGGATAGATGCTTGACTGCTAGTAAGGATGAGCTTAGGAGCTCTTAATGAGTTCAAGGTCTTAATGACAGGATGCTTGCAGTACATCCTTGGAGAACTCACCTATGTAAGTGTAACTGTGGGGCCGCAGTGTGGGGGGTCTAGGCAACTCTCCTTAGCACTTATGAAACAAGATTCGGTGGCATGGCCGTAATGCACCAACCCAGAAGGATTCAACCGTCGCCAGTGATGAGTTGTTACCAATTGATCTTCACATATAAAAGGTTTAAGATCAAGACTCAGTTCTCTTCAAACCTATGTGAATAAGATTGGTGTACTTAGGTGAAAATTCAAATCGGAAGGTATTTTCACTAAAAGCTCATTGCAACTAAGCCTCAGAATATATCTTTATTTTCGATCAAAATAATTTGAATTAGTGGGGGATTGTTGAAGTTTTAATTCAAATTATTTCCTTTGGTTTTTAGTCCCACATTGCCAAACTAAGGAGGTTGGAAGGACTTATATATGGAGCCCTTCCATCCATGCTTAGCAATGTTAAGGGGGCCTACACACATGCGCGGGCTGAACCAAATCAGGTGATTTGGGGGGGGGGGGGGGGGGGGGTTCGGGCCGAAAATCCATAAACCGGGCGCGACGCACGCGATCATCGCGCGCAGGGGGGGGTGCAAATCCCCAGCTCGTGGGCCTCACGCTTGTAGGCGGCCCGGTTTGTTTTTGCCAGTCTGGTTTGCTTACCTGGTTTATCTATTCTGGTTTGGTTCTGTTCCCGTGAGAAAGCAAAATAGCGCGACGCACTGTTTCTGTCCGCGTGAACGAAGCGACGCGGTCCTGCTCTCGTGAGGAAGCAAAGCGACGTACGCTTTGGTGCGTGCACTGTTTCGAAGTGTATTTATACACTTTCCTTTGCTCCTTCTCAAATCACTCCAAAGCAAAGCATTCCTCTGCTCTCTGCTTTCTCCTTTCTTCTTCCCGAGTTTGAGTTCTGAGGCTTGGTTTCTGCGATTTGAGGTTGAGTCCGAGTGCGGCGTTCGTCTTGGAGTGCACCTACGAACGACGCGAGCGGTTGTCGGATCTTGGGAGGATTTTGCCGGAGAGCCTCTGCACCGTGGGCGGCAATAAATTCTCTAAAGACAGTCGGCAAGCCCGACGCTTCAACCGGAGATACACAAATTCTTAACCCTACTCTTATTACCGTTTATTGCATGCTCGTCATTTATTGGTGCAATTATAGATTAGATTACTGTGTTACTGTAATCATATCACTACAAACATGTCATTGACCAGGGTATGCAAATGCAAGGAGGTAATTGTTCATCACTCTTAAATGATGCACGAAAGACCAAACTCATATGCTTCAGCTTACAAGAAGGAAATTAAGACTCAGAAAAAGATGGTAATCAGTTGAGAGAAGCTAGTATATATTCTGTCAGATTCAGAGAAAATTCTTTCACCAGAAGTTGATTCCCGTTGTTCGAAGAAGGCAGAAGTTAATCAGTCTACGAAGCAAAACAACTTACTCGGAACTAGTCGATCGGACCAAAAAAGAAAGCAAGTTAAAAGATCGAAAGAATCAAAAGTAATCGAACTAGGAGGCTCACCAGAGCAGTAAAAGAAAACATCATTGAGAGCTTTTCATTCTTTAGCTCTATCATGGTCACTCGAAAATTAAAAAAAAAATAAATAAAGATTTGCAGTGAATGTGGATTAAACACGCGACCTTCATATCTTCAATCTGACGCTCCCAACTGAACTATCCCATGACATTAGTTAAGGAATTATAGTTTAAATACTTTTATAATAATTTCCAGTAAAGGACTTTGTTTTTAGAAGATTGTATGTATAATTAAGAAACATATTCACATATAAATCACTAAAAAAAATAGCTAATAGCGACGAAATTAAGAACGACGTTTAACATTTCATTGCAAATTAGCGATAGAAACATTATCTTCCATTGCAAATAGCCACGAAATACAACATTATGTCGCTAGTGTCTTTGTAAACCTTAATATCTGCTTAAACAAATCATTCAGCCCCGAAGCGTCGAATTTCGTCTTCGATTTTTATTTGGTAGTAGAGGTTATCTTTGAGTAAGTAAAAAGAAGATAAGCTAAAAGTTCGAAAGAATCAAAAAGTGATCGAACTAGAGGGGTTCACTAGAGTAGCGAAGAAGGAAAAAAAACAACGCCGAGGGCTTCTTATTCTTCAGCTCTATCGTCGTCAACTGAGTTATCCCTGCTGAGAACTTTAGTTAAGGAATTATAGTTTAAATTCTTTTATAACAGTTTCCAATAAAAGACTTTTCTTTTTAGAAGATTGTATGTATAATTAAGAAATATATTGACATATAAATCACTAAAAAAATAGCTAATAGCGACGAAATTAACAACGACGTTTAACATTCCATCGCAAATTAGCGATAGAAATGTTATCTTCCATCGTAAATAGCCACGGAATACAACATTATGTTGCTAATGCCTTTGTAAACCTTAATATCTTCTTAAACCGGCCGCTCAGCCTCGAAGTGCCGAATTTCATCTTCGATTTTATTTGGTAGTAGACGTTATCTTTGAGTGAGTAAAAAGAAGACAAGCTAAAAACTCAAAAGAATCAAAAAATGATCGAACTATAGGGAGGTTCACCAGAGTAGTGGAAATGGGGGAAAAATAGCATTGAGGGCTTCTCATTCTTCAACTCTATCGTCATCAAATCGTCGCTTGAAAATGAAAAAAAATTGAGATTTGCTGTGATAGTGTATTGAACAAATGGCCTTCAAATTTTTAGTTTGATGCTCTACCAACTAAGCTCTCCCCACTAATGACCTTGTATTAGGAATTATATTTTAAATACTTTTATATCAGTTTCAGACTTTTCTTTTAAAAGATTTCATGTATACTTAAAAAACATATTCACATATAAATCATTAAAACAACAACTATAGTGATGAAATTAATGACGACGTTTAACATTCCATCGCTAATTAGTGATAGAAATGTTATCTTCCATTGCAAATAGCAACGGAATACAACATTTTGTCACTAATGCCTTTGTAGACCTTAATATCCGCTTAGACTGTCCGCTAGCCCTAGAGCGCCGAATTTCGTCTTAGATTTTGATTTGGGAGTAGAGGTTATCTTGTAGTAAGTAAAAAGAAGACAATCTAAAAGCTCAAAAGAATAAAAAAGTGATCGAACTAGGAGGCTCACCAGTGCAACGAAAAAGAAAAAAAAATAGAGATTTGCAGTGAGCGTGGATAAAACACGCAACCTTTAGATCTTCTATCTAACGCTCTCCTAACTAAGCCATCCCCACTAACGACTTTGTATTAAGAATTATATTTTAAATACTTTTATAATAGTATTTTCTTTTAGAAGATTGTATGTATAATTAAGAAACATATTCACATATAAATAACTAAAGAAAACAACTAATAGCGACGAAATTAATAATGGTGTATAACATTCCATCGCTAATTAGTGATAGAAATGTTATCTTCCATTGCAAATAGCAACGGAATATAACATTCTGTCGCTAATGCCTTTGTAAACCTTAATATCCGCTTAGACTGTTCGCTCAGCCCTGGTGCGCCGAATTTCATCTTCAATTTGGATTTGGGAGAGAGGTTATCTTGGAGTGAGTAAAAAGAAGACAAGCTAAAAGCTTAAAAGAATCAAAAAGTGATCGAACTAGGGGACTCACTAGAGCAGCGAAAAAGGAAATTAAAAAAAGCACTGCCAAGGGCTTCTCGTTCTTCAGCTTTATCGTCGTTAGATCATCACTCGAAAGTGAAAAAAAAAGAATAAAGACTTGCTTTTCTTTTAGAAGATTGTATGTATAATTAAGAAACATATTCACATATAAATAACTAAAGAAAACAGCTAATAGCGACGAAATTAATAACGGTGTATAACATTCCATTGCTAATTAGTGATAGAAATGTTATCTTCCATTGCAAATAGTAACGGAATACAACATTCTATCGCTAATGCCTTTGTAAACCTTAATATCCGCTTAGACTGTCCACTCAGCTCTAGTGCGCCGAATTTCATCTTCAATTTTGATTTGGGAGAGAGGTTATCTTGGAGTGAGTAAAAAGAAGACAAGTTAAAAGCTAAAAAGAATAAAAAAGTGATCGAACTAGGGGGCTCACTAGAGCAGCGAAAAAGGAAATAAAAAAAAGCACCACCGAGGGCTTCTCGTTCTTCAGCTCTATCGTCGTAATTAGATCATCACTCGAAAGTGAAAAAAAAAGAATAAAGACTTGCGCTAAGATCTGGTGTGCCGAATTTCATCTTCAATTTTGATTTGGGAGAGAGGTTATCTTTGAGTGAGTAAAAAGAAGACAAGCTAAAAGCTAAAAAAAAATCAAAAAGTGATCGAACTAGGGGGCTCACTAGAGCAGCGAAAAAGGAAATAAAAAAAGCACCACTGAGGGCTTCTCATTCTTCAGCTCTATCGTCGTTAAATCATCACTCGGAAGTGAAAAAAAAAGAATAAAGACTTCTGCTGAGCATGAATCGAACACACGACCTTCAAATCTTCAATCTGACACTCTCCCAACTAAGACATCCCCATTAATGACTTTGTATTAGAAATTATATTTTAAATACTTTTATAACAGATTCCAGTAAATACATTTTTTTTGAAGATTGTATGTATAATTAAGAAACATATTCATATATAAATTACTAAAAAAAATAGTTAATAGCGACGAAATTAACGACGACGTTTAACATTCCATCCCTAATTAGCAATATAAATATTATCTTCCATCGCAAATAGCAACGGAATACAACATTCTGTCGCTATTGCCTTGTAAACCTTAATATCCGCTTAGACTGTCCGCTTAGCCCCAACGCGCCGAATTTCATTTTCGATTTTGATTAGGGAGTAGAGGTTATCTTGTAGATATATATTCTAAATGCATGATAGACGAATAAAATAAAGCGGTAAAAACTTACAGAGATCTCCCGCAGATCCGCAATCTGCAATGACGCGAAAACTCGTTGTCGGAAGAGCGATCACAAGATCAGAAAGCCCTCCGCAATTCCACAAACCAAATCTCACCACCTTGGATATTCACCTCTTACTCTCGTCTCTAACCCACGAATGATCTCTTGGACGCACCCCCTTTATATAGGGAAATAAACCAGGGGCATAATGGACTTTTCCATTATGAGTAGTGGGGAACGTGGCCATGTTCCCACATCCCCACTATCCCCATTTCCAACATCTCCCACTCGTTCAAGGTAAGTCACTAAGACTAGTTCATTCAGGTAAGTCACAAAGACTTAATAAGTCACATAGACTATTAGAGAGTTTGGTCACATAGACCATATGAGAACATCCAATCCATACTTAGAGAAAATGGTTCGTGCGACAGCAAGCACACTGAGCGATAGTTGCTAAGAAGATTGTTACACCTTGACTTAGCCGCTCCTTGAGCAAACAATGCTAATAAAGTTGTTACACTTTGCTTAGCTGCTCAAATAAATTAGAGACACACTCTTCATGGCACATAGCCTCTTTCCTGGTGGCACATAGCCTTTATCCAGGATCCATCCAATCTTCAAGTGACACACAACCATTATCTTGAAGATATCCTTGTCTTGCTATTTACCCAGATTAAATAATTTTCATTTACATCGATATGAATATCTCTAATCCCTTATAATGACCATTATGTCATGAGCATGTTCCATATCCTATATTCACATTCATTTCTGTACATAACAGAAATGGGTCGACCAGTGAATAACAACAAAAGATGTAAATATATTCAATCTTCCCTTTTAGCTAGAATCAATTCATTTTAATCAGTCGCTTTCCTAGTTATGCTCCATAGACCGAATCATCCATAGCCATAGGATACACACTAAAGTAGCAGACACTGATTAAAACTTCAAGTAAACAGCTAAATAGTCACTAAGGCAAAAATTGAAATTATCATATAATCTCAAAGGTCTCACATAGTAGAGAAACAGGGATTCATTCTCCTACTACCTTTATTGTCGCAATAGCACATGTGGTATGAATCACATGCTACGATGCTATTCTCTTTACTAAAAAGAGCGCATGTTGTCTTCAAATTTAACATCGTACAAATTTTGATATAGACATACTTAACGTCTAATCCAGAATTCAACATATGAATTCTAATCTGGCCTTCAACAGGTTCAGTTAATGGTGGGTTCATTTACTTAGATCATTATTTACACATAAATGATCTCTTCTTGACATAATTATCAAGGCGACCTCAACTTATGAATCTATCTCTAATTTTATAATTTCAGCTACGTAGGCTGTTTCATGAGTAACGGTCTTACCCCTATTTGTACTTAACAAACAGAGATGATTGTCCATGTGAGTGGACCAATTTCCACCTATCAACATGCTCACCGAGATCTTATATGAATGTAACAAATACAGCATATACACTGAATAAATTATGGCAAATGACACAATCAAAACACAAAGTTTGATTGTTATTTCAATGGTATTACATTCTACGAAGTCCCAAAGACTTTACATGTTATTTAAATGACTCTTTAGTCATTGGCTTAGTAAAAGGATCTGCAAGCATAACACGTGTAGGGACATACTCAAGGATGACTTTTCTTTTAGCCACAATATCCCTTACAAAATTATATTTAGTTTCTATATGCTTGCCTTTGCTATGATATTTGGGATCCTTGGAAAAAGTTATTGCAGTTTGACTGTCACAGTAGACAGTTACTGGACTCCCACTATTCTCAACAATTTTCAGATGCTTCAGAAACCTCCTCAACCAGACTGCTTCTTGCACAACTGCTGAACATGCCACATATTCAGCTTCCATAGTCGACAAAGCTACACAAGCTTGTTTCTTGCTGTTCCAGGAGATGGCACCACCATTTAGTAAGAATGCATAGCCTGATGTGGATTTTCTATCATCCAGGTCTCCAGCCCAATCTACATCTGAATAACCTTTCAGACTCATATCTGATCCTTGAAAACAGAGACAATAATCTGTTGTCGCCTTCAGATATCTGAATATCCTTTTTACTCCCTTCCAGTGTCTCGGTCCTGGGTTTGACTGGAAGCGACTGACCAAGCCCACAACATAGCTGATATCGGGACGTGTACACAACATAGTGTACATCAAACTACCAATAGCACTGGTATATGATTTTTTATTCATCTAAGCTATTTCCTCTGGAGTTTTAGGACACATACTCTTGCTTAACACAGTACCTTTCACAATAGGTGTATGTTCTATGTTGCAATTAGACATGCTGAAATGATGTAACATCTTATTTATATAAGACTCTTGTGATAAACCCAAAAGTCCTTTAGAACGATCTCTTATGATCTTCACCCCTAAGATGTATTCAGCTTCTCCCATATCTGTTGTATCAAATTGTGATGACAGCCACTTCTTGACTTCATTTACATATCCTATGTCATTTCCAGCTATCAGCATATCATCAACATATAATGATAAAATGACATACTTTCCTTTTTCCCTTTTCAGGAAAACACAATGATCCTCATTGATCATCTCGAAACCATAAGATAAAACGACTTCGTTAAATCTTATGTTCCATTGTCTTAACGCTTGCTTTAGCCCATATATAGACTTTCTAAGTCTACATACTTTTTGCTCTTGGCCTTCAACAATGAAACCTTCTGGTTGAACCATATAGATTTCTTCGTCAAGATCACCATTAAGGAAAGTGATTTTTACATCCATTTGATGTAATTCCAAGTCATAATGTGTCACAAAGGCCAAAATAACTCTTATTGATACAAATTTCACTACAGGAGAAAATGTCTCTTCAAAGTCAATACCCTCCATTTGGGTATATCCTTTTGTAACTAAACGAGCTTTGTATCTGTTAATCGATCCATCTGCTTTCCTCTTTATTTTGAGAATCCACTTATTCCCAATAGCCCTTCGGCTCGGAGGAAGATCGACTAAGTCCCAAACATGATTTTGAATCATGGACTCCATTTCTTCAACCATTGCAGCTTTCCATTTTTCTCTAACTCTATATCCCAATGCTTCCTCAATGGATTGAGATTCGTCATCGTCAATTGGAAGTGTAACCAATGCCTTATTCTCAATATCAAACCTCTTCTTAGGTTTGATCTTACGAACACTTCTCCGTAAGTTGGGCTGTTGAGAAGTCAACTCATGACTCGGCATATCACTCCCACTCGGTTGACTAGACTCAGGTATTCCTTTTGAAACCTCTCTCGTTGATAATATCTCATCCTCCTCAAATAGTGGAACATTTTTATCAACATTACCTCTGATTGGGAACTCTGTTTCGAGAAAAGTCACATCTCTTGAGTCTATTTCCGAGATGGTTCCATCTAGTTGCTCACCTATGAAAACATAACCTTTGGAGGTCTCATGATATCTTATAAAGATACATTTCTTACCCCTAGGTCCTAGTTTTCTATACTTGTGAGAACTGTCATGAATATAAGTAGCTGACCCCCAGGGTCTCAGATTACTCAAATCTGGTTTTCTGCCTGTCCAACGTTCATATGGGGTAGATGGAACTGACTTTGAAGGCACTTTGTTAAGTATATAGGCTGTAGTTAATAATGCATCTCCCCAATAGGAGATTGGCAAATTTGCTTGCGCCATCATAGACCTAACCATTTCAAGAAGAGTCCTATTTCTTCTTTCAGCTACCCCATTTTGCTGTGGAGTTCCAGGAATTGTCAACTATCTAATAATCCCTCTATCATTACATATTGTCTTGAACATATCAGACAAATACTCCCCTCCACGGTCAGTGCGTAAAGCCTTAACTTTCGATTCTCAACTTCGTTCATATAACGAATGAAGCAATCTAATGCTTCAGATTTGTGAGAAATCAAATACACATGACCGAACCTAGAGAAATCATCAATAAATGTAATGAAATAGGAAGCTCCATGTCTAGCCTTCACATTCATTGGACCACAAATGTTCGAATGAATTAACTGCAATGTTGATTCAGATCTAATAGCCTTACCAAATGGTTTCCTAGTTGCTTTTCCAGCAAGACAATGCTCACATATAGACAATTGAATCTTAGCTCGAGTGCCCAATAGACCCTCTCTAACTAACCGATTCATACGTTCTTGTCCTATGTGTCCTAATCTAGCATGCCAAACCTCATCAGTTATATCTGCATCACTAGTTAAAGAAATGTTTGAAAAACAACCATCAATAACATAATTGACATCTAACTCTACATCAAGAACCATAAAACCATTTGTTAAAAAACCATATCTGATTGACACTGAGTCAATCTTAAGTTCAACAGACCGATTGTAAAATTAATACAATACCCTAAATCAAGAAGACACATAACGAAAACAAGATTCTGTCGAATTTCAGGAGCATACAGGACATCATGTAGAAATAAAACTCTACCACCACGTAGGTTGAGTTTGCAAGTGCCGACTCCTTTGACTTCAACTCTTGCATTATTTCCCACATAGATCCACTTGTTGCCAGCTGGTACCCGACGGTACTCAACAAATGTAACTCGTTCCCGAGCTACATGGTTGGTTGCTCCCGAATCTATAATCCACAAAAGATAAGAATCAGCTAACAACACTGAACTAGCAACAAAATGCTCTTGAAAATAAGACAAACTTGGATTTACATTTTTCGGCTCAGTGCACTCCCGAGCAAAGTGGCCCTTTTTGCCACAGTTAAAACAAGTCAACTTGTTTTTAGGTTTCTTTCCAGTCTTCTTGACTATCTTCTTGATTGGGCCCTGTCCCACAACGACAGCTTCCTTCTTCTTTCCCTTCCCTTTCTTGAACCATTTCTTTTTCTTGGATCCATATGATCCAGCAGAACCTACAGCCACATAGGCTTGTCCAGAAATCCTTGCGGATTCAACTCACTCCGCCTCTAATTCTACATGGTGTGAGACGTCAGTGAAAGTCTTAATACTCTCACTGTGAGTTAAGGTCTGTTTCATGGTCTCCCAAGAATCTGGAAGTGAACGAATAACTGCTTGAACCTGTTGTTCATCAGTCAACTCATGACCAATAGTTTTAAGCTCCCGAATCATGTTCGACATCTCCCTGAGGTGTTGAACCATTGACACATTCGGACGCTTTTTGTAGCTGTCAAACTTGATTGTCAGCTGTCGAAGCTTGCTCAAACTTACTCCACTGTATTTTTTTTTAAGGGCTACCCAGACTGCATGAGCCGTAAGATATGACTCATACTCAAAAGCTAGGTCGTCTACCATTGAACTAATCAATATACCCTTTGCAGTGGAGTCCTTTTTCTTCCATGCCTTATAGGCATCAAGATCTCGTATGTGTTGTGCAGTGGTACCATCTACAGGTACTTCCATAACCTGATTTACAGCCTCTAGAACTTCTTGTTCCTCAAGTACATAATGTATCATGAGGTGCCAGATCTTGTAGTTATCCCCATTAAAATTTTCACCTTTGTTGAGTTCAACTATTATGTTTTTGGTTGCCATAATTTATCATAAATAAATAAATTATTTAGTATTCAGTGTATATCATATGTATGCAATTTATGATTGACTTAATATTACTTTGAGTTGGTTTACAAAATCAAGTGACAATTATGTTTTCACTTATCATCCGTATGACCAATCAAATTAATATTAATCAATTCTATTACAGACATCCCAACAAATGAACTAATCATTTAATACTTCATGAACTAATCATGCATCATGTCAAGCAAACAGCATAAATAAATGAACACATCATTAACATAAAATTATGCTGCAAATTGTTAACACATAACTAACTGACATGAATGAAATGGACTAACTATTGTTCATACAAAACGACAATAAAAATAACAAAACTCTAATAAACTAGATAGGCGACTACCACTCCCACTAGGACAGACACTAGTGCAGTGGCCAAAATAATCCCTCTCAGCCTGGACTCATTTGGGGTAATCCCAGGCAGGACAACTTCAAGATTTTCAATTGGATCCCACAGACACTCTCCCAGATCCTCTTCAGATTCATCTGGATCTTCCTCTGGATCTTCAGGCTCTTCTGAATGCTCTTCAGATTCTTCTGGATCCTCCTCTGGAGGATCTTTAGGATCTTCTGAATCCTTTTCAGATTCATCTGGATCCTCCTCTGGGTCTTCAGGACCCCAATAGAGATGAAGCAACTGTCTGCACATCTCTGAATACGAGATGTGTCCATCATAATCATCCCAAAGTTGGAATGCTATCTGCCTAAGGTTTTCTGGCAGTGAATATACTAGAGCAAATCTTCTGTGTGTGTCTTCGACTGGAAATTCTTCTCGCTCGAGTTTCCAGAACAACCGATCGAGCCGACCAATAAGCCATCCAAGTCCTTGAACAGGGTCAAAATCAAGCTCCTTAATCTCCTCCCAAAGATCATGTTGTCGTAAATCATGACTAGCAATCTGAAAAATTGAAAATAAATAAGTCAGTACAAAATCGACTAACCAGTACAAAACCGGCTTATTTCAATTTATACAGGCATAGTACCAACATAATAAATCAAGAAAAACAAATCTTCTCGATTTTCAGGAGTTTAAGTCGACAATTAGAACTAATCTAATTGGTCAGACCCTTTGGATTGGTTGATTAGGGATCCATATCCTAAGCTTGGTCCATTGTCCATAATTAGAACTAATCTAATTGGACAGAGATTTTTGTACCTATGTTCTGTTACTTTTTCTCTAAGTCCATTCCTACCAATTTCAGACTTATTGATCAAACTCAGGTTCGTTTGATCAAACTAATGCCCATTGGTTTAAGTCCGACCAATTAGAACAAATCTAATTGTTTTGATCAAATCTGACCCATTAGAATAAATCTGATCATTTGATCATATTTGGTCCAAGTCTAATTAATCAACCTAAATTAATTTGGGGTTGGATCAAATTGGTTTAATTAAACCCAATGGTTTAATCTAAACCGGGTATAATTGGACCAACCAGTTTAAACCCACCTGATTAATTAAAATTAACCAATAAACTTAATTTTAATTAATTAATTCCAACATGCATATATATATATTTTTTAACATTGTGTTTAAAAAAAATGCATGAAAAAAGAATTAATTGCATGCGGCAATTCTGTGAACATATCACTGTACTGCCTTGTTTTATTTTTATTTTCGTTTTTGTTTTGAGAAAAATTCAAAACAGAAACCTCATGTTTATCTTTTGCCGTTTTCTTCGCCGCCACGACCCCTACTGCCTTGTTTTTCTTTTTCTTTTTTTATTTTTGTTTTTGTTTTGAGAAAAATTCAAAACAGAAACTTTATGTTTATCTTTTTCCGTTTTCTTCGCCGCCACGACCCCATGCACGCACGCCACGCACATTGTGCATGCCACCTTTCCTGCGACAAACACGGGTTGCAACGAGAGGTGGCCATGATCACTTCGCCGGCCAATTGGAAGTTATCGCCAACCTCTGCCAGTGGTAGCCGGTTCTTTCCAGCATAAAAAACCAGTCAATTTTAGGCTCGACGAGATTGCTGACAGTGGTTCTGCCTGTCCTAGCCACCAACACATAGCCAGCCAGCCAGGACGCCAACAACGACCATGGACTGCCATTGCCGGTAAATGTAGCGGTCTTGATTTTACAAATTTGGCACAACATGTATGCTACGACACATTAGTCGTGCAAAACAGCGCCGGGAAATGACAAAACGAGGAAACATTCAAATGACAATTTCATAATTCGTCTATAAGCATTTAGAAATAACTACGCGCTCTAATACCAATGTAGATATATATTCTAAATGCATGATAGACGAATAAAATAAAGCGGTAACAACTTATAGCGATCTCCCGCAGATCCGCAATCGGCAATGGCGTGAAAACTCGTTGTCGGAAGAGCGATCACAAGATCGGAAAGCCCTCCGCAATTCCACAAACCAAATCTCACCACCTTGGATATTCACCTCTTACTCTCGTCTCTAACCCACGAATGATCTCTTGGACGCACCCCCTTTATATAGGGAAATAAACCAGGGGCATAATGTTAGAATGTATACTAAAAGCCTAGCTTTTGGTATAAACATTTATCTAGAAATAAGAATCACATTTGTCAAATGTCTACATTTATGATAAATGTAGTTGTTCAATTAATTTATATTGTAGATAATATGGTGTGTGGTGTCACACACAGAGGATCATGTTATCGGTACCTAATAAATTATAAACAGTAGCTCACGACCAAGATGGAAAGGAACAAACCATTGGAAGGTCGTAGTGTAATTAGGTATTAGTTTATCTTAACTATATAATTACACTAGTACACTTAGAGTGTATTGAGTAGGACCATTTGAGGTCGTTTCTTTTATACTGACTTTATAAAGGAACAAAGACCTCAGTTATTATGGAAGTGTGTGCTCTTAATCCTAATATAATAACAAGCACATATATTTGATATTTATTTCTTTAATTTATCAATGGGTGAGATTTAGTTCGATAAATCAATAAGCCCGATAAGTTGGGAAATGATATCACTTATAGTGTGTGTTGTTGATTATAGAAGGAAACTGTGTCCTAGTGATCTAGGTTGAGAATGTCCCTAAGAGGAGCTCATAGGGATTGTCATGTTAAACCTTGCAGGTGGACTTAGTCCGACATGACGATGAAGTTGAGTGGTACTACTCTTGGAGCTAGATATTAATTAAGTGAGTTGTCAGTAACTTACTTAATTCGTGGACATTTGACATCTTAAACATAGGGAGACTAACACACTCATAATAAGAAGGAGCCCAAAATGAAATTTGGGATTGGTGCGGTAGTTCAATAATAGTTCTCTAGTGGAATGAATTATTATTGATAAAATTAAGTTGTGTGTTCGGGACGAACACGGGATGCTTAATTTTATCGGGAGACCAAAACCAATTCCTCCTCTCGGTCCCTATCGTAGCCTCTTAATTATAGAATACTATACCCACCTATACCCACCTTCTTACCCATCCCATAGGGGCCGGCCAAGCTAGCTTAGAGACCAAGCTAGGGCCGACCAAAGTTTGGTTCATGGGTGCTTCAAGGTGGCCGACCCTAGCTTGGGTTCAAGCTTGGTGTGGCTGGCCCAAATTAAAATAAAAGGATTTTTATTTTTTAAAATTTTTCTTATGTGGATAACATGATTTAAAAGAGAGTTTAAAAATTTAAATCTTTCCTTTTATAAGATTCTACAAAAGATTAAGAGAAGAGCTAAATCTCTTTCCTTATTTGTAGATTAAAAGGTTGATTTTAATTTTGGTAAAAACTTTCCTTTTTAATCATGTTCATGATTTAAAAGAAAGTTTAAAAATTAAAAATTCTCTTTTATTAGTTTCTACAAAAGATTAAGAAAAGATTTGATATCTTTCCTTATTTGTAGATTGAAAAGAGATTTTAATTTTTAGAGATAACTTTCCCTTTTGGAAAATTATCCACATGTTTAAAAGAAAGATTTTAATTTATAAAATTTCCTTTTTATTAACCAATCATGAAGGGATAAAAATTATTGAAATTTTTTATAAATTTCTGGAAGCAAATAAGGAAGTTTTAATTTGTGTTTAAAATTTTATTTGCTTGGAGATTTGTATATGGCCGGCCATTGTAAATTGAGAAGAGAAAAATTATTTTTAATTAAATAAATATTTCCTTTTCATGGCAAAAGAATTAAGGAAGTTTTTATTTAAATTTCCTTATTTGCCAAGACCAAGGATTATAAAAGAGGGGGTAGAGGTGCCTTCATGTGTGAACGACTCTATTATTTTTCTCCCTCTTTTCTTCCTTGGTGTGGCCGGCTCTTCCCCTTCTCTTCTCTCCATCCTTGTGGCCGAACCTCTCTTCCTCCTTGGAGATCAATTGGTGGCCGGATTTTAGCTTGGAGAAGAAGGAGAGAAAGCTTACATCCCTTGGAGCGTAGTTGGTGGAAAAAGATCTTCATCTTTTGGAAGCATTGTGCTTGACCGAAACTTGAAGAAAGGAGAAGAAGGTGCTTTGGTGGTTTCTCATCTCGGTAGATCGTTGCCCACACAACGTCCGAGGTTAGAAGAGGAATACGGTAGAAGATCAAGAGGTCTTTCTAAAAGGTATAACTAGTAATTTTTCCTTTTCCGCATCATACTAGTTATTTTTGGAAATAAATACCAAATACAAGAGGCTTACGATTCTAGTATCTCGAATATGTTTTTCGATGTTGTGTTCTTTTGTTTTTTCTTTTCCTTGTGATTTGATTGTTCTTTTCGGTTAACCTAAAGTTATTTTAGGGAATTAAATATTAGCTTTTCTTAAAAGGTTTTGTCTAGTCGGTGGTGGTTGTTCCCATATCCAAGAAGGCCATGTGCCTCGCCACGTCAGTACTAGGAACCAATTATGGAAATTAATATTTAATGAAATTAATAACTTAGGTGATTTGGATCAAATGTGTGAAGTTCCGCAGGAGATCCAAGTCAAAACCTAAAAGAACAAATAGATTAAGTTTTGGATCAAACGTGTTAAGTTCCGCAGACGATCCAAAATTTAATTTAAAAGAACACATGGTAGCTAGGAAAAGGTTCAGACCTTTGTACAAAATTTTTGTATAGTGGAACCTCTAGGTTTTCTGAGTAGCAACCAACACATAATGGACTTTTCCATTATGAGTAGTGGGGAACGTGGCCATGTTCCCACATCCCCACTATCTCCATTTCCAACATATCTTGGAGTGATTAAAAAGAAGACAAGCTAAAAGCTTGAAAGAATCAAAAAGTGAACGAACTAGGGGGGGCTCACCAGAGCAACGAAAAAGGGAAAAAATCACTGCCGAGGGCTTCTCGTTCTTCAGCTCTATCATCATCAGATTGTCGCTTGAAAATGAAAAAAAAGAGATTTACGATGAGCATGAATTAAACATGCGACCTTTAGATCTTCAGCCTGACACTCTCCCAACTGAGCTATGCCCACTGATAACGTTGAATTAGGAATTATATTTTAAATAATTTTATAACAATTTCTAGTAAAGGACTTTTCTTTTAGAAAAACGATAGATCAACTACCTTAGTGGCCCCCAAGTGTCAGAGGACATTTCTTTTAGAAGATTGTGTGTATAATTAAGAAACATATTCACATATAAATCACTAAAAAAAACTAATAGCGACGGAAATAACGATAGCATTTAATGTTCCATCGGTAATTAGTAACAGAAATGTTATCTTCCATTGCAAATACTAACGGAATACAACATTCTGTCGCTAATGCCATTGTAAACCTTAATATCCGCTTAGCCTGTCCGCTTAGCCAAGAAGCGCCGAATTTCATCTTTGATTTTGGTTTGGGAGTAGAGGTTATCTTGGAGTGAGTAAAAGAAGACAAACTAAAAGCTCAAAAGAATCAAAAAGTGATCGAACTAGGGGGGCTCGACAGAGTAGAGAAAAAGAAAAAAAAACACTACCGAGGGCTTCTTGTTCTTCAGCTGTATCGTCGTCAAATCATCGCTCAAAAATGAAAAAAAATAGAGATTTACGGTGAGCGTGGATCGAACACGCGACCTTCAGATCTTCAGTCTGACGCTCTCCCAACTGAGCTATCCCTGCTAATGACTTTATATTAGGAATTATATTTTAAATACTTTTATAACAATTTCCAGTAAATGATTTTTCTTTTAGAAAATTATATGTATAATTTAAAAACATATTCACATATAAATCACTAAAAAATAGCTAATAGTAACCGAATTAATGACAGCGCTTAACATTCCATCGCTAATTAGTGATAGAAATGTTATCTTCCATCACAAATAGCTACGGAATACAACATTCTGTTGCTAATGCCTTTGTAAATCTTAATATCTACTTAGACTATCCACTCATCCCCGGAGCACCAAATTTCTTCTTCGATTTTGATTTGGGAGTAGAGTTTATCTTGGAGTGAGGTTTAGATGATTCGGTCGGAGCGGGCAACAAAAATGAAATTGGTGCAGTGGAAATCACCCCAACTGGTATCTCAGAGAGTGAGGGCGTCCCCTCAAACGATGCAAGAGTGGTCCATTCGGCTCCAACTTTTGGAAGGATAGGTGTAGAAGCCTCTTCCCTCTCAGATGCTAGGCAGGTGAACGGAGTTTCGATGAAGATTTGTTGCGCCGGTGTAGTCGATTGGACTAGAGTGGCCAATCAATGTCTCTTGTGTCAAAAGTGAAGAATCAAAGGTTCTTTGGATGTTGCAAACTCGAAAGGAACTGCTATCGACAATAATGAAGGTCGGGTGGGTGGTAACTCCTCTATGTTCACGGTTGCATCAATGTCCATAACTCGGTTAGCTTCCTCTCCGCCGGTAGGCTCCACATCATGGCCAATTGGGATAAGCCCGTGGCTTTCCATCTCGGCCTCACCCCGAGCGTCCATCTTCTCATCACCTAATTTTGTGGAGCTACTCAAGAGAGCCTTCCACATTGTTTTGGCTGCAAAATAAAAAAAGAAAATCAGTTAGATCCAATAACAAATTAAGTTAGAATTTCTCACCGAAATTATAGGGCTGTCAGACTCGGATGCGGCTCAGTCTAAACATATATAACACACCCTCGAGCAGCATCTTGTGGATATGGAATTTCATATCAGATAGTTGAGCGAACATTGTAAGGTAGACCGGCTCCCATCGGTACACGACCAACTCGAGAGGGTTGGGCAATTTCATTTGCCAACCGGTCGAGAAGGTCACAAGAGGGATCGGTCGGATGTAGAAGTAGTGGAACTTCCAACCTTTATTGGACAAGGACATCTTATCGAAAAGCATCGCACCCACTCGGGATTAGAAGATAAAGATGCCTGGCTCAAACTTCTTTGGATAGTAAAAATAATGAAAAATTCGGGGATCCATGGGGATTGTTAGATCTGTGTGGCCAGTAAGAGAGGGGTGAATTATCCTGAAAAGATAACAATATCCTTTCCAAAACTTTCGACTTTAATTAAGACAAACACTTTAATAAAATAGACTAAAATGCATAAAAGAAGTACGAGATAAAAGAAAGAATTTACTTGGTTTAAAACCGTGGAGGTTGCTAATTTAAGGTAAATGTAGCTCAACTAGAAGACTTCTTCTTTGACACAAGTCAGAGGCAGAGAAGCCTCTTACAGGACGTTTATAGAGCAAAACAATGAAAACAGGAAGAAAACTTCTAGTATAGAAAGTGTTGTATGAATGAAGAAGATCAGAGCTCTATTTATAATCCACTGGTCAAATCTGGCCGTTTGCTGACGTGGCACGATTTGGGCGCCCCTAGCGTGGCAAACTCTATCTCTACACTATGGCTACACAACAGCAAAAAGATTGACATTTTCATCTTTGGGCGCCTGGACCATGTCCGGGCTGGTCCGAGCGCACGGACCAGTGCTGACCTGGACACAAAATTTGCTCCGCAATGACAAGGTGCCCTTCGGGCACCCTGGTGTTAACGAACAGTGTTTAACATTTTTTAGCTAATTAGCGATAGAAATGTTATCTTCCATCGCAAATAGCAACGGAATACAACATTCTGACGCTAATGCCTTTGTAAACCTTAATATCTGCTTAGACTGTCAGCTCAGCCCTGGAGCACCGAATTTCATCTTCGATTTTGATTTGGGAGTAGAGGTTATTTTGGAGTGAGTAAAAGCAGACAAGCTAAAAGTTTGAAAGAATCAAAAAGTGATCAAACTAGGTGCTCACTAGAGCAGTGAAAAAGGAAAAAAAAAATAACACGGAGGGCTTCTCATTCTTCAACTCTATCGTCGTCAGATCATCGCTCGAAAATGAAAAAAAAAAAGATTTACGCAAATAGCAACGGAATACAACATTCTGACGCTAATGCCTTTGTAAACGTTAATATCTGCTTAGACTGTCGGCTCAGCCCTGGAGCACCGAATTTCATCTTCGATTTTGATTTGGGAGTAGAGGTTATTTTGGAGTGAGTAAAAGCAGACAAGCTAAAAGTTTGAAAGAATCAAAAAGTGATCAAACTAGGTGCTCACTAGAGCAGTGAAAAAGGAAAAAAAAACAACACGGAGGGCTTCTCATTCTTCAACTCTATCGTCGTCAGATCATCGCTCGAAAATGAAAAAAAAAAGTTTTTACGTTGAGCGTGGATCGATCACACAAACCTTCGAATCTTCAATCTAATGCTCTCCCAACTAAGCTATCCCCACTGATGACTTTATATTAAGAATTATTTTTTAAATACTTTTATAACCGTTTCTAGTAAAATATTTTTCTTTTAGAAGATTATAGGTATAATTAAGAAACATATTCACATATAAATCACTAAAAACCAGCTAATAGGACAGAATTAACAACAACGTTTAACATTCTATCGCTAATTAGCGATAGAAATGTTATCTTCCATCACAAATAGCAACGGAATACAACATTTTGTCACTAATGCATTTGTAAACCTTAATATCTACTTAAACTGTCTGCTCAGCCCTGGAGTGCCAAATTTCGTCTTCAATTTTGATTTGGGAGTAGAGGTTATCTTGCAGTGAGTAAAAAGAAGACAAACTAAAAGCTCGAAAGAATCAAAAAGTGATCGAATTAGGCGGCTCACCAGTGCAACGAAAAAGGGGAAAAACCCCGACAAGGGCTTCTCATTCTTCAGCTTTATCGTCATCAAATCGTCGCTTGAAAATGGAAAAAAATAGAGATTTGCAGTGAGCATGGATCAAACATGCGACCTTCAGATATTCAATCTAGCACTCTCCCAACTGAGTTATCCCCACTGATGACTTTGTATTAGGAATTATATTTAAATACTTTCATAACAGTTTTCAATAAAGGACTTTTCTTTTAAAGATTGTATGTATAATTAAGAACCATATTTATATATAAATCACTAAAAAAATAGTTAATAGCGATGGAATTAACATCGACGTTTAAATTTCATCCCTAATTAGTGATAGAAATGTTATCTTCCATCGCAAATAGCAACGGAATACAACATTCTGTCGCTAATGCCTTCCTAAATCTTAATATCTTCTTAGACTATTCGCTCAGCCCCGGAGCACCGAATTTCATCTTTGATTTTGATTTGGGTGTAGAGGTTATCTTGGAGTGAGTAAAAAGAAGACAAACTAAAATCTCAAAAGAATCAAAAACTGATCGAACTAGGGGACTCACCATAGAATGGAAAAAGGAATTAAAAAAAGGCACCATCAAGGGCTTCTCGGTCTTCAGCTCTATCGTCATCAAATCCTCACTCAAAGATGAAAAAAGAATAAAGATTTGCGATGAGCATGGATCAAACACACGACCTTCAGATCTTCAATCGGACGCTCTCCCAACTGAGCTATCCCCGGTATTGTGTTTTTAATAGTAAATATTGTTTAAATACTTTTAGTAAAAGACTTTTATTTAAGAAGATCGGATGTAATTACATACTTCATTATATTGTACATAATGACAAAACATATTCACATATAAATGGGTCTAGAATGCTTTGCGAACAAAGTTGGACTTCCATTTTGCTTAAAGGATTTGATATTTAGTTATCTTGAGTGCTATGTAGCGTGGATATTCTTAAATTTTTTATTTTTGAAGTGTCAAACACGGATATGAAATGGATATGGATACGACACGTAAATACACGTATTAGATATGGCCAAAAATATGTTGTGGATTTTTTTACGATTTGATTAGGCAGATACATTTTAGACACGGCAAGGACACGATAAGGATACTACTTGGATATGTTTTTCCAAATGTGTTTAGGTAAAATTTTAAGTATTTAAAATTTGTAGGGGTTAATTGAAAAACCTATAAATTTTTTAGGACCAATTAAAAAATATTAATAAAAATGAATTGGATTGTGGGCTTTTAAATTCTAAATCCTAATTTTTTTTTCATGCATCTCATTCTACTCACCTCTTATTGCTTTTCTTTAATGTCGCCCACCTCCCTTTCTACATGTAAGGCCTAAATTATTATTTCTGATTTTACTCCCCTTCTTATTTAGAAATTTGAATATAAACCATAATCATTCATTCTTCCTTTTTTTTCTCCCTTCATTTTTAGATTTCTATTTTTTTTTGATAAACAGTATATATAAAGCTTGTATACTCATTCGGTGCACACTCCTGGATGATCCTCATGTGTTCGGGCGCCAAGGTGGATCTCAGAACGCCCCAATTCTTAAAAGTGAATCATAGTATCCAGAGGTATATTCAAATGCTTGGACTTATGAGAGTCGCCCAAGGAGTATGCATCTAACGATGGATGTGTAGTCTAACTTCTCTCTCTTTTATAGAGATATATATGCGATCCTGTATGTGTGCTGAGTTGACGAACGCTGGGGACGTGACGCTCCTGTTGATGACGTATAGACCTCCGACTGTTGTGAACCTCTGGCGAGAACCTGCAAGCACAAAACCGAGCCGGGAAGGGGTTCCCGGCGATGGCCCACGACGCTCAAGTCAGCTCGGGCGGGAAGAGATCGAAGCAGAATGACGAGAATGAAAACTGTAGCTACAGTGATATAGAATGCATACCTCCGTCGAAGTCTGGGGGTCCTTATATGGGATCCCTGGGAGGCACGGGCACGCTTCACGAGACGTGCATGCTTCCCAAAACATACCTCAAAATGGATATGTCAGAAAAGTACGTCTGACACCATACCTCAACCGCACGAGCATATCCCTGACGTGACAGTGGAAACTTCCACCGTACGATTATTTACCTGGTCTGGCCGTCGACCATGCTGTCTGTCGATGGCTCTTGTCTTGAGGAAGATATGGCCAGACGTTACTTTTGTCGATACCGGGCCGAACGGGAGGGGCGCTGGGCCTGTTGGTCACCCGGTAGTCCGGTGGACATCTTGGCCGAGCCGATCAGGTCTTCCGCTCGGATGAGGGCAGTTGGCGCAATTCTCTCAACAAAAGGAGTCGTGCACGGCTCGTGAGCGTCGGAAGCTCGGTACAATGGTCGAGCTGTCAACATCGGCTTAGGCGCTGTCCGAGCCAATCGCAGCTCAGGCGTTGTCCGAGCCGATCGCTCGGGTCGTTGACCACCACGTGGGCCCCCCTATGCTTATCACCGGATCACGTGCCTTCTCCTCAAGTCTAGTCGAAGGGGGCTATAAGTTCGACTGACTGGACTGGTCTAGTGCTTTGCTGGCCGTCCGGCAACGCTGGAGAAATTGAGGCGGGCGCGGGCGATCGGCTCGGCCGCTTGGCCAGTCGGCAAGGAGTGCTCTCGTACTTATTAAATCCTTTTGCTTTGCGTCCGGGTCTGCTCGCAGTCAAAAGCCATCATCATTGAGATCCCCTTGGAATTTGCACAAATCCCTCTTATTAACAGCGAGCATGCGACCATGCCGGGTAATGACCTTCATTAAATGCCGCCCAGTAACCTGGCGGCACGTGGAATCCCCGTCGTCATCGTACGACAAAAGGTGTCGGCACCGATGCGACACGTGACTGTTCGAATTTCACGGCCAGATGCAAACCTCGATTCCGGCGACCTAAATCGACGGTTCTGGCTGCCCGGGCTAAACGTTTATAAAACCCCGAAGCTAACTTCTACTCCATCGTTACTGCCTTTATGCTTTGGTGATCCCTTCCGTGCCCAGCTTTCCGGCGAATTGCTCTTTCGGCGCTTCGGCAAACTCTCGACATTATTCTCCCTTGCGCTTCACTCTCTAGTAAGCTTCTTCGTTGCTCTACCTTGTCGCCTTATTCCTTCGGTTTGGTTTTCTCTTCGTTCCCCTTCCCGTCGGTCTTTCTTCGTTGAACCACCAGAAAAAACAATGAGTTTTTCCCTCTCCAGTCATGGCCAGTACCTCCGATTCCTCTCCTGGCCTCTGTACCAAGCCATGGAGAGCTGGTTCGACCCGGGTGATGCCTGCAATCTGATCAATGCCTATGACATCCCTGCCGACCACAAGCTTACCCTGGCCGAGTCGTCCAATCGACCCCATGACCCGTCGACCGGCATTGTCACTTTCTTCCGCGACCAGTTCATAGTCGGCCTTAGGTTTCCCATTCACCCGTTCATCATAGAAGTGTGCAACTATTTTCACATTCCGCTCGGCCAGCTTGTGCCCAATTCTTTTAGGCTGCTGTGCGGTGTAGTGGTGCTCTTCCGGACGCACGACATCCCACTTAAGCCTAAAATCTTTCACTATTTTTACTATCCCAAGCAGTCCGAGATCGGCACCTTCCTATTTCAATCGCGGATCGGCTTGGTTTTCTTCGACAAAATGCCTACCTCTAACAAGCACTGGAAAGACTATTTTTTCTTTGTGAGTTTCCCCGAGCCGCCACCTTTCCGAATCCAATGGCAAACTACTCTGCCACCTTCCCCCGACCTGAAAAGGTATAGGACTGAGCCGACCTTCCTTCACGCGGCGAGCCTGCTAGCTGGGCTGAAGCTGGATATCCACAAGCTGCTGCCCAAAGGGATGTTGTATCTGTTCGGCTTAAGCCCGATCCGAGCACGCCTTCCGAACGACCCTGATAAGAAATAACTTTCCCTCATTTTCTTTGGGTCTAACTGATTTCCTTTATCTTTCTTGCAGCTGCGACCATGATGAAATCAGTAGCGCTCGGCATGCTAAGACGCAAGGCAGCCAAGATAGAGGCGGCTGCAACGCAAGAGGCGGAGAGACTCGACATCGCCCCGGTCGGCTCGCATGAAGGCGAGAGCGAGGAGGCGCAGACGACTGGCGATGCGTCTGCTGCTCGGACCGCCACCATCGACGTAGCGGGAGAAACTGCTCCGTCAAGTGCCCAACCAGCCCCTAGGCCTGAGGAAACCGAGTCTTCCAGTGATGAAGTCCCGTTGGTGGGGCGCAAACACCGTCGAACGGGCACGCCAACCTGTTCGGCCACCTCAACTGCTCAAGTATCCGAGCCGATGGACAATCCTCCTTTGGCTCCAGCAGTCGTGGAGACGTTGTCTTCCGACCGGACCCCCTCTCAAGGAGATTGGCCTTTAGACCCCGTCACTGCACAACCTCTCAGCTCACTCCCTCCTACTCCGCGGGCAATCAGGCGATCTCTCATTCGCTCTGAGCCGGTCGACCATTCTTCCGCCCCTTCCGTATCTGCTCAGTTCGCCCTGAGCGGACGCAGGACAATCAAGGTCATCCTCCACCTACCGACGGAGGAATATCTGCAAGAGGTCGAGCGGCCGATGAGCCCCAAATACCAGTTAACCATCCGGGGACCGCTGGCGAAGGTATGGGAGGACTCCCAGGCGCGCGTTGCGGTGATGCCCCCGGGGCTGCTCGATAACAGCTATCTGCAACAAACCACCGGGGTAATTTTCATCGTAAGCCTTTATTTCTTTATCTCCGTTCGGTATTGACTATTTTCCCTCTAACTTGGCTGCAGTATTGGGTGGAGAGTATAGCGGTATGCCATCGCTTGGCTTTTCTTGAAGAGGAGTTCAAGAAGCTCAAGGTCTTTGGTGGAGCTCCTCCTCAAGGCCTTTCTTATGCCGAGCTGAAGGCCGACTTGGACAAGACCAACAAACTGCACGAGGTCGAACGACACAAATCCTCAGATCTACAGACTAGGGTCGATCAGCTCGAGAAGCAGGTCAAAACGTATGATAAGAAGATCACTTTGGCCACCAACAGGAAGAACCAGGCCATCACCGACCTGGAGACGAAGAACGCGGGGGCTCGGGCGCTCGAGCTGAAAGTCAAGGAGCTGACCGACCTGCTTGATGCCGAGAATACTGGCCGTTCGGCGGAGGTGGCCGCCCTTCAGACTGACCTGAAGGCATTTCAAGATGCGCTGGAGGCTTCTCGAGCTGCCTTCAAAGAATATCATGATGCCGAGCCGAGACGGGTTGATATCATGCAGCAGAACTACATCCGCTCGGAGAAATTTGTAGAGAAAACCTGCACTCGGCTCGTCCACGCATTCGAGCTAGCTATCACTACCACGACCGACTACCTGAAGACCAAGGGCTGGCTTCCTCAGGATTTCATTATTCCCGTCCGAGATCATACTGATCTTCTAACCACAATTCCGGATGAGATTTTTAATTATCTAGAGTGAAGTGATAGTTGTGTACTGGCCGTTCGGCATGTTTCATTTTGTGTGCTGGTCGTTCGCCTCATTTTGATTAATGAATTTTCCTTATCTGTTTGCTCTACTGCTGTGTGCATTCAGGCGAGTTATCCGTCCCTTTGACTGTCTACTGAAATCGTGAGAGCATCTTTCGCTCTCCAAACTGCCGCTTGGCAATCGAGTATAAGACAACTTAAATCTTGTCAAGCTTAAGCGATGCCTAGGCTGAATCATTATAGCTGTGGATCGACGATAAGCTGACTTTTTAATAGCCGCTGGTTCGACTCTAGGGTTTTACGTCGCCGCTAGACGGTCTTTCGAGCGGGGTATTTATGGTTGCCGCTTCGACCCTAGAGTTTTACGTCGCTGCTCGACGGTCTTCCGAGCAGGGTATTTATGGTCGCCACTTCGACCCTAGAGTTTAACGTCGCCGCTCGACGGTCTTCAAGCCGGGGGTTTATAGTCACCGGTCCGACTCTAGAGTTTAACGTCGCCGCTCAACGGTCTTCCGAGCGGGATATTTAGAGTTTAACGTCGCCGCTCGACGGTCTTCAAGCCGGGGGTTTATAGTCACCGGTCCGACTCTAGAGTTTAACGTCGCCGCTCAACGGTCTTCAAGCCGGGGGGTTTATAGTCATCGGTCTGACTCTAGAGTTTAACTTCGCCGCTCGACGGTCTTCAAGCCGGGGGGTTTATAGTCGCTGGTTCGACTCTAGAGTTTAACGTCGCCGCTCGACAGTTTGGGGAGACTAGCCGCTCGGCCGTAATTTTGCAAAAACCCTTCTATTTTTACTTCCTGCGATTGAAGGAAACAAAGAGTGACAAATATATGTCGTGTATTACATTGGCGCACCTTTCATCCAGCTCGGTACGGCTGGAGGTGGCTTGCACTCCACGGTCGCTCTAGCTTCCGTCCGTCTTCATCCTCGAGGTAATAGGCACCCGAACGGAGCTTTTCTACAATCTTGAACGACCTAACCCAAGGAGCTCCTAGCTTGGTCACATCGTCGACCGACTTGACTTTCTTCCAAATGAGGTCGCCGACCTGAAAAGATCTAGGAATTACTCGTCTGTTGTAGTTTTGCTTCATCCTCTGCCTGTACGCCATCAGCCGGACAACGACCTTGGTTCGCGTCTCGTCCACCAGGTCCAGCTCCAAATGCCTCCGTTCAACATTGTTCTCGTCGTAGCCTCGGATCCGATCGGATTCTACTCCGACTTCTACTGGGACGATGGCCTCTCCCCCATACACCAGGTGGAAGGGGGTCGCTCCCGTTCCTTCCTTGGGCATTATTCGAAGTGCCCATAATACCCCGGGCAGCTCGTCTACCCAACTCCCACCTTCATGGTCGAGCCGAGCCCTAAGAACTCGTAGGATCTCCCAATTGGCGACTTCAGCTTGCCCGTTGCTCTGGGGATATGCTACGGAGGTGAAGGCTTGCTGGATGTCATACCCCTCGCACCATTCCCTGAGTTGCTGACCTGAGACCTGCCTCCCATTGTCAGAGATGAGCCACCGTGGAATGCCGAACTGACAGATGATATGCTGCCATATGAATTTTTTAACCATCTCCTCGGTTATTTTAGCCAGCGGCTCAACTTCGATCCACTTGGAGAAATAGTTCACTGCTACTAGCAAGAACTTCCGCTGTCCGGTCGCCATTGGAAAGGGTCCCACAATGTCCATGCTCCATTGGTCGAACGGGCAGGACACTGTGGACGTCTTTAGCTCCTCCGCAGGGTGATGTGAGAAGTTATGGTATTTTTGGCAAGATAGGCACGTGGCGACAGTCCGAGCGACGTCTTCTTGTAAAGTTGGCCAAAAATAGCCGGTCAAAAGAATCTTCCTTGCCAACGAGCGGCCTCCCGGATGCCCACCACATGAGCCTTGGTGCACCTCTTGCAGGATATAGTCGACGTCATCGGGACTGATGCACTTGAGTAGAGGCCTAGAGAATGCTTTTTTGTAGAGTTGGTAGCCGATGAGGACGAATCGACTAGCTCTCCTCTTGAGGAGATGCGTTTCCTCCCGATCGGATGGTGTTGCTCCTGACTTTAGGAACTCTGTTATGGCCATCTGCCAATCATTCGGAAATGTGAGCCCCTCCATCCGGTCGATGTGGGTGACCAGAGATACTTGCTCGATTGGCTGTTGGATGACGACCGGTGATATTGAGCTAGATAGCTTAGCCAGTTCATTCGCCGCCTGATTCTCCGATCTAGGGATCTTCTGTATAATTACTTCTCGAACACTGGGCTTCAGTTTTTCGAAGGTCTCCGCATATAGCCTGAGCCTGATGTTGCTTATCTTAAATGCTCCTGATAGTTGCTGAGTAGCCAACTATGAATCTGAATGAATCAAGACATTGCTGGCTCCTATATGCCGAGCGGCTTGTAACCCCGCTATTAGCGCCTCATACTCTGCTTCATTGTTAGTTGCTCGATAGTCCAGCCGCACGGACAGGTGCATCCATTCTCCATGGGGAGAAATCATCAGTACGCCGACCCCACTTCCCTGCCGAGTGGACGATCCGTCTACGTACACCTTCCAGGTGGCTTCTGGCTCAGGATTTTGCACCTCAGTGATGAAGTCTGCCAACGACTATGCCTTGATGGCCGTCCGAGGCTGATACTGTATGTCAAACTCGCTGAGCTCCGTGGTCCATTTGATCAGTCGCCCGGACGCTTCAGGATTCAGGAGAACTCGGCCTAAGGGACTGTTCGTCATGACGATGATCTTATGGCCCAGGAAATAAGGTCGGAGCCTCCGTGCGGCGAGAACAAGTGCGAAGGCAAGCTTCTCAAGACCAGTGTAGCGAGACTCAACATCCTTTAGAATGTGGCTAAGGAAATACACAGGCTGCTCTTCGCCGTTCTGCCAGACTAACGTCGAGCAGACAGCGTGCTCGGTTGAAGACAAATAAATACGGAGAGGCTCACCGACAGATGACTTAGCTAATACAGGTAATGAGTTTAGGTAGACCTTCAATTCTTCGAACGCTCGGTCACATTCCTCATCCCATTGGAATTTGGTTGCTCTGCACAGGATCTTGAAGAAGGGCATGCTCCAATCGGCCGTTCGGGAGATGAACCGGGATAGCGCTGTTATGCGACCAGTAAGGTGTTGGACTTCCTTTAAGTTTCTGGGTGACAGCATATCCTGCAGCGCTCTGACCTTGCTAGGGTTGGCTTCGATGCCCCGCTCGGTGACTATGTAGCCTAGGAAATGACCACTTTTTACTTCGAACAGACACTTCTGTGGATTCAACTTGACCTCGTACGTCCGCAGTGTTTGGAAGGTTTCTTCTATATCTGCACAAAGGTCGGCCGCTCGGAGTGATTTAATGAGTATATCATCAACATATACCTCTAGGTTTCACCCTATCTGCTTCCGGAACACCTTGTTCATGAGTCGCTGGTACGTAGCCCCTGCATTCTTCAGTCCGAATGACATTACGTTGTAACAGTAACTGCCGTCCGTTGTGATAAAACTAACCTTTTCTTGATTCTCCCGGGCGAGCGGTACCTGATGGTACCCTTGATATGCATCCAACATGCATATCAGCTCACATCCGGCGGTCGAGTCCACCATCTGGTCAATTCGGGGCAAAGGGTAGAAATCCTTTGGGCACACCTTGTTTAGATCACGGAAATCGATGCAGACCCTCCATTTGTTGCCAGGCTTGGAGACCAGTACAACGTTCGCTAGCCAGCTCGGGAACTGTACCTCATGTATGTGGCCGGCCTCTAGGAGTTTCTCGACTTCCGCCCGTATGATGACGTTATGCTCGACACTGAAGTCCCGCTTCCTCTGCTTGATGGGACGAGCGTCCGGCCGGACGTGGAGCTCGTGCTATGTGACGCTCGGTGAGATCCCTAGTAACTCGTGTGTTGACCATGCGAAGACGTCGTGATTCTGACGGAGGCATCTGACCAACTCTCCCTTCCGTTCTTCTTCCAGATCGGACACAATGAAGGTGGTGGCCTCCGGTTGGCCCTCCCGGATCTGTACTTCCTCCTTTTCTTCATAAACTAAGGTGGGAGGCTTTTCAGTTATAGGATTTACCTCGATACGGGGGGCCTTCCGGACGGACCTCGACTCGGCTCGGACCATCTCCACATAGCAGCGTCGTGCCGCCAACTGATCGCCTCTAACCTCTCCTACTTGGTCTTCCACGGGGAGCTTGATCTTCTGATGGAAGGTTGAGACGACAGCCCGGAACTGATCATTGAGGGCTGGTCGGCCCAAAATGACGTTGTACGCCGAGGGCGTGTCCACGACGATGAAGTTAGCGGTCCGCGTCCTTCTGAGCGGCTCCTCCCCGAGCGAAATGGCCAACTTCATCTGACCGACTGGCTGGACCTCATTGCCAGTGAATCCGAACAACGGCGTGGTCATTGGTAGCAGCTCGGCCCTGTCGATCTGAAGCTGGTCTAACGCCTTCTTGAAGATGATGTTGACCGAACTCCCTGTGTCAATAAAGATGCAATGAATAGTGTAGTTTGCTATTACCGCTCGGATGATGAGGGTTTCGTTGTGCGACACTTCGACTCCCTCGAGGTCGCCAAGGCCAAAGCTGATCACCGGCTCGTTCGCCTTCTCTTGGCTGCATCCCACAGCATGTATTTCCAGTCATCGGGCGTACGACTTGCGGGCTCGGTTGGAGTCTCCGCTGGTTGGTCCACCAGCGATGATGTTGATTTCCCCCCGAGCGGTGTTGCTTCTATTTTCTTCCTCCCAAGCAGATTGTCTGGCTCTCTCCTGGGAGGCTGGAGGGCTGCTCCTTGGTTGATGCTGGTGTCGTCGCTCGGGTGACTGTCTGTTTGCTCGTCGTCCGACATTTTGATGATTATGCCACTGGTCGGGCGAAGGCGATCGGCGGCGATAGCTCCTTGGTTGAGTGACCGGGGCGAGACTTCGGTAGTCCCAGGTGTTGTGAGTCGCCGACTGATGAAGCGAGCAAAATGTGGGAGTCCATACCTTTCCCTTCGGCTTAGGTCGTTCGGCCACCACGTGTTGGATAGCGTGCTGCCTTGACTCCTGGTGAGGCCTCATCCCCTCAGCTCGGGGTCCTCTCCGTCTTCCTTCTTCCGGGCCGCTTGTGCTTCCTCCATGTTGATGTATTCGTTGGCCTTCTTCAGCATATGATCGTAGTCACGCGGAGGCTTCCTGATGAGCGAGCGGAAGAAGTCTCTATCCACCAGCCCTTGTGTGAAGGCATGCATCATCGTCTCGGATGAGACGGCAGGGATATCCAAGGTGACCTGATTGAATCGCTGGATATAGGCTCGGAGAGTTTCCCTGGGCCACTGCTTCATGGAGAATAAACTGACACTGGTCTTTTGGTAGCGCCTGCTACTTGCGAAGTGGTGGAGGAAAACCGTTTGGAAATCCTTGAAGCTTCGGATTGATCCGTCCGACAACCTCCGGAACCAACGTTGTGCGGAGCCAGACAGGGTCGTGAGGAAGACCCTGCATTTGACTCCGTCGGTGTATTGATGGAGAGTAGCGGCATTATCGAACTTACCGAGGTGGTCATCTGGGTCGGTTGTGCCGTTGTATTCTCCGATTGCTAAGGGGGTGTAATGCTTCGGGAGCGGATCCTGAAGAATGGCCTCGGAAAACTATCAGTTGATCCGCTCGGGTGATGACTCGGCCTAAGGTGCCTTCCCCTTCCTAGCATCCCGTACGGGCGCTTCATCTGATAACCCCTGATTGGCTTGGGCCAGCTTGGATGGAGTATGGAATAAGGCTCGATGGAAGGGAATGGGGGCAGGCGGCGCGTCTCCTGGGGTGCCGGTCTGTCCTCTATTCTGCGCCCATGTAGAAAATTGCTCCGGTCGATCTTCTAGCGCCGTTCAGCCACCCGATGCTGAGGTGGCCTGCTGTGCCATCCGCTCGGCGTAGACCTTTTGTTGTTGTTCCACTATCTTCGCGGCTCGCGCCTGGATGAGCGCGTCAAGCTCTTCCTGGGAGAGAGTTACGGTGTGTTGACGTCCAGCTTCTTCCATCGTCTCGGCTCCGGATTCAGGTGCGTTCCCACAGACGGCGCCAATTTGATCCTGTCCGTGTGTTGAGTCGACGAACGCTGGGGACGTGGCGCTCCTGTTGATGACGTATAGACCTCCGACTGCTTTGAACCTCTGGTAAGAACTTTCAATCACAAAACCGAGCCGGGAAGAGGTTCCCGGCAACGGCTCTCCGACGCTCAAGTCAGCTCTGGTGGGAAGAGATCGAAGCAGAATGACGAGAATGAAAACTGTAGCTACAGTGATGTAGAATGCATACCTCCGTCGAAGTCTGGGGGTCCTTATATAGGATCCCTTGGAGGCGTGAGCACGCTTCACGAGATGTGCACGCTTCCCAAAATATACCTCAAAATGGATGTGTCAGAAAAGTACGTCTGGCGCCATACCTCAACCGCTTGAGCATATCCCTGACGTGACAGTGGAAACTTCTACCGTATGATTCTCTGCCTAGTTTGGCCGTCGACCATGCCGTCTGTCGATGGCGCTTGTCTCGAGAAAGATATGGCCAGACGTTACTTTTGTCGATACTTGGCCGAACGGGAGGGACGCTGGGCCTGTTGGTTACCCGGTAGTCCGGTGGACATCCCGGCCGAGCTGATCAGGTCTTCCGCTCGGACGAGGGCAGTTGGCGCGATTCTCTCAACAAAAGGAGTCGTGCACGTCTCGTGAGCGTCAGAAGCTCGACACAATGGTCGAGCTGTCAGCATCAACTTAGGCGCTATCCAAGCCGATCGCAGCTCAGGCGCTGTCCGAGCCGGTCGCTCGGGTCGTTGACCACCACGTGGGTCCCCTTATGCTTATCACTGGATCAATATGATTCTCGTATCGTAGCCGTGTGTGGTATCTTATATTTTAAAAATTTGCTCCATGCAACATGGCTCGAGTGCTTTGGCATGTTCATCTTTGTTGTCGCGATATCTGTAAGCTTGTTGTCGCGATATCTGTAAGCTTTTTATATAGAATAGAAGCACGGATTGATGATAGAATTTATTAACTTTATTAATAATAATGTGGTATATAAATACTATTATAAATGTAAAATTAAAAACACACATAAAATAAGTAAACACATCAAATATTAGAAAATAAATAAGTATTTTCTAATAATAATTATTCTCTAATACGTCCCCTTAAGATGATGTCCAAAAAATGATACTAATCTTGTTGTAAATAGGCAACAACCGAGGTCGAGAAAGTGACTTGATAAATACATCAACCAACTAATCCTCAGCAGGAATATGAGTAACTCGTAGTTCGGAGGCTTACACCAGATCACGAACAAAGTGATAATCAATAGCCAGATGCTTCAACTGAGCGTAAAAAACAGGATTAGTCGAAAGATAAGTGGCACCCGAATTATCAGTGAAGAGCATAAAAGGTGTTGTAACCGGAAGAAGCATGTCTGTCAAAAGTGACTAAATCCATTAAATCTCAGATGCCATAGAGGTAATGGCGCAATATTTAGCCTCAGTCGAAGAGCGCGCAACCATGCATTGTTTGGTAGATTTCCAGGAAACCAGAGAAAAATAAAAAACACACCTATAGAGTACCAATCATCTAGATCTCCTGCCCAATCTGCATCGGAGAAATCATGAAGAGTAAGAGGTGTATCCACAAGAAGACGAATGTCAAGATCCCTATTACCATTGAGATACCGAAGTAAATGCTTTACAGTGCCCTAGTGCATATCTGAAGGAGCATGCATAAACTGTGAAAGCTTGTTGACCGTAAAAGAAATATCAGGATGAGTCATACGGAGATGTTGTAACCCCCCAACCACTTCTCGGATAAAAAAACGAAGACCCATCATGCAAAGTAAGACGAGAGCCAACAATAATAAGAGTGGAGACCAGCTTGGAGTCAAGCATGTTGTGTTTGGAAAGAAAATCAGTAATATACTTTTGTTGATCATATAAGATAAGATCATTTGAGGTTGGGCGAACCTCAACACCACAGAAGAGGGAAAGAGCCCCAAGATCCTTAATCGTAAATTTTCCATGAAGTGTACATACTTTGACATCAACAGAAGAAGCATCACTCTCTGTTACGATTAGATCATCAACATATACAAGGAAATAGATAACAGTACCATCCCAAAAATAAACAAATAAGGATGTGTCAGCTCGATATGCGACAAAGTCCAGAGAGACCAAGAAGGCACGAATCTCCAAATACCAAGTGCGCAGAGCCTGCTTCAGGTCATAAAGCAACTTATGCAAAAGACACACCTGATCCGAAAACTCAGCACTGCGCATACCCAAAGGTTGCACCATATAAACCTCCTCTGTAAAATGACCATTAATAAACGCATTGTTGACATCAAGTTGGCAAAGAAACCACTTTCGATTCATAGCCAGACTAAGAACAATGTGCATTATTACTGGATTAATAACAAGGTTGAAGGTATCATATAAGTCAACATCAAGATGCTGATGACAAGGCGAGCTTTATATCGATCAATTGAGCCATCAGAATTACGCTTAACACCCACTTGTTTCCCACAAGATTTTGGTCCGACGGAGGCGCGACAAGAGTTCAAGTCTGATTACGAAGAAGAATATCATACTCTTCGTGCATGACCTGCACTCAATTCAAATCTTTGAGCGCATGCATGACAAAGAGGGGTACACAGGATTGTGGAAGACTAATATGAAGAAGATACCTTGGATTGGGTTTGTAGATGGCATTTTGAAACGAGTTTGCATGGAATGTTGGTTTAGAGAAGTGAGAGGAGGTTAGAGAGATGGTGGGCTAAAGGGTCGGTCGCCACCAGGTAGCGTGGACAACCCGACAACAGGAGGCAGTGGCGGCGGCGATGATGACAACGATGAAGAAGTCAATTGCGGGCGGCTACGGCTAGTGGTAGAATGCGACACCGGTGCCAGAGAGTCTCATGAGAGGATTGGTGTAACAGAGAGCTCAAAGTCAATGTCTATTATTGTGAAATATAAGGAGGAGGTGACGGTAAATGGAAAAACATGTTCCATAAACTTAGCATGATAAGATACAAAGACTTTTTTGAGAGCGATATCATAGAAAAAGAAGACACTCTGGATGAGAGAATAGCCAAGGAAGACACAAGACGTTGACTTAGGATCAAGCTTGTGGTGAGAGTAGGGATGCAGCCATGGAAAGCATAGACACTCGAAAACTCAAAGCTCAGAAAGATCAAGAACGGTGGTGAACAATTTTTTCAAAAGAGGACATGTGGGAAATACCGATCTTAGGCATGCGGTTAATCAAATAGACTGCCGCAGCAAAGGTCTAAGGCCAAAAAGTGAGTGGAATAAATGCTCTGTGCAACAAAATGAGACTAGTTTTGACTATATAACGATGACGATATTCAAAGTATCCATTGTGTTTAGGAGTATGTAGAGGAGTGGTAAGATGACTAATACCATGAGTAGTAAAAAAAGGAGCAAATGGCTAAGAATTCACTTATTATCAGTGAAGAGTGTTTTGATAGTCATCGAGAATTGATTTTCAACAAGAGTTTTGAATTCAATAAATGTAGAGTATACATCTGATTTTTTGCGTAAGGGATAAAGCCATATATACTTAAAAAATAATCAACAAAGATAACATAATATTTTAATCTATCAAATGATGATATAGGAGATGTCTAAACATCAGAAAAAAATAATATCCAAAAGAGCATGAGACAAAATACTATATTTATGAAAGAGCAATTTTTGACTCTTATTAATATTGCATGAAATGTATGAAAAATTAGACAAAGTATCTGCAGGAAATGAAAGACCCAAGGATAATAAAAAATGTTGCAAAACACTTAATGGCAGATGACCTACACAACTATGCTATAAGGAAATAGATGATGAGATAGACACAGAAAATGCAGAAGGGAATGATAGTGTAGACGTAAATTTTGATAAATAATTGACACCATCTCTATGGACCCCGCTGACCAGTGTCGCCCCCATACGATGATTCAACACTTGAAAATAGGAATCAAAGAAAAGAAATGTAATAAGATTGGTATCACAAAATACAGCGACAAAAATTAAATTTTTTGACATAAATGACACATAAAACATTAGAGAAAACTAAAGGCAAAGATGGAGTGGAGTAAGAGAAAGAATCAGTGTGGGTAATGGGTAGTCCAGAACCATCATCAATGACAATGCTATCATTCCCAGAGTAAGACTCATGCAACGAGAGAGTAGTGAGATTAGTGGTGACATGATAAGAGGTGTCAGAGTCAACCACCCATTCCCGAGAATCAGACGAATGTGTAAAATGAACGGCAGTGTGCGCAAATAGTGCACTATACGCGGGACGCGGAGCACGCGGAGGAGCCGACAAAAGTAGAGCAAGCATTGAGGCAGTCATATGACTGCACTGGCAAGCAGAGTGACCTTGGAAACCACAGATTTGATAGCACCCAAGATAACGATTGGATCTGGACACAGTTGGATGTGCAAGAGGACGTGCAAACAACCCCAAAGTAGACAAGCGCGGTTGATGGGACATCGACAGAACCTGCTAGCGACCACCATAATAGTTTGAATACTAATTATGATATTTCCCTGTTATAGCTACAAGAGCAGTCATTGGCGTCAAAGATAGAGATAGTGTCAAGACTTTTAACTAGGCTTCATAGCTGAGGAGCTACTCAAATAGCTCATCAAAGGTAATAATTAAGGACATCACGAACTTGCATAGCATGTGAGATATTGCAGTAATCTTGGCTAAGACCATTCAAGACATGAATGAAGAACTCATCAAAGTCAACTTTGACATTCATAAGTGTAAGAGCGTCAATATTTCTTTTAATGTCTCCCATATAATCAGTGATACATATGTTACCCTGTTAAGGGCTGGCAAGATTTTAACGATGAGTCATAATCCTGCCATGTGAGGGAGGAGCGTAGGTTCTTTCTAGAGTTTGTCATGAGTCTATAGATAAAGTTGATAAAGAAATAAATTGCACAAAAGTATATCATTGTTCAGTCAAGTCCCTTGCAAAAAGTAATGCACCTTTTGTTGGGATCATTTGCAAAGATAGATTAGTTTTTTTCCCTTCAAAATAGTTATCAATATGTATCATTATGAACTAATTAATTGTAAGTGTAGATTTATATTCAAATGATTGCATGCTTATTATTCAATAGAATGCACCTTTTTATCTCCTTATTTTCTCAGACAGTTTACTCCTTTTAATTAGCGACTAAAAGTTTTATTATTGTCAAAAATATCTAAAATTTTGTCTTCCTGCAAAAATTCTCATAATTTAGCTAAAGTCTACCTTTCTTATTGTCAAAATATTTTTTAAATGGAAAGTTTTATGTTTATCTTTCAGTGCTTCCTTATGATCTTAAATTTACCTCTGTAAACATGACCTCTTATTTTCACTATTTGCTAGGATTTTGAAATTCCTTGGGACTTCTCCAAACGAAAGAAGTGCATTTATAAAATGACAGAAACATTTTGCAAAAAAAACTGTAGGATGTTTTGAAAGGTTTTTAATGAAGTCATTATCATTAGGGACTAACTAATTCATCTATCCGTTTCCTTGAAGTGAATCATTTGTAAAAATATTGTTAAAGGATTTTGTTTTTCACGAACAAAAGTTGCAATGAATTTGCTGTAGCTGATGTTGAGAAGTTGATAAGAAGGATGAACCGCCAAGCAAACAAATCTAATTTTTTGTTTACACATCTCATATTGTCTGCTATATATATAATACATACAGGTGTTTATGAATATATCTTCTATGTAGGTTATTCATGAAAAGCAAAAAGAACGAACGATGCATTATAAATATCATCACAGATTGTCTCGCAAAGGTTACATTGGTTTAGAGGCTGAATTGGTAAGCTATCATGCATTATACTTGGCATTTTCAAGTAAGTATTTAATATTATGTAATTGATCATTTTTGGAATTGTAGAGGGAGAAAAAATTAATTACTGAAAATGAGAAAGTTGATAGATCGTTGCTTTGGCGTAAAGCTTACGAGAACAAATCTGGCAACATTACAAATATGGAGATAGCAGAAGTCGTTGAAAAAATTATAAATATTTTTTTATCTAATTTTCATATTGTATAACTAAATAATATTAGAATTTTTGGATTAATTTGTTACATCCCTAATTGTAGGATGACTTATTAGAAAAGAAGGTGAAAGGAGAGTTCAAACCTTCTGGGATGAACGATGTATTAACCACTGTATTAGGAAATGGGGAACACTATGGATGAGTTAGAGGTGTGGGAGGATGCGTAAAACCCCAACTCTACTTTAAAACTGCAAGAAAGAATAGGGAATCAGTCCCAAAGGATTCGATCGATAACTTCAAAGAACAATCGGAGGAGAATAAGAGCTTGAAGGTTGAAGTAGAGAGATTGAAGGCTCAACTTGCTCAGGTCATTAATAATCAAACTTGTGAGGTTGTGATATCAAATAAGTCGTCAAACATGAACGACCCGAAATGGAGAGATGATGTGGAGGTTTATGAATGTGGCACTTCAAACTTGGAGGTTCTATATTTCTCAATTTTATGTCAAATTAATTTTTGTTTTCAAATTCACATATTTATATACAATTTCTTATTGTTCTTACAGGGAAAAAAAATGTAACTTGGCTGTGAAACAACGTGAAAATGTGGTGGCGTATGGCACAATACTATTAGAAGGAGGCCCAAATATATTGATTCATCATGTTCCACTTGGGGAAGAGAATTTCAAGGTATCTATTGATGTTGTCTTAGATGAAGAAGCAGAGCTTCCAATCCCAATTCGGTCTGGACCAACAATTGTCAATGATGTTGTTGGAACAATTGTTGCTTGGCCTAAAGAATTGGTAATTTTACCAACGAAGAAGGTACTTTCAATTTTCTTGGAAAGTTAGTTTTTGAAAAAACCTTAATCATTTGAATACTCATATGAATATTTTAACATATTGTAGAAGAATGTGCAACATCAATCATTTGCTCCTTCGGATGTTCATGGTGATCAAGACAAGTACAAGGAAATTGAAAAAACTTTGCCGATGGCATGTAAGTATATCTATTCGTATGTTATCAGATTGATGCCTAAAGATGAGAGCATACACATAGAATTTGATGAAGCTATGTTTGGACGTCCTAAAAGTGTATGGTTGCTAAGAGAAGATATCTTACGCTTTATGAAGATGAAAGAGGTAGGTGTCAGACAAATTTTGGTTTACATGGGGTATGTTATGTGTTAAATACAATATTTGTTCACATGCTTTGCTTTATTCACAAAATTTATTCACGTGCTTTTGCTTTGGTTTACATGGGGTTTATTTATATTTTTCATTACTTTGCCATTACCTTGCAATTACCTTGCAGTTACCTTTACAAATACATGAAGAAAGAAAATAGAGCTTAGTATGTGTCATTTGTGGATCCTGATCACACACCTACATGCGGTGTGGGTGAAGAAGGTAGTAAATTATCACAACATATTGCTTCTCAGTTGGGAGCATCGAACAGAGATAACATATGCTTCATCCCATATAACACTGGGTAAGATTTTAATTATTTATCATTTCCTACTACATGCTAGTCAATGTTATATTTTTTATTTGTGTAGGTAGCATTGGATCTTGACTATAATTAATGAAGATAAGAATATGATATATTTATTGGACTCTTTGAGTAACAGGAACCGAGATCATGCTTGGCAAACTATTGTGACCAAGTAAGTAGTAACTTATGCTGATTTTGAATGCATTCAATTCATTATAGGTTGAAAAAATAATTTTCTATTTTTTACAATGTAGTGGGGTCAAGATATACAATGCATCCAGGGGTATTTCAAAAGGACCAGGTTTTAAACAATTAACATTATGTATTGTGACTATGTATTTAGACATCAATTAATCACTCTTATTATTTGGATTGTGACTTCTTGCATGACATTTTCAATTTCATTAGGGTAATCTTAAACAAAATGATGGTGTTGAATGCGGATATTGTGTGATGCGGTACATGAAAGAGATAGTGTTGGATGAATATCCACAATTGGAGAGGAAGGTGAATATTTTTTTTATGAAATATTTTCTTTATAAAATATTAAGTCATTTTTCATTGATTCTCAAACTTTTGTTAATGATTCAGTTTGCAGCATCAAAAAATAAATAGTATTACAATCAATCTCAGTATGATAAAGTCAGAAGTGAATGGAGCGAATTCGTCTATTTCTATGTGGGTGCCTAAGTGTAGGCTATGTTACAAATTTTAGATTGTATTTAGAGATTTACGGATACAAAAGTTTTTGGGTTATGGTTAAATATTTCTTTTATGAATACACTTTTGGATTGTATTTGATAGATATTTGTGATATATTTGTTCAATTTAGTGATGAAAATTATTGTGTTATAGCAAAATATTATGATATACATTTTTGTCGATTAAATTTGTATTGTAGTAGAATATAATCAACTACTTCGATACTATAAATAAAAATGATGAAGTAATACAACACATAAGACTTCAATAAATTTAAATAGTGTCGTCGTTAAAGAAACTATTTACTTTGCCACGTGTTTAAAATTGTTGAAGTCGTTCGTATGTATTACTGCGCTAACTTAAATTGTTGAAGTGTAGTAAAATATGCTTTCCTACTTCCATACTACGACGAAGTAATATAATAACAATTACTTCGATCTAGCTAAAATATGCAGAAGTAATATTAAATATTTACTACACCATAATATAAAACATTGTGAAGTCGTATCTCCTTTAAACTTCGTCAGACAATGTAACCTATGTAGTAATATATCATCAACTACTTCAGTTTTTTTTACTGGCCTTGATGAAGTAATAACGTTTTTTTACTTCGAAAACGGTCCGACTTTGAACCGATTTTGGACTGGTGATAGACTTCGGTAATCGTGTGCCGAAGTAAAAAATTTACCCTTTTACTTCACGTGCGTCTACTTCGGTAAATATTTACCTATTACTTCGGATAATATCCAAAGTCTATTGTCGATTTTCACATAGTGTTCTAGATTAGCTTCTCCATTTTACGCTTTAACTGCTATAAGAGGCTTCTTCGCCTGAAGGAGATACTAGTGCTACATTCCTTGGATTAACAAACTCCTTGGTTGTAACCAGGTAAAAACCTTCTGCCTCTTTCTTTCAGCCTTTTTATTTACTGCTTTAATTTTATACAAGTGTACTGTTGAGAGTTCGAGAAAGGGTTGTCTTTTTTTTGCAGGCTATCCAACCCCCCCTTCTAGCCGGCCGCAACGGTCCTACCAGTGGTATCAGAGTCGAGTCGCTTCATGAGGACTAACTGCCGAACGAAGCAACGAGATGGTCAGATCTAACATCTACCCGCCAAAATTCGAGGGGGACTTCACAAGTTGGAAGAAGCGTATGGAGGTATTTTTTGGTACTGATTTCGATTTATTATTAACAATGGAACTCGGTTTTGAAGCTCCCGAAGGCAAAGTAAAATATCAATGGACAAAGAAAGAGCAGGTCGACTATGTGGCAAACAAGAAAGCAGAATTCCATTTGCTAAGCGTACTTCTACCACAAGAAGTCAACCGTCTCGGTACCTACAACTCGGCAAAGGAGCTTTGGGAGAAGTTCCTTGAACTACACGAAGGAACATCCGAAGCCAAGCTTGTGAGACGAGACTTACTTTGCAACCAACTCACCAACCTCCGTCTTGAAGAAGGTGAAATAATTGCACATCTACACTCGAGGATACAGGAGCTCATCACTGGACTTTCAAATCTCGGAGAAGAGGTAAGTAACCGAGATTCGCTCAGGTACGCTTTAAATTCCTTTCTGAGAAATTCAAAATGGGCATCACTAGTAGATGCCTTTTATATTTCAAAAGACCTAGAAAAAATTTCTTTAGAAGAATTTTTCTCGACATTTGAAGTGCACAAATCAAGATGCGCAGGTTCGAAGGAGCCCAAGAACAACATCGCCCTCAAAGCATCGAGAGACGAACCTGAGTCGGAATCTTCTCTCGACGACGAGGAAATGGTAATGATGGTAAGACGATTTAAGAAGTTATACAATTCTAGAAAAACTAACCATCCACAGGATAGAAAGAAAAGAACGATCCACTGCTACTATTGTGATGAAGAAGGGCACGTCAAGGATAACTGCCCCAAGCTAAAGAACAAGGATAAAGATAAAGGTAAAGGTAAAAAGCCTGTTCAAAAGCGCAAGGCTCTAAAAGCGACGTGGGATGATACGTCGTCCGAATCGGAAGTCGAAGCATTCTCCAGACTCGCACTGATGGCGAGTCATCAAGACGACGACTGCGATTCAAATTCCTCCGAGATGAGCATCGAAAGCATCAATGAAGGGGGAGCTTCGTCGGAAGAAAGCAGCAGTTCAGGGGGAGACACGGACAACGAAATCGACAAGGTAAGTCAGGTATGTTCACTTCCTCCCGATAAATTTTTTAAATTTGTTAAATTACTAACTAAAGACTACTGCAAGTTAGAAAAAGAAATTAAAAATTTAAAAGGAATATTAGCTGAATCTTGCTCGTTAGAAATGTTAGACAAATAAAAACAAGAAAATGAAAAATTGAAGTTAGAAATTCAAAATTTGAAAATTCAAGTAGAAAACTTAAAAAACCATACATGTCCATCTAAAACTAATTTTAGAAGATCTAATAATTTAAATTGGTACTTTAAATATCACCCTGGACAAATTAGGAATATTTCAAGAAAATATGTCCTTAAAAATATTTTAATTAATCCAGTGGGAACATATATTGGATTCCTAAATCATGCTTAAACTAAAATTTTAAAATTAGCGCTTTAAGTGAGAAAATTAAACAAAGCATTTCTCTATGAGGCTTTGTCAAGGAAGTGGTTGTTGCTCCAATAACCAAGAAGGCCTAGTGCCTCGCCACGACCTGGAAGCCAAAATATTGAAATAAATATTTAATTAACTTACTAATAAAGCATTAATATAAGAATTAATTAATACTTTAAAAAGGTTATTCAAAATATATATTTTTTTAATTTAGAAATTTACTTACTTAGATTTTTTTTTTTTTTGTAAAATTGACTAAGTCAATTTTTTTTTCTTCTCCTAAAAATTATGAAAGACTTAAGTTAGAAAATTTTGCTATTTCAAAAATATTTTTACTTATATTTTTTTACCTAAAAAAAAATTCTCAAAAAAAATTATTTTTTTTCCTAAGTTAAAAACTTTTTCCTGAAACTAGAAATTTCTACTTTAATTATATAGAAAAACTTTTTCACCATTTTTTTTAAACTTAAAACTTTTTAACTTAGACATGTTTTTTCAAAATCTTTAACCCTTAGTTTGTTTTCCTTGTAACCCCATTTTTTTGTGATCAAAGGGGGAAAAGGAAAAGTATAAGTCTAGGGGAGGTAGACCAAAATTTTAACTAAATTTTAACTTGTGCTATTTTTTGCACTTATTTGCAAATTTAGTTTATTTTATATATATTTTTTTAACCCTAGCTTAACTTGGGTTGATCACACCAAAAAGGGGGAGATTGTTGGAACCCCAAGGTTATTTTGGTGTGATCAATAAGTTAAGTTAGGTCCTGTGTGTTTCTAACCTTGTGTCTAAGTGTGCAGGAGCTTAGGAGCACATGTAGTCGAGCGGAAGACGCAGCCAGCGAGAAGGGCGGCACGCGGTGCATCCGAGGGACGAGGCGCTGCGGAAGTGTACACAGACGGACAAGAAGGAAGCGCGTGGTGATTCCGAGGGACGAAAGTCGGAGCGGAAGACTGCTCGAGGAGCAAGAGACGCAGCTAGCGAGAAGGACGGCACGCGGTGCGTCCGAGGGACGAAGACTGCGGATGAGTACGCTGGCGGACGAGAAAGAAACACGCGACGATTTCGAGGGACGAGAAGCCGGAGGGAAGCCCGCTCGAGAAGACCAGAACTTGGGTTCGGGTGAGCCCTTTTCCGGATGGCAGAGATCACCCAAGCAGGCGGATCCGGAGTTGAAGACCCGGACTGAGGCGAACTAAACCGGAGCAGTGGTCCCCGGATGAAAAAGTCAACATCGGTTGACTTTAGGCTCCGGGGCGCTCGGAACAGTCCGGGGAGCCTGGAGCAGCTTGGGGCACCCGGAACCCTTTCGGGCGCCCGGACCAGACTTGTTGACCAGATCGCATCAAACGCGATCTGAACGTTGGGGGATAAAGTTTTATCCCCCCAGGGCGCCCGGAACCCTTCCAGGCACCCCGACAAAGGCTATAAATATAACCTTGGTCCAGAAGCTTTTTATTAACTCAGTGCATTCCATTTCCAACACTTGTACGCTATTGTTCTAGATTAGCTTCTCCATTTTACGCTTTCACTGTTGTAAGAGGCTTCTCCGCCAAAAGGAGATACTAGTGCTACATTCCTTAGATTAACAAGCTCCTTGGTTGTAACCAAGTAAAAACCTTCTGCCTCTTTCTTTTAGCCTTTTTATTTACTGCTTTAATTTTATACAAGTGTACTGTTGAGAGTTCGAGAAAGGGTTGCCTTATTTTTGCAGGCTATCCAACCCCCTTCTAGTCGACCACAATAGTCCTACACAAACTACGTCAGTGCTGAGCCAGGGAAGGGGTTCCCGGCGTTGGCCCTCCGACGCTCAAGTTAGTCACCGACGATGAAGTAGAAGACGGAGCAACAAGAACAATGAACAGTAGCAACAACAGTGTATTGCGCATACCTCCGCCGATGATTGAACCCCCCCCCCCCCCTTATATAGAGCTCCTGTAGCGTGCATGTACGCTTTCCAAGGTAGGCACACTTCCCCAAGTTTTTCCTGAAAAGACTTATCGGTATAGTGTCCTTGACATAGTACCTTAACAGGCTGAACATATCTATAAAGTGACAGTGGAAGCTTCCGCCGTATGATATTCTAGCTGTGTAAGATATCAAAAAAATTTAATTAATAGGGTTATTTGAGAATAATAGCCTTATAGAATTTTTTTGGAATTTTCTGGAAAATTTTCGGAGTTCGTACGACGTGTTTAGAGGGGATCGATCGGCGAGCACGGATAAAGCCTGTTTGGGATAACCGTTTAAGTGAGGAAAAGCTTTTATTTTAAAATTCCTTTTCTTATTCTCTTCTAAACTCCGAGCCTTCCCCTAAAACGCCGATCCACCCTTTTCCTTCCCTGACCCCGTGCGCACTCCCTTCTTCCTCCTTGTCTCTCTCGCGGACGAGTTGAAGCCAAGCCGAAGGATCTTCGTCGATCGTCGACGCCGCCGAGGAGGAAGTCGCCGGAGCTTGCCAGAGATCGAAGAAGGAGGTCGGATCATCTTGATCTCCTCTTCTCAACCTTTCCCCGAGCCTTCATCCGCAGTTGCCGACTCCTCTTCCCCGATGCCGACACCAAGGGAGATGATCGGCGGAATGAGTAGGTAATTAGGGCTCCGAGGCTAGCTTTGATTTCCTTTTCTCTGGATCTTCTCCAATCTGTACCCTAGCACGGTCTGCGATTCCCAGATCGACATCACTGGATTGAGTCGTGCCACCCAATCGCCGGCGTGGAAGTGCAATTAGGGCTTCAAGGGTAAGCCATCGAAACCCTTCTTTCCTCTTGATTCATTGTTGGATTCTTGTTGATTCACGGGTTAGTGCTCTGTTCTGGTGTTGTGTGATCCGTGATCTCCATTTTTTTGAACCCTTCTTGATCTGATCAGGAGGTGAGGTCCTGTTTTGTGGGGATTCGGTTGAAGAGGAGGTGTTTCTTGAGCTGTTGGGAAGAGGTTAGAAGGTTTGTGCTTGATTAGTAGTCTTCCTGTTTGATCCGATTGATAGCAGTGAGGTGAGGTTCTGCTCGGTTCTGTGATCATGAGGTGTATTCAGCAGAGAGGTTCTGTTTACTGTTAGGTTTTCTTGGTTCCGGCAGCACTCCTTCCAGTAGCTGAGATTGAGGTAAGGAACATGGAATTGTTTCATGTATTGCTGAATTAGGTTTATGTGTAGGTTTGATTGGAGGTTGTAGTTAGATGTTAATTGCGATTAGATATATTTACTTAGATTTAATCTAATGGAATGATTAGGGTTAAGACAATTAACCCTAGTCAACTATTGGATCCAATCTAAGTTTAGATATCTAATCTAATTGGTGATTAGGGATTAGGTAACTAACCCTAATTGACCATTAGATTTATTAGGTAGGTTAAGATGGATGTGATTAGGGTTTTGCCCTAATTTAGTTTTAGGAATTTTATTTAGCCATTTGATTTAGCTAAATAAAATATGTAAATTGTTTGTTGACACAGGACTCTGATTCGAGACGGACGTCTCGACCTTGGATTGCTTGACAGTACCTTCTATTTGAGGCGGGTACCCTTTGACTTATCTCTTGATAGTCTCTTATGATATGTGCAGTTTATATATACTTACTAGTGTTGGTAGTTAGTATTTCCTTGGTTTAGTTTAGTTGATATCTATTATGTTTCTACTGTTAGTTGCTTTACATTAGAAGTGGATGCTTTTATCTTTTACCATGTGTATCTATGTCTATAGAGATGAATATGTATATTTATAGTGCTCCACTATACTGGATTAGTTGCTTTACATGTTTGATACGTGCTCTTGGATTCATGATACTTATATCATTGTTATATGTGATGTTCTTGGATTTATGCTGTTTATATCATGGTTATATATATGTGTTTACCTTTTTGACACACACATATATGGAGGAGGTTATGTTCAGGTATGACATACTTAGCATCATGCACCATCCCGCATGATTGCATGCTGGGCGATTGACGACTCCATTATTGTTGAGCTCGTCGGCCGGCTACACGGGCCTGCACACAACGTGACCACTGCATGGGTAGTGGCACAGCACCCAGGGTGTGTATGGCAGTTGCTCTGTAGTGCTCCGCTGGTCCGTTCATGGGAAGTGAGACTGCAGCGTGGTAGCAGACAGGGATCCCTTCCCGTCATCGCGTACCTGGAGATGAGAGCATTGCGCTCCCTCACTATGTTTGAGGTAGGAGGATAGGTGTACTCCGACAGCATCCCGTCCACTCGGTCACTCATCAGGGGCAGAGTGCACGGTGTCACAGCCTTACCCACTCGGTCTCACCATCGCGTGTGAGATGGCTGACTGGCGTCAAGGGTGACCATGTCATATTGCATCATATGCACAGATTGCATTTATTGTGATTATTGCATATTGGATGATGCATTTTGGTGACTGCATATGATTGACATGCATACATGCTACATACTTATATGCTCTGACTATTTTTATCTGTGTATGTTCACAGTCAGTTGCACAAGCCTCGCAGGTGAGTACAGTTTATTTCAGTTATGTATTTTCTTATTATTGTTGCTATAGACTGTACTTTATGCATATTGCTGGTTATTACAGTTTATTTCAGCTATGCATATCTGTTATACTGTTAGGAGACTGTACCGTAGGTTGTACTGTTAGGAAACTGTACTGTAGGCTCTATGATTTAGTGTACTGTACCATAGGATGTTACTGGTGGTTATATATTGTCGTACATATCTATTCGATTACCTGCTGAGTTCTTTGAACTCTCCCCGTTGTTACTATTTTTCAGGTTGAGGCCGTCGGGAGATATTCCAGTCGCTAGCCCCATTATCGTGAGGATTTTCTTTGTCGGATTATATTTTTCTTTTGCCTCTTGTATACTTGTATTGTGGGTTTGTATTGTGGACATTGAACACTCGGGTTTGCTACTTTTGTTTTTCGCTGCGGATTTTCTCATTACTTCATGGATTTGTTTTCTTCATTGTAGTGGAGTAGGATGTTTACATATATCTTCAAGGATTCTATATCGTCCTTCCTTATTAAACCGCGTGGATTGATTATATGTTGAATTGTGTGGAATGTTGATATAAACTGCGTGGTTTGTGTCTTATTTGTATTGTATTGTTCCGGCCGTGTGTGGCCGAGGTATAGATATATGTATTCTGGATTCATATTGTCACCCGTACAGGGGAGATGCTGTCGAAATTTCTTCTGACAAAGACTACCTGGGGCGTGACAATTCTTTTGGTATCAGAGCAGGTTATGATTCTTGCTAGGCATTCTAGATTTTTGGGATTTTATCTGATACCAATTTATTTGGTATCAGAGCAGGTATACCTGCTTTCGTGTTTGTGATTTGTGAGTTTATCTGATACCAATTTATTTGGTATCAGAGCGGTTCTGATACTAGTTCTTACGAGTTTTGTGAGCTTATCGGGATATTTCGGATTGTACGGATTTTCGTCGATTTTATCGTTTCGGAATTCCGAGGTATTTTGACGAGATTCTATTGGGGGCTAAGCAGTGACAGGACATCTCCAGACGACAATAGGTAAATTGGTAATTATATAGTTCTTATACCTGTAGTGATATCTGGGTAACATTTTGTTTATAGATACGACACATACAGGTGTTCTGATACTGAGATGTGGTCGCCCCCGTAAGAGGGCGATAGATTCTCCGGAGATAGAGTCTCCAGAGAGATCTGCTGGGATCGTGCCTGTCCGTCAAGGACAGACTCGTTAGGATATTATGGGTACGTCTGCTTATCAGACCCCGATAGTTCCGACTTCAGAGGTACCTACCTCAACCGTACCACTAGTGGTACCACCGTCGGCATATCAGGCACCTCCCCCATCAGTAGTACTCGTGGTATACTCGGCACCCTCTCTAGCCATGCCTGTTACTGTGTACTCGATATTACTACAGATACCTGTGTCAGTTACTATATACTAGGCACCCACATCGGTAGTGCCGGTTACTTCTTACCCGGTACTGGTCACCGTACTTTTAGTACTTATGTCTACCCTGTAGTTCCACCAGCAGTACCCACCCCGGTTTATGCGGCAGCACCAGTAGTACCTCCTCCGACTTATCCAGTAGTATCACCCATAGGATCAGCTCCAATGGTTCTGTCCAGTTCCGTAGCAATATCTACGGATAAGGTTGCGACACTGGCACGGATCCCAGCCTTAGCGGAGTCGGTGAAAAGATCGATTTACGCTATTTCGCGGGGAGACTAATCCGAGCGTGGCTCAATCTTGGATAGAGTCTATGGAGCGGACATCCTTTTACATGGCTGCTCCGAGTGGGAGAAGGCTGAGCTGGCTGCTTACCACTTACGAGATGGGGCAGAGATCTAGTGGGACACACAACGCTCCATTATAGGTGAGCAGCATATTACCTGGACGAGGTTTAGGGAGGCATTTGAGAGTCAGTATTTTCCCCGCGCGTATCAGATGACATGCCGGCAGGATTTTCTGAGTCTTCGGCAGAATAACCGCTCAATGATGGAGTATAATGCCGAATTTAATCGGTTGGCTAGATTCTGTCCTGAGTTGGTTGCCGAGGACAGATCTCGTGTGCTCTAGTTTGTCCAGGGACTGGACGGGCATCTTCAGGTGAAGATTGCCGGTTTTGGTAGTTCATCATATACCGAGACACTGGATAGAGCTCTTATGATTGAGTCTGCTCATCAGAGAGCAAATGCGGATAAGAAGAGGTAGCAGACTGATCGGACTTTCGAACAGATCCAGCAGCCACAGGCTATGGGACAACAGTAGAGCAGTCGTACTCAGACTGGTCAGGGTACTTTTGGGTCATCGGGACGACCCCAGAAGTTAGGACGATCTTCATTTGGAATTTCCCGGTCTTCTCAACAGAACTAGAAACTGTTCACCGGTGACCCTCACTGCACCAGATGCGGATCCCGAGATCACATCATCTCGGCATGCACTCTAGGACAGTCAATTTGCTATTATTGCAAACTGTCTGGACAATTGAGCTGAGATTGTTCGCTGAAGGCTCAGCATGTAGCTTCCGGAGTTTCTGTTTCGGGAGGACCATTTGGTCAATCTGGGACTCAGCGAGGAGGGCCGAAAGCCAATCTTTGCATCGTCCGCAGAGGACAGCTCCCCCTGTAGCAGCTGCATATGGCATGCACAGGCAGGAGCATTCCAGTGTCCTTGTGGAGAACCCCACGGTATTCCACCTTAGTGTTCTCCAGTACTATTCGTCAAGAAGAAGGATGGTACTCTGAGGTTGTGCATCGATTATAGGCAACTGAATGCAGTGACTATCAGAAATAAGTACCCCTTGCCACGGATTGAGGATTTATTTGATCAGCTCAGGGATACATCAGTGTATTCTAAGATTGATTTACGGTCCGGATATCATCAGCTGAGAGTCAAAGATTCTGATATTCAGAAGACAGCATTTCGCACTAGATACGGACATTATGAGTTTTTGGTGATACCATTTGGGCTCACCAATGCTCCTGCAGTATTTATGGATCTGATGAACCGTATCTTTTTGGAGTATCTAGATCAGTTCATTATTGTGTTTATCGATGACATATTGATCTATTCGCGTTCCGAGGAGGAACATGCACAGCATCTTCGCATAGTCTTGGAGACTCTTCGACAACATCATTTGTATGCGAAGTTCAGCAAGTGTGCATTTTGGCTATCTTCAGTTGGTTTTCTGGGACACGTGGTGTCAAGCCGAGGTATTTCAGTAGATCCACAGAAGATCGAGGCTATCACTAGCTGGGAGCAGCCGAAGTCAGTCCAGGAGATCCGCAGTTTCTTGGGACTGGTTGGATATTACAGACGATTCGTTAAGGGTTTCTCCAGTATTACTATGCCGTTGACACGTCTGGCTAGGAAAGGTGTAAAGTTCACGTGGTCAGAGGCTTGCGAGACCAGCTTCCAGGAGCTGAAGCGGAGATTAGTATCAGCACCAGTTTTGGTTTTACCTTCTGGTGATGACGGATTCGTACTTTACACAGACGCATCTCTTCAGGGCTTGGGCGCTGTTTTGATGCAGCATGGTAGGGTAGTCTCCTATGCTTCTCGTCAGTTGAAGGAGCATGAGAAGAACTACCCAGTACATGATTTAGAGCTAGCCGCTATTATCTTTGCTTTGAAGATTTGGCGGCATCATCTATATGGTATTACATTTGAGATTCTTACTGATCATAAGAGTCTCAAATATATTTTCACACAGAAGGAACTCAATCTCCGACAGAGGAGATGGATGGAGTTCCTGAAGGACTATGATTGTACTATTAGCTACCATCCGGGTAAAACTAATGTGGTTGCTGATGCACTTAGCAGGAAGTCCAGAGGGACTTTAGCTTGTCACCGAGTTTTAGTCACGGACTTGATTCAGGGATTCTCCGAGTTGGGCCTTGAGCAGCAGGGACGGACAGAGCAGGGTATTCTTGTTACCATGGTTGCTCAGTCGTTGATCAGGATGAGGATTCGAGAGGCCCAGGCCGGAGATCAGCACTTACAGTTCATTGGCAGCCAGATAGCTTCCGGACAGCAGACCGAGTTTACACGAGATGACGAGGGTATTGTTTATTTCCGAGGCAGATTATGTGTACCTCGGTCTCACCCGGTCATGGAGGAGTTACTTCAGGAGGCTCATCGTTCTAGATTTGCTATCCACCCAGGTGGGACCCGTATGTATCGTGATTTGAGGCGTTCCTATTGGTGGAACGGTATGGAGGAGTTTGTAGCTAGATGTCTTGTCTGTCAGCAGGTGAAGACTGAGCACCAGAGACCTGCTGGTTTACTTCAGAGGATCCCTATTCCAGAGTGGAAGTGGGAGCATATTACTATGGATTTTGTGGTAGGATTACCTAGGACTTGACGAGGTCATGATGCGATTTGGGTAATTGTTGACCGATTAACCAAATCCGCACACTTTTTAGCGATCCAGAAGACTGATTCTCTGGATCGATTAGCTGAGTTATACCGTCGAGAGATTATCAGATTGCATGGAGTTTCGCTGAGCATTATATCTGATAGAGACCCATGTTTCACTTCCCGATTCTGGTAGAGTCTGCAGCAGGCCTTGGGCACACAACTTCGTTTCAGTAAGGCATTCCATCCGCAGACAGATGGACAGTCAGAGTGGACCATTTAGACTTTGGAGGACTTGCTGAGGTCTTGCGTTATGGATTTCAGAGGCAGTTGGGAGGACCACCTGCCATTGGTGGAGTTCGCCTACAACAATAGCTATCATTCGGCTATCCAGATGGCACCGATTGAGGCTTTGTATGGTAGACCGTGTCGGACACCCATCCTCTGGGAGGAGGTTGGGGAGGCCCAGCTGTTAGGACCTCAGAGAGCTCAGCAGGAGACAGAGTTGAATCGTACTATCAGACGGAGGATGTCAGAGACTCAGGACCGTAAGAAGAGTTATGTTGATCGGCGACGGAGACCCCTGGAGTTCTCTATTGGTGATCAAGTATTTTTGAGAGTTTCACCCACGAAAGAGGTGAAGAGATTTGGTCTTCGAGGTAAGTTAGCTCCATGATATATTGGGTCATTCCAGATCTTGGAGAGGATTGGAGCAGTAGCTTACCGTCTGGCGCTACCACCATCTTTAGCTGGCATTCACGATGTATTCCATGTATCTAAGCTGAGGAGATACGTATCCGACCCAGCACATGTACTGTCGGATATATCAGTTCCCATTCAGCCCGACGTTACCTACGAGGAGGTTCCGGTACGGATTCTAGACCACAGAGAGCGTCAGCTGCGGAACAAGACGGTCCGACTGGTTATAGTCAGATGGCAGTATTATTCTGACGAGGAGGCTACTTGGGAGTTGGAGGATACGATCCGAGCTCGATATCCTCATTTGTTTACTTGAGGTATGTGGGTTAGAGTTTCTTTCAGCATTTATACGGTTTGGTTATATTTTAGTGTTTGCTGTTGGTTATAGTGAAATTTGGATATCAAATTTTTATTAGTAGGGGAGGATGTAAGATATCGGAAAATTTAATTAATAGGGTTATTTGAGAAATAGCCTTATAGAATTTTTCTGGAATATTTAGGAATTTTCTGGGAATTTTTCGGAGTTCATATGACGGGTTTAGAGGGGATCGATCGGCGGACACAGATAAAGCCTGTTTGGGATACCCATTTAAGTGAGGAAAAGTTTTTATTTTAAAATTCCTTTTCTTATTCTCTTCTAAACGCCGAGCCTTCCCCTAAAACGCCGATCCACCCTTTTCCTTCCCCGACCCTGTGCGCACTCCCTTCTTCCTCCTTGTCTCTCTCGCAGACGAGTTGAAGCCAAGCTGAAGGATCTTCGTCGATCGTCGCCGCCGCCGAGGAGGAAGTCGCCGGAGCTTGCCAGAGATCGAAGAAGGAGGTCAGATCATCTTGATCTCCTCTTCTCAACATTTCCCCGAGCCTTTCATCCGCAGTTGTCGACTCCTCTTCCTCGACGCCGACACTAAGGGAGATGATCGCCGGAATGAGGAGGCAATTAGGGCTTCGAGGCTAGCTTTGATTTCCTTTTCTCTGGATCTTCTCCAATCTGTACCCTAGCACGGTCTGCGATTCCCCGATCTACGTCACTGGATTGAGCCGTGCCACCCGATCGCCGGCGTGGAAGAGCAATTAGGGCTTCAAGGGTAAGCCATCGAAACCCTTCTTTCCTCTTGATTCATTGTTGGATTCTTGTTGATTCACGGGTTAGTGCTCTGTTCTGGTGTTGTGTGATCCGTGATATCCATTTTTTTGAACCCTTCTTGATCTGATCAGGAGGTGAGGTCCTGTTCTGTGGGGATTCGGTTGAAGAGGAGGTGTTTCTTGAGCTGTTGGGCAGAGGTTAGAAGGTTTGTGCTTGATTAGTAGTCTTCCTGTTTGATCCGATTGATAGCAGTGAGGTGAGGTTCTGCTCGGTTCTATGATCATGAGGTGTATTCAGCAGAGAGGTTCTGTTTACTGTGAGGTTTTCTTGGTTCCGGCAGCACTCCTTCCAGTAGATGAGATTGAGGTAAGGAACATGGAATTGTTTCATGTATTGCTGAATTAGGTTTATGTGTAGGTTTGATTGGAGGTTGTAGTTAGATGTTAATTGCGATTAGATATATTTACTTAGATTTAATCTAATGGAATGATTAGGGTTAAGACAATTAACCCTAGTCAACTATTGGATCCAATCTAAGTTTAGATATCTAATCTAATTGGTGATTAGGGATTAGGTAACTAACTCTAATTGACCGTTAGATTTATTAGGTAGGTTAAGATGGATGTGATTAGGGTTTTTCCCTAATTTAGTTTTAGGAATTTTATTTAGCTATTCATTTGATTTAGCTAAATAAAATATGTATATTGTTTGTAGACACAGGACTCTGATTCGAGACGGGCGTCTCGACCTTGGATTGCTTGACAGTACCTTCTATTTGAGGCGGGTACCCTTTGACTTATCTCTTGATAGTGTCTTATGATATGTGCAGTTTATATATACTTACTAGTGTTGGTAGTTAGTATTTCCTTGGTTTAGTTTAGTTGATACCTATCATGTTTCTACTGTTAGTTGCTTTACATTAGAAGTGGATGCTTTTACCTTTTGCCATGTGTATCTATGTCTATAGAGATGAATATGTATATTTATAGTGCTCCACTATACTGGAATAGTTGCTTTACATGTTTGATACGTGCTCTTGGATTCATGATACTTATATCATTGTTATATGTGATGTTCTTGGATTTATGCTGTTTATATCATGGTTATATATATGCGTTTACCTTTTTGACACACACATATATGGAGGAGGTTATGTTCAGGTATGACATACTTAGCATCATGCACCATCCCGCATGATTGCATGCTGGGCGATTGACGACTCCATTATTGTTGAGCTCGTCGGCCGGCTACACGGGCCTGCACACAACGTGACCACTGCATGGGTAGTGGCACAGCACCCAGGGTGTGTATGGCAGTTGCTCTGTAGTGCTCCGCTGGTCCGTTCATGGGAAGTGAGACTGCAGCGTGGTAGCAGACAGGGATCCCTTCCCGTCATCGCGTACCTGGAGATGAGAGCATTGCGCTCCCTCACTATGTTTGAGGTAGGAGGATAGGTGTACTCCGACAGCATCCCGTCCACTCGGTCACTCATCAGGGGTAGTGACGGCAGAGTGCACGGTGTCACAGCCTTACCCACTCGGTCTCACCATCGCGTGTGAGATGGCTGACTGGCGTCAAGGGTGACCATGTCATATTGCATCATATGCACAGATTGCATTTATTGTGATTGTTGCATATTGGATGATGCATTTTGGTGACTGCATATGATTGACATGCATACAGGCTCCATACTTATATGCTGACTATTTTTATCTGTGTATGTTCATAGTCAGTTGCACAAGCCTCGCAGGTGAGTACAGTTTATTTCAGTTATGCATTTTCTTATTATTGTTGCTATAGACTGTACTTTATGCCTATTGCTGGTTATTACAGTTTATTTCAGTTATGCATATCTGTTATACTGTTAGGAAACTGTACCGTTGGTTGTACTATTAGGAAACTGTACGGTAGGCTCTATGGTTTAGTGTACTGTACCATAAGATGTTATTGGTGGTTATATGTTCCTGTACATATCTATTGGATTACCTGCTGAGTTCTTTGAACTCACCCCGCTATTACTATTTTTCAGGTTGAGGCCGTCGGGAGATATTCCAGTCGCTAGCCCCATTATCGCGAGGATTTTCTTTGTCGGATTATATTTTGCTTTTGCCTCCTGTATACTTGTATTGTGGGTTTGTATTGTGGACATTGAACATTCGGGGTTGCTACTTTTGTTTTCCGCTGTGGGTTTTCTCATTACTTCGTGGATTTATTTTCTTCATTGTAGTGGAGTAGGATGTTTACATATATCTTCGAGGATTCTATATCGTCCTTCCTTATTAAACTGCGTGGATTGATTATATGTTGAATTGTGTGGAATGTTGATATAAATTACGTGGTTTGTTTCTTATTTGTATTGTATTGTTCCGGTCGTGTGTGGCCGAGGTATAGATATATGTATTATGGATTCATATTGTCACACGTACAGGGGAGATGCTGTCGAAATTTCTTCTGACAGGGACTACTTGGGGTGTGACAGGCTGTCCATGCCTGGTGTCAGCGACACTAACTCCCAAAGGGATGTCGATGGATACTAGAGAGAGTATGCTGCTAGGCCGAGCGGGTTGGCCGCTCAGCCAGTCACCTCGTTGTTTCTTGTGGCCCGTCCGCTCGATCAGAGTTCCATTGTGACAGCATCACGTCCGCTCGGCCGGAGATCCAATGTGCTAAAGTTGAGCCCTACCGCCTGACCGAGCGGGGTAGCCACTCGGCCGAAGTTTCACTCTGCTTGTGCCCTGCCTGCTGCCAGGCTGAGTGGGATAGTGGCTCGGCCGAAGTTCCACTCTACTTGTGCTAAGTCCTGCTGTCTGGCCAAGCGAGGTAACCACTCAGCCAAGCTTCCGCACATTAAGCGTCGGTCGTTTGATAACTCCCCGAGTTGAAGGCGGGATCGGACCGGGACATTCTCCCCCCGGTCGAGGCATGCTTCGCCCAACCGGCCGATGCTATTTGTGCATTGATCGCCTTGACTTTGACCTCCACTATGGTCGTGGGGGGGGGGGCCCCTTCATCATCACCGCATCAAATATAATCAGGAGAGGTAGACGAACACATAAGAACTTGTTTCATGTATCCAAGGTCGTTTGGTCCATCAGCCGGTTTTGAATACGAATTAAATTTTTTAAATATTTTTGAGTTTAAAAAATTATTGCTCTCAATATATTGGGTTAAATTAATGTTTGAGAGTATGAATATAATCAAGAGAACTAGTCGAACACATAAAATCTAGTTTCATGTCAATCCGAGATCATTTGATCCATCAGTTGATTTTGTGCAAAAATGGCTAATGGATCAAATGACCTAGAATTGACATGAAACTAGTTTCTATGTGTTCATCTATCTCTCCTAATTATATCCATGCCCTCAAACTTTAATTTAACCCAATATATTGAGAGCAATAATTTGTTGAACACAAAAATATTTAAAACTAGTTCGTGTCAATCCAAGGTATCTAGTTTCAAATATTTTCATGTTCAACAAATTATTACTCTCAATATATTGGGTTAAATTGAAGTTTGAGAGCATGGACATAATCAGGAGAGGTAAACGAACACATATGAACTAGTTTTATGTCAATCCGAGTTCGTTTGATTCATCAACCGTTTTTGCCCAAAATCAGTTGATGGACCAAATGACATCGGATTGACATGAAATTAGATTCTATGTGTTTGACTAGTTCTTCTAATTATATTCATGCCCTCAAACATCAATTTAACCCAATATATTGAAGTAATAATTTTTTGAACTCAAAAATATTTAAAAAATTTAATTCGTGTTTAAAATCGGCTGATGGACCAAATCACCTCGGATGCATAAAACAAGTTCTTATATGTTTGTCTACCTCTTCTGATTATATTCATGCCCTCAAAACTAAACTTGAATCTAACACAAGTTAAACCAAACCCTGAAATTCAACATAACGCATCTTACAAAATCATAGGATCCCTTTTATTTGAAAATTTAGACTGGTGAGATTAATAAGGTTAAATTAAAGTAAATAAAATTAAGCTATGATTAATTCTAATTAATCAATATGAAATTCAATGATCATACTAATTTTTAAAAACTTAGATCTTAATTTAAGGGGCAGGATGCTTATTTGGTTAATTTTTATATTCTAGGAAAAACTATTTACTTTTTCTAAAAATTTCACTTTTTCTCTTAGTGTTGTAAAATTATTTTGGTCTTAGTCTAGATCGAACCCAAAGAAAATATGTTCCTATAGATCTAAGAATCGAGCATCTCACAAATACATTAGGTTCACCTTGATTATATAGTCAAAAACATAGAATGACATGAGATAAGTACGTCTCTTACTTGGACTTCAGATGCTTATATCAGTGCATCAACATAAGTCTAGCAAAAAATATAATAGTACATTAATCAAGTTAAATAGTCCCTCTTCAATAAATTATAACTAGACATTAATACTTAACTTGACTAACCAAGTGAACACTTTTATCTTCTGGTAGTCAGTTAATAACTAAAGGTTAGATATTTAAGGACTAATTTTAGATGAGTACTTTTAAACTAAGTTTTTTATACGTTAAATTATTCTTAATTAAATCTTACGCAGTCAAGACCAAAAATTAATCTTTACCATAAACTAATTCTTAATTTAAATTAATTTTTAATTAACTAAATTATAAAAATTTAACTAATTAAATTACTAAACAACTTAATTAATCTTTACCATAAATTAATTATTAATTTAAATTAATTTTTAATTAACTTAATTAAAAAAATTTAACTAATTAAATTACTAAATAACTTAATTAATATTTACCATAAATTAATTCTTAACTTACTAATTAAGTTTAATTTAATTTTTTAGTTAATCTCTTAACTAAAATTAAATTCTTAATTTGAAATTAAATTTTAATTTTTAACTTAAAATTAAATTAATTTTTCAACCACTTGATTAATTGTCACTTTTAACCTAAACTAAATTGTTCTTTAAAAATTTATTTAATTAACTTAAATTAATTTTTTCAATAACTTAGTTAATAAACTAAGTTTCAACTTAAATTATTTTTTTTCAACAACTTAGTTAAGTCGTAAATAACCTAAGTTTCAACATAAATTAATTTTAACCAATTCAATTAAATTACACTTTAAAAAAATGCTATACAAACCAAGGGCCCTCGACTACTAGTACAATTTTAGCATTTCATTTTTAGGATGTTTTTATTAATTAGGAGACGTTCACATCCTAGTACTGGCCCCTCGACTACTAGTACAAACCCTAGGTTTCCCATCGATAAACTTAGGATTTGATTTTCCTCTACTATCTATGTGCCTTTATTGTATAGATGTCTAAATAGGTTTTTTTTCATGCATTCCTTTTGTCGAGATTATTGATTATTATAGCTTACAACATTTAATTTATTATTCTAATTCAGTCAACATAGGTCTATGTGCTAAACTGTATAATAACTTATTAGAGTTGATGATCTTACCTACATCACTATGGTCACCGGTACTAATGTTACGATATCCCCTATTATCATCCGAGACTTTTTAGGATTACAATCATCCGCATGTCCCTTCCAGTGCTACCCCTCTTGGGATCCACCATTTGGCGATCCTTACTCGCATATCATGCTTGATATGATCTATTCATATTTTTTGGGGGGTCAGCATGTACCGACTGTGATCCTGAGGACTATGCTCTATATAGAGTCTTAGTCACATGCATTTTGCCTCTGACCATTTACGACGTAACGATGATGCGTCTATTTCATTCATTTCTCCTTGATACATTATGTCATAGGTTAGACATAAATATTAGTTTGCACATATTTCATACCATCCTCTATTCAGCAGGTATTACCACTAGTTGGTGGATCCATATGTCGTACTATCATATTTTGATCGCCTATATAGCATCATTAGGTATTGATGTCACCATGGGTGATGTCAGAGCCCTAAATGAGTTTGATATAGTAGGTGTTAGGAACATGTCCTTAGCTGGTGTACATATAGATGATGAGGATATCCTGTCTCAGAGGAGAGAGGACCAGCATTAGCCTAACCCTGCAGCTCAGCCACCTGATCCCGCAGCCCAGCCACAGCTTGACCCAGCTCAGGGAGAGGATGCAGAGATGCATGATTTCATGGCTAACCTTTTTGGACTGCCTCCAACTCTAGCTCCAGCTCCACTTCCAGCTCCCTTGTACTTCAGATGACAGAGTTACTGGACTTGAGGCATTCGTGACGGGTCTTCGACAGGGGGTTCTGATCTACAACAGGGGGCCTCCATCTTCTATAGGAGGTCTCCGATCTTCAACAAGATATTTTTGGTCTTCGTGAGGCAAACCAGACTCATCATACTGAGTTGATGGACAAGTTATGATCTTAGGGTTCTAACCCCTCTTCCTTGTCATCTCAATGGTTTATTGATGGTATACTTTGTTACTAGATGTTTTCTATTACTTCAGCTAGTATGTGTGACTTGATTACATTTTTATCACCTTATGCCAATTATCATTTACTTCAGTTTGCTTATATGTATTCATTACCATTTTTAATATTGTCTTTCTATATTTGGAAAATATTTTTTATTATCTTTTCAAAAAGTTTTTTTGTGCTATTTCTCTAAACTGAAATTTTAACTTGTTTGCAAAACATTTTAAAACATAGTTTTTTTTAAAATATTGTTTGCAAAATATTTTTTTCTTCTTGTTTTTACCTTTGTAAAGTTTTTATTTGAAAACATTACTCGTAAATTTTTGTTTCAAAAGATAACACTTTCTATTTGAAGTAGTTGGTTTTCAAAATCTTATTTTCAAAATTCTTCGAAGTACTTGCCATAATTGTTTGAAAACTTACTTGAAAAATTAAGTTTGTAAAGTCCTTTTTGCTAAACCTTTATTTAATTATTTATGCTTCGTGCATGATTTTTTGATATATGCCAAAGGGAGAGGATAGTGGGTTAGGTTAGGAAAATCAAATCATGTTAACTCACTTTACTCAACTTTTAATGTTTGCTTAATTGTATTTTTTTTCTAACTTTAACTCAAGTTGTCATTACATCAAAAAGGAGGAGATTGTTGGTATAGGTTATACTAATAATGTAATTTTGATGTATAATAAATAGGTTAAAGTTAGATGTATTGTTTGTCTAACCTTTCTACCGAATGCTCAGGAGTTGATTGGTCTGAAGGACCTGACACTAGGCTGAAATCTAGCTAAGTCTGCATGACTGGATAGCTGGTGTGAAGTCCAGATAGGTCCGCGTGACCCGATATCTGGTCGGAAGTCTAGTTGGGTCAGCAGGACCTGACAATCGGCCGAAGTCCAGTTGTGTCTGCGGACCTGACAACTGGTGGGAAGACATGGTTGGTCAAAGGCAAGTCAAACGACTGTAAGTGGTAAGTGAAGGTAAGCAACTGGAGGAGAGATCTAATGAGGACTCATTCCTGGTTGAGGGAATTGTAGGCGTCAATTCAGCTTAGGTCCATTTAGGAAACCTAAATTGAGACATTGACTAGATCTTAGTCTCGAGAAGATAGGATCTAATTACTACTATTTTACTGAATTGGGCTAACTTTATTTTGTAGGATATACTTATTTTTGTTACCCAAGACTAACTCTTTTTTGTAGGAAAGAATGCTAGAAAAAGAGAAGTCCGAGTGCCCGGAGCTGGTCAGGGCAAACAGACCAGTGTCGCTCGGGCAGTGTCGCAGGCACCCGGGTCGTCCGGACGCTTGAAATTGGTCCAAGCACCTGGACCCGAAAACTTATCCCAAAGTTGAGTTACAACGCGACGACTGGCCAGCCCCACGTCAACGGTCTAGGCACCCAGAAGTGAATAAACTTCGTGGATAAAGTTTCGACGATAGATCGCCATGTCAGCATCGGTCCAAGCACCCGGAGAGGTTCCAGGCACCCAGAATGGGCTATATAAAGGCCTTCGGCTAGGAGCTTCAAAACAACAATCGTTACTACTTTCACTCTTGCGTGGTGCTCCAAAAAAGCTCATACGACGTTGTAAAACTCCTCTGACATGCCGATGATCAAGATCTTAATTTCTTTATTGTCGATAACATTCTTTTTAGTTCTTGTACCTAAATTTTGTAATCATTCAAACTATTAGTGGATTGCCCAACGAAAGCACTCGACGAGTGTGGGCCTTGGAGTAGGAGTTGTCGAAGACTCCGAACTAAGTAAAACTTGGTTTTGTTAGCATTGTCTTTTATTCTTCCGCTGCATACTTGTTTTAGTCATAATTTTTGAAAAAAAAATACTATTCACCCCTCCCCCTAGCGTATTTATAGTCCTATAAATACATATTCACTCGTAGACTTAGAGTCTTTTATGTCAAATATCCAACTTGCATCGCTATATCCTTCGATCACAGTAGGATATTTCGTATAGTATAGTCCATATTCATGAGTATACTTCAAGTACCTTAGTACTCTTGTTATCTCTTTTCAGTAATCAACATCGGGATTACTCATGTATCTACTCAGTTTATTTACTGCATAGTCCACGTCTGTTCATGTACAACTCATCAAGCATATCATACTTCCAATCACTCAAGAGTACTATATCTAAGAGATACTTTCACCTCAATTTTTTGATAGATGTTGACTCATATCTATCAGTGTTCATGCCAATGCAGTATCACCCTTAGTAAATTTCTCAAGAATTTTGTCCATGTAATGGAACTAAATAAGAACAAGTCCTTCTATTGTTCTAATACTTTTGATTCCTAGAATCACATTAGCTAGGCTCATGTCTTTCATGTCAAATCTTAAGTTCAACATATCTTTAGTGGATTTGATTATCTTATCATTACTCCTAATGATAAGTATGTCATCTACATATAGGTACAAGATGATGTAGTCATTCTCTATGACTTTCATATAGACACATTTATCACACTCATTAATTTTGAATCCACATTCCTTCATGGCATTGTCAAATTTCTCATGTCACTACTTTGGTGCTTGTTTTAAGCCGTATAACAACTTCACCAATCTACAAACCTTATTTTCCTGTCCTCATATAAAAAAACCCTTCAGATTGCTCTATGTAGATTTCCTCTTCGAAATCTCTATTTAGAAAGGTTATCTTTATATTCATCTGATATATTTCAAGATTTCATAGAGCGACTATAACCAACAATACTTTTATGGAAGTTTTTATCGACACTAGAGAATATGTATCAAAGTAATCAAGGGCGTCTCATTGTCGATATCCTTTGATTACCAATCTGGCATTGTACTTATCAATTGTGTCATCTGACTTTATTTTCTTCTTAAAAATCCACTTGCAACCTAATGGTTTATTTCCCTGAGGAAGATCCACAAGTTCCTAAGTGTGATTTTACAAGATAGATTCTATCTTAGATGCAATTGTCTCTCTCTAGTGAGGTCCATCATAAGAGCATCCTGCTTCTGAGTAATTTCGAGTCTCACTTTCCAACATAAAAGTGATAAAATCTAATCCGTAGGATTTTTCTACCCAAGCTCTTTTGCTCCGTCTGAGCTCAACTTTAACTGGTTCATCATTATCTTCTTCATTTTGTGTTTCACATGCTCATTTTGAGAAACTAGCATTCACTCGGGTCTTATACGGTAAACACATGCTCGAAGAATAAGTTATTTCTCGATTATATTATTGAGTTCTTGTGTATATCCGATATTTGTGACTCATACACAAAAAATTGATACACACTACTATTATGCACATATCCAATAAATATGCAATTAATAGTCTTTGGTCCTATCTTAATCCTTTTCGAATCAGGCACCAAAACTTTAGCAAGATACCCCCACATTCATAAATATTTATAGTACGGTTGTCTTCCATTCCATAACCCATAAGGGCTCTTATCTATTATCTTCCGGAACACCTTATTTAAAAGGTAATTAGCTGTTAACACAGTTTATCCCCACATGAACTCTGGCAGTCCAGAGCTCAATAGAAGAACATTCATCATCTTCTTTAAAGTGCGGTTCTTCCGCTCGGCAACACCATTTTGCTGAGACGTATATGGAGTTGTTGTTACGTGTCTGATCTTATGTTCAGCACACAACTCAGCAAACTGTGATATATATTCACCATCTCGGTCACTTCGAACCACCTTAATCTTTCTATTAAGTTGGTTTTCAACCTTATTTTTATAGAGAGCAAATTTCTCTATAACTTCATCCTTACTTTTGAGAAAATATACATAACAATATTTTGTGTTATTATCTACAAAAGTGATAAAGTATTTATTCCCACCATGTGTTGGTGTACCTTTGAGGTCGCACACATCGGTGTAAATTAGCCCGAGTGGTTCGTTGCTTCTTTCAACATGTTGAAAGGACAACCTTGTCATTTTTGATTCAACACAAATCTCACACTTGTATTTTGGATCAAGGTAGAATGTAGGTATGCTTTGTATGTTTATTAATCTATGCAATACAAAGTAGTTAACATGTCTTAATCTATCATGTCACAAATTGTTAGTGCAGTCAGCACCAATGATCAAACCTGAATTTTGATAAATGACAAATAGGTTAAAATTAGATATATTATCATCCAACCTTGCTACCGAGCGTGCAGGGTTGACTAACCCCAGTCAAGATGTTCAATTCCTAATTGGTTGAAGACTGGATGTGTGTTTTCGACAAGTCAGGATGTTCTATTCCTGACAAGTTGAAGTCCAGATGTAGGGTTTTGGCTGAAGGCACTGGAATTCTGTTCTGTTTCAATTTTCCTGTAAAAAAAATTATACAAGAACAGAGCTCTTTCTAGCAACCTGCATGTTCGATCAAAGATGTGTTCGATCAATCAAGCAAGTTCTTGAATGATCAAAGCACACCTTGATCGAAGTACAAGATCGCTGACCTCTTGTGTTGGTATTCAAGATCGATACAAAGAAGACTAAACTAATTATGCAGCAGAATTAAAAAACTAGTTGTACCTTTCCTTTGTAGCTAAAGACCTCTTGATCTTCTGCTGTATTCCTCTCCTCTTCTTGGATGTCGTGTGGGTGACGATCTACCAAGACAAAACCACCCTCCTTCTCTTCTTGGTTTCCAAACCACTGGCTACAAAAGGAGGCTCTAGGATGGGGCATCTTCTAATCTTCTTCCTTCTCTTCTTCTTCCTCTTCTTCAAGCCGCCGACCACCAAGAATTCCAAGCAAGAGAAGGGGTGCCGGCCACAAGCAAGGGAGAGAAGGGAGGGGCGCCAACCCTAGGTGGAGAAGGGGCGCCGACCACAAGGAGAGAAGGGGCTTATGGAAAATTAGGAAATTAGGTTTTAGGGGGCACCACCTACTCCTTTTTATAACCTTTGCCGTCAGTTACAAAGAAAGAAAATTAACAAAATTCTATTTAGAAAAAATCTCCTTTTCTATAACCAAGTTAAATCAAATTAAGTTAAACCAAATCAAGTTAAGTTAAACCAAATCAAGTTAAACCAAACTAAGTTAAACCAAGTTAAGTTAAACCAAACCAAGTTAAACCAAACTAAGTTAAACCAAACCAAGTTATGGATGGATGGATGTGAGACTTTATATAGAGGCTACAATAGGGACCTAGAAGAGAAATTGGTTTAGGCCTCCTGATGGGCTTGGGCTTCTTGTGTTCGGCCCGAACACCCAACTCAAGTCCATCAATAATAACTCATACCACTAAAGGGTCATTATTGAACTACCGCACCAATCCCATATTATAATATGGGCTCCTTCTTATCATGAGTGCGTTAATCTTCCTATCACTACAAGAATTTTTGCATTCAACAACACCCAATAGACAACGCTTTTTAATAAAAACGTTGTCGTTCTTTGTTTTACAACGCTTTTAGTGAAAAGCGTTGTCTATGGTATTTACTTTTTACTAAAGACAACGGTTTTTAATGAAGTGTTGTCTTTAGTGTTGTTGTTTATGGTCAAAGACAACATTTTTTTAAAAAACGTTTTTTAAAGTGTTGTGTATGTTTCCCCTAAACTCACTTTAAAAAAATTCGCAGCCCTCGCTTTGCTAAACTCTAAACCCTCAACGCGCGCGCGCCTTCTCCTCACCACTCCTCTCCACGAGTTCTCCTCTCCACTCCTCTCCACGAGTGCCTTCTCCTCTCCTTCTCCTCTCCACGAGCGCCTTCTCCTCTCCACGAGTGCCTTCTCCTCTCCACTCCTCTCCACGAGCGCCTTCTCCTCTCCACGAGCGCCTTCTCCTCTCCTTGCCGCGTGATCTCCTCTGAACCCTAATCTCGACCCAAACTCCTCACGCCGGCCCAACTCCTCCAAGTCGACCCAAACCCTCAGTCTCTTCCGCTTCCTCCTCTTTCTCCCTCTCCTCCGCCTCCCCCTTCTCCTTCGCTCCCACCGCCGCTGGCGCCGCCTCATCTTCCGCCACTGGTTTCTCCCTAGGCGCTTCTTCCTCCGCCGGTTCCTCCCCATCTCTCTTCGGCCTCTCAACCTTTGGCTCCTCATCGGCCGCATCCTCAGCCTTTTCTACCTCCAGTCTTTTCTCGACGTCTGCTCCATCTTCCGCCGCTTCTACCTTCAGTCTTTTCCCGCCATCTGCTCCATCCTCCGCCTCTACTACCTCTAGTCTTTTCTCGCCATCTGCTCCATCCTCCGCCTCTACTACCCCCGGTCTCTTTTCCTCGCAGGCGGTCTCTTCTCCCAAACCCATCCCTTTTCCCTCAGCATCCGCCGCACCTTCCGCTTCCTCAAGCCCTAATTTTGGTTTTGGATTGGGGGCTTCGACTCCCAACTTCGGCTTCGGTTCGTCTTCCACTGCTGCCTCTCCGTTGTTTGGTACTTCCGCTTCCCCTCCGGCGCCGGCCTTGTCCTCGGCTCAGACACTGTTTGCTTCGTCAGCTAGTGCCGCACCTTCGGTGCCTTCGTTTGCTACGTCCTCATCTCCCCCCGCCTTTTCTGTGCCGACGACGTCTGCTCCAGCTCCATCCTTCGTATCCCCGTTTCCTGCCTCCTCCTCTGCGTCCCCTCTATTCTCTTCTTCTGCTACCGCTACCTCCTCTCCTGCCATCACCAGCATTTCGACCTCTCCTTTCTCCTTTGGAAGTGGCAGTTCCTTTGCTCCGAGTTCGTTCGATGCCGTGTCGTCTGGTAGTACTACTTCTGTTTTGTGAATGATGATGTTTTAATTTGTGACAACCATCCATCTGGATTATTGGTGTTATCTGATCGTTAACTTGACGTCGCTCTCTGTGTTTAACCTTGTTGTAATTGATTTTTTGTTAGGATATGTCAGTGGTTGGTGTTCCAGACTGCTTGCTCGACTAAGGTTACTCGTCGCTTTGGAATTGCTATGGCCACTTGGGTAGAGAAGGTCGGGGCTCAAGGGGCCTCTGTTGTTGTGAAGGGTGTTTGCTACGACAATCCGATTGGGTTCACTCGGGCTGTAGGATTTCCAGGGTCTTATTTACACAGTTGCTAAGATCATGAATCGTTAGTGCGGCGGCTGGTTAATAATTTACTGGTTAACCAACTAAGCTCTGTATAAGATTTAACTGTACCTGGGCTATTCAAATAAACTATCTCAATATCGACGAATATTAGCGTTAGAAGAAAGGAACAAAGCTTAAATGCTGTTTAGCAGCAGTTTAGTAATTTAGAGATTGATCATATGGAAACTAATCCAATTCAGAAATGTTCATATATACAAAAAAAGAGTAAAGTAATTAAGCAGTCGCCGGAACTTTCTTGGGCCACAGCGAACGATATCAAAGAAAAGGTTGGAGGTTAAATATATTTGCATTAACAAAAAAAAAACACTTTTCTTTGTCAATTTGTGTTGAATTTAGGCCATTAAACGAAAGTATTTTCTTCAACTATATATGATATACAAATTAAAAGTTGATATTACTTATTCCAAACAGTCTGGTAGTATGGTTTCATGGTAAATTACTTCTCCTTTGAAAGTATGATGATGTTTTGTGAATGATGATGTTTTGGAAAAATTGTCACTTAGGTGAAAGGATGTTTTCTGGATTAATATGCAAGTACAAAGCACTGTATTATATGTTATTCTGTAAAGTTCTGTCCGTGTAAATTATCTAGTTTCTTTATCTAGCTTTTGTTCCACTATTGGGTTTGTTTTTCTAATAATTACTCGTGCAGCAAGAAGCTGTAGATCTTATAATCAGGTAAAGTAGAAAAAGTTAACTACTTCATTATGCTTTCATCTTAGTATTTGTATATTTGATTTGTCTTCTTTGAACCAGCTTCAAGTCAAAAAGCCAGATCCTCTAGATAGCTGTTAAAAATAAGGTATTATTTGGTTTGTCAGTGATCTTAATATTTGGTAATATTTGGTCTTTGATGCTCACGACAGAGTTCCAACGCTGCATGATTACCTTGTTCAAGCAGATTGCTCGCTGCCTCAGTAGCTCGCATTTTCAGAGTTCCACAGCTCTTCTTTCTTATGATGATCTTGTTCTTGCAGATTTGTGTTTCCTCTGTGGACCCTTTGGCATTTCCTTCTGCAGTGGAAGCAGGTGCCCAAATGGTTAGGATGCGATGAACTTGACTGGTTTCGATCGGATTGTCTGTCATACCAAACATTAAAATCCTTGTGCTAAATGCAGGTGGAAATTGGAAATTATGATTCTTTCTACGAGATGGGAATTCAGTTTTCCCCTGAACAGGTATATGAATCATGATCGTACTTTTCCTTGCAGTTCCTCGAGTATTTTCAGCTATTTCTATCTCGTCACTATTCTGTGGTGCCATTGTCAGATTCTAAAGCTCACTAGAGAAACTAGAAGGATTCTTCCATCCATTACACTGTCTGTAACCGTGCCACACATGCTTAGTCTCCCTGATCAGGTAGCTCATTTATTTCCTCGTAAACTGAGATTTGTCACTAACACAATCTCTCGTTGTTTTTTGTTCAATTTAAAAAGGTGAAGCTAGCAGAGTTGCTGGAACAGGAAGGTGCTGATATAATCCAAACTGAAGGAGGGAAATACTCAAGTCCATCAAAACCTGGTGTCCTTGGTTTGATCGAGAAGGTAACAACAGTACGAATAAGAAATCTTAGCACACTTGTGATGAAAAATGTGATATTTTTCCTCTTTAAAATGTAGGCCACACCAACGCTAGCAGCTGCATACTCCATTTCCCGAGCAGTTCAGATTCCAGTTATGTGCTCATCTGGATTAAGCGATGTCACTGCACCTATGGCTTTAACAGCAGGAGCAGCTGGTGTGGTATGCGTTCTTTTGCTTTCTAATCTAATCATTATCTGCTACTAGTGAAAGAAATATAGACTCTTTCAGATTCTCTTGTGTTCTTGATTATCTGCTACTACTTCATTGTCAGAAGTAGTTGAACACTAACACTTGGACGCCAACATTTTTGAGTTGGCGCCTAGATTTGACCATCTAACAGACACGGCTAAAGGATCAACTTCTATGAACACCCTTAATAACTTATACAAATATTTGTGAACAATTAGGTTGGTGGCTATCATTTATCCTCCCTTTTTGTTGTTTTTTCCATGTACCCAATGCAGCTTTCATTTCAAAGGTTCCAAGCTGATGAACAAGGATGGGTGGACACAATCAAGTTAGTGCGATTTGGAGGAGCTGTCAGGATTAGTACCATGGATTGGCTTGGGCAATCTCAATATTTGCGTCAAACTGTCTTCTGGCCTTCCCTATCATCTGCAGTATCTGAGGTATACTATGCACATTTACCGTGAATTTTCCTTATTGAGCTTGGGCTAGTGACGGTTACGAATGTATTTTATTTCAAGAACCGTATAAGCAAGTGTTCGTGCATCTAGTTTTATAACAATGCACTTCGTATCTTTGATCTAAAAGCTTCAAACACGTCATCTTCTCCAAGCCTGCCCTGGTCAACATGCTAGTCCCCTACTGGAGTCATTTCCTCGATGGCACGGATGAATACCTGAAATCCATCCTCTACTCCACCATTCTTTGCCACTCCTCAAGCCGAAACAACTGCAAAGGTAGAGTCAACATCAAGTATTACATTGTGCCTGGCTACAAGAAGACCGGGGCCGCAAAATCCAATAAAGACAGGTCAAACATCAAGTAGCATTTTGTAACTTATTCCTCTTAGGTTATATGCTTGGTTAATATATATGCTTAGAACTTGTAAAGACAGGTCAAACATTAATATGCTTGGTTAATATATCCATCTACAGCACTCCTTTTCTACTCCCCTGCTTTGTTCCTTTCTGTTTGATCTTTTGTCTACTTCTCTAACCGGGCTTCTAGCTACCCCTTTTGTGTTTCTGGTTTCTCTCTTTTGAATCTTTATGGACAGATCGAGCAGAATATTCGTGCTTGGCAGTGTAGATCGAACTGCATATGCGAAAGGCATCAGAATCAAGGAAGGGAGCGGAGGGTTTCCCAAAGTTCCTTTGATTTCTCCAATTCTCCTCATGGCAGGTTTATCAATCTGCCCCTTTCTCTTCTACTTGTTCCGTAATTTCTGTGTAAAAGGTTTAATGAATTATTTCCGATTTTTTAAGATTTAAATTTTATGTTGTATATATATCACAATATCACACGAGGCTTAATGATCACAATTTTTTTTTGAAAGCAACGGATAGGGAGATCCACCGGTAATATGTATCCTACTATATATCCAGTTATGAATTGATCATTGCTTTTGTAATGTGTTCCTCCTCAGTTTATTGAAAATTGAAATTGCCGTCTATGGGTGAATTATGTATGTCGACGAGCTTATATATCGCATGGTTATTGTGCAATGCCACAGAGATTTATCTCTTTGGAGCCTGCATCACTTCTTTGAAGCTTCTGAATGGTAAGGACCTGCTCTTTGTTCAATCTGATATGTTGTGTTTTTAATGGACATAAACAGATCAGGTTCTGATAGTTCTTGTTCATTGTTATCTCTTCACATCTTTTATAATTTCTTTCTGATGTAGCTCAGCATCTAAATTTCAGGGATTAGCACAGAACTAATGCCAATTTTTTTATTTTGATGCAGTGTTTAAAGAGCTTGAGTAGAAGTTGGCCCTAAAGAAAACTTGTCAGTTACGATATAAACACACTTACGGTATGAATTACATGTATATATAACATTGACATATTATTTAGTACGAGATTTACATGTATGAAAGTTTTCATACAAAATTTCTTGATTGCCTACAACCCCAGGTGTGCTGATGACAAGTTGAAGAAGATGGCTCTAAGAGTGATAGTTGAAAGCCTTTCAGAAGAAGAGATTGCTGGACTTAAAGAAGCAATTCCATGCGATGGACACCAACAACAGCGGTTAGTCAATGATGAGGTTTTGTAAAACTTGTGTGTTTGAAAAATTATTGTCATGAAGTTAAGGATAACTTGTATGATACAAATTTAATTTGTGGATCAATATGTATACATTTTGTTTGTATAATATAAAGTTTTATTTATTTGTTAAATAGTCTTATTATAAAAATGATTGTGGTTGTGGATATTCAATTATATGTAAATTTTGAGTATTTTTATAATTTTGCTATTTAATTAAGAAAAACACTATTTTTTATAAATTTAAAAAGACAACGTTTTTAAGTAATAAAAGACAACGCTTAAAAAACAATGTCTTTGAGACCAACCACAACGCTTTTAAAGCGTTGTCTTTGATATGTGCATTTTTACAACAGCATCTTTAACAACGCTTTTTAAGAACGAATAGACAACGCTTAAAAAGCGTTGTCTTTGTGACCAACCACAACGCTTTTAAAGCGTTGTCTTTGATATGTGCATTTTTACAACAGCATCTATAACAACGCTTTTTAAGAACGAAAAGACAACGCTTAAAAAGCGTTGTCTTTGTGACCAACCACAACGCTTTTAAAGCGTTGTCTTTGATATGACTTTCTACAACACCATCTACAACATCACTTTTTAAGTACATACGACAACGCCAAAAAAGCGTTGTTGTTTAGCTTTTTTCTTGTAGTGTATGTTTAAGATATCGTATGTCCGTTAATTAAATGAGATACTGACAACTTAATTAATTAACATCTGATTCCTAGAGTAGTACCACTCAACTTTATTATCATGTCGGACTAAGTCCACCTACAGGATTTACATGATAATCCTTATGAGCTCCTCAAGGGGATATCATCAACCTAAATAATTAGGACACAGATTCCTTCTATAATCAGCAACACACCATATAAATAGTACTATCTCCCAACTCATTGGGCCTATTGATTTAACGAATAAATTTCACTCATTAAAAAGTTAAAGAAATAAATACTAAGTATACATGCTTGCTATTATATAGGGATTAAGAGGACGCACATCCATAATAACAGAGGTTCTGTTCTTTTATGTAGTTAGTATAAATCGAACAACCTCAAACGGTCCTGCTCAATACACATATAGTGTGTTAGTGTAATTTTATAGTCAAGACAAACTAATATCAAATTACACTACAACCGTTCCAATAGTTTATCCCAATCCATCTTGGTTGTGAGCTACTATTTATAATTTATAAGGAACCAATAACATGATCTTCTGTATGGCACCACACACCATGTTATCTACAATATAAATTAAATAGACAACTGCATTGACATATATATAAAATGCAAACATTTGACCAAAGTGATTCTCATTTCAAAATATTTCAAAACAGATATTCATACAAAAGTTAGGCTTATAGTATACATCCCAACACTAGCAAGGGTTGGGATGTGTGATTCCCGATTGGAGAAGACCAGATGTGTAATTCTGGTAGGTCAAGATGTGAAATTCCCAATTGGAGAAGACCGGATGTGCGATTCTGGTAGGTCGGAATGTTTGATTCCCGAAGTCCGGATGTGTGATTTTGGAGGTAACTCTTCACCTGGTAAGTAGAAGTAAGTCACTGGAGGAGAGTGACTAAGTGAGGGTGTGCCCCCATTCGAAGGGATAGTAGGCGTTGGTCTAATTTATGTCAATTTCGGAAACCTAAATTGAGATCCTGAGTAGATCTTTGTCTCAGGAAGATAGAATCTAATTACTCCTTCTTATTATTATTGTGCAAACATTGTCTTACAAGTTATTAGACTAACACTTTTTGCAGGGCAAAAGAAGCACAAAGGGCTTCGAGTGAATAGTACCCAAAACGCCTTCCATGGTATGAAAGGTGCCTTCGTACTGTTCATGGAAGGCGCCTTCAGTGCCATGGAAGGCGCCTTCCGCAGGATAAAATTCAGACTTTGTCGTAAATAAGGAGAAAGAAGTTTGGGATCAAACTTTGTAGGTTGAAGACGCCTTAGCTTCAAGGGTATGGAAGGTGCCATCCACACCCTTTATAAGGGTATCTTGACCAAGCTTCAAGTAACAACTTCCATACAAGCTTCTATGCGTCTAACTCACTTTTTGACTGCTCTGGCTTGCTGTTGCTACCCTACTATGACTCTATTACATCCAACTGCCACCGAGAAGCCGGCCAAACACCGAGCTCGAGCCGACCAACTATAAACAAGTGTTTGGTAAAAAGTTAATTACTGTATTTACTTTCTGCAAACGGGAAGTGTAGCATGTTACACTTCTCTGACTTTCTTTGTATTCGATTACTCTTCCAGCAGTTCCATAAGAGGATTTAGTGGATTACCTGTCGATAGGTCTGTAGGACCTGGGTCTTAGAGTAGGAGTCGCCAAAGGCTCCGAACTAACTAAATCTTTGTGTTCATGTATTTTTTTGTTTCTATCTATTTCTTTTTCCGCTTTGTACTCTTGTTTTAAAATGAAAAAATTAAGTTTTGCAAAATCACATGATTCACCCCTCCCCCTTCTCATGTGCATCTCGGTCCAACACAAACATGAAGACTCAAACATATAAGTGGAAGAGCTTTCATCTTTATTTATCTTAGACCTAATGGTCATTATATTGAGCTTGAATAATCCATCAAATACATAGCCCCTTCCTACAAACATTCCATTTTTAGATAGTACAACTCTATCTGACTCAAAAATAATGTGAAAGTCATGCTTGATTACTAGTGATCCAGACACTAGATTCTTCTTAATCTCCGGAATATACAACACATTGTTCAGAGTAATGTCCTTGCCCAAGGTCATCTTCAGCACCACTTTCCTTGGCTCATGATCTCCGAGGTTGCTAAGTTCCACATGAACAACTTGTCTCCATTGACTTCTTTAAAGTTATGGAGCAGCTCCTTATTGCAACAGACATGTCTAGTGGCTCCAGTATCAATCCACCATTGTCGCGGGTTTGAACTTACCAAATTCAATTCGGAGACAACAGCGCAGAGGTCGTCCATTTCTAGTCCCTCGTTCAAGTTGGCCTCCTGCTTTTTTTTCGACTTTCTGCATTCTGAAGATTTATGATCAGCTCGACCACAATTGAAGTATTTCCTAGAGAATTTCTTAATGCCTCCTCTGGGTCTCATCTTGGAAGTCTTTGGGTTTTTTCTCTTCAAGTTTTGACCGTGCTCAACCACGTTGGCTTTCATAATAGCCTGAGAGAATAGCTTTCTCTCTGAATTCTTGTTGTCTTCTTCGATGTGAAGTCTAACAATGAGTTCTTCCACATTCATCTCCTTCCGCTTGTGCTTCAGGTAGTTCTTGAAGTCCTTCCCGCCTGGAGGCAGCTTCTCAATGATAGCGGTCACTTGGAAGGTTTCACTCAAAATCATCCCTTTTGAGTGGATCTCGTGCAAGATCACCTGAACCTCCTAGACTTGGTTGATCACCGTCTTAGAGTCAACCATCTTATAGTCTAGGAATTGACCCACGATGAACTTCTTGACCCCTGTATCCTCCGTCTTGTACTTCTTGTCCAGGGACTCTCACAGCTCCTTAGTCGTTCTCTTCATGTTATACACAGGATACAATGAGTTGGCAAGGTAGTTGAGGATGTAGTTTCTGAAAAGAAACTCAGAATGAGTCCATGCCTCCACTGCACTAATAGTCTGTGCATCATCATTCTTAGCACGCTTGGGAGGGTCATCGGTCAATAACCAAGCTAAATTGAGCATGGTCAAGTAGAAGAGCATCTTCTGCTGCCACCTCTTGAAGTTCAATCCACTGAACTTTTCTGGTTTTTCCCCGTGATTGATTGACACAGTTCCAATCAGGACAGAGGGGGCATTCATGTGTTGAGTTTGTTACACTCAACACTTTATTATGTGGTCATCTCAACAAAATCAAACTTTGTTTCAAGATTGTTAGACAATCTGTTGCCAAAGATATTGGGGAATTAGTAGAATTTAAATACATCAAATTAAATTCAATTTATCTGTCGAGATGACCTGAGCTGATAATCTCAAGCTGCCAGCGGGACTGGTTCTGCCAAGCTTCCGGTGGTCTGAATCGCAGAGTTGATGCAGTGCGTAGCAAAATCAGAAAATGAATTCGTTGAGGAAAATGCCAAGGCCTGTGCTCAACACAGTTTCCTTGAAACAGATTCGTCCCACCTTCGGTTGTGCTTCGAGGTTCTCTCGGGTTATCTGTTTCCCAGGATACAATGGTAGAACTATGCACACAACCAAGCACTAGTTGTACGTGGTAAACTGGGAATGCACCTGAGTACTATCACGTGTAGTTCAGCCGATAGGATACACGAATGAGAGAAAAGAATCGGGGAACAAAGGTAAAGGAATTATTTTGCTTTCGCTTTCACTTCTCTTTATGCTCAAGATCTAGCCTTCTTATATAGGAGCTCTCATCTTACCTGCAATAAATGATCAAATTATGGTCATTTAATGCTAGGTTTAATGTCGTCATTACTGGATTTAATTTCTTCATTAATGTCAAGACATTACTGAATCATTATTAATGAGTTTAATATTACCATTAATGCTGAGACGTTACGAAATCACCATTAATGAGTTTAATGACGCCATTAATGTTGAGACGCTATAGAATCGTCATTAATTTCATATTAATGCTTCCGTTACACTCTTAAATAGATAGCAAAAGAATATTCGAAAAAACGTTGGTTCATTTTTTTTAGGCAAATCTTGCCTCGACCGATCCGGCATTCGACATGCGCAAGTCATACTCGCACACAAATCAACCTTAGTTCAATAGAATCCAGATCCTGGATTTGCACTCATCCCTGCTCATCCACGCGTGAGAGAATCTCTCCTCATACATATGTTTACAATATCAATGAATGTACGATAATTTAAACCAACAATAAAGTCAAGAGACTTCTAACGCAAAATTAAAAACTCATCCATAATAAAAATTCTTATCTCTACTTCTTTATTTTATTCACGTCACCTCTTTATTTCATTCACATTTCTAAAAAAAAGTTGTTAATGTTTAAAAGTAGAGAAATAATCAATAGAAATTTTGGAGAAATGAAAATTTTCAAGACCAACAAACAAGAGGCCAAAATGAAAACCAAAAATTGCGCTGGGCGTCGATCGAATACGCGACCATTTGACCCCGTTGATGTTTTTCCATTAGAAATTCATAATTTCGAGTTAAGAACTTTTTTCTATGAGTTAGCTCTGTGACTCGACTGCACACTAAGACATGTTTTAGAAGATTGGATGTATAATTACATATTGTGGAGAATAATTTCTAGTGCTATGTTGAAACTTATTCATTACTAACTCAATGCTTTCCATGCTTGATCTTTCTGTGGTGGTGGTGATGACTACCGTCATGATGGTGGCCGTGAGATAGAAAGTGATGAGCTCTGGAAGCAGGCACCACCATCAGCAACAAAAACTCCCCCAGCATTGTTGTGTATGCTGGCGGGGATGGAATATAAAGAGCGTCCTTTGCTTTAGGAATTTTCCAGGAAGAAGAAGGCCCACCGCCCACGTGAGGGAGACGTGTCAGCGCCGCGGGTGGTTGCAGTGGGCCCATGGTGTGCCTCATATACTTATGGCATCCACAGTGGTTAGAACCCACTGTGAGCTCCTTCGTTGCCACGTGCCACATCAAAAGTTAAAAACCTCATACCTCTTTCCACTATAAAAAACCTCTCAACAACTTCTTCATGGGTCCCACACTTTTCATTATATATATTTCATTATCTCTTCTTCGTATTTACATTTTATATAATTAAATTTTAATAAAATTTAAATTCATAAATTACTAACATCAAATAACTTTCATAATTAAAAAAATTATATAAAATATCACAATACATATATCGCAATTAATAAATTATTTTTTCACTGATTACAATTATAGCGTGCCCAGATATACTCAACTAAGTCGGCTCGAAGTTGATGATGTAGTTGATTATCACGTAGCTCGTAATTTCTGTGGATGTATGCTTGGAATTCTTGAGTGGAGCCTTGAAATATTTGTGATTGAGAATCTCCTTCATTGTCTGACCAATTGACTACTGCGTCTCCCTCATTCTCAATAATCATGTTGTGCAAAATAATACAGGTATACATGATGTCCTTCAAATTATCTTTGTACCAAAATCGTCCTGGACCTTTTATCATTGCACATCGTGATTGGAGCACCCAAAATGGCCTTTCGACATCCTTTCTCGTGGCCTCCTGTCATTCCTTAAATATTTTTCTTTTGGGATCCTGGGGACATGGAAAGCTCTTGACGAAAGTAGCCTATTCTGGATAGATCCCATTGGTCGGATAGTATCCTTTTGTATATTGTGTATTATTAATCGTAAAATTAACCTCGGGTGAATTCCCTTGTAAGATGTCGTTGAATAACGGTGATTCGTTAAGCACATTGATATCATTACGTGACCCTGCAATCCCAAAAAAGGCATGTCATATCCACAAGTCCGAAGATGCAACTGCTTCGAGCACAATTGTTGGGGCGTCATGATCTCCTCGAGTAAAGTTGCCTTTCCAAGCGACGGGGCAATTTTTCCATTGCCAATACATACAATCAAGACTGCCCAACATGCCAAGGAAACCATGTCTCTGCTCATGCATTTCAAGCAAGTGTTGGATATCAGCAGCATTAGGTCTTCTTAAATATTAGGCCCCGAACACTTCAATTACACATCGACAAAAGTTGAATAAACATTGGATGACAGTTGTTTCAACAATCCGTAGATACTCATCATAATGATCAGCAGGGACTCCATACGCCAAATGACGAATAGCCGCTGTGCATTTCTGAAGTGGTGACAAACCTTTTTTCCCCGCTGCATAGACCTTCCATTGAAAATATTCGGAATGATTTTTCACGGCATCAACTATACGAAGGAATAACTCTTTTTTCATTCAAAATCGACGTCGAAATATGTCATCAGGATATACCGGATCATCAGAAAAGTAATCATTGAAAAGACAAGCATGTCCAACTTCACGATCCCGATTCAAATACCTTCTCCTCTGTATTCTACCGGAAGAACTTTGAGCTCTTTGATGTACCGTTTGTCGCTGCTCATAAGTTAGAGCATTCTTCGTTCATCTATATCTTCCGCCAATTCATTTCTCCAGAATTCATGGAGCATAGATCGATCTGGATTTTGAGTCATTTGAAATAATTCAAGATATTTTTGTGGTTGAAAAATATAGAGAGTTGAGGAAAGAAATCGAAAGCAAAGATAACAAGGAGATGAATGAAAAATATGAAATCGATCATGTATTTATAAAAACAAGTTAAATTAAAAAAACAAAGTTAATCGTTGAACAACGGCTAAAATAGCCGTTGTTCAACGACATAGCATACAAAGATTATGATTCTGGCCATTATTTTTTATTTTTTATAATTATTAAAAAAAATTAAAAAACACGACGAAGCGGCTCTGTAACTACGGACCGCTTCGTCCTGTGGAGTGAAAAACCTCCCTCCCACTATGGGAGGGAGGTTTCTCCCTCATGACACGTCACAGTGGGAGCTAGCTCCGAACTGTGGATGCTCTTAGCCCACGTGAGCTCCCTCATGGGTTGTTGCATGCAGTAGGGATCCTCTGGTCCACAAATTGCGGACCAGGGGATGGTCCACTGCATAAGGACCCTTGATTTAGATGAACCCCATCTTTAAATAGGTGGGGTCCATCCAAATCAAAGATCTAAAAAAGTGGACCATCCTCTGGTCCACAATTTGTGGACCAGAGGATCCGTGCTCCGTTGCATGGCACATTGCTTGAGTCGTATAGACTTCGTAAGGAAAAAGAATTAAAACCAAAAAGTGCGATGAGGGTGGATCGAACACGCGACCTTCACTCTCCCAACTGAGCTATCCGCGCTGTTAATTTTTATTAGAAATTAATAATTTCAATTAAATAAGTTTTCTTTGAGTCACTTGACTCAACTCTGCACAGCTAAAACAGAGTTTAGAAGATTGGGTGTGTATTTACTCTGCTGAAACATGTTCATTTACAATATTCACGTATCAATGGAACAACGATGCATTTTCATGTTTGGTCCGGTAATGACAAGAACCCCCCCCCCCCCCCTCGCCGAAGGAGAGTCAAAGTCGTGAAGACCGGATGACGTGGAGGGCACGACCGAGCAACTGCATATGCCCGAGCAGGATGCATACATCCGAGTAGGTTACATACACCTGAGCAGGCTACATACGGTCGAGCGGGCTACATAATGCACCCGAGCGGGCGTGCCCTCATCTTGGCGAGATCTGTATGGTTAAGGCCCAAAAGCATCTGGGTAAGGCGCCACTAAGGCGTTGCTCGGAAATAGTAAAGACATGTCGGGTCCTTAGGGCTAAGTACGGGGCAAGTGTTTTAACTAGTCCCCGGCTGGTTACCTACTGCTCAGGTTATCTAAGCTCAGGCAGTTTAGTCTCTACGTATGGCCCTGGCGCCTACCCCGTATAATTTTTGGTCGGGAAAAGATAGGTCTGGTCCTCAAGGTTGAGTCCAAGATAGGTGTTTTAACTAGTTCCCGACCGGCAACCAGACCACAGAGAGTGCCTGATAGGCAAAAGGTCACCAAAGGCACTACTCGTCTAGTCAGATTTACAATCTCCTTCGACTAGACTTGAGGAGAAGGCTTGTGATGCGGTGATAAAGGAGGACCTACTAAGTGCGGATCAAAGGACGGAGACAGAGGCCAACGTGGAGGTCAAAGTTAAGGAGGTCAACGCTAGAGAATCGGTAAGCACGCCCTGAAGGGGCCCGAGTCGGTCTCTACTACAATAGTCGATCTGGAATGAGGCTCCCAACCGGCAATGATCTAGCCGGAGCGGGTCTCTACTGCAATGGCTGATCGGGAATGAGGCGCCCGACCGGCCATAATCTAGTCTAAGCAAAAGGCTCGTGTAGCCAAGATCATTCGGCTATCCCCCTCGGCCGAGCGACTATCTCGCTCGGCCCAGCAGTTATCCCCCTCGGTCGAGCGACTATCTCACTCGGCCGAGCGACTATCTCGCTCGGCCGAGCAAAGAGATAACTAACTTATCCCTCAATATCATTTTGGGATATAGTATCGCTGACACCAAACATGATGGCGAATCATACGACAGAAGGTTCTACCGTCACGTTAAGTATATGCCCCTCCCATTAAGATAAGGTGTCAGAGACGCTTTGCTGACATGTCCTTTCATAGGACAAGTATGGAAACAAACAGGCACCTTAGGACATGTGCTCGCATGTCTCTGCGGCTCCATACGCCTGGGATGCGTGCTGACACGTCATCACAACTCTATATAAAGGGGAGGTCCAACCACCGAAGGAGGTACGCGGGCACACTTATTCTATTATTTAGAGCTCTTGTCTACTGTTCGTGTTCCTCTTTACTGCAGCCGAAAAATTGACTTGAGCATCGAAGAGTTAATACTGAGAACCTCTTCCCAACTCGACACTGATATTCCCTGTGCTGGCAAGACTAGCGAGAAATCTTTACTGAACCATCTTAGATTTTGGACATGAACATTGTTCTTCTAGAATGTGCTATTAATTTGAATGCAGCAGTTATTTTGTTTCATATCACGCAATAGAACCATGAACAGATCAGTAAATGCAAACAAAAGAGAAGCAGCAATTCACATAAACTAGGGAAACATGCCGTGCAATGCTTGAACTTTAACCGTGGCCGTGGCCGTGGCCGTAGCCGTAGCCGTAGCCGTGGCCGTGATGCAACATGCCAAGAAGACGGTTGAAGCAGATGATTGCCCGTGCGGAGCTTGACCTCTCCTCAATATAAGCAGAGGAAGCCTAACGAGGAGGGGGCATCGAAACATTGAATAAGAGCACTGTGAGCACTAATGGGTCAAGGCTGTGATTTGACTCGATCAAATAATGTTATTCTTTCTTTTGATTTATCTCAAGTCCTTCCCCTAACGGAAGACACTCGGCTCCATAGCTTATTAAAATCCTTCTTCCGTCAGAAGACGCTCTTTCTAGTAGCTTGTCAAAGCCCTTCCTTTCTGGAAGAACTCATTTTCCAATTCAAACCCTTCTCTTGAGGGCGATATCGTTCTTCAACATTGTGCCGACTTAAACATCGGAGGAATAAAACCCGAGACACCAGCCCTCTCACAGGGGTTGACCTTGCAAATCGGATAGATGGCTTGGGTGCGACCGATTGCAGGCAAAGTTTCACAAAAAGCAACCGGTTCTATTAGTGCGAACTTGAACTAAATGGTGCGGCAAATAAACAAGACTTAAGGCAAAAAGGGAGATTAGACCGCTTTACTCAAATTCACTGAACTTTTGTTTCACACGCGCAAATCTTTATTTTCCAAAATGAGTTGTTAATGTTTAAAAGTTGAGGAATAATCAATAGAAATTTTGGAGAAACGAAAAAAAAAGAGAGGCTAAAATCAAAACCAAAAATTGCGCTGGCCGTGGATCGAATACGCGAACATTTTACCCCGCTGATGTTTTTCCCACAGCACACTAAGACGGGTTTTAGAAGATCGGATGCCAAATTACATATTGTGTAGAATAAATGCTAGTCTGCTCTGTTAAAACTTGTTCATTACTAACTCAATGCTTTCCATGACGACTATCGTCATGATGGTGGCAGTGAGATAGAAATTGATGAGCTCTTGAAGCAGCAGCACCACCACCACCAGCAAAAGTTGCAGCTCGCTCCCCCAGCAGAGTCGTATGCTGGCGGCGGTGGAATATAAAGAGCGTGCTCTGCTTTAGGAATTTTCCTGGAAGAAGAAGGCCCACCTCCAACGTGAGCGAGAAGAGTCAGCGCCGCGGGTCGTTGCAAGGGGCCCATGGCGTGCGTCATAGACTTAGCCCACGTGAGCGAGGCCGCGGATCGTTGCATGGCCCATTGCTTGAGTCATATACTTCTTAAGGAAAAAGTATTAAACCTCACAAATGCGGTGAGCGTGGATCGAACACGCGACCTTCAGATCTTCAGTCTGACGCTCTCCCAACTGAGCTATCCCCGCTCTTATTTTTGTTGTATTTTAATAAATAAAATCTCATATAAACTCTGTTTTTCTCCCATTAATGTCATGCGTTTAAAGCCATGGTGGGTTCATCGAACACGTTGTCTCGTTATCTAAGCTTGGACCAAATCGTAATTAAAGAGGTAGATCAGCGAAATTTCCATTTTAGAGTTTGAACTAACAATGTTAATAATGAAGGTTTAAAATATAAGAATTTTAAAGGACAATTTGAAGGGGGAAAAAAAGATGATTAATTTTAAAAGACAAAAATTCTCAAATAAGCTATATCTTTTATGTTATTTTTATTAAAAATTTGATTAAAAAAACATTTTTATATTTAAATTATGTAAAAATTCAGATTTGGTATTATTTGTTTTATAATTTTTAATGTGGAATATTATTCATTAAATTATTTAATGAAACAACTCGATGAAAACAAATGCACTCATTTTAACTGTGCCAATGATCATTAAGCTCAGTATCAAATTATTTGTTAAAAGTAATCTATTCCATATAATTTGAACACCAAACTCGAATCAATTTAAGATGCAGTTTGAGATTTGAAAGTTTTTGAAGCTCAAGGCCCCAAACCTCGATCGGTGAGCTCCAAGAACGGATAACTAAGCTATTCATTTTTTAAATATTTAATAAGATACAGATATTATTTGCATTTGAACTCCTATAGATGCCCATAAAATAAGTAAAAAAGTTATTTATTGAAATATTTTGGAAATGTTTCTCCATTGAATGAAGGAGGAGCTAGCTCCTCCCTGTTTGCATGCTTCACAGTTAGTCTTCAATGGCGAGGTGATGGGATGTAAGGAATTAAATTAGTTGCTTTTATTAAAAAGATAAAGGAGAATATCTATACAGGTTACCCTTTGCACGATGTTATTTTTATTTGTAGGCAAATTAGTGTCCCACGGTGGTAAAAAATGATTTGTTGGTCTTCAGTCCGTCAATCTATTTTTTTAATATGAAAAAAATAAATCATGAATAATTATTAATTTTAGACAATTGAATAATATATGAGAGAGATAAATCAGTGCCCCGCACAGACTTAGCTAAGGTAGTTTACCATTTGATAGGTAAATTAGAGAAGAAGACTGTCTACCTTCAAAATTACTCACGCAGCTAAAATTTGAATTCCTCCTACACAAAAGAGGAGAAGAACATGCCTCAAGCACAGTACATGACTTGGGCAATTGTTCTTTAATGAGAATATTAAGTCATTAACTTGTCAAGTTTAAGCACTAATCCAAAATATTTATGTTTAGATAAATAGTAAGTCACTCATCTAAAACTTTAAAGCCTTTTTATTAAATCACAAGTTACGATCGAACCTTGTTATTAGCAATTTGTGTTTAATATGTTTTCATTTATTGGTGTAGGATGCATCATACGGTGGAACATGAGGTTTGATCTTGGCAATAGGTTTAAGTCTTGTAATTTTTTAATATGTGGATTGAGTTTATAGGAAAGTCTTAGTTGAAGTTAGGCAAAGGAAATCTTAGTTACGGTTATTTGTGGAAACATGTCATTGTATTTGTGGAAACATGCCATTGACCAGGGTATGCAAATGCAAGGAGGTAATTGTTCATCACTCTAAATGATGCACGAAAGACCAAACTCATATGCTTTAGCTTACAAGAAGGAAATTAAGACTGAGAAAAAAAATGGTAATTAATCAGTTGAGAGAAGCTAGTATATATTCTGTCAGATTCAGAGAAAATTCTTTCACCAGAGGTTAATTCCCGTTGTTCGAAGAAGGCAGAAGTTAATCAGTCTACGAAGCAAAACAATGCTTCGTAGACAACTTACTCGGTGACGACAATTCTAAGCATGAAAAATAGAAAACATAAAAATTATAAATACTTATAGCGATTTCCCGCAGATCTACAATCGGCGCCGATAAGACTTGCTGATGGAAGAACGATTACAGAATCGGAAAGCTCTTCATAGTTTACAAACCAAATCCCTCTTGCGAGATTGGGCAAACCAATCTTGAATGTTCTTCATGCCTTTTTCAATCTTGTGCATATGGACGAACCTTGCACAGCGACCTTTCATATGGGACGAACCCATTCTCTTTGACTTTGCCCAAAAACTCTCACATAGCAAGTCCCCTCTTCCTTTCTCTCTTGTGTTCATCTCATTTTTTTTTTCCACCTTCACCAATTGCCTTGGACATCTATTATAAGATGACTTTTCATCTTCCTCTACCTCCATTAATGGAGGAATATAAAGGGTTGGAAGGTGAAGGAGAAGAGACACCCTTTCACCTTCTTAACATCAACATCTCCCACTCGTCCAAGTCAATCCATAAAGGTTATCTGATCACATAGATCATGTCAGTCACATAGACTACAAAATGATCATGTCACAGGGCCAAAGTCAAACATTAATTGGTCACAAAGTTCAAATAAGTCACATAGACTATATGAAGGTTAGAGTAAAATACTAATTAGTCACAAAGACTAAATAAGAACATTTAATTCATACTTTAGGAAAAATAGTTCGTGCGACAACAAGCACACTGAACATTTTTCGCTAAGAAGATTGTTACACCTTACATAGCTGATCTCTGAGCGATCACTGCTAACAAAATTGTTACACTTTACTTAGCCGCTTTTCCAAATGAATTAGAGACATTCTCGTAGTGGCACATAGCCTTTCTCCTGGCGGAACATATCCGTTATCCAGAAAATATCCAATCTCCCAGTGACACATAGTCATTATCTTAGAGATTTCCATGTCTTGCTTTTTACCCAGATTAAATAATCTTTATTTACATCAATATGAACATCTCTAATCCCTTACAATGACCATTATGTCAAGAGCATGTTCCATATTCAATATTCACATTCATTTCTATACATAACAGAAATGGATCGACCAGTGAATAACATCAAAAGATGTAAATCTATTTAATCTTCCTTTTTAGCTAGAATATATTCATTTCAATCAGTCGCTTTCCATAGTCATAGGATACATGCTAAAGTAGCAGACACTAATTAAAACTTCAAGTAAACAACTAAATAATCACTAAGGGAAAATTTTGAGATTAACTTATAATCTCAAAGGTCTCACATAGTAGAGAAACAGGGATCCATTCTCCTACTAACCTTCTTGTCGCCATAGCACATGTAGTATGAATCACATGCTACGATGTTATTCTCTTTACTAAAAAGAGCGCATGTTGTTCTTAAATTTTAACATCGTACAGATTTCGATCTAGACATACCTAATGTCTAATCCTGAATTCAACATATGAATTCCAATCTAGCTTTCAACAGGTTTAGTAAATGGTGGGTTCATTTACTTCGATCATTACATAAATGATCTCATCTTGACACAATTATCAAAGCGACCTTAACTTATAGGTATGTCTCTATTCACAGCTACATAAGCTGTCCCATAAGTAACGATCTTACCTCTATTTATACTCAACAAATAGAGATGATTGTCCATGTGAGTGGACCAATTTCAACCTGCCAACATGCTCATCAAGATTTTAATTCAAAATATAACAACTTATACACTGAATAGATCATGACATTTTGCAACGTGTTACATTTTATGAAGTCACAAAGACTTCCTATTCTTTGAAATGACTCTTTAGTCAATAGCTTAGTATAAGGATTTGCAAGCATAGTACGTGTAGGGATATACTCAAGAATTATCATTTTCTTGTCCACAATATCCCTTACAAAATTATACTTAATTTTATATGCTTGCCTTTGCTGTGATATTTGGGATCCTCAGCTTGGCCGTTACAGTACACTGTAACAAGACTCCCACTGTCCTCAGCAATCTTCAAATGCTTTAGGAAACTTTTTCAACTAGACAGATTGTTGCACAACTAATGCGAAGCCACACAACTTTCAATGTCGACAAGGCTACATAAGTCTACTTCTTGCTATTCCATGAGATGATGTCACTATTTAGCAAGAAGGTATAGCCTGATGTGGATTTTCTATCATCAATGTCTCCTGCCCAATTTGCATATGTGTAGTCACTTAGGCTCATCTTAGATCCTTGAAAAATAGATACATAATCTGCTATCCTTTTAAGGTATTTAATTATCCTCTTTATAGCTTTCCAGTGTCTCGATCTTGGGTTTAACTGGAAACGACTAACTAAGCCAACATCATAGCTTATATCAGGACGAGTACACAACATAGTGTACATTAAACTACCAATAGCACTGGCATATGATTTTTTCTTCATTTCGGCTATTTCCTCAGGAGTCTTGGGATACATACTTTTGCTCACAACAATACCTCTCGCTATAGGCGTCTGTTCGATATTGCAACTTGACATATTGAAGTGTTATAGCATCTTAGTGATATAGACTTCTTGAGACAAACCCAAAAGCATTTTTGAACGATCTCTAATGATCTTCACTCCTAAGATGTACTCTTCTTCTCCCATGTCTGTTATGTCAAATTGTGATGAAATCCAGGATTTGACTTCTATCACACACTATATGTCGCTTCCAGCTATTAGCATATCATCAACATATAATGATAAAATGACAAACTTTCCTTTTTTCCTTTCTTAGGTAAACATAATGATCCTCATTGATCATTTCGAAACCATAAGACAAAATGACTTCATTAAATCTTATGTTCCATTGTCTTGACGGTTGCTTTGGCCCATATATAGACTACTCAAGTCTACATACTCTATTCTCTTAGCCTTCAACAACATAACCTTCTGGTTGTACCATATATATTTCTTCGTCAAGATTACCAATATGGAAAGCTGTTTTTATATCCATCTGATGTAATTTCATGTCAAATTGTGCTACTATAGCTAGGATGACACGTATTGACACAAACTTCACAATTGGGGAGAATGTCTCTTCAAAGTCAATACCCTCCATTTGGGTATATCCTTTTGTAACCAATTGAGCTTTGTATCGATTAATCGATCCATCTTCTTTCCTCTCTATTTTGAGAATCCACTTATTCCCAATAGCCCTTCGACCCGGAGAAAGATCGACTAAATCCCAAACTTGATTCTTTCTCATTGACTTCATTTTCTCATCCATTGCAATTTTCTATTTTTCTCTTACTGAGCTTCTCAAAGCTTCCTCAACTGTTCGAGGTTCCTCATCATCAACTGGGAGAATCATCAATGCCTCATTCTCAATATCAAACCTTCTCCGAGGAATAATCTGACGACTACTTCTTCGAAGGTTAGACTATTGAGAAACTGACTCATTCAGTGGCAAATTACTCCCACTCGGTTGACTAGATTCAGACATCTCCTGATCTGTTGATAAAGGAACATTATCCTTCTCCTCTATCTCATATAGAGGAATTGTCTTATCAACTTCACCTTGTGTTGGGAACTCAGTTTCAAGAAAAGTAGCATCTCTTGACTCTATTTCAGAGATGATTCTATCTTGTCGCTCACAAATAAAAACATAACCCTTGGAAGTCTCAGAATACCTTATAAAGATACACTTCTTACCTATGGGTCATAATTTTTCATGTTCATGAGTTTTATCATTAATGTAGGTAGCTGACCCCCAAGGTCTCAGATTATCGAAATTCGACTTTCTGCTTGTCCAATGTTCATGTGGGGTAGATAAAAATGACTTTGAAGGTACTTTGTTAAGTATATAGGCCGCAACTAACAATGCATCTCCCTAATAGGAGATTGGCAAATTAGCCCGCGCCATCATAGACCTAACCATTTCAAGAAGAGTCTTATTTCTGTAGGACCGTTGGGCCGGCTAGAAGGGGGGGTTGAATAGCCCTGTAAAAAAATAAACAGAAGCAACCCTTCTTGAACTCTTAAACTAACACTTGTATAAAATTAGCTAAGCAGAAATACAAGAAAGAAACGAGGCACCGTGTTTGACTTGGTTACAACCGGGGAGGTTGTTAATCCAAGGAAAGTGATCGCACTAAAATCTCCTTCGGGCGGAGAAGCCTCTTACACCGATGAAAGCACAAAAACAGAAGCTAAACTAGAGCAGTGAGCGCACAAGTGTTTGGAATGCTAATTACTGAGTTGATGATTAAGCTTCTGGACCAAGGCTATATTTATAGCCTTGGTCGGGGCACCTGGAAGGGTTCCGGGTGCCCTGGGGGGATAAAACTTTATCCCCCAACGTTCAGATCGCGTAAATCGCGATCTTGGTCAAAATCAGGGTCCGGGCGCCCGGATGGCTCCGGGCGCCCCGGACTGTTCCGGGCGCCCCGGAGCCCAAAGTCAACAGTGTTGACTTTTTTGTCCGGGACCTCTTCTCTGGTTCAGTCCCTCCTCGGTCCGGTTCTTCTCCTCCGGATTCGCTCGCTTGGGTGATCTCTGCCATCCGGAAAAGGGCTCACCCGAACCCAACTTCCGGTCTTCTCGAGCGAGCTTCCCTCCGGCTTCACGTCCCTCGGAATCGTTGCGTGTTTCCTTCTCGTCCGCCGGCGTACTCATCCGCAGTTTTCGTCCCTCGGACGCTCCGCGTGCCGTCCTTCTCGCTAGCTGCGTCTCTTGCTCCCCGAGCAATCTTCCGCTCCAGCTTTCGTCCCTCGGAACCACCGCACGCTTCCTTCTCATCAGCCGGTGTACTCTTCCGCAGCACCTCGTCCCTCGGACTACCGTCCTTCTCGCTAGCTGCGTCTTCCGCTCGACTACCTGTGTTCCTAAGCTCCTACACATTTAGAAACAAGGTTAAAACAAACAGGACCTACCTTAACTTGTTGATCACACCAAAACAACCTTGGGGTTCCAACAATCTCCCCCTTTTTGGTGTGATCAACCCAAGTTAAGCTAGGGTTAAAATAGACATAAAATTGAATTAAGTAAATTAACCTAAATTGTAATTTAAGTGCAAAAAGATAGAAAAAATTAAATCTATCTACCTCCCCCTAGACTTATATTTTCCCTTCTCCCCCTTTGATCACAAAAAAAAATGGGGTTCCAAGAAAAATAATCTAAGGGTTAAAGACTTAGAAAAAATATTTAAAAAAATCTAAGTGTTTAAGAAATTTAGAAAATTTTTCTAAGTAATTAAAGCTGAGATTTCTAGTTTTAAGAAAAAAATTCTTAACTTAGGAAAAAATAATTTTTGAGAATGTTTCTAAGTATATAAATAAAATCCAAAAAAAATCCTAACTTACATTTTTAAGTATTTTTTTTTAAATGACTTAGGCAAAAAAAAAATTCTAAGTAGGTAAATTTCTAATTTGAAATAAAATGTTTTGAATAACCTTTTTCAAGCACTAATTAATTCTTGTATTAATGCTTCATTAGTAAGTTAATTAAATATTTATTTCAATATTTTGGCTTCCAGGTCGTGGCGAGGCACTAGGCCTTCTTGGTTATTGGAGCAACAACCACTTCCTTAGACAAAGCCTCATAAAGAAATTCTTTGTTTAATTTTCTCACTTAAAGCGCTAATTTTACTTTTAAAATTAATTTAAGCATGATTTAGGAACCCAATTTAGGTTCCAACCTACTGGATTAACTAAAAAGTTTTTAGGGACATATTTTCTTGAAATGTTCCTAATTTGTCCCGGGTGATATTTAAAGTATCAATTTAAATTATTAAATCTTCTAACATTGGTTTTAGATGAACATGCATAATTGTTTAAGTTATCTATTTGAATTTTCAAATTTTGATTTTCTAATTCCAATTTCTCATTTTTTAATTTTAATTTATCTAATTCTTCTAAGGGACAAGACTTAGCTAGAATTACTTTTAAATTTTTATTTTCACTTTCTAATTTACAGCAGTCTTTTGTTAAAAGTTTAACAAACTTAAACATTTTATCGGGAGGAAGAGATTGTACCTAACTTACCTTGTCGATCTCGTTGTCCGTTTCTCCCCCTGAGCTGCTGCTTTCTTCTGACGTGTCTCCCCCTTCATCGATGCTCTCGATGCTCATTTCGGAAGAGCTTGAATCGCAGTCGTCGTCTTGATGACTCGCCATTAGTGCGAGTCCGAAGAATGCTTCGACTTCCGATTCGGACGAAGTATCGTCCCACGTAGCCTTCAGGGCCTTTCGTTTCTGGATAGGCTTCTTACCCTTATCCTTGTCTTTGTTCTTCAGCTTGGGGCAGTTGTCCTTGACATGCCCTTCTTCGTCGCAATGGTAGCAGCGGATAGTTCTTTTCATTCTTCCCTGTGGATGGTTAGTTTTTCTAGAATTGTATAACTTTTTAAATCGTCTTACCATCATTACCATTTCCTCGTCATCGAGAGAAGATTCTGATTCAGGTTCGTCTCTCGAAGCTTTGAGGGCGACGTTGTTCTTTGGCTCCCTCATTCCTGCACATCTTGACTCATGCACTTCAAATGTTGAAAAAAAATCTTCTAATGAAATTTTTTCTAAGTCCTTCGAAATGTAAAAAGCATCTACTAGTGATGCCCATTTTGAATTTGTAGGGAAGGAATTTAAAGCGTACCTGAGCGAATCTCGGTTACTTACCTCTTCTCTGAGATTCGAAAGTCCGGTGATGAACTCCTGTATCCTCGAGTGTAGATGTGCAATTGTTTCACCTTCTTCAAGACCGAGGTTGGTGAGCTGGTTGCGAAGCAAGTCCCGTCTCGCAAGCTTGGCTTCGGATGTTCCTTCGTGTAATTCAAGGAACTTCTCCCAAAGCTCCTTTGTCGAGTTGTAGGTGCCGACACGGTTGACTTCTTGTGGCGGAAGTACAGTTAGCAGATGGAATTCTGCTTTCTTGTTTGCCACGTACTCGGCCTGCTCTTTCTTTGTCCATTGATTTTTCACTTTGCCCTCGGGAGCTTCAAAATCATGTTCCATTGTTAGTAATAAATCAAAATTGGTACCGAAAAATACCTCCATGTGCTTCTTCCAGCTTGCAAAGTCCCCCTCGAATTTTGGTGGGTGGATGTTAGATCCGGCCATCTCGTTGCTTCGTTCGGCGGTTAGTCCTCCTGAAGCGTCTCAGCTCTGATACCACTTGTAGGACCGTTGGGCCGGCTAGAAGGGGGGGTTGAATAGCCCTGTAAAAAAATAAACAGAAGCAACCCTTCTCGAACTCTTAAACTAACACTTGTATAAAATTATCTAAGCAGAAATACAAGAAAGAAACGAGGCACCGTTTTTGACTTGGTTACAACTGGGGAGGTTGTTAATCCATGGAAAGTGATCACACTAAAAACTCCTTCGGGCGGAGAAGCCTCTTACACCGATGAAAGCACAAAAACAGAAGCTAAACTAGAGCAGTGAGCGCACAAGTGTTTGGAATGCTAATTACTGAGTTGATGATTAAGCTTCTGGACCAAGGCTATATTTATAGCCTTGGTCGGGGCGCCTGGAAGGGTTCCGGGTGCCCTGGGGGGGATAAGACTTTATCCCCTAACGTTCAGATCGCGTAAATCGCGATCTTGGTCAAAATCAGGGTCCGGGCGCTCGGAAGGGTTCCGGGCGCCCCGAAGCCCAAAGCCAACAGCGTTGACTTTTTTGTCCGGGACCTCTTCTCTGGTTCAGTCCCTCCTCGGTCCGGTTCTTCTCCTCCGGATCCGCTCGCTTGGGTGATCTCTGCCATCCGGAAAAGGGCTCACCCGAACCCAACTTCCGGTCTTCTCGAGCGAGCTTCCCTCCGGCTTCTCGTCCCTCGGAATCGTTACGTGTTTCCTTCTCGTCCGCCGGCGTACTCATCCGCAGTCTTGGTCCCTCGGACGCACCGCGTGCCGTCCTTCTCTCTAGCTGCGTCTCTTGCTCCCCGAGCAATCTTCCGCTCCAGCTTTCGTCCCTCGGAACCACCACACGCTTCCTTCTCGTCCGCCGGTGTACTCTTCCGCAGCACCTCGTCCCTCGGACTGCCGTCCTTCTCGCTAGCTGCGTCTTCCGCTCGACTACCTGTGTTCCTAAGCTCCTGCACACTTAGACACAAGGTTAAAACAAACAGGACCTACCTTAACTTGTTGATCACACCAAAATAACCTTGGGGTTCCAACAATTTCTTCTTTTAGCAACCCCATTTTGATGTGGAGTTCCAGGGATAGTTAGCTGTCTAATAATCCATTTCTCATTACACATTATCTTAAACTGATCAGACAAATATTCACCTCTATGGTCAGTGCGCAAGGTTTTAACCTTACGTTCCATTTGATTCACAACTTCGTTCAAGTTACGAATAAAGCAATCTAATGCTTCAGATTTGTGAGAAATCAAATACACATGACCAAAACGTGTGAAGTCATCAATAAATGTAATGAAATAAGAACTCCCATTTCTAGCCTTCATATTCATTGGACCACAAATATCCGAATGAATTAATTGTAATGGTGATTCAACCCTAATAACCTTACCAAATGGTTTCCTAGTCATCTTTCCAGCAAGACAATGAACACATATAGACAAGTTAGTTTTAGCATGAGTGCCTAAAAGGCCCTCCTTAGCTAATCTATTCACTCGTTCTTGTCCTATATGTCCTAGCCTAGCATGCCAAATTTCATCACTAACATCAACATTACTAGTAAGAGCAATATTTGAAAACAACCATCATTATTATTTGGTTCCACCACGTAGCCTAGCATGACAAATGATGGAAATCAGATTCCGTCAAATGTCAGGAGCATACAAGACATCATATGGAAACAGGGTACACCCACCACGTAGGTTGAGCTTGCAAGTGCCAATTCCTTTGACTTCAATTCTTGCATTGCTTTCTACATATATCCATTTGTTGCCAGCTGGTACCCGATGCTACTCCACAAATGTAACTCACTCCCGAGCTACATAGTTGGTTGCTTCTGAATCTATAATCCACAAAGGATAAGAATCAACTAACAACACTAGACTAGCAACAAAATGCTCAAGAAAAGAAGACACACTTGCATTGTTTCAATCTGGTCTTCTTTCCTTTCTTCTTGATTGGGTCTTGTCCCACAGCAGTAACTTCTTTCTTCTTTCCCTTCCCTTTCTTGAACCATTTCTTTTTCTTGGATCCAGATGATCCAACAGAACCAATAGACTAGTCCAAAAATCCTTACGGATTCAACTCTCTCTGCCTCTAATTCTACATGGCGTGAGATGACAATGAAAACCTTAATACTCTCACTGTGAGTTAGGATCTGCTTCATGGTCTCTTAAGAATCTGGAAGGGAACAAATAACTACTTGAACCTGTTTTTCATCGGTCAACTCATGACCATCAGTTTTAAGCGCTTGAATTATGTTCGACATCTCCCAGAGGTGTTGAACCATTGAAAGATTCGGACGCTTAATGTAGTTGTCAAATTTAATTGTTAGCTTTCGAAGCTTGCTCAGACTTCCTCCATTGTACTTTTCTCTAAGGGCTACCCAGATAACATGAGCCGATGGTAATGGCTCATACTCAAATACCAGGTCATCCATCATTGAACTAATCAATATTCCCTTAGCAATGGAGTTATTCCTTTTCCATGCACTATAGGCATTGAGATCTCGTCTGTTCTGTGTAGTGGGATATACAGGTCTTCCATAACCGATTTTATAGTCTCAAGAACTTCTTTTTCCTCAAGAACATATTATATCTTGAGTTGTCAGATTTTGTAGTTATCCTGATATAAGTTATGATGTTCTTATTTGTCACGATCTTACATAAATAAACATATTATTTAGTATTCAGTGCAATTCATATGCATGCAATTTATAATTGTCTCAATATTAATTTGAGTTGATTTACAAAATCAAGTGATAACTACGTTTCCACTCATCATTTGTATGGTCCAATCAAATCAACATTGATCAATACTATTACATACATCCCAATAGATGAAGTAATCATCGTTCTATCATGATTTCTTTAATAAAATGAACTAATCATTTAATAAAATGAACTAATCATTTAATAAAATGAACTAATCATTTTTCATGTATCATGAAGTAATCAACATATGAATGAACATATCATTCATATAAACATGTTGCATATGTTAACATATAACAAACGAACATGAACTAAATGGACTAATACTGTTCATACATACTGACAGTCACAATAACAGAACTCTTACAAACGAGATAGGTAGAGACACCACTCCTACTAGGACAGACACTAGTGCAGTGGGCAACATAATCCCCTTCAATCTGGACTCATTTGAGGCAATCTCAGATAGAACAATTTCAAGATTTTCAATTTGATCTATCATTGAAATTTCTTCAGAATCCTCTTTAGATTCTTCAGGATCCTCCTCTGGATCCTTCTCAAATTCTTCAGGATCCTCCTCTGGATCCTTTTCAAATTCTTCAGGATCTTCCTCTAGGAACTCATAGTGAAGTAGCTCCATACACCACTGTGCATATAAGGTTCTCCCTTCAGAGAGCCTCCATATCTGGTGTGCTACCACCTTAGGATTCTTCGGCAGTGAACAAATCAACACCCAGATCCTGTAATTATCCAGGATTGGAAACTCTTCTTCTTCGAGTTTCCAGGATTAGTAATCATCCGTGCCAACTTTAAATTGAAATTAAATAAGTTAGTACAAAACCAACTAATCAGTACAAAACTGGCTTTATTTAATTTATATAGGCATGGAACCAACATTATTAATCAAGAAAAATAAATCTTCTTGATTTACAGGAGTCTAAATCAATTGATTCATTTGATCGGTTAATTGGGAATCCAGATCCTAAGCTCTATCTAATGTCCTCATTAGAACTAATCTAATTGGGCTGGGATTTCTTACCTATGTTCTGTTAATCTAAGCCCATTTATGTCAATCTCACACTTATTGATCAAACTCAGGTCCATTTGATCAATCCAATGCTTATTAGATTAAGTCCGACCCATTAGAACAAATATAATCATTTTGGTTAAACCAACTTATGTAATCAAAATCATCCCAATTAATTCAATAATAAACCAAACTGGTTAAATCAATGAATGATTTGAGCTCTGTATTATTGAATTAAACTGGTCTGGTTAAACCAACTAATGATTTGAACCAGATTTGGGATCAAGCTGGTATAGTTCAATTTTCAATTAATCTAACTTTAATTGATCAATTTCAATTGATTAAATAGTAAGCAATCGGTTCACGCATGATTAACATAATATACTATTCATGCATGAAATCTTAATCGATTAAAACAATCGTTTTCAAACAACGTTGACGGATGAACAGTAATTAATATTGTTCATCTTTGTTTAATCGATTATCTTAATTGATTAAAAAAAACTATTTGAATCGATTACTCCAATTGATTACACAAATTCACTGTGCTTTGTTAGTTTAATTGATTGCATATCTTCTTCTCTTCTCTGTCACGATCATGACACTCTCTTCTTTTGTCGCGATGAACGCGATTGTCGTTACCTTCGATTGTCAGCCTCTCAAGGTGGTCGCCGACACTCTTTGGCTACGGAAGTCGATAGCCAGTAACTTCTCGGGGTTCAACAACTACGGCAGATTGTAACCTAGTCGCGATCTTACCTAGCGACAGCGGTAGAGAGATTTTTATTTCGACGAAGAGAAGTGAATCATGCTTAGGCATGGCTCTGATACCATTGATGACAATTCTAAGCATGAAAAATAGCAAACTCAAAAACTGTAAACAATTACAGCGATCTCCTGCAGATCTGTAATCGGCGCTGGTAAGACTTGCTGATGAAAGAACGATCACAGAATTAGAAAGCTCTTCATTGTTCACAAACCAAATCCCTCTTGCGAGATTGGGCAAACCAATCTTGAATGTTCTTCATGTCTCTTTCAATCTTGTGCATATGGATGAACCTTGCACAGAGACCTTTCATATGGGACGAACCCATTCTCTTTGACTTTGCCCAAAAACTCGCACATGGCAAGTCCCCTCTTCCTTTCTCTCTTGTGTTCATCTCATTTTTTTTCCACCTTCACCAATTGCCTTGGACGCCTATTTTATAGAGGAAGATGACTCTTCATCTTTCTCTACCTCCATTAATGGAGGAATATAAAGGGTTGGAAGGTGAAGGGGAAGAGGCACCCTTTCACCTTCTTAACACCTACACTTTGAACCAAAAAAGAAGACAACCTAAAAGATCAAAAGAAAAAAAAAGTGATAGAACTAGGGGGCTCACTAGAGTAGCGAAAAAGGAAAAAAAAAGCACCGTTAAGGGCTTCTTGTTCTTTATCTCTATCGTCGTTAGATCGTCACTCGAAAATGAACAAAAAAAGAGATTTGCGGTGAGCATGGATCAAGCACATGACCTTTAAATCTTCAATCTGACGTTCTCCCAACTGAGCTATCCCCATTAATAACTTTGTATTAGGAATTATATTTTAAATACTTTTATAATAATTTCTAGTAAAAGGATTTATTTTAAAATTTTTTATGTATAATTAAGAAACATATTCACATATAAATCACTAAAAAAACCAACTAATAGTGATGAAATTAACGGCAGCATTTAACATTCCATCGCTAATTAGCAATAGAAATGTTATCTTCCATCGCAAATAGCAACGGAATACAACATTTTGTCACTAATGCTTTTGTAACCCTTAATATCCACTTAGACTGTTCGCTCAATCCCAAAGTGTCGAATTTCATCTTTGATTTTGATTTGGGAGTAAAGGATATCTTGGAGTGAGTAAAAAGAAGACAAGCTAAAATCTCGAAAGAATCAAAAAGTGATTGAACTAGGGGGCTCACTAGAGCAGTGAAAAAGGGAAAAAAAAGCATCGCCGAGGGCTTCTCGTTCTTCAGCTCTATCGTCGTCAGATCATTGCTCGAAAATGAAAAAAAAAATAGAGATTTATGGTGAGCATGGATCAAACACATGACCTCCATATCTTTAATCTAATACTCTCCCAATTAAGCTATCTCCACTAATGACTTTATATTAGGAATTATATTTTAAATACTTTTATAATAGTAGGAATTATATTTTAAATACTTTTATAACAATTTCAAGTAAAAGACTTATTTTAAAAGATTTTATGTATAATTAAGAAACATATTCACATATAAATCACTAAAAAAACAACTAATAGAGATGAAATTAACGATGACATTTAACATTCCATCGCTAATTAATGATAGAAATGTTATCTTCCATCGCAAATAGCAACGGAATACAACATTTTGTCGCTAATGCCTTTGTAAACCTTAATATCCACTTAGACTATCCGCTCAGCCCTAGAGTGCTGAGTTTCGTCTTTGATTTTGATTTGGGAGTAGAGGTTATGTTGTAGTGAATAAAAAGAAGACAAGCTAAAAGCTCGAAAGAATCAAAAAGTGATCGAACGGGGCTCACCAGAGTAGTGAAAAAGGAAAAAAAAAAGCATTGTCGAGGGCTTCTCGTTTTTCAGCTCTATCGTCATCAGATCACCCCTCGAAAATGAAAAAAAAAAAAAAAAAGATTTACGATGAGCATGGATCAAACACGCAACCTTCAAATCTTTAGTCTGATACTCTCCCAATTGAGCTATCCCCATTGATGACTTTATATTAGGAATTATATTTTAAATTTTTTATAACAGTTTCCAGTAAAGGACTTTTCCTTTTGAAAATTGTATGTATAATTAAGAATTATATTCAGATATAAATCACTAAAAAATAGCTAATAGTGACAGCATTAACGACGACATTTCACATTTCTTGCTAATTAGCGATAGAAATATTATCTTCCATCTCAAATAGCAGTGGAATACAACATTCTATCGCTAATGCCTTTGTAAACCTTAATATCCGCTTAGACTGTCCACTCAACCCCGGAGTGTCAAATTTCAATTTTGATTTTGATTTGGGAGTAGAGGTTATCTTGGAGTGATGTGGAGATGATTTGATCAGAGGGGGCAACAAAAATAAAATTGGTGCAGCGGGAATCACCCCAATCGGCATCTCGAAGAGTGAGGGCGTCCCCTCGGACAATGCAGGAGTGATCCAATTGGCTCCAACTTCTGGAAGGATAAGTGTAGAAGCCTCTCCCCTCACAGATGTTGGGCAGGCAGACGGAGTTTCAATGAAGATTTGTTGTGCGAGTGTAGTCGATCGTACTAGCGTGGCCAATCGACATCTCTTGCGTCACTGGAGAAGAATTAGAGTTTCTTCGGAGGTCATAAACTCCAAAGGAACTGCTACCGGCAACAAGGAAGGTCGGACGGGTGGTAACTCCTCAGTGTTTGCGGTTGCATCACTCTAGCGACTCAGTGGCTTCCTCTCCGCTGGTCAGCTCCTCGTCATGGCTGATTGGCATAGACCTGTGGCTTTCCATCTCAGCCTCACCCCGAGCGTCCATATTCTCGTCAGCTAATTCGTGGAGCTACTCGAGAGCCTCCCAAATTGTTTTGTCTACAAAATAAAAAAGGAAATCACTCAGATCCAATAGCAAATTGAATTCGAATTTCTCACCGAAACTGTAGTGCTGCCAGACTCGGATGAGTCTCATTCCAAACATATACAACACACCCTCAATCAACATCTTGTGGATATCGAATTTCAGACCGGATAGTTGAGCGAACATCATAAGGTAGATTGACTCCCATCGATACATGACCAAATCAGGGTCGGGAAGGTCACAGGAGGGACCAATCAGAGTCTCAGTCCAAACATATACAACACACCCTCAATCAACATCTTGTAGATATCAAATTTCACATCGGATAGTTGATTGAACATCGTAAGGTAGACCGACTCCCATCGGTACACGACCAACTCAGGAGGCTTGGGTAATTTCATTTGCCAACCGATCGGGAAGGTCACAGGAGGGACCGATTGGATGTAGAAGTAGTGGGACTTCCAGTTTTTATTGTACAAGAACATCTTATCGAAAAACACCGCACCCACTTGGGTCTAGAAGATGAAGACGCCTTCTTCAGATAGTAAAAGTAATAAAAAATTTGGATGTCTATGGGGACTCGATATATACGGAACAACGCTACAACCACACACAATAACCTAATAAAGTTAGGGGCCAGTAGACTGGTACTGAGGCCAGTAGACTGACCCAAATTCAAGGGAGTACAGAATGGTTTTGTGCCCAACGATTATGAAGACTAGTCGACTGGTAAAGATCCGTTGAACAAAATTGCGGATTCTGTGGTGTGTCAATGACTGTGTCTAACAGTCACACCAGTCGACTGATGCTAATGCAAGTTGACTGGTGTAGGAAATTAGTTGTCTTGAGATCAACTATTTCCTCTCTATTTAAAGGAACTTTAGGGATAAAGGAGGTTATTGATTCTTGTTGAATGCTGCTAAGTGTTTTCCCTTAAGATCGAAGCCTAATACTCTTTTTCCAATCCTCATTCTCAATCTTGTAAAGAAGAAGAGTGCCTTGTGGGAGGTTTGCTCCACCGAGAATGAGAAAGCATTAGCTTGAGATTGTCGAGGACTAATCCACTGATGGATTGAGGGATCATCCACATCAAGGACATGTCATGGAGTATGAGCTCTTTTCTCCGAACCACATTAAACGAATCACATTAGAGTTTGCCTTCTTTCTTATTGCCTTAACTATTTTCGCTACACAACTAATATCTTGTAGGAAGCTATTGATTTGGAGTGATCAACTATTCAACCCTCCTCTAGTCAGCTCAGGAACTTTAACAAGTGATATCAGAGTGAGGTCACCTTTCAACGGACTAATTACCATTATCATCAAAATTGCCGGTTCAAACATTCATCCACCCAAATTTGAAGGAGATTTCTATTGGTGGAAGAAGAGAATGGTGGTATTCTTTGAAACCGACTTTGATATAATGTTAATCATGGAAAATGGTTTGAGATGCCTAGGGATGAAAACAATACCTTAATCGATAAAACAAGATGGACTAAGAAGCAAAAGGAAGAGCACCTAGCAAACTCAAGAGAAATGCATCATTTACTAAATGTGCTTCTCCAATAAGAAGTAACATGGATTGGAAACTACACAAGTGCCAAGGACTTGTGGGAAAATTAGTAGAGTTTCATAAAAGAACATCAGAAGTAAAATTGGCAAGAAGAGACCTACGAATTCAACTCAATAATGTCAAACTTGAAAAAGGAGAAAAAGTATCAATACTTCATTCTAAAATTAAGAAAAATTCTAAATGGAATAACAAGTGCAGGTGAGAAACTCTCCAACTAGGATGTGATGATGAAAGTCATTAATGCTTTCCCAAGAACCACCGCTTGGATGTCAATTGTAGACTCATTCTATAATTCAAAGGCTCTAGAGAAGTGTACTCTAGATGAGTTCTTCTCAACCATGGAGCTTCACAAGACTCGAATTGAATGATTAGATGAAGAAACTCATAGATCAAAGGGAGTAGCACTTATGACCAACAAGGAGAAAGGGAAGAAGAAGAAGTCACTATCTCCACCATCCTCCGATTCTGAGAAGTTAAGTGTCTCAATGGATAGTGATAAAGAGACATACATGGTAAGGAGGATGAGAAAAGCACACACGAACCTCTCAGCCACAAAACCATGCACCCCCAGTTGTGCTACGCCCTGGGGATAAGAGTAAGGATGTCCAAGATTTTAAGTGTCGGGGAGAGATGATGAGATGATAAATTGTTGAAACTTGGAGATTTTGGATGGTTTCATGAGCATTGAAGCGTGGGACTTTTGAGCATGATGTGAGAATCTCAACCAAATTTGAAGGTTCTATTAATCAGTTGGTATGGAGATGTTGAGTTCTGATTTGTGCTAGTAACAATTTCATTTTAGTGTGCCATATTAGCCTTGTTGGCCGTTTCTGCTATGATCCCTTTATGTACTGGTTTTGATGATATTCTTGATCTACATAGGGAAGGAATGGAGTGGTCAGTATAAAAGCATTCCTTCCTAGGTTCTGTATAAAAAACTGATTAGTATCAATATCTATAAGCTTATCCTGTTGCTGCTCTGACTAAAAATTATGCACGACGTGGTTTTTGCACATTAAATAAATCTACCATTCTTTGAAATTGTGGAATTTCAGAACTGAGAAGAAAAGCTGGAAGTGGAAGAGCTAAACCTGTAGGTTGGAATGATGTGGAGTTGTATGCAGTGACAGATGAAAAAAAAGGAAAACAAAAAGGGTAGATGGGAAAGAAGGAAGTAATTGGATTGTTTGTGCTACTAGAATTTTCTTAGCAAATTCTGTTTCGAAACCAAAAACAACTAATTTGGTCTATAATTCTTAGGATTGAATTGTCCATTGCTTGAGACATGATTGTCAAATTGTAAAATGCTATGGAACCAAAAGAAGAAAAAAAAACTGTGCTTACATATTCTTCTGCCAATTGCTAATGTTGTTTCTAACCAGAACACAAACTAAACTTGGGTATGTTAGTTCAATTCCAAATGAGATCTCATTCTAAGCTAAATCATTAATTATGACTTGAACTGAGAATTGTAAATTCTAAAACTAAAGTCTAGAAATCAAATTCATAACTCAGAATGTAGTTTCATTTCTGGATTCCTTCTGCTTGATTACAGAACTTGATCTATGAATTCATGAAATGCAGAGATCGATTCCATATAGAGACCTCTTAATTGATGAAGGTGTTGTGATATGCCCGATGTGGGTGCGTGCTAGAACACGTTTCGTAAACATGTGCAGCGAAAAATAAAATTATTCCTAATTATTACATCACACACACTACACGCATACAAGGATACAACATGCTAAACATGATCATATAACTAAAATTTTATGGAAAATAAATTTACACTAGGTATACCTTACGGATGACCTATAACGAGAAGGGCATCAACCATAGCGACATTGTCAAACCTTGCTTCTATTCATATCCACACCAAGCTCCTCAAGACAACTCCTTGAGTACAAGCCTCTCTTTCGAAAGTTACTAGCCACGAACAAAGAAGAGGGATCAAGAGGAAGAAGAAGAGAAGCACACAAGGGACAATTTTTCTCCCTTGTGGTGGTCACGACAATAAGAGGGAGCACCCTCTTATTGGCAGCGGGAGAGAGAGGAGAGGGAGAGGAGGATTGGGTTTCCAAAAGCCAATTAACCAAATAATGAAACTTGTATCTAATCTAACCCAATTACATCTATATATAGTCCTCTTTAATGAATTGGATTAGAAAGTCTAAATCCAACCCATTATTTTTTAACTAAAAATTAACCCATTAACCCCTTAGTTTGGTTCACAATTAAACCAAGTTAGTTCATGACTAATTTATGATTAAACCAAATATGGTTCAACTCTACTATAAGAGATGTAGCCCATCCGCGCTTCCATTATGATAAATATTTCCATATTTATCTTATGTATGGTCTTGTTTTATGTCTTTTAGAGACTCGTTAGTGCGTGTGACCCAATAAGTTCCCGGTTTATCTTGGTCATCCATAATTAATTACTTAATTATAGAACGATCATAAGTAGCACCTAGTAGTACATCATGATCCTCAATTAGTCAGAAAATCATAGTTGATCTTAGAACTAATTCTAAACCCTTCAGCATCTACGTGAGTCGTGCCTTATTCCTTTCACTCGTCTCATACCCACTTGGTTCAGGACATGGTCTATGTGTCTGTCCTCATTAGACTGGCTATGTCACACCTAGCCCAAGTAATACTTCCGTATTATATGGATTCAAATTACTCATACATGTGTACAAGAGTCTTATACTCTTAACATGTGATGCTTTGTCCAAAGACTTTGAGTAATAATCCTAATGAGTGACCATAGGATATACATCTTCTCGTAGGGAGCGATGAATCCTCTATGGGATATCCAAACATCTTTGGACACTTAAACTTTTACCCAATCATCCTGGGTCCATACCTCAATGAGATGCTTGCTTAAGATGTTAAAGTATAAGTCTCCATCACCAAGATGACTTGTATACCTCAAGTCGAAGGAAACTTGCACTCGTACGTACTACAGTAAGAACTTTCACAGACCTATCTATTGGTGCGGGAAGCATCCGATGATCGAACCTGAATTTTGATAATGGAAAAGAATTCAAAGTTAAGATTATTTGTGATCTAATGTGTTGAATGAGCTTGCAGGAAAAGTCCTAAGGTAACTTAGGCAAAAGTCCTAGCTGCAGTTAGGCAGGCAGGAAAATCCTAGGTGGCGGTAACCCTAGGTCCTAGGGTATGGTAACCCTAGGCGGAAAGCCTTGGCGGGTCGAGGTCTTCGAGCAAAAGTCCTAGAGTTGTATACTCTAGGTGAAAATCTCGGTGTCGCGGATCGGGTGGAAAGTCTGGGCGGGTCGTGGAGCGGACGTCCAGCAGAAAGACCTGAAGACTCGGGCGCTGAGCAAAAGTCCAGACAGTCTGGAGGACCAGACTGGCAACAAGTATACTCTCCTGAGTGGAGTAGGTGAGGACGTGTTCCCCACTGAGAGAACAGTAGGCGTCAGTTCGACTTAGGGCTTTCGATCAGAAATCTGAAGTCAGAACCGGACAGTCCACTGGCTGTCAAACATCTTTGTTTATCTTAATATTATGTGCTAACTTTGTGTTGCAGGGTATGCTTGATATTTTGGGACTAACGTATCTTGCAGGAAGCAAAAAAGGCACTTAAGACCCGGATGAACAATGTTCAGGCTGCCTTCATGGAGCTTGGAGGTGCCTCGGATGCTTTGGTAGAAGCTTCATAGAAAGCCAAGCTGGAGGCACCCTCAAGGAGTGCTGAGGCACCTCGAACGACATTGGAGGCACCCTCAAGGGAGATCGAGGTGCCTTCAAGAGGATAGGCTGCGACCCGTTCAACCCTTATATTCGCTGCAAAATTGACGGAGTTGAGGGCACCCTCAAGGAGGTTGAAGGCGCCCTCAATGGGCTTTATAAGGAAGTCTCGACTAGCAGCTTGCATAAAACACATTCTATGCCATCTTTCTTCAGCGCGCTGCTAACGAGACGATCCGACTGAGCTACAACAAGACCCAAATGACACGAAGCTGCGAAACTTCAATTCTTTGTTGTCGGTATAGTCTTTTAGTACACTTAAATTGTAATAATCTCTTGTACTTTTTGCGCGATTATAGTTGTTGCCCAAAGTAAACGCTCAACGAGCATGGGCCTTGGAGTAGGAGTCGCTCCAGGCTCCGAACCAAGTAAATCTTGGTGTCTCTTTGTGTTGTGCTTTATTATTCCACTGTGTTTACTTCTAAAGTTTTCTGAATACGAAAAGTGAAAGCCACGAGCGCTATTCACCCCCCTCTAGCACTTTTCGATCCAACAATTGGTATCAGAGCGGGGTCGCTTCGATTTGGTGCAACCACCAGTCAAGTATATTTTTCATGGTGATTTTCAATTTTTCGGAGTCAGTCGGAATCAATATTCTTGCCACCCTCCGATCCAGTTTTTTCGTAATCAAATTTTTCTCAAAGTTGGTGCAACACCACTCGGGATCACGTGTTAGTTTTTCTTTTAATCCGTACTACTAATCCAGGATCAAGTCCTGGGACAAGTTTCTTTCTGTTGTTTTCCTTGTGCAAGTTTTTATGGCTCTTCAAGAAGGCTATAGTACAACCCAACCTCCGCTCTTCACTGGAGAAGACTTCGGCTACTGGAAGGGCCGAATGAAGTCGTACCTTCAAACACATTTCGAAGTCTGGATGCTCGTTAAAATCGGTCTTGAACTACCAACTGACGGCGACGACAAATTGATATTGTGAGAGAATTGGGATGTAACTCTGATAAAGAAGGTAGAAGCAAACACTAAAGCAACCTGTACACTTCAGTGCGGCCTAACCAAGGCGGAGCTGAACCGCGTCAGCTCGTTCTCAAGCACCAAAGAATTGTGGCAAAAGCTGATCGAGTTGCATGAGGGAACACCCGACACAAAGGTAAGTAAGTGTGACTTACTACTTAATAAATTATATAATATTAAAATATAGGAAGATGAGACGGCTAGCCAGCTCCATTCCCGTATACAAGATCTACTCAACGGACTCCACGCAATTGGACAGAAAGTGGAGAACCGCGACATCTTAAGGTATGCCCTAAATGCCTTTCCGAGGAATACCTTGTGGGCATCCATGGTAGATGCTTACAAGGTATTTAAGGATCTATCTTTAATTAAACTAGACAAATTGTTTGCTAAATTTGAATTGCACGAACAAATTAACGCTCGATCGACCGAGAAGGGTATTGCTTTAATTGCAGGTACAAGTAGAACCCGCGAACCAAAAGCAAGACACAGAATCGAACCAGAGTCAGAAGAAGAACCAGACTCGGATGATGACGATGATGAGATCACAGCCGAACTCGTAAATCTAGTGAGAAAGCTCTACAAAAAGAAGAAGGGCTTCAACAAGAAGGACGCCAAGAAGGTGATCCAGTCTAAGAAGGTTCAACCTGATGGGTGCTACTCGGAATACCGTTCTGTTTCCCCTGTACAAAAATTTGTACAAGCATAGAACGTTTTCTAGTAACCCATGTGCTCTTTAAAAGTTAAACTTGGATTGCAAACGAAACTTAACATTTTTACTCCAAGTTCCTTCTTCAAAGTTAAACTTGGATTGGAAACGAAACTTAACATTTTTACTCCAAGTTCAACCCTTGTGTTCTTCAGAAGTTAAACCATATTATAGAAGTTGATTAAATATTTATTTTAAGGATTGGCTTCTAGGTCGTTGGCGAGACACTAGGCCTTCTTGATTATGGGATCATCCACCATTTCCTAGACAAAACCTTTCAAAGAAATTGAATATTTAAACTTCTCATAGTAACCTTAGGTTTAACTACAGAGATCTCAATCAAAGCAAAAGATCGAAACACAAAATTGAAGCACAAAAATGAAAACATGAAATCACTAGCCTCTTGTGTTGGTATTTCAGGATCCATACAAAGAAAACAAAACTAGTTGTGTTGCGGAAAAATAACTAGTTGTACCTTTCTTCATAGACAAAGATCTCTTGATCTTCTGCCGTATTCCTCTCCTCTTCTTGGATGTCGTGTGAGCAACGATCTACCAAGACAAAAACACCCGAACCCTTTTTGTTTCCAAGCCGCCTACCACCAAAAGATGCAAAGCAAAGGGGCGCCTCCTCCTCCTTCTTCTCCTCTAAACCGCCAACCACCAAGGTGCTTCATCTCTTCATTTTCTTTTCCTCTAAGCTCCGGCCACCAAGAGAAGATGGGGCGCCAACCCTAGAGGGAAGAAAAGGGAAGAAGAAAAGAAGTGGGGAGCCGACCTTAGAGGAAAGAAAAGAAAAAATGGGCGCCGACCTTAAGGGAAAGGAGAGGATTTAGTTGTGGAGAATAACTTATCAATTCTTAATTGAATTGTTGATTTTTGTGGCACAACCTCCTCTCCTTTTATAACCCTTTGCCCCAGATAAAAAAGGAGAAATAGTAATAGATTTTTGTTTAGAAAAAATCTCTAGAAAAGAATTAACATAATTCTTTTTAAAAAAATTTCTTAAGAAAGAATTAGTATAATTATTTTTAGAAAATTTCTAAGAAAGAATCAACATAATTCTTTTTAGAAAAATCTCTAGGAAAGAATTAACATAATTCTTTTTAGAAAAATTTCTTAAGAAAGAATTAATATAATTCTTTTTTTTTAGAAATTTCTAAGAAAGAATCAACGTAATTCTTTTTAGAAAAATCTCTAATCCTGTTAAGAAAAAATCTCCTTTTTTTTTTCTTTTCTTTTCTTTTCATTTGGTTTTGCCGACCCCTTGCTTGGGCACCAAGCAAGCCTTGGCCGGCTCCTTTCTTGGGTAGGATGCAAGGCTTGGCTATCCCCTTGCTTGGGCACCAAGCAAGGATGTGGCCGACCCCTTTCTTGGGTAAGAAGTAAAATCAAAACGGGTGAATGCGAGGCTTTATAGAGGCTACAACAGAGACCGAGAGGAGGAATTGGTTTTAACCTCCTGATGAACTTGAGCTTCCTATGTTCGACCCGAACACCCAACTCAAGTTCATCAATAATAACTCATACCACTAAAGAGTTATTATTGAATTACCGCACCAATCCCATATTACAATATGAGCTCTTTCTTATCATGAGTGCGTTAGTCTCCCTGTGTTTAAGATATCGTATATCCGTTAATTAAATGAGTTACTGACAACTCACTTAATTAACATCTAGCTCCAAGAGTAGTACCACTCAACCTTATTATTATGTCGGACTAAGTCCACCTGCAGGGTTTACATGATAATTCTTATGAGCTCCTCAAGGGGACATCATTAACCTAGATTACTAGGACACAATTTCCTTTTATAATCAACAACACACCATATAAATAATATTATTTCTCAATTTATCGGGCCTATTGATTTAACTGAATAAATATTACCTTTTGATAAATTAAAGAAATAAATACTAAGTATATGTGTTTGTTATTATATCGGGATTAAGAGTACGCACATCCATAATAACAGAGGTTTTGTTCTTTTATGCAGTCAGTATAAAAAGAACAACCTCAAATGATCCTACTCAATACACACATAGTGTACTAGTGTGATTTTATAGTCAAGATAAACTAATACCAAATTACACCACAACCATTCCAATGGTTTGTCCTAATCCATCTTGGTTGTGAGCTACTATTTTTATAATTTATTAGGAACTGATAACATTATCTTATGTGTGACACCACACACCATGTTATCTACAATATAAATTAAATGGACAACTGCATTTAATTAAATGCAGACATTTGACTAATGTGGTTCTCATTTCAAAATAAATGTTCATACAAAAAGCTAGACTTTTAGTATACATCCTAACACAACCAAGTTCCAAGATGAAGTTCGAATTAACCTGCTATAGCTGCAGCCAAAAGGGACATATCAAAGCCAACTGTCCGAATCAAAAGGAGTCAAAGAAGCAAAGAAAGAAGAAAGCTTTAAAGGCAACTTGGGATGAGTCTTCTTTAGAAGAGTCCGACGATGAGCTCGAACATATGAGTTTCCTTGCATTGACGGCTCGGGACCAAATCAATGAATCCGAAAGCGAGGACGAATCAGAAGCTGAGTTCGAGAGAAGTCACGGATCCATATCCGTTTCCAAAGGGCCTAGCCCCTCTGTAAGTACCTCTCGGTTGCATAACTTAGTTAATTATCTTATGCGTAAATTAGCTAAGTCCAACATTTAGATCAAATCACTTCTCAAGGAGGCAATATCCCTTAAAGAAGTGACTAACTCCGAATCCTTGACTGACCCTATTCAGATTGAAACCTCAACTCAAGTTCAAAAGCTTGAGGAAGAGAATTCTAGCTTGAAAACTCAAGTCAAGGATTTGAAGATCACATTAGAATGGTTTACACTGGGTTCCAAGAATCTTGATTTGATTCTAGGAAAACAGAAGACCGTATACAATAGATCCGGACTAGGATTTAAGATTAAAAGGAAATACCGTTCATATCTATCACTTGTTAACAGACCAAATAGAAAGGTAGTCCAAACATGGGTACCTAAGTCTAACTTGGTCAATCACATTGGACTAGGTCATTATTGGGTCCCCAAATATTAGATACATTACTTTGATAGACCATATCGAGGCTATGATCCAGGGGGAGTCAATAGAAAAACCATCTTTATAAATAGAATTGTTTGATGATTGCTTTATTTCTTCTGCTTTTATTATATGCTTAGATTAGGCTAAATTAAGGACTCAGACATAATTTACACTTGATTGGTTAGTCGTAGGAATTTCAAAAAGAAAATTAAATATATAATTTCTTTGAAAGGCTCTGTCTAGAAGTGGTGGATGATCCCATATCCAAGAAGATCTAGTGCCTCGTCACAGCCTGGGAGCCGATCCTTGAAATGTGTATTTAATTGACTAATTGAAAAATCTAAGTCTAACTCAAATGTAAATTAATCCTTAGATATAATCTAAATTAAAGTTAACTATCTCACAAAAATACATAAGGTTTCTTGATTGATAACTTAGAAATGAGTGAGATGGACTTAGGATGAACTTAGTCGAATTTAATCAAACCTAATTATTTTAATTAACTTAATCAAATCAACTTAATCAAATTAACCTAATTAATTAACTTACCCAAATTAATTAACTTAACTATCAACTTAATCAAATTAACTTACCCAAATTAATTAACTTAACTATTAACTTAATCAAATTAATTAACTTAACTATTAACTTAATCAAATTAACTTAACTATTAACTTAATCAAATCAACTTAATTAAATTAACCTAATTAATTAACTTAACTATTAACTTAATCAAATCAACTTAATCAAAGTAACCTATTTAATTAACTTAACCTAATTAATTAACTTAATCAAATTAACCTAATTAATTAACTTAATCAAATTAAATAACCTAATCTAATTAATTTAACTAAATCTAATTCATAACTTAAACCTGAATAACTTAATAAACCATCTCACAATCATCCATAGGAATACAATGTTTGATTATCTAGTCTGGGTGAGATGGAACATTAAAGAGTTGATTTCAATCAAACTAGCTCTTGAATCCATTAAATTGACCCAAATCAAATACTTTATGTATAGGAATATAAAGATTTGGATCAATGGATGCTAGATAGTGGATGCTCCAGGCACATGACTGGAGATAGATTGAAATTTACTAAGCTGAAACTCAAGAACCTAGGGTCAGTTGCATTTGGCAATGACAGAACCCTTAAGGTAATCAGAATAGGTAATATCCAATTAAGTTTCGATTTCTATATTCGAAAGGTTCTATTGGTTGATCAATTTAATTTTAATTTACTTAGTATTAGTCAATTGTGTGACTCAGGATACTTAGTCACATTTTCAAAATCTGAGTGCTTAATTAAAAATATTGAAAATCCTGAAATCACACTCAAGGGAATTAGGAAAAAGAATATCTATACAATTGACCTACCATCCTCTTCACTAAAGTGTCTATTAACACAACAAGAGAAAACTAAGTTGTGGCATAGAAGACTGGGTTACACTCATACTAGACTCATTTCAAAAACGAGTCAAAATGGCTTGGTTAGAGGTCTGCCCAAACTAAAATTTATAGAAAGTTCAATTTGTAATGCTTGTCAACAGGGTAAACAAACCAAGTCAACCCACAAGTTAACCAACTTAAATAGAACTAATCCAATACTTGAGCTCCTACACTTAGACCTGTTTGATTCACATGGAGCCAAGTCACTAAGCAAAAACCAATATTGTTTAGTGATAATCGATGACTACTCAAGATATATTTGGGTAAAATTTCTAAAAACTAAAAATGAAACCTACGAAGTCTTTAAAATCTTTTGTAAATTAATTGAAAATGAAAAAGATACTCAAATAAAAAGAATTAGAAGTGACCATGGGGGAGAATTTGAAAACCATAAATTTATTGAATTTTATGAAATAAACGGATATAAACATGAATATTCATGCCCTAGAACCCTCCAACAAAATGGTCTAGTAGAACATAAAAACAGAACCCTACAAGAAACTGCTAGAATTATGTTAAATGAATGTAATTTATCTAATCAATTCTGGGCTGAAGCAATTAATACAACCTGTTATATACAAAATAGAATTTTAATTAATAAAATTTAAAATAAAACACCATATGAAATTTATTATAATAAAATTTCTAACTTAATCTATTTAAAAGTATTTGGATGTAAAGTACACATACTTAATACCAAAGACTACTTAGGTAAATTCATATCAAAATCAACCCCAGGAATCTTTTTAGGGTACTCCACAACTAGTAGAGCTTACCGAGTCTATAACAAAGAGATCCTAAAAGTTGAAGAAACAACCAATGTGATTTTTGATGAAGAAGATAAAATGCCTAACCTATTAAATGGAAATATTAATACAGAAAATATTAACTTAAGAAATATAGAAGATGATGAAGAAATTCAACTTAAACCTAGTGAATCACAAGAACCAGTTACTGATCCAAATATAAGACCAACAAGAATAAGTACCAATCACCCATCTGACCAAATTTTGGGTGACCCAACTCTAGGAGTCAGAACTAGATCATCTTATAGAAATCTAAGTCAAATAGCTCTTATTTCCAAAATTGAACCCAAAACTATAGACAAAGCCTTACCAGACCCAAACTGGATATTAGCAATGCAAGAGGAGTTAGCTTAATTTGAAAGAAACTTGGTCTGAGAACTAGTACCTAAACCCATTAACAAAACCATAATTGACACTAAATGGGTATTTAGAAATAAATTGGATGATAAAGGTGAGATAGCAAGGAACAAAGCCAGGTTAGTAGCAAAAGGGTTCAACCAAGTAGAAGGGTTAGACTATGACGAAACCTATGCACCTGTAGCCAGACTTGAATCTATTAGGAGGTTGCTGGTCTATGCATCACACAAGGATTCAAGTTATACCAAATGGATGTGAAATTCACATTCTTAAATGGGTTCATCAAGGAAGAGGTCTATGTAAGTCAACCCCCAGGATTTGAGGATTTGAACCACCCAAACCATGTCTTTAGGTTAAAGAAAACCTTATATAGACTAAAACAAGCACCTATGGCATGGTATGAATGACTATCAAATTATCTAATATCTAAAGGGTTTAACCAAGGTCAAATAGATCCAACCCTATTTGTAAAAATCATAGAAAAAGATATTTTTATAGCCCAAATTTACGTAGATGATATAATTTTTGGTTCAACCAACACTAAATTTTTAAAACAATTTACCAAGTTAATGAAAAATGAATTTGAAATAAGCCTAGTAGGAGAACTTAATTTTTTCTTAGGCCTACAAATTAAACAAACCAAAGATGGTATTTATATTTTCCAAACAAAATATGCTAAGGAATTAATTAGGAAATTTGGAATGGAAAATTTAAAAAATATAAATACTCCAATGGCTACTAACATTAAAATTGACTCTGACTTAGAAGAAAAATCAGTAGACCTGAAGTACTATCGAAGTGCGATAGGAAGTCTACTGTACCTAACTGTAAGTCGACCTGACATCCTTTTTACAGTAGGTATGTGTGCAAGATACCAATCTTGTGCAAAAGAGTCTCACTTAACAAACGTTAAAAGAATACTTAGATATATTAAGGGAACCCTAAATGTAGGACTCTGGTACCCTAGGACTTGGACCTTTGATTTAATTGGCTATTCGGACTCAGAATATGCCGGGTGCAAACTAGATAGAAAAAGCACAAGTGATAGCTGTCAATTTCTAGGTCAGTGCCTAGTAAGTTGGTCAAGCAGAAAGCAACACTGTGTTGCTTTATCCACTACTGAAGCTGAGTACATAGCCCTAGGAGAATGTGCATCTCAACTATTATGGATGATGCATACCCTAAAAGACTATCAACTAGAATATCAAAATATAAAAATTTAAATTGATAACATAAGTTCAATCAATCTAACTAAGAACCCAATTCACCACTCAAGGACTAAACATATAGAAGTAAAACACCACTTTGTAAGGGATCACGTAGCTAAGGGTGATATTGTGCTTAATTATGTTGAGTCCAAATCAAACCTGGCTGACATATTCACAAAGCCCTTACCTGAACTTGAGTTTAGTGCACTTAGAAGACAAATAGGAATGTGCATGGTAGAATAGAACTTATTTTCAAAAAATTATTTCTGCCTTCTGGTTTACTATCTTGGAAATTATGTTTTTAAAATCAGTCTAATTTTAAAATCATCTTTAAAAATTCTAGTAAAATAGTTTTCAAAATCCCAATTTTGTTAGTTTTCAAAAATTTGGATTTAGCCTAGGAATTTATCCCCTAGAAATCATGTACCCCTAGTTTCAGCCAGAGCATCTCACAAGCACCCTAGGTTTAACTTGCTTGTGTATGAAAACACTTAGAATGGTGTGAGATGCATAGGGTACTGCCTGGACTTAAGAATGCTTATGTCTATGCATCGACATAAGTCTGGGCAATAAATACCAATTTACATTAATCAAGTTAAGTTTTCCTTGTTAGAGTGTATACTAAAAGCCTAGCTTTTGTAAACATTTATTTAGAAATAAAAGAATCACATTGGTCAAATGTCTACATTTTATTTGTTAAGTGTAGTTGTTCAATTAATTTATATTGTCGATAACATGGTGTGTGGTGTCACACATACAAGATCATGTTATCAGTTCTTTATAAATTATAAACAGTTGCTCACGACTAAGATGGAAAGGAATAAACCATTGGAATAGTCGTAGTGTAATTAGATATTAGTTTATCTTGACTAATAAATTACACTAGTACACTCTAAGTGTATTGAGTAGGACCATTTTAGGTAAGTTCTTTTTATACTGACTTAATAAAAGAACAAGACCTTAGTTATTATGGAAGTGTGTGTTCTTAATCCTAATATAATAACAAGCACATATATTTAGTATTTATTTCTTTAACTTATCAAAGAGTGAGATTTAGCTTGATAAATCAATAGACCCGATAAGTTGGGATATGATATTACTGTAACGACCCGCCTCCTACTGACTAGGCTGTGAGGCCGATCGTTACATTAATCTGTGCTAACTATTCCCTGGCCATCATTAAGTCTAAGTGCGGAAGTTGTACTAATTAAAATTTTGCTAAACTATTACCATTTCTTGGTTCTATATGTGCTAAGGGATGTAATCTAAACTATTCATGACATATATTACATTCCCCAATGGTCAAGGAACTTAACTAAGAGTTTCTTGCTGATATCAGGCCTCCCAATCGATCCACGGATCGATTGAAATGGCCGGATCGATCCATTGATCGATCCAGATGGCTACTGTATGTGGGGCTTAGGTTAGATTGATCCAGTGATCGATCCAGCACGCTACTGTGCTCGGGCCAATATTCTGGATCTATCGGCTGATCGATCCAGACTAGCCAATCGATCCAGTGATCGATCCCAGAGCCTACTGTTCACGACAGAATTTGCTGGATCGATCGGCTGATCGACCCAGAGGCCTACTGTTCGCGGTACGAACTTCTCAATCGATCGGCTGATCGATTGAGAAGCCTCCAATCGATCAGCCGATCGATTGGGGTTTCTGATTTAGTGCCAGAAGTTTGATTTCAGCACTTGTTCGTGCCAAAACTTCCCATGGCAATCCTAAACTAAATGTAAAACATTCTAACATCACACAAATAGTATTTTAAGCATGATAGGGTGCATGACTAACTAATTCATAGCAATTAACATACTAAGGTGCAAAATAATAAAATGCTAAAAGGTTCTAATGTTTAAAACAAGCTTGCTGAAATTCCCTAAGATCTCTATTCCAAGTTCCATCCACACACATCTTCGTAGCATTGCCCTCCAGCCTCCGCTAGTCCATCTTTCCTTTACCTTTATCTGCAGTATAAGGAAAAGAAGTATCTGTAAGCTTTCGCTTAGTAAGAAACCATCTACCTCACTAAAACATGCAATTGATGCAGATCATGCTTTGAAAACATGCTATTTGAAAAGAACATACTGAATATGCTAAACATGGCATGGCATACAACACATAGAAATAAAACTGATCATAGCAATAGAACCAATCATAAACTATCATGTTGTATCAACAGAAAACTAAACTGATATAAAACTGAACTAAGCTAATGCTAATCTGATGCTAAAGCTGACCGAACTCACATGACTAATTTGTGATGTTTGAAAACTATATTCATAAGTAGATTAAAATAATAATCAAGCTGCTATTTGGGCCCGGCAACTGTACTTTGCTGTGCGCGCATCCCCAACTAGACCCGGGTTTGCAAGTCCCAAATTTAGTAGGGTTACTAGGTTAGCTGAACCTAGGGATGACTATGGGAGTCCAACCCAATGGATATCTAATCCTGTACAGTGCCACTGAAAAAGTAAAATACTGAACATAGCTAATTATTGATTGTCTTGCTCTTTCTAGGTTATCTGAACCTAGAGCTAGGTTGTCTGAACCTAGAGGTGACTGTGGGAGCCCACCCATTGGACATCTAGTTCCATAAAAGCTGTAGCAAGACCATATGAACTGTAAAAATGCTTCTATTGCATTTATCTAAGCTATCACAATGCCTAAGTTGCATTTTAGCTGTGCTAGTAATTTAATCGAACACTTGGTATGCGCTAATTCGCATCCTTTGTGCCGAAAAGCTATATACTACTAACTAAATCATGGAATTCACACGGAAGCTACTTATACTGCAGGTGAGGGGTTTCTTACCTCCTGTTCATAATTTCTTACGATTCTAATCGCTAGGTTTCGCGGAGGAGAGATCTCTTCAACGATCTTCTCGCGTCTATGCGTTCCTCTCGCGGAGGGGAGCGTCCTCGTTCCCTTGATGTTGTCGGGAGGTGCTCCTAGGGCCCTTGGCTTGGTGCGCCGAGAGAAGGAGGAGGAGAGGAAAGGGGCGGCGTGAGGCTAGGGTGAGGAGAAGAGAATCACGATTAAAAAAAAATAAAACCCTCACTTAATAATTTCTTATTTATATTAAGTGGTAATTCCGGCCCAACTTGAATATAAATTTAATTGTTTCCCTTTCCTTTCAGCACGGCCCTGCTGGGTTCAACTGGTTACTAGAATTATTCGTAAACCATAGGTCTCGGGTTCAATTCCCGCTTAGGCCGTTTTCGGTTTCTATTTGTTTTTGCTACTTCCGCTACTTTAAAAATTATGTAAAAATATCCTAAAATTCCAGAAAAATCATAGAATATTTCTAAAATAGTTTTGAGAATTTTCGGGTGCTACAATCCCCCATACCTTATAAAAAGTTCGTCCTCGAACTTAGAATAACTCTGGGTACTTCTGTCTTATGCTGGCTTCTGTCTCCCATGTTGCCTCTTCTGCTGTGTGACTTTGCCAAATGACTTTCACTAATGGTACCTCCTTGTTCCGCAATTTCTTAACTGTTCGGTCTATTATCTGAATAGGCCGACTATCATAGCTGAGATCTTCGCGGACTGGTACCGACTGGGGCTCTATCACCTGGGTGGCATCTGGGATATGCTTCTTCAGCATAGAGACATGAAATACATTATGGATGGCTGACATATCCTGTGGTAGCTCTAGCTCATATGGTACCTTGCCAACTCTTCTAGTGATAAGGTATGGTCCCACATATCTGGGACTTAGTTTTCCCTTCTTCCCAAAACGCATTACTCCCTTCATGGGAGCTACTCTGAGGAACACTGAATCCCCAACTGAAAACTCTAAAGGTCTGCGCCGTGTATCAGCATAGCTTTTCTGGCGGCTCTGATCCTCTGGCGGATCTGCTGTATAGCTGCTGTGGTATCTGCCACTAGATCTGTCTGAAGTTCTAGTTCTTTCTGTTCACCACTCTCATACCAGCAGATTGGAGATCTACACCTCCGCCCATAGAGAGCCTCGTAAGGTGCCATGCCGATGGTGGCCTGATAGCTGTTGTTGTATGCAAATTCTGCTAGACTCAGATATTTGTACTAACTTCCTCTGAAATCTAGGGCACATGCTCGGAGCATATCTTCGAGTACCTGATTTACTCGCTCCGTCTGACCATCTGTTTGAGGATGGAAGGCTGTGCTGAATTTTAACTTCGTGCCCAAAGATGACTGTACACACTCCCAGAAGTGTGATGTCAACCTACTGTCTCTGTTTGAAATAATGGTTCGTGGGACTCCATGTAGTCTAACGATCTCCTTGAGATACAACTGTGCTAGCTGTTCCATGGAGTAGGATATCCTGATAGCTAAGAAGTGGGCTGATTTAGTCAACCTGTCGACTATTACCCAGATGGTATCAAAACCATTCGTGGTTCTGGGTAGTCCCACTATGAAATCCATAGAAATGTCTTCCCACTTCCATTCTGGAATCTGAATAGGCTGCAAAACTCCTCCTGGTCTCTGATGTTCTGCCTTAACCCTCTGACAGGTTAGGCAGGTGCTGACATATCGAGCGATGTCTCTCTTCATCCCAGGCCACCAAAAACACTTCTTCAAGTCCTGGTACATTTTAGTGGAGACTGGATGCATCGCATAGGGAGTCTTGTGAGCCTCATCTAAAATCTTCCTTCTGAGTTCCTCCTGATCTGGAACGCATAATCTGTCACCAAAGTACAATACCTCACTACTAGACACTCTGAATTCCCCACTGTCTGATTCTGCTACTCCTTTCTTGATTTTATGAATTTCAGGATCCTGTTCCTGAGCTGTCTGAAGATCACCAAGCAAAGTAGACTCTAACGTCATAGTAGAGAGCTGTCCAACTATGAGTTCAAGATCGAAGTCTGTGATCTCCTTCTGTAGGGGCGGTGACATGGCTGCTAGAGATAATAGAGCAACACTGGACTTTCTGCTAAGTGCATCTGCTACCCTATTCGCCTTTCCTGGGTGGTAGAGGATGTCTATATCGTAGTCCTTGACCAGTTCTAGCCATCTGCGTTGTCGCATATTCAGATCCTTCTGAGTGAAGAAGTACTTCAGACTCTGATGATCTGTATACACTCTGCACTGAGCTCCATACAAGTAATGTCTCCAAATTTTGAGGGCGAACACCACTGCTGCAAGCTCAAGGTCATGAGTGGGGTAATTCCTCTCATAATCCTTGAGTTGTCTGGAGGCATAGGCGATTACCTTTCCATCTTGCATCAGCACTGCTCCTAGTCCAACTTAGAGGCATCACTATATATATCAAAGCTATCTGCGTTCTCTGGTAGAGTCAAAATAGGTGCACTGGTCAATCTCCTCTTTAGCTCGCTAAAGCTGTTCTCGCAGTCCTCTGTCCACTGATATTTCCTATTTTTCCTGGTGAGAGCTGTCAGTGGGGAGGCTATCCTGGAGAAGTCCTCTACGAATTTTCTGTAATAACCTGCTAATCCCAGAAAGCTTCTGATCTCACTAGCGTTCTTGGGTCTTTTCCAGTTACTCACAGCTTCTATCTTACTGGGGTCTACCATAATACCATCCTTTGAGATGATGTGACCCAGGAAGGACACCTGATCTAACCAAAATTCACATTTCGTGAACTTGGCGTACTGGAGGGTCTGCAGTACTATTCTCAGGTGCTCTGCGTGTTCTTCCTGAGTTCTTGAATAGATAAGAATGTCATCGATGAACACGATAACGAATTTATCTAAGTATTCTCTGAATATCCTGTTCATGAGGTCCATGAAGGTAGCTGGAGCATTTGTCACGCCAAAGGGCATGACTACAAACTCGTAATGTCCGTATCTGGTTCTGAATACTGTCTTGGGTATATCCCCTTCCTTGACTTTCACTTGATGATAACCTGATCTGAGGTCTATCTTAGAGAACACTGCTGCTCCCTTTAGTTGATCGAACAGGTCATCTATTCTGGGAAGAGGATACCTGTTCTTAATTGTGACTTGGTTCAGTGCTCTGTAATCTATGCATAGGCGCATGCTCCCGTCCTTCTTCTTCACGAACAATACAGGCGCTCCCCATGGTGAGTGACTAGGACGTATGAAGCCCTTGTCAAGCAGCTCCTGTAATTGCTCATGAAGTTCCTTCAGTTCTGCTGGAGCCATGCGGTAAGGTGCTTTGGAGATAGGATTTGTACCGGGAATGAGTTCTATCTCAAATTCGATCTCCCTGTCTGGTGCTAGGCCTGGTAACTCTTCAGGGAAGACTGCTGGGTAGTCACGTACGACTCGGACCTCTGCTAGCTGTCGGTCCTTGTCCTGACCCGTACTGACCACATGTGCTAAAAATCCCGTACATCCTGAATCCATTAATCTCTGTGCTTTCATAGCGGAGAGAAATTTCTTGGGCTTTCGTTTTGGTTCTCCGACGAACTCGAATTGTGCTTCTGCTTCAGGTTGGAATACGACTTTCTGTTTACGACACTCGATGGAAGCACCGTATCTGATCAAGAAGTCCATTCCGAAGATGACATCGTAGTCAGTCATATTTAGCACTATCAGATCACAAAAGAGTTCTCTGTCTGCTATAATGACTAGTACTGCCCTGAGCCAGTGCGTGGATGCCATAATTTCTCCTGAAGGTAAGGTCATCAAAAACTGACTACTGAGTACCTCTGGAGGTCTTGCTAACTTCTCAGCAAATGCCCTGGATATATAAGAATGGGTCGCCCCAGTATCGAATAAGACAGTTGTACTTTGCTGTAAAATACTAATCTGACCTGTAACAACTGTCGAGACATTCGCTACGTCTTCTCTGGTTATGGAGTAGATCCTTACATTCGTCATAGCTGGAGGGGCTTCTAGTCTACCCTGGCTGATGTGTGGACCATCTAGAGCGGCCTGCATCTGATGTAACTGAGCTGGCTGGCCTCCATACTGAATCGGCTGTAGTGGAGGAAGACTAGTCTTGTTCGGGCACTGCTTAGCCATATGCCCTTCCTGTCCACACTCAAAGCATCCTCGTGTGCCTTTACGACAAACTCCAGGGTGGAATTTCCCACAAGTAGCACACTTTGGATAACTGGGCTGTTTGCTAGCTGGCCCTCCTTTTGGGTAACTCTCTGGTTTGCGCTTATTGCTGGAGTTCCCTTTCCAGTTGGAGCTGTGACCCTGTTGTTTCTGAGTACCTGAGCCTCCTTGACCTTTGGATTCTGAGAGAACTTGCTTCTGCTGCTTGATATTATTCTGGTAGTGCTCAGTGGTCAGAGCACTGCTGACTAGTTCTTTGGTGGTTTGCGGCCTGTGAACGCCGCCAGCCACGTTCATTGCTATTTCCATCAACCAGACTCTTTCTTTCTCTGTGCTGACTAGTTCAGGGCATAGACGAGCCAATCTATTGAATTTCTTCACGGCTTCCTCAACTGATAGGTTGCCCTGACGAAACTCGGTGAACTCGTCGTAGTGGCGGTTTGTGACCCGCATGTGAAAGAATTCCTCAAAGAACTCCTTCTCGAAGTCTGCCCATGTCATCTGGTTTACTGGGCGCTTCGCTCTAATTCTCTCCCACCACATGCGTGCATCTCCTGTCAGACAGAAGGAGGCGCACTTCACCTTCTCATGTTCTGGCCAGTCCAGAAGCTCCATCGTACTCTCCAGTGTTTTGAACCAGGCTTGGGCATCCCATGGTTCACTAGTGCCTGAGAAGTTCTCGGGCTTGACTCTCTGCCACTGGATCAGATAGGCTTCTCTCTTTGCCTCTACTGGTGCTGTAGGCTGGACTGGTGGAACCTCTAAGACTACTGGCGTTGCCAAGTTTGGTTCCGGGGTGACTGTGGGAGTATTCTGCTGATTAGCCTTTAAGGTGGCTATCTCCTGTTGCTGTTCAGCTAGCTGCTGCTGTAACTGAGCCACTAATGCTGTCAGGTTTGGGGGAGGCACTGAACTGCCTGCCTCGTGCTGGGGCTCAGTAGCTGGTGCCCTTCTAGCTGGGCATCCTCGTGCCATTTCTAAAGACATAGAGGACATACATAACTAAGGCAATCATGTTCATATATATACTATCATTATCATGTTAGGTGTTATCATCAATCAACATGCTACGGTATCTATAAACATGAAAGAAAGAACATAATAAAGTGAGAGATGTTTCTTACTTGGAAGCTGCAGGTTCAATGCTGATATGTGTGTAGGAAGTATGGAAACTGCTCTGATACCACTCTGTAACGACCCGCCTCCTACTGACTAGGCTGTGAGGCCGATCGTTACATTAATCTGTGCTAACTATTCCCTGACTATCATTAAGTCTAAGTGCGGAAGCTGTACTAATTAAAATTTTGCTAAACTATTACCATTTCTTGGTTCTACATGTGCTAACGGATGTAATCTAAACTATTCATGACATATATTACATTCCCCAATGGTCAAGGAACTTAACTAAGAGTTTCTTGCTGATATCAGGCCTCCCAATCGATCCACGGATCGATTGAAATGGCCGGATCGATCCATTGATTGATCCAGATGGCTACTGTATGTGGGGCTTAGGTTAGATTGATCCAGTGATCGATCCAGCATGCTACTGTGCTCGGGCCAGTATTCTGGATCGATCGGCTGATCGATCCAGACTAGCCAATCGATCCAGTGATCGATCCCAGAGCCTACTGTTCGCGACAGAATTTGCTGGATCGATCGGCTGATCGACCCAGAGGCCTACTGTTCGTGGTACGAACTTCTCAATCGATCGGCTGATCGATTGAGAAGCCTCCAATCGATCAGCCGATCGATTGGGGTTTCTGATTTAGTGCCAGAAGTTTGATTTCAGCACTTGTTCGTGCCAAAACTTCCCATGGCAATCCTAAACTAAATGTAAAACATTCTAACATCACACAAATAGTATTTTAAGCATGATAGGGTGCATGACTAACTAATTCATAGCAATTAACATACTAAGGTGCAAAATAATAAAATGCTAAAAGGTTCTAATGTTTAAAACAAGCTTGCTGAAATTCCCTAAGATCTCTATTCCAAGTTCCATCCACACACATCTTCGTAGCATTGCCCTCCAGCCTCCGCTAGTCCATCTTTCCTTTACCTTTATCTGCAGTATAAGGAAAAGAAGTATCTGTAAGCTTTCGCTTAGTAAGAAACCATCTACCTCACTAAAACATGCAATCGATGCAGATCATGCTTTGAAAACATGCTATTTGAAAAGAACATACTGAATATGCTGAACATGGCATGTCATACAACACATAGAAATAAAACTGATCATAGCAATAGAACTAATCATAAACTATCATGTTGTATCAACAGAAAACTAAACTGATATAAAACTGAACTAAGCTAATGCTAATCTGATGCTAAAGCTGACCGAACTCACATGACTAATTTGTGATGTTTGAAAACTATATTCATAAGTAGATTAAAATAATAATCAAGCTGCTGTTTGGGCCCGGCAACTGTACTTTGCTGTGCGCGCATCCCCAACTAGACCCGGGTTTGCAAGTCCCAAATTTAGTAGGGTTACTAGGTTAGCTGAACCTAGGGACGACTATGGGAGTCCAACCCAATGGATATCTAATCCTGTACAGTGCCACTGAAAAAGTAAAATACTGAACATAGCTAATTATTGATTGTCTTGCTCTTTCTAGGTTATCTGAACCTAGAGCTAGGTTGTCTGAACCTAGAGGTGACTGTGGGAGCCCACCCATTGGACATCTAGTTCCATAAAAGCTGTAGCAAGACCATATGAACTGTAAAAAATGCTTCTATTGCATTTATCTAAGCTATCACAATGCCTAAGTTGCATTTTAGCTGTGCTAGTAATTTAATCGAACACTTGGTATGCACTAATTCGCATCCTTTGTGCCGAAAAGCTATATACTACTAACTAAATCATGGAATTCACACGGAAGCTACTTATACTGCAGGTGAGGGGTTTCTTACCTCCTGTTCATAATTTCTTACGATTCTAATCGCTAGGTTTCGCGGAGGAGAGATCTCTTCAACGATCTTCTCGCGTCTATGCGTTCCTCTCGCGGAGGGGAGCGTCCTCGTTCCCTTGATGTTGTCGGGAGGTGCTCCTAGGGCCCTTGGCTTGGTGCGCCGAGAGAAGGAGGAGGAGAGGAAAGGGGCGGCGTGAGGCTAGGGTGAGGAGAAGAGAATCACGATTAAAAAAAAATAAAACCCTCACTTAATAATTTCTTATTTATATTAAGTGGTAATTCCGGCCCAACTTGAATATAAATTTAATTGTTTCCCTTTCCTTTCAGCACGGCCCTGCTGGGTTCAACTGGTTACTAAAATTATCCGTAAACCATAGGTCTCGGATTCAATTCCCGCTTAGGCCGTTTTCGGTTTCTATTTGTTTTTGCTACTTCCGCTACTCTAAAAATTCTGTAAAAATATCCTAAAATTCCAGAAAAATCATAGAATATTTCTAAAATAGTTTTGAGAATTTTTGGGCGCTACAATTACTTATAGTGTGTGTTGTTGATTATAGAAGGAAATTGTATCCTAGTAAATCTAGGTTGAGAATTCCCCCAAGAGGAACTCATAAGGATTGTCATGTTAAACCCTGCAGGTGGACTTAGTCCGACATGACAATGAGGTTGAGTGGTACTACTCTTGGACTTAGATATTAATTAAGTGAGTTGTCAGTAACTTACTTAATTAGTGGACATTCGTTATCTTAAACACAGGGAGACTAACACACTCATGATAAGAAGGAGCCCATAAATGTAATTTGGGATTGGTGCGGTAGTGCAATAATAACTCTCTAATGGAATGAGTTATTGTTGATGAACTTGAGTTGTGTGTTCAGGGCGAACACGAGATACTCAAGCTCATCGGAAGGCCAAAACCAATTTCTCCTTTAGGTCCCTATCGTAGCCTCAATAAAGCCTCAAGTCCATTCGAATATAAGCCCATCTTGGTGTCCAAGCAGGGGGCCAGACCAATGCTTGGTGACCAAGCAAGGGCCGGCCACATCCTCCTCTATGGGGGCCGACCCTTTTGCTTGGTGACCAAGCAAGTAGGGGCCGACTATGATTAATTCAAATAGTAGGGGTGTTTTGAATTTTTAAAATCTTCTCTTTGTAGAAAACTACAAGTTTTAAAAAAGAGTTTTTAAAATATAAAACTTTCCTTATTTGAATTAGGTCACATGGTTTAATAGAGAGTTTTAAAACTTTCCTTTTTTAACCATCCTCACGATTTTAGAAAAAAGGAAGAGAAGTTTTAAAATTAAATTTTATATTTTTGTAACCATGTTAAAAAAAGGAAATTTTTAGAAGAGAAGTTTTAAATTTTAAAATATGGTTTTAATTTTTAAAACTTTCCTTTTTTAACATCCACTTTAGGAAAGAGAGCTTGTAAATTTTTATAAGAGGATTTCTTCTTGTAAAATTTTATAAAAATTATTTTCTTCTCTCCTTGATGATGTGGCCGGCCACCCTTGCTTGGTGCCCAAGAAAGGGGCCGGCCAATCAAAGTTTAAAACAAATCATCATCCAATCAATCCATGATTTGGTGATTGATTCAATCAAGAGGAAAGAAAAGGAAAAATAAAAAGGGAAAAGGAAAAACAAGAGGAAGATTTTAATTTTTATAAAAGGTCTTCCCTTATTTGCCTTGGGCAAGTAATATAAAAGAAGGGGAGGGGAGGCCTCATAAGATAACACAATTCTTATTCTCTTGTTGGTGATCTCTTTGGTGGCCGACCCTCTCTCCATCTCTTCTCCCTTTGCTCTCTTTTGCTCCTTGGTGGTGGTGGCCGAATACTAGAAGGAGGAGAAGCTCTTTTGGGTGGTGTTCATCTTGGAGGATCGTCGCCCACACGACGTCCAAGGCGAGGCGAGGAATACGGCAGAAGATCTTGAGGTCATTAGCTTGTAAAGAAAAGGTATAACTAGTAATTTTCTTCCGCATCATGCTAGTTATTTTTCTTTGTTAGAATTCCAAACACAAGAGGCATTAGATTCTAGTTTTTTGGATTTGCTATTCGAATTTATGTTTTTGTTTTTCAAATATGTGATTCGATTGTTTTTTTTTGTTAAACCTAGAGTTATATAAGGAAATTAAATATTAGCTTTCCTTAAAAGGCTTTGTCTAGGAAGTGGTGGTTGCTCCCATATCCAAGAAGGCCTTGTGCCTCGCCATGTTTAACCTGGAAGCCAATTTTAGAAATTAATATTTAATTGAATTTATAACATAGGTGGATTTGGATCAATAGTGTTAAGTTCTGCTTGCGATCCAAGTCTAAACCATTAAGAACAGATAAGTTAAATTTGGAATCAATAATGTTAAGTTCCATTTGCGATTCCTAATTTAACTTCTAAAGAACACAATAGGTTATTAAGGAAAGGTTTGACACTTGTACAAATTTTTTGTACAGTGGAACCGGTACGATCTTCCTTGGACTAACCAACAATTGGTATCAGAGCTAGGGTTTGCCTCTGTGTGTTTTGGTTTTCAAAATTAATTATGCACATGTTATACATAATTTAGGCAGGATAATAGTAGGATGTGCTAACTTTGTGGTTGTAGGCTCCAACTATTATGACATTTAGATATTGTGTGTGATTGGATCCTTGGACATGTCAAGAGCATTATTTTGTGTGTGCATGATTGTATGTATTAAATACAGCAGGAGCTGTATTAGTTTTAGAATTTTACTTTTTTGTTCGATCTAGAATACATGTACATTCCTTTATAGAATATAGGATCGATATATGTAAAATTCTATTTTTGTCGCGGATCGTATCTTTGCGAGGCATGGTGCTATTGGAGGACCAGAGGCGTAGCGGAATAAGAAACAAGATAGATGCGACAACTCAACCCGATGGCAGTGGCTAAAGATGGCAGCAACTAGGGTTGGAGCATACTGAAGACAGTGATGGGAAATGCCATAATAGTTGGAAAATTAATTTCCAAATTTATTGCTTTTATTTACTGTGATGTATATGTCCATGTGATGTATGCTAGCATAGGTTAAAATTCCTCACCTTAAATAACTAAGTGGGAGAGGGATTTTAAATAAATTTCACGGTCTCCATTACTGGTTTGTAAGTGATGCAACAAGCTTGCATGTTGGCTCTGAGTGCCTCCCTCCACAACGGATGGATTTATTGCGGATCACTAGATCAAACTTCTTTTATGGATGATTATAGGAAATTATTTAGGAGCGTGTAATCTTCTCCAACTGAAGGGGCACAATCCTATTTAATGGACCAAGTATCAAGTAATGGTATACACTTAGATGCATTCAATAGTATCCTCCCTAACGGAGTCACTGCTATTGTTTTGTGTGACCAAAGGAAAATCAACTATTAATTTTATTTGTCATAAAGTTAGGATGACAAGATAATAAAATTAATGGGTTACACCCTTCTCTTACAAATGTTGAATTTGTATACGTCCACACTAACGTGACATGCAATATTCATGGTGTTTTGAGGTGTTGGTAAATTTAAATAGTATTGTTTGAGGAATCAATATTATTCTAAATTTAGAGTCTTGACCAAAATTTATTTTGTGATTCTTAGGATGACTTTCAACCCACTCGCCATTATTCTGAAAGAGAATAGACTTACTGGTCCCAACTATATAGATTGGAAAAGAAACCTGGATATTGTCTTAACTGCTAAAAGCTATAAGTTTGTACTGTCAGAGGTATGCCCAGATACACCTAATGGTGTCTCTACCCCAGAGGAGATTGAGTATCATAAGAAATGGGTAAAAGCGGATGAGATAGCGAGGTGTTACATTTTGGCTTCAATGTCAAATGTATTGCAACATCATCATCAAGATTTACCAACTGCTTATGATATAATGAACAATCTCAAAGAACTCTTTGGGCACCAGAGTCGGACTGCTAGGTAAGAGGTAATGAGAAAGTTAATGACAACCACCATGTCTGAGGGGACACCCGTAAGGGATCATATCCTCAAAATGATGGCTTATCTGAATGAAATACAAGTCCTCGGAGGAGAAATCGATGGGGAAACCCAGGTCGATATAATTCTCCAAACGCTACCCAGAAGTTTTGAGCAGTTCCGCCTGAACTATAACATGAATAAAAGGGAGTATACGTTGGCGGAACTTTTGACAGAACTACAGGCAGCAGAAGGTATATTTCGTCACAGTTCTCATATTCACTATGCTGAAAATGGTTCTACTTCTAAGTCGAAAGGCAAGAAGAAGAAGAAATAGGTCTTTTCAGCAAAGAAGGTGAATAAACCTCAGGGTACAAGACAAAAAGCTGGAATGAAGAAGCCGAAGGGCAAATGCTTCATCTGCAAGCAGTCAGGAAATTGGAAGGCGGACTGTCCTTGTAGGAATTAGAATAATAAAGGTATATCTCATTCTCTAGTAGTTGAAACATGTTTAGCGGTGTTATCTACCAACACCTGGTGTGTAGATACAGGAGCTACTGATCATATCTACAACTCTTTGTAGGGGTTCCAAGAAACCCGATGACTATTTGAAGGAGAGATAACTGTCTACATGGGTAATGCTACTAAGGTGGCGGCTGTTGTAGTGGGAGATGTCTACTTATCTTTTGATAGGAATAGAAGTTTGGTTTTAAGAAATTGTCTTTATGTACCCAGTTTTAGAAAGAATTTAATTTCAGTTTCTAAACTGTATTTGGATGGATATTCTATTTATTTTAGTAACAATGTGGTTATAAAGAGAAATAAGGTTATTATTTGTTCTGGTGCATTGATTGGTAATTTATATACTTTAAATCCAATTTCTCCCACAATACAAAATATGGAAAGTAATAACACATCTTCTAACTCTAATAAGAGAAAAGAACCTTTGGAAATGAACCAAACATATCTTTGGCATCTAAGGCTTGGTCATATTAACTTAAGTCGGATTCAAAGGCTTGTAGCCGATGGACTCTTGGGTTCATTAGAGTTGAAAAACCTTCCAACCTGTGAATCTTGCTTGGATGGTAAAATGACCAAGAGACCTTTTAAGGCCAAGGGGTATAGAGCCAAAGATGTGTTAGAACTGGTTCATTCTGATTTGTGTGGTCCTATGTCTATCCAGGCAAGAGGTGGTTATGAATATTTCATCTCCTTTATAGATGATTATTCAAGATACAGATACATTTACTTGATGCGACGTAAGTCTGAATGCTTTGATAAGTTCAAAGAATATAGGGCTGATGTCGAGAAACATCTTGGTAAAAGTATCAAGACACTACGATCTGACCGTGGTGGCGAATACCTCTTTGGAGAGTTTAGGAATTACTTATCAGAAGCCGGGATTCAATCTCAATTATCTGCACCTGGTACACCCAATAGAATGGTGTGACAGAACGAAGGAATATGACTCTTATGGAAATGGTTAGATCGATGATGAGTTATTCAGAATTACCAAATTCGTTTTGGGAATATGCTTTAGAAACAGCAGTGTACATTTTGAATATGGTACCTTCTAAAACAGTTCCTTCTACTCCCATGGAATTATGGAATGGGCGTAAGCCTAGTCTGAATCATATCCAGATATGGGGTAGTTCAGCACATGTGCTGAAGGGAGATACTGACAAGTTGGAATCACGTACAGGAGTTTGTCTGTTTGTGGGATATCTTAAGGGAACGAAAGGTGGTTTATTTTATAATCCTAAAAATCAGAAGATCATTGTTAGCACCAATTCTCGATTTTTAGAAGATGATTATGTAATGAACCATAAGCCCATGAGTAAAATTGTTCTAGAATAAATAAGAGAGGATACATCTACTTTAGTACCAATAGTACAAGATGAAGTATCACAAGATACTACAACACGTGTCACAGATGATGCACAGTTACAGACAGTGCCTCGTCGTAGTGGGAGGGTTGTGAGACAACCTGAGAGATTCATGTTTTTGGGAGAATCTTCGGATTTGATCCCGGGTAAATATGAACCTGATCCCCGGTCATATGACGAAGCACTCAAGATAAAGATGTAGTATCTTGGCAAAAGGCAATGAATTCTAAAATAGAATCTATGTATTCTAATAAGGTCTGGGAGCTTGTAGAACCACCAGATGGTGTAAAAGCCGTTGAATGCAAGTGGATCTACAAAAGGAAAAGAGGGATAAATGGCAAGGTAGAAACCTTCAAGGCAAGGCTTGTTGCGAAAGGGTACACTCAGAAAGAGGGAATCGACTATGAGGAGACCTTTTCGCCGGTAACTATGTTAAAGTCTCTCCGGATACTCTTATCCATTGCTTCTCGTATGGATTATGAGATTTGGCAAATGGATGTCAAGACAGCTTTCCTTAACGGAAGTCTTGAAGAAAACATCCATATGAAGCAACCAGAGGGGTTCATTGAAAAGGGCAAAGAGCATCTAGTGTGTAAGCTCAATCGGTCCATTTATGGATTGAAGCAAGCTTCAAGATCTTGGAACATCCGGTTTAATGAAGTAATCTAGTCATATGGATTTATTCAGTGTCTGGATGAGTCTTGTGTATACAAGAAGTGTAACGGAAACGTGGTGATATTTCTTGTACTATACGTAAATGATATTTTATTAATTGGCAACAATGTCAAAGTGTTATCGGACATAAGGGTATGGTTGTCCAAACAATTCGATATGAAGGACTTAGGAGAATGTGCACACATCCTTGGGATCAAAGTCATAAGGGATCACAAGAAAAGGATGTTGTGCCTATCTCAAGCTTCATATATAGATACAATCCTTGCTCGTTTTATCATGTAGAACTCCAAGAAAGGTTTCTTACCTTTTAGACATGGAGTAGCTTTATCTAAAGAGATGTCTCTGAAGACATCAAAGGAGATAGAGGACATGAAGGCAGTTCCTTATGCTTCGGCTATGGGAAGCCTAATGTATGCAATGCTGTGTACGAGACCTGATATCTGTTTTACCGTGGGCATGGTTAGCAGATATCAGAGTAACCCTGGATAAGGACATTGGACTGCTGTAAAGCATATATTGAAGTACCTGAGAAGGACTAGAGATTATATGCTAGTTTACCAAGCAGATGATTTGCTCCCTGTGGGTTACATGGATTCAGACTTTCAATCAGATAGGGACAACAGTAAGTCTACATCAGGCTATGTGTTTACTTTAGGAGGTGGAGCCATTGCATGGAGGAGTGTTAAGCAGAAATGCATTTCAGACTCAACCATGGAAGCTGAGTATGTGGCAGCCTCTAAGGCATCCAAAGAAGCTGTATGGCTCAGGAACTTCCTAATGGACTTAGATGTGATTCCTAGTTTGCCCAAAATCATCACAATTTATTGTGATAATAGCGGTGCAGTTGCAAACTCGAAGAAACCACGAGCCCATAAGGTAAGTAAACATATAGAGTGTAAGTACCACCTGATACGAGACATCGTCAAGCGAGGAGAAGTTGTCGTCACCAAGATTGCATCAGCAGATAACCTGGCAGATCCTTTCACTAAGGCCCTTCTGGCGAAAGCTTTTGATCGACATGTGGAGGGGATGGGAATCAAATGTATGGCAGCAGATATGACAGCTTAGTCTTTTAGTATAAGTGGGAGATTGTTAGAGTGTATACTAAAAGCTTAGCTTTTGTAAACATTTATTTAGAAATAAAAGAATCACATTGGTCAAATGTCTACATTTTATTTGTTAAGTGTAGTTGTTCAATTAATTTATATTATAGATAACATGATGTGTGGTGTCACACATAGAAGATCATGTTATTAGTTATTTATAAATTATAAATAGTTGCTCACGACTAAGATGGAAAGGAACAAACCATTGGAATAGTCATAGTGTAATTAGGTATTAGTTTATCTTGACTAATAAATTACACTAGTACACTCTAAGTATATTGAGTATGACCATTTTAGGTAAGTTCTTTTTATACTGACTTAATAAAAGAATAAGACCTTAGTTATTATGGAAGTGTGTGCTCTTAATCCTAATATAATAACAAACACATATATTTAGTATTTATTTCTTTAACTTATCAAAGGGTGAGATTTAGCTTGATAAATCAATAGACCCGATAAGTTGGGAAATGATATTACTTATAGTGTGTGTTGTTGATTATAGAAGGAAACTGTGTCCTAGTAAATCTAGGTTGAGAATGTCCCCAAGAGGAGCTCATAAGGATTGTCATGTTAAACTCTGCAGGTGGACTTAGTCCGACATGACAATGAGGTTGAGTGGTACTACTCTTGGATTAAGATATTGGTTAAGTGAGTTGTCAGTAACTTACTTAATTAGTGGACATTCATTATCTTAAACAGAGGGAGACTAACACACTCATGATAAGAAGGAGCCCATAAATGTAATTTGGGATTGGTGCGGTAGTGCAACAATAACTCTCTAATGGAATGAGTTATTGTTGATGAACTTGAGTTGTGTGTTCGGGGCGAACACGGGATACTCAAGCTCATCGGAAGACCAAAACCAATTTCTCCTCTAGGTCCCTGTCGTAGCCTCATTAAAGCCTCAAGTCCATTCGAATATAAGCCCATCTAGGTATCCAAGAAGGGGGCCGGTCCAATGCTTGATGACCAAGCAAGGGCCGGCCACATCCTCCTCTATGGGGGCCGACCCTTTTGCTTGGTGACCAAGCAAGTAGGGGCCGGCCATGATTAATTCAAATAGGAGGGGTATTTTGAATTTTTAAAATCTTCTCTTTGTAGAAAACTATAAGTTTTAAAAGAGAATTTTTAAAATATAAAACTTTCCTTATTTGAATTAGATCACATGGTTTAATAGAGAGTTTTAAAAGTTTTAAAAATATCCTTTTTTAACCATTCTCATGGTTTTAGAAAAAAGGAAGAGAAGTTTTAAAATTAAATTTTCTATTTTTGTAACCATGTTAAAAAAGGAAATTTTTAGAAGAGAAGTTTTAAATTTTAAAACATGGTTTTAATTTTTAAAACTTTCCTTTTTTAACATCCACTTTAGGAAAGAAAGCTTGTAAAATTTTATAAGAGGATTTCTTCCTGTAAAATTTTATAAAAATTATTTTCTTCTCTCCTTGATGATGTGGCCGGCCACCCTTGCTTGGTGCCCAAGCAAGGGGCCGGCCAATCAAAGTTTAAAACAAATCATTATTCATTCAATCCATGATTTGGTGATTGATTCAATCAAGAGGAAAGAAAAGGGAAAATAAAAAGGGAAAAGGAAAAACAAGAGGAAGATTTTAATTTTTGTAAAAAGTCTTCTCTTATTTGCCTTGGGCAAGTAATATAAAAGAAGGGGAGGGGAGACCTCATGAGATAACACAATTCTTATTCTCTTATTGGTGATCTCTTTGGTGGCCGACACTCTCTCCCTCTCTTCTCCCTTTGCTCTCTTTTGCTCCTTGGTGGTGGTGGCCGAATACTAGAAGGAGGAGAAGCTCTTTTGGGTGGTGTTCATCTTGAAGGATCGTCGCCCACACGACGTCCAAGGCGAGGTGAGGAATACGACAGAAGATCTTGAGGTCATTAGCTTGCAAAGAAAAGGTATAACTAGTAATTTTCTTCCGCATCATGCTAGTTATTTTTCTTTGTTAGAATTCCAAACACAAGAGGCATTAGATTCTAGTTTTTAGGATTTGCTATTCGAATTTATGTTTTTATTTTTCGAATTTGTGATTTGATTGTTCTTTTTGGATAAATCTAGAGTTATATAAGGAAATTAAATATTAGCTTTCCTTAAAAGGCTTTGTCTAGGAAGTGGTGGTTGCTCCCATATCAAAGAAGGCCTTGTGCCTCGCCATGTTTAACCTGGAAGCCAATTTTGGAAATTAATATTTAATTGAATTTATAACGTAGGTGGATTTGGATTAATAGTGTTAAGTTCCGCTTGCGATCCCAGTCTAAACCATTAAGAACAGATAAGTTAAATTTGGAATCAATAATGTTAAGTTCCATTTGCGATTCCTAATTTAACTTCTAAAGAACACAATAGGTTATTATGGAAAGGTTCGACACTTGTACCAAATTTTTGTACAGTGGAACCGATACGATCTTCCTAGGACTAACCAACAATCCTATCTTAGTTAAGTCTAACTGGATCACTGACTTAACTTGACTAACCAAGTGAAAACTATTGCCTTTTAGGTAAACAGCTAGTAGCTAATGGTTAGACATTTGGATAAGAAAATAAAGTATTTAGTTTTAATTTTGTTAATTACTCATTCTTGGACTTTAGGACTTTTTGTAAAGAGAACTAACTTTTTCTTTAAAATTGACTTACTCTTTTTGATTCTAAGTGAAAGTGGCTTTAACTAAAGTTTTTACAAGTTATTATTATTCAAAGTGTTTTTCTTTCAAATTTAACTAAGTAAAATTAATTTTTAAATCTCTAAAATTTTTCTTTAAAGGTTTATCTAATATTTTTGTTCATTCTTTTTACATAAATTTTTTTTTTGCTAAGTTACTTTTCAATGTAAATAAACTTTTCCTTAGCTAAAAACTTCTTTCCAAACTTAATTTATGAACTTTTTAAGGAAAAAGTTTTTTTTTTTAAAATCTAAGTACTTTATCAAAAATCAGATTATTTTTAAAGAACTAAGCTCCCTACTTAACTTTTGATAAAGGTTTTCTATTCATTCACTTAGCTAAAAAGTCTACAAGAAATTTATTCTAAAAGTTAAGTTTTTATCAAAATGTTTTAAGTATTTGTTCAACCTTCTATTTGTTAGGGTGTATACTAAAAGCCTAACTTTTGTATAAACATTTATTTAGAAATAAAGAATCACAGTGGTCAATATCTACATTTATTTGTTAAATATAATTTGTTCAATTAATTTATATAGTAGACAACATAGTGTGTGGTGCCACACACTGAAGATCATGTTGTCGGTTCTTTATAAATTATAAATAGTTGCTCGCGACTAGGATGGAAAGGAACAAACCGTTGAAGTAGTCGTAGTGTAATTAAGTATTAGTTTATCTTAACTAATAAATTACACTGATACACTCCAAGTGTATTGAGTAGGACCATTTTAGGTAAGTTCTTTTTGTATTGACTTTATAAAAGAACTAGACCTTAGTTATTATGGAAATGTGTGCTCTTAATCCTAATATAATAACAAACACATATATTTAGTATTTATTTCTTTGACTTATCAATGGGTGAGATTTAACTCGATAAGTCAATAAGCCCGATAAGTTGAGAAATAATATTACTTATAGTGAGTATTGTTGATTATAGAAGGAAACTGTGTCCTAGTAATCTAGGTTGAGAATGACCCCAAGAGGAGCTCATAAGGATTGTCATGTTAAACCCTGCAGGTGGACTTAGTCTAACATGATGATGAGTTTGAGTGGTACTACTCTTGGACTAAAATATTAATTAAGTGAGTTGTCAGTAACTCATTTAATTAGTGGACATTCATTATCTTAAACACAGGGAGACTAACACACTCATGATAAGAAGGAGCCCATAATGTAATTTGGGATTGATGCGGTAGTGCGATAATAACTCTCTAGTGGAATGAGTTATTATCGATGAACTTGAGTTGTGTGTTTGGGGCAAACACGGGATACTCAAGCTCATCGGAAAGCCAAAACCAATTTCTCCTCTAGGTCCCTATCGTAGCCTCATTAAACCCTCAAGTCCATCCAAAGAAAGACCCATCTTGGTGTCCAAGAAGGGGGCCGGTCCATTGCTTGGTGACCAAGCAATGGCCGGCCACATCTCCTCTCAAGAGGGCCGACCCTATGCTTGGTGTCCAAGCATAGGAAGGGCCGGCCATAATATTTCAAATAGGAGGGGGTGTTTTGAATTTTTAAAATCTTCTCTTTGTAGAAAACTCCAAGTTTTAAAAGAGAGATTTAAAATTTAAAAACTTTCCTAATTTGAATTAGGCCACATATTTTAAAAGAAAATTTAAAAGTTTTAAAACTTTCATTTTTTAACCATCCTCATGGTTTTAGAAAAAGGAAGAGAAGTTTTAAAATTTAAATTTTTGTAAACATGTTAAAAAAGGAAATTTTTATAAGAGAAGTTTTAAATTTTAAAACATGGTTTTAATTTTTAAAACTTTCCTTTTTAACATCCACTTTAGGAAATTAAAAGAGAGCTTGTAAAATTTTATAAGAGTTTATAAATTTTTTACAAAAGATATCTTTTCCTTCCTTATAGGGGGCCGACCACCATTGCTTGGTGCCCAAGCAAGGGGCCGGACAATAGGATTAAATCATCATCCAATCAAATAAATCAAATTGATTCATGATTGGTGATTGATTTAATCAAGAGGAAAGAACAGGAAAAATAAAAGGGAAAAGGAAAAACAAGAGGAAGATTTTAATTTTTGTAAAAGTCTTTCCTTATTTTCCTTTGGTATGTAATGACCCAAATTTCCTCATTCCAAGTCCTAATAGCACTTAAAAATATTTATAAATGCTTTATAAATATTCTAGAGATTTTTAGAAATTTTTAAAGTATTTTTATGTAATTTTTGGAGTTCGTTTGGTATTTTTACCAAACGAAACAAGTTGCAAAAAAATAAAGAAATTAAGCCGAAGTTCGAACCGGAGACCTCCGGTCAAGCAAAGCCTTTAGTTGTCTCAGCTGACCAGGAACCCATCAGGGCCGTGCTTATTAAAGGAGTGGAAAATTTTAAGTAGTAGTAGTAAATAGAAAATAATTAGGAATAAAAAGGTTTCGGCTGAGATTCAAACCCGCGACCTCCGACCCGAATCTTAAGCGGAGCGCGATAGCCAAGTGGTCAAGCGGGCGGTTCTGTTTAGGAAAGATAGCAGAAATATTTTAAGTAGTAGTAGTTAAACAGAAAATATTAAGTAAGAGTTGCGGCCGAGATTCGAACCCGCAACCTTCGACCCGGTCCACGCCTTAAGCAAAGCGCAATGACCAAGCGCCCAAGCGGGTGGTGCTGAGCAAATATCAAACGGAAATAATTTAAAGGATAGTTAGTTAACAGAATATGGGAGTTATAAAAAGGGGATAAGTTGGGGTGATGTTGCCGTGACCTAAACCTTTTCCCAATCTTCCTCTCGCGCGGCGTCGGTCTCAGCTCGGGCGAAAGCGCAAGGAGGAGTTAAGGCATTGTCTCCGGCGGTCGGCCAAGTTTTAATCCGAGGGATTCTTCACGTGGTTGTGACTCTTCCGGCAAGGTGAACGCGTAGGCACAAGAGGAGGCCGAAAAGCTCGAGCTAACCGGAAACCCTAGAGCTCTTCTTCTCGGTTGTGAGTCCAAGAAGCAAGGTAAGTGCTACTCACCTGCGGTAAGGGTAGTTTCGAGCTTTGATTTAGTGTTTCTTTTAGTTTTCGGAATATGCTGTAAAGGATTGTGGTTGTTTGGGAATTTAGAGTAGATCCAAGATTTGTTTTTCCCTTGTAATTAGAAATTCAGATTTTTATGCAGATTTTAATTAAGCTTATAGTGCAGATTTTTATTTAAGCTTATTGTAACGCCCGTAAATTCTCAAAACTATTTTAGAAATATTCTATGATTTTTCTGGAATTACTAGATATTTTTCCGGAATTTTCCGAGTAGCGGAAGTAGCAAAAATTATTAGAAAAATAAAATGGCTTAAGCGGGAATCGAACCCGGGACCTCTCGGGTCCGTTAAACCTTTAATTAGCCTTAGTAACCGGTGAACCCAGTAGGGCCGTGCTGAAAGGAAAAGGAATCAATTATATTTATAATTGGTTTGGCCGAATTAATTACTTAGTATAAATAGGAAATTTAAGTTGGGGTTTGGTTTATTTTTTTAAAAACTTGGTTCGGCAACTTTCTTCTCCTCACCCTAACTCACCGACGCCACCTCTCCCCTCTCCTTCTCTCGGCGCCACAACAAGGGAAGACCTAGGGTTCTCTCCCTAGGGCCCCAAGGACATCTTCCGGCGACGATTTCAGCACAAGGACGTTTCCCTCCGCGAGTAGAGCACGTGGACGCGAGCGAATCGTTGAGAAGTCGTCTCCACCGGAATTTCTAGCGATTAGATTTGTAAGAAATCTAGTGCACAAGGTAAGAAACCCCTCACCTGCAGTATAAGTAGCTCCGTTTGGTTTTATACGCACTAGTTTAGCTATATGCTGTTTTTATCGACGCATAGGGTGAATTTGACCCTCCTCGCAGATTTAGGGATTTAGTGAGTACTTCTAGATGGGCCGGACACGTATTCCCTCTTCAGGGGGGGTTCCTAGACGTTGTCGGGTGCCTAGAAGTGGTCTCCCTAATAGAGGGGAGAGTTGGGGCACACTAGGTGTTCGATAAAATAGCTAGTTAAGTTAAAATGTAAATTAGGCATTTTAATAGCTCAGTTAAATGTATTAGAAGCATTTAAATCAGTAAATCAGTTTATTTTAACTTATATGGGACTACGGTCCAATGGGTGGGCTCCCACAGTCGCCTCTAGGTTCAGACAACCTAGTTCTAGGTTCAGATAACCTAGATTCAGCAAAATAGTATTAGCTATTTCAGTATTTTATTTTCAGTGGCACTGTACCGGATCAGATATCCATTGGGTTGGACTCCCACAGTCGTCCCTAGGTTTAGATAACCTAGTTAACCCTACTAAATTCGGGACTTGCAAACCCGGGTCTAGTTAGGGATGCGCGCACAGCAAGTACAGTTGCCGGGCCCAAACAGCATGATTATGTATTTTCACTTATTATGAATTAGTTTTTAAAGCTCAAATTAGTTATGTTAGTTGAGTTGGAATTCAGTATCAGTTTAGCTACAGTTTAGCTTATTGTATGCTCAGTTCAGTTATCTTTATTGATTCATATGATTAGTTGCCATGCCATGTTTAGTTTATTCAATATACTTAGCATATCCTTTCAAACAGCATGATTTAAAATCATATTTGCATCGTATGCATGTTTTAGTGAGGTAGATGGTTTCTTACTAAGCTTTTTAGCTTACAGATACTATTTTCCTTATACTGCAAATACAGGTAAAAGGAAAATGGATTAGCAGTGGAGGCTGGAGGTCAATGCAGATCAAGATGTGTGTGGAAGGAACTGGAATAAAGATCCTAGGGATCTAGTTTTATTTTATTATGCATTAGAACATGTTTAATATGCATTAGTACTTATAGCAAGCATTATCTTATGTTTCTGTTAGTTAGCAAGAGAACAGTTTAAAACCTTGTTAGTTTTGGTTTTCATATGTTTACACGTCATGAATTAGTATTCTATGCCTTAATCATGTTTAGTATGTTAGTCAATACCTAGTAGAATGTTTCTCTTAGCTTGTATAGTGTTGTGTAGTGACTTTGGCACGCATCAGTGCTGATATCAGGGGTCTGATACGAAATCAGAAACCCCTGATCGGTCAGCAGACCGATCAGGGAGTCTCTGATCGGTCGGTAGACCGATCAGGGACCTGGGTTCTGCGAACAGAAGCTTCTGTTCGTTCCCTGATCGATCCGTGGATCGATCAGGAGCTGGGTCGCGAAAAATGGCTCACTGATCGGTCTCATTGACCGATCAGGGACCAGCTGGATCGGTCGGCAGACCGATCCAGCAGCGTACAGAATTGCAGTGTAGTTTGTGGATCGGTCGGTTGAACGATCCGAAGTTTCCTACCGTGCCAGTATTAGTAGATCGGTCTGTGGATCGATCCGAAGTTCATTATCAGTTGTAAACACCTTCCCTAGCATGTGTACAACTCCTAGGTACACCCAGAACACTAAGTTGAACTTTACAGCATTTAGTTCAGTAAAATTTTAAATTAGCCAGTTTTCATTCCGCATTAATAGTCCAGCACAGCATAACTGTAGCGATCGGCCTCGCAGCCTAGTACGTAGGAGGCGGGTCATTACACTTATAGTGCAGATTTTTATTTAAGCTTATAGTGCATATTTTAATTAAGCCTATAGTGCAGATTTAAATTAAGCTTATAGTGCAGATTTTTATGTAAGCTTATAGTGCAGATTTTTATTAAGCTTACAAGTGCAGATTTTATTAAGTTTACAAGTGCAGATTTTATTAAGCTTACAAGTGTAGATTTTATTAAGCTTATAAGTGCAGAATTTTGTTAGTATAGTATGCAGAATTTTGATTAGCATAATATGCAGATTTTTGTTTATGCATTTCAAAGTTAGAATTTGTTTAAACATTTCAGTTTTTAAAGAAGCAGTCTTTTATTAGAGGTATTAACAAGTGTAAGAAAGATAAAGAAAAGAATGAAAAAGGCCAAGGCCTTAAGTAGATTCCGAATTCAAGACTTTAGGGATTTTGGCACACAAGGTGCTTGTTAAAATGCCAAGGCATTTAAAGAAGAAGTAATTAAGATAAATCAACTTATGAATCAGTATTTTTATTTTATCAATGGCACTGTGCTGAACTCTTAGTTGTCCTTGGGTTGGGCTCCCATAGTCGTCCCTAGGTTTAGATAATCTAATAAACCCTACTAGATTCGGGACTAGCTACCTCGGGTCTAGTTAGGGATGCGCGCATAGCAAGTACAGTTGCCGGGCCCATCAGCAGATTGATTATTATTTTTATCTATTATGAAAATAGTTTTCAAAACTTCACAAATCAGTTACGTGAATACAGCTCAGATTCAGCATTAGCCTAGCATCACTTTAGCTCAGCTTATGTATCAGTTCAGTTAAACTTATTATTCTGAAGTATAAAAGTATAAGTTTTGAACAAGTGAAATAAGCTTTACATGTTTAGCATTTCAGCATGTCTTGTTTCTTTTGCTATTAGATGAGCATGTGTAGTATTTCCTTTAAAGCATTCAGTTTTAGATTTATTTTATTCACATGCATATTTGAGTTTTGTGAGTTAGATAGCGCTTACTAAGTAATTTTGCTTATAGTTGCATTTCCTCTTACTGCAGATAAAAGAAAGGAAAAGTTATAGCAAAGGAAGACGACAAGGAGGTGCGGATGGATGTGTGATGCCTGGACTATAGAAGCCTTGGGATTTAGCATAAGAATTTATTAAGATTGCCATGTATTTAGAATTCTTTCATTTAAATTGTTATGCACATTAGACCTATTATCTGAGTTGTACAATGGTTGCATGCATGTTCAGATTAATACATATATTTCAGCATGTTTAGATTGATATATAGTTTTAGTTATGTATACGTGCTGGAGTAGAATGTAGGGATAAGTTATTCATGTTTTCTGCTGCTATCAGTTGCATGTTTAGAGAGCTTATGTATTGATCTTTACATGTGAACAAGGATAGTTAAGTATAGTTAGTAGTCCAGTAGCGCTCCGCCCTCACAGACTAGTAGTGAGGAGGGTGGGGTGTTACAAGTTGGTATCAGAGCAGTTCCTATTCTCCAGCATCACACATCAGCACTAGGCTTGCCGTCTTCAAGTAAGAAAGTACTAAAATTCCTTTTAGTATGCCTTTCCTTATTATTTGCAGTAAAGAGAAATCTTTAGAAGTATTTGTTTATATGTGCTTAAGCTAGATAAAAGTTCTTGTTTGTCTTTCTATGTTTTTTTTAATATGTCTAGAGAGTATAGAGATAATTTCAGATTTTCTCTCTCTACATAATTAGATGTTAAGAAGAAAGACGGATCTATGTGGATGTGTATAGATTTTAGAGCGCTGAACAAAGTAACAGTTAAGAACAAGTACCCTCTTCCCAGAATAGATGATCTATTTGATCAGCTAAAGGGGGGCAACAACGTTCTCTAAAATAGACCTGCGCTCTGGGTACCATCAGTTGGAAGTGAAAAGAAGTGATACACCCAGAACAGTTTCCAGGACCAGATATGGACACTAAGTGTAACGCCCGAAAATCCTCAAATAAATTTTAGAAATATTCTATTATTTTTCTGAAATTTTAGAATATTATTATGGGATTTTAGGAGTAGCAGAAGTAGCAAAATTTAAAAAAAAAACATAAAATAGCCTAAGCAGGAATTGAACCCGAGACCTATGAAACCCTACGATTTATAGATGACTTTAGTAACCAAGGGGCCCCAGCAGGGGTGTTCTGAAAGAAAAGGAGAGAAATTATATTTATGATTGAGTTGGGTCATATTAATCACTTAATATAAATAGGAAATTTAAGTGGGGATTATTATTTTTGAACGACAATTTCTCTTATTCCTCACCCTCACCTGACGCCCCCCCTCTCCTCCTCACCCTCTCGGCGCACAAGCCCAAGGAGACCTAGAGTTCCATCTCTAGGGTCGTAGGAGCACCTTTTGGCGACAACTCCGATACGAGGACGCTCCTCTCCGGGAGAAGAACGCGTAGACGTAAGAAGATCGGCGAAGTGATCTTCTTCTCTGGAAACCTAGCGATCAGATTGTAAGAAAACTTAGCGCAGGATGTAAGTAACCCCTCACCTGCAGTATAAGTAGCTAATCGTATGCTTTTATGGTCCTAGTTCACTTTTATGATCTTAGTGCAGCCATATGCGGAGTTAGAGCACACTAGGTGCTCGATAAAATGACTAGTACAGTAATATGTTACAGTAGGCATTTTAATGGCTCAGTTAAATGCCATAGATGTATTTTTAAATAACATACATAGTCTTGCTTCAGTTTGTATGGGACTACGGTCCAATGGGTGGGCTCCCATAGTCGCCTCTAGGTTCAGATAACCTAGTTCTAGATTCAGATAACCTAGTAAGAGCAAGATAAGATAAATTAGCTTATGAATCAATATTTTACTTTATCAGTGGCACTGTACTGGACTCTCAGTTGTCCTTGAGTTGGGCTCCCATAGTCGTCCCTAGGTTTAGATAACCTAGTATACCCTACTAGATTCGGGACTAGCTACCTCAGGTCTAGTTAAGGATGTGCGCATAGCAAGTACAGTTGCTGGGCCCATCAGCAGCATGATTAGTATTTTTATCTATTTATGAAAATAGTTTTCAAACTTCACAAACCAGATATGTGACTACAGCTCAGCTTCAGTTTAGTTTTCTTATGGATATAACAAATAGCTCTATGTTCAGTCTTTGATTGCCATGTCTTGTATGTCCATATGCCATGTTTTAGCACTTTCAGCATGATTACCAGCATGTATTTCAAATAGCATCTTTTGAAAGCATGATTTCTTCGAATGCATGTTTTGTGAGGTAGATGGTTTTTACTAAGCTCCCAAGCTTATAGTTTCATTTTCCTTATACTGCAGATAAAGGTAAAGGGAAGATGGATTAACGGAGGCTGGAGGGCAATGCGACAAGATGTATGGGTGGGAAGGAACTTGGAATAAAGACTCTTGGGGATTAGCCTATCTAAAGACTTAGTATCTCTAATCCTGTTACCTTTCTGCACTTTTAGGATATTAAGTATCATGGATTGTGAAGGTAGGCACTATGTTATGCTTAGATTGCTAATTGTCTTGATAATAGATAGTAAAATGTGAGTGATGTTATGCCTAGTAGTACTGTTTAAGCTTTTAGTGAGTTTACTGAAAGTTCTGTATGAATTCGGGTGGAATTTCTGAAAAATCAGAACCCGATCGATTGAGGAGTCCTCAATCGATCAACCGATTGATTGGAAGAAATCCTCGCATACAGAACGCTATTGAGTCGATCAGCTGATCGATTGAGGAGCCCTCAATCGATCAGTCAATCGATTGGGACGCGACTTCCGCGTACAGCGAGTTGATGAATCGATCAGCTAATCGATTGGCCATGGATCGATCAGCTGATCGATCGGGAAGTAATTCCCGCGAACAGAGAGCTGTTGAATCGATCATTGGATCGATTGGTCAGACTGGATCGATCAGTCGATCGATTCAGAAAGTTCTCCCGTGCACAGTAGCACGTTGAATCGATTAGTGGATCGATCGATATGCTCCAATCGATTGAGTTCCGACCTCAATCTATTGGAGAAGCCTGATTTCGGCTGGGAACATCTGATTTCAGTCTCTTGACCATATGGAGAGTTTAGATTCCATTCTTTAGTGTATGTACAACAATGACAAGGTATTTTGAACACAAGTTATAGATTTTACTAGTCATAAGCAGAGTGAGATTTTAATTAGTACAGCTTTCCGCACCTTATAGTTCAGTTTAGCACAATGTAACCCCCAGCCTTACATCTTAGTCAGTAGGAGGCGGGTCGTTACAGAGTAGTATCAGATCAAGTTCCATACTTCCTCCACACACACATCGACATTTAACCTGCAGCTTCCAAGTAAGAATATCTCTCACTTTAATTATGTTTCTTGCTTTCATGTTTATAGATAACTAAAGCATGTTCATATATGATAACATCTAACATGATAACAGTAGTCATGTAAATATGATTGTATTAGTTATTTATGTCCTCTATTTTTCTAGAAAATGGTATGAGGACGCCCGGCAAAAAGGGCACCAGCTACTGAGCCCCAGCATGAGGCAGACAGCTCAGTGCCTCCCCCAGACCTTACAGAGGTAGTGACTCAGTTACAGAAGCAACTAGCTGAACAACAACAGGAGATAGCCACCCTAAGGGCTAATCAGTAGAACACTCCCACTGCCACTCCGGAACCTAACTTAGCAACCCCAGTAGTGATAGAGGTTCCACCAGTCCAACCTACAGCACCAGTAGCCCCATCAACAGGGGCAAGGAGAGAAGCCTATCTGATTCAGTGGCAGAAAATCAAGCCAGAGAACTTCTCAGACACCAGTGAACCATGGGATGCCCAAGCCTGGTTCAAAACACTAGAGAGTACGATGGAGCTTCTGGACTGGCCAGAGTATGAAAAGGTGAAATGTGCCTCTTTCTGCCTGGTAGGAGACACACGTATATAGTGGGAGAGGATTAAGGTGAAGCTCCCAGTGAACCAGATGACATGGGCCGACTTCGAGAGAGAATTCTTTGAGGAGTTCTTTCACATGCGGGCACAAATCGCCACTACGATGAATTCACTGAATTTCGTCAGGGCAACCTTTCAGTTGAGGAGGCCGTGAAGAAATTCAATAGACTGGCTCGTCTATGCCCCGAACTAGTCAGCACTGAAAGAGAACGAGTCCGGTTGATGCTCAAAATGCTAAGGCCGGAAATAGCAATGAACGTGGCCAGTGACGTTCATAGGCCGCAAACCACTGAAGAACTGGTAAGTAGTGCTATGATCACCGAGCATTACCAGGACAGCATCAAGCAGCAGAAGCAAGCCTTCTCAGAGTCCAAAGGCCAAGGAGACTCAGGTACTCAGAAGCACCAGGGCCACAGCTCTAACTGGAAAGGGAACTCCAGTCACAAACGTAAGCCAGGGAGTTACCCAAAAGGAGGACCAGTTAGTAAACAGCCTAGCTATCCCAAGTGTTCTACTTGTGGAAAATTCCACCCCGGAGTTTGTCGCAAGGGCACACGAGGATACTTCGAATGTGGCCAGGAAGGGCATATGACTAAGCAATGCCCGAACAAGACCAGTTTTCCCCCACCGCAGCCGATTCAGTATGGAGACAAACCAGCCCAGTTGCACCAGATGCAGGCTGCTTTAGATGGTCCACACATAAGCCAGGGCAGACTAGAAGCCCCCTCAGTCACAACGAACGCGAGGATCTACTCACTCACTAGGGAGGACGTAGCGAATGCCTCGACAGTTGTTACAGGTCAGATCAGTATTTTACAGCAAAGTGCAACTGTCTTATTCGATACTGGGGCAACCCACTCTTATATATCCAGGGCATTTGCCGAAAAGCTAGCAATATCTCCAAAGGTACTCAGTGGTCAATTTTTGACAACACTTCCTTCAGGAGAAATTATGGCATCCACACACTGGCTCTGAGCAGTGCCAGTTATTATAGCAGACAAAGAGCTTTTTGGCGATCTGATAGTGCTAGATATGACTGACTACGATGTCATCTTGGGAATGGACTTTCTGATCAAGTACGACGCCTCCATAGAGTGCCGTAAACAGAAAGTTGTATTCCAACCCGAAGTAGGAGTGCAGTTTGGGTACGTCGGAGAACCAAAGAGAAAGGACAGGAAGTTTCTCTCAGCTCTGAAAGCACAGAAACTACTGGATTCAGGATGTACAGGATTCTAAGCACATGTAGTCAGTACCAGTCATAACAAGGACCAAAAGCTAGAAGAGGTCCGAGTTGTATGTGACTATCCAGCAGTCTTTCCTGAGGAGTTACTGGGCCTAGCACCAGACAGAGAGATTAAATTTGAGATAGAACTCATCCCCGGTACGAATCCCATCTCCAAAGCACCCTACCGCATGGCTCCAACCGAACTGAAGGAACTTCAGGAGCAACTACAGGAGCTGCTTGACAAGGGTTTTGTACGCCCTAGTCACTCACCATGGGGAGCTCCTATATTGTTCATGAAGAAGAAGGACGGGAGCATGCGCCTGTGTATAGACTACCGAGCACTAAACCAAGTCACGATTAAGAACAGGTATCCTCTTCCCAGGATAGATGACCTGTTTGATCAGCTAAAGGGAGCAGCGGTGTTCTCTAAAATAGACCTCAGATCGGGATATCACCAGGTGAAAGTTAAAGAAGGTGACATACCCAAAACAGCTTTCAGGACCAGATATGGACATTATGAGTTCGTAGTCATGCCCTTTGGCATGACGAATGCTCCAGCTACTTTCATGGACCTCATGAACATAGTATTCAGAGAATACTTAGATAAGTTTGTTATCGTGTTCATCGACGACATTCTTATCTATTCCAGAACTCAGGAAGAACACGCAGAGCACCTGAAGATAGTACTGCAGACCCTTCAGCAGAACCAGCTGTACGCCAAGTTCACGAAATGTGAATTCTGGCTCGATCAGGTATCCTTTCTGGGTCACATCATCTCCAAGGATGGTGTCATGGTAGACCCCAGTAAGATAGAGGTTGTGAGTAACTGGAAAAGACCTAAGAACGCCAATGAAATCAGAAGCTTTCTGGGACTAGCAGGCTACTACAGAAAATTTGTAGAGGATTTCTCTAGGATAGCCTCCCCATTGAAACCTCTCACCAGGAAGAACAGAAAATTCCAATGGACAGAGGACTGCGAGAATAGCTTCATCGAGCTGAAAAGAAGATTGACCAGTGCTCCTATTCTGACTCTACCAGAAAACACAGATAGCTTTGATATTTACAGTGATGCCTCTAAATTAGGACTAGGAGCAGTACTGATGCAAAATGGCAGGGTGATTGCCTATGCCTCCAGACAACTCAAGGATTATGAAAGGAACTACCCTACTCATGACCTTGAGCTTGCAGCAGTTGTCTTCGCCCTCAAAATTTGGAGACATTACTTGTATGGAGCTCAGTGTAAGTGTATATAGATCATCAGAGTCTGAAGTACTTCTTCACCCAGAAGGATTTGAATATGCGACAATGCAGATGGCTCGAGCTGGTCAAAGACTATAACATAGACATCCTCTACCACCCAGGAAAAGCTAATAAGGTGGCAGACGCACTTAGCAGGAAGTCTAGTGCCACCTTACTATCCTTAGCAGCCTTGTCACCGCCCCTACAGAAGGAAATTACAGATTTTGGTCTCGAACTTATAGTTGGACATCTCTCTACTATGACATTAGCATCTACCCTGCTTGGCAACATCCAGACAGCTCAGGATCAGGACCCTGAAATTCAAAAAATCAAGCAAGGGTTAGCAGGATCAGAAAGTGGAGAATTCAGAGTATCTGATAGTGGAGTACTGTATTTTGGTGATAGACTATGCATTCCGGATCAGGAGGAACAATGGAAGAAGATCCTAGACGAGGCTCACAGGACTCCTTATGTGATGCATCCTGGTTCCACCAAAATGTAGCAAGACCTAAAGAAACATTTTTGGGGATCTGGGATGAAAAGAGACATCGCTAGATATGTCAGTACCTGCCTGACTTGTCAGAGGGTCAAGGCAGAACACCAGAGACCAGGAGGAGTTCTGTAGCCTATTCAAATCCCAGAATGGAAGTGGGAGGATATTTCCATGGATTTTATAATGGGACTACCCAGAACCACGAATGGTTTTGTTGTCATCTGGGCCATAGTCGACAGATTGACTAAATCAGCTCACTTAGCTATCAGGATATCCTACTCCATGGAGCAGCTAGCTCAGTTGTACCTTAAGGAGATTGTCAGACTGCATGGAGTCCCACGGACCATTATATCAGACGGAGACTATAGATTCATGTCACACTTCTGGGAGTGTGTACAGTTAGCATTGGGCACCAGGTTAAAGTTTAGCACAGCTTTCCACCCTAAGACAGATGGTCAGACGGAGCGAGTAAATCAGGTACTCGAAGATATGCTCCGAGCGTGCACCCTAGACTTCAAGGGAAGTTGGTGTAAATATCTGTGTTTAGCAGAATTTGCATACAACAATAGCTATCAGGCCACTATCGGCATGACACCCTACGAGGCTCTCTATGGGCGGAGGTGTAGATCTCCAATCTGCTGGTATGAAAGTGGTGAACAGAAAGAACTAAAACTTCAGACAGATCTAGTGGCAGATACCACAGCAGCTATACAGCAGATCCGCCAGAGGATAGAGACAGCTCAGAGCCGCTAGAAAAGCTATGCTGATACACGGTGCAGACCCTTAGAGTTTTCAGTTGGGGATTCAGTGTTCCTCAAAGTAGCTCCCATGAAGGGAGTAATGCTTTTTGGGAAGAAGGGCAAATTAAGTCCCAGATATGTGGGACCATACCTTATCACTAGAAAAGTTGGCAAGGTAGCATATGAGCTAGAGCTACCACAGGAGATGTCAGCCATCCATAATGTATTTCATGTCTCTATGCTGAAGAAGCATATCCCAGATGCCACCCAGGTGATTGAGCCCCAGTCGGTACCAGTCCGCGAAGACCTCAGCTATGATAGTCGGCCTATTCAGATAATAGACCGAGCAGTTAAGAAATTGCGGAACAAGGAGGTACCATTAGTAAAAGTCATTTGGCAAAATCACCCAGCAGAAGAGGCAACTTGGGAGACAGAAGCTAGTATGAGACAGAAGTACCCAGAGTTATTCTAACTTCGAGAACGAACTTTTTATAAGGTATGGGGGATTGTAACACCTGAAAATTCTCGAAATACTTTTATAAATATCCTAGTATTTTTCTGGAATTTTAGAATATTTTTACAGAATTTTTAGAGTAGCAGAAGTAGCAAAAATAAATAGAATCGTAGAATAGCCTACGCGGGAATCGAACCCGGGACCTAGGAGGCCCTATGTCTTATAGATAGCTTTAGTAACCAATTGAACCCAGCAGGGCCATGCTGAAAGAAGAGGGAACCAATTATATTTATATTTAAGTTGGCCGAATTAAGCACTTAATATAAATAGGAGACTTAAGTGGGGATTGATTTATTTTAGTCGTTAAATTCTTTTCCTCAAACCCTCACCCGCCGACCCCTCTTCTCTCCCTCATCCTCTCGGCGCCCAAGCCAAGGAAGACTAGGGTTCCGTTCCAAGGGTTCCAAGACACTTTCCGGCGACGACTCCGACACGAGAACGCTCCTCTCCGCGAGAAGAACACGTGGAGGCGAGAGAACCATCGAGAAGATCGTCTCCACCGGAAAACTAGCGACTAGATTCGTAAGAAAACTAGCGCAGGAGGTAAGAAACCCCTCACCTGCAGTATAAGTAGTTCTCGTGTGATTTCATGCCTTAGTTTATTAGTATATGGCTTTTTGGCGCATAGGGTGTGCAATAGCGCACGCCAAGTGCTCAATAGTATGTTTAGCACAATTAAAATGTGGCTTAGGCATTTTAATAGTTTAGCTAAATGTGGTAGAGCATTTAATTAGCATATGCAGTGTTACTACAGCTTATATGGGACTACGGTCCAATGGGTGGACTCCCACAGTCGCCTCTAGGTTCAGACAACCTAGCTCTAGGTTCAGATAACCTAGAAATAGCAATATAAGAAGAACTCAGCTATATTCAGTATTTTATTTTAGTAGTAGCGCTGTACTGGATTAGATATCCATTGGGTTGGGCTCCCACAGTCGTCCCTAGGTTTAGATAACCTAGTAAATCCTACTAAATTCGAGACTTGCAAACCCGGGTCTAGTTAGGGATGCGCGCATAGCAAGTACAGTTGTCGGGCCCAAACAGCAGCATGATTATTATTTTCATCTATCTATGATAAATAGTTTTCAAAACTCACAAATCAATTGTGTATACAGTTTAAACTCAGTTCTAGCTTAGTTTTAGTTTTAGCTCAGTTCATGCTTCAGCTTAGCTTCATCATTGATACATGTGATAGTTCTATGATCAGCTTTTGATTTCTATGTTGTATGATACCATGCCATGCTCTCACCTGTTCAGCGTATATTTCAAATAGCATGTTTTCAAATCATAAATTGCATCGCATGCATATTTTAGTGAGGTAGATGGTTTCTTACTAAGCGTAAAGCTTACAAATACTTCTTTCCTTATACTGCAGATAAAGGTAAAGGGAAGATGGATTAGCGGAGGCTGGAGGTCAATGCAAGGAAGATGTGTGTGGATGGAACCTGGAATAAAGACCTTGGAAGAACTAGAACATTTAAGAACTTAGTGTTTCTTATCATGTTACTCTTTGCTATTTAGTTATCTAAATGCATGAAATTATAGAAAATCTACTTAGCTTGTTAGTAACCATGTTTAGAATGTTAGTTGTTTGCTATTAGAATGTTTTCCAGTTATTTTAGAACTTGTGTATGTGAGTTTGGCATGAAACAGTGCTGAAATCAGAGTTTGTTGCGAAATCAGAAACCCCAATCGATCAGTGGATCGATTGGGAGCCTGGTTCCGCGAACAGTAAGCTTCTGGATCGATCAGCCGATCGATCCAGTTGCATTCTGTCGTGAACAGTAAGCTCCTGGATTGATCAGCCGATCGATCCAGTCGCATTCTGTCGTGAACAGAGAGTTTGGGGATCGATCGTTCGATCGATCAGGGAAATCGCTCCCGCGAACAGAGAGCTTTGGAATCGATCAATGGATCGATTGGACAGTCTGGATCGATCAGCCGATCGATCCAGAATATTACCCTGAGCACAGTAGCAATCTGAATCGATCCATGGATCGATTCAACAGCTTGCAATCGATTGAGTTCAATCTGGATCGATTGGGAAGCAAGGTTTCGACCAGGAACCCTTGTAATTCAGTTCCTTGACCATAGGGAATGTAGGATATGCCATGTATACCTTAGATTGCATCCCTCAGTACATGTAGGAACAAGAATTTGTATTAGCTTGGCAAAGTTTTAAATTGGTACAGTTTTCCGCACCTAGACTTAGTAAGGGTCATGGATATAGTTTAGCACAGCATATTGTGACGGTCCGGCCTTACAGCCTAGTTAGTAGAAGGCGGGTCGTTACATCATCCTTGGAAGACCATTCCTTGCCACAGCTGGAGCCATCATCGATGTAAAAAGTCACAGATTATCCTTGGAAATCGGCAAAGAAAAGATCGAGTTTGACTTATTTGATTCCTCCACGAAAAGATCGAGAATTTATGGCGTCCACGCACTGGCTCCGGGCAATGCCAGTCATGATAGCAGACAGAGAACTCTTTTGTGATCTGATAGTGCTAGATATGACTGATTATGATGTCATCCTTGGAATGGACTTCTTGATCAGATACGGTGCCTCTATAGAGTGTCGTAAACAGAAAGTCGTATTCCAACCTGAAGCAGAAGTGCAATTCGAGTACATCGGAGAACCAAAGAGAAAGGCTAAGAAATTTCTCTCAGCTCTGAAGGCATAAAAATTGTTAGATTCAGGATGCACGGGATTTTTAGTGCATGTAGTCAATGCCAGTCAGGACAAGGACCAACATCTAGCAGAGGTCCGAGTCGTATGTGACTACCCAGCAGTCTTCCCTGAAGAGTTACCAGGCCTAGCACCAGATAGGGAGATCGAATTTGAGATAGAACTCATTCCCGGTACGAATCCTATCTCCAAAGCACCTTATCGCATGGCTCCAGCAGAACTGAAGGAACTTCAGGAGCAATTACAGGAGCTGCTTGACAAAGGTTTCATACGCCCTAGTCACTCACCATGGGGAGCGCCTGTATTGTTCGTGAAGAAGAAGGACGGGAGCATGCGCCTGTGCATAGACTACCGGGCACTGAACCAAGTCACCATCAAGAACAGGTATCCTCTTCCCAGAATAGATGACCTGTTCGATCAGCTAAAGGGAGCAGCAGTGTTCTCTAAGATAGACCTCAGATCAGGTTATCATCAGGTGAAAGTTAAAGAAGGGGATATACCCAAGACAACATTCAGGACTAGATACGGACACTACGAGTTCGTAGTCATGCCCTTTGGCGTGACAAATGCTCCAGCTACTTTCATGGACCTCATGAACAGAGTATTCAGGAACTACCTAGATAAATTTGTTATTGTGTTTATTGATAACATTCTTATCTATTCAGGAACTCAGGAAGAACACGCAGAGCACCTGAGAATAGTATTGCAGACCCTTCAGCAGAACCAGCTGTACGCCAAGTTCACGAAATGTGAATTTTGGTTAGATCAGGTGTCCTTCCTGGGTCACATCATCTCAAAGGATGGTATCATGGTAGACCCCAGTAAAATAGAAGCTGTGAGTAACTGGAAAAGACCCAAGAATGCTAGTGAGATCAAGAGCATTTTGGGACTAGCAGGTTATTACAAAAAGTTTGTAGAGGACTTCTCCAGAATAGCCTCCCCACTGACAGCTCTTACCAGGAAGAACAGAAAATTTCAGTGGACAGGGGACTGTGAGAATAGCTTCAGCGAGTTAAAGAGGAGATTGACCAGTGCTCCCATTTTGACTCTACCAGAAAACACAGACAGTTTTGATATTTACAGTGACGCCTCTAAATTGGGACTAGGAGCAGTACTGATGCAAAATGGCAAGGTGATCGCCTATGCCTCCAGACAACTCAAGGAATATGAGAAGAATTACCTTACTCATGACCTTGAGCTTGCAGTAGTAGTGTTCGCTCTCAAAATTTGGAGACATTACTTGTATGGAGCTCAGTGCAGAGTGTATACAGATCATCAGAGTCTGAAGTACTTCTTCACTCAGAAAGATCTGAATATGCGACAGTGCAGATGGCTAGAGCTGGTCAAAGACTACGACATAGACATCCTCTACCACCCAGGAAAAGCCAATAAGATAGCAGACGCACTTAGCTGAAAGTCCAGTGCTACCTTACTATCCCTAGCAGCCATGTCACCACCCCTATAGAAAGAGATCACATATTTTGGTCTTGAACTTATAGTGGGACAGCTCTCTACTATGACATTAGCATCTAACCTGCTTGGTGACATCCAGACAGCTCAGGAACAAGATCCTGAAATTCAGAAAACCAAGCAAGGGTTAGCAGAATCAGAAAGTAGAGAATTTAGAGTGTCCAATAGTGGGGTACTATACTTTGGTGACAGACTCTGTGTTCCAGATCAGGAGGAACTAAAGAGGAAGATTTTAGATGAGGCTCACAGGACTCCTTATGCGATGCATCCAGGTTCCACCAAGATGTACCAGGACTTGAAGAAACGTTTTTGGTGGCCCGGGATGAAAAGAGACATCGCTAGATATGTTAGCACCTGTCTGACCTGTCAGAGGGTCAAGGCAGAACACCAGAGACCAGGAGGAGTTTTGCAGGCTATCCAGATCCCAGAATGGAAGTGGGAAGACATTTCTATGCATTTTATAGTGGGAGTACCCAGAACCACGAATGGTTTGAATACCATCTGGTAATAGTCAACAGATTGACTAAATCATCCCACTTCTTAGCTATCAGGATATCCTACTCCATGGAACAGCTAGCTCAGTTGTATCTCAAGGAGATCGTCAGACTACATGGAGTCCCACGGACCATTATTTTAGACAGAGACAGCCGATTCACATCACACTTCTGGGAGTGTGTACAGTCAGCATTGGGCACTAAGTTAAAATTTAGCACAGCATTCCATCCTCAGACAGATGGTCAGACGGAACGAGTAAATCAGGTACTCGAAGATATGCTCCGCGCATGTGCCCTAGACTTCAAGGGAAGTTGGTGCAAATATCTGAGTTTAGCATAATTTGCATACAACAATAGCTATCAGGCCACTATCGGTATGGCACCTTACGAGGCTCTCTATGGGCGGAGGTGTAGATCTCCAATCTGCTAGTATGAAAGTGGTGAACAGAAAGAACTAGAACTTCAGACAGATCTAGTAGCAGATACTACAACAGCTATACAACAGATCCGCCAGAGAATAGAGACAGCTCAGAGGCGCTAGAAAAGCTATGCTGATACACGGCGTTGACCCTTAGAGTTTGTAGTTAGGGATACAGTATTCCTCCGAGTGGCTCCCATGAAGGGAGTAATGCGTTTTGGGAAGAAGGGAAAATTAAGTCCCAGATATGTGGGACCATACCTTATCACTAGAAAAGTTGGCAAGGTAGCATATGAGCTAGAGCTACCACAGGAGATGTCAGCCATCCATAATGTATTTCATGTCTCTATGCTGAAGAAGCATATCCCAGATACCACCCAGGTGATTGAGCCTCAGTCCGTACAAGTCCGCGAAGACCTCAGCTATGATAGTCGGTCTATTCAGATAGTAGACCGAGCAGTTAAGAAATTACGGAACAAGCAAGTACCATTAGTAAAAGTCACTTGGCAAAATCACACCGCAGAAGAGGCAACGTGGGAGACAGAAGCTAGTATGAGACAGAAGTACCCAGAGTTATTCTAAGTTCGAGGATGAACTTTTTATAAGGTATGGGGGATTGTAACGCCCGAAAATCCTCAAATAAATTTTAGAAATATTCTATTATTTTTCTGAAATTTTAGAATATTTTTATGGGATTTTAGGAGTAGCAGAAGTAGCAAAATTTTAAAAAAAAAACATAAAATAGCCTAAGCGGGAATTGAACCTGAGACCTATGAAACCCTACGATTTATAGATGACTTTAGTAACCAAGGGGCCCCAGCAGGGGTGTGCTGAAAGAAGAGGAGAGAAATTATATTTATGATCGAGTTGGGTCATATTAATCACTTAATATAAATAGGGAATTTAAGTGGGGATTATTATTTTTGAACGACAATTTCTCTTATTCCTCACCCTCACCTGACGCTGCCCCCTCTCCTCCTCACCCTCTCAAAGCACAAGCCCAAGGAGACCTAGAGTTCCATCTCTAGGGTCGTAGGAGCACCTTCCGGCAACAACTCTGATACGAGGACGCTCCTCTCCGCGAGAAGAATGCGTAGACATAAGAAGATCGACGAAGAGATCTTCTTCTCCGGAAACCTAGCGATTGGATTGTAAGAAAACTTAGCGCAGGATGTAAGTAACCCCTCACCTGCAGTATAAGTAGCTAATCGTATGCTTTTATGGTCCTAGTTCACTTTTATGATCTTAGTGCAGCCATATGCGGAGTTAGAGCACACTAGGCGCTTGATAAAATGACTAGTATTGTAATATGTTACAGTAGGCATTTTAATGGCTCAGTTAAATGCCATAGATGCATTTTTAAATAGCATACATAGTCTTGCTTTAGTTTGTATGGGACTACGGTCCAATGGGTGGGCTCCTATAGTCGCCTCTAGGTTCTGATAACCTAGCTCTAGGTTCAGATAACCTAGTAAGAGCAAGATAAGATAAATTAGCTTATGAATTAGTATTTTACTTTATCAGTGGCACTGTACTAGACTCTCAGTTGTCCTTGGGTTGGGCTCCCATAGTCGTCCCTAGGTTTAGATAACCTAGTAAACCCTACTAGATTCGGGACTAGCTACCTCAGGTCTAGTTAGGGATGCCCGCATAGCAAGTACAATTGCCATGCCCATCAGCAGCATGATTAGTATTTTTATCTATTTATGAAAATAGTTTTCAAACTTCACAAACCAGATATGTGACTACAGCTCAGCTTCAGTTTAGTTTTCTTATGGATATAACAAATAGCTCTATGTTCAGTCTTTGATTGCCATGTCTTGTATGTCCATATGCCATGTTTTAGCACTTTCAGCATGATTACCAGCATGTATTTCAAATAGCATCTTTTGAAAGCATGATTTCTTCGAATGCATGTTTTGTGAGGTAGATGGTTCTTACTAAGCTCCCAAGCTTATAGTTTCATTTTCCTTATACTGCAGATAAAGGTAAAGGGAAGATGGATTAGCGGATGCTGGAGGGCAATGCGACAAGATGTATGGGTGGGAAGGAACTTGGAATAAAGACTCTTGGGGATTAGCCTATCTAAAGACTTAGTATCTCTAATCCTGTTACCTTTCTGCACTTTTAGGATGTTAAGTATCATGGATTGTGAAGGTAGGCACTATGTTATGCTTAGATTGCTAATTGTCTTGATAATAGATAGTAAAATGTGAGTGATGTTATGCCTAGTAGTACTGTTTAAGCTTTTAGTGAGTTTTCTGAAAGTTCTGTATGAATTCGAGTGGAATTTCTGAAAAATCAGAACCCGATCGATCAGCCGATCGATTGAGGAGTTCTCAATCAATCAGCCGATCGATTGGAAGAAATCCCCGCGTACAGAACGCTATTGAGTCGATCAGCTTATCGATTGAGGAGCCCTCAATCGATCAGTCGATCGATTGGGACGCGACTTCCGCGTACAGTGAGTTGATGAATCGATCAGCTTTTCGATTGGCCATTGATCGATTAGCCGATCGATCGGGAAGTAATTCCCACGAACAGAGAGCTGTTGAATCGATCATTGGATCGATTGGTCAGACTGGATCGATCGGCCGATCGATTCAGACAGTTCTCCCGTGCACAATAGCACGTTGAATCGATCAGTGGATCAATTGATATGCTCCAATCGATTGAGTTCTGACCTCAATCGATTGGAGAAGCCTTATTTCAGCTGGGAACATCTGATTTAAGTCTCTTGACCATATGGAGAGTTTAGATTCCATTCTTTAGTGTATGTACAACAATGACAAGGTATTTTGAACTCAAGTTATAGATTTTACTAGTCATTAGCAGAGTGAGATTTTAATTAGTACAACTTTCCGCACCTTATAGTTCAGTTTAGCACAATGTAACCCCCGACCTTACAACTTAGTCAGTAGGAGGCCGGTCGTTACACTAAGAATTTGTAATCATGTCATTTGGTGTGACTAATACACCTGCGGTCTCCAGAGACTTTATAACATGCCTTCAAAGGACCCTTAATGGGTACGATGCGATATGGGTGATAGGGGACAAAGAAGTTAAGAGACTAAGGAACAAAGAAGTACCACTAGTAAATGTCATTTGGAATCAGAAGCGCGAGGAAACTACTTGGGAGCGTGAGGACAGCATGAGGTTGAAATATCCAGAATTATTTTAAGTTCAAGGACGAACTTTTTAAAAGGTATAGGGAATTGTAACGACCCAAATTTCCTCATTCCGAGTCCTAATAGCACTTAAAAATATTTAGAAATGATTTAGAAATATTCTAGAGATTTTTAGAAATTTTTAGAGTATTTTTATGTAATTTTTGGCGTTCGTTTGCTATTTTTACCAAACGAAACAAGTTGCAAAAAAATAAAGAAATTAAGTCGAGGTTCGAACCGGAGACCTCCGGTTAAGCAAAGCCTTTAGTTGTCTCAGCTGACCAGGAACCCAGTAGGGCCGTGCTTATTAAAGAAGGAGTGGAAATATTTTAAGTAGTAGTAGTAAATAGAAAATAATTAGGAATAAAAAGGTTTCGGCTGAGATTCGAACCCGTGACCTCCGACCCGACCCGAATCTTAAGCGGAGCGCGATAGCCAAGTGCCCAAGTGGGCGGTTCTGTTTAGAAAAGATAGCGGAAATATTTTAAGTAGTAGTAGTTAAACAGAAAATATTAAGTATAAAAGAGTTGCGGCCGAGATTCGAACCCGCAACCTCCGACCCGGTCCACGCCTTAAGCAAAGCGCAATGACCAAGCGCCCAAGCGGGCGGTGCTGAGCAAATATCGAACGGAAATAATTTAAAGGATAGTTAGTTAACAGAATATGGGAGTTATAAAAAGGGGATAAGTTGGGGTGACGTTGTCGTGACCTAAACCTTTTCCCAATCTTCCTCTCGCGCGGTGTCGGTCTCAGCTCGGGCGAAAGCGCAAGGAGGAGTTAAGGCATTGTCTCCGGCGGCTGGCCAAGGTTCAATCTGAGGGATTCTTCACGTGGTTGCGACTCTTCCGGCAAGGTGAATGCGTAGGCACAAGAGGAGGCCGAAAAGCTCGAGCTAACCGGAAACCCTAGAGCTCTTCTTCTCGGTTGTGAGTCCAAGAAGCAAGGTAAGTGCTACTCACATGCGGTAAGGGTAGTTTCGAGCTTTGATTTAGTGTTTCTTTTAGTTTTCGGAATATGCTGTAAAGGATTGTGGTTGCTTGGGAATTTAGAGTAGATCCAAGATTTGTTTTTCCCTTGTAATTACAAATTCGGATTTTTATGCAGATTTTAATTAAGCTTATAGTACAGATTTTTATTTAAGCTTATAGTGCAGATTTTAATTAAGCCTATAGTGCAGATTTAAATTAAGCTTATAGTGCAGATTTTTATGTAAGCTTATAGTGCAGATTTTAATTAAGCTTATAGTGCAGATTTTTATGTAAGCTTATAGTGCAGATTTTAATTAAGCTTATAGTGCAGATTTTTATGTAAGCTTATAGTGCAGATTTTTATTAAGCTTACAAGTGCAGATTTTATTAAGTTTACAAGTGCAGATTTTATTAAGTTTACAAGTGCAGATTTTATTAAGCTTACAAGTGCAGAATTTTGTTAGTATAGTATACAGAATTTTGATTAGCATAGTATGCAGATTTTTGTTTATGCATTTCAAAGTTAGAATTTGTTTAAACATTTCAGTTTTTAAAGAAGCATTCTTTTATTAGAGGTATTAACAAGTATAAGAAAGATAAAGAAAAGAAAGAAAAAGGCCAAGGCCTTAAGTAGATCCCAAAGTCAAGACTTTAGAGATTTTGGCACACAAGGTGCTTGTTAAAATGCCAAGGCATTTAAAGAAGAAGTAATTAAGATAAATCAGCTTATGAATCAGTATTTTTCTTTTATCAGTGACACTGTGCTGGACTTTTAGTTGTCCTTGGGTTGAGCTCCCATAGTCGTCCCTAAGTTTAGATAACCTAGTAAACCCTACTAGATTCGGGACTAGATAACTTGGGTCTAGTTAGGGATGCGCGCATAGCAAGTACAGTTGCCGGGCCCATCAGCAGATTGATTATTATTTTTATTTATTATGAAAATAGTTTTCAAAACATCACAAATCAGTTACGTGAATACAGTTCAGATTCAGCATTAGCCTAGCATCACTTTAGCTCAGCTTATGTATCAGTTCAGTTAAACTTATTATTCTGAAGTATAAAAGTATAAGTTTTGAACAAGTGAAATAAGCTTTACATGTTTAACATTTCAGCATGTCTTGTTTCTTTTGCTATTAGATGAGCATGTGTAGTATTTCCTTTAAAGCATTCAGTTTTAGATTTATTTTATTCACATGCATATTTGAGTTTTGTGAGTTAGATAGCGCTTACTAAGTAATTTTGCTTATAGTTGCATTTCCTCTTACTGCAGATAAAAGAAAGGAAAATTTATAGCAAAGGAAGGCGACAAGGAGGTGCGGATGGATGTGTGATGCCTGGACTATAGAAGCCTTGGGATTTAGTATAAGAATTTATTAAGATTGCCATGTATTTAGAATTCTTTCATTTAAATTGTTATGCACATTAGACCTATTATCTAAGTTGTACAATGGTTGCATGCATGTTCAGATTAATACATATATTTCAGCATGTTTTGATTGATATATAGTTTTAGTTATGTATACGTGCTGGAGTAGAATGTAGGGATAAGTTATTCATGTTTTCCGCTGCTATCAGTTGCATGTTTAGAGAGCTTATGTATTGATCTTTACATGTGAACAAGGATAGTTAAGTATAGTTAGTAGTCCAGTAGCGCTCCGCCCTCGCAGACTAGTAGTGAGGAGGGTGGGGTGTTACAGGGCAAGTATTATAAAAGAAGGGGAGGAGAGGCTTCATGGGTTAATGAATTCTTTTTCTCTCTTCTCTCTATTCTCCTCCTTAGGATCGGCCCCTAGCTCTTTATCATGCTAGGGCCGGCCACCTATTACTTGTGGTTCCTTTAAGTGGTCGGATACAAGAAGGAGGAGAAGGAGAAGAAGGAGAAGGAGAAGAAGAAGAAGAAGAAGAAGAAGGCATCTAATTCTAGCCTCTTGCTTGCGCTCTCTCATGGTGGCCGATTCTTTCCCCTTTTTTTTTTTTCCCTTGCTCTCTTTTGCTCCTTGGTGGTGCTGGTGGCCGAATTCTAGAGAAGGAGGAAGAAGTCTTTGGGTGGTGTTCATCTTAGAGGATCGTCGCCCACACGACGTCCAATGCGAGACGAGGAATACGGCAGAAGATCTCAAGGTTATTAGCATACAAAGAGAAGGTATAATTGACAATTGTTTTCCGCATCATGCTAGTTATTTTTCTTTGTATGAATTCCAAACACAAGAGGCATTATGTAACGACCCAATTTTCCTCATTAGGAGTTCTAAAGGTTCTTAAAAATATTTAGAAATATTTTAGAAATATTCTAGAGATTTTTAGAAATTTTTAGAGTATTTTTATGTAATTTTTGGAGGTCGTTTGGTATTTTTACTAAACGAAGGAAGTTTCGACAAAAAAATGTCCAAGCCGAGAATTGAACCCATGACCTTTGACTCAGTCAAAACCCGGCTGACCAGGTGGGCAAACAGATTTTTCTGTTTTAAAAAGGTAGCGAATTTATTTAAGATAGTTAACAGAATATTATAAAAGGGATAAGTTGATGTTGGATTTGTTTGTTTAGAAAAGGTAGCAAATTTATTTAAAATAGTTAACAGAATATTATAAAAGGGATAAGTTAATGTTGGATTTGTCTGTTTAGAAAAGGTAGCAAATTTATTTAAGGAGTTAACAGAAATATTAAGTTATAAAAAGGGATAAGTTGATGCTCTGTTTTCCCATGACTTAAACCATTCTCTCCTTCTCTTCTGCGTACGATGGCGGAGCTCGGGCAGAAAACGAAAGGGAGTTAGGGCATCATCTCCGGCGGCCGACCAAGGTCCTTGAAGCCTTTTTTTGTTCGGTTGTGAGTCCAAGAAGCAAAGTAAGTGCTTCTCACCTGCAGTAGGAGTAGTTTCGGACCTTTGTTCTTCTTGAATTCGAAGCATAAGAAGCACTTATAGTGCAGATTTTTAATTAAGCCTATAGTGCAGATTTTAATTAAGCTTATAATGTAGATTTTTATGTAGAGCTTATATTACAGATTTTAATTAAGCGCTTATAGTGCATATTTTTAATTAAGCCTATAGTGCAGATTTTAATTAATCTTATAATGCAGATTTTTATGTAGAGCTTATATTGCAGATTTTAATTAAGCGCTTATAGTGTAGATTTTTAATTAAGCCTATAGTGCAGATTTTAATTAAGCTTATAATGCAGATTTTTATGTAGGCTTATAGTGCAGATTTTAATTAAGCTTATAGTGCAGATTTTATGTTTGCATAGTGTGCAGATTTTATGTTTGCATAGTATGCAGAAATAGTGTAGCATAGAATGCAGAATCTTGATTAGAATAGTATGCAGAATTTTGATTAGCATAGTATGCGGATTTTTGTTTATGCATTTCAAAGTTAGAATTTGTTTAAATATTTCAGTTTTTAAAGAAGCATTCTTTTATTAGAGGTATTAACAAGTATAAGGAAGATAAAGAAAAGAAAGAAAAAGGCCAAGGCCTTAAGTAGATCCCAAAGTCAAGACTTTAGGGATTTTGGCACACAAGGTGCTAAAGAAAATGCCGAGGCATTATATAGAAGTATTAAAAGATAACAAGTATTTTACTTTTATCAGTGGCACTGTGCTGGACTCTCAGTTGTCCTTGGGTTGGGCTCCCATAGTCGTCCCTAGGTTTAGATAACCTAGTAGTAACGGCACGGCCGACGGTCGACGGTCGACGGTCGATGACCCGAGGGTCGCCAAATGGACCGCCAAATGGGTCGGGTCGTTACAAAAGTAAAAGCACAGTTGCCGGGCCCAAGAGAAGTTGATTATTATTTTGAAGTATTAAAGTATAAGTTTTCAAACAAAAGAAATAAGCTTCACATAAGTTTAAAATTCAGCAAGTTTAGCTTTCTTATATACTGACATGTTGTTTAGATTTGCTTACATGTTTAGTATTTCAGTATGCTATGTTTCGTTTGCTATTAGATGAGCATTCAATTTCTAGATTTCTTTCAGCTTACATGCATACTCGAGTTTTGTGAGTTAGATAGCGCTTACTAAGCAATTTTGCTTATAGATGCATTTCCTCTTACTGCAGATAAAGGAAAAGAAAAGCTATAGTAAAGGAAGGCGACAAGGAGGTGCGGATGGATGTGTGATACCTGGACTATAGAAGCCTTGGGATTTAGCATAAGAATTTATTAACAAAGAGTTGAGTAGAATGTATTAGATGAGTCATTTAGTCTTCCGCTGCTAGTTAATTGTATGTTTTGAGTTCTCCGAGAGTTTTAGGAATTTCTATCAACATGTGAACAAGGATAGTTAAGTAAAGTTAGTAGTCCAGTAGCCCTCCGCCCTCACAGACCAGTAGTGAGGAGGGTGGGGTGTTACACATTAGATCTATTTTTTCGAATTTATTTTTTGAGTTTGTGTTTTCTTTATTTTTCGAATTTGTGATTCGATTGTTCTTTTTGGTTAACCTAGAGTTATTTAAAGAAATTAAATATTAGCTTTCCTTAAAAGGCTTTGTCTAGGCGGTAGTGGTTGCTCCCATATCCAAGAAGGCCATGTGCTCGCCATGCAATCCTGGAAGCCAATTTTAGAAATTAATATTTAATAGAATTAATAACATAGGTAGATTTGGATCAATAGTGTTAAGTTCCGCTTGCGATTCAGATCTAAAACATCAAGAACAGATAAGTTAAATTTGGAATCAATGATGTTAAGTTCCGTCTGCGATTTCTAATTTAACTTCTAAAGAACACAATAGGTTATTTAAGGAAAGGTTCGACACTTGTACAAAATTTTTGTACAGTGGAACCGGTACATTTTTCCTAGGACTAACCAACACTATTAAATTTTTTGTTAAGTTAGTTCTAGCTAAAAGTTTTTGTGTATTCTAAAAAGCTAAGTTTGTTTTCCTTCTAAGGCTAAATTTTTAAAACTAAGTTTATAAAAGCTAAGTTTTTTTTTTCAAAACCTTCTAAAAAGCCAAGTTTTAAAAGCTAAAATATTTCTCAAAACCTGTTATTAGCTATGTACTTTTAAAGCTAAAATTCTTAAACTAAGGCCTATGATCAACTTCTCTACTTGTCTATTTTTATTGTTATACCTTCTTTTTGTTATTTTTTGATATATGACAAAGGGGGAGAGTATATAAAAATTCAAATATGAAAAAAAGGAGCTTTAATTAAGGGGGAGTTTTTCACTTAAGCTTTTATTAAGGGGGAGCTTTACATTTAAATTTTTGCTTGTTATGCTTGCGTTGTTTTGAAATTCTTTACAGCATTATTTCTTTATGTCTTGTTACTTAACTTTAAATTTTTGTTGCCATAATCAAAAAGGGAGAAATTGTTGGTGCGGGAAGCATCTGACGATCGAACTTGAATTTTGATAATGGCAAAGGATTCAAAGTTAAGATTATTTGTGATTTAATGTGTTGAATGAGCTTGCAAGAAAAGTCCTAAGGTAACTTAGGCAAAAGTCCTAACTGCGGTTAGACAGGCAGGAAAACCCTAAGGGGCGGTAACCCTAGGTCGTAGGGGGTGGTAACCCTAGGCAGAAAGCCTTGGCGGGTCGAGGTCTTCGGGCAAAAGTCCTAGAGTCGAATAGTCTAGGTGAAAATCCCGGTGTCGTGGATCAGGTGGAAAGTCTGGGTGGGGCGTGGAGCGTACGCCTAGCAGAAAGACCTGAAGACTCGGGCGCTGAGCAAAAGTCCAGACGGTCTGGAGGATCGGACTGGCAACAGGTATACTCTCCTGAGTGGAGTAGGTGATGACGCGCTCCCTTCTGAGGGAACAGTAGACGTCGGTTTGACCTAGGGTTTCCGGTCAAAAATTCGAAGTCAAAACCAAACAGTCCGGTGACTGTCAAACATCTTTGTTTATCTTATTATTATGTGCTAACTTTGTGTTGCAGGGTATGTTTGGTATTTTGGGACTAACATATCTTGTAGAAAGTAAAAAAAGACACTTAAGACCCGGATGAACAGTGTCCGGGACGCCTCCATGGAGCTTGGAGGTGCCTCGGATGCTTTGGCGGAAGCTGTGCCAGAAGCCAAGCTGGAGGCACCCTCAAGGAGTGTTGAGGCACCTCGGACGACATTGGAGGTGCCCTCAAAGGAGATCGAGGCGCCTTCAAGAGGATAAACTGCGACTTGTTCAACCCTTATCTTTGTTGCGAAATCGGCAGAGTTGAGGGTGCCCTCAAGGAGGTTGAAGGTGCCCTCAATGGGCTTTATAAGGAAGTCTCGACCAGCAGCTTGCATAAAACACATTCTATGCAATCTTTCTTCAGTGCGCTGTTAACGAGACGATCCGACTGAGCTACAACAAGACCTCGACGACCCGAAGCTATGAAACTTCAATTCTTTGTTGTCGGTATAGTCTTTTAGTACAATTAAATTGTAATAATCTCTTGTACTTTTTGTGCGATTATAGTTGTTGCCCAAAGTAAACGCTCAATGAGTGTGGGCCTTGGACTAGGAGTCACCCAGACTCCGAACCAAGTAAATCTTGGTGTCTCTTTGTGTTGTGCTTTATTATTCCACTGCGTTTACTTCTAAAGTTTTCCGAATACGAAAAGTGAAAGCCATGAGCGCTATTCACCCCCCCCTCTAGCGCTTTTCGATCCAACACTATCTATATATGTAGAGAACCATATGAAGTCTTACAGCGAGCCACTCCAATGAATTAGTTACCATAACTAGCATCCACATTTAACTCTTGTCATCCCAATGTCTCTAGCTAGTGAGAAAACAACTGCTTGGTGAACCAACGAGTATAACCCATGCTAGTCTTTCAGAATTTATGATGTCCACATGCATCGATTCGATGACTAGGGAAATTCTAATACGTTCATAATTGCACATATAGAGATTATCACTAGTTGTGATCCAAACATAATTTCTCTCATGCTATAAATTGTATTACGGACATTCAGTAAATGAGTTTAAGACAATTAAATATATAATATACACTCAAATAGTGAACCTATATTTAGTAAAAATTGTAAAGCGATTGCCTTAGGACATCCCTCAAAATCTAACACTCCCACTTGGCATAATGCCAATCTCCATGGTGTCCTAAACCTAAGCATGGACGTGACTCTCAAACTTACTTTGTAGTAGTCTTTGTCAAAGGATCTGCTAGGTTCCTATCAGTGGGGATTTTCTCGAGCTATATTTCTTTCCTACTAATGATCTCTCTGATAAAATGATAGCGATGAAGCACATGTTTTGATCGTTGATAAGACCTCGGTTCCTTTGCTTGTGCAATAGCTCTATGTTGTCACAATAAACAGGTAATGCTTCGCATTTAACTGTACTATTAAAATGCCTAAGTTGCATTTTTACTGATCTAGTTATTTTGTCGAGCACTTAGTGTGCCCCAACTCTCCTCTTTATTAGGGAGATCACCTTTAGGCACCCGACAACGTCTACAACCCCAACTGAAGAGGGTAAGCGTGTCCGGCCCATCTAAAGGTGCTCAACTAAAATCCCTAAATCTAAGAGGAGGGTTAAAACACCCTACATGTCAACAAAATCTGCATATTACTAATCTAATGCATAGAAAATCCAAACGGAGCTATTATACTGCAGGTGAGGGGTTTCTTACCTCTTGATCGTAATTTCTTACGATTCTATTCGCTAGAGTTCCGGTGGAGGTGATCCTCTCGACGATCCGATCACGTCTTCGCGTTCCTCTCCCGGAGAAGAACCTCTTTCGTGTTGGAGTCGTCGCCGGAAGGTGAACCGATGGACCTTGGGCTTGGTGTGCCGTGCGTGAGGAAGAGGAGAAGAAGAGGGGCGCCGGCGTGAGGGTTTGAGAGGAGAAGGTGCCAAATCAAAATAAAATAACCCAACTCCAACTTAAGTTTATTATTTATATTAAGTGGTTCAATGAACCCAACTCTAATATAAATATATTTGGTTCTCCTTTCTTTCAGCACGGCCCTGCTGGGTTCACCGGTTACTAATCTTATCCGTAAACCATAGGTCTCGGGTTCGATTCCCGCCTAAGCTATTTTACGGTTCTACTTATTTTTGCTACTTCCGATACTCCGATTTTTCCGGAAAAATATCTAAAAATTCCAGAAAAATCATACAATAATTCTAAAATAGTTTTGAGAATTTTCGGGCGTTACACAAATTATTTAAATTAGATACATTTGATACATACGACTCGTGTTTAAATGGTAAGATGATAAAGTTACCCTTTTCTGCAAAGGGTGAACGAGTTGATGAGTTGCTTGGGATCATACATACCGATGTATGTAGACCAATGTCAACTCATGTACTAGGAGGTTATAGCTATTTTATTACTTTCATTGATTATCACTCTCGTTATGGGTATGTGTATCTAATGAACTACAAGCCTGAAGCCTTTGAAAAGTTTATAGAATTCAGAAATGAAGTAGAGAAACAACTTGGTAAAAATATCAAGATACTTCAATATGATCGAGGTGGTGAGTATTTAAGCTAAGAGTTTCAAGATTATCTAAGGGACAATGGTATATTATCTCAATGGACTCCTCCATATATGCCACAACATAATGGTGTATCGAAAATGTGTAACTGAACCTTGTTATACATGGTTAGGTCAATTATGGATCATGCAAATCTTCCCAAAATCTTTTGGGGTTATGCACTCATGATAGCTGTTTACTTGCTAAATAGAGTCCCAACGAAGGTAATCTCAACTACTCCATATGAGGTATGGACTAGTAAGAAACCCTTCATATCTTATTTAAAAATATTGTGATGTCCTGCTTATATGAAGAAGACTATATCAGACAAGTTGGATGTCAAGTCTAATAAGTGTTTATTTATTGGATACCCTAAGAAAACTAAGGGTTACCAATTCTATCACCCCTTGGAATAAAAGGTGTTTGTTTCAAGGCATGCTACCTTCCTAGAAATAGAATTTCTCTTACAAGAAGTAAGTGGGAGTATGGTTGAACTTAATAAAATTCAAGAGACTCCAATAAATACTAATGAGATGCCTAGTCAAGAACCACAGCCAATTATGATACAACCTCCTCGTAGATCAGGTAGGGCATGTAATATTCCTGAGAGATATGGATCTCTTGTAAGATAATCGAATGACGTGTTGCTCATTGAGGATGAGGAATCTATTGATTACAAAGAGACTCTAAATAGTTCAGAAAAGAACAAGTGGCTTACAGTCATGAAGTCAGAAATGGATTCCGTGTATGAAAACCAAATTTGGAATTTGGTGGACCCACTTGAGGGCATAATGCCTATAGGGTGCAAGTGGATTTCAAGAAGAAAACCAATATGGATGGTAATGTAATTACCTACAAGTCAAGGTTGGTAGCGAAAGGCTACCGTCAAACGCAAGGTATTGACTATGACGAATTGTCTCACCTGTAGTCATGCTTAAATCCATTTAGATACTCATGACCATATCAGCTCAACATAATTATAAGATATGGAAAATGAATGTGAAAATAACTTTCCTTAATATAAATTTGCTCGAGGATGTATATATGATACAGCCCGAAGTTTTCACATATGTTGACAAAAACAAAGTATGCAAGCTTCAATGGTCCATTTATGGACTAAAGCAAGTATCCAGGAGTTGGAATATCTATTTTGATGAGGCAATTAAAGAATTTAATTTCTCACAAAATCCAGACGATCCTTGTGTGTATCAAAAAGTTAATGGGAGTGTGGTCATATTCTTGATATTATATGTTGATGACATATTACTTATAAGAAATGATGCGCTAGTTCTACATTCAGTTAAAGTTTGGTTATTCAAAATATTCTCTATGAAAGATATAGGAGAAGCAACTTACATCCTCAGAATGAAGATCTATAGAGATAGATCGAAAAGGTTGTTTGGTCTTTCACGCTTGACATATATAGACAGAGTGCTAAAATGATTTAGCATATCTGAATCCAAGAAAGGTTTCATACCTATGAGGTATGGAATTCACCTTTCGAAGTCTATGTGCCTACACACAGAAGACGAGAGGATTTGTATGGGTAAGATACCTTATGTGTCCGTAATTGGATCTATCATGTATGTTATACTATGTACAAGACTTGCTATATTGTATGCTCTGAGTGTTATGAGTAGATACCAGTCTGATCTAGGAATAGATCATTGGATAACTATCAAGATGATCCTTAAGTACTTGAGAAGAACTAAGGATATGTTCTTGGTATATGAAGATAGTGATATGCTCATACGTGGATATACAAATGCAAGTTTCTAGACAGACAAGGATGACTCCAAGTCCTAGTCTAGATTCATATTCATGTTAAATGGAGGCACAGTTAGTTGGAAAAGTTCCAAGCAAGGCATTGTTGCAGATTCTACCTGTTCTAATAAATTGATCCTAAGATTCAATCATTGTTTACATTCCTTAAGAGAGACAATCTGGGTCATTCACTATGCTTCATTAGCTTAGAGGGGTTTGGTGATTATTTGATGCCAATTTGTGATAAAATTAGGTTGATCAATGGTTGACTTAAGACCTAAGAGGGAAAATTAGACTATTACCTTCATCACATCTCACAACACACTATAAGCATGACTTGCTTTACATATTTCTAGACATGGATGTGAGATGATAGGATGATACTCATAATTCACTTACGCCCATGGCACTTTGATGAATTATCAAAAGTATCAAATTTTAGTAATCATTGACCAACTATGGGGAAAGTAAATGTTTAATTAATAGACATCTTGCCTATAGAAATGTCAAAATATTTGAAATGTTCAACTATACTGCTATCATAGTTGAACATTTCAAATATTTTGAAAATAATTTTATGTTTTGTAAAATAAGGTTTAGCTTTTTAAAACATAAAAATTTAAAACAAGTATTCAAAGTTGATAAAATATTGAATGTTTTTAAGATTTTGATTTTTTTTTTTGTCAAAACTCAATGAAAATAATGAATTTTCATGAAAATATAGTTTTCCTTGTTAGAGGACATTAAAAGAAATATGTTTCAAAATTTCATGATTTTTTAAAATTTTCTATGTATTTTTAAATTTATCTTAGAAAATCAGAAAATACACTCATGTTTGTGCCAGTCAACTACAGCAGAGGGTAGTCGACTGGTGTCTATTTCCAGTAATTTTGAATTGTTTCAAAAATTGATTTTTGGTCATATTTAGGTCAAAATTGATACCATAGTACGCATGATTGTTGGTGTCAATATTTTTTATGGTGTCAAAAGGGGAAGATTAGAAACTTTTATTTCACCATATTCTTGTAAGAAATTTGAAAATTAAGTGATAGGCATAAGTTAAGGGGAGCTTGGATTTTATGCTTCATATTTACACTATGCTTGTTATTTATACCTAATTTAAACATATTGCCACACATCAAAAAGGGAGAGATTGTGAGTGCAATCGACCTAGGTTTGATAGGATACAATTATGGTTTTGATATGTGTATCAAAGAGTTTAAGTTAGGTTTCACATTGGTTTGATGTAACGACCACCCTTCTTACTACTACTACTCTCTAAGGATGACCGTTACTTATCTACTGACTCTACTTAACCGGTATGATTAAAAATCACATGGAAACCCTACCGAAAAATTCCGGCAGAGTCTCCCCTTTACCGGTGACCATAATCATTAATACATAACATAATATACACAGCCACAGGTGGCTGGAACACATATCAAACACACAAAAGGAATAACATCACCACGCAGTTTAATGAAATCAAATTATGCAAGTAATGAATAGCGGAACAAAATAAAAACATACAATTAACTAACAGCGGAAGACTAAATGACTCATCTAATACATTCTTAATAAATGACAATCTTAATAAATTCTAAGTCCCAAGGCTTCCATAGTCCTGGCATCACACACCATCCGCGCCACCTTGTCGCCTTCCTTGCTAAATCTTTTCTTTTCCTTTATCTGCAGTAAGAGGAAGTGTAGTCTATAAGCAAAATTTGCTTAGTAAGCGCTATCTAACTCACAAAAACACGAATGTGCATGTATACGAAAAGAACTAGAAACTATATGCTCTAAAAAAAAATAAAGCATAAACATAACTGCTCATGTCGAACTAATAGCAAAGAAAAGCTAAGGAATCTACTCATGTAATTCTAATAGTTAATCATGCTGCTCATCTAATAGGTAAACATGAAAACTACTCATCTACTAGATAAACATGGTAGAATAAAGAACTAAACTTACTGATTTTTAGAACTATATGAATCTTATTTCATTTGTTCTAAACTTAATCTTTAATACTTTATGTTTATGTAAAACTCGTTTTACTTGTCCAAAAACTTATACTTATAATACTTCAAAATAATAATCAACTTCTTCTTGGGCCCAGGCATAGTACCATCTTATGCGCGTTCCCTAATAGGTTGGGGTAGCGAGCCACCAATCCTAAAAGAGCAGACCTCGGTCTACCAGGGCCAAGACCTCGGAATTGGACACCTGGATTTGTTTAACGACAACCTCGGAAGTCGGGTACTAGCCTCTTCTTAAAAGTAAAATACTTATAATCTTAATTACTTCTTCTTTAAATGCCTTGGCATTTTAATAGGCACTTTGGGTGCCAAAAATCCCTAAAGTCTTGACTTTGGGATCTACTTAAGGCCTCGGCCTTTTCTTTCTTTTCTTTATCTTTCTTATACTTTTCTTTATCTTTCTTATATATTTTTTTATCTTTCTTATACTTTTCTTAAACCCAAAATACTGTTAGGGTATCCTTCGTATACATCTATGAATGAAACTAACTATGTAACACATAATCATGCATAGAATACAAAAGAAATCTGCACATACAATACTTATCAAAATCTGCAAGTATTACTTATAAAAATCTGCTTATTAAAAATCTGCATACCTGTTAAATTCATTACATCAATTCAAATCATCTTTAGTCTCAATTCAAAGGATTCAGTGCATAATTAGCATCTAGAACTTGTTATATATACAAAACCGTATGCTTACAGGTTGAGGAATCAATTCACATAGCAGATGGGAACTACTCAACAAGACTTAAGCCGAATGCCAAATCTTTAAATCTAAAAACTAGGGTAAATTCTTTCTTGGCAAATGAAAACTGCACTAAAGAGAAATGCATTGTTCTAAGAACTAAAACTAAAAACCATACTAAGCTTCATGGTTGTTCCTGTTCAGGTTTAACAGAAAACTCTATAGAAGAAATGCTATAATCCACAAAAACACTAACCTACATGCTTAATCTAAACCGATCATCTTCTTTCTTTCTTTAGGGTTCATGGCAGCAAGCATAAACAGGTTCCTAAAGAAAATTCTAGTAATACTAAGTTGTGCTCATAACTCTAATCTAATACATCTGTACAGGAATGCAAAATTCAAACCTCCTTCCACCAGCTAACATCTCTGTAAGATTTTCAAACAAGCAGTTGGTATGCAAAAAACCCGGCAATTAAATCCTCACAGAAGAAACTCAAATCCAAGTCCATACATAGATGAATCGATCAACACAATACCACAGGGAAGCTTCTGAAGAACATCAGACCTTTCTAAACCAAAACACTAGCTAAATTCCGAAACTTGCAGGACTCATTTGTAAACGAACATGCCAATTAGGGTAACAAACAGGAAGCCCAAATCAAAAGCTGAATTGCTAACATCAAAGCTTGAAGAAAACTAAATCCGAAACCTAAATTCACAGCAACAAATCACCTACAATTTATCCCAAAACTTTCAGAAAAAGAAAGAAACAATCGGAGCTATCCTACTGTAGGTGAGTAGCAACTTACCTAGCGTTCTTGGACTTACAACCGAAAAGAAGGCTTCTAATGCTTCTAGGGCTTGCGGAGAACAGAACAATCTGGCTCCTCTTCGTGCCCACAAGCTCTCCTCGATGAAAGGATCGTGAGGAGGTGGAGAACTCTCGAAAAACTCCCTCAATCGGCCGCCGGAGTGAAGCCCTAACCTTCCTTGCCTTCCGCTCGAGCACGGCCGTCGCGCGCAGAAGAGAGACGTGAGGAGGGAAGAGGAGAAGGAATTAGGTCACGGGATAACATCGACTTATCTCTCTTTATAATACCTAGGTATTTTGTTATGGCTAAAGATTATTTCGCTCCTTACCTTTTCACGAAATATTCTCGGAACCGTTGGTTGGTTGTGTTTCCGCCAAACCCCAGGTCATGGGTTCAAATCCTCAGCCGAGCCTTTTTCTTATAACTAAAATTTTTATTAATTACTATACCTTAAATATTTTTCTCTCCCTCCTAGGCTAACACAGCCCGCGGGCGCAGCCGGTCAGGCTGGTTTTGCTCGAAGCCACAGATTGCAAGTTCGATTCTCGCTGCACACCTTTTTCCTCTTATTCTCCGTTACTAACTTCTACCTTATATACATTTTATTCCCTTCGTTACTAACTTCTACCTTATATACATTTTATTCCCTTCTTGATTAACAAAATACTCGCAGACTAGCTGGTTGGGCTGAGTTTAACCCGGCTTCAACATTTTTTTTTTTTTAAAACTTCTTCCTCTTGGTAAAAATACCAAACGAATTCCAAAAATTACATAAAAATACTCTAAAAATTTCTAAAAATCTCTAGAATTTTTCTATAGCATTTCTAGATTTTAATAAGGTCTTTTAGGATTCCAAATCATGAAATTTGGGGTGTTACATTTGATATGTGTGTTTGAGTCATGTAGGACTTGGTGAACCACACATGAGAAACTTGGTGTGACCAAGTTTGGTAAAGTGCATCCTATGGCTCAGGTCCTTTAGATCGGTGAAGGATGGTGCATTTGAAAGATCGCCAGACAAGGAGCAATGGAGTGGAACCAAGGGAAGTAGACTTCATAGCAATGCGAAAGATGGCACGGAGAGGAGCCACGAGCTCAAATGCATCTGAGGGAGGAAGACCGAGGAAGAGGGCTTCAAGGTAGACTATGGAGAGGATAAGTGTGAGTGAATGTAGGGGATTAGTCTACTGGTATTGAGGTCAGTTGGCTGGTCTAAATTCACGAGAGCACAGAATGGTTTTGTGCCCAACAGTTGTGAATACCAGTCGACTGATAGAGATGTTAGTCGATTGGTAAAGAGCTATTGAATAGAATCACAAATTCTATAGAATATCATTGACTGTGTCCAACAGTCACACCAGTTGACTAGTGCAGGAAATTAGTTGTCTCAGGATCAACTCTTTTCTCTCTATTTAAAGGAGCTTTGGGGGATAAAGGAGGTTACTGGTTTTTGTTGAATACTCCTAAGTATTTTTCCTCAAACTCCAAGCCTAATACTCTTCTTTCAATCCTCATTCTCAATCTTGTAAAGAAGAAGAATGCCTTGTGGGAGGTTTGCTCCACCGAGAAGGAGAAAACATTGGCCAAAGATTGTCGAGGACTAATCCACCGATGGATTGAGGGATCGTCCATCTCAAGGACACGTCATGGAGTTGTAGATCTTTTCTCCAAACCACATTAAACGAATTGCGTTAAAGTTTGCCTTCTTTCTTATTGCTTTAATTATTTCTGCTACGCAACTAACATCTTGTAGGAAGTTATTGATTTGGGGTGATCGACTATTTAACCTCCCCTTCTAGTCAACTCAAGATCTTCAACATACTAGAGCCCGTGAATGGCAACAATGGGAGCGAAAGCCATGAAAGAGAAAGAAAGTTGATGAAGGATAAAACAAAACAAACTTACGATGAAGACAAAGAGCTTGGAGAATCACCAATGATAGTAGAAAGGAGAAGGCGAAGAAGAAGACAATTTGAGAAAATGATAAAGTTGCGTTAAAGGATGAACCTTAAAAACCCTAGTGACGCCGCTCACAACCAATCGATCATGGGGATAGAGGAGAGAGGTTTAATCTAGTTCATTAAATTTAAACTACCAGCAGTCACATCAAATCTCAACAGTCACCTATCACATCGGATATTCCTCATCACAGGTGTGTGACGTATGTCAATAAGACAAAGGCTACATTTATGAGGGTTTGGAGACAATAAGCAAGCTTATGATAAAAAGGTGTGCTCATCATATCGAGTATTAATTAGTAAATGACATGTTCTATTTCCCAGGCGCTAGAGTGACATCAGCTCAAGTCAAGCAACAATGCAGAGAATGAGCGTTCGGTCGGGAAACAAGGGACACTAGAAGCACCAACAACTAAGTATAACATTAGCTAGTATTGAGCATCAGAACAAAGAGTGGGCGTCCGATTGGATGACATGGGACACAAACAATACAAGTGTCTAGTCAGTCGGACTAGCAACCTCCTTCGACTAGATTTGGAGGGGAGACTTGTGATACAATGAATAAGGTGGGCCTGACATAGAAGTCAAAGTCAAGGAGGGGCCAACACTCAGGCCAGCGCAGTCCATAGTCTAAGCCAAGAGGTTATTCGACTGGACTCTTGTGCCAGTCGGACACCGAATCCCTTAGTATTGATGAAACTGTCAAGCCGAGTCAGTACCATGCAGAGCTAGGTTCTCTTCATCATTCGGAGATAGCACGGTTAGTTATTTTGGGCAAGTAACCTAGCCAATCGAACATATGGTCCCACAAGACAAACTGGACACTTGGTCCGACTGGAGCAGCTGAGCGAAGGATAAGTCTCTGACTTCATTTCTCAAATCTGACCTGGTTGCTCTTGTAAGCTACAACCGATTGGACTATAGAGGGGATTCGGTTGGTTTGCCAATTAAGCATATTAAGGGGCCCTCAACCCAATGGTCTCACATTCCTTTTGGCATTTTGCGCCACGAATGATACAGAATATTCCATATACAAGTTGTGCACTATAAGCTTCCACCTTGTGAAATACAAAGATTTTGGGTTCATTTTCAGAAAGGTGTCAGAGCATCTTTATGATTTGTTCCTTTTTAGAAATGCTTTGAGATTCATGCATAGATAAACAGTAACACTATTAAAGGGGGTCTCCATCTACAGGCATAATTACTCAATATAAGTGTCCCGAGTTAGTTTTGATGTGGTCAACCAAATCAACTTAGGTCCTGTTATATTTAACCCTTGTGTCTAAGTGTGTAGGAACTTAAGAACACAATAAGTTGAGCAAAAGGCACAGTAAATAAGAAGGTTGCCACGGAAAGGGAGTTGACAGGCTTTGTGTATTCGAGGGATGATAAGCTGCGAAAGAGTACACCGGTACATTGAGAAGGATGCGTGTGGTGTAATTTGAGGGATGAGAAGACGGGGAGAAAGCCTGCTCGAGGAGAAAGTCAGAATTGAATTTGGGTGAGCACAATTTTAGAAGCTGGAGCATCACCTAGGAGAGCAATCAAAGGGCTGAAAAACCCTCTTGGAGGCACCTCCATAGGGGTCGGAGGCTCCCTAGCACCTCCTGATGGAGGCGCTCTAGCACTTCCAAGCCCTTGGATACGCCTCATGGAGGCCTGAAGGCACCTTCAAGGGAGGTGCCTCCAAGAGATGGAGGCGCCCTCACACCTCCAGATTTGGAAAATAGCTATTTAAGCTATCGTTGTGAAGGTATAAAACCTTATCCACTTGGAGGCACCCTAGACCCACTTAGAGGTGCCTTCCACCAATGGTAATTGATCCTAGGAGGTTATAAAAATCCCTATGGAGCTAAGAAATAAGCAACAACTTGAACAACAACTCTTGTATTCATTTCCTTGTCTTTTTTGAGCTTTTAAAGTGTGTAAGAGGCTTCTCTACCTTCAACAAAGGAGAATTTTAGTGCACTTTCATCTGCCTTGGATTAACAACCGTTTAGGTTGTAATCAAGTAATTCTTGTGCCTCTTTTTATTTTATGAATTGTTTATTTTATTTTATGCAGTTCATTTTATTAATAAATTGTACATCTTTGCTGAGAAAAAAGCAAAAGATATTTTATAACTTTGATTTCAGGCTATTCACCCCCCTAGTTGGCCTATCGTGACCTACTATTGGTATCAGAGCTCAACCGCCCAGAAGGACTAACCGTTGACTGAAGCAAAAGACAATGACTGGGCCAAGCATCTACCCACCTAAGTTCGAGGGAGAGTTCAGAATATAGAAAAAGCAAATGGATGTATTTTTTAAAATCGATTTTAAAATTTTATTAATAATCAAATATAGTTTTGCAGCTCTTAAAGATCAACAAGGAGAATATCTATGGACCAAGAAGGAACAAGTAGACTTCATAACAAATGAACGAGTAGAATTTCAACTCCTAAGTGTGCTACCGCCACAGGAAGTCAACAGAATTGGTGCCTACAGATCAGTAAAAGAACTCTCGGAGAAATTTCTAGAGCTGTATGAAGGGAGTTCCGAAGCCAAGCTTGTGAAATGAGACCTGCTCTGGAATCAACTAACTGAAAGTAGGAGATTTGGCCATTTAATTGCATGCCAAACTAAAGGAGCTGATCACCAGACTAACGGATCTTGGAGAAAAGGTAAGAAACCAAGATTCACTAAGATATGCACTAAACGCTTTCCTAAGAACACTCGAGTGGACGCCCATAGTCGATTCCTATTATATGTCTAAGGATCTAGAGGTAAGTTCGTTAGAAAGTTTATTTTCTACTTTAGAACTTCACGGATTTAGATGTGCAGTACTAAAGAAGGAGCTAAATCAAATCATTGACCTAAAGGCAAAAATAGATGAACTAGACTTTGAAGCTTCTATCGACAAAGATGAAGTAGCCCTCATGGTAAGAAACTTTAGTAAATTTCTTAAATCTAATAAATTTCACAAGTCATAGACAAAGAAACACCTTCAAAGGAAAGGGAAGGTTTGATGCTACAAATACCAGGAAGAAGGGCATATCAAGGACGACTGTCCTAAACTAAAAAAGAAGGAGAAAGAAAAAGAAAAAGGGCCAAGGCGAACGAAGAAGAGAAACTTAAAAGCTATGTGAGATGAATCGTCATCTTCTGAGTCCGAGATCGAGGCTTATGCCGGACTGACACTGATGGTGAACCATCAGAGGGATAAAGAAAATACCTCAGAAATGAACATCGATGAAGGGGGAGCATCAACAGATGGAAGCAACGATGAAGGAACGTCAAATCACAATGTAAGTGAGGTTAGTTCTCTATCTCTGTAACAATTATATAATTTTATTAAAATACTATCTAGAAATATGTGTAAATTATAAAAATAAAATATAAAGTTGAAATTAATCTTAACAAATGCATGCCCCCTAGAAAATTTTGATAAACTGAAAATTAAAAATGATGAGCTAAGAGAGCAAATAGAATTACTGAAAAAGAATGATGTATGCTTGAATTTTTCAACTTCGAAATTTAGAAATAATTGTAGAGGGTTAAATTGGTACTTTAAATTTCATAACGGCCAAATTAGAAAAATAACTCAATTTATTTTTCCAAAAATTTATCTTATTAATCCAGGAGGTAGAAACTTATTTTGGATGCCCAAATCATGTTTAGTTTAATTAATTTTATATGCATGCTAGAAAATTAATTACTTGATTTATGTTTATTTGATAAAATTAATTATTTCATCAACTTTATGTTTACATTTTCTTTTCCAAATTATTTTTGCGATAAATGGAAATATTATCTGCTAATAGAAATTTATTTGATTTTTTTACCATTATATTATTCTTTTATAAATTTTTCAATGCAAATTATATTTTTAAAATTAAAATTTTTTTTTAGATTTATTTTTGAAAAAATTATTTTCTTGTGATAAAACATAATGTTCTTTGTCACAAAAAAATTTTTGAGAGCAGATCCTCTGGACCGCTTTTTGCGGTCTAGAGGATGGACCACTCCATGCATTGGTTCATTTTAATGGGCCCTATCTATTAAATGAGTAGGGTCCATTCAAATGAACCAATAATCTTTAGTGGTCCATCCTCTGGACCGCATTTGCGGTCCAGAGGATCCCGTCCGAAAATTTTTTGAAATATTTTGACTGTTATATGAATTATTATGATTTTTTCCTAAAATAATTATTTTATTATTAAAATTATCAAGAATTTATTTTTAAAAACTTTATTTTTTTGGGATAAACATTAAATTTGATATATTTAGAAAATTATCACAATTTTTCAAAATTAGATTCTATTTTTAAGTATTTAATTTTTTAAATGAATATTTTTGATTAATAATATTATTTTGGTTAAAATTAATACTTTTTTATCTGTGAAAATTTTTACATAGAACTGTCTATTTTTTTTTAAGCATGACAAAAACTTTCTATCGCATTGAACGGTGCTAGAGAGGGGGGGGGGGGGGGGTTAATAGCGTTCGTGGCTAATTCGTTCGTTTCATAAAATTTTAAGTAAATATGCAGTGGAAGAGACACGGAAGCAATGCTAACACTTTTGGTTACTTGGTTCGGAGTCTGTGTCGACTCCTACTCCAAAGCACACAATCGTTGATCACTTTCAATGGGTAATCACTATAAGTTCCAAAAAATTACAACTTTGAATTACAATATTAATGCACTAATTAAAATTATACTGACAAATAAGGAAATATGAAATGGAAAGCTTCTGGTCGTCGGAGTAGAGTTAGGGCTTTGCTGGATCGATTTGTTTGCAACACACGGAAGAAGGATTGCAAGTTCTTGTTGTATTTTGGCTGCTGCTCGAACCGGGCTTAAATAGCCTATGGAGGTCGCCTCCAACCTCCGTAGGAGGTGCCTCCAACCAAGAGTTATCTCCTCCGCGTCGGTGCTGATAAGCTCCGCTTCCTGCGCTGCTTATCCGCCCGAAGGCGCCTTCAAGCTCCATGGAAGACACCTTCAATCCAGCATCCAAGGCACCTTCAAGCCCCTTCAAAGGCACCTTCAGCCTTGCTTCCTGTGCATCCATAACTAGGTGCCCGAGGTGCCTCCAACAGCTCGGAGGTGCCTCGGACACTGTTCATTCGAGAGTTCTCTTGTGTAACTTCATTCCTGCAATGCATATTAGTCTACAAACAAAGTATACCCTGCAAAACCAAGTTAGCACAATAATATAAGATAAATATAAATACTCAACAATCATCGGACTATCCGGTTCTAACTTTGAATTTCTTGAAAACCCTAGGTCGAACCGACGCCTACTGTTCCCTCCCCGGAGAACGCGTCCTCACCTATTGAAGAGTTTACCTATTACCAGATCGATCCTCCAGACCGACTGGATTTTCTGCCTAGGTATTGGTCCGGATAGGCCGGCTAGAGGGGGTGAATAGCCCCTGCACAAATCAAAACAAAAAAAATAACCTTTCTCGAACTTCAACTTAGATTAGTAGCAACAACATAAAAATAAAAAACTGAAAGAAAGAGACTCAAAATTTTATTTGGTTACAACCGGGGTGGTTGTTAATCCAAAACAATGATAGCACTAGAAAAATCTCCTTCATGTAGGCGGAGAAGTCTCTTACAATCTTTGAACGCTCAGACTATTGCTAGGAAATGAATGCTTGAGTTGATTGACTATTTCCTAGATCTAGGGGCCTTTTTATAGCTCCTGTAAATTCTATCTATAGCTTGAGGGCACCTCCCAAGGGTATGGAGGGCACCTCCAGTAAGGTGGCAGCAGATAAAACTTTATCCGCTGCGAACGACTATTTTGGTTAGTCAAGGGCGCCCTCCATAGGCATGGAGGGCACCCTCCGCCTGAAGATGGCGAAGACACTGGTTCGCTTTGGAGGCACCTTCAACACCTTGTTGAGGGCTCCTCCAGCAGTGTTCTCCAGCTCCTTTCACTCTCCTGCTTCTCCGATCGCCTGGGTGATTACGACCAACTGAAATAGGGCTCACTCGAACCCAATTTTCGGCCTTCTCCTCGAGCAGGTTTCCACTCTAGCTTCTCATCCCTCGAACGTCACATACGTTCTTCTCATCCACCGGTGTACTCTTCCGCAGTCCTCTCGTCCCTTGGACGCACTGAGCCCATCGACTCCCTTCTTGTGCCATCCTTCTCGCTAGTTGCGTCTTCCTCTCGACTTCCTGTGCTCCTAAACTCCTGCACACTGAGACACAGGGATCAAAATCAAACAAGACCTAACCTAACTTGGTTGATCACATTAAAACAACCACAGGGTCCAACAATCTCTCCCTTTTTGATGTACATCAACCCAAGTTCAAGTTAGGGAGAAAAATAAACAAGTAGTAATTGTAAAATAAACATTTTAAGCATAAATTTGCAATAAAAGAAATTACAACATTAAATGTAATTCAAATTGATTTATAAAAATAATTGAGTTATAAAAAAAATCTTAACTCCCCATAAACTCCCTAAACTTGTACTTATTCCTCCCCATTTGATCACATAAAAAAAACAGGATAGAATTTTCAAGTTTAAAAAAAAAAATTCTAAGTTAGGAATTTTAAATAAAAACATTAAGAATAAAGATTTATGAATTTTTAAAATAATTGACAAGGATTTAAAAGCATTATTTTAATTTACATGCTTATCAGTTTGTCAATTAAATACTCAATTCGTTAATCGGCTTCCAGGCTGTGGCGAGGCATCAGACCTTCTTAGTTATTAGATCACCAACCACTTCTAGACAAAGCCTTTTAAAGAATTTAAATATTTAATTTGTCTGAAAGCCATAAATCCAAAAATATTTTAATCTAAGTAAAACTTTGGAACCCAATATAGGTTCCTTCCTATTGGGTTAACTAAGAATTTAGGGGGTACATATCCTTTGGGAATTCTTCTAATTTGTCCCTGGTGATGTCTAATATACCAATTTAGTCTACCATAAATTCTTAATTTTGATTTTGGTTTCAAGCATGCATGGCCATTTTTCAATTTCAATTTTCAATTTTTCAATTTCTATTTTCATTTTTTATTTTATAATTTTATATTATCATACAATTCTAAAGGACATGCCTTTGCCAAGTTCAATTTTAACTCAGCATTTTATTTTTCTAATTTTACTAGACCTTTAGTAAAAATTTTAATGAAATTAAAGGACTACTTGGGAGATAGAGCACGTACCTCACTTACCTTAATTTCTTATGCTCCCCCTTCATTGCTGCTCTCTTCTGACGATTCTCCCCCTTCATCAATGCTCATCTCTGAGCCTGTTTCATCTTCCACTTGATGGTTGGCCATTAGGGCTAGTTTTGAGAAGGCTTCAACCTCGGACTCAGAGGATGATGAATCGTCCCATGTGGCCTTCAGGGTCTTGTATTTGGAGGATGTTGGTCTTTTGTACTTTTCTTTCTCCTTGTCTCTCTTCTTCAATTTTGGGCAGTCATCCTTGATATGCCCTTCTTCATTGTAGTTGTAACATCAGGCCTTCCTTTTTCGATAATCCCTCTTTGTCTGTGATTTAAACTTATTAGACCGAATAAATTTATTAAACTTTCTTACCATAAGGGCTGCTTCATTTTCATCAATTGATTCATTCGAGTCTGAATCGTTTGTTGTTGCCTTCAGGGCAACATTCTGACTCGATCCTTTTCTTTGTCCCACACACCAAGATTTGTGTAATTCAAAAGTAGATAAAGGACTTTCTAAAGTACTTACCTCAAGATCCTTGGATATATAGTAGGAGTCTACTATAGATACTCATTCAGGTGTTCTTGGGAATGCATTTAAAGCATACCTTTGTGCATCCCGATTCGTTACCGTTTCTCTGAGATTTGTTAGTCCGATGATCAACTCCTTGATTCTTTCATGTAGTTGTGCTACTGACTCTCCTTCTTCCATCCGGAGGTTCGTTAGTTGATTCTGGAGCATGCCCCGTCTTGTGAGCTTTGTTTCGAAAGTTCCTTCGTGCAACTCCAAGAACTTTTCCCAAAGCTCTTTCGTTGAGTCGTAATCTCCAATCTAATTTACTTCTTGGGTGGAAGCACGCTAAGCAGGTGGAACTTGGCTCGTCCATTCGCTACGAAATCTACTTGTTCCTTCTTAGTCCATTGATATTCTCCTTTTTCTTCTCCTTGGGGGGGGGGGGGGGGGGGGTTGGCATTACAAAATCGTATTTAATTATTAAAAGAATTTCAAAGTTAGTTTTGAAAAATACCTCCATTCTTTTTTCCATGACACAAATTCTCCTTCGAATTTTGGTGGATAGATCGTTGATCTGACCATCTTCTTGATCTTGATGTTTCAGTCAACGGTTAGTCCTTCTGAGGCGGTTGGATTCTAATACCACTTGTTGGTGCAGGTAGGCTGGCTAGAGGGGGGTGAATAGCCCCTGCACAAATCAAAACAAAAAAACAACCTTTCTCGAACTTCAACTTAGATCAGTAGCAACAGTATAAAAATAAAAAACTAAAAGAAAGAGACTCGGAATTTTACTTGGTTACAACCGGGGTGGTTGTTAATCCAAGACAATGACAACACTAGAAAAATCTCCTTCGTGTAGGCGGAGAAGCCTCTTACAATCTTTAAACGCTCAGACTATTGCTAGGAAATGAATGCTTGAGTTGATTGACTATTTCCTAGCTCCAGGGGTCTTTTTATAACTCCTGTAAATTCTATCTATAGCTTGAGGGCACCTCCCAAGGATATGGAGGGTGCCTCCAGCGAGGCGGTAGTGGATAAAACTTTATCTACTGTGAACGACTATTTTGGCCAGTCGAGGGCGCCCTCCATGGGCATGGAGGCCGCCCTCCGCCTGAAGGTGGCGGAGGTGCTGGTTTGCTTCAGAGGAGCCTTCAACACCTTTTTGAGGACACCTCCAGCATTGTTCTCTAGCTCCTTTCGCTCTCCTACTGCTTCGATCGCCTGGGTGATTGCGGTCAATCAAAATAGGGCTCACCTGAACCCAATTTTCGACCTTCTCCTCGAGCAGGCTTCCGCTTCAACTTCTCGTCCCTCGAACATTGCGTACGTTCTTCTCGTCCATCGGTGTACTCTTCCGCAGCCCTCTCGTCCCTCGGATGCACCGAGCCCGTCGGCTCCCTTCCCATGCCGTCCTTCTCACTAGCTGCGTCTTCCGCTCAACTTCCTGTGCTCCTAAGCTCCTACACACTTAGACACAGGGATCAAAATCAAACAGGACCTAACTTAACTTGGTTGGTCATATCAAAACAACCACGGGATCCAACACTAGGGTTACCACCCCCTAGGACCTAGGGTTACCACCCCTAGGGTTTTCCTTAACCTAGGGTTACCATCCCCTAGGGTTTTCCACCTACCTAACCGTAGCCCCCTAGGACCTAGGGTTGTCACCCCCTAGGATTTCCCACCTGCCTATAATCCACTAGGACTTTTGCGTAAGACAACTTAAGACTTTCCTGCAAGCTCAATAAACCTTGTTAGATAACAAGACAACTTAACTTTGGACCATTTGACATAATCAAAATACAGGTTCGATCGTTGGATGCTTTCCGCACCAACAATCTCTCCCTTTTTGATTATGGCAACTCGGTTTAAAGTTAAGTGAAACATAACCAGATAATAAAGGAATTTAAGCATGAGCATAAATAAAATAATTCAAAAAATTTTTTCCTTATGCTCTCTCTTTCATAAAAATTATATTTAAATTCTTAACTTTTTCTTAACTCTGACTTTTCTCTCCCCCTTTGATATAAATAAAAAATAATAAATAGATAGAATGTTGATTTACACGTAAAAAAAATATTTATTCTATTAAACTTTAATCTCCCCCTGAAGGGTAGCACTTAAAAAATTTAGCTAATTTTTAAGCGTTTATAAGTGTGTTAGCCTTTAAAAAAACTTGCTAAACTTAGCTTTTGAAAACAAGTGCTTTGAAACACATTTATCTAATTTAGAAATACTTTGAAAATACTTAGCTTTTTCAAAAAAAAAACAACATAGCTAAATTTTAGCTTTGAAAATAATTGTTTTGTCAAATACTTAGCTTTCAAAATAAGTTGATAAGAATTTAGTTTTAATACTTAGCTTTATAAAGGTTTGAAAAAGACTTAGTTTAAAAGTACTCAGCTTTAAAAGGATTTTGATTAAAGCTTAGTTTAAAATAATTTATAAAAACTAAGTTAAGTGCTTAACTTTTTTTTAAAAATGGTTTTAAAATTAAACTTTCTCTTTCAGTCCCCCTTAATTAATGTCAAAAAAATATAATTAAGTTTTAAAGTCCTAGAGTCCAAGCATGAGTAACAACATATTTTCAAATAAATATCTAACTATTAGCTACTAGCTGTTTACCATGAGGTAGTAGCTTTCACTTGGTTAGTCAAATTAAGTAAGTGTTACAGTTAGTTTGACTAAGCATGGATAACTTAATTTGATTAATTTAGTATTTATTACCCAGACTTATGTTGATACACAAACATAAGCATTCTGAAGTCCAGGCTGTACCCTATGCATCTCACACCATTCTAAGTATTTTTCATACACAAGCAAGGTAATCCTAGTGTGCTTGTGAGATGCTCTGACTAAAACCTAGGGGAACATGCTTTCTAGGGGGTAGATGCCTAGGCTAAGTTTAAATTTTGAAAAACTAATAAAATTAGAATTTTAAAAATATTTTTCCTAGAATTTTAAAACTAAGCTATTAAAAAAAATAATAAAGAGGAATAAAAATAAGCTCTATTCTACTAAGCACATTCCTATTTGTCTTATAATTGCACTGAACTCAAGTTCAGGTAAGGATTTTGTGAAAATGTCAGCCAGGTTTGACTTGGACTCAACATAGTTAAGTACAATATAACCCTTAGCTACATGATCCCTTACAAAGTGATGTTTTATTTCTATGTATTTAGTCCTTAAGTGTTGGATAGGATTTTTGATTAAGTTAATAGAACTTACATTATCAATTGAAATTTTTATATTTTTATATTCTAATTGATAGTCCTTTAAGGTATGCATCATCCATAAAGTTAAGATACACATTCACTCATGGCTATGTACTCTGCTTCAGTAGTGGATAAAGCAACACAGTGTTACTTTCTGCTTGACCAACTTACTAGGCACTGACCTAGAAATTGACAACTTCCACTTGTGCTTTTTCTATCTAGTTTGCATCCGGCATAGTCTGAGTCAGAATAGCCAATTAGGTGAAAGGTGCTAGTCCTAGGGTACCAAAGTCCTACATTTAAGGTTCCCTTAATGTATCTAAGTATTCTTTTAACATTTGTTAGGTGTGATTCTTTTGCACAAGATTGGTACCTAGCACACATACCTATTGCAAACAAAATATCAGGTCAACTTGTAGTTAGGTATAGTAGACTTTCTATAGCACTTCGGTAATATTTTAAATCTACTAGTTTTTCTTCTAAGTCAGAATCAATTTTAACATTAGTTTCCATTGAAGTATTTATATTTTTAGAATTTTCCTTACCAAATTTTCTAATTAGTTCCTTAGCATATTTTATTTGAAAATATATATTCCTTCTTTGGTTTATTTGATTTGTAGGCCTAAGAAAAAAATTAAGATCCCCAACTAAGCTCATTTCAAATTCACTTTCCATTAATTTAGTAAATTCTTTTAGAAATTTAGTATTGGTTGATCCAAAGATTATATCATCTATGTAAATTGAGGCTATAAAGATGTCTTTTTCTAAGATTTTTACAAATAAAATTGGTTCTATTTGACCTTGTTTAAACCCTTTAGATATTAGATAAGTTGATAGATGTTCATACTAAGCCCTAGATGCTTATTTTAGTCCATATAGGGCTTTCTTTAACCTAAAGACATGGTCTGGGTGGCCCAAATCCTCAAATCCTGGGGGTTGACTTACATACACCTCTTCCTTGATGAATCCATTTAAGAATACAAATTTTACATCAATTTAGTATAACTTGAATCCTTTATGTGCTGCATAGACTAGCATCATCCTTATGGACTCAAGTCTGGCTACGGGTGCATAGGTTTCATCATAGTCTAACCCTTCTACTTGGTTGAACCCTTTTGCTACTAGTCTAGCTTTATTTCTTACTATTTCACCCTTATCATCTAATTTATTTCTAAATACCCATTTAGTGTCAACTATGGTTTTACTTATGGGTTTAGGTACAAGTTCCCAGACTTGGTTTCTTTCAAATTGGGCTAACTCCTCTTGCATTTCTAATATCCAGTCTGGATCAGGTAAGACTTCTTCTATAGTCTTAGGTTCAATCTTGGAAATAAGGGCTATCTGACTTAGGTTTTTATAGGATGATCTAGTTTGAACTCCTAGGGTTGGGTCACCCAAAATTTGGTCAGATGGGTGATTAGTACTTATTCTTGATGGTCTTATATTAGGGTTAATAATTGGTTCTTGTGATTCACTAGATTTAATTTGAAAATTTTCATCATCATCTATGTTTCTTGAATTAACCTTTTCTGTCTTGACATTTTCATTTTCTAAATTAGTTAAGTTATTTTCTTCATCAAAAATCACATTGGTTGTTTCTTCAACTTTTAGGGCATTTTTGTTATAGACTCTATAAGCCCTACTGATTTTGGAGTACCCTAGAAAGATTCTTGGGGTTGATTTTGATGTAAAATTTCCTAAGTAGTCCTTAGTGTTTAGAATGTGGGCTTTACATCCAAACACCTTTAAATAATTTAAGTTGGGGATTTTATTATAATTTATTTCATATGGAGTTTTATTATGAAATTTGTTGATTAAAATTCCATTTTGAATGTAACAAGTCGTGTTTATTGCCTCAACCCAGAATTGATTATTTAGGTTATACTCATTTAGCATGGTTCTAGCAGCTTCTTGTAGGGTTCTATTTTTCCATTCTATTAGACCGTTTTGTTGAGGGGTTCTAGGGCATGAATACTCATGTTTGTATTAATTAATTTCATAAAATTTAGTAAATTTATAATTTTCAAATTCTCCTCCATGATCACTTCTAATTCTTTTAATTTTAGTATCTTTTTCCTTTCTATCAACTTGCAAAAGGTTTTAAATATTTTGTAAGTTTCATCTTTAGTTTTTAGAAATTTTACCCAAGTAAATCTTGAGTAATCATCAATTATAACTAAGCAATATTGGTTTTTGCTTAGTGACTTGGCTCCATATGAATCAAACATGTCTAAGTGAAGGAGCTCAAGTATTAAGTTAGTTTTATTTAAGTTGGTTAACTTGTGGGTTGACTTGGTCTGTTTACCCTGTTAGTACGCATTACAGATTGTATTTTCTATAATTTTTAATTTGGATAAACCTTTAACTAAGTCATTTTGATTCATTTTTGAAACGAGTCTGGTATGAGTGTGACCTAGTCTACTATGCCACAACTTAATTTTCTCTTGTTGTGTTATGAGACACCTTAGTGAGGAGGTTGATAGGTCAATTGTGTCCCTTAAGTGAAATTTCAAGATTTTTAACATTTTTAATCAGACACTCAGAGTTTGAAAATGTGACTAAGTACCTTGAGTCACATAACTGACTAATGCTAAGTAAGTTAAAATTCAATTGATCAACCAATAAAACTTTTTGAATATAAAAGTCGAAACTCAGTTTGATATTACCTGTTCCGATTACCGTAAGTGTTCCGCCGATGCCGAATGCAACTGACCCTAGATTTTTTAATTTTATCTTAGTGAACTTCAATCGGTCTCCAGTCAAGTGTTTGGAGCATCCACTATCCAACATCCATTGGTCCAAATCATTATGTTCCTACACATAAAGTATTGATTTGGAACCAATTTTAAAGGATTGAAGATAGATTGGATTAAGTTCAGCCTCTTATTTTCCATCTCACCCAATCTAGGTTTTCAATCATGTTATTCCTATGGGTGACTGTGAGATGATTTTGTGTTTAATTAAATTAAGTTATGAATTGGTTAGATTGAAGTAAATGAATAAGAAATAAGGATTTATTAATTAAGATTTATTAAACTAGATTTATTAGATTTATTAAATTAGATAAATTAAATTATATTTATTAAGATTTATTAAATTATTAATTAAGATTTATTGAGATTAATTAAGATTTATTAAATTAGATAAATTAAATTAGATTTATTAAGATTTATTAAATTATTAATTAATATTTATTAAGATTTATTGAGATTAATTAAGATTTATTAAATTAGATGTATTAAATTAGATTTAGATAAATTAAATTAGATTTATTAAGATTTATTCCTCCACTTTGTCTTTTAGAGTCTGATTGGTCCTCTCCAAGTCCACAACTAGCTTGTCCAAATGTAAACTCGAAGCATATAGCTGTGTGAAAGGATAGTAAGGTTACATTTTGTAGGTACAAAATGAGGGAATGAGGTTCAAAAACTTATCGCAATAGCTTGACAATTGTAGTCGTCAGCAAGCTCAATGAAGGCGCTTCTTCTCAAATGCGCCTGAGACTACAACCAAGACTCAGCTAGTGCCCCCTTAGTTGTAACAATCCATATGGAGTAGGGGCAAGAGTTTGACCGAGCAAAGATGGTAAACTATGGCCTTGTTGAAATAAGATGGAAGAGCGAGGAGAACTTGTAAATGGTGAAGAAGAGGAAGGAGGATGTTAAGAGGCTAGTGGAGAAGGATTAGGAGAGGGGAGGCTCACTAATGGAGGAGACTGCTCAATGGGTGCTGTTGTAGATCCAGAAGTAACTGATCTCCTACAGGGAGTCCTTTTGGCATGAGGTCTAGTGGAAGAAGAAGGTAAAGCTGGAAGAAGGGGCAATGTATCCCCAGGAGCAATGGGTACCTCCTCTGATAAAGAAACAGTTGGAGGAATAACAGGAGATGTAGGAATGAGGAGTCCTGATCTCATCATAAGTAATGTAAAATTGGAACGAACATGTGTAAGAGGAGCAAGTTCTTTACCTTTAGAATGGGAGATTTTGGCAGGAACAATGGGAACTTACTCAAATCAGCTATAGTATGTGAGAGGGGACAAGGAGCCGAGTATGAGGCTTCCGACATTTCACCGTAAAGGGACCCTCTGACTCCGAGGAGTTGGAAGATTCCTGAGGTTGTTTGGAGAGAGGTAATAGGCCAAGGGAAGAAGGGGGTTCATCAAGAGAGTGATTTCTCAATAGTTCTTCACCCATTCTAGTCAAGGCTGCCCTTATCAAACAAGGATTCTTGTATATAAGGGCAGGAAAATAACATCAGTTGAAGAAAAAGGAAAAATTCACATTAGAAACAACACAAAAATGGCTCAAAGCTTGAGTTAGGAAAATGATCTTACCAAAGGAAACATTTAAGGTTGCGTCTATTGTGCCAAGACCAAAAGTAAATAGTAAGCCTTCAGTGATTAGAGCAGGTAAGTTAAATTTTACGCCCTTTAATTTCCCCATTGAGGAACGAAGAGTAGGATCTTCCAAAATATTGCCTAATGTAGGAATAGGGGGAACCTCTCGACACCAAGTTATGGGATATGGAGGTGGAGAAGGAAGACGTATAAAGAAAAACTTATCCCGCCATTCCCCTCGAGGAGGAATTCTATAGAACAGGGTAGTCTTAGGACGAGATTGAAATTTAAAAGCACCATCTTCCACTTGGTGAGGAATGAAAAAATGGTGAAAAAGTTGAGCAGATAAGGAGAAGTCTAGTAAATGGGAAACAATAACAAAACCAACCATGATAGAAAATGATTGGGGAATGAGTTGATTTAGGGGAAGGTTAAAATATATACTAACATCAATGAAGAAAGGATGAATAGGAAACCTAAAACCACACAGAACCTGTTCCTAGAAAATTACCACACTTTCTAGAGGAGGAAGGTGAGGACGATCCCTATGGGTAGGAGTGACCACGTATGAAGAGAAGTTGTAATTCCATTGAAGCTCACAGGCTTCCGAGGTAGAAAACTTGGAGGGGCATTGGGTGTGCCATTCATAGAGGGCCGACATTGTTAACAGAAAGAGGTAAAAAGAGTGAGAATAGTTAGCAAAGAACAAAGAATAGAAGATACACGAATGAGAGGAAGAAGACGAAGTGATTAGGGATTTTTTTCTCTATTTTTCCTTTAGAAGATAGGGTAGGGCATCGAAAAGGGTGTTTTAAGCAGGAACATTGGATTGAAAAGATAAGAAAAGTGGGATTGAAGAGGAGTCGTTGCATGGAACAGTGAGGCGGTGGATGTAGTGGAATGGGTACACACCAAACATCATAGGCCGACGTGCCACCAATAAGAAAATAGTAGGGGTAGCCGATGTGAAAAGTTGTATTTCCGAGATGTTAAAATCATTATTAAAGTTAAGTGTAAAAAATTCAGGGAGCTCGAAAGGGATTCCTTGTTTGGGTGGATAGTATTAATCAATCAAAATTCAAGGTTAGTTCAATATATATATATATAAGAAAACTCGATCGGTCAGTAATGGTCGACCAGGTATTAAGGTTTGAGAATATTAAACATCTCAGTAAACTCGAGCAATCGTCAATGGCCGACCAAGTATTAAACTAAGAAAATATTAAACATATAAGTAAATTTGGTCAATTGTCAACGATTGACCGAATATCAAACCTGGAGGACATTAAGTGAAATCAAATATAGAGGTAAATGTGATTAATCATTGATAGTCAATTAACTATTAAGTTCAGATGAAATTCAACATAGGAATGATTTTGCCTAGTTATAAAAGGCCGGGCAAAAGTTATTAAATGAATAAACCATAATGGTAAAGATGATGAAACATTTTTGAACAAACAACTTAACTCTTCAACAATAAAACCCCACCAATCAAAGCCAACATTAAAAATCATATAAATTTCTGAGTATTCATTAAACATAGACAACGACAAAGAGGAATCCATGGTTAGAACATCATACAGAAAATATTAACATTCAGGATTGTTCTATACTGAAAAAATATACTGAGATCAACTTAGGGAATAGGTCGGGAGGTATGGTAGCAAGTAGTTCTCGATGGTCAAGAAAGTTAGCGGGAGGATCAGAAACTAGAAGCCCTTTCTTTTTTAGTTACCTTATACCTCCCTCAACCCCATGAGTGAAAGCTTTAGCTATGGAGGTGGCAATAGGAGCATTAAACTCAGGAGATTCTAGGAGGGTTCTTGTCCTCTTTTCAAATCGCTCAACTTCACCTATTTGATAGGCTACTAAAGCATCTTGGGAAGCTTTTGATTCAAGCTCCTTAGAGGCTAGCTCTACTTTAATCGAAGCTAAGGATGAACTTTGGGAGGTTAACTCAAAATTCTTAGATTCCAGAGCAGCATCCTTAGCAGCTAATTCCACCTTCAATGCTTGTAGTTGGGATAACAACTGAGCATTCTCGGTAGCATATGTATCCACTTTGGATGCTAATTCAGTGCGAAGAAGGGTCTCTGACTTAGCTTAAGATTCAAAATCTTCTGTAGAGGCTTTCCATTTGATTGAATTTACGAGTTCTACCTCAAGAAGCTGGCAAGTTTCTTGTAGCTGGTGAGATAATTCCTCAAAGGTTTGAGAGGAGGTGGCTCCAGAGGCTTGTTACTTTAGCCTGGCCACTTCTTGAGTTAGCTCATACATATGTCAAGCCATATTCATATTAGTAATTCACCTCTACCAAAAAATTATTATTAGAATGCATAAAAAAATTAGAGGGATGAAAGGCATATTACCTTAGTTTCCTCAAAGGAAGACTGGTCAGCCCACTCAGCAGAAGTGAGTTTCTCAATTTCTTTACGAGCCTCTGCCCAGACTGTCATTAAAGAACCCCCAATAATATTGAGAAGGTAGAGATGGACGTAGAGGAGGATGATAAGGAGCTATGAAGAGAAGGAGGGGAAAAAATGAGAATAGGAGAACCCTCAGTTACTGAGCGTGGTAGGAAAACTGGTTTAGAAATATTCATCATAAATGCAGGATTGGGGATAACGCTCGAAAGTGGAGGAGCTTCCGGTAATTGAGAAGGGGAGGAAGCGAGTGCAGGATATAGAGAGGAGAGGGTAGGTTTCGGGGAAGAAGAAAGAACACCCCCTGCGGGTATCTCCTCAGAGGTAGAAACATCCCATTTTTTGGGTCGAGATGCTAATGTCAAGCAACACCTGGGGTGTTTTCTTATAGGAAGAACCCCAGGTCCTTGTTCTTGTGTCTCTTGAGGGGTATCTTCTGGAGGTATGCTAGCGGATGCTTCCTCAAGAGTAGTTGAAGAGCTAGGAACGAGAGCTGGTTGACTGGAGGACTCAGGAAGAGGAGCATTAGATGCTTGAGCTACTGCGTTAAGTTATGCTCTAAGTTCTTGCTCCTTAGCCAACACTTCCTCATCTTCTAGGCAGATTGCCTTGTCAACTAAAGCTCTATATAGAGTATCCACTGCAATAAACAAAGAAGTATTTTATTCAGTAAAGGAGAGATAGCTAAGAATTTTGAAACTTACCAAAAGAGTATTGTAGGCTCTTTTGAACCGGGCTTAAACCAAAAAGGTATAAGAGATCATCGCGTATCCACTGATGAATATAAAATTAATAACGTAGTAATTTACTAGAATACTCATAGAAGAGGGGTTGTTGATGAAGCTCCCATACATCAGGAAGAGAAGGGAAGAAAGATTGCCATTTAATGAACCATGCGATGGGACCGAGAAATTTGACAAATAAAAAAAATGAGATTTCCAACCCTTGATGGAGGAAGAAATTTCTTCAAAGAATACCATTTTCGGGCAAGATTGGAAGAGGAAAAATCCCTGGTTCTGATTTTTTGGGGTAAGAAAATGTAAAAAAGTTTTGAGGAGTAGAAGGTATACTGAAAAGATAGAACACCATGTACAATCCACATAGGTATCTAAAGGCATTTGGGGCAAATTATTGTAATAGAATACCAAAATATCGGCTAATATCTATCAAGAATATTGGAATAGGAAAGCGTAAGCCTGCGACTAGTTGATCTATGAAAAAGGTAACACAATCGTCGGGAGGAAGATAAGGATGAGCATCAGGTGGAGGAACCCTAATATCGTATTCTTTAGGGATCTCATACCAAGAGAGACAATGGAAGTTTGATCGGTGGCAGTGGAGGAAGAACAAATTTGAGCATACCAAGGGATTAGAGATCCTTCAGCCATGTTGAGAAACCGAAACACTTAAAGAGAAAATGACTTACTGAATCCTAAGGGAGAAGAGGTCACGGAAGGAAAACAGGGAAGATGAAGAAGCGCGAGTCACTAAAGGAAGTCGAAAAAAGAGAATCGCCAGAGAGTAATGGGGAGAAGATAAACAACAAAAGGTTAAAAAAGACTTAGGGTTTTAGGATAATCTAAGGATCACTGTCAAAATAAAGAGAGTTGATACAGAAGAGTCGTTGATTTGCCAAGGAGAATGTGTGATAAGACACGAGCAAAAAATGTACTGGAGGTTACTCAGAAAAAGGAGCAAAAAGGATACATGGTGCTCACCCAAGAAGATGCATTTATGATGGACAGAACAGATCGAATCATACACTGAACCGTCATATCTTCGAACATTCTCTTTCTATTAAAGGACCAATTACCAACGAGACCACCTTGAAAAATTGTGTAAATCTTAAAATATAGATGAATAAACAAAATTTGTAAATAAGGAAAAGGCCCTGATTTATTTTAATCCCATCCAACCGTGTGTGCAGAAGAGAACCTCAAAATCCGATCGAACTCATATTTGTTCGGGCGTACACATAGGATCCCTTATTTGATTAGTCTTCACGCGATCGACCCCAAGAAGCAGTTAACAAGTTAAATAGCATAATCAAACATAGATACAAAATTTTACATTATCATCAGAAGTACAATCACAACTCTTAGACTTTTGAAAATCTTCCATAAACAAATACAACAAATAAACAAACTTCTACTGACTCTGCTTCCTGGAGTTACTGAATTATTCTGCTCATCCCAAGTATGGGTGTGTGGTAAAATGACAACCTGAACAAATTTTGGAGTACAGGGGATGAGCAAATCGACTCATTATCACGTTCTGGGGGATCAAAACAAATTTTACCTAGTATTGTTACTGGTAGGAAAATCTGTCATCCAACGAAATTCAACTTTTATTTGTATAGTTGTGTTGGTAAAGAAGAGATCTTCTACTTGTCCCGCTCCCTAGAGCTACCAGATTGTTCTTCCCATCCAAGGTGTGGGCGTGTAGTAGAATGATAGCCTGGACAGAAGGAAGAAGTTGGTCCTATCCTCTAGCACTTGTGTGATTCACCCTCCGGGACTTGTGATTGAGAAGCTATCTCTGATCTGATTTGATTCAACTCAGCTTACAGAAAATTCACCTTAGCATTCTGATGGTCCAAGTCTTGTTGTTGTTGTGATATCAGTAAACCGTCTACACGAACCTTCCTGGTCAAGACAGTTATCTTCGAAACGTGCAGGGCTTTTAGATAATCCAATTCCTCAGTCTTTTGCTTCAAATCCAAATAAGCTTTGCCCCTCAAAGCCACTTCTGACAGAACTTGGGATTGAGGTGCTAACAAACGTACATCTAGCTCTCTTTGGTGTGAATGATGTAAATCTAAAGCTTGCATAGCCTCAGCTAAGGACTTTCCCTTCTCGGATAATAGCTGATCCCATAGAGGAAGATCAGAAGCCATAACTCCCAATAAAATCTTTAGAGAAGAGTAAAGCAAGAAAGAACAAAGGTTGATGTTGTAAAAGGTAGGATCATATCTCTATTTAACTTGTTGGAGGTGTCACGGGATCACTGTAGGAGGTGTCATGAGATCACTGTAGAGGGTGTCATGAGATAACTACAGAGAATAGCATAAGGGAAAAAATAGACTTAGGTCTAGTCAGTCGGCTATACCTCCTTCAACTAGACTTGAAGGGGAGGCTAGTGATACGGGTTATGATAGATCAGCCGAGCGAGTGAAGGAGGGGTTTAGGTCTAAAGAGATAGGAAAGGTATATCACCAGCCGAATAAAGGCCAAGCGAGTGCCTCCACACTTATATATGCTCAGCCGGGCAAAGCCCGCCCGAACAGAAAGGCATTTAGCCTATATATATATATATATATATATATATATAACTGACCGACCGCAAGCCGAACGAGTGCCCAGGTGCTCATATATGCTCAGTCGAGCAAAGCCCGCCCGAGCATAAAGGCATTCATCTTTATATATAACTCTCAGCATATAACCGATCAATCGCAGGCCGAGTGAGCACCCACGTGCTTATATATGCTCAGTCGGGCAAAGCCCACCCAAGCATAAAGGCATTCATCCTTATATATAAAACTCTCATCATATAACCGGTCGAGCGTAGGCCGAGTGAGCACCCCACATGCTCATATATGCTTGGCTGGGCAAAGCCCGTCCGAGCATAAAAGCATTTAACCTTATATAAGATTCTCAACATATAATTGACCGATCGCAGGCCGAGTGAGCACCCACGTGCTTATATATGCTCGGTCGGGCAGAGCTCGCCCGAGCATAAAGACATTCATTCTTATATATATAACTCTCAACATATAACCGACTGACTCAGGCTGAGTGAGCACCCACGTGCTTATATATGCTCGGCCGGACAAAGCTCGCCATAGCATAAAGGTATTTAACCTTATATAAGATTCTTAGCATATTGTCAGCCGACCGAAGGTATTTTAGCCTTGCATATAACTCTCAGCATATTACCAGCCGGCCGCAGGCATAGCGAGCACCCACGTGCTCATATATCTCGGTCGGGTGAAGCCCGCCCAAGCATAAAAGATAGGTTAAACAGGAAGCATTCTTAACAGTATATGTGGTCGGCTTGAGCGATCGAGCGAGATATATCTAACAGGAGGTATTCTGAACAGTATATGTGGCCAGCTTGAATGCCCGGTCGAAACATATTTAACAGGAGGTACATATTTAACAGGAGGTATGCTGAACAGTATATGCGGCCAGCTGAAACATATTTAACAGGAGGTATGCTAAACAGTATATGCGGTCGGCTTGAGCGACCGGCCGAGACATATTTAACAGGAGGTATTCTGAACGGTATAGGCAGCTAGCTTGAACAACTTGCCGAGACATATTTAACAGGGGTATTCTGAAAAGTATATACGATCGATCTAGACAACCGATCGAAACATATTCAATAGGGGCCATTGCTAACAGTATACATGACCGACTCAAATGACTGACCGAGACATGCTTAACAGAATATTTGATGAAAAATATCTTCTAGAAGCTTCTTCAATTATGATGACATGTCCCCATTATTAATACAAGTCATAAATGACAAAACGGGTACATTTGGGGTATAGAAAATATTCCTTAAAGGATTATTGCACGAAGTATAGAAGATGACTTCATCTCCTAACAAACCCTAATGAGCCGGGGACCACCTCATGACTACGGAGGTCACGTGAGGTTGTATAAAATGGGGGATCTTCTCCGTGGGCAAGGTACACAATTTCTAGCATCTAAACTCTATTTTCACTTTAGTGACTATTCTTCCTCTTCTTCTTCTTCCATCGGTGAGAAGGACTGACTTGAGCATCGAAGGGTTTAACCAGGGATCTCCACCCCGATCTTAGGTCACTAACGCTTTGTTGGCTCGTCTCACTGTTCGCAGGAGAGTGGAGGAGTTTTTTCAGATCTTCAAAGTTCGTCTTCATCAGAGGTCATCATCATTCATCAAAACCAGTGCTCATTGTTAGTATTAGCTCTAGTACCAATTATGAGATGATTGTAAAGGGTTCATTTTGTATCATATATCATTATTAATAAAAGGTAAAGTTAGTTATTATATTTATTTCAGTTCAGTGCCAATTGAATAAGTATAATAATGTCCTTGGGTAGTAGGTTCTTATCTACAGTAGGTCAATTGGTTGAATTGATAGTGAGATATTGTAGAAAATACTACTCTTAACTATTCCTAGTTGAGCATTAATATATAAGGACAATATTAATGCGTTGAGACTAGCATGTAGGTCAACGGATGACTTGATCTCACAAGTCATGGATATGAGATATCAGATTGACACATGAGTATATATTAGAGAATATGTACTGAATGACCTGCCATGAGAATATTTCATGGATCATCGTATGAGTGTCATAAACATTCTCATGTGACTATTGGTATGAATAGTCCTTAGACCTGAGTCACTACGGTTCCCTACATAAGGAGTTATATACTTTGGTATCGTCAAATGTCACCTGTAACAGGGTGGACTATAAAGTCGATCACTGGCTATGCAATAAATTATGCAGAGGGATGTGAGTGATGTAGATGAGATCTATCCCTTCCATATGACGGAAGTGATATCTGTGGGCCACAAGAATGCATGACCATGCTTAAATAGGTCAATATGCGATATTGAGCTTATTTAATTGAGTGTGTCTACTTAGAGATCAAGAAACATAAAGATTGATAAGAGGATGACACGGTCTATGCCTCATTGATTAATCTAGATATCGAGGATAGAAGGATTGAGTCATACAAGATAATAGCCATGGAAAGGTTAAGTCGGATCTCGACATTCTCGTCACTTGGGTAACAATGATGCCTTGCTAGATGCCACTCATTGCTTATGTATTTAAATTTTGATTTGGATACATTGCCAACGTTACGAGAATCTATTGGGTCATGCACAAAGAACAAGTCAATGGAGATGGATTCATATGATGAATCATTGGATTAAGTCTAATTCAAATTGGACTCATTGAGTAAGACTCAATTAAATCCAACTATTGAATTGAGTCCAATTAAAATTAGACTCATTGAATCAATTGGATTGATGATTAATGAGTTGGACTCATTATATGATTTCATGAATTATTTGATGATTAATGAGTTGGACTAATTATATGATTTCATGAATTTGAATTCACGAAGAAAGAGGAGTGTACAACTTGAATTACTCATGCATTGGATGAAGAGTGAACAATTTGAATTGCTCATGCATTGCATGCATTGGATGCATTGGATGAAGAGTGAACCATTTGAATTGCTCATGTATAGGATGCATTGGATGAAGACAAATATTAATGTCAATCAAAGCAATTGACATTAAGGCATGAGGCAATTTCATGAATCTATAAAAGGGAGTTTTTGGATTCATTTTCATGATAAATATTTGGTGTTCTTGCTCTTCTTCCTCCTCCTCTCTTCCACTTGGTCGAAACTTCCAAGAAGCGTTGCTAGCACAACCTTTGGTTGTTTCATTCTCCACTTGGTGAGTTTGTGAGATAAACGAGACTTGCTTGTGTGGATACCATAGAGGCGCGATCACTTGATCGCGCTAAGATCCGCATCTAAAGAAACGTTGGTGTCGGAATTGCGAAGGGCACACAACAAAGGTATAACTTTCTCATGTATAAAAATTAGTACTTAGTATATGGTTTCCTTTCGCATGGACCTTCTGGAAAGGAACTAGATGTTTTCCGCTGCGCTTTCGCGTGTTTAGTGCCCTAGTTCCTTACACTCATCTCCGTAGATCTCAGAAAGGATCAATCATCATCAAAGTGAAGTGAACTATTCACCCCTCCTCTAGCTCCGAAGTGTCCCAACACATCCGAGGGATGAGAATATATGGAAGAGAAGTGCGCGACATAATCCGAGGGGCGAGAAGCCGAGGAAGAAGTGTTGGGATATGTTCGATGAAGTGTGTGCTAAAACACATTCATAAACATGCACGGTGAAAGTCTAACATAAATAAATCTAATTTATTACAAAACACACACACATACACCACACGCATGCGAGATACAATCACACAGAAAAGATCATAAAACAAAAATGAAAATGAATAACAATTATTCTAGGTATACCTTATGGATGACCTATAACGAGAAGGGCATCAGCCGTAGCAACGTTGTTGAACCTTGTCTCTATTCATATCCACGCCGAGCTCCTCAAGACAACTATGTGAGTACAAGCCTCTCCTTAGGAAGTTACTAGCCACAAGCGGAGAAGAGTGATCAAGAGAAGGAGGAAGCAAAACAAGGAAGAATTTCTTCCTTGCTTGGAGGTCACGACAACAAGGAGAGAAATCTCCTTGTTGTTGGAAGCATGAGAAAGAGAGGAGAGAGAATAAAAATTAGGTTAAGGTTTCCAAAACCTTATCAAGCCAATTAATGATCTCTTGTGTATGTTTCTCCCTTAACCATATCAATATATAGCCCTCATTAATGAGTTGGATTAGAAAGTCCAAATCCAACCCATTATCCCTTAACTAAAAATTAGCCCATTAACCTCTTGGCTTGGTTCACAACTAAACCAAGTTAGTTCATGACTAATCCAAATAGGGTTTAACTCTTCCATAAGAGATGTGGCTTATCCGTGCTTCCAATTCGACAAATATTTCCATATTTGTCTTATGCATGGTCCAACTAAATATTTATTTCTTGATCTAAGAATCCTATTATTTAACTTATTTTATGTCTTTTAGAGACTCGTTAGTGCGTGTGACCCAATAGGTTCCCATTTTATCTTGACTGTCCATAATTAATTACTTAATTATGGAGCAATCATGAGTGGCACATAGTAGTACATCATGGTCCCTAATTAGCTAAAAAATTATAATTAATTTCAAAATTAATTTTGAGCCCTTCAGCAGCTATAGTGAGTCATGTCTCGTTCCTTTCACTTGTCTTATACCCACTTGATTTAGAACATGGTCTATGTGTTTGTCTCACTAGACTGATTACGTCACACCTAGCCCAAGTAATACTTCCTCATTCTGTGGATTCAAATTACTCGTACATGTGTCTAAGAGTCTCATACTTTTAACATGTGATGCTTTGGTCAAAGACTTTGAGTAATAATCCTAATGAGTGATCATAGGTTATATGTCTCCTTGTAAGGAGCGATGAATCCTTTATAGGCTATCCAAACACATTCGAACACTTTAACTTATACCCAATCATCTCGGGCCTACACATCGATGAGATGCTTTCTTAAAATGTCAAAGTATAAGCCTCCATGACCAAGATGACTTGTATGCCTTAAGTCAAAGGAAACTTGCACTCGAGCTGCAATAAGAGCTTCACAGACATATCCATATATGTAGATAACCATATGAAGTCTTACAGCGAGTCACTCCAATGAACTAGTTACCATAACTAGCATTCACGTTTAACTCTTGACATCCTAATGTTTACAACCAGTGAGAAAACAGCTACATGGCGAACCAAGGAGTATAACCTGTGCTAGTCTTACAGAATTGATGATGTCTGAATGCATCAATTCGATGACAAGAGAAATTCTAATATGTTCATAATTGTACATGTAAAGATAATCACTAATCGTAATCCAATCACAATATATCTCATGCTATGGATTGCATTGCGGGCATTCATTAAATGAGTTTAAGACCATCAAACATATAATATGCACTCAAATAGTAAATCTATATTTATTAATAAATAGTAAAAATCATAAGGCAGAATTGCCTTAAGGACATCCCTTAAAATCTAACAGAAAGTTTGCTCGAGGAGAAGGTCAGAATTGAGTTCGGGTGAGCTCAATTCCGGATGTTGGAGAATCACCCACGGAGAGCAAGTAGAGGCCTGAAAAACCCGCTTGGAGGCACCTCCCTTGTAGGTACCTCAAGGAGGCATGAAGGCACCTTCATGGGAGGCACCTCCAGTAGTTGAAGGCGCCCTTGCGCCTCTAGATTCGAAAAATAATCGTTTAAGTGACCGTTGTGAAGGGATGAAACCTTATCCACTTGGAAGCACCCTAGATCCACTTAGAGGTTAACTTGAACATTCTCTTTATTTGATCAGATTGGTGCTATTAGAATGTGCCCATCCATAGTTATCGACACCATTTCTTACCAAAGTGAAGTTTGTTCGTACTCAAGCCTATTTAATTGTTCATCAGTCTTAAATGATGCACAAAAGACCAAACTCATATGCTTCGTCTTTCAAGAAGAAAATTAAGACCAAGAAAAAAAAATCTTAATCAGTTGAGAGAAGCTAGTATTCTGCCAGATTCAGAGAAAAATTTTTCACCGGAAGTTAACCCCAGAAAATTCCCATTGTTTGAAGAAGGCAGAAGTTAATTAGTCTATGAAGAAAAATAACTTACTTGGAACTAGTCGATCGGACCAAAAAAGAAGACAAACTAAAAGCTTGAAAGAATAAAAAAGTGATAAAACTAGGGGGCTCACCAAACCAACGAAAAAAGGAAAAAAAGCATGGCTAAGGGCTTCTCATTCTTTAGCTCTATCGTCGTCAGATCGTCGCTTGAAAATGAAAAAAAAATAAAGATTTGCGGTGAGTGTGGATCAAACACGCGACCTTCAAATCTTCAGTCTAATGCTCTCCCAACTAAGCTATCCCCACTGATGACTTTGTTTTAGGGATTATATTTTAAATACTTTTATAATAGTTTCTAGGAAAGGACTTTTCTTTTAGAAAATTGTATGTATCAAACATATTCACATTATAAATCACTAAAAAAACAACTAATAATGATGGAATTAATGATAACGTTTAACATTCCATCACTAATTAGCGATAGAAATGTTATCTTCCATCACAAATAGCAACAAAAGATAACATTCTGCCGCTAATGCCTTTGTACCCCTTAATATCCGCTTAGACTGTCTGCTCAGCCCTAGAGTGCCAAATTTCATCTTTGATTTTGATTTCGGAGTAGAGGTTATCTTGGAGTGAGTAAAAAGAAGACAAGCTAAAAGCTCGAAAGAATCAAAAAGTAATCGAACTAGGGGCTCGCCAGAGAAGCGAAAAAGGGGGAAAAAGCCTCATCGAGGGCTTCTCATTTTTCAGCTCTATCGTTGTCAGATTGTCGCCTGAAAATGAAAAAAAATAATAAAGATTTGCGATGAGCGTGGATTGAACATGCGATTGTTGGATCTTCAATCTGACGCTCTCCCAACTGAGCTATCCCTACTGAAGACTTTATATTAGAAATTATATACTTTTATAATAGTTTCCAATAAAAGACTTTTCTTTTAAAAGCTTTTATGTATAATTAATAAACATATTCACATATAAATCACTAAAATAAACAACTAATAGAGATGAAATTAAAGACACAATTTAACATTCCATCTCTAATTAGCAATAGAAATGTTATCTTCCATTGCAACATTTTGTCGCTAATGCCTATGTAAACCTTAATATCCATTTAATCTGTCCTCTCAGCCCCAGAGCGCCGAATTTTGTCTTCGATTTTGATTTGGGAGTAGAGGTTATGTTATAGTGAATAAAAAGAAGACAAGTTAAAAGCTTGAAAGAATCAAAAAGTTATCAAACTAGGGGATGACCAGAGCAATGAATACGGAAAAAAAGCACTGCCAAGGGATTCTCATTCTTCAGCTCTATCATCGTCAAATCGTTGCTTGAAAATGAAAAAAATAGAGATTTGAGTGAGCGTGGATCAAACACGTGACCTTCTGATCTTCAGTCTGACTCTCTTGATAAAAATTCTTTTGGCGTGAACCCCTCTAACTACACTAATGCAGTATAAAAATGACTCAGGTCATCTCCCAACGAATGCAACCATAGGAAGGTAATCGAGGTTTTATGTTATTCATATTTTTAGGGTTATTTATATGGAAATGGAGGTTTTGGATTTTGATTCTAAACCTAACAATTAAAAAAGCAAAACAAGTAGGAAACTAATCTAATGATTGAATAAAATCTAAGTACCAACAATCAATCCATAACGCATTGTCACTCTATGCTATGTGTTTCACCATCAATACAATTAAACTAAGGAATGAAATTGTAAAGTATTAAATGAAAAATAATGCAAGTAAACATATTTTTGGGGGTTTTAATATGGAAATGTGAATTTTTTATTTTATTCTAAAACTAACAATTAAAATAGTAAAACAAGTAGGAAACTAATCAATGCTTGAATGAAATATAACTAAGTGCCAACAATTAATCTACAACTCATTGTCACTCTACACTTTTGTTTCACCATCAATACAATTGAACTAAGGAATGAAATTGCAAAGTATTAAATAAAAAACAATGCAAGTGAAAGAAAGCTAACCTAACCATAATTACAATTGCACTGTAATAAAAAGCAACAAGAAGTAAAGCATCAACGAAACTAAGCATAGAACGAAACCTAGAGCATGTAATGAAACCAAAGCTAATCTATCATAATTACATTTAATCAAAACTAGACCTTATAGAAATTGGAAGAACAAGACAAAGCAAGAACTAAACAAATTAAAATGCATCAAATTAATCTTAACTAGTGGTTGAAACAATTCATCAAACAAGTTGTGTGCATGAAACTATTTAATCACGGTACGTGCAATTCAAACATGGGAAGTCATGTTCAATACAAGCATTCAACCACAATTAATAAACATCAACATGAATTAAACTAAGTTAACCAAACTAAAATCCACACATCGACTTTCAAGACCAAGGTATAGACTTGCCATCACACAAGGGCTCGAAGAAAAAACCCTTGACTCCAGTGAACAGTAGCACACTGCCGATCTGTTGCATGCTTCAACAAAGATGATACGAATCTTACTCCAAAGAACCCCCTCGGATGGAAGTTGAACGAAATAGGTGGTGTGTTGTCTGATCCCGCATCGATATGTGCTTCTGCCCTCTCGAACCACATAGTGCTTAGCTAAATCGGATGAAGTGAGAGTCCAGACAACAATGTGAGCTTTCTCCGATGGATGGAAGAGGCCACCAAAACATCTTAAGGAACAACTTTCCTTCACAACCACTCAGATAAGGAACCCTCTAGAGCTCGCTGGTGGAATGTGAAGGAGCTGATATACTACCATCGGAGCAAAAGATGTATTGTCGCCACTTCTTGCCTATCCGACTGATGGTCTCTATACTGAGCAATCCCCACTGATGACTTTCTACTAGGAATTATATTTTAAATACTTTTATAACAGTTTCCAGTAAAAGACTTTTCATTTAGAAGATTGTATGTACAATTAAGAAACATATTCACATATAAATCACTAAAAAATAGCTAATAGTGACGAAATTAATGACAACGTTTAACATTCCATCTCTAATTAGCAATAGAAATGTTATCTACCATCGCAAATAGCAACGGAATACAACATTCTGTCGCTAATGCCTTCGTAACCAATAATATCTGCTTAGACGGTTCGCTCAGCCCTATAGCGCCGAATTTCATCTTCGATTTTAATTTTGGAGTAGAGGTTATCTTGAAGTGAATAAAAAGAAGACAAGCTAAAAGCTCAGAAGAATAAAAAAGTGTTCAAACTAGGGGGCTCACCAGAGTAGTGAAAAAGGGGGAAAAAAAGCATCATCGAGGGCTTCTCATACTTTAGCTCTATCATCATCAGATCGTCGCTCAAAAATGAAAAAAAAAAATCAAAGATTTGCGGTGAGCGTGATCGGGTGAAGTGAGAGTCCAGACAACAATGTGAGCTTTCTCCGATGGATGGAAGAGGCCACCAAAACATCTTAAGGAACAATTTTCCTTCGCAACCACTCAGGTAAAGAACCCTCTAGAGCTCGCTGGTGGAATGTGAAAGAGCTGATATACTACCATCGGAGCAGAAGATGTACTGTCACCACTTCTTGCCTATCCAACTGACAGTCTCTATATTGAGCAATCCCCACTGATGACTTTCTACTAGGAATTATATTTTAAATACTTTTATAATAGTTTCCAGTAAAAGACTTTTCATTAAGAAGATTGTATGTATAATTAAGAAACATATTCACATATAAATCACTAAAAAATAGCTAATAGCGACGGAATTAATGACGACGTTTAACATTCCATCGCTAGATAGCAATAGAAATGTTATCTACCATCACAAATAGCAATGGAATACAACATTCTGTCGCTAATGCCTTCGTAACCAATAATATTGGCTTAGACGGTTTGCTCAGCCCCGTAGCGCCGAATTTCATTTTCGATTTTAATTTGGGAGTAGAGGTTATCTTGGAGTGAATAAAAAGAAGACAAGCTAAAAGCTCAGAAGAATGAAAAAGTGTTCGAACTAGGGGGCTCACCAGAGTAGTGAAAAAGGAAAAAAAAGCATCGGCGAGGGTTTCTCGTACTTTAGCTCTATCATCATCAGATCGTCGCTCAAAAATGAAAAAAAAAAAATTAAAGATTGCGGTGAGCGTGGATCGAACACCTGACCTTCAAATCTTCAGTCTGACGCTCTCCTAACTGAGCTATCCCCACTAATGAATTTATATTAGAAATTATATACTTTTATAATTGTTTTCAGTAAAAGACTTTCCTTTTAAAAAATTTTATGTATAATTAAGAAACATATTCACATATAAATCATTAAAATAAACAACTAATAGCGATGGAATTATCAACGACGTTTAACATTCCATCGCTAATTAGTGATAGAAATATTATATTCCATCACAAATAGCGACAGAATTCAACATTTTATCGCTAATGCCTTTGTAAACCTTAATATCGGCTTAGACGGTTCGCTCAGTCTTAGAGCAGCGAATTTCATCTTCGATTTTGATTTGGGAGTAGAGGTTATGTTGTAGTGAATAAAAAGAAGACAAGTTAAAAGGTTGAAAGAATCAAAATGTTATCAAACTAGGGGGCTCACCAGACAACGAATAAGGAAAAAAAAGCATCGCTGAGCGATTCTCGTTCTTTAGCTCTATCCTCATCAAATCATTGCTCGAAATGGAAAAAAAAAATAAGATTTATAGTGAGCGTGGATCAAACACATGACCTTCAGATCTTCAGTTTGACGCACATGATAAAATCATTTTTATCATGAAACGATATCAAAGAATTTTAGTAATGAACCCCTATAACTACACTAATGCAGTATAAAAATGACTCAGGTCATCACCCAACGAATGCAACGATAGGATGATAATCTAGGATTGTTTCTTATTTATATATTTGGGATTTTTAATATGGAAATATGGATTTTAGATTTCGATTCTAAACCTAACAATTAAAATAGCAAAACAAGTATTACACTAATGAATGTTTGAATGAAATCTAACTAAGTGCAAACAATTAATCCACAACACATTGTCACTCTACACTTTCGGTTTCACCATCAACATAGTTAAACTAAGGAATGAAATTGGAAAGTATTAAATGGAAAACAATGCAAGTAAAGGAAAGATAACCTAACCATAATTACAATTGCACTAGAATAAAAAGAAACATGAAGTAAAGCAACAACGAAACTATGTATAGAACAAAACCTAGAGCATGTAATGAAACCTAAGCTAATTTATCCTAATTGTATTCAATCAAAACTAGACCTTAAAGAAATTGGAAGAACAAGACAAAGCAAAAATTAAACAAACTAAAATGTATCAAATTAATCTTAACTAGTGGTTGAAACAATTCATCAAACAAGTTGTGTGCATGAAACTATTTAATCATGGTACGTTCATTTAAAACATAGGAAGCCATGTTCAATACAAGCATTCAACCACAATTAATAATCATCAACATGAATTAAACTAAGTTAACCAAACTACAATCCACATGTCAACTTTCAATACCAAGGACTACCCTTGCCGTCACACAAGGGCCTGAAGAAAGAACCCCTAACTCCGGTGAACAGTAGCACACTGTCGATCTGCTGCACGCCTCAACAATGATGATACAAATCTTACACCGAAGAACCCCCTCGGATGGAAGTTGAACAGAAGAGGTGGAGATGTGCTATTTGATCCCCCGTCGATCTGTGCTTCTGCCCTCTCAAGCCACAGAGTGCTTAGCCAAATCGGATGAAGTGAGAGTCCAGACAACAATGTGAGCTATCTCCGGTGGAAGGAAGAGGCTGTCAAAACATCTTAAGGAACTCCTTCCCTTCACAACCACTTAGGTAAGGAACCCTCTAAAAGGTAAGGAACCCTCTAAAGCTCGATGGTAGAATGTGAAGGAGATGATATACTGCCACCGGAGTAGAAGATGTACTATCGTCGCTTCTTGCCTATCCGACTGGCGCTCTCTAAACTGAGAAATCCCCACTGATGACTTTAAATTTGGAATTATATTTTAAATACTTTAATAACAGTTTCTAGTAAAAGACTTTTCATTTAGAAGATTGTATGTATAATTAAGAAATATATTCACATATAAATCACTAAAAAAATAGCTAATAGTGACGGAATTAATGACAATGTTTAACATTCCATCGCTAATTAGCAATAGAAATGTTATCTTCCATCTCAAATAGCAACGGAATACAACATTCTATCGCTAATGCCTTTGTAACCAATAATATCTGCTTAGATGGTTCGATCAACCCCGTAGCGTCGAATTTCATCTTCGATTTTGATTTGGGAGTAGAGGTTATCTTGGAGTGAATAAAAAGAAGACAATCTAAAAGCACGGAAGAATGAACTAGGGGGCACACCATAGCAGTGAAAAAGGAAAAAAGGCGTCATCGAGGGCTTCTCGTTCTTTAGCTCTATCATCATCAGATCGTCGCACAAAAATGAAAAAAAAAAAAATAAAGATTTACAGTGAGCGTGGATCGAACACGTGACCTTCAAATCTTCAGTCTGACGCTCTCCCATCTGAGTTGTCCCCGCTGATGAATTTGTATTAGAAATTATATACTTTTATAAAAGTTTTCAATAAAAGACTTTTCTTTTAAAAAAATTTAAGTATAATTAAGAAACATATTCACATATAAATCACTAAAATAAACAACTAATAGCGATGAAATTATCGACGACGTTTCACATTCCATCGCTAATGAGTGATAGAAATATTATTTTCCATCACAAATAGCGACAGAATACAACATTTTGTCGCTAATGACTTTGTAAACCTTAATATTTGCTTAGACGGTTCGCTCAGCCCCAGAGCAATGAATTTAGTCTTCGATTTTGATTAGGGAGTAGAGGTTATGTTGTAGTGAATAAAAAGAAGACAAGTTAAAAGGTTGAAAGAATCAAAATGTTATCAAACTAGAGGGCTCACCAGAGCAACGAATAAGGGGAAAAAAAGCACCGCCATGAGATTCTTGTTCTTTAGCTCTATCATCGTCAAATGGTTGCTCGTAAAAGAAAAAAATAGAGATTTACAGTGAGCGTGGATCAAGCGCGCACCTTCAAATCTTTAGTCTGACACTCTTGATAAAATCATTTTTTTTCGTGAAACAATATCAAAGAATTTAAGTACTGAACCCCTCTAACTACACTAATGCAATATAGAAATGACTCAGGTCGTCTCCCAACAAATGCAACGATAGGATGGTAATCTAGGATTGTTTGTTATTTATATTTTTGGAATTATTAATATAGAAATATGGATTTTGGATTTTGATTCCAAACCTAACAATTAAAATAGCAAAACAAGTAGGAAACTAATCAAAGCCAGAATAAAATCTAACTAAGTGCCAACAATTAATCCACAACGTATTGTCACACTACACTTTTGGTTCACCATCAACACAATTAAACTATGGAAAGAAATTGCAAAGTATTAAATGAAAAACAATCCAAGTAAAGGAAAGCTAACCTAACCATAATTACAATTGCACTAGAATAAAAAGAACCATGAAGTAAAGCATCAATGAAACTAAGCATAGAACGAAACCTAGAGCATATAATGAAACCTAAGCTAATCTATCCTAATTGTATTCAATCAAAACTAGACCTTGTAGAAATTGGAAGAACAACGCAAAGCAAGAATTAAACAAACTTAAATGCATCAAATTAATCTTAACTAATGTTGAAACAATTCATCAAACAAGTTGTGTGCATGAAACTATTTAATCATGGTACGTGCAATTAAAAACATGGGAAGTCAAGTTCAATACAAGTATTCAACCACAATTAATAAACATCAACATGAATTAAACTAAGTTAACCAAACTACAATCCACACGTTAACTTTCAATACCAAAGACTACCCTTGCTGTCACACAAGGACCCGAAGAAAGAACCCTTGATTCTGGTGAATAGTAGCACACTGTCGATCTACTGCACGCTTCAACAACGATGATACGAATCTTACACCAAAGAACCCCCTCGAATGGAAGTTGAACGGAAGAGGTGGAGGTGTGTGTTTGATCCCCCGTCGATCTGTGCTTCTGTCCTCTCGAGCCATAGAGTGGTTAGCCAAATCGGTTGAATTGAGTGTCCAGACAACAATGTGAGCTATCTTCGGTGGATGGAAGAGGCTGCCAAAACATCTTATGGAACTCCTTGCCTTCGCAACCACTCAGGTAAGGAACCCTATAAAGCTCGCTGGTGGAATGTGAAGGAGCAGATATACTGCCACTGGAGTAGAAGATGTGCTGCCGCCACTTCGTACCTATCTAACTGACGCTCTCTAAACTGAGCAATCCCCACTGGTGACTTTCTATTAGGAATTATATTTTAAATACTTTTATAACAGTGTCTGGTAAAGGACATTTCATTTAGAAGATTGAATGTATAATTAAGAAACATATTCACATATAAATCACTAAAAAAATAGCTAATAGCGACGAAATTAATGACGGCGTTTAACATTTCATCGCTAATTAGAAATAGAAATGTTATCTTCCAAAACAAATGGCAACAGAATACAAGATTCTGTCGTTAATGCCTTTGTAACCACTACTATCCGCTTAGGTAGTTTGCTCAGCCCCGTAGTGCCGAATTTCATCTTCGATTTTGATTTGGTAGTAGAGGTTATCTTGGAGTGAGTAAAAAGAAGACAAGCTAAAAGTTCAAAAGAATGAAAAAGTGATCGAACTAGGTGGCTCACCAGAGTAGCGAAAAAGGAAAAAAAACATCGTCGAGGGGTTCTCGTACTTCGGCTCTATCATAATCAAATCGTCGCTCGATAATGAAAAAAAATTCAAAGATTTGCGGTGAGCGTGGATCAAACACGCGACCTTCAGATCTTCAATTTAACACTCTCCGAACTAAGCTATCCCCACTGATGAATATATATTAGAAATTATATACTTTTATAATAGTTTTCAGTAAAAGACTTTTCTTTTAAAAATTTTTATGTATATTTAAGAAACATACTCACATATAATTCAGTAAAATAAACAACTAATAGCGATGAAATTATCGACGACGTTTAACATTCCATCACTAATTAGTGATAGAAATATTATTTTCCATCACAAATAGCGACAGAATACAACATTTTGTCGCTAATGCCTTTGTAAACCTTAATATCTGCTTAGACGGTTCGCTCAGCCCCAAAGCAATGAATTTTGTCTTCGATTTTGATTAGGGAGTAGAGGTTATGTTGTAGTGAATAAAAAGAAGACAAGTTTAAAGGTTGAAAGAATCAAAATGTTATCAAACTAGGGGGCTCACACGAGCAACGAATAAGGAAAAAAAAAGCACCGCCATGAGATTCTTGTTCTTTAGCTCAATCCTCGTCAAATGGTTGTTCGTAAAAGAAAAAAAATAGAGATTTATAGTGAGCGTGGATCAAACGCGCACCTTCAAATCTTTAGTCTGACACTCTTGATAAAATCATTTTTTTTCGTGAAACAATATCAAAGAATTTAAGTACTGAACCCCTCTAACTACACTAATGCAATATAGAAATGACTCAGGTCGTCTCCCAACAAATGCAACGATAGGATGGTAATCTAGGATTGTTTGTTATTTATATTTTTGGAATTATTAATATAGAAATATGGATTTTGGATTTTGATTCCAAACCTAACAATTAAAATAGCAAAACAAGTAGGAAACTAATCAAAGCCAGAATAAAATCTAACTAAGTGCCAACAATTAATCCACAACGTATTGTCACACTACACTTTTGGTTCACCATCAACACAATTAAACTATGGAAAGAAATTGCAAAGTATTAAATGAAGAACAATACAAGTAAAGGAAAGCTAACCTAACCAAAATTACAATTGCACTAGAATAAAAAGAACAATGAAGAAAAGCATCAATGAAACTAAGCATAGAACGAAACCTAGAGCATGTAATGAAACCTAAGTTAATCTATCCTAATTGTATTCAATTAAAATTAGACCTTGTAGAAATTGGAAGAACAACGCAAAGCAAGAATTAAACAAACTTAAATGCATCAAATTAATCTTAACTAATGTTGAAACAATTAATCAAACAAGTTGTGTGCATGAAACTATTTAATCATGGTACGTCCAATTAAAAACATGGGAAGTCAAGTTCAATACAAGTATTCAACCACAATTAATAAACATCAACATGAATTAAACTAAGTTAACCAAACTACAATCCACACGTTAACTTTCAATACCAAAGACTACCCTTGCTGTCACACAAGGACCCGAAGAAAGAACCCCTGATTCTGGTGAACAGTAGCACACTGTCGATCTACTGCACGCTTCAACAACGATGATACGAATCTTACACCGAAGAACCCCCTCGGATGGAAGTTGAATAGAAGAGGTGGAGGTGTGTGTTTAATCCCCCGTCGATCTGTGCTTCTGTCCTCTCGAGCCATAGAGTGGTTAGCCCAATCGGTTGAAGTGAGCGTCCAGACAACACTGTGAGCTATCTTCGGTGGATGGAAGAGGCTGCCAAAACATCTTATGGAACTCCTTGCCTTCGCAACCACTCAGGTAAGAAACCCTATAAAGCTCGCTGGTGGAATGTGAAGGAGCAGATATACTGCCAACGAATGCAACGATAGGATGGTAATCTAGGATTGTTTGTTATTTATATTTTTGGAATTATTAATATAGAAATATGGATTTTGGATATTGATTCTAAACCTAACAATTAAAATAGCAAAACAAGTAGGAAACTAATCAAAGCATGAATGAAATCTAACTAAGTGCCAACAATTAATCCACAACGTATTGTCACACTACACTTTTCGTTTCTCCATCAACACAATTAAACTACGGAATGAAATTGCAAAGTATTAAATGAAGAACAATACAAGTAAAGGAAAGCTAACCTAACCAAAATTACAATTGCACTAGAATAAAAAGAACCATGAAGTAAAGCATCAATGAAACTAAGCATAGAACGAAACCTAGAGCATGTAATGAAACCTAAGTTAATCTATCCTAATTGTATTCAATTAAAATTAGACCTTGTAGAAATTGGAAGAACAACGCAAAGCAAGAATTAAACAAACTTAAATGCATCAAATTAATCTTAACTAATGTTGAAACAATTCATCAAACAAGTTGTGTGCATGAAACTATTTAATCATGGTACGTGCAATTTAAAACATGGGAAGTCAAGTTCAATACAAGTATTCAACCACAATTAATAAACATCAACATGAATTAAACTAAGTTAACCAAACTACAATCCACACATTAACTTTCAATACCAAAGACTACCCTTGCTGTCACACAAGGACCCGAAGAAAGAACCCCTGATTCTGGTGAACAGTAGCACACTGTCGATCTACTGCACGCTTCAACAACGATGATACGAATCTTACACCGAAGAACCCCCTCGGATGGAAGTTGAATGGAAGAGGTGGAGGTGTGTGTTTGATCCCCCGTCGATCTGTGCTTCTGTCCTCTCGAGCCATAGAGTGGTTAGCCCAATCGGTTGAAGTGAGCGTCCAGACAACACTGTGAGCTATCTTCGGTGGATGGAAGAGGCTGCCAAAACATCTTATGGAACTCCTTGCCTTCGCAACCACTCAGGTAAGAAACCCTATAAAGCTCGCTGGTGGAATGTGAAGGAGCAGATATACTGCCACCGGAGTAGAAGATGTACTGCCTCCACTTCTTGCCTATCTGACTAATGCTCTCTAAACTGAGCAATCCCCACTGGTGACTTTCTATTAGGAATTATATATTAAATACTTTTATAACAGTTTCTAGTAAAGGAATTTTCATTTAGAAGATTGTATGTATAATTAAGAAACATATTCACATATAAATCACTAAAAAAATAGCTAATAGCGACGAAATTAATGACGACGTTTAACATTCCATCGCTAATTAGAAATAGAAATATTATCTTCCAAAGCAAATAGCAACGGAATACAACATTCTGTCGCTAATGCCTTTGTAACCACTACTATCTGCTTAGGCAGTTCGCTCAACCCCGTAGTGCCAAATTTCATCTTCGATTTTGATTTGGGAGTAAAGGTTATCATGGAGTGAGTAAAAAGAAGACAAGCTAAAAGTTTGAAAGAATGAAAAAGTGATCGAACTAGGTGGCTCACCAGAGCAGCGAAAAAGGGAAACAAAACATCGTCGAGGGCTTCTCGTACATCAGCTCTATCATAATCAGATCGTCGCTTGATAAAGAAAAAAAATTCAAAGATTTGCGGTGAGCGTGGATCAAACACGCGACCTTCAGATCTTCAGTCTAAGGCTCTCCCAACTGAGCTATCCCCGCTGATGAATTTATATTAGAAATTATATACTTTTATAATAGTTTTCAGTAAAAGACTTTTCTTTTAAATAATTTTATTTATAATTATGAAGCATATTAACATATAAATCAGTAAAATAAACAACTAATAGCGATGAAATTATCGACGACGTTTAACATTCCATCGCTAATTAGTGATAGAAATATTATTTTCCATCACAAATAGCGACAGAATACAACATTTTCCATCACAAATAGCGGCAGAATACAACATTTTGTCGCTAATGCCTTTGTAAACCTTAATATCTGCTTAGACGGTTCGCTCAGCCCCAAAGCAATGAATTTCGTCTTCGATTTTGATTAGGGAGTAGAGGTTATGTTGTAGTGAATAAAAAGAAGACAAGTTAAAAGGTTGAAAGAATCAAAATGTTATCAAACTAGGGGGCTCACCAGAGCAACGAATAAGGAAAAAAAAAAAGCACTGCCATGAGATTCTTGTTCTTTAGCTCTATCCTCGTCAAATGGTTGCTTGTAAAAGAAAAAAAATAGAGATATACAGTGAGCGTGGATCAAACGCGCACCTTCAAATCTTTAGTCTGACACTCTTGATAAAATCATTTTTTTTCGTGAAACAATATCAAAGAATTTAAGTACTGAACCCCTCTAACTACACTAATGCAATATAGAAATGACTCAGGTCGTCTCCCAACGAATGCAACGATAGGATGGTAATCTAGGATTTTTTGTTATTCATATTTTTGGAATTATTAATATAGAAATATGGATTTTGGATTTTGATTCAAAACCTAACAATTAAAATAGCAAAACAAGTAGGAAACTAATCAAAGCTTGAATGAAAACTAACTAAGTGCCAACAATTAATCCACAACGTATTGTCACACTACACTTTTGGTTTCACCATCAACACAATTAAACTACAGAATGAAATTGCAAAGTTTTAAATGAAAAACAATACAAGTAAAGGAAAGCTAACCTAACCATAATTACAATTGCACTAGAATAAAAAGAACCATGAAGTAAAGCATCAATGAAACTAAGCATAGAACGAAACCTAGAGCATGTAATGAAACCTAAACTAATCTATCCTAATTGTATTCAATCAAAACTAGACCTTGTAGAAATTGGAAGAACAGCGCAAAGCAAGAATTAAACAAACTTAAATGCATCAAATTAATCTTAACTAATGTTGAAACAATTCATCAAACAAGTTGTGTGCATGAAACTATTTAATCATGGTACGTGCAATTAAAAACATGGGAAGTCAAGTTCAATACAAGTATTCAACCAAAATTAATGAACATCAACATAAATTAAACTAAGTTAACCAAACTACAATCAACACGTTAACTTTCAATACCAAAGACTACCCTTGTCGTCACAGAAGGACCCGAAGAAAGAAACCCTGATTCTGGTGAACAGGAGCACACTATCGATCTACTGCACGCTTCAACAACGATGATACGAATCTTACACCGAAGAACCCCCTCTGATGGAAGTTGAACGGAAGAGGTGGAGGTGTGTTTTTGATCCCCCGTCGATCTGTGCTTCTGTCCTCTCGAGCCATAGAGTGGTTAACCAAATCGATTGAAGTGAGCATCCAAACAACAATGTGAGCTATCTTCGGTGGATGGAAGAGGCTGCCAAAACATCTTATGGAACTCCTTGTCTTCGCAACCACTCAGGTAAGGAAACCTATAAAGCTCGCTGGTGGAATGTGAAGGAGCAGATATACTGCCACCGGAGTAGAAGATGTACTGCTGCCACTTCTTGACTATCTGACTAACGCTCTCTAAATTGAGCAATCCCCACTGGTGACTTTCTATTAGGAATTATATTTTAAATACTTTTATAACAGTTTCTAGTAAAGGACTTTCCATTTAGAAGATTGTATGTATAATTAAGAAACATATTCACATATAAATCACTATAAAAATAGCTAATAGCGACGTAATTAATGACGGCGTTTAACATTCCATCGCTAATTAGAAATAGAAATGTTATCTTCCAAAGCAAATAGCAACGGAATACAACATTCTGTCGCTAATGCCTTTGTAACCACTACTATCCGCTTAGGCAGTTCACTCAGCCCCGTAGTGCCGAATTTGATCTTCAATTTTGATTTGGGAGTAGAGGTTATCTTGGAGTGAGTAAAAAGAAGACAAGCTAAAAGTTTGAAAGACTGAAAAACTGATCGAACTAGGTGGCTCACCAGAGCAGCGAAAAAGGAAAAAAAAAAATATCGTCGAGGGCTTCTCGTACTTCAGCTCTATCATAATCAGATCGTCGCTCGATAATGAAAAAAAATTCAAAGATTTGCGGTGAGCATAGATCGAACATGCGACCTTCAGATCTTCAATCTGACGCTCTCCCATCTGACGCTCTCCCAACTGAGCTATCCTCACTGATGAATTTATATTAGAAATTATATACTTTTATAACAGTTTTCAGTCAAAGACTTTTCTTTTAAAAAATTTTATGTATAATTAAGAAACATATTCACATATAAATCACTAAAATAAACAACTAATAGCGATGAAATTATCGACAACGTTTAACATTCCATCTCTAATTAGTGATAGAAATATTATTTTCCAACACAAATAGCGACAGAATACAACATTTTGTCGCTAATGCCTTTGTAAACCTTAATATCTGCTTAGAAGATTCGCTCAGCCCCAAAGCAATAAATTTCGTCTTCGAATTTGATTAGGGAGTAGAGGTTATGTTGTAGTGAATAAAAAGAAGACAAGTTAAAAGGTTGGAAGAATCAAAATGTTATCAGACTAGGGGGCTCACCAGAGTAACGAATAAGGAAAACAAAAAAAGCACAACCATGAGATTCTTGTTCTTTAGCTCTATCCTCGTCAAATGGTTGCTCGGAAAAGAAAATAATAGAGATTTATAGTGAGTGTGGATCAAACGCGCACCTTCAAATCTTTAGTCTGACACTCTTGATAAAATCATTATATCCTTGAAACAATATCAAAGAATTTAAGTACTGAACCCCTCTAACTACACTAATGCAATATAGAAATGACTCAGGTCGTCTCCCAACGAATGCAACGATAGGATGGTAATCTAGGATTGTTTGTTATTCATATTTTTTAAATTATTAATATAGAAATATGGATTTTGGATTTTGATTCTAAACCTAACAATTAAAATAGCAAAACAAGTAGGAAACTAATCAAAGCATGAATGAAATCTAACTAAGTGCCTACAATTAATCCACAACATATTGTCACACTACACTTTTGGTTTCACCATCAACACAATTAAACTACGGAATGAAATTGAAAAGTATTAAATGAAAAACAATACAAGTAAAGGAAAGCTAACCTAACGATAATTACAATTGCACTAGAATAAAAAGAACCATGAAGTAAAGCATCAATGAAACTAAGCATAGAACGAAACCTAGAGCATGTAATGAAACCTAAGCTAATCTATCCTAATTGTATTCAATCAAAACTAGACCTTGTAGAAATTGGAAGAACAATGCAAAGCAAGAATTAAACAAACTTAAATGCATTAAATTAATCTTAACTAATGTTGAAACAATTCATCAAACAAGTTGTGTGCATGAAACTATTTAATCATGGTACGTGCAATTAAAAACATGGGAAGTCAAGTTCAATTCAAGTATTCAACCGCAATTAATAAACATAAACATGAATTAAACTAAGTTAACCAAACTACAATCCACACGTTAACTTTCAATACCAAAGACTACCCTTGCCGTCACACAAGGACCCGAAGAAAGAACCCCTGATTTTGGTGAACAGTAGCACACTGTCGATCTACTGCACGCTTCAACAACGATGATACGAATCTTACACCGAAGAACCCCCTCGGATGGAAGTTGAACGGAAGAGGTGGAGGTGTGTGTTTGATCCCCCGTCAATCTGTGCTTCTGTCCTCTCGAGCCATAGAGTGGTTAGCCAAATCGGTTGAAGTGAGCGTCTAGACAAAAATGTGAGCTATCTTCGGTGGATGGAAGAGGCTGCCAAAACATCTTATGGAACTCCTTGCCTTCGCAACCACTCAGGTAAGGAACCCTATAAAGCTCGCTGGTGGAATGTGACTGAGCAGATATACTGCCACCGGAGTAGAAGATGTACTGCCGCCACTTCTTGCCTATCTGACTGGCGCTCTCTAAACTGAGCAATCCCCACTGGTGACTTTCTATTAGGAATTATATTTTAAATACTTTTATAACAATTTCTAGTAAAGGAATTTTCATTTAGAAGATTGTATGTATAATTAAGAAACATATTCACATATAAATCACTAAAAAAATAGCTAATAACGACGAAATTAATGACGACGTTTAACATTCCATCGCTAATTAGAAATAGAAATGTTATCTTCCAAAGCAAATTGCAACGGAATACAACATTCTGTCGCTAATGCCTTTGTAACCACTACTATCTGCTTAGGCAGTTCGCTCAGCCCCGTAGTGCCAAATTTCATCTTCGATTTTGATTTGGGAGTAGAGGTTATCATGGAGTGAGTAAAAAGAAGACAAGCTAAAAGTTCGAAAGAATGAAAAAGTGATCGAACTTGGTGTCTCACCTGAGCAACGAAAAAGGGAAAAAAAACATCGTCGAGGGCTTCTCGTACTTCAGCTCTATCATAATCAGATCGTCGCTTGATAAAGAAAAAAAATTCAAAGATTTGCGATAAGCATGGATCGAACACGCGACCTTCAGATCTTCAGCCTGACGCTCTCCCAACTGAGCTATCCCCGCTGATGAATTTATATTAGAAATTATATACTTTTATAATTGTTTTCAATAAAAGATTTTTCTTTTAAAAAATTTTATGTATAATTAAGAAGCATATTCGCATATAAATCAGTAAAATAAACAACTAATAGCGATGAAATTATCGACGACGTTTAACATTCTATCGCTAATTAGTGATAGAAATATTATTTTCCATCACAAATAGCGACAGAATACAACATTTTATCGCTAATGCCTTTGTAAACCTTAATATATGCTTAGACGGTAAGCTCATCCCCAAATCAATGAATTCCGTCTTCGATTTTGATTAGGGAGTAGAGGTTATGTTGTAGTTAATAAAAAGAAGACAAGTTAAAAGGTTGAAAGAATCAAAATGTTATCAAAGGGGGCTCACCAGAGCAACGAATAAGGAAAAAAAAACCACCGCCATGAGATTCTTGTTCTTTACCTCTATTTTCATCAAATGGTTGCTCGTAAAAGAAAAAAAATAGAGATTTACAGTGAGTGTGGATCAAACGCGCACCTTCAGATCTTTAGTCTGACACTGTTAATAAAATCATTTTTTTCGTGAAACAATATCAAAGAATTTAAGTACTGAACCCCTCTAACTACACTAATGCAATATAGATATGACTCAGGTCATCTCCCAACGAATGCAACGATAGGATGGTAATCTAGGATTGTTTGTTATTCATATTTTTGGAATTATTAATATAGAAATATGGATTTTGGATTTTGATTCCAAACCAAACAATTAAAATAGCAAAACAAGTAGGAAACTAATCAAAGCTTGAATGAAATCTAACTAAGTGCCAACAATTAATCCACAACGTATTGTCACACTACACTCTTGGTTTCACTATCAACACAAATAAACTACGGAATGAAATTGCAAAGTATTAAACGAAAAACAATACAAGTAAAGGAAAGCCAACCTAACCATAATTACAATTGCACTAGAATAAAAAGAACCATGAAGTAAAGCATCAATGAAACTAAGCATAGAACGAAATCTAGAGCACGTAATGAAACCTAAGCTAATCTATCCTAATTGTATTCAATCAAAACTAGACCTTGTAGAAATTGGAAGAACAACGCAAAGCAAGAATTAAACAAACTTAAATGCATCAAATTAATCTTAACTAATGTTGAAACAATCCATCAAACAAGTTGTGTGCATGAAACTATTTAATCATGGTACGTGCAATTAAAAACATGGGAAGTCAAGTTCAATTCAAGTATTCAACCGCAAATAATAAACATAAACATGAACTAAACTAAGTTAACCAAACTACAATCTACACGTTAACTTTCAATACGAAAGACTACCCTTGCCGTCACACAAGGACCCGAAGAAAGAACCCCTGATTTTGGTTAACAGTAGCACACTGTCGATCTACTGCACGCTTCAACAACGATGATACGAATCTTACACCGAAGAACCCCCTCGGTTGGAAGTTGAACGGAAGAGGTGGAGGTATGTGTTTGATCCCCCGTCGATCTGTGCTTCTGTCCTCTCAAGCCATAGAGTGGTTAGCCAAATTGGTTGAAGTGAGCGTCCAGACAACAATGTGAGCTATCTTCGGTGGATGGAAGAGGCTGCCAAAACATCTTATGGAACTCCTTGCCTTCGCAACCACTCAGGTAAGGAACCCTATAAAGCTCGCTGGTGGAATGTGAAGGAGCAGATATACTGCCACCGGAGTAGAAGATGTACTGCCGCCACTTCTTGCATATCTGACTAACGCTCTCTAAACTGAGCAATCCCCACTGGTGACTTTCTATTAGGAATTATATTTTAAATACTTTTATAACAATTTCTAGTAAAGGACTTTTCATTTAGAAGATTGTATGTATAATTAGGAAAGATATTCACATATAAATCACTAAAAAAATAGCTAATAGCGACGAAATTAATGACGGCGTTTAACATTCCATCGCTAATAAGAAATAGAAATGTTATCTTCCAAAGCAAATAGCAACGGAATACAACATTCTGTCGCTAATGCCTTTGTAACCACTACTATCCGCTTAGGCAGTTCGCTCAGCCCCATAGTGCCGATTTTCATCTTCGATTTTGATTTGGGAGTAGAGGTTATCTTGGAGTGAGTAAAAAGAAGACATGCTAAAAGTTCGAAAGAATGAAAAAGTGATCGAACTAGGTGGCTCTCCAGAGTAGCGAAAAAGGAAAAAAAACATCATTGAGGGCTTCTCGTACTTCAGCTCTATCATAATCAAATCGTCGCTCGTTAATGAAAAAAAATTCAAAGATTTGCGGTGAGCGTGGATCAAACACGCGACCTTCAGATCTTCAGTCTGACGCTCTCCCAACTGAGCTATCCCCACTGATGAATTTTTATTAGAAATTATATACTTTTATAACAGTTTTCACTAAAAGACTTTTCTTTTAAAAAATTTTATGTATAATTAAGGATCATATTCACATATAAATCACTAAAATAAACAACTAATAGCGATGAAATTATCGACGATGTTTAACATTCCATCGCTAATTAGTGTTAGAAATATTATTTTCCATCAAAAATAGCGACAGAATACAACATTTTCTCGCTAATGCCTTTGTAAACCTTAATATCTGCTTAGACGGTGTAACGACCCGCCTTCTACTGACTAGGCTGTGAGGCCAATCGTTACATTAATCTGTGCTAACTATTCCGTGACCATCATTAAAGCTAAGTGCGGAAGCTGGGCTAATTGAAATTTTACTAAACTATCATCCTCTCTTGGTTCTACATGTGCTAAGGGGTGTAATCTAAACTATTCATGACATATATTACATCCCCTAATTGTCAAGGAACTTAGCTAGGAGTTTCTTGCTGATGTCAGGCCTCCCAATCGATCCACGGATCGATTGGAATGGCCGGATCGATCCGTGGATAGATCCAGGTGGCTACTGTATGTGGGGCTTAGGTTGGATCGATCCAGTGATCGATCCAGCACGCTACTGTGCTCGGGCAATATTCTGGATCGATCGGCTGATCGATCCAGACTGGACAATCTATCCAGTGATCGATCCCAGAGCCTTCTGTTCATGACAGAATTTGCTGGATCGATCGGCTGATCGATCCAGAGGCCTACTGTTCGCGGTACGAACTTCTCAATCGATCGGCTAATCGATTGAGAAGCCTCCAATCGATCAGCCGATCGATTGGGGTTTCTGATTTCGTACCAGAAGTCTGATTTCAGCACTTGTTCGTGCCCAGACTTCCCCTGTCAACCCTAAACTAAATGTAAAACCTTCTAAACATGTACTAATAACTATTCTATCATACATTGGCAACATTCAAGACATAATATAATGCATGTCCACTAGTTCGTACCATTAACCATACTAGAATGCGAAGCATAAGGAAAAAGAGAACAAGACTTTAATAACTAGGCTTGCTACAAGTTCTAATGCGTAGTAAAATAAAACTAGATCCCTAGGATCTTTATTCCAGTTCCTGCCACACACATCCTCATCTGCACTGACCTCCAGCCTCCATTGCTAGTCCATTTTCCTTTTACCTGTATCTGCAGTATAAGGAAAATAGTATCTGTAAACTAAAAAGCTTAGTAAGAAACCATCTACCTCACTAAATCATGCATACGATGCAAATATGCTTTTAAATCATGCTGTTTGAAAAACATACTGAATATGCAAGCATGGCATGGCATGGTATCATACAAAGCATGACATAACATAAGCCGAGCATAAGATAAAACTGATCATAACATGTCTATAACTGTATATAAAGCTATCATATTTAACAACTGAAATAAGCTGAGTTGATACAAAAGTGAGCTAAGCTGAAGCTGAGCTAATACTGAATTCCATTATGTTTTAAGACTGATTTGGAAAAACTATTATAAATAATAGATGAAAATACTAAACATGCTGCTGTAGGGCCCTGGCAACTTTACTTGTTGTGCGCGCATCCCTATCTAAACCCGGGATTGCAAGTTCCGAATCTAGTAGGGTTTACTAGGTTAGCTGAACCTAGGGACGACTATGGGAGTCCAGCCCAGTGGATATCTAATCCAGTACAGTGCCACTGCTGAAAGTAAAATACTGAATGCTATATACTTATTTTGCTGAATCTAGGTTATCTGTACCTAGAACTAGGTTGTCTGAACCTAGAGGCTACTGTGGGAGCCCACCCATGGGACTGTAGTCCTACATAAGCTGATATAAAACTAATTTGCTGTTTTAAATGCTTCTAGTGCATTTACTAAGTTAATTAAACTGTCTATTACTGAGCTAGACCTTTAATCGAGCACCTAGGATGCTCTAACTCTTCTCCCTATTAGGGAGACCACCTCTAGGCACCCAACAACGTCTAACCTCCTATCTGAAGAGGAAAAACGCGTCCGGCCCATCTAGAGGTGCTCAACTAAATCCCTAATCCGCGAAGAGAGTTAAATACACCTTAGATATCGATAAAAATCTGCATACATCCTAACTAAGGCATAAAAACTCAAACGGAAGCTATTATACTATAGGTGAGGGGTTTCTTACCTTGTGTGCTAGATTTCTTACAAATCTAATCGCTAGAAATTCCGGTGGAGACGACTTCTCGATGATTCGCTCGCGTCCATGTGCTCTACTCGCGGAGGAGAACGTCCTTGTGCTGAAATCGTCGCCGGAAAGTGACCTTGGGACCCTAGGGATGAAACCCTAGTTGTTTGGGAGTTGGCGCCGAGAGAAGGAGAGGAAGGAGGGGTTGGCGTCGGTGAGGGTTTGGAGAAAAGAATTGGCGTGAGGTTTTGTGAGGAGAGGGCTGCCGAACCAAATTAAACCAAACCCACACTTAAGTTTTTTCCTATTTATATTAAGCGGATAACTAAGCCCAACTCAAATATAAATATATTTGATTCTCCTTTCCTTTCAGCACGGCCCTGCTGGGTTCATCGGTTACTAAGGCTAACTAAAGGTTTAGCGGACCCGAGAGGTCCCGGGTTCGATTCCCGCTTAAGCCTTTTTATTCTTCTAATTATTTTTGCTACTTCCGCTACTCGAAAAATTCCAGAAAAATATCTAAAAATTCCAAAAAAATCATAGAATAATTCTAATGCAAGTTTGAGAATTTTCGGGCGTTACAGACGGTTCGCTCAACCCCAAAGCAATGAATTTCGTCTTCGATTTTGATTAGGGAGTAGAGGTTATGTTGTAGTGAATAAAAAGAAGACAAGTTATAAGGTTGAAAGAATCAAAATGTTATCAAACTAGGGGGCTCACCAGAGCAACGAATAAGGAAAAAAAAAGCACAACCATGAGATTCTTGTTCTTTAGCTCTATCATCGTCAAATGGTTGCTCGGAAAAGAAAAAAAATAGAAATTTATAGTGAGCGTGGATCAAACGCGCACCTTTAAATCTTTAGTCTGACACATTAGATAAAATCATTTTTTCGTGAAACAATATCAAAGAATTTAAGTACTGAACCCCTCTAACTACATAATGCAATATAGAAATGACTCAGGTCGTCTTCCAACTAATGCGACGATATTATGGTAATCTAGGATTGTTTGTTATTCATATTTTTGGAATTATTAATATAGAAATATGGATTTTGGATTTTGATTCTAAACCTAACAATTAAAATAGAAAAACAAGTAGGAAACTAATCAAAGCATGAATGAAATCTAACTAAGTGCCAACAATTAATCCACAACATATTGTCACACTACACTTTTGGTTTCACCATCAACACAATTAAACTACGGAATGAAATTGCAAAGTATTAAATGAAAAACAATAAAACTAAAGGAAAGCCAACCTTACCATAATTACAATTGCACTAGAATAAAAAGAACCATGAAGTAAACATCAATCAAACTAAGCATAGAACGAAACCTAGAGCATGTAATGAAACCTAAGCTAATCTATCCTAATTGTATTCAATCAAAACTAGACCTTGTAGAAATTGGAAGAACAATGCAAAGCAAGAATTAAACAAACTTAAATGCATCAAATTAATCTTAACTAATGATGAAACAATTCATCAAACAAGTTGTGTGCATGAAACTATTTAATCTTGGTACGTGCAATTAAAAACATGGGAAGTCAAGTTCAATACAAGTATTCAACCGCAATTAATAAACATCAACATGAATTAAATAAGTTAACCAAACTACAATCCACACGTTAACTTTCAATACCAAAGACTACCGTTGCCGTCACACAAGGACACGAAGAAAGAACCCCTGATTCTGGTGAACAGTAGCACACTGTCGATCTACTGCACGCTTCAACAACGATGATACGAATCTTACACCGAAGAACCCCCTCGGATGGAAGTTGAACGGAAGAGGTGGAGGTGTGTGTTTGATCCCCCGTCGATCTGTGCTTCTGTCCTCTCAAGCCATAGAGTGGTTAGCCAAATCGGTTGAAGTGAGCGTCCAGACAACAATGTGAGCTATCTTCAGTGGATGGAAGAGGCTACCAAAACATCTTATGGAACTCCTTGCCTTCGCAACCACTCAGGTAAGGAACCCTATAAAGCTCGCTGGTGGAATGTGAAGGAGCAGATATACTGCCACCGGAGTAGAAGATGTACTGCCGCCACTTCTTGCCTATCTGACTAACGCTCTCTAAACTGAGCAATCCCCACTGGTGACTTTCTATTAGGAATTATATTTTAAATACTTTTATAACAGTTTCTAGTAAAGGACTTTTCATTTAGAAGATTGTATGGATAATTAAGAAACATATTCACATATAAATCACTAAAAAAATAGCTAATAGCGACGAAATTAATGACGGCGTTTAACATTCCATCGCTAATTAGAAATAGAAATGTTATCTTCCAAAGCAAATAGCAACGGAATACAACATTCTGTCGCTAATGCCTTTATAACCACTACTATCCGCTTAGGCAGTTCGCTCAGCCCCGTAGTGCCAAATTTCATCTTCGATTTTGATTTGGTAGTAGAGGTTATCTTGGAGTGAGTAAAAAGAAGACAAGCTAAAAGTTCGAAAGAATGAAAAAGTGATCGAACTAGGTGGCTCACCAGAGCAGCGAAAAAGGAAAAAAAAAACATCGTCGAGGGCTTCTCGTACTTCAGCTCTATCATAATCAGATCGTCGCTCGATAATGAAAAAAAATTCAAAGATTTGCGGTGAGCGTGGATAGAACACGCGACCTTCAAATCTTCAGTCTGAAGCTCTCCCAACTGAGCTATCCCCGCTGATGAATTTAAATTAGAAATGATATACTTTTATAACAGTTTTCAGTAAAAGGCTTTTCTTTTAAAAAATTTTATGTATAATTAAGAAATATATTCACATTTAAATCACTAACATAAACAACTAATAGCTATGAAATTATCGACGACGTTTAACATTCCATCGCTAATTAGTGATAGAAATATTATTTTCCTTCACAAATAGTGGCAGAATACAACATTTTGTCGCTAATGCCTTTGTAAACCTTAATATATGCTTAGACGGTTCGCTCAGCTCCAAAGCAATGAATTTCATCTTCGATTTTGATTAGGGAGTAGAGGTTATGTTGTAGTGAATAAAAAGAAGACAAGTTAAAAGGTTGAAAGAATCAAAATGTTATCATACTAGGGGGCTCACCAGAGCAACGAATAAGGAAAAAAAAAGCACCGCCATGAGATTCTTGTTCTTTAGCTCTATCCTAGTCAAACGGTTGCTTGTAAAAGAAAAAAAATATAGATTTACAGTGAGCGTGGATCAAACGCGCACCTTCAAATCTTTAGTCTGACACTCTTGATAAAATCATTTTTTTCGTGAAACAATATCAAAGAATTTAAGTACTTAACCCCTCTAACTACACTAATGCAATATAGAAATGACTCAGGTCGTCTCCCAACGAATGCAACGATAGGATGGTAATCTAGGATTGTTTGTTATTCATATTTTTGGAATTATTAATATAGAAATATGGATTTTGGATTTTGATTCCAAACCTAACAATTAAAATAGCAAAACAAGTAGGAAACTAATCAAAGATTGAATGAAAACTAACTAAGTGCCAACAATTAATCCACAACGTATTGTCACACTACACTTTTGGTTTCACCATCAACACAATTAAACTACGGAATGAAATTGCAAAGTATTAAATGAAAAACAATACAAGTAAAGCAAAGCTAACCTAACCATAATTACAATTGCACTAGAATAAAAAGAACCATGAAGTAAAGCATCAATGAAACTAAGCATAGAACGAAACCTAGAGCATGTAATGAAACCTAAACTAATCTATCCTAATTGTATTCAATCAAAACTAGTCCTTGTAGAAATTGGAAGAACAACGCAAAGCAAGAATTAAACAAACTTAAATGCATCAAATTAATCTTAACTAATGTTGAAACAATTCATCAAACAAATTGTGTGCATGAAACTATTTAATCATGGTACGTGCAATTAAAAACATGGGAAGTCAAGTTCAATACAAGTATTCAACCACAATTAATGAACATCAACATAAATTAAACTAAGTTAACCAAACTAAAATCCACACGTTAACTTTCAATACCAAAGACTACCCTTGTCGTCACAGAAGGACCCGAAGAAAGAACCCCTGATTCTGGTGAATAGGAGCACACTGTCGATCTACTGCACGCTTCAACAACGATGATACGAATCTTACACCGAAGAACCCCCTCGGATGGAAGTTGAACGAAAGAGGTGGAGGTGTGTGTTTGATCCCCCTTCGATCTGTGCTTCTGTCCTCTTGAGCCATAGAGTGGTTAGCCAAATCGACTGAAGTGAGCATCCAAACAACAATGTGAGCTATCTTCGGTGGATGGAAGAGGCTGCCAAAACATCTTATGGAACTCCTTGCCTTCGCAACCACTCAGGTAAGGAACCCTATAAAGCTCGCTGGTGGAATGTGAAGGAGCAGATATACTGCCACCGGAGTAGAAGATGTACTGCTGCCACTTCTTACCTATCTGACTAACGCTCTCTAAACTGAGCAATCCCCACTGGTGACTTTCTATTAGGAATTATATTTTAAATACTTTTATAACAGTTTCTTGTAAAGGAATTTCCATTTAGAAGATTGTATGTATAATTAAGAAACATATTCACATATAAATCACTAAAAAAATAGCTAATAGCGACGTAATTAATGACGGCGTTTAACATTCCATCGCTAATTAGAAAAAGAAATGTTATCTTCCAAAGCAAATAGCAACGGAATACAACATTTTGTCGCTAATGCCTTTGTAACCACTACTATCCGCTTAGGCAGTTCACTCAGCCCCGTAGTGCCGAATTTAATCTTCGATTTTGATTTGGGAGTAGAGGTTATCTTGGAGGGAGTAAAAAGAAGACAAGCTAAAAGTTTGAAAGAATGAAAAAGTGATCGAACTAGGTGGCTCACCAGAGCAGCGATAAAGGAAAAAAAACATCGTCGAGGGCTTCTCGTACTTCAGCTCTATCATAATCAGATCGTCGCTCGATAATGAAAAAAATTCAAAGATTTGCGGTGAGCGTGGATCGAACACGCGACCTTCAGATCTTCAGTCTGACGCTCTCCCAACTGAGCTATCCCCACTGATGAATTTATATTAGAAATTATATACTTTTATAACAGTTTTCAGTTAAAGACTTTTCTTTTAAAAAATTTTATGTATAATTAAGAAACATATTCACATATAAATCACTAAAATAAACAACTAATAGCAATGAAATTATCGACAACGTTTAACATTCCATCGCTAATTTGGGATAGAAATATTATTTTCCTTCCCAAATAGCGACAGAATACAACATTTTGTCGCTAATGCCTTTGTAAACCTTAATATCTACTTAGAAGGTTCGCTCAGCCCCAAAGCAATGAATTTCGTCTTCGATTTTGATTAGGGAGTAGAGGTTATGTTGTAGTGAATAAAAAGAAGACAAGTTAAAAGGTTGGAAGAATCAAAATGTTATCAAACTAAGGGGCTCACCAGAGCAACGAATAAGGAAAAAAAAAAAAGCAAAACCATGAGATTCTTGTTCTTTAGCTCTATCCTCGTCAAATGGTTGCTCGGAAAAGAAAAAAATAGAGATTTACAGTGAGCGTGGATCAAACACGCACCTTCAAATCTTTAGTCTGACACTCTTGATAAAATCATTTTTTTCTTGTAACAATATCAAAGAATTTAAGTACTGAACCTCTCTAACTATACTAATGCAATATAGAAATGACTCAGGTCGTCTCCCAACGAATGCAACGATAGGATGGTAATCAAGGATTGTTTGTTATTCATATTTTTGTAATTATTAATATAGAAATATGTATTTTGGATATTGATTCTAAACCTAACAATTAAAATAGCAAAACAAGTAGGAAACTAATCAAAGCATGAATGAAATATAACTAAGTGCCAACAATTAATCCACAACGTATTGTCACACTACACTTTTGGTTTCTCCATCAACACAATTAAACTACGGAATGAAATTGCAAAGTATTAAATGAAAAACAATACAAGTAAAGGAAAGCTAACCTAACCATAATTACAATTGCACTAGAATAAAAAGAACCATGAAGTAAAGCATTAATGAAACTAAGCATAGAACTAAACCTAGAGCATGTAATGAAACCTAAGTTAATCTATCCTAATTGTATTCAATCAAAACTAGACCTTGTAGAAATTGGAAGAACAACGCAAAGCATGAATTAAACAAACTTAAATGCATTAAACTAATCTTAACTAATGTTGAAACAATTCATCAAACAAGTTGTGTGCATGAAACTATTTAATCATGGTACGTGCAATTAAAAACATGGGAAGTCAAGTTCAATACAAGTATTCAACCGCAATTAATAAACATAAACATGAATTAAACTAAGTTAACCAAACTACAATCCACACGTTAACTTTCAATACCAAAGACTACCCTTGCCGTCACACAAGGACCCGAAGAAAGAACCCCTGATTCTGGTGAACAGTAGCCCACTGTCGATCTACTGCACGATTCAACAACGATGATACGAATCTTACACCGAAGAACCCCCTCGGATGGAAGTTGAACGGAAGAGGTGGAGGTGTGTGTTTGATCCCCCGTCGATCTGTGCTTCTGTCCTCTCGAGCCATAGAGTGGTTAGCCAAATCGGTTGAAGTGAGCATCCAGACAACAATGTGAGCTATCTTCGGTGGATGGAAGAGGCTGCCAAAACATCTTATGGAACTCCTTGCCTTCGCAACCACTCAGGTAAGGAACCCTATAAAGCTCGCTGGTGGAATGTGAAGGAGCAGATAAACTGCCACCGGAGTAGAAGATGTACTGCCGCCACTTCTTGCCTATCTGACTAACGCTCTCTAAACTGAGCAATCCCCACTGGTGACTTTCTATTAGGAATTATATTTTAAATACTTTTATAACAGTTTCTAGTAAAGGACCTTTCATTTAGAAGATTGTATGTATAATTAAGAAACATATTCACATATAAATCACTAAAAAAATTGCTAATAGCGACGAAATTAATGACGGCGTTTAACATTCCATCGCTAATTAGAAATAGAAATGTTATCTTCCAAAGCAAATAGCAACGGAATAAAACATTCTGTCGCTAATGCGTTTATAACCACTACTATCCGCTTAGGCAGTTCGCTCAGCCCCGTAGTGCCAAATTTCATCTTCGATTTTGATTTGGGAGTAGAGGTTATCTTGGAGTGAGTAAAAAGAAGACAAGCTAAAAGTTCGAAAGAATGAAAAAGTGATCAAACTAGGTGGCTCACCAGAGCAGCGAAAAAGGAAAAAAAAACATCGTCGAGGGCTTCTCGTACTTCAGCTCTATCATAATCAAATCGTCGCTCGATAATGAAAAAAAATTCAAAGATTTATGGTGAGCGTGGATCAAACACGCAACCTTCAGATCTTCAGTCTAACGCTCTCCCAACTGAGCAATCCCCGCTGATGAATTTATATTAGAAATTATATACTTTTATAACAGTTTTCAGTAAAAGACTTTTCTTTTAAAAAATTTTATGTATAATTAAGAAACATATTCACATATAAATCACTAAAATAAACAACTAATAGCGATGAAATTATCGACGACGTTTAGCATTCCATCGCTAATTAGTGATAGAAATATTATTTTCCATCACAAATAGCGACAGAATACAACATTTTGTCGCTAATGCCTTTGTAAACCTTAATATCTGCTTAGACGGTTTGCTCAGCCCCAAAGCAATGAATTTCGTCTTCGATTTTGATTAGGGAGTAGAGGTTATGTTGTTGTGAATAAAAAGAAGACAAGTTAAAAGGTTGAAAGAATCAAAATGTTATCAAACTAGGGGGCTCACTAGAGCAACGAATAAGGAAAAAAAGCACCGCCAAGGGATTCTCATTCTTTAGCTCTATCCTCGTCAAATCTTTGCTCGAAAATTGAAAAAAAAAATAGAGATTTACAATATGCATGGATCAAAGACGCACCCTTTAGATCTTTAGTCTGACGCTCTTGATAAAATCATTTTTGTCGTGAAACTATATCAAAGAATTTGAGTACTGAACCTCTCTAACTACACTAATGCAGTATAGAAATGATTCGGGTCATCTTCTAACGAATACAACGATAGGATGGTAATCTAGGATTGTTTGTTATTTATATTTTTGGGGTTTTTAATATGGAAATGTGGATTTTGGATTTTGATTCTAAACCTAACAATTAAAATAGAAAAACACGTAGGTAACTAATCATTGCTTGAATGAAATCTAGCTAAGTGCCAACAATTAATCCACACACTCTACACTTTTGGTTTCACCATCAACACAATTGAACTAAGGAATGAAATTGCAAAGTATTAAATGAAAAACAATGCAAGTAAAGAAAAGCTAATCTAACCATAATTACAATTGTACTAGAATAAAAAGCAACATAAAGTAATGTGTTAACGAAACTAAGCATCGAACAAAACATAGAGCATGTAATGAAATCTAAGCTAATCTTTCCTAACTACATTCAATCAAAACTAGAACTTAAAGAAATTGGAAGAACAAGATAAAGAAAGAATTAAACAAACTAAAATGCATCAAATTAATCTTCACTAGTGGTTGAAACAATTCATCAAACAAGTTGTGTGCTTGAAACTATTTAATCATTGTATGTGCTATTCAAACATGGGAAGTCAAGTTCAATACAACCATTCAACCACAATTAATAAACATCAACAAGAATTAAACTAAGTTAACCAAACTACAGTCCACACGTCAACTTTCAATACCAAGGACTACCCTTGCTATCACACAAGGCCCCGAAGAAAGAACCCCTGACTCCGGTGAACAGTAGCACACTGTCGATCTGCTGCATGCTTCAACAAAGATGATACGAATCTTACACCGAAGAACCCCCTCGGATGGAAGTTGAACGGAAGAGGTGGAGGTGTGTTGTCTGATCCCCCGTCGATATATGCTTCTGCCCTCTCGAACCACAGAGTGCTTAGCCAAATCGGATGAAGTGAGAGTCTAGACAACAATGTGAGCTTTCTCCAGTGGATGGAAGAGGCCACCAAACATCTTAAGGAACAACTTTCCTTCGCAACCACTCAGGTAAGGAACCCTCTAGAGCTTGTTGGTGGAATGTGAAGGAGCAGATATACTACCATCGGAGTAGAAGATGTACTGTCACCGCTTCTTGCCTATCCGACTGGCGGTCTTTATAATGAACAATCCCCATTGATGACTTTCTACTAGGAATTATATTTTAAATACTTTTATAACTGTTTCCAGTAAAAGACTTTTTATTTAGAAGATTGTATGTATAATTAAAAACATATTCACATATAAATCACTAAAAAATAGCTAATAGCGATGGAATTAAAGACGATGTTTAACATTCCATCGCTAATTAGCAATAGAAATGTTATCATCCATCACAAATAGCAATAGAATACAACATTCTGTCGCTAATGCCTTTGTAACCAATAATATCCGCTTAGACGGTTCACTCAACCCTATAGCACCGAATTTCATCTTTGATTTTGATTTGGGAGTAGAGGTTCAGATCTTCAGTCTGATGCTCTCCCAACTGAGCTATCCTTGCTAACGAATTTATATTAGAAATTATATACTTTTATAACAGTTTTCAGTAAAAGACTTTTCTTTTAAAAAAAATTATGTATAATTAAGATACATATTCACATATAAATCATTAAAAGAAACAATTAATAGCGATGAAATTAAGGACAACGTTTAACATTCCATCGCTAATTAGCCATAGGAATATTATCTTCCAATGAAAATAGCAACAAAATACAACATTTTGTCGCTAATGTCTTCTAAACCTTAATATCCACTTAGACTATTTGCTCAGCCCCAGAGTGCCGAATTTCATCTTCGATTTTGATTTGGGAGTAGAGGTTATGTTGTAGTGAATTAAAAGAAGACAAGTTAAAAGTTTGAAAGAATCAAAATGTTATCAAACTAGGGAGCTCACCAGAGCAACGAATAAGGGAAAAAAAAACACCGCCGAGGGATTCTCGTTCTTTAGCTCTATCCTAGTCAAATCATTGCTCGAAAATGAAAAAAAATATAGATTTATAGAGAGCATGGATCAAACATGTGACCTTCAGATATTCAGTCTGACGCTCTTGATAAAATCATTTTTGTCATGAAACGATATCAAAGAATTTAAATATTGAACCCCTATAACTACACTAATGCAGTCCCAATGAATGCAACGATTGGACGGTAATCTAGGATTGTTTGTTATTCATATTTTTGGGGTTTTAATATGGAAATGTGGATTTTAGATTTTGATTCTAAACCTAACAATTAAAATAGCAAAGCAAGTAGGAAACTAATCAATGCTTGAATGAAATCTAAGTGCCAACAATTAATCCATAATGCATTGTCACTCTACACTTTTGGTTTCACCATCAACACAATTAAACTAAGGAATGAAATTTCAAAGTATTAAATGAAAAACAATGCAAGTAAAGGAAAGCTAACCTAACCATAATTACAATTGCACTAGAATAAAAAGCAACATGAAGTAAAACATCAACGAAACTAAGCATAGAGCAAAACCTAGAGCATGTAATGAAACCTAAGCTAATCTATCCTAATTGCATTCAATCAAAACTAGACCTTAAATAAATTGGAACAATAATATAAAGCAAGAATTAAACAAACTAAAATGCATCAAATTAATCTTAACTAGTGGTTGAAACAATTCATCAAACAAGTTGTGTGTATGAAACTATCTAATCATGGTATGTTCAATTCAAACATGGGAAGCCAAGTTCAATACAAGCATTCAAACACAATTAATAAACATCAACATGAATTAAACTAAGTTAACCAAACTACAATCCACACGTCAACTTTCAATACCAAGGACTATCCTTGTCGTCCCACAAGGGCTCGAAGAAAGAACCCCTAACTCCGGTGAACAGTAGCACACTGTCGATCTGCTGCATGCTTTGACAATGATGATACAAATCTTCCACCGAAGAACCCCCTTGGATTGAAGTTGAACAGAAGAGGTGGAGGTGTGCTGTCTGATCCCCCATCGATTTGTGCTTCTGCCCTCTCAAACCACAGAGTGCTTGGCCAAATTGAATGAAGTCAAGAGTTTAGACAACACTGTGAGCTATCTCCGGTGGATGGAAGAGGCTGCCGAAACTTCTTAAGGAACTCCTTACCTTTTCAACCACTCAGGTAAGGAACCCTCTAAAGCTAGCTGGTGGAATGTGAAGGAGCTGATATACTGCCACTGGAGTAGAAGATGTACTACTGCCGCAGCTTCTAGCCGTGTCCGTCTAACGCTCTCTCAACTGAGTTATCCCCATTGATGACTTTCTATTAGGAATTATATTTTAAATACTTTTATAACAGTTTCCAGTAAAAGACTTTTCTCTTAGAAGATTGTATGTATAATTAAGAAACATATTCAAATATAAATCACTAAAAAAATAGCTAATAGCGACGGAATTAATGATAGCATTTAACTTTTCATCGCTAATTAGCGATAGAAATGTTATCTTCTATCACAAATAGCAACGGAATACAACATTCTTTCGCTTATGCCTTTGTAACCCTTAATATCTGCTTAGACTATCTGCTCAGCCACGGAGCATCAAATTTTATCTTCGATTTTGATTTGGGAGTAGAGGTTATCTTGGAGTGAGTAAAATGAAGACAAGCTAAAAGGTTGAAAGAATAAAAAAGTGATCAAACCAGGGGCTCACCATAGCAGCGAAAAAGGAAAAAAAAAAAAGCCTCACTGAGGACTTCTCGTTCTTCAACTCTATCATCGTCAAACCGTTGCTCGAAAATGAAAACAAAATACAAAGATTTACAATAAGCATACCTTCAAATCTTCAATCTAACGCTCTCCCAACAAAGCTATCCCCACTAATAAATTTTTACTAGAAATTATATGCATTTATAACAGTTTCCAGTTAAAGACTTTTCTTTTAAAAGATTTTATTTATAATTAAGAAACATATTCTCATATAAATCACTAAAAGAAACAACTAATAGCGTTAAAATTAACTACAACATTTAACATTCCATCGCTAATTAGCAATAGAAATGTTATCTTCCATCGCAAATAGCAATGGAATACAACATTTTGTCGCTAATGTCTTTGTAAACCCTAATATTTGCTTAACCCCAAAGCACTGAATTTCATCTTCAATTTTGATTTGGGAGTAGAGGTTATGTTGTACTGAAAAAATAAAGAAGACAAGTTAAAAGCTCGAAAGAATCAAAAAGTTATCGAACTAGGGGGCTCACCAGAGCAACGAATAAGGGAAAAAAAGCACCATCAAGGGAATCTCGTTCTTTAGCTCTATCCTCATCAAATCGTTGCTTGAAAATGAAAAAAATAGAGATTTGCCGTGAGCGTGGATCAAACACGTGACCTTCAAATTTTCAGTCTGACACTCTTGATAAGATCATTTTTGTCGTGAAATGATATCAAAGAATTTAAGTACTGAACCCCTCTAACTACACTAATGCATAATAGAAATAACTCAGGTCGTCTCCCAACGAATGCAACAATAGGATGGTAATTTAGGATTGTTTCTTATTCATATTTTTGGGATTTTTAATATGGAAATGTGGGTTTTGGATTTTGATTCTAAACCTAACAATTAAAATAGCAAAACAAGTAGGAAACTAATCTAATGCTGGAATGAAATCTAATTAAGTGTCAACAATTAATCCACAACGCATTGTCACTCTACACTATTGGTTTCACTATCAACACAATTAAACTAAGCAATGAAATTGCAAAGTATTAAAAAAAATAATGCAAGTAAACGAAAGTTAACCTAACCATAATTACAATTGCACTAGAATAAAAAGCAACATAAAGTAAAATATCAATGAAACTAAGCATAGAATGAAACCTAGAGCATGTAATGAAACTTAAGCTAAATTTCCTAATTGCATTCAATCAAAACTAGACCTTAACAAAATTGATAGAACAAGATAAAGCAAGAATTAAACAAACTAAAATGCATCAAATTAATCTTAACTAGTGGTTGAAACAATTCATCAAACGCATTGTGTGTATGAAACTATTTAAGCATTGTACGTGAAATTCAAACATGCGAAGTGAAGTTCAATACACGCATTCAACCATAATTAATAAACATCACCATAAATTAAACTAAGTTAACCAAACCACAATCAACAAATCAACTTTCAATACCAAGGACTATCCTTGCTATCACACAAGGGCCTGAAGAAAGATCTTCTGACTCCGGTGAACAGTAGCACACTGCCGATTTGCTGCACACTTCGACAACGATGATACAAATCTTCCACCGAAAAACCCCCTTGGATGGAAGTTGAACGAAAGAGGTGGAGGTGTGTTGTCTGATCCTCCGTCGATTTGTGCTTTTTCCCTCTCGAACCATAGAGTGCTTGGCCAAATCGGATGAAGTTAGAGTCTAGACAACAATATGAGCTATCTCCGATGGATGGAAGAGGCTGCCAAAACTTCTTAAGAAACTCCTAGCCTTTGCAACCACTCAGGTAAGGAACCCTCTAAAGCTCAGTGGTGGAATGTGAAGGAGCTGATATACTTCCACCCGAGTTGAAGATGTACTGTTGCTGTAGCTTCTATCCCTGTCTATCTGACGCTGTCTCAATTGATCTATCCCCACTGATGACATGTATTAGGAATTATACTTTAAATACTTTTATAATAGTTTCCAGTAAAGGACTTTTCTTTTAGAAGATTGTATGTATAATTAAGAAACATATTCAAATATAAATCACTAAAAAATAGCTAATAGCGACGAAATTAACGATAGTGTTTAACATTTCATCGCTAATTAGCAATACAAATGTTGTCTTCCATTGCAAATTGTAACGGAATACAACATTCTGTCGCTAATGCCTTTGTAACCCTTAATATCCGCTTAGACTGCCCACTCAGCCCTGTAGCACCGAATTTCATCTTCGATTTGGGAGTAGAGGCTATCTTGGAGTGAGTAAAATGAAGACAAACTAAATGCTCGAAAGAATTAGAAAGTGATCGAACTAGAGGGCTCACCAGAGCAGTGAAAAAGGAAAAAAAAGCATCGCCAAGGGATTCTTGTTCTTCAGCTCTATCGTTGTCAGACCGTCGCTCAAAAATGAGAAAAATACAAAGATTTGCGGTGAGCATGGATCGAGCACGTGACTTTCAGATCTTCAGTCTGACGCTTTCCGAACTGAGCTATCCCCGCTGATAACTTTATATTAGAAATTATATACTTTTATAACAATTTCAATAAAAGGCTTTTCTTTTAAAAACTTTTATGTATAATTAAGAAACATATTCACTTATAAATCACTAAAATAAAAATCTAATAGAGATGAAATTAACAACGGTGTTTAAAATTCCATCGCTAATTAGCGATAGAAATGTTATCTTCCATCGCAAATAGCAATGAAATACAACATTTTGTCACTAATGCCTTTGTAAACCTTAATATCCGCTTAGACTTTCCACTCAACCCCAGAGCACCTAATTTCATCTTCGATTTTGATTTGGGAGTAGAGGTTATGTTGTACTGAATTAAAAGAAGATAAGTTAAAGGCTCGAAAGAATCAAAAAGTTATCGAACTAGGAGGCTCACCAGACAATGAAACTTCTTAAGGAACTCCTTGCCTTTGCAACCACTTAGGTAAGGAACCCTCTAAACCTCGCTGGTGGAATGTGAAGGAGCTGATATATAGCCACCAGAGTAGAAGATGTACTATCGTCGCAGCTTCTAGCCCTGTCCGTCTAATGCTCTATCAACTAAGCTATCCCCACTGATGACTTTGTATTAGGAATTATATTTTAAATACTTTTATAATAGTTTCCAGTGAAGGACTTTTCTCTTAGAAGATTGTATGTATAATTAAGAAACATATTCACATATAAATCACTAAAAAAATAGCTAATAGCGATGGAATTAATGACAACGTTTAACATTCCATCGCAAATAGCAACGAAATGCAACATTCTATCGCTAATGCCTTTGTAACCCTTAATATCTTCTTAGACTATCCGCACAGCCTCAGAGTGCTAAATTTCATCTTTGATTTTGATTTGGGAGTAGAGTGTTGGATAAACAATCTATTTTCGGAGATTTACGGGGTATTAGCTGAATTTAAATTACACTGAATTAAATTCATTTATCTGCCGAGATGACCCAAGCTGATAATCTTAGGCTGCTAGCATGGACTTGTTTCTACCAAGTACGGACTGCAGAGTGGCTCAGCCAGCAGAGCAGCTGAATGCCTGGGCAAGTAAGGCAACAAAGAGACTGGTCGGGCAGTAAGGTCATGCGGGTGAGCGTCCAACCCAATAAGGTCGAGCGAGTGTGGAGCCAATCGGTCGAGTGAGCAGTGTGATTGAGTCACAGATAGAGCACAGAGTTCGATCGAGCAGAGCAGCCATCCGATCAGAGAGCTCAATTGAGCAGTGCGATCAAGCGAGCAGAGCGGCCGACCGAGAGGATAGAGAGGTCGGCTGGGCGGACAGAGAGGCCGACCGGGCAGCAGTCGAACAGGCGTAGAGTTTGAGCAAGTAGGGCTGTAAACAAGTTGAGCCGAGCCGAACTTTGGGGTGTTCAAGCTTGTTTGATAAGATAACCGAGCTGAGCCGAGTCGAGCTTAAATGAACCAAGCTTTTGAAATGAGTGTTCAAGCTTGGCTTGGTTTATTTTTTATGAGCTTGAGCTTGTTTGAAGCTTGGCTTGAGCTTGGTTCGTTTAGATGTTATCAAGCTCTCAATTCAAGCTTGGCTTGAGCTTGGTTTGTGCTTGGTTCGTTTAGATGTTATCAAGCTCTCAATTCGCGCTTGGCTTGAGCTTGGTTCGCGCTTGGCTTGAGCTTGGTTTGAGTTTGGTTCGTTTAGATGTTATCAAGCTCTCAATTCAAGCTTGTTTGATTGTTTGAAACTTTTAATTGTTTGATTAGTTATTAAGATTGATAATTTAAATTTATTTATTTATTTTATTTTATTGTTTATTTATCATATTGAAAAGATTTTTATTAATAAATATTGTTCGTGAACATTGTTCACGAACGTTGTTCACGAACGTTAACGAGTTGAACACATATATGTTCAAGCTTGTTTGTTTAGCTTAACGAGCTATCCAAGCTTGTTTATTTAATTAATCTAATGTATATTGAACAAACATAAACAAGCTCTTACCAAGCCGAACACCAAGCTTGTTCACGAACGCTTGGTTCATTTACAGTCTATGGGCAAGCATGTGACTGGTTGGGTAGTAGAGTGAAGCAGCCAAGTAGCCAGTTTGGCGGAGAAGCTCAGCATCCGAGCAGGCGAGTCGGGTAGCTGAGTGAGCTGAGAAATTGAGTGGCCGAAGAATCTGAACGAGCGATTGGACCAAGGCCTGTAGGAGTCATAGTTTCCTTGAAACAGATTTGCCCCACCTTTGGCTATGCTTCGAGGTTTTCTTGGGTTGTCTATTTCCCATGATACAATGATTGACTACGGTACACACCAAGCACTAGTGATCACGGTGAATTGAGTGGTACTCGACTGCTATCATGGGCACTCTGCCGAGCAGGAGTTTGTATAACAGAGGAAGAGGGAACGTAGGTGGAGAGCTTGTGCTACTTTTCTATATGTGTCACTTTACCTATGATCGCAGTCTCCTTATATAGGAGCTCAAATCAACGATAATGATCCCCTCAGGATGGTCTAGTGGCTAGCGCATGAGGTGTTACCATCATGAGGTCTGGGGTTCGAATCTCGGCATAGCTGAGGTAAATGCCTCCCTTATGTGCTAGTCTCTATTTCAAAGGCTAGTAGTCGCTCGTGATTTACCTCCTCCGTGTTGGCCTTAGGACAGGTTGGTGGGGGCAGCGTATTCGCCTTTTGCCATCAGATCAACGACAATGTCAATGATCGATTAATGATCATTACTTGCCGGGATGTGAAACACCAACGTTTCACTATACTATTTTGATTTTGCATTAATCTTACTTTAATGCATCTGTTACACAAGCAGCAAAAAGGTTTACAGGTTCGACATTCGGCACGTGAAATCCAAGCTCTGGATTTGCACCCCCCTGTATACCCACACGTAAGAGAAAGAGTCTCTCCTCATGCGTTAGTTCATATCATCAACACATGTGAATCAATATAAACCAGCCAATATGCCTAGAAACTTCCAATGTCGGACTAAAGTCTCATTCATAATGGAGCATCTTTCTCCTTCCACCTCTTCTCCATTCACATCACTTATATCCAACATAGAGGTTATCTTGGAGTGAGCAAAAAGAAGACAAGATAAAAGCTCAAAAGAATCAAAAAGTGATCGAACTCGGGGGCTCACTAGAGCAGCGAAAAATGAAAAAAAAAAAAAAAAAAGCATCACTGAGGGCTTCTCGTTCTTCAGCTCTATCGTCGCCAGACTATCGCTCGAAAATGGAAAAAATACAAAGATTTGTGATGAATGTGGATCGAACACACAACCTTCATATCTTCAATCTAACACTCTCCCAACTAAATTATCCCCACTAATGAATCTTTATTAGAAATTATATACTTTTATAATAGTTTTCAGTAAAAGAATTTTCTTTTAAAACAATTTATGTGTAACTAAGAAACATATTCACATATAAATCAATAAAATAAACAACTAATAGTGATGAAATTAACGATGGCATTTAACATTCCATCACTAATTAGCAATAAAAATATTATCTTCTATCGTAAATAGCAACAGAATGCAACATTTGGTCACTAATGCGTTTGTAAACCTTAATATCCACTTAGACTGTTCGCTCAGCCCCGAGCGCTAAATTTCGTATTCAATTTTAGTTTGGGAGTAGAGGTTATGTTGTAGTGAATAAAAAGAAGACAAGTTAAAAGCTTGAAAGAATCCAAATGTTAGGGGGGCTCACTAGAGCAAAGAATAAGGAAAAAAAGCACCGACGAGGGGGATCGTTCTTTAGCTCTATCCTCATCAAATTGTTGCTTGAAAATGAAAAAAAAATAGAGCTTTGCAGTGAGCATGGATCAAGCACACGACCTTCAGATCTTTAGTCTGATGCTCTTGATAAAATCATTTTTGTCGTGAAATGATATCAAACAATTTGAGTACTAAACCCCTATAATTATACTAATACATTATAGAAATGACTCAGGTCGTCTCCCAACAAATGTAATTATAGGATGGTAATCTAGGATTGTTTGTTATTCATATTTTTAGGGTTTTTAATATGGAAATGTGGGTTTTAGATTTTGATTCTAAACCTAACAATTAAAATAGCAAAACAAGTAGGAAACTAATCTAATGCTTGAATGAAATCTAACTAAGTGCCAACAATTAATCCATAACGTATTGTCACTCTATACTATTGGTTTCACCATTAACACAATTAAACTAAGCAATGAAATTATAAAGTATTAAATGAAAAACAATGCAATTAAAGGAAAGCTAAACTAACCATAATTACAATTGCACTAGAATAAAAGGCAACATGAAGTAAAGCATCAACGAAACTAAGCATAGAATGAAACCTAGAGCATGTAATGAAACCTACGCTAATCTATCCTAATTGCATTCAATCAAAACTAGACCTTAAAGAAATTGGAAGAACAAGATAAATAAAGAATTAAACAAACTAAAATGCATCAAATTAAGCTTAACTAGTGGTTGAAATAATTCATCAAACATGTTGTGTGCATGAAACTATTTAAGTATGGTACATGCAATTCAAACATGCGAAGTCAAGTTCAATACAAGCATTCAACCACAATTAATAAACATCAACATGAATTAAACTAAATTAATCAAACCACAATCCACACATCAACTTTCAATACCAAGGACTACCCTTGCCATCACACAAGGGCCCGAATAAAGAACCCCTGACTCTAGTGAACAGTAGCACACTGTCGATCTGCTACATGCTTCGACAACGATGATACGAATTTTCCACCGAAGAACCCCCTAGGATGGAAGTTGAACAGAAGAGGTGAAGGTGTGTTGTCTGATCCCCCGTCTATCTGTGCTTATGCCCTCTCGAACCATAGAGTGCTTGGTCAAATCGAATGAAGTTAGAGTCTAGACAACAATGTGAGCTATCTCCGGTGGATGGAAGAGGCTGCCAAAACTTCTTAAGGAACTCCTTGCTCTAAGTTAAGGAACCCTCTAAAGCTCGCTGGTGGAATGTGAAGGAGCTGATATATTGCCACCGGAGTAGAAGATGTACTGCCGCCACCACTTCTTGTCGTATCCGTCTTACACTCTCCCAACTGATCTATCCCCTCTGATGACTTTGTATTAGGAATTATATTTTAAATACTTTTATAATAGTTTCTAGTAAAGGATCTTTCTTTTAGAAGATTGTATGTATAATTAAGAAACATATTCACATATAAATCACTAAAAATAGCTAATAGCGACAAAATTAATGATGGCATTTAACATTCCATCACTAATAAGTGATAGAAATGTTATCTTCCATCGTAAATAGCAATGGAATACAAATTCTGTCGCTAATGCCTATGTAAACCTTAATATCAGCTTAGACTGTCCACTCAGCCCCGGAACACTGAATTTCATCTTCAATTTTGATTTGGGAGTAGAGGTTATCTTGGAGTAAGTAAAAAGAAGACAAGCTAAAAGCTCAAAAGAATCAAAAAGTGATCGAACTAGGGGGCCCACCAGAGCAACAAAAAAGGAAAATAAAAGCACTGTAACGACCCGCCTTCTACTGACTAGGCTGTGAGGCCGATCGTTACATTAATCTGTGCTAACTATTCCAAGACCATCATCAAATCTAGGTGCGGAAGCTGTACTAATTAAAATTTTGCTAAACTGTCCAGTTTTCTTGGTTCTACATGTACTAAGGGGTGTAACTAGAGTGTACTTAACATATACTACATCCCCTATGGTCAAGGAACTGAAATAAACGTTTTCCAGCTGTTATCAGACCTTCCAATCGATCCACCGATCGATTGGAATGGTTGAATCGATCCAGTGATCGACTCAGCCGGCTACTGTATGCGGGACTTGGGTCGGATCGATCCAGCACACTATTGTGCTTGGGACAATATTCTGGATCGATCGGCTGATCGATCCAGTGATCGATCCCGGAGCTCTCTGTTCGCGACAGAAACTGCTGGATCGATCGGCTGATCGATTCAGAAGTCTACTGTTCACGGAACAAATTGCCCAATCGATCAGCTGATCGATTGGGAACCCCCAATCGATCCACCGATCGATTGGAGTTTCTGATTTTGCAGCTAAGCTCTGATTTCAGCACTTGTTCGTGTCAAAACTTCCCATATCAATTCTAAACTAAATGTAAAACATTCTAACATCACACAAATAGTATTTTAAGCATGATAGGGTGCATGACTAATTAATTCATAGCAATTAACATACTAAGGTGCAAAATAATAAAATGCTAAAAGGTTCTAATGCTTAAAATAAGCTTGCTGAAATTCCCTAAGATCTTTATTCCAAGTTCCTGCCCACACACATCTTCGTAGCATTGTCCTCCAGCCTCCGCTAGTCCATCTTCCCTTTACCTTTATCTGCAGTATAAGGAAAATAGTATCTGTAAGCTTGAGAGCTTAGTAAGAAACCATCTACCTCACTAAAACATGCATTCGATGCAATATGCTTTTGAAAGAATGCTATTAAAATCATATGCTGAACTTGAGAAACATGGCATACTGAAATCATTACACATGAATACTAAAACATGGCATACAGGTTCATAAGATATGGAAATCAAAGCTGATCATAAGACTATCACATGCTTCCATAAGAAAACTAAACAGAGCATGGACTGAACTAAGCTAATGCTAAACTATTGCTAGAATTATACTACTTTCACATAGCTATTTTGTGAGGTTCTGAAAACTATTTACATAGTAAGTGAAAATACATAATCATGCTGCTGTTGGGCCCGGCAACTGTACTTTGCTGTGCGCGCATCCCTAACTAGGCCCGGGTTTGTAAGTCCCGAATTTAGTAGGGTTACTAGGTTAGCTGAACCTAGGGACGACTATGGGAGCCCAACCCAATGGATATCTAATCCAGTACAGTGCCACTGAGAAAGTAAAATACTGAACATAGCTAATAAATTCTCGTCTTGCTTTCACTAGGTTGTCTAAACCTAGAACTAGGTTATCTAAACCTAGAGGCGACTGTGGGAGCCCACCCATGGGACATCTAGTCCTGAAAAAAACTGGAGCAAGACTCAATGAGCTATGAAATGCTTCTATTGCATTTATCTAAGCCACTAAAATGCCCAAGTTGCATTTTTCTGTGCTAAACAATTTAAATCGAACACTTGGTATGCGTTAATTCGCATCCTTTGTGTCGGTAGTCTACATATTACTAAACTAATACATGAAATTCACACGAGAGCTACTTATACTGCAGGTGAGGGGTTTCTTACCTCCTGCTCGAAGTTTCTTACGATTCTAATCGCTAGATTTCCGGTGGGGAAGATCCCTTCGACGGTCTCCTTGCGTCTATGCGTTCCTCTTGCGGAGAGGAGCGTCCTCGTGCCTTTGACGTTGCCAGAAACTACTCCTATGTCCCTAGGGATGGAACCCTAGGTCTTCCTTGTGGTTGGCGCCGAAGGAAGAAGAAAAGGGAGAGGTGCGGCGTGAGGTTAGGGTGAGGAGGAGAAGTTGCCGATTAAAAATTCTATCTCCCCACTTATTAATTCCTATTTATATTAAGGAATTAATTCGTCCAACTCCAACATAAATATAATTGATTCCTTTTCCTTTCAGCACGGCTCTGCTGAGTTTACTTGATTACTAGAGTCCGCTATAAGTCGTAGGACCCAATAGGTCTCGGGTTCAATTCCCGCGTAAGCTATTTTCGTTTTCTATTTATTTTTGCTACTTCCGTTACTCTAAAAATTCTGTAAAAATATCCTAAAATTCCAGAGAAATACTAGGATATTTATAATAATTATTTTGAGAATTTTCGAGCGTTACAAGCACCACCGAGGGCTTCTCGTTCTTCAGCTTTATCATCGTCAAATAGTCGCTAGAAAATGGAAAAAATTTGAGATTTGTGGTGAGCGTGGATTGAACAGGTGATCTTCTGATCTTCAGTTTGACACTTTCCCAATTGAGCTCTCCCCACTGATGACTTTTTGTTAGGAATTATATTTTAAATATTTTTATAACAATTTTCAATAAATGACTTTTCTTTTAGAAGATTATGTATAATTAAGAAACATATTCACATATAATTCACTAAAAAAAATAACTAATAGCGACAAAATTAAGGATGGTGTCTATCATTTTGATTTGGGAGTAGAGGTTATCTTGGAGTGAGTAAAAAGAAGATAAGCTAAATGCTCGAAAGAATCAAAAGTGATCAAACTATAGGGCTCACTAGAGCAGCAAAAAAGGAAGCACGGAGGGCTTCTCATTCTTCAACTCTATTGTTGTCAGATTGTCTCTCAAAAATGAAAAAAAATAGAGATTTACGATGAGCATGGATCGAGCACACAACCCTTCAGATCTTCAGTCTAATGCTCTCCTAACTGAGATATCCCCACTGATGACTTTGTATTAGGAATTATATTTTAAATACTTTTATAATATTTTATAGTAAAAGACTTTTCTTATAGAAGATTGTATGTATAAATAAGAAATATATTCACATATAAATCACTTAAAAAATAGCTAATGGCAATGGAATTAAGGACGACGTTTAACATTCCATCGCTAATTAGCGATAGAAATGTTATTTTCCATCGCAAATAGCGACGAAATACAACATTCTATTGCTAATGCCTTTGTAAGCCTTAATATCCGCTTAGACTGTCTGCTCAGCCCGGAAGCACGGAATTTCATCTTTGATTTTGATTTTGATTTGGGAGTAGAGGCTATCTTGGAGTGAGGTTCAGATGATTCGGTCAGAGGGGGCAGCAAAAATGAAATTGGTGCAGGGAAAATCTCTCCAACCGGCATCTCAGAGAGTGAGAGCATCCCCTAAGATGATGCAGGAGTGGTCTGATCGGCTCCAACTTCTGGAAGGATAGGTGTAGAAGCCTCTCCCCACTCTGATGTTGGATAGGCGTACGGAGTTTCGATGAAGATTTGTCGCACAAGTGTAGCTAATAGGACTAGAGTGGCCAATCAACGTCTCTTGCATCACTAGTGAAGAATCAGAGGTTCTCCGGAGATCACAAACTTGAAAGGAACTGCTACAGACAACAAGGAAGGTCGGGCAGGTGGTAACTCCTCTATGTTCACGGTTGCATCACTCTCCATGACTCGGCTAGCTTCCTCTATGCCATTAGAGTCCTTGTCATGGATGATTGGCATAAGCTCGTGGCTTTCCATCTCAACCTCACCTTGAGCATCCATCTTCTTGTTAGCTAATTTCATGGAGCTACTCAGGAGAGCCTTCCACATTGTTTTGGCTGTAAAGAAAAAGGAAATCTGTTAGATCCAACAACAAATTGAGTTAGCATTTTTCACCGAAACTATAGGGCCACTGGACTTGGATGGGGCTCAATCCAAATATATACAACACACCCTCGAGCAACATCTTGTGGATATGAAATTTCAGACTAGATAGTTGAGCGGATGCCATAAGTTAGACCGGCTCCCATCGGTACACGACCAACTCACGTGGGTTGGGCAATTTCATTTGCCAACCAGTTGGGAAGGTCACAAGAGGGGCCATTCTGATGTAGAAGTAGTGGAACTTCTCGCCTTTATTAGACAAGGGCATCTTATCGAAAAACACCACACCCACTCGGGACTAGAAGATGAAGATGTCGAACTCGGACTTATTCGGATAGTAAAAGTAATTAAAAATTCGGGGGTCCATGGGAATTGTTGGACCCTGTGTGGCCGGCAAGAGGGGCGGTGAATTACCCTAAAAAGATAAAAATACCCTTTCCAAAACTTTCAACTTTGATTAAGACAAACACTTTAATAAAATAGACTAAAATACATAAAAGAAGTACGAGACAAAAGAAAGAATTTACTTGGTTTGCAACCGGGGAGGTTGCTAATCCAAGGTAAATGTAACTGAACTAGAAGACTCCTTCTTTGACAAAAGCTGGAGGCGAAGAAGCCTCGTACAGGACGTTTACAACTCAGAACAATGAAAACAGAAACAGAACTTCGAGCACAGAAAGTGTTGTATAAATGAAGAAGATTAGGGCTATATTTATTACCCATGATCTGGGCACCTGAACCCTATCCGGGCACCCCTAGTGTGGCAAACTCTATCTCTACGTAATGCTATGCGACGACAAAAAGATGGACTTTTTCATCTCAAGGCGCCTAGACCATGTCCGAGTGCCTGGATTGGTGCTAACATGGACCCAAAATTTTATTCACAGCTACGAGGTGCCCTTTAGGCACCCGGGTGGTTCGAGCGCCCGGATGGTCCAGGCGCCTGGACCGGTCTGACTGCCCGACTCCTTCTCCAGTTGCTGGCTTCATCTTTGGTCGCTTGGGTGATGCTTTGACCTTCTAGAGTTGAGCTCACCCAAACCCAACTCCGGCCTTCTCCTCGAGTAAGCTTCTGCTTCGACTTCTCGTCCCTCATAAGTGTCGTGCGCGTCCTTCTCCCTCCACCGGCATACTCTTCCACAGCTTCTCGTCCCTCTAATGTACCGAGCCCGTTAACTCGATTCACATTCCATCCTTCTCGTCCGTCGCATCTTCCGCTAGACTTCTTGTATTCCTAAGTCTCTGCACACTCAGATGCAAGGCATCAAATAACGCAGAGTCTAACTTGACTTGGTTTATCACATAAAAACCAACACAAGGTATTTATAATCTTCCCCTTTTTGATATGATCAACACAAGTTAAGTTAGGGTAAAAAATAGCAAAATAACATAAAATAATTATAATTAATAAACATGCAATGCAATTAATAAATATATAATATTAAGACAATTAATCTACAAAAAATGTACCTCCCCTTAGAATTAATTTAATATTCTCTCCCTTTGATCTTATTACATATATGGTTAAAAATTCAAAGGGTTACACAAATAGTGACTAACACTTAGAAAAATTCTAAGAATTATTTTTTGAAAATCCAAATTTTTGTGATTTAAAAACCAGTTTTAGAAGAAATAATTTTTAAAATCAGATTTATTCATTAAAAATTCTAGAAATTTTTGTAATGGTTAAAAATAATTATTAAAAATAGTAATAAAATTTCCATAAATTAAAAATCTTTAAAAATTAATAATTAATTATTCTATATAGAGAGATATATTTTTTTAAAAATGTTTCAAAAGATAGATTTTGAGTTCGAAAAATTTTCTATGTAAAATAAGAAGTATATCTAGAGAAAAAAATACATTTTCAAAAATTTAGCGTTTAAGAGTTTTTAATATTTAAAATTAGCATTTTATTTAAAAAAATTCATAGAAAATTAAAACCAATAAAAAAATTTTAATTTTTTTTTATAGAGAACATGATATTTCATACCAAAAAATTCAAAAATAACTCTGTGAAATAATTTTAAAGATATAATATTTTTCAAAAATTCATAAAAAATAATAAGTGATCAAAAAAATTCAAAATATTTCTACAGATAAGTAATAAAATTATTTTTCATAGAAAAATTAAGACTTAATTAATTTTGAATAGAAAATAATCAAAAAAGTTTATTAAAAAAGTTATACTATTTTAAGCTATAACTAAAATATTAAAGCAAATAAAAATTAGAACATGCATGAAAATTTAACCTATGCATGATTTTATAACCCAATATAAATTTCTATCTACTGGATTAAAGAAAAAAAATTTTGGTATATATTTTCTTGTTACCTTTCTGATTTCATCCTTATGAAATCTATAATACCAGTTTAGCCCTTGATAGTTCCTAGAATTTTAAAATTAATTCTTTTCAAGTTTTTCTATTTGATTCCTTAATTTTTCATTTTTAATATTTACCTTGCCAAAATCTTCTAATCAACAAGATTTTGCTAAAGTTATTTTTAATTCTACATTTTCCTTTTTAAATTGTTTATTTTAAATTTCTAATTTACAAGAATTTTAGATAGTATTTTTATAAATTTATATAACTTGTCAGGAGGTAGAGATCGTACCTGACTTACCTCATCGATCTTGTTATCCGATGCTCCCCTTGTATTGCTACTTCCTTCTGAAGTGGTTCCCCCTTCGTCGATGCTCTTGATGCTCATTTCGATTGAGCTCGCTTTGTCATCTTCTTGGTGACTCGTCATCAGTGCAAGTTCGGCATAGGCTATGATTTCTGAATCTGATGACGGTGTTCCGTCCCACGTCTTCTTTAGATTCTTGTGCTTCGTCCAGGTCAGTCTTTTGTTCTTTTTTCTTTTCCTTCAGTTTTAGGTAATGGTCCTTTATATGCCCTTCTTATTGGCAGTTATAACATCTCGCCTTTCATTTGCTTCGTGAATGTCTCTTATCCCATTTATCCCGTGGCTTGTTAAATTTGTTAGTTTTAATAAATTTACCAAATTTTCTTACCATAAATGCAGCCTCGTCAAGTGATGTGTCTACATCTGGCTTGCCTTTCTGGTTGGCTTTCAGTGCTATGTTTTGAACTATTTTTTCTTTTTAATTCTTTAGACCTGCATATCTTGATTCATGAAGTTCAAAAGTTGAAAATAAATTTTCTAAGGTACTCACCTTGAGGTCATTAGAGATGTGAAATGAGTTGACTATCGATATCCACTTAGGTGTTCTCGAAAATGAATTTGAAGCATACCTTAATGAATCTCGATTTGTTATCTTTTTTCAAAGATTCGTGAGTTCACTGATGAGTTCCTTGACCCTTGATTGTAGATGTGCGACTATTTTACCTTCTTCCATCTGGAGGTTGTTGATTTAGTTTTGGAGTAGGTCTCATCTCGCGAGTTTTACCTTCGAGGTTCCTTCATGCAGTTCCATGAATTTCCCAAGAACTCTTTGGCTGACTCATAGGCTCTGATCCAATTGACTTTTTGTAGTGGTAAGATGTTCAACAGATGGAATTCTACCTTGTCGTTTGCCACGAAGTTGGCTTGCTCCTTCTTCGTCCATTGATATTCTTCTTTTTTGACTCCTTGCTAATACTTGGTGCTACAAAATCATATTTTATAATTAAAAGTAATTTGGAATCAGTTTTGAAGAATACCTCCATCTTCTTTTTCCAAGTCGAGAACTCCCCCTCGAACTTGGGGGGGTAGATGCTTGGTACGACCATTTTTTATGTGTTTAAATCGGTGGTTAGTCCTTCTAAAGCATCCTCACTCTGATACTACTTGTTGGACCCATATGGCCGGCAAGAGGGGGGTGAATTACCCTAAAAAGATAATAACACCCTTTCTAAAACTTTCAACTTTGATTAAGATAAACACTTTAATAAAAGAGTCTAAAATGCATAAAAGAAGTATGAGATAAAAGAAAGGATTTACTTGGTTTGCAACCAATGTAACAACCCAGCCCTCTTGGCCCATTTGGCGACCTCTAATGTCGTCGACCGACGACCCTTGGCCGTGCCGTTACTCACTAGAACTTTCCACCCCTGGTCAGTGGATTTTTTGCCTCCCCCAGGATTCGAACTCTGAACCTCCAGGCTTAAGTATTAGAGTTTATGAATCCTGGTAACCAAGTGAGATGATCTCACTTGGTTACCAGGATTCATAAACTCTACTACTTAGCCTGGAGGTCTAGAGTACGAATCCTGGGGAAGGCAAAAATCCACTGCCAGGGGTGGAAAGTCCTAGTGAGTAACGGCACGGCCAAAGGGTCGTCGGTCGACGACATGAGAGGTCGCCAAATGGGCCGACGACATAAGGGCCGCCAGTTGGGCCGCCACAAGGGCCGCCCAAGAGGCCAAAGGGCCGGGTCATTACAACCAAGGAGGTTGCTAATCCAAGGCAAATGTAGCTCAACTAGAAGACTCCTTCTTTGACACAAGTCGGAGGCTGAGAAGTCTTGTACAGGACGTTTACAACGCAGAATAATGAAAATAGAAAGAGAACTTTGAGTACAGAAAGTGTTATATGAATGAAGAAGACCAGGGATCCATTTATAGCCCACTAGTGGAATCTGATCATTTGCTGGCATGGCACGATTCGGGCACCCAAACCCTATTCGGGCACCCCTAGCGTGGCAAACTCTATCTCCACACAACGGCAAGATGATAGACTTTTTCATCTCCGGGCGCCTAGACCATGCCTGTGTTGGATCGATACGCACACGTGAGAGGGAGGGTGAATCATTTGGTTTTAAAAAACTTGTTTTCTTGTTTTAAAATCAAAGTGTACGGAGCAGAAAGTAAATAAGAAAGCAAACAAAACACCAAAAAACATGAGCGATTTTTACTTGGTTCAGAGCCTTGGGCGACTCCTACTCCAAGACCCGGGCCCCGAGGACCTATCGATAGGTAATCCACTAAAAACCTATTTCGGTACCTCCAGAAGAGAGAATTGAGTACAAGAAAGATTAGGTCAAGTGCAACACACTGCACTTGTCTTTTTGTAGTAAGTAAGCAAATAAAATGTTGCCAACACTTAAGGATTGAAATAAGAGCACTTGTGTTGATGTCAGTCTATCGGGCACGATCAAAACTCCTTGGAGTAGTCATTGAGCATAGAAGCTTTGTCATAGAGTTGTAGCAAGAACCAAGAACAGTCGAAAGCTTAAACAGATGCACAGTAGCTCGTATATTAGTGTTGTTTGAATGCCTTCTCGAGACTGTCTTATATAAGGCATGGAAGGCGCCTTCCATAGCCGCTGAAGGCTCCTCCAATGGGTTAAACTTAATCTCAAACAGCCTAACACTTATCCGCGGTGAGGTCAAAATTTCATCCTGCGGAAGGCGCCTTCTATAGCCATGGAAGACACCTTCTATGAACAGTATGAAGGCACCTTCACTGCTTGAAGGCACCTTCAGACGCTATTCATCTTAAGGCAAATATGCTCCTTTTGTCCCGCACAACAACATTAGTCCAAATAACCTACAAAACAAATATTAGAACAATAATAATTAATAATAAAGAGTAGTAATTAGTTCCTATTCTCCCAAGACCAGAAACTAGTCAAGGTCTCAGTTTAGGGATCATAAATGGACCTAAACTGAATCGACGCCTACTGTCCCTCAATTGGGACGCGTCCTCACAAGGTCACTCTCCTCCAGTGACTTACCTTAACTTACCAATTTGTTAGGCATCCGGTCATCCTGTCGACCTGTCTGAACTTCACACCAGTTATTCGGTCGGCCCGTTGACCTAGTTGGATTTCTTGCCAGATATCCAGTTAGTCCGTCGACCTATCTAGATTTCATACCAGCTATCCGATCGGTCCGTTGACCTAACTGGATTTTCTGCCAGATATCCGGCCAACCCGTAGAGCTATCTGGACTTCTCCTGCTCACTTAATCAAGTGGTTAGATCACAACAAAACCTAACTTAACTTACTTGTCATTCATCAAAACTTGAGTTAGACCGTTAATGCACACTGCACCAACAATCTCTCCCTTTTTGATATAATAACAACCTGGGTTAAGTTAGGGAAACAAATACAAGCATAAATAGACAAATGATATTTAAGTTATTCAATAGACAAATGATATTTAAGTTATTTGAATTTCAATGTTTGCTAACTTAATCCCCAACCCTCCCCCTTTGTCATTCATCAAAAACATGAATAGACAACTAAGAAAAAAAAATATGCTAAGTAAAGTAAAAAAAAATTGACAACGGGATAAGTTCTAGGATTACTTGGGGGAGTAAAATATGTTATTGATTTTGTTTTTTAAAAAACATCTTAAAACAAATTTTAAAACACTTTATATCAGAATTTTCGCAAGGCTAATAAAGTTAAAATTTCCAAAATCTACTAACCTTAAAAAACTTTAAGAGTTTTGAGCATGGAAAATATTTTTAAAACAACCCGAAAAAAAATAAGTTTTCCAAAAGTAAAATTATGAAAATGCTAGGTCTTACAACAATGAAACTTTTTCGAGAATAAAAGGCATTTTCCAAGAATTTAAGTAACACTTTTCAAAAACAATTTTCAAAAAGAATGGTTTAAAGTATTTTATAAAAAAAATGAAATAGTTATAAAATTTATTTTTCAAAACTTATGAATTGAGAAATAACAAAGTTTTCCAAAACATATTTTCAAAGGTGGATTTATGAAAAGTATATGTGTGATTTCAAAACAAGTTTTAGAAAAATTTAAAAATTAATTCTCCCCTTGAACCTGAGATTATTTCAGAATCATCTAATCAACTATAAATTATCCTTAACTGTCTAATTGTTAGTTACTAACTAACTATCAGAAGATAGCAGCGTTCACTTGGTTAGTCAGGTTAAGTCTTTTTATCCAGTTAGTGTTTCACTAAACTGGATTACTTAACCTGATCACTATAAGTTTGGTATTTAACACCCAGACTTATGTTGATGCACTAATATAGGCATCTTAAGTCCAGACAATCTTCCTATGCACCTCACCCCTTTCTAAGTTTGGCAATACACAAACAAGGTAGCCCTAATGTGTTGGTGAGATGCTCAAATCCTGAATCTATAGGAACATGCTTTCTATGGATTTGATCTAGGCTAAGGCTAAAATTGATTTTGAAAATTCTAAGAATAAAGGAATTTTGAGAAAAATATAAAAAAATTTACCCTAGAATTTGAAAAATAATTTTGAAAATAATGATCCTAGTTTATTAAACACATTTCTGATTATCGACATAAGTTGTTAAATTTACTTTTAGGGAGGGGTTTAGTGAATATGTCAACAAAGTTTGACCTAGACTCAATGTACTTGAGTTCAATGACACCTTTAGTGACATGATCCCTGATAAAGTGGTGTCTAATTTCGATGTGTTTGGTTCTTGAGTGATGCATAGGATTTTTAGTTAAATTAATTGAGTTAACATTGTCAATTAGTACTTTTGTATTTGTAAAGTTTAAATTAAAATATTTTAGTGTGTGCATCATCCATAACAATTGTGCAACACATTCTCCTATTGCTATATATTCCACCTTAGTAGTAGATAAGGCAACACAATGTTACTTTCTGCTAAACCAACTGACAAGTGATGGTCCAAGTAACTAGCATCCACCACTTGTACTTTTACGGTCTAGTTTACATCCAATATAGTCTGAGTCTGAGTAACCTATGAGTTCAAAGTTGAGTGTTCTAGGATACCAAATTCCTACATTTGATGTTCCTTTTAGATATTTGAAAATTGTTTTTACGTTAGTTAAGTGAGATTCTTTAGCACAGGTTTGGTATCTAGCACACATACTAACTGCAAATAAAATATCAGGTTGACTTGTGGTTAAGTATAGAAGACTACCTATCGAGTACTTTAGGTCTACGGATTTTCCATTTTGGTCATTATCTAAGGTTGTGTTGGTTGCCATTGGTGTTTTTATTTCCTTGGTATTTTCCATTCCAAATTTTTTAAGTAATTCCTTGTTATACTTTTGTTGGTAAACATAATTTCCTTTATTAGTTTGTTTGATTTGTAAACCTAAAAAGTAAGTTAGTTTACTTACTAAGCTCATATCAAATTCTTCTTTCATTAAGGTTATAAACTCTTGTAAAAATTCTGAATTGGTTGAACCAAAGATTATGTCGTCTACATATACTTAGGCTATAAAGATATCTTGGTTGATTGATTTTACAAATAAAGTTGGATCAATTTGTCCTTGGTTGAATCCTTTGGAAATTAGGTAAGAGGTCAATCTTTCATACCAGGGCCTAGGTGCTTGTTTAAGATCATACAGGGCTTTCCTAAGTTTAAAGACATGGTCAGGATGATCTAGACTTTCAAACCTAGGTGGTTGACCTACATAAACTTCTTATTTTATTAACCCATTTAAAAAGGTAGATTTAACATCCAATTGATAAAGGTTAAATCCTTTATGGGGTGCATAGCTATGTAGCATTCTAATAAACTTAAGTCTAGCTATTGGGGCATATGTTTTATCATAGTCAAGTCCTTCTACTCGACTACTGTTACCTCGAACATAATCAATTATTTGAATCTGGTTTGTTCTAAGTTTTGGTTTGTCTCTTCAAATTTTACATTTGAGGTTTCTTTAATTCTTAGGGTGACTTTGTTATATACTCTATAACCTCTACTATTTAATGAGTAGCCTACAAAGATTCCATTTTCTACTTTTGAGGTAAATTTTTCTAAGTGTTCTCTTGTGTTTAGTATGTAGGTTGGGCATCCAAATACTTTAAGTATTTAATATTATATTGTTTATTATAATAGAGTTCAAATGAGGTTTTATTATAAGTTTTATTTATTGTGGTTTTGTTTTGTACATAGCAAGTTGTGCTAACAGCTTCTGTCTAAAAATATTTTAGTAGTTCATACTCATTTAGCATTGTCCTAGAGGCTTCCAGTAGAGTTCTATTCTTTCTTTCTACTATTCCATTTTGTTGAGGTGTTTTAGGACATGAAAATTCGTGATGATACCCATTTTCAAGGCAAAATTGATTAAAGTTGTGATTTCTAAATTCACCCCCGTTATCACTTCTTATTCTTTTAATTTTTCTATCTTTTTCATTTTCAATTTGTTTGTAAAAATTACTAAAGACTTCAAATATTTCATCTTTATTTTTTAAGAATTCTACCCAGTTGAATCTATAGTAATCATCTATTATTACCAGGCAGTAAAGGCTTCCATTTATTGATTTGATTCCATGTGAGTCAAATAGGTCCAAGTGCAATAGTTCTAGTATAGAATTTGTTTGAAGTTGATTAGTTGATTTGTGAGTTGACTTTATTTATTTTCCTTGTTGACAAATATTATAAATTGTTGTGTCTAAGTTGGGTAACTTTGGTAAGCTTCTAACTAATTCATTTAATTTACTTAGATTTCTAAAGTTCGTGTGTGATATTCTTCTATGTCATAACCAGGTTTCTTCTTTTTGTGCCAAGTGACACTCAACTGAGGAAGCAGTTAGATTGATTACATAGATATTATCCTTCCTAAACCCTTTAGTTTTATGGTATGGTTATTTATGTGTTGAATCAAGCATTCAGAGGATAGGGACCTAATCTTATATCTAGAATCACACAATTGACTAATGCTAAGAAGATTGTATTTGAGATTTTCAACAAGTGATACTTTTTTAATAATAAAATTAGTTTTGAGTTCAATATTACCTATCCCAATTACCTTGAGTTTGTCGTTGTTTCTAAAGGCAATTGTTCCTAAGTTTTTGTATGTTAATTGAGTGAATTTGGTGTGATCCCAAGACATATATTTGGAATAACCACTATCCAATATCCACTTAATTTCCTACAACAGGTAGGAGTTTAAAATTAATTTAGATTAAACTTGATTTGGAATTCGATTAAGGTAAATAAGTTAAGTTTAACTTTAAGTTTAAATTTTTAATTTTAGTTTCTAAATTAAATTTTTATTTTTAATTTTAAGTTTAATTTTAAATTTTAAGTTTAATTTTAAATTTAAATTTTAATTGTTAATTTTAATTTTTAGTTTAATTTTAGATTTTAAATTTTAAATTTTAAATTTTAAAATTTTTTAAATTTAATTTTAAGGTTAATTTTAATTTTAATTTTTTAATTTTAAGTTTAATTTTTATTTTTATTTTAAAGTTTAATTTAAATTTTAACTTTAGTTTTTAGTTTTTAAATTTTAATTTTAAGTTTAATTTTAATTTTAATTTTTAATTTTAATTTTTTATTTTTTATTTTTTATTTTTTATTTTTAATTTTTAATTTTTAATTTTTAATTTTATTTTTAAGGTTAATATTAAATTTTAATTTTAATTTAAAATTTTTTAATTTAAAGGTTAATTTTAAATTTTAAGTTTAATTTTTAATTTTTAATTTTTAATTTTTAATTTTAAGATTAATTTTAAATTTTAAGTTTAATTTTTTATTTTTTATTTTTTATTTTTTATTTTTTATTTTTTATTTTTAATTTTTTAAATTTTTAATTTTAAGGTTAATTTTAATTTTAATTTTAAGTTTTAATTTTAGTTTTTAGTTTTTAGTTTTTAATTTTTAATTAAGTTTAAAAAAAATTTTAAATTTTTTAATTTTAATTTTAAGTTTATTTTAAATTTTTTAATTTTAATTTTAAGTTTATTTTAAATTTTTAATTTTAAGTTTATTTTAAATTTTTAATTTTAAGTTAAATTTTTATTTTTTATTTTTATTTTAATTTTTTTTATTTTTTATTTTTTATTTTTTTGTTTTTAGTTTTAAGTTTAATTTTTATTTTTTTATTTTTAATTTAAATTTTTTTTATTTTTAATTTAAATTTTTTTTATTTTTAATTTAAATTTTTTTTATTTTAAATTTTTTATTTTTAATTTTAAGTTCCATTTTTATTTTTTATTTTAAGTTTAAATTTAAATTTAAAGTCCTTAGTCATCTCACCCGATCTACGTTTTCAATTAGAGAATCCTATAATTTTTTTAGATAAGTTAAGTTTAATTTCATGGTTTGGTTTAACTTTGTGTTAGATTTAGGTTTAACTTTGGGTTCAACAAACAGGCATTCGTTAGATAAACTTCTGGGCTATGGTGAGTTACTTGGACATCATTAAAGTAATCATGCCTTTGAGGTTTTCCAAATAGTTCCATCTTTTGAACTTAGTACAAAACCTTAGTCTAACTAGTTACGATTCGTAAGGGGTAGCTTCAGTTAGTTCTACTAATTCAAATGCACCAGGTCGAAGTCATATCTTCCAAGACATGCATAGATACAGTTTCCCTAACCTACTATCATCCAAAACTTCACCAGTACATTTGTCAAGTTAAACTGTTGTCTCTTTTTTGGCTAGTCCTAATTACCCAGCAGGATAAGTTATTAGTTTGGAGGTGCCAACTAATTTGGAGCCTCCCCCTAAATTGTTGAGTTTGATTTTTAAGTTTTCAGTTTGTATCGATTACTTTTATAATTATAGTGGACTTGATGGTAATTTGATTTGTTTGATTTTATTTCATTTTTAAGTTTAGAATTTAGTTTTGGAGATTTGTTTTGGTTTGAATTTAAGGTTTTAGTTGGATTTGATATTATAAAATGAATCTCATTTTTAGGTACATAATATTGGTTGATTTCTACTTGCGTAGTTATGCACGCTTTTGGAACCCAAACTTTAGTTTGGGTCTTATTTTGATTAACTAAGGATATAGAGGATTTGTTGGTTGAGCTGGACTTGTATCCAAGTCTGGACTTGTTGTACATAGCTCTTTGAGACCCAAGTATCATGTTGAGATATTTATATCTAGTTGTAAATTTTTATAGTAATTATTTTAGTTCAATTATTTCATTTTTCAGTCTAAAACTATCCTCCTTAAGTTTTGCAATTTGAGTTAGGGTTTCAACTTGAATTGGTTCAGTTGTTGAACTTGATTTTAATTGTTCATTAAGTTTGTTATTTCCTTTTGTTAGTTTATTTATGCAATTTTCAGAGTTAGTTAATTTCTTATTTAAACATGCAATAATTTTAAAAAATATTTTGCTTAAAGTAAGGTATACTTCATTGGAACCTTCGGAAATGAGTGCGGACTCGTGGCTCGATTCGAGTTCGGACTCGTCTTCTTATTCATTCTCCAATTCTGATTTGTAAGCCATCAGTGTGAGGTAGTTGATGTACTATGGTTCTCCACCATATGATTCATCTGTAGATGATTCATCCCACGTCACTTTGAGGGTCTTCTTTTTCTTCAGATTCGAGCAGTCGGTCTTATAGTGCTCCTTCTTGTTGCATTCGAAGGAGGTCACATTCTTGCTGTTAGAATTAGAGATGGAGTTGATCTTTTACAGGTCCTTTTTGTTGAAATTTTTCTTTCTCCTACTGAACATATTTATTACCAAGTTCACCAGGTATTCTTTATCGTCTAACTCTGGGTTAGACTCAACTTCAGGTTCTGGCTTGCTCCTAAATTTTTCTTTCGACGTTCCTGCAACAAGAGTAATACCTTTCTCGATTTTGGTGTTAGTTTGTTCGTGTATCTCTAATTCACAAAAGAGTACGTCTAATTTTAATTTTGATAAATTCCTCAAAATCTTATAGGCATCCACGATGAATGCCCATAGTGCATTCCGAGGAAACACATTTAGAGCATACCTAATTAGATCCCGGTTCTCCATCTAGTGGTCGATGGTGTGAAGTCCATTGAGGATATCCTTTATCCTCGCGTGCAACTGACTGGCACTCATACCTTCATTTTTATATTAAATAATTTATTTAGATATAAGTCTCTTTTCGTTACATTTGCGTCGTTAGTACCCTCGTGTAGTTTTATGAGTTTGTCCCATAGCTCTTTGGCATTTTGGTGAGGTCCAACGCGGTTCAGCTCTTCTTTTGTTAGCCCGCACTAAATTGTGTTGAGGTCCTTGAAGTCAATTTGTGCTTTTTTCTTCATTTTCGGATTCCAATTTTCTGGGTCCATTGGAATTCCGGTGTTGTCCATTGGTGCATTGTACCCTTTGATGATGCTAAACCACTGGTCGAAGTCCGTTTTTAGCTACACCTCCATCCGCTTCTTCCAGTACGTGAAGTTGTCCCCATTGAAGAGTGGGGGACGAATGGTGTTGTATCCTTCGTTTTGGGTCATTTCACAGCTGTAGATAGAAAACTAAAAAAGAGATGCCAAGACTTGGTCTTGGATTAGCAGAGTTTGAGATATATAAAATATATATATATAAAAGAACTTGAGAGGTGTTGCACCAACTTCAAGTTAAAATTGAATGAAAAAAGATTATCTGAATAGGTAAAGTTTTACCAATTCAAATAGAATCGAAAAATAAAGAAGTCTAAAAATGATTCCCCCGGTTTGATTGGTGGTTGCACCAATTCAGAGCAAAACCTGCTCTGATACCACTTGTTGGATCGATACACACACATGAGGAGGGGGGGGTTTGAATCACATGGTTTTTAAAAACTTATTTTCTCATTTTAAAATCAAAGTGTACGCAGCGGAAAGTAAATAAAAAAGCAAACAAAACACCAAAAAACACGAGCAGTTTTTACTTAGTTCGAAGCCTTAAGCAACTCCTACTCCAAGACCCAGGTCCCGTTAACCTATCGATGGGTAATCTACTAAAAAACTCTTCCGGTACCTCCGGAAGAGAGAATCAAGTACAAGAAAGATTAAGTCAAGTGCAACACACTGCTGTTGTCTTTTGTAATAATTAAGCAAAAAAAAAAAATGTTACCAACACTTAAGGATTGAAATAAGAGCACTTGTGTTGATGTCGGTCTACCAGGCATGATTGGAACTCCTTGGAGCAGTCATCGAGCACAGAAGCTTTATCGTAGAGTTGTAGCAGGAAGCAAGAACAGTCGGAAGCTTAAACATATGCGTAATAGCTCGTATATCAGTGTTGTTTGAATATCTTCTCGAGACTGCCTTATATAAGGCATGGAAGGCGCCTTCCATAGCAGCTGAAGGCATCTCCAATGGTTAAACTTGATCTCAAACGGCCCGGTACTTATCCGCTGTGAGGTCAAAATTTCACCCTGCGGAAGGTGCCTTCTATAGCCATATGGAAGGCACCTTCCATAAACAGTATGAAGGCACCTTCACTGCTTGAAGGCACCTTCGGACACTATTCATTTAAAGGTAAATATGCTCCTTTTGCCCTGTACAACAACGTTAGTCCAAATAACCTACAAAATAAATATTAGGATAATAATAATTAATAATAAAGAGTAGTAATTAGTTCATGTCCTCCCAAGACCAGGAACTAGTTAAGGTCTCAGTTTAGGGATCCTAAATTGATCTAAACTAGACTGACGCCTACTGTCTCTCAACTGGGATGCATCCTCACAAGGTCACTCTCCTCCAGTGACTTACCTTAACTTACCAATTTGTCAGACATTTGGTCAACCCGTCGAACTGTCTGAACTTCACACCAGCTATCTGATCGGCCCGTTGACCTAGTTAGATTTCTTGCCAGATATCTGGTTAGCCCATCGCCCTATCTAGACTTTGTACCAGCTATCCGATCGGCCCATTGACCTAGATAGATTTCCTACCAAATATCCGATCAATCCGTCAACCTATCTAGACTTCTCTTTCACACTTAATCAAGTGGTTAGATCACAGCAAAATCTAACTTAACTTACTTGTCATTCATCAAAACCTGACATAGACCGTTAGTGCAAACTGCACCAATAGTCTAAGCACCCAGACTAGTGCCGGCATGGACCCAAAAGGTAATCTGCAACAACGAAGCACCTTTCGAGCACCCTGGTAGTCTAGGCCCCTGGACCATCTTGTCTGGGCATTCGAACCATTTGGTCTGGGTGCCCGAATGGGTTAGCTTCGTGCTGACCATCTGACACCTTCTCCAGTCGCTAGCTTCATCTCTGGTCACATAAGTGATTCTCCGGCCTTCCAGAGTTGAGCTCACCTAAACCCAACTCTGGCCTTCTCCTCAAGTAGGCTTCCGCTCCATCTTCTCGTCCCTCGGAGGCGCTACACACTTCCTTCTTGCTCTACCGACATACTCTTCTATAGCTTCTCGTCCCTCGGATGCACCAATCCTGTCGACTCGATTCTCATGCTATCTTCCACTCGACTTCTAGGGATCTCGTCCCATCTTCCACTCGACTTCTTGTGTTCCTAAGTCTCTACACACTCAGATGAAAGGCATCAAATAACGCAGAGCCTAACTTGACTTATTTGATCACATCAAAATTAACACGGGGTACTTATACGGACTCGGTACATATGGAACAGTACTATAACCACACACAATAACCTAATAGAGTTAGGGGCTAACTGTTGAAGAGGAATATAGAAGTAAGTGCATTGCTACAGAGAAAGGGTGCAAGGGAAAGTATAGGTCGACAAAAAAATGGTCATTGAAGAGGGTGATGTAACCTATTAGAGGAAGGTTGGGGCAGTCGTATCCAATTGGGATTATGATATGACGATCAGTGGGGATGTTGTAGGTGAGGCGCATCAGGTCTACTTCACTACCATTAAAACCAAAGGTGGTGGAGGTGTACCATGTGAGTGCAATCAACCTAGGTTTGATAGGGTATGATTATGGTTTTGATGTGTGTGTCAAAGAGTTTAAGTTAGGTTTCACATTAGTTTGATATGTGTGTTTTGAGTCGTGCAGGACTTGGTGAACCACACATGAGAAACTTGGTACGACCAAGTTTAGTAAAGTGTATCCTATGCATCGGGTCCTTGAGATCGGTGAAGGATGGTGCATTCGAGGGACCGCCGGACAAGGAGCAATGGAGTGGAGCTAAGGGAAGTGGACTTCAAGGTAACGCGAAAGATGGCACAGAGAGGAGCCACGAGCTCAAGTGTATCTGAGGGAGGAAGGCTGAGGAAGAGGGCTTCAAGGAAGACTCCTGAGAGGATGAGTGTGAGTGAATGTAGGGGATCAATCGACTAGCACTGAGGCCAGTCGACTGATCCAAATTCATGAAAGCATAGAATAGTTTTTTGTGCCCAACAATTGTGAAGACTAGTCGACTGATGGAGATGTCAGTCAACTGGTAAAGAGTCATTGAACAGAATCATGGATTCTATGGGGTGTCATTGGTCATATCCAAAGGTCACACCAGTTGACTGAAAGCATAGAAATTAGTTGTATTGAGATCAAATCTTTTCTCTCTATTTAAAAGAGCTTTGGGGGATAAAGAAGGTTACTTGTCACGCCCCCAGAAAAGTCCCTGTCCGAGAAAATTTCGGCAGCATCTCCCCTGTACGGCGGACAATCACAAATTTTCTACAAGCACTAAATACTCAGCCACATGCGGCTGGAATCATAACAATAATAAAAATCAATCACCACGCAGTTTATATATATATTCAGCCTCTGGCTGACACAACCACGCAGTAATAATACTCTGACTCAAAAACCACCCTACTCAACTACACTCGTAAAGCTCAAAACCGACGAACTCACCTCTTCTGCCATCCAGGCAGGCATGTAGTAGAATAAAAACCAAATCCAAATCCATCAATATAATAAAATCTATATCATGTCCATAAGCAAATAAATCCAGAACATAACGAGTTCAAACAGTCTAGAACAGAAAGAACCAAAGAAAACCAAACATATCCTGGAGGTCTGCAGGACCAGCACTACGTGCAGTGAGGACTAGCGACTGGAACTCCCTCCTGACAGCATCAACCTGAAAATATCAACAATGGAGGCGGGGTGAGTCCAACACTCAGCAGGTACAGTTGATATGCAAAGTAAAGAAATAACACCTAACACTAATCATGCGTACAGTCTCCTGATATAAGAAAGATATAAATATGCATCTGAAGTAAACAGGAGAATGCTGTACTAACCAGGTCCTGAGTATAAGGTCAAAACAGTCCGAGTGGTATAGGAATCCTGTATGCATGTCAAACATAGGTATCCAAACAATATGCAGCATATAAATGCAGCAACCACAAACACAAACAATAAATGCATCATGCATATGATGCCAATGATGCGTCCTGGTCACCCCTGACGCCAGTCGATCATCTCACAGAATAGTGAGGCCGAGTGGGTAGGGCTGTGACAACCGTGCACTCTGTCGTCACTACTCCTGATGAGTGACCGAGTGGACGGGATGCTGTCGGAGTACACCTATCCTCCTACCCCAAATCATAGATGGGGGAGCGTAATGCTCTCAACTCCCGGTACTCAAAGACGGGGAGGAATCCCTGCCGGATAACACGTTGTGTCACACTACCCATGAGCGGACCAACGGTGCCTAACAGAGTCCCTGCTGCAACACACACAGCCTGAATCGACCACTAACCCATGAGTGGTGGTGTGTGCAGATCCATGTAACTGGCGATGTGCTCAACAATAATGGAGCGGACTATCGCACAGCATGCAATCATGCAAATGGTGCATGACACTAACCACAAGAATATCCTGACCTAATCCACATATATATAAAAATGCATCAAAGGTCAACGAATCCAAAACAATCCAAAGGTATACAGAAGGTATAAAACCTAGGTCCTGAACATGGTCAAGCATGGCATATCACTACCCCTATAAGGATGTATAAACAGGTAAAAAATATACCTGAGATGCAAAACCAATCAATCAATCAAGCATGTAAGATTTGGGTAGTGATTAACCGAAAACAGATAAGAAACACAATTAATGCAACATGTTAATTTAATTACTAAGCATATCAAATGACATAAGTCAAAAGTACCCGCCTCCGAAAATAGAAAGGTCCAATCTGACTCCGAGATACTCGTCTCGCGTCAAGGTCCTGTAATATTTATAGTTTCCAGGTTTAGCTAATTTCATATAGATAAAATAGCTAAATCAAATCCACGAAAAGCTAACATAAATCCAACAATTAACTAGGGTTAATTTACCTTAACCCTAATCATAACATTAGATTAAAAATCTAAAGCTAATCCAATCTACATAATCCTACTAACCATGTAATCCATATTTATACTGACAACAATGTATTTATCTCAATCCAAAACTCACCTAGATATAGTGATTTCTCCGCTGGTCGTTGTGGGAAGAAGTAGCTGCTGGAAACTCACGTAACAACCCCACAACAAATCCTACTTCACCTCACAGCTTTAATTAAATATTCACAGCACAACCTTGCTGAAATCTTTCCCTACAGATCAGATCAAATTGGTATCGTTAAGTGGGGATCACAAATCAAGCAATAACCTACCTAACAACCTCTAATCAACATAATTCCAAAACTCATCTTACCCCAATCCAGAGACACCCTTGTTGACACTCAGTCGAAGAAGGTACTGCTAGAAGTTACAGCCGGAGTTGTGCGAAGCTGCTGCCCTCTTCGATGAGGCTGTTGCAATCGGCCTAGGGTTCGCTGTGGAGGCTCTGTGCCGGCACAAAAACAATCCTCCGGATCAGAAGAAGGCCGAGAGAAGACAGCCGATGTTAGGGCAGGAGGTCAATTCGGGAGAAGAAGAGGGTTGCGGCGGCTTTGGTGTTGGCACGCAGAGATCAGAAGAGGGTGACACCTAGGGAAGAAGCAGAGGGCACGCTGGGTCGGATCTGGTGGCCGGCACTGCTCTGGGCGACGGCAGAGGGGCTTCGGCTCCGTGCTCCTTGCTCAGGAAACACCAGGGCTCGGTCGAATCGGCGGTGGTTCGGCAAACCTGTGGCCGGCGCTCGAAGAAGAGGATCGGCTAGGGCAAAGAGAAGGGGCTCGGCTGGCAACGTCGCTACCAGCGGTGGCGACCCGAGGAGATGGGTGTCGCGGGCTGAGGCCAGGGCACGCGGTGGCCGGCGCTCGGGCTGTGGAGTCGCAGGAGGGAAGAAGTTGCCGAGGGGGAGGAGTAAAACCGCCATGGGCGGTTAGGGTAGGTGTCGGCGCGAGAGAAGGGCTCGGGGAAGAGGGAAACGGCGAGGGAAGGAAAGCAAATAAGAAAAAGGAAAAAGAATTAATTAAATAAATCTTTTCCTCACTTAAATGGGTAGCCTAAACAGGCTTTTCCGGACCCTATTTTTATCCCCGTCAACTCGTCCGTACGGGCTCCGAAAAATTCCCGAAAAATTTCCAAAAATTCCGAAAAATTCCCTTATTAATATTTGTCCATTTCCGGTATTTTACATTACTGATTCTTGTTGAATACTGCTAAGTGTTTTCTCTCAAACTCCAAGCCTAGTACTCTTCTTCCAATCCTCATTCTCAATATTATAAAGAAGAAGAGTGCCTTGTGAGAAGTTTGATTCATCGAGAAGGAGAAAACATTAGCTAGAGATTGTCGAGGACTAATCCACCGAGGGATTGAGGGATCGTCCACCTCAAGGATACGCCATGGAGTAGGACCACTTTTCGTCGAACCATGTTAAACGAATAGCATTAGAGTTTCCTTCTTTCTTATTACTTTAATTATTTCTGCTACGCAACTAACATCTTGTAGGAAGTTATTGATTTGGAGTGATCGACTATTCAACCCCCCCCCCCCTTTTAGCCGGCTCAAGATCTTTAACAAGTGGTATCAGAGTGAGGTCACCATTCAACGGACTAATCACCGAGAAGAGCATCATCATCAAAATTGCCAGCTCAAGCATTCATCCACCCAAATTCAAAGGAAATTTCACTTGGAAAAAGAAGAGAATGGAGGTATTATTTGAAACTACTTTGATATAATGCTAATCAAGGAAAATGGTTTTGAGATGCTTAGGGATGAAAACAATGAGTTAATTGACAAAATAAGATGGTCTAAGAAGCAAAAGGAAGAGAACCTAGAAAACTCAAGGGAAATGCATCATCTACTAAATGTGCTTCCCCAACAAGAAGTAACTTGGATTGGAAACTACACAAGTACCAAGGACTTATAGGAAAAGCTAGTAGAGCTTCATGAAGGAACATCAGAAGCAAAATTGACAAGAAGAGACCTCCGAACTCAACTCAACAATGTCAAACGTGAAAAGGAGAAAAAGTATCAATACTTCATTCTAAAATTAAGGAAATCCTAAATTAACTAACAAGTGTAGGTGAGAAACTCTCCAACTGGGATGTGATGATAAAATCCATCAATGCTTTCCCCAGAACCACTACTTGGATGTCAATTGTAGACTCATTCTACATTTCAAAAGATTTAGAGAAGTGTACTCTATGTTGGTCCCTTGGAGGTCGGCAAGACGGGAGGGGTAAATTGCCCTGCAAAAATTCAAAACAAACCCTTCTCAGAATTTAAAAGAACACTTGCATAAAACTAATTAAAACAAGAAATAAACTGAAAGACAGAGGGTTGGAGGATTTACTTGGTTACAACCGAGGAGGTTGTTAATCCAAGGAAGTGAATGCGCACTAAAGATCTCCTTTAGGTGGAGAAGCCTCGTTACAGCAATGAAGTACAGAAAATGAGAAGCTAAATGAAAACTAAAGCGTGTATAAGTGTTGATTCAAGAATGCTTGTTATTCTTTAGCTTCTGGACCAAGGCTGCATTTATAGCCTTGGTCGGGGTGCCTGGAAAGATTCTAGATGCTTGGAGTGGGATAGAATTTTATCCCGGCGCATCGGTCAAAGTCTACGCCGATAATGATAAACTTGAGGTTTATGGCACCCGGAGGGTCTGAGCACCCAAACCCTAAAAGTCAATAGAGTTGACTTTTTTGATCCGGGCCCTCTGCTCCAGTTCTGTTCGCCTCGGTCTGGGTCTTCCGCTTCGGCTTCACTCGATTGGGTGATTTTGGCCATACGGAATAGGGCTCACGCGAACCCAACTTCCGGCCTTCTCGAGCAACCTTCCGCTCCGGCTTTTCGTCCCTCAGAATTGTCGCATGCTTCCTTCTTATCCACTAGCGTACTCTTCCGCAGCTTCATCCCTCAGACACACCGAGCCAATCGGCTCTCTCTTGTGCCGACCTTCTCACTAGCTACATCTTTTGCTCCCCGAGAAATCTTCCGCTCCAGCTTCTCGTCCCTTGGAAACATCACTTGCTCCCTTCTCGTACGCCGATGTACTCTTCCGCAACACCTCGTCCCTCAGACGCACTGAGCCCTTCAACTCTCTCCCGTGCAGTCCTTCTCACTAGTTGCATCTGTTGCCCGACTTCCTATGCTCCTAAGTTCCTGCACACTTAGACACAAGGATCAAAACCAACAGGACCTAACTTATCTTGTTTGATCACATCAAAACAACCTTGGGGTTCCAACACTCTAGATGAGTTATTCTCAACCATGGAGCTTTATGAGACTCGAATTGACGAATTAGATGGAGAAGCTCATAGATCAAGGGGAGTAGCACTTGTGGCCAACAAGGAGAAAGGGAAGAAGAAGAAGTGACTATTTCCACCATCCTCCGATTCTGAGGAGTCAAGTGTCTTTATGGATAGTGATCAAGAGTTATACATGGTAAGGAGGATGAGAAAAGTATTTAAGAATTTTAGATCTAGCAAATCACATACTGATGTGCATAGATTATATACCCTTTCTCCTTAGGGTTCCAACACTCTAGATGAGTTCTTCTCGACCATGGAGCTTTATGAGACTCGAATTGACGGATTAGATGGAGAAGCTCATAGATCAAGGGAGAGTAGCACTTGTGGCCAACAAGGAGAAAGGAAAGAAGAAGAAGTGACTATTTCCACCATCCTCCGATTCTGAGGAGTCAAGTGTCTTTATGGATAGTGATCAAGAGTTATACATGGTAAGGAGGATGAGAAAAGTATTTAAGAATTTTAGATCTAACAAATCACATACTGATATGCATAGATTATATATGCTTTTATGCATATTTTAACACACATTCACGTAATTTACTTATGCTTGATCTGTGCATTTTGACACCTCTGGTCATATTTTCAGTATAATTACCCTTTTTTGTTGGAGATCTGCTCTTTATGTGTTTTTTCTATTAACAGGAGCCCCTTTTAGAGTGGAAATGAAGTTCATTGATGATCTGGAGAGCATACGAAGGCAAATGACATTGGTCGTGTGATCCCACATGACCATGTCAAAGCAACATAGGAGAAGATTACCACGGACGTGTGAAACCACAAGGCCATGTGGCCTTCCAAAGAAGAAATAGAACCTGGCCATGTGTCTTTCCAAAGTCGATGCAGACTCCGGCCGTGTGAATCCATACGACCATGCCATATTCTAGAGGCTGAACAAAACACGGTCGTGTGAGTCAACACAGTCGTGCCACTTGACCCGAAGCCAAGAAGAACTTGGCTGTGTGGATTCCACACGACCGTGGCATGAGTCGTGCCAGCCCCATACCCTGCACTATATAAGGGGGGTCTTCCCTTTCCAAGTGGAGAAAGGTTCTCCCTTTGGGAGATCTATCTTGGTGTTAATCCATGACCTTTCCAACCTTCGTTCGACGATTTGAAGTCATTTTCATCACCTCATTGACTCCGGAAGCAAAGGATTGGATCCGAAAATCACTCTACGCAATTGGATAAGCTTCTCTTCCCTTCTTCTTCTTGTTGGGTTTTGTATGCTTGAAATTCTTATGTCTTTGGATCTTTTTCTTATTACCATGGAGTAAATCTATTGTTCTAGGATTAAGGGAGTAATGTGGAGTGGATTGATGTAAGAACTCATGGATATGCCAATTTTCTATCTATATGACATTATTATGTCTTGTATCTATTTGATTTTATGTGAATATATGTATTTTGGGCTTAATTCTCATGTTTGATTGAATGGGGTGTGTAGAATTATTGATTCCATAGGGAGATGCCCTATATTATATGACCGAGAGGCCCTAGTGACAGAGGTAATCCATTAACGGACATCTAGGGTATGATCTTGAAAGGAAAAGTAATTTCCACAAGGATGTAGGTAGTTGTATATAATTGTCATCTTCATTTCTATGGTTATTGAGTTTGAACTCGTTCTTGTGATATATGACCGAGGTTCTCTAGTGACAGGGGAACCCGTTAACAGACTTCATAGGAATCGTTCCTATTTAGTAGCAAGAGATGTTGACCCAAATATCATGTCGACTTGTCCACTATAGGGGAGAGCTAGTAATGAATTTAACTTCCTACAATTGCATGTGAATTGAGGATAGAAAATTGGTGAGCCGTGATACATTGATAAACATCATAATGAAACCCAACCCATAGAACATTCCCCAAACCAAGTTCCTCTCTCTCTTTTTTATTCTCAATTTCATTTCTATTACTTAGCGCGTAAATTGTCACTGTCAATTGTTTAGCTAATTCTATGTGAGAGATGACTAGTGATTATAACCATTCCCTATGGGTTCGATAATTTTTTATATTACTGACGAAGTAACTGTACACTTGCGGGAGCATAACACATACTACGAAAAGTTTGTTGGACCCCATGGTTGTTTTAATGTGATGAACCAAGTTAGGTTGGGTCCTATTTTATTTTGATCCCTGTGTCTAAGTGTACAGGAGCTTAGAAGCACAAAAAGTTGAGTGGAAGACGCAACTAATGAAAAGGATGGCACGAGAAGGGAGCCAATGGGCTCGGTACATCCGAGGGATGAAAGGGTTGCGGAATAGTACACCGGTGAATGAGAAGAACGTACACGACATTCGAGGGACGAGAAGCCGGAGTGGAAGTCTGCTCAAGGAGAAGGACGGAAATTGGATTTGGGTGTGCCCTATTTCGGTTGGTCGCAATCATCCAGGCAATCGGAGCAGCAGGAGAGCAAAAGGAGCTGAGCACACCTGCTAGAGGCACCCTCAACAGAGGTTGAAGGCGCCTTCGAGCCACCACATATACCTCCGCCATCTCCAGGCAGAGAGCGCCCTCCATAAGCATGGAGGGCACCCTCCATAAGCATGGGAGGCACCCTCCATGCCTATAGATGACGCCCTCGACCTGGCCAAAAAAGTCACTGGTAGCGGATAAAGCTTTATCCGCTGCTACCTTGCTGGAGGCACCCTCCATCCACCTTGGAGGCACCCTCAAGCTACTAATAGGATTTCTAGGAGCTATAAAAAGGTCCTTGGAGCTAGAAAATATAACAACAACTTAAGAACAACTACTGTAATCATTTCCTAGTCTTTTCTAAGCTTTTCAAAGAGTGTAAGAGGCTTGTCCACCTACAAAGAAGGAGATTTTTCTAGTAGAGTTTTGCAATCGTCTTGGACTAATAACCACCTAGGTTGTAACCAAGTTAAATTTGTTTACCTCTTCTTTTTATTAGTTTTTCATTTTTGAGATTATAATCATTGTGATAGTGCTACTAATCTTAATTGGAAAAACAAAGAAAGGTTTTATTTTTCTTTTACAAACGCAACACCCTCTGACTGACCCCACTGCGCCAACAAAGTTCAAGGATCAAGAGTAAGACAAGGTGGATAATATGCTACAATTGTCAAGAAGAAGGGCACATGAGGGATCAATGTCTTCTCTTGAATAAAAAGGAGGAAAAGAAGAAGGAAGAAAAGAAGAATGCAAAAGAAAAGGGGAGAAGGCTCAAAACTTAAAAGCAACATAGGATGATACATTCTCATCGGAAGAAGAAGAAGAAGAACATCACATATCCTACTTTGCTCTAATGGGAGTTGATGACATAACCTCCACTTCATCTGAAATGAAAAAAAATCTCAAGTGAAGAAGGGAGCTCAAGTGAAGGGGGAGGACAAACTTCCGATTTGGACTTCTCGGTAAGTGAGGTATACAATCTCCCTACTCAAACTTTAGTTAAAATTATTTCAACTACAAATGAAGATTTGTTTAAGGCTAAAAATAAAAAATAAATCCTTGAAAAATGAGATTAGTATTCTAGAGGAAAAATTAGAATCCATGTCTTCTAAGGTAAATGATGTAGGATCAAAATCGCAAGGGGGGGGCGGGGTGAATAGCGCACATGGCTAATTCATTCGTTAGAGTAAAACACGCAGCAAAAAGATAAAATAATACACGAACACCAAGGGTTTTACTTGGTTCAGAGCATATGGCGACTCCTACTCCAAGGCCCACACTCGTTGAGTGTTTACTTTGGGCAATCACTTTCAATTCAAAAATATTACAAAATAATACAAATTAAAGCACTATCAAATGTTATATCGACAACAAGGAAATCTAAAATTGAAAGCTTCTGGTCGTCGGAGTAGAGTTAGGACTTCATCGGATCATCTTGTTAGCAACACATAGAAGAAGGATTGCCATATACTTGATTTTCTCAGCTGCTGCTTGAACCAACCTTAAATAGCCCATCGAGGGCACCCTCAACTGCATAGAGGGCACCTCCAACCCCCCGAATCAACCGCGTTGATAAGCTCTGCATCTTCGTTGCTTATCTGCCTGAGGGCACCTCCAAGTTCCATGGAGGGTGCCCTCCAAGTAGCATCCAGGGCGCCTCCAAGCTCCATGGATGGTGCCCTCCAAGCTGCGTCCAGGACGCCTCCAAGCTCCATGGAGGGCGCCCTCGCGCCTTGCTATGGGGATGTCGACCAAGTCACCCGAGGCACCTCCAAGCTCCATGGAGGGCGCCTCGGGACTATTCATCCGAGGCTTTTCTTGTACAATTTCTATCCTACAAGGCATATTAATCTACAAACACAGTATACCCTACAAAATCAGATTAGTATAATAAAATAAGATAAATATAAACTTATTTTGATAGTCTTCGGACTATCCGGTTTTGACTTCGGATTTCACCTCCGGAAACCCTAGGTCAAACCAACGTCTACTGTTCCCTCACCGGGAAACGCGTCCTCACATACTCCACTCAAGAGAGTTTACCTATTTGCCAGTTTGATCCTCCAGATCAACTGGACTTTTGCTCAGCGTCCAAATCTCCAGGACTTTCTGCTGGACGTTTGCTTCACGACTCGCCGAGTCTTCCACATGGTTCGTGACACCAAGATTTCAACCTAAAGTCCCCGACTCTAAGATTTTTGCTAAAGCCTTCGATCCACCAAGACTTTCTACCTAGGGTTACCATCCCCTAGGACCTATGGTTTTCACCCCCTAGGAGTTTCCACGTGCCTAACCTCAGCTAGGACTTTTCCTCACCTAGGGTTATCACCCCCTAGGACCTAGAATTACCACCCCCTAGGGTTTTCCACCTGCCTAACCGCAGCTAGGACTTTTGCCTAAGTACACTTAGGACTTTCTTACAATCTCATTCAAACTCGTTAGATAACAAGACAACTTAATTTTGAACCCTTTGACATAATCAAAATATAGGTTCGATAATCGGATGCTTCCCACACCAACAAATAATACCTCTAGTATGCATGCTTCTTCTAGTTCAAATGTTTCATGTTTAGAAGAAGAAAATAAGAAACTAAGAAAAAAGGTGGAATACCTTAGTAAAGCCCTTAAGAAATTCACAATTGGCTCAAATACCCTAAACATGATCATAGGGAAATTCAATTTCTTTATGAATGGTTGACTGAAGACCTAAGGGGGAAAATTAGACTATTATCTTCATTATATCTCACAACACACTATAAGCATGACTTACTTTGCATATTTCTAGACATGGATGTGAGATGATAGGATGATACTCATTATTCACTTATGCTCATGGAACTTTGATGAATTATAAGAAGTATCAAATTTTAGTGATCATTGACTAATTATGGGAAAAGTAAATGTTTAATTAATTAACATCTTGCCCATAGACCATAATTGGACATTTCAAATGTTTAAAAATAATTCTATGTTTTGTGAACTAAGGTTTAGCTTTTTAAAACATAAGAATTCAAAACAAGTATTCAAAGTTGATAAAACATTGAATGTTTTTAAGGTTTTGAGTTTTTTTCAAAACTTGAAGAAAATAATGAATTTTCATGAAAATATTTTTTTTCTTGTTATTAGACATTAAAAGAAATATGTTTATATAATTTCATGATTTTTAAAAAAATTTAAAATTTTCTATGTATTTTTGAATTTAGCTTCGAAAATTAGAAAACACACTCATGTTTGTGCTAATCAACTGTAGTAGAGGGCAGTCGACTGGTGTCTATTTCTAGGAATTTTGAATTGTTTCATAAATTGATTTTTAGTCATATTTAGGTCAAAATTGATACCATAGTATGTATAATTGTTGGTAGAAATCTTTTTGATGGTGTCAAAAGGGGAGAAATGGGAAGGCTTAAGATTAGAAACTTTTATTTCACCATATTCTTGTAAAAAACTTGAAAATTAAGTGATAGACATAAGTTAAGGGGGAGCTTGGATTTTATGCTTCATGTTTACACTATGCTTATAATTTTCAAGTTGTTATTTATGCCTAACTTAAATATATTGCCACATATCAAAAATAGGAAAATTGTGAGTGCAATCAACCTAGGTTTGATAGGGTACGATCATGGTTTTGATGTGTGTGTCAAAGTGTTTAAGTTAGGTTTCACATTGGTTTAATATGTGTGTTTGAGTCGTGCAGGACTTGGTGAACCACACATGAGAAGTTAGGTGTGACCAAGTTTGGTAAATTGCATCCTATGACTCGAGTCATTGAGATCGGTGAAGAGTGGTTCATCCGAGGGACCGCCGGGCAAGGAGCAATGGAGTGGAGCCGAGGGAAGTAGACTTCAAGTGAATGCGAAAGATGGCACAGAGAGGAGCCACGAGCTCGAGTCTATCTGAGGGAGGAAGGCCAAGGAAGAGGGATTCAAGGGAGACTCTAGAGAGGATGAGTGTGAGTGAATGTAAGTGATCATTCAACTGGTCCAAGTTCACGAGAGTACATAATGGTTCTATGACCAACGACTGTAAAAACTAGTCGAATGATGGATATGTCAGTCGACTGGTAAAGAGCCATTGAATAGAATCATGGATTATGTGGAGTGTCGTTGGTCATGTCCAAAAGTCACACTAGTTGACTGATGGTAATGGCAGTCGACTGGTGCAGGAAATTAGTTGTCTTGAGATCAACTCTTTTCTCTCTATTTAAAAGAGCTTTGGGGGATAAAGAAGGTTACTGATTCTTGTTGAATACTCCTAAGTGTCTTCCCTCACACTCCAAGCCTAGTACTCTTCTTCCAATCCTCATTCTCAATCTTGCAAAGAAGAAGAGTGCCTTGTGAGAGGTTTGCTCCACTGAGAAGGAGAAAGCATTAGCGGGAGATTGCCAATAACTAATCCACCAACGGATTGAGGGATCATCCACCTCAAGGACACATCATGGAGTATGAGCTCTTTTCTTCGAATCACGTTAAACAAATTAAATCACATTAGAGTTTGCCTTCTTTCTTATTTCTTTAATTATTTCTACTACACAACTAACATCTTGTAGGAAGTTATTGATTTAAGGTGATCTACTATTTAACCCCTCCCCCTTCTAGCCGGCTCAAGATCTTCAACATTCCAGAGCCCATGAATGGCAACAAGGGGAGTGAAAGCCATGAAAGAGAAAGAAAGTTGAATGAAGGACAGAAGAAAACAAACTTACAATAAAGACAAAGAGCTTGGAGAATCACCGACGATAGCAGAAAGGAGAAGATGAAGAAGAAGACAATTGAGAAAATGATAAAGCTGTGTTAAAGGGTGAACCTTAAAAATCCTAGTGACGGCCGCTCACAACCATTCGATCATGGGGATAGAGGAGATTGGTTTAATCTAAATTATTGAATTTGAACTGTCAGCACTCACATCAAATCTCAACAGTCACCTGTCACATCGGATATCCTCATCATAGGCATGCGACGCCTGGCAATAAGACAAAGGCTACATTTATGAGGGATTGGAGACAATAAGCAAGATTATGATAAAAAGGTGTGCTGGTCATATCAAGTATTAATTAGTAAATGACATGCTCTATTTTCTAGGAGCTAGTGTGACATCAGCTCAAGTCAAGCAATGGTGCAAAGAATGAGCATTCGATCTGGAAATAATGGACACTAGAAGCACCAGCAACTAAGTATAACATCAACTAGTGTTGGCATCAGAACAAAGAGTGGGCGTTCGATCGAACAACAAGGGACATAAAAACACAAGTGTCTAATCAGTCGGACCTGCAGCATCCTTCGACCAGATTTGGAAGGGAGACTTGTGATACGATGAATAAGGTGGGTCCCCTGAGTCCAATCAAATTCCAGGAGGTCGATTAACATAGCGGTCAAAGTCAAGGAGGGGCCAACACTTGGGCTAGCGTAGTCGATCGTCTAAGCCAAGCGGTTATCCGACTGGTATTGATGAAACTCTTAAGACGAGTTAGTACCATCCAGAGCTAGATCCTCTTCATCACTCAGAGATAGCATGGTTAGCTATTTCAGGCAAGCAATGTAACTGATCAGACATTTGGTCTGACCGGACAAACTGGACACTTGGTTCGACCGAAGTGGATGAGCGATGGATAAGTCTCCGACAACATTCCTCAAATCTAACTTGGTTGCTCTTGAAAGCTACAATTGATTGGACTACAGAGGGGACTCGGTTGATTTTCCAACTAAGCATATTAAGGGCCCCTCAACCCAATGACCTCACATTCCATTTTGGCGTTTTGTGCCATAGATGATAGAGAATATTCCATATGTAAGTTCTACACAAGAAGCTTCTACCCTGTCAAATGTAGAGATTGCGGGTCCATTTTAGGAAAGGTGTTAGAGCATCTTTATGGTCTATGATTTTTTAGAAATGCTTTGAGATTCATACACAGAAAAATATTAACACTACTAAAGGGGGTCTCCATCTACAAGCACAGTTACACTATGTAAATACCCCGGGTTGCTTTTGATATGGTCGACCAAGACAAGTTAGTCCTGTTGTATTTAACCCTTGTGTCTAAGTGTGCAACAAAGTAGAAACATAAGAAGTCAAGCAAAAGATGCAGCGAATGAGAAGGATGGCACGGGAAGGTAGTCAACGGGCTCGGCATATCCGAGGGATGATAAGCTGTGGAAGAGTACATTGGTGGACGAGAAGGACATGTGTACCATAATCCAAGGGATAAGAGGACAGGGAGGAAGTCTGCTTGAGGAGAAGGTCAGAATTAGGTTTGAGTGAGCTCAATTCCAAAAGCTAGAGCATCACCCACGGAGAGTAAGTAAAGGGCTGAAAATCCTCTTGGAGGCACCTCCATAGGGGTCAGAGGTGCCCTTGTGCCTCCTGATGGTGGTGCTCTGGCACCTCCCTTGGAGGGGACTCAAGGATGCCTGAAGGCACCTTCAAGGGAGGTGCCTCCGATAGCTGAAGGCGCCCTCATGCCTCCAGATTCAAAAAACAGCCATTTCAGTGACTGTTGCAGAGGGATAAAATCTTATCCACTTAGAGGCACCCTGGACCCACTTGAAGGCGCCTCACACCAATAGTAACTGATCCCACGAGGCTATAAAAAGCCCTTTGGAGGTAGGAAATAAACAACAACTTGAACAACAACTCTTGTATTCATTTCTTAGTCTTTTCTAAGCTTTCAAAGTGTGTAAGAGACTTCTCCACCTTTAACGAAAGAGAATTTTAGTGCGCTTTCATCTGCTTTGGATTAACAACTACTTAGGTTGTAACCAAGTAATTCTTGTGCCTCTTTTTTTTATAAGTTATTTATTTTATTTTATGCAGTTTATTTTGATTAATTAAATTATGTATCCTTACTAAGCAAAAAGTAAGAGATATTTTTTTAACTATGATTTCAAGCTATTCCCCCTCTAGTCAGCCTACCATGACCTACAATTGGTATCAAATCCCAACTGCTTTAGAAGGACTAACCGTCGGCTAAAACAAAAGACAAAGGCCAGACCAAGCATATACCTGCCTAAGTTTGAAAGGGAGTTCAGAATGTGGAAAAAGAGAATGGAGGTATTTTCCAAAATCGATTTTAAAATTTTATTAATAATCAAATATGATTTTTTAGCTCTCAAAGATGAACAAAGAGAAGAAAAAGAAGAATATCTAATGACCAAGAAGGAAGAAGCAGACTTCGTAGCAAACCGACGAGTGAAATTCCACCTCCTAAGTGTGCTACCACCACAGGAAGTCAACGGAATCAACGCCTATGAATCAGCAAAAGAACTTTGGGAGAAATTCCTGAAGCTGCATGAAGGGACTTCCGAAACCAAGCTCACGAAATAAGAACTGCTCTAGAATCAACTAACAAACCTACAGCTGAAAGAAGGAGAGTCAATCGCTCAACTACACGCCAAATTGAAGGAGATGATCACCAGACTCATGAATCTTGGAGAAAATGTAACAATCAAGATTCACTTAGGTATGCACTAAACGCTTTCCCAAGAACACCCGAGTGGAGGTCCATAGTCGACTCCTATTATATCTCTAAGGATCTAGAGGTAAGTTCGTTAGAAAGTTTATTTTCTACTTTAAAACTTCATGAATCTAGATGTGTAGAATTAAAGGAGCCAAATCAGAATATTACCCTAAAGGCAAAAATGGATGAACCAAACACTAAAGCTTCTATCGACGAAGACAAAGTAGCCCTCATGGTAAGAAACTTTAATAAATTTCTTAAATCTAACAAATTTCACAAGTCACATGCAAAGAAACACCTTCAAAGGAAAAGGAAGGTTTGATGCTATAACTCCTAGGAAGAAGGGTACATCAAGGATGATTGTCCTAAACTAAAGTGTTAGAACCCTTAGAGGTCGGCAAGAGGGAGATGTGAATAACCTAAAAAAGTAAATCAAACTTTTCCCATTCTTTCAACTCTAATTAAAAGCAACTATAATAATAAATGAAAATGATAGCTTTAAAAGACAAGGCACTAGATTTACTTGGTTATAACCTAGGTGGTTGTTAATCTAAGACTAATGAAAGCACTAAGAAAATCTTCTTCATTAAAGGTGAAGAAGCCTCTTACACTCGTTGAAAGCTTAAAAAGTTACTAGGAAATTAAAACCAGAGTTGATTCATTATATACTAGGTTCAGGGGTCTTTTTATAGCCCCTGGAAAAATTTATCCATGGCTGGAAGGCACCTTCCATAGGGCAGGAAGGCGCCTCCAGCGAGGCAAGCGAGGATAAAGTTTTATCCTCGCCAACGTTCACTTCTGCCTGGTCGAAGGCGCCTTCCATAAGGCTAGAAGGTGTTTTTATACTATTCATCGAAGGAGCCTTCTAGCCATGGAAGGTGCCTTCCATAGTGAGGCGCGAAGGTGCTTTCAATTCCCTTTGAAGATGCCTCCAACAATATTTCCAGCCTCCTTTTGCTCTTCTGCTGCTCAGATCAACTGGGTGATCGTGGCCATCCGGAATAGGGCTCACCCTGACCCATTTTCCGGCCTTCTCCTCGAGCAAGCTTCCGCTTTGACTTCTCGTCCCTCAGAACATCGCGCACGTCCTTCTCATCCACTAGTGTACTCTTATACAACATCTCATCTCTCGAATGCACCGAGCCGGTCGACTCCCTTCCCGTGTCATCCTTCTCGTTAGCTGCGTCTTCCGCTTGACTTTTTATATTCCTAAGCTCCCACACACTTAGACACATGGATCAAAATAAGACATGACTTAACTTAACTTGGTTGATCACATCAAAACTACCATGGGTCCAACATAAAGAAGAAGGAGAAAGAAAAAGAAAAAGGACCCGACGAATGAAACAGGGAAACATAAAAGCTACGTAAGATGAATTCTCATTTTCTGACTCCGAGATCGAGGCCTATGCCGGATTTACACTATTGGAAAACCATTAGAGGGACGAAGAAAGTACCTCAGTAATGAGTATCGATGAAGGGGGAGCGTCAACAAACGGAAGCAACGATGAAGGAACGTTAAATCACGAGATAAGTGAGATACATTCCCTATCTCCGGAATAATAATAAAATTTTATTAAAATACTTTCTAGAAATATGTGCAAATTACAAAAAAGAAAATATAAAGTAGAAATTGACCTTAGCAAATGCATGTCCCCTAGATAATTTTGATAAATTGAAAATTGAAAATAATAAGCTAGGAGAGCAAATAGAATTACTGAAAAATAATGATACATGCTTGAATTTTTCAACTTTGAAATTTAGAAATAATTGTAGAGGGTTAAATTGGTACATTAAATTTTACAAGGGTCAAATTAGAAAAATGACTTAAAAATTTATCTTGTTAATTCAGGAGGTAGAAACTTATATTGGGTGTCCAAATCATGTTTAATTTAATTAATTTCATATGCAAGCTAAAAGATTAATTTACTTGATTTATATCTATTTTGGTAAAATTAATTATTTCATCAACTGTCTGTTCACATTTTCTTGTCCAAATTTTTTCCTTGATAATGGAAATATTATCTGTTAATATAAAAATGTTTGAAATTTTTTTACCATTATATTATTATTTTATAAATTTTTTAATGAAAATTATATTTTTAAAATTAAAAATGTTTTGCATATTTATTTTTGAAAAAATTTATTTGGTTGTGATAAAACATAATGTTCACTGTCACAAGAAAAGTTTTTTGAAATTTTTTTTGACCTTTATCTGAATTATTATGAATTTTTTAAAAAAACTAATTATTTTATTATTAAAAATTTTCGAGATTTTATTTTTGAAAACTTTAATTTTTTTGGATAAACATTAAATATTATATGTTTAAAAAAATTATCACAATTTTTTAAAATTAGATTCTATTTTTAAGTATTTAATTTTTAAAAGGAATATTTTTACTCAACAATATTATTATGGTCGAAATTAATACTTTTTTATCATGAACATTTTCGCATAGATCTATCTACTTCTGTTTAAGCATGACAAAAACTTTTAATATTTTTAGAAACTTAAAAATAATTTTTAAATTATTTTTGTCAGTTTTTAATCCTCAAAATTCAAATATTTGAAAACTAAAATCTTTGAAAATTATTCTAACTTGTTTACTGACTCATTCACTCTTAGAATATTTTTTAAAATTTTTTTCACTAAGTACCCCTAGTTTTTCTTTTGATGTGATCAAAGGGAAAGAAGTGATAAGTTAAGGGGAGGTAATTACAAATTTATTCCCTTGTAATATTTACAAATAAATGACATATCTATTAGTTACAATTTTAATTAATTATTACTTACTTGTTTAACCCTAATTTAACTTTGGGTTGATGCACATCAAAAATTAGGAGATTATAAGTACCCAGGATTGATTTTGATATGGTCAACCAAGTCAAGTTAAGTTCTGTTATTTTTAACCCTTGTGTCTAAGTGTGTCAGAACTTAATAATACAGGAAGTCGAGAAAAAGACATAGCAGATGAGAAGGATGACACAAGAAGGGAGTCGACGGGCTGGGTGCATCCGAGGGATGAGAAGCTATAAAAGAGTACACCAGTGGACGAGAAGGGCGCATGCCACGTAATTTGAGGGATGAGAAGCTAGGAGGAAGCCTGCTCAAGGAGAAGGTCAAAATTGAGTTCGGGTGAGCTCAATTCCAGAAGTCGGAGCATCACCCAAGGAGAGCAAGCAGAGGGATTACAAACCCTCTTAAGGCACCTCCATAGGGGTCGGAGGCACCCAGGTGCCTCTTGATGGAGGTGCTCTGGTGCCTCCCTTAGAGGCGCCTCAAGGAGGCCTGAAAGCACCTTCAAGGGAGGCCCCTCCAGCAGTTAGAGGCGCCCTCGCGTCTCCAAATTCAAAAAATAGTGGTTTGAGCGACCATTGCGAAGAGATAAAACCTTATCTATTTCAAGGCGCTCTGGACCCACCTGGAGGTGCCTCCCACCAATGGTAACTGATCTTAGGAGGCTATAAAAATTTCCCTAGAGCAAGGAAATAAAAAACAACTTAAACAACAACTCTTGTATTCATTTCTTATTCTTTTCTAAGCTTTCAAAGTGTGTAAGAGGCTTCTCCGCCTTCAACAAAGGAGAATTTTAGTGAACTTTCATCTACCTTGAATTAATAACCACCTAAGTTGTAACCAAATAATTCTTGTGCCTCATTTTATTTTATGAGTTGTTTATTTTATTTTATGCATGATGCAGATGTTGACTATAAATCCTTGAACAGTGAATATTATAGTCTAGCGGTGACTATAAACCCTTGAGTAGTGAAGATTAAAGTCGAGTGGCGACTATAAACCCTTGAGGATTGAAAATTACAGTCGAGCGACGACTATAAACCCTTGAGCAATGAAGATTAAAGTCAAGCAACGACTATAAATCCTTGAGTAGTAAATATTATAGTCAAGCGACGACTATAAACCCTTGAGCAATGAAGATTAAAGACGAGCAGCCACTATAAACCCTTGAGCAATGAATATCAACAGTCGAGCGACGACTATAAACCCTTGAGCAATGAATATCAACAGTCGAGCGGTGACTATAAATCCTTGAGCAATGAAAATTACAGTCTAACGGTGACTATAAACCCTTGAGCAGTAAATATTACATTCGAGAGGTGACTATAAACCCTTAAGCAGTGAAGATTAAAGTCGAGCGGTGACTATAAAGTCGAGTACCCTGGCCATAGACACATTTATACATCTCAACACTAGCATGGTACCCCGAGTACCCTGGCCATAGACATGTACTTATACATCTCAGTGCCAGCATGGTATCCCGAGTACTTTGGCTGCAGACATAGTTCTTCAGTCTTAGTACCAGCATGGTACTTCTAGTACTCTAGCCACAGATATAGATCTTTAGTCTCAGCCAGACTCACAACGTGTTTATTTCAGCAGTGTCAGCTAGACTATCGACATATTAGTCTTAGCCAGACTCTCAGCATGTTTATCAATCAGAGTCAGCCTGACTATCGACATATTAGTCTCCACCAAACTCTCAGTATGTTTATTTCAGTAGAGTCAGCCAGACTATCAACATATTAGTCTCAGACAAACTCTCAGCATGTTTATCAACCAGAGTTAGCTAGACTATCGACATATTAGTCTTTGCTAGACTCTCGGCATGTTTATTTTAGTAGAGTCAGCCAAATTATCGACATATTAGTCTCAACCAGACTCTCCGCATGTTTATCGGCCAAAGTTAGCCAGACTATTGACATATTAGTCTTAGCTAGACTCTCAGCATGTTTATTTCAACCAAAGTCTCAACCAGATTATCGACATATCAGTTTCAGCTAGATACTTATCATATTTATCTCAGCCAGATCATGGCACAGTTATCTCAATCAAAGTCTTAATCAGACCATAGACTCCCTATTAGCACCCTCTTACTGCTATGAGCTCTGCTCCCTTACATCATTACGGGCTTCGCTCCCACTGGCATCAAAGTTCAACCTCCCACGTTCAGGGTCGAGCTATCTCCACTAGTCTCAAACCAGCTTATTGAAGCCTCCATCTCCCCTGTTCTGGGTCGAGCAATCTCCACTGGTCTCAGACCAGCTTATTGAAGCCTCCATCTCCCTCGTTCGGGGTGAGCAGTCTTCACTAGTCTTAGGCCAGCTTATTAAAGCCTCCATCTTCCTCGTTCGGGGTCGAGCAATCTCCACTGGTTTGGACCAGCTTATTAAAGCCTACATCTCCCCCGTTCTGGGTCAAGCTATCTCCACTGGTCTCGGACTAGAGTATCTCACAGACTCTGTGCCACCTTGGCTCACAGTTTTTGCTTCCATACTCCTTCGAGTTCATGGGCTCTGCACTCGCTCAACTCACGATTTTCATTTCCGTGTGCCTTCGATTTCACGAGCTACACTCCCATTCAATTCTTGGGCTCTGCACCAGCTCAGCTCAAGGTTTTCACTTCCATGTGCCTTCAATTTCACAAGTTATGCTCCCATTCAGTTTACGGGCTCTACGCCTGCTCAGCTCACAACTTTTGCTTCCGTGCACCTTCGATTTCATGGGCTATGCTCCCATTCAGTTTACGAGCTCTGCGTTCGCTCAGCTCATGGCTTTCTCTTTTATGCGCCTTCGATTTCATGGGCTATGCTCTCGTTCAGTTTATGGGCTCTGCGTCTGCTCAGCTCATGACTTTGGCTTTTGTGCGCCTTCTATTTCACGGACTACTCTCCCATTCAGTTTATGGGCTCTATGTCTGCTCAGTTCACGGCTTTCGCTTCCGTGCACCTTCAATTTCACTGTCTATGCTCCCATTCAGTTTACGAGCTCTGCACCCTCTCAGCTCATGACTTTCACTTCCATGCGACTTTGATTTCATAGGCTACGCTCCCGTTCAGTTCACGGGCTCTGTGCCCGCTCAACTCATGCGCCTTCGATTTCATGGGTTACACTCCTGTTCAGTTCACGGGCTCTGTACCCACTCAGCTCATGATTTTCACTTCCATATGCCTTCGATTTCATGGGTTACACTCTCATTCAGTTCTTGGGCTCTCACTTGCTTAGATCATGATTTTCTATCGCGTTCACCTTCGATCTCCTCACTTGATTCATGGGATCCGCATTCGCTCAGCATCATATCAGTCATTTGCTCTACATCCATTCAGTCACTTTCTTGGCATCCGCTTTGCATTGCTCAGCAACCTGCTCGACATTCTCTCAATAGCCTAATCAGCATTCACTCGGCCGCTCGATCGGCATCGTCATAGCTATAAGCTTGACGTTATACGATGAACTTAGCGATCTGACTCTATACTCAGGAGCGATTCAACCTTTGCGATGGACTATCTAATCAGTCAGACTCGCACCTCCCTTCGACTAGATTTGAAGGAGAGACTTGTAATGCAAATGTATCCTTGGGGACTTGGGAGGAATTAAGGAGAAAGAGGGGGGCATTTTGCCATTTTTATAGGTTAAGGGTTTTGGTTTTGGTGTGGAGACACTGGGCTTTGGGTTATTTTGCCAACGCCACAGCCATGAGGCACACACACCGCTGCCCCCGTTAGGCGTCACCTCGCCGGAGGCTCTCGCTGCCACCTCGCTTGAAAACCTCATACGCCTCTCTCTGTCGCTTCTTATTGTTTTTCCAGTGTAGCCGCCTCACGCTAAGGAAGACTGCCTCACTCTCGCGAGTGCTGCCTCTAATGTCATCCGCCATCGATGTCTACCGCCTCCGTGACCGAATTGCCCCTCTCCTCTCTCCCTAGCGGCAACCATCACATCCAGCATGTCCCAGCGCCGCTCCCTGCCTCGCCTCCTTCACCGTCTACCCCTCACGTTGCCTACGCTATCAATTGGACCATGCAGCCCATACGTCGCCGCCTCCAGAGCACCTCTATTAGCTTCTATCAACCACCCAAGGCCCTCTCCAATGTTGCCCTCTCCAACGACCGCCACCTCAAGCGATCACCGCCTCCACCTCCTCCATAGTCGCCGCCCTTTGGGCAGCTGTCGCCTGAGTTCTTAGACTTGCCCGCCGTCCCTATTCGAATTTGGTGCTATACCACCTGGTCCGCTTCAGCTCTGTGTCGCCTATTCCGATTCCGTGTTGCATATCTACTCCAACCTTCGAGTCGGTATGGTGTCTGGCCTATGAGCTGAGGTGGTGTTCGGTCAGTGAGCGGATGTGGTTCTTGTTAGGACCAAAAGTAGCTAGAGGGGGGGGGGGGGGGAATAGCTTCGCGTGTGCTCGTCGTGCTTCGTTGCTTGTTTCTTCAAAGTGATGCGCAACGGAATACAAAGAAACAAAACTACAACAATGCTAACAATAGGATTTTACTTGGTATCCACCTCACAAGAGGTGACTAGTCCAAGGATCCACGCACACACACACACCTCCACTAATAAACACTCCTTTTCGGTAACTACCGAAAGCGGAGAAGCCCTACAAGACTCTCAATACAAGTAGAAGAAAGGGTAGTAAAGAATAAACAAAAGCTTACAAGAGATGCAGTAAAAACCCTAGCTTCTTCTTCTTCTCGTTGCAACTCGCCTCTTGACTTGGATGAACCTCCAAGAACCTTCAAGAACTGGCGGTGAGGAGCTTAGAGAGTGCTGGGGAGGAGCTGTGATGAATCGGTGAAGTTCTGCTGAAGGAATCACATGCCAACAGCTATAAACGACGCCAACAGTCGAATCCCAATCGATTGGATTGCTCCCAATCGATTGGGGAGGCTTTAGATCGATCCACAGATCGATCCAGAGCGCCTCTGTGCTCTGAAAAATGTCTGGATTGATCCACGGATCGATCCAGCGCTTATCGCGCGAAGCAGCAGCGTCCCAATCGATCCACTGATCAATTGAGACCTCTGGATCGATCCACTGATCGATCCGGAGGCTTTCTGTTCGCTGGGAAAAGCTTGGATCGATCCACTGATCGATCCGGAGGCCTGGATCGATCCACTGATCGATCCAGAGGCTTTCTGTTCGCTGGGAAAAGCCTGGATCGATCCACTGATCGATCCACTGATCGATCCACTAATCAATCCACTGATCAATCCACTGATTGATTCAGCTCTTGGTTTTTACCCAAAACCAAGTCCCAAGCCTCCCAAACCAACATCCGGTCAACCATGACTTGTTGGTACATAAAACTTAGCATCCGGTCACCCTTGACCATCTAGGACTCTCTCACCAAGTGTCCGGTCAATCCCTTTGACCCATTTGGACTTTTCTCCTCTTGCCAAGCATCCGGTCAATCCCTTTGACCTACTTGGACTTTTCTTCCTCATGCCAAGTATCCGGTCAATCCTTTTGACCTACTTGGAGTTTCACCAGATGTCTGGTCAACCTTGACCCATCTGGATTTCTCCGTGCCTGGCTTCACTCACCAGGACTTCCCTTCTGCCTAGTTTCACTCACTAGGACTTCTCTTCTGCCTGGCTTCACTCACTAGGATTTCCTCACTGCCTAGCTTCACTCACTAGGTCTTTCACCTGGCTTCACTCACCAGGATTTTCCTTCTGCCTAACATCCTAGTTAGGACTTCTCAGTCAAGTTTCCGGTCATCCTTGACCTACTTGACTCTTCTTCAATCAACCTTGTATTGTCAAACATCGAAACCCAAACCAAGACTCAGGCTTGGTTAACCAGGTCAACCTTGACCTAGGGAATATTGCACCAACAATCTCCCCCTTTTTGATGTTTGACAATACCTCTTGTTAAGTTAGGAAATTAGGCTACTCCCATAGCCTCAACTCCCTTCATGTCAATATATGAATCCATAAGTTAAGCCCTTCATTCTCCCCCTAAGAGGGCAAACTCCCTCTAGGTAATGAAGTCCTAACTTACTCCCTTTCATTCTCCCCCTATTGGCACACATCAAACCATGCCTCATTTTTGGGCACACATCAACAAATTCACTTGTTGAAAACTCTCCCCCTAAAGAGTTGTTCATCATTGTTCACAACTTCACTCGTTGTGATCAACACGATAATGAAGATCTCATACCCTTCATTATCCTTAACCCTACATTCTCCCCCAATGTAGGCAAATGCCCATCCTTGAGCATTATCCACTGGAAACCACTTGAACAATGAGGATATCCACTCCCCATTAAGGTTCAAACGTTCAACCTTGAGCATGTTCTTAACGGAAGGTTAACCACCTTCCAAGGTTTATGAAAAATAATTTTCATGTCTTTAAAGAGTCCCTCCCCCTAAAGACATGGTGGTAACTTCTGTCATTGCACCAACAATGACTTGGAATCCCTAAAACTTTAGGAAACCCAATTTTAGAAGTTTTGAGGTTCAAATATTCAAAATTTGAAACAAACCTCAACCTAAACTTCAACTTAGCCTTTCTTAACCAATCCATCCTTGTTTTCCACACGAAAACACCCTTTTTATATATACAAATGTATTTTGAGGGGTTAGAAATGGTTACCTAGACTAAAATAGGTTCAAAATGCTGAAAATAAGCTTTCCCAGCCAAAATCAGCATCTTCAATCGATTGTAGTTAGGTTCCAATCGATTGAACCCTGCTGAATCGATCCACTGATCGATGCAGTCTTCTTGGATCGATCGGCTGATCGATCCAGCGAGCTTCTGCTCGCGAAAAATGCCTTCTCAATCGATCGGCTGATCGATTGAGGCACTCCAATCGATCCACTGATCGATTGGAGGCCTGAAATTGCTGAAATTCCATTTCAGCCAATTTCAGAAACCCCTAGAAAATTCTACAAAATTCCAAAAATCATAAAAATTTGTGTAGACATTATTTAGGGTATACTTTATCATGGAAAAATAGATTTCTAATAAAATACTTCATATTTTCAAAGAATGACACAAACTTGAAAACTTGCAAAAACTTTAGTGTTTTCTTCAAGTTTGTGTCTAACTATTCAATGATGATTACTATCAAAAGATAGCCTTCACCAAGGTTTTCCAAAAGCATTTTAAAAATATTTTCAAAACCAATATCCCACCATGTTCCTTGGGCTTAATGCACATGACTTGTACATTAGCTTTCCCAATAATGGGAAAACATATAACTATGTGTTTTGATGAACTTAAAACTCAAGGAAATGCACTAACTCAGCATGTTGAGTTTTGTTCGTCTTCCTAACATCTCACTTGTATCTATTGTGCATAAAACACATACAAGTCATCTTATAGGTCTTTGTGAGATGTTAATTTTGGTTTTGCCCTAACCTAAGGTTCATGCATATTTATCTAGGCATCTTGTGGATATTGACCATCCACCTAGGATGTCATTTGGTATACCACTTGATGATAACTGCCATTTGTCCTTAATTTTAAGGAAATAACATAATGCATGATAATGTTATGGCATACATCAAAAAGAAATAATTTTCAGAAGAAAATTTCCTATAACTACATGATGTATGTATGTCATGACATGGTATTTTTGAGTTTTTCATAATAAGTCATGAATGCACAAATAAAACATGATGTCATGGCATATAATGGGCAACCAAACATGGCAAGATTTAGCATAATTAAAATATACCTAGATTATCTATCTAAGTATCCTTAACCCTTAGCTAATCCTGAAGCATAAACCTTAGATTGCCCAATTTCCTTAAGAAAATGTCAAAACCCAACTTGACATTTCTTTAATCTCTTGAATTAATTATGCCAATTAAAATTTTAAAACATTCCTCAAATATTGGCATATTTCATTTTCCCATAAGAGTAATCACTTTAAATTAAGGCTTAGATTTGCCTTAAATTCCTAAGACAATACCAAAGTCCCAATTTGGTATTTCTTAACACTTGATTTCTTGTGCCATTTAAAGTCATCTCAAATTTCTTCCTTTATAGCACATTTTACTCTTTCCAAGAGTAACAATAAATCCATTTCATTTTCAAAGGTTAACAAAAACCTTGAAAATGCTCCTTGAGTGTCAATTTCTTCAAAGTTGGGTTAACTACCCTTCTTCTCAGAGTTGACACTCTCTAACCCATCTATGGGATAGAGAAAATGCTCCTAGGAACCCAAAACCTATTGGTGCTCCTTGGATGCTCTAGGTATTCACTAGGGATAACTTCCCTAGATACCTTCCTAGTGACCTTGTTTGGCTTCTTAGAAGTCTTGGTCACTTTTTCTAGGTCAACTCTAGGGATTGCTTCCCTTGTAACCTTCTTTGTGACTTTCTTAGACTTCTTAGAAGTCTTAGTCACATTTGTTGCAAAAATACTCTTAGGGATAACTTCCCTTGTATTTTTGGCTTGACCACTAGACCTAGGGTTGGTTCCATAACTATATGGAACCCTATGGTAAGAGATTACATCCTTCTTAGCCTTTGGTTTGTATCCCAAACCCCTATGGCCATTAGATGACCTTTGTGCTCCTAGACCTAGGCTATGCTCATTTTGCCCTTTTAGGATATTTTCCATCCTTTTTAGGGTCTTTTCCATTTTATCGAGCCTTGACCTCAAGACTTGATTTTCTATCACTAAGTCCTTAGTTTATGGTTTTCCATTAAATTTATGAGCATTTTTATTTCTAGGCTTGTAGCTAAGGTCCTTAGTGTGATTGCCTAGATCTTTATCTACCTTCCTAATCCTAGGTGTGGTAGTTTTAGCATGGTAAGCTACATTATTTTCCTTAATTTTACCATGCTCTCTATTTTTATGGTAAATAGCATTAAAATGATATAAGTTAGAACTAGCATGCTTTTTACCATAATGTAAAGGGGTAGGCTCAATAAAAGCTACCTTCCTTTTTACCTTAGAGGCTCCCCCTTGACTTGAGCTTCCTCCTTGAGCCTTGACCATCTTCTTCCCCTTAGGGCATTGACTCCGGTAATGCCCCTTTTGATTGCAAGAGAAGCACACAATGTGCTCCTTGCTCTTCTTTGTTCCGGGGATGGTCTCCTTTGGCTTCTCCTTGCCCTTAGGTGCCACTTGGCCCTTCTTCTTGGCCAATCTAGGGCACTTGCTTTTGTAGTGCCCATGTTCCCTACATTCAAAACATATAATATGATTCTTATTATTAATTGAACTATTTATACCTTCTTGTGTAGGGGTGGCACTTGCTCCTCCATTTGATATGAATGTAGAGGCTTCCTCTTGATCCGAAATCGCTTTCCCAATTGCTTTATCTTGACTTGTGGAGGTGGAAGCTTCTTCATCCTCTTCTTCTCTTGACCCGGATGTGGAGGATTCTCCTTCTTCTTGATCCGGTGTCACCAAGAGTTGCTCCCCCTCAATCCTAGAGGTGGAGGCTTCACCTTCTTCTTCATCCTCTTGTACATGAAACAAGGAATATACTCCTTCCTTGCTCTTTTGATTACACTCCTTTGAGAATGAAGCTTCTTGGATTTCCTCTTCTTCGGAAGTTGAGCATCTCTCAACTTCGGAGTCCTCCTCTTGATCTTGCTCCAATGAGTCACCCTCTTTGGATTCTTCTTGGTTAGGTACAGTGGAGGGGATCTCATGAGTCTTTTCCAATTTGCTCCATAGCTCTTTGGAATCTTCAACTTCTCCAATTTTCTCCAAGATGTTGCTCGGCAATAGATTGACCAAAAGCTTGGTCACTTTGTCATTGGCCTCATATCTTTGGATTTATTCTTGGCTCCATTTGCTCCTTTTGAGAACTTTGCCCTTTGAATTCCTTGGAGCCTTAAAACCTTCCATTAGAGCAAACCATTGCTCTATCTCCATCATAAGAAAATTTTCGATTCTTGATTTCCAAGAATCGAAGTTTGTGGATGTGTACGGTGGAGCCACCCTTGTGTCAAATCCAAGTCCATCTTGGAATTGCATCTTGAAGTTGAGCTTCTTGAATTCTTTGACTTTTGATGAATTTGCTTCAACTTCTTCACCCTCTAGCTCTTCTTGTTATCCTTGACCCTTCCGGCGATGATTCCGGTGAAGAGCGGCCTCGCTCTGATACCACTTGTTAGGACCAAAAGTAGCTAGAGGGGGGGGTGAATAGCTTCGCGTGTTCTCGTCGTGCTTCGTTGCTTGTTTCTTCAAAGTGATGCGCAGCGGAATACAAAGAAACAAAACTACAACAATGCTAACAATAGGATTTTACTTGGTATCCACCTCACAAGAGGTGACTAGTCCAAGGATCCACGCACACACACACACCTCCACTAATAAACACTCCTTTTCGGTAACTACCGAAGGCGGAGAAGCCCTACAAGACTCTCAATACAAGTAGAAGAAAGGGTAGTAAAGAATAAGCAAAAGCTTACAAGAGATGCAGTAAAAACCCTAGCTTCTTCTTCTTCTCGTTGCAACTCGCCTCTTGACTTGGATGAACCTCCAAGAACCTTCAAGAACTGGCGGTGAGGAGCTTAGAGAGTGCTGGGGAGGAGCTGTGATGAATCTGGAATGAATCGGTGAAGTTCTGCTGAAGGAATCACATGCCAACAGCTATAAACGACGCCAACGGTCGAATCTCAATCGATTGGATTGCTCCCAATCGATTGGGGAGGCTTTGGATCGATCCACGGATCGATCCAAAGCGCCTCTGTGCTCTGAAAAAATGTCTGGATCGATCCACGGATCGATCCAGCGCTTATCGCGCGAAGCAGCAGTGTCCCAATCGATCCACTGATCAATTGAGACCTCTAGATCGATCCACTGATCGATCTGGAGGCTTTCTGTTCGCTGGGAAAAGCCTGGATCGATCCACTGATCGATCCACTGATCAATCCACTGATCAATCCACTGATTGATTCATCTCTTGGTTTTTTCCCAAAACCAAGTCCCAAGCCTCCCAAACCAACATCCGGTCAACCATGACTTGTTGGTACATAAAACCTAGCATCCGGTCACCCTTGACCATCTAGGACTCTCTCACCAAGTGTCCGGTCAATCCCTTTGACCCATTTGGACTTTTCTCCTCTTGCCAAGCATCCGGTCAATCCCTTTGACCTACTTGGACTTTTCTTCCTCGTGCCAAGTATCCGGTCAATCCCTTTGACCTACTTGGAGTTTCATCAGATGTCTGGTCAACCTTGACCCATCTGGATTTCTCCGTGCCTGGCTTCACTCACCAGGACTTCCCTTCTGTCTAGCTTCACTCACTAGGACTTCTCTTCTGCCTGGTTTCACTCACCAGGTCTTTCACCTAGCTTCACTCACTAGGATTTCCTCACTGCCTAGCTTCACTCACTAGGTCTTTCACCTGGCTTCACTCACCAGGATTTTCCTTCTGCCTAACATCCTAGTTAGGACTTCTCAGTCAAGTATCCGGTCATCCTTGACCTACTTGACTCTTCTTCAATCAACCTTGTATTGTCAAACATCAAACCCAAACCAAGACTCAGGCTTGGTTAACCAGGTCAACCTTGACCTAGGGAATATTGCACCAACAGTTCTGGCCTTTGAGCCATTGATATGTTCTAGCTCCTGGGCTCCACGTGGCCTTCGGCCCTGCATTGCCCTCGTCTTCGCGTCAACTCAATGCTCCATCCAGTCCAATCCTTCAGGTTATATAAAGTCCTGCCCCTGCGGGCCAAGGTATAGGGAGGCTATTGTTTCCCTTTTCATATATGGCATTTATATTTATCATTATATTTTTATATCAGAGAAGGCTAACCTGAGATAACTCATCATCTCCATCCGCTCTTGCAGGTCAAGCATTACGACTAGCTTACTAGTCTATCAAAGGGTACCCCCCGGGGCCTGGATACGTCACTGTACTCATTCTATATTTATTTCATAATTCAACTATTAGCATATTTCTTATATATTCGTGGGATCCGCCTTGAGCATCGGGGTGCTAGAGACCGGGGCAACCTGGTCACTCTCTGCAGGTATTGTTGACCAGAGGTTGCTGATGACTTGGTCAACATAAAAGACAGTTCATCATATACTCTCCTCCGGGTTATGGCAATTTGGTCAACATTTCAGCCACATCAAGCTGACATCTCTATCTTCTTAGCTTTCAAACGAGATCAATGCAGTTTATTTTGATTAATTAAATTGTGCATCCTTGCTAAGTAACAAGCAAGAGATATTTTTCTAACTCTAATTTCAGGCTATTCCCCCAACTAGCCTAATAGGAACTACACTCTATGCATACGCTATGTTATGCAATTTTACGCACTCATAGTCACCGTTCGTCTTATTGTTCATTTACTACCATTCACTGTCTTCCACTAGAACATTCACTGACTTAAGCATCGAAGTGACTGCACCGGGGACTCCCTTACTGGCCCGGTTGCTCACGTTCCTTTTGACACGCAAGATTATTTACAGTCATTTTTTGCCAACCTGGAGTCTTCATTCAGTCAACTTCAGAGCTACATATTCAGCATGTCATCTTCATCAATTTCAGACATGATTAATACCTATACAATAAATTTAAAAGTTATTTATTGAAATATTGTGGAAATGTTCCTCCCTGTTTGCATGCTTCACAGTTGGCCTTCCAATCGAAGGGGGCGTTAAACGGTGGAGGGTGACAAATATAGGTTGTTATAAATAACAGCTTTGGAAGCTCGAGGCGTCTGGCTTTGTGTCTGTGTTGCCCATGCGATCGATATCAATGAACAAGTCTACCATTCTATTCTTCCTTCCTCGTATAGTGATAGCCAAGCAACAAGCTGTTGCATCTGCATCATCTACATTGTTTTTCCAACAAAACATGAATGGAATGATCATATTTTCCCTGATTAAAAACAAACTTGGTAGAAAGGTGAGGTGATGGGATGCAAGGAATTAAATTAGTTGTTTTTATTTAAAAGATAAAGGAGAATTTCTATACAGGTTACCTTTTGCACGATGTTATTTTAATTTGTATCAAACTCACCTTCAAAGCTTGATAGGCAAATCAGAAAAGAAGACCGTCTACCTTCGAAAATACTCGAGCTTCTAAAAATTGAACTCCTCCTGCACAATTTTTTGGGCCATAACTTTTTACACTTTAGTTCTCTTATTAAGTATTAGATTGTATAAAAAAAATGATAATATAAATTGAGAACTTAAAATTGTATCAAGAGATTGTGATCTACTATATTTTCTTGATCTCTTAAATAAGATTAAATTCATGCACCTCTTTTCTATTTACCCAATTAGCAATTTATGTTGAATGTGCTTTCCTTGACCTCTAATTTTATACATAGAATTGTTGATCTTGATCTATTAATTCCTGGTTTGGTTTGTTTTTAATTTGTTATGTTTTCATTTTATTTCGACTGTTGTTTTATTACAGTTTTTATTGTATACTACGAAGAACATGATATATAAATAAAGTTGATGAATTTCTTGATTAACCTAGTAATATTGTTCCTAATTTTCTTTTATTATATTGCTACCGAGTAGGGTACCTCCCGATGTGTGGGAATTAATACACCCGGAGGTATGACATCTCTTGAAAATGATATCCTAAAGAGCCATTTAATTTTCCTTGAGTAGTCTTATATATAAGTAAATAAATTTTTGGGTTGAACTAAGTAGAATCAGCCATATGTAGAAGAATGAATACTTGTTATGTTAGAAACACACACCTGCTCAACCTCTGCGAAGTTTGTGGAAATATGTCATTGACCAGGGAATACAAATGCAAGGAGGTATAAGATTTCACATCGATAGTGATTGATTGCCACTTCAGCCTGTCTATTAAATTTTAGTCAAGCAGGCAATTTTGTTTATGTTCCTTGAGAAGCATTAAGAAGCAAACCAAATTACTTACCTTGGGATTTATAATGAAAATCTTTCCCTTGGGGATTCCAATCCTCAGTGTCCCTATTCCTAAACCCTACAATTAAGTTCATAAATGCAATCAATTTATTCATAACCAAAACTATGAAAGAAGGAATACAAGCAATTTTATTCAATTTACTCTCAAGATTATCCTCCTTAATTCACTTATTGGCAGACAATGTTATCTTAATTGACCTGCAGCATTCTCCTTAATATCACTGATGCCATCTGGTCCATCAACCTCTTTGTCATCTATAAAATTTTCACTCTTCTTCTTTGGCAGCAAAAACTTAATACTTCAGTAGATTCTTCACCAGGTCCAAGGTGAAATTGAAAAGTATATTTATTTGATGAGATTGGTGCAGTCAGAATGTGCCCATCCACACTTATCGACACCATTTCTTACCATTGGAAGTTTGTTCATCCTCAAGCCTATTTAATTGTTCATCACTCTTAATGATGCACGAAAGCCCTAACTCATATGCTTCAGCTTACAAGAAGGAAATTAAGACCGAGGAAAAAAAATTGATAATCAGTTGACAGAAGCTAGTATTCTGCCAAATTCAGAGAAAAATTCTTTCACCAGAAGTTAACGCTAAAAAATCCCCATTGTTCGGAGAAAGCAAAAGTTAATTAGTCTCCGAAGCAAAACAACTTACTTGGAACTAGTCAACATGATCAGACAAAAAAGAAGATAAACTAAAATGCCCAAAGAATCAAAAAGTAATCGAACAAGAGGCTCACTAGAGCAGCAAAAAAGGTTGAAAAAAAAAACACCGCTGAGAACTTTTCATTCTTTAGCTATATCATCGTCAGATCGTCACTCGAAAATGAAAAAAAAAATAAAAATTTGCAATGAATGTAGATTTAACATGCGACCTTTAGATCTTTAGTCTGACGCTCTCCTAACTAAACTATCTATGACTTTAGTTAAAGAATTATAGTTTAAATACTTTTATAATAGTTTTCCGTAAAAACTTTTCTTTTTAGAAGATTGTACGTATAGTTAAGAAACATATTCACATATAAATCACTAAAACAACAACTAATAGCAACGAAATTAACGATAGAAACGTTATCTTCCATTGCAAATAGCCACGAAATACAACATTATGTCGCTAGACCTTTGTAAACCTTAATATCTTCTTAAACAGACCGCTCAACCCCGGAGCACCGAATTTCATCTTCGATTTTTATTTGGTAGTAGAGGTTATCTTTGAGTGAGTAAAAAGAAGACAAGCCAAAAGCTCGAAAGAATCAAAAAGTGATCGAACTAGAGGGGTTCACCAGAGTAGCGAAGAAGGGAAAAAAAAATAGCGACGAGGGTATCTCATTCTTCAGCTTTATCGTCGTCAACTGAGCTATCCCCGTTGATGATTTTAGTTAAGGAATTATAGTTTAAATACTTTTATAACAGTTTCCAGTAAAAGACTTTTCTTTTTAGAAGATTGTATGTATAATTAAAAAGCATATTGACATATAAATCACTAAAAAAACAACTAATAGCGATAGAATTAACAATGGTGTTTAACATTCCATTGCAAATTAGCGATAGAAACGTTATCTTTCATCGTAAATAGCCACGGAATACAACATTTTGCCGCTAATGTCTTTGTAAAGCTTAATATCTGCTTAAACCGACCACTCAACCTCGAAGTGTCGAATTTCGTCCTCGATTTTTATTTGGTAGTAGACGTTATCTTTGAGTGAGTAAAAAGAAGACAAGCTAAAAGCTCTAAAGAATCAAAAAGTGATCGAACTAGGGGGGTTCACCAGAGTAGTGAAAAAAGGGGGAAAAAAAACAGCACCAAGGGCATCTCATTCTTCAGCTTTATCGTCATCAAATCGTCGCTCGAAAATGCAAAAAAAAAAAAAAAGAGATTTACTATAATAGTGTATTGAACAAATGACCTTCAAATTTTTAGTTTGACGCTCTCCCAACTAAGCTCTCCCCACTAATGACTTTGTATTAGGAATTATATTTTAAATACTTTTATATCAGTTTCAGACTTTTCTTTTAAAATATTTCATGTATAATTAAGAAACATATTCACATATAAATCATTAAAAAAACAACTAATAGTGATGAAATTAACGAGACATTTAACATGTCGTCACTAATTAGTGATAGAAATGTTATCTTCCATCGTAAATAGCAACGGAATACAACATTTTGTCACTAATGCTTTTGTAGACCTTAATATCCGCTTAGACTGTCCGCTCAGCCCCAGAGCGCCGAATTTCGTCTTCGATTTTGATTTGGGAGTAGAGGTTATCTTGTAGTGAGTAAAAAGAAGACAAGCTAAAAGCTCTAAAGAATCAAAAAGTAATCGAACTAGGGGGGTTCAGTAGAGTAGCGAAAAAGGAAACAAAAAACAGCGCCAAGGGCTTCTCATTCTTCAACTATATCGTCGCTCGAAAATAAAAAAAAAATTGAGATTTACTATGAGAGTGGATTGAACAAATGATCTTCAAATCTTCTGACGCTCTACCAACTAAACTCTCCCCACTAATGACTTTGTATTAAGAATTATATTTTAAATCCTTTTATAATAGTTTCCGGTAAAAAAACTTTTCGTTTAAAAGATTTCATGTATAATTAAGAAACATATCAAATATAAATCATTAAAAATAACTAATAGTGATGGCATTAACGACAACGTTTAACATTCCATCGCTAATTAACAATAGAAATTTTATCTTCCATCACAAATAGCAACGGAATACAACATTTTGTCGCTAATGCCTTTGTAGACTTTAATATCCGCTTAGACTGTCCGCTAGCCCCAGAGCATCGAATTTCATCTTCGATTTTGATTTGGGAGTAGAGGTTATCTTGTAGTGAGTAAAAAGAAGACAAGTTAAAAGCTCGAAAGAATCAAAAAGTGATCAAACTAGGGGGCTCACTAGAGCAGCGAAAAAGGGGGGAAAAAAAAATCACTGCTGAGGGCTTCTCATTCTTCAGCTCTATAATCGTCAGAGATCGTCACTCGAAAATGGAAAAAAAAAAAATTACAATGAGCATGGATCAAACATGCAACCTTCATATCTTCAATCTGACACTCCCAACTGAACTATGCCCAATGATAACTTTGAATTAGGAATTATATTTTAAATACTTTCATAACAATTTCTAGTAAAGGAATTTTCTTTTCGAAAAAAGGTAGATCCACTACCTTAGTGGCCCCCAAGTGCCAAAGGGCATTTCTTTTAGAAGATTGTGTGTATAATTATGAAACATATTCACATATAAATCACTAAAAAAACTAATAGCGACGGAAATAACGATGGCATTTAACATTCCATCGCTAATTAGCAATAGAAATGTTATCTTCCATTGCAAATAGTAACGGAATACAACATTCTATCACTAATGCCTTTGTAAACCTTAATTTCCGCTTAAACTGCCCGCTTAGCCACGGAGCACCGAATTTCATCTTTGATTTTGGTTTGGGAGTAGAGGTTATCTTGGAGTGAGTAAAAAGAAGACAAGCTAAAATCTCAAAAGAATCAAAAAGTGATCGAACAAGGGGGGCTCAGCAGAGCAGCGAAAAAGGAAAAAAAAAAAAAAAACACTGCCGAGGGCTTCTCGTTCTTCAGTTGTATCATCGTCAGACACTCAAAAATGAAAAAAAAAAATAGAGATTTGCGGTGAGCGTGGATCGAACACGCGACCTTCAGATCTTCAGTCTGACGCTCTCCCAACTGAGTTATCCCCGCTGATGACTTTAAATTAGGAATTATATTTTAAATACTTTTATAACAGTTTCCAGTAAAGGACTTTTCTTTTAGAAGATTATATGTATAATTAAGAAACAAATTCACATATAAATCACTAAAAAATAGCTAATAGTGACAGAATTAACGACGACGTTTAACATTCCATCACTAATTAGCGATAGAAATGTTATCTTCCATCGCAAATAGCAACGGAATATAACATTCTGTTGCTAATGCCTTTGTAAACCTTAATATCTGCTTCGACTATCTGTTCATCCCCGGAGTGGCAAATTTCTTCCTTGATTTTGATTTAGGAGTAGAGGTTATCTTGGAGTGAGTTTTAGATGATTCGGTCGGAGCGGGCAGCAAAAATGAAATTGGTGCAGCGAAAATCGCCCCAACTGGCATCTCAGAGAGTGAGGGTGCCCCCTCAAACAATGCAGGAGTGGTTCGTTCGGCTCCAACTTCTGGAAGGATAGGTGTAGAAGCCTCTTCCCTCTTGGATGCTGGGCAAGCGAACAGAGTTTCGATGAAGATTTGTTGTGTCGGTGTAGCCGATTGGACTAGAGTGGCCAATCAACATCTCTTGCGTCAACAGTGAAGAATCAGAGGTTCTCCATATGTCGTAAACTTGAAAGGAACTGCTACCGACAATAAGGAAGGTTGGGTGGGTGGTAACTCCTCTATGTTCACGGTTGCATCACTCTTTGTAACTCGGCTAGCTTCCTCTCCACCGGTAGGCTCCTCATCATGGCCAATTGGCATAAGCCCATGGCTTTCCATCTCGGCCTCACCCCGAGCATCCATCTTCTCGTCACCTAATTTTGTGGAGCTACTCAAGGGAACCTTCCACATTGTTTTGGCTGCAAAATAAAAAAAAATCAGTTAGATCCAACAACAAATTAAGTTAGAATTTCTCACCGAAATTATAGGGCTGCCAGACTCAGATGAGGCTCAGTCCAAACATATATAACACTCGAGCAGCATCTTGTGGATATGGAATTTCAGACCAGATAGTTGAGCAAGCATCGTAAGGTAGACCGGCTCCAATCGGTACGCGACCAACTCGAGAGGGTTGGGCAATTTCATTTGTCAACCGGTCGAGAAGGTCACAAGAGGGATCGGGCGGATGTAGAAGTAGTGGAACTTCCCACCTTTATTGGACAAGGACATCTTATCGAAAAGCATCGCACCCACTCGGGATTAGAAGATAAAGATGTCTGGCTCAAACTTCTTTGGATAGTAAAAGTAATGAAAAATTTGAGGGTCCATGGGGATTGTTGGACCCGTGTGGCCAGCAAGAGGGGGGGTAAATTATCCAAAAAAGATAACAATACTCTTTCTAAAACTTTCAACTTTAATTAAGACAAACAATTTAATAAAATAGACTAAAATGCATAAAAGAAATACAAGATAAAAGAAAGGGTTTACTTCGTTTACAACCGGGGAGGTTGCTAATCCAAGATAAATGTAGCTCAACTAGAAGACTCCTTCTTTGACACAAGTCGGAGGCGGAGAAGCCTCTTACAGGACGTTTACTTAGCAAAACGGAAAGAGAACTTCGAGTATAGAAAGTATTGTATGAATGAAGAAAATCAAGGCTCTATTTATAGCTCACTAGTTGAATCTGGTCGTTTGCTGATGTGGCACGATCTGGCGTCCCTAGTGTGGCAAACTCTATCTCCACTCTATGGATACGCTGTCACGCCCCAGGTAGTCCCTGCCAGAAGAAATTTCAGCAGCATCTCCCCTGTACGGGTGACAATATGAAACTTGACTACAAAGCCCTCACAGGGCCACACATACCTCGGCCAACACGGTCGGAACATATACAATGAAATAAACAAACACCCACGCAGTTTATATAATCTCAGCCTCTGACTGACACAGCCACGCAGTTTATTTGAAAACAACCTACTCCACTACTACGACGGAAAACACAAAACACAACAGAGAAACCTTCGCAGCGGAAAAATAAGTAGTAGACCAAAACTCGATAAAAGATCCTCGAGTACAATCCTACATCACAAGTGTATATAAATACATAATAAGGAACCAAAAATCCAAAGAGTAGAAAACCGTCGCGAAGCAAAGTAGTTGGGGACTAGCGACTGAAACCTCCTGACAGCATCAACCTGAAATGGTAATATCAACGGGGTGAGTCAAATCCTCAGCGGGTATCGGGCTGACATGCATAATACAAAATAACTAGTAGTAATAAATATGTGTAAAGTCTCCTAGAGTAATGGAAAATGCATAACTGAAAGAAAAGGAGAAGTTGTACTCACCAGGACCTCCTATCAGAATAATAAGGTCATCAGACCAAAAGTAGCATGTCCCTGTATGCATGTCAAACATATGCATCCATCCAATATGCAGCAAATAAAATGCAGTAAACACAAGCAATAAATGCAGTCATGCATATGATGCCAATGACATGTCCTGGTCACCCCTGACGCCAGTCAGCCATCTCACACATGATGGTGAGACTGAGTGGGTAGGGCTATGACAACTGTGCACTCTGCCATCACTCCTCCTGATGAGTTACGAGTGGACAGGATGTTGTCGGAGTACACCTATCCTCCTAAACCAAATCATAAGTGGGGGAGCTCAATGCTCTCATCACCCTGAGCTAGTCCAGAGGAGGGATCCCTGACGTGCTACCATGCTGCAATCACACTACCATGAGCGGACCAGCGGAGCACTGACAAAGAAACCTGCTGCAACACACCCTGCCTAAATAAAAACCACTAACCCATGAGTGGTTGTGTGTGCAGATCCATGTAATTGGCGATGTGCTCAATAATAATGGAGCTACCAATCACACCGCATGCAATCATGCAAAATGGTGCATGACACTAAGCATGCAAATCCTGACCATATCTACCTCCATAAAAATATGTGTTGGTGCGGGAAGCATCCGATGATCGAACCTAAGTTTTGATAATGACAAAGGATTCAAAGTTAAGGTTATGTTGTGATCTAACAAGTCTGTTAAGTATTTCAGAAAAGACCTAACTATGGTTAGGCAAGGTGAAAACCCTAGGGGGTGGTAACCCTAGGTCATAGGGGGTGGTAACCCTATGCGGAAAGTCTTGGTGGGTCGAGTGCTTCAGGCAAAAGTCCTTGGGGGGGTAACCCTAGGTGGAAAGTCCTGGTGTCGCAAACTAGGTGAAAGATTGGACCAGCCGGGAAGCGGAAGTCCAGCAGAAAGTCCGAAAGCATCGAGTACCGAGCAAAAGTCCAGTCGATCTGGAGGATCGCACTGGCAACAGGTAAATCTCCTGAGTGGAGTAGGTGAGGACGCGTTCCCCGTAGAGGGAACAGTAGGTGTCGGGTCGACCTAGGGTTTTCGGTCGAAAACCCGAAGTCATACCCGGACAGTCCGAAGGCTGTCAGTTTATTCGTTTATATATTCCATGGTGTTCTAACTCTGTTTTGCAGGTAACTAACATTTTTATGCAGAGCTAAAAGTGACCAGGATCGGTCGACCGAACCTTGGGATCGGTCAACCAAACCCACAAGCCAGCAGATCAGATCTCCAGAGGTTGGACCGGGCTCGACCAGGGGATCGGTCGACTGAACCTTTCGATCGGTCGACCGAACCTAGGTTGGGTTGTCGACTGGATCAGGCTGACTGGGCTGAGTCAGAAGAGCTTATCGGTCGACCGGACCTTTTATCGGTCGACCGAACCTCGGATAGAGTTTGACCGGACCGAAGCAAAGCGAGAGGATCGGGCGGATCAGATAGGAGAGATCGCCTGATCGATCGACCGAACATTGGGATCGGTCGACCAAACATTGGGATCGGTCGACCGATCCGCGTCGGGTCAAACTTGATCCCGAAGCTTGGGGATCTGGATCAGACTTTGCAGAGCTATAAAAGGAGGCCTCGAGGCGCAGCTTCACAACATCAACTCTCGGAAAAGAAGAACCTGTGCTCTTGTGTGCTGCTCCGTACGCTTCAACGAGGCCTTGCTGCTCCAACGACTTAAAGCTCCAAAGTTCCTTATTTACTGTTCGTTGGTATAATTCTTCTTACTGCACTTAATTGTAATTAATCTTGTAATAATCGATTCTATAGTTGTTGCCCACCAAAAGTGGTCAACGACCGCGGGCATTCGAGTAGGAGTCGAGCTAGGCTCCGAACGAAGTAAGTCGACTGTGTCTTCTGTGTGTGTTTGCATTTACTTTCCGCTGCGTTTAGTTACTCTTACGATTTCCGAAACGAACAAAATAGCCACGAGCGCTATTCACCCCCCCCCCCTCTAGCCCTTTCGATCCAATAATTGGTATCAGAGCGGGGTCGTTTTGAATCGGTGCAACCACCATTCAAAACAATTTTTTCGTGGTATTTTTAGATTTTTCGGAGTCAATTAGAATTTAGCTTTATAGCTATATTCTAATTCTTTTCTCGAATCGGTTTTTGCTCGAGGTTGGTGCAACACCACCCGAGTTCGTTTTCTATTTTTTATATTTCCCGCACTATTAATCCAGGATCAAGTCCTGGAATTTTCTTGTTGTTTATATTCTTTATAGTTGATCTAAAATGGCCCTTCAAGAAGGCTACAGTACAGCTCGCCCCCCGCTATTCACCGGAGACGACTTAGGGTACTGGAAGGGTCGAATGGAGGCATATCTCCAGACTCATTTTGAAGTTTGGATGATCGTCAAAACCGGACTCCAACTACCAACTGATAGCGCCGGAAAGCCACTACCATACGAGGACTGGGACGCATCTCTGATTAAGAAGGTGGAAGCTAATGCCAAGGCGACCTACACCCTCCAGTGTGGTCTATCAAAAGAAGAACTTAACCGGGTTGGCCCCTTCAACACTGCCAACGAGCTGTGGGAGAAGCTCATTGAACTTCACGAAGGAACGTCCGACACCAAAGTAAGTAAAAGAGACCTAATCTTCAATAAATTATTTAATATCAAACTGCAGGAAGGTGAGATGGCTACCCAACTCCACGCCCGGATTCAAGATCTGCTCAACGATCTTCATGCAATTGGACAGAAGGTAGATAACCGGGACATCATAAGGTACTCCTTAAACGCCTTTCCGAGGAACACCATGTGGGCATCCATGGTAGATGCCTACAAGGTTTCTAGGGGCCTATCTACCATTAAATTAGATGAACTTTTGCAGAATTTGAACTTCATGAACAGAATAATGCACACCCGACCGAGAAAGGGTTGGCTTTGGTTGCAGGAACAGGGAGAATGCGCGAATCAAAGATAAAGCGCAGAACCGAACCTGAGTCAGAAGGAGAACCAGATTCAGACGATGAAGACGACGAACTAACAACTAAACTCGTCAATCTTGTAAAGAAATTGTACAAGAAGAAGAAGGGGTTCAACAAGAAGGACCTCAAGAAGGCAGTTTAGTCCAAGGAAGTTTAATCAAAGGTTAAGTTCGAGGTAACGCGCTACGGATGCAATCAGAAGGGGCACATCAAGGCGAACTGTCCAAATCACAAAGATCTGATGAAATCAAGGAAGAAAAAGGCCCTAAAGGCGACATGGGACGAATCTTCAGAAGAGGATACCGACGACGAGCTCGAACAGATGAGCCTTCTTGCACTGATGGCCCGGGACCAGATCGATGTGTCTGAGAGCGAGTCGGAAGCAGAATCAGAGAGAAGCCACGGATCCGCATCCGTTTCCGAAGGGCCCGATCCCACTGTGAGTATCCCTCGACTAAACAATCTAGTCAATTACCTATTACGAAACTAGCTAAGTCTAATCTTAGAATTAAGTCACTTCTAAAGGAAGTAGTTGTCCTTAAAGAAGTGACTAACCCCAAATCTTTGACTGAACCAGTTCAGACTGGAAACTTGACTCAAGTCCAAAAACTTGAGGAAGAGAATTCCAGCCAAAAAACTCAGGTCAAGGATCTGGAGAAAACCTTAGAACGATTCTCTTTGGGTTCCAAGAACCTTGATCTGATTCTTGGGACACAAAGGGCAATCTACAATAGAACTGGATAGGATTCAAACCAAAAAAGAAATATAAATCATATTTGTCAATTATAAATAGACAAAATAATAAATCAGTCCAAGCATGGGTACCCAAGTCCAACCTGGTTAATCAAGTTGGACTTGGTCAATATTGGGTCCCTAAGGATCAAATACATTACCTCGATAGACCATATCGAGACTATGATCCAGGGGGAGCTAGAAGAAAAACAATAAAAATTAAATTAAATTAACATTCAAATTAAATAAAATTAAACCAAAATCTAAATTAAATCAAATTCAAATTAAAATCCAAAGGAAAGCTCCAGAATAGCTGGCACCTCCTAACTTAATCCACCCGATAAGGGTAACCAAGAGTAGACTACCTGGCAGGGTAATTAAGATTAGACTAAAGTGGGCAAGGTTTAACTTGACCCATGGTACTGGTGAAGTATTGGATGATAGTACGTTGGGGAAGCTTAGTCATCACATGTCTAGGAAGATATGGCTTCGACCTAGTGTGTTTGGCTAAGTGAAACTAACCGAAGCTACCCTCTATGGATCCTAACCAGTTAGACCAGGGTTTTGTATTAAGTTCAATGGGTAGGACTATTTGGAAAACCTCAAAGGCATGGTTACTTTAATGATGTCCTTGTGACTCACCATAGCCCAGAAGTTTACCCAAAGAATGTCTATTTGTTGAACCCAAAGCTAAACCTGAATCTAACACCAAGTTAAACCAAAACCCTAAATTTGAATCTAATTCATCTCATAAAAAAAGTATAGGATTCCCTGATTGAAAATTTAGATCGAGTGAGATGACTAAGGAATTAAAAATTCAAACTCACAATTAATTCAATTTTAAAAATTAAAATTAATTCAAATTTTAAAATAAATTCGTAATTAAAATTTTAAAATAAATTCGTAATTAAAATCAATTCAAATTTTAAAATAAATTCGTAATTAAAATTAATTCAATTTTAAAATAAATTTGTAATTAAAATTAATTCAATTTTAAAATAAATTCGTAATTAAAATTTTAAAATAAATTCGTAATAAAAATTAATTCAAATTTTAAAATAAATTCGTAATTAAAATTAATTCAATTTTAAAATAAATTCGTAATTAAAATCAATTCAAATTTTAAAATAAATTTGTAATTAAAATTAATTCAGTTTTAAAATAAATTCGTAATTAAAATTAATTCAATTTTAAAATAAATTCGTAATTAAAATTTTAACTTAAATATTTTCAAAATTAAAATTCAACTTAAATATTTTTCAAAATTAAAATTAACTTAAATATTTTTCAAAATTAAAATTAACTTAAATACTTTTCAAAATTAAAATTAACTTAAATATTTTTCAAAATTAAAATTAAACTTAAATACTTTTCAAAATTAAAATAAACTTAAATATTTTTCAAAATTAAAATTTAACTTAAATATTTTTTAAAATTAACTTAAATATTTTTCAAAATTAAAATTACCTTAAATATTTTTCAAAATTAAAATTAAACTTAAATATTTCTCAAAATTAAAATTAACTTAAATATTTTTCAAAATTAAAATTAAACTTAAATATTTCTCAAAATTAAAATTAACTTAAATACTTTTCAAAATTAAAATTAACTTAAATATTTTTTCAAAATTAAAATTAAACTTAAATATTTCTCAAAATTAAAATTAACTTAAATATTTTTCAAATTAAAATTAACTTAAACATCCTTCAAAATCTAGTTAACTTAAAATATTTTTCAAACGTAAACATTTTTCAAAAAATTCTTCAATTAACGTCAAAACCACCCTACAAAGGATCAACTAATAATTAACCTAGATTGGGTGAGATTGAAAATTAGGAAGTTTACCTCAATTAAACTGTTCTTTTGATCAAAGAGGAAAAATCCAATTCAACTACTTTATGTGTAGGAATTAGATCAATGGATACTGGACAGTGGATACTCCAGACATATGACTGGAGATAGGTTGAAATTTACTAAGCTCAAACTAAAGAACCTAGGTTCGGTTGCATTCGGCAACGACAGTAAACTTAAGGTAATCGGAAAAGGTAATATCGAACTTAACTCCGATTTTATTATTCAAAAAGTTTTATTAGTTGAAAATCTCAATTTTAATTTATTAAGCATAAGCCAATTATGCGATACTGGTTACTCAGTTAATTTTACCAAGTCCGAATGTATAATCAAACATATTGATAATCCAAAAATCATACAAAGGCACTAGGAAAGGTAATGTCTACATCATTTATCTACCAACACCCTCAATAAAGTGTTTTCTAACACAACAAGAGGAAACTGAGTTGTGGCACAGAAGATTGGGTCACACTCACACTAGACTCATTTCAAAAATGAGTCAAAATGGACTAGTTAGAGGGTTGCATAAATTAAAAGTTATTGAAAACTCAATCTGTAATGCTTGTCAACAAGGAAAACAAACCAAGTCAACCAATCTAGAAAGAACCAACTCATTACTTAAGCTCCTTCACCTTGACCTATTTGATTCACATGGAGCCAAGTCACAAAGCAAGAACCAGTATTGCTTAGTGATAATTGATGACTACTCTAGGTTCACCTGGGTAAAATTTCTAAAAACAAAAGATGAAACTTTTGAAGAGTTTAGTAATTTTTGCAAGTTAACAGAAAATGAAAAAGATACTAAAATTAAAATAATAAAAAGTGATCATGGGGGGAATTTGAAAATCATAGGTTTACCCAATTCTGTAAAATCAATGGATACCAACATGAATTTTCATGTCCTAGAACCCCCCAACAAAACGGTCTAGTGGAACGTAAAAATAGAACCCTACAAGAAGCGGCTAGAACCATGCTAAATGAGTATAACTTGAATTATCAATTTTGGGCCGAAGCCATAAATACAGCAAATTATATTCAAAATAGAATTCTAATTAACAAATTTCACAATAAAACTTCTTATGAAATGTATTATAATAAAATTCCCAACCTAAACTACTTAAAAGTTTTTGGATGTAAAGTTCATATTTTAAATACTAAAGATTACTTAGGAAAATTTACACCCAAATCAAACCAAGGAATCTTTGTAGGGTACTCCACAACCAGTAGGGCCTATAGAGTCTATAATCAAAATACCCTAAAAGTTGAAGAAACAACTAATGTAATATTTGATGAAGATAATATTATACCTAATATAGATCAAAATATTGACATTAACCCAAGAAACAGAGAAAATGATGAAATCGAACCTGAACCTATTGAATCTGAAGAACCAATTTCTAATCCAAACATAAGACCAACTAGAGTAAGTACTTCTCATCCACCTGACCAAATTTTGGATGATCCAAACCTAGGAGTCAGAACTAGATCCACTTATAGAAACCTTAGTCAGATGGCCCTTATTTCTAAAATTGAACCTAAGACTATAGAAGAAGCCCTACCAGACCCAGATTGGACTCTAGCAATGCAAGAAGAATTGGCCCAATTTGAAAGAAATCAGGTCTGGGAATTAGTGCCTAAACCCATTAACAAGTCCATAATTGACACTAAATGGGTTTTTAGAAATAAATTAAATGATCAAGGTGAAATAGTTCGAAACAAAGCTAGGTTAGTAGCTAAAGGGTTTAGTCAAGTAGAAGGATTAGACTATGATGAGACCTATGCCCCTGTAGCAAGACTTGAATCCATTAGGATGTTGCTGGTCTATGCAGCACACAAAGGATTCAAGCTATTTCAAATGGACGTAAAATCCGCATTTTTAAATGGATTTATTAAAGAAGAGGTATATGTAGGTCAACCCCCAGGATTTGAGGACTTAGAACAACCAAATTATGTCTTTAGATTAAAAAAGGTCCTATACGGACTAAAACAAGCACCTAGGGCTTGGTATGAACATCTGTCCAATTATCTAATATCAAAAGGATTTAACTAAGGTCAAATAGACCCAACCCTTTTCGTAAAAACCTTAGAAAATGACATTTTTATAGCCCAAATTTACGTCGACGATATTATTTTCGGTTCCACAAACTCTAAATTTCTAAAAGAATTCACCAAACTAATGGAAAATGAATTCGAAATGAGTCTGGTAGGTGAACTTAATTTCTTCTTAGGTTTACAGATTAAGCAAACTAAAGATGGAATTTATATTTATCAAACTAAATATGCTAAGGAATTAGTTAGAAAATTTGGCATGGAGAACTCAAAAACAATTAACACACCAATGGCTACAAATGCTAAAATTGACTCAGATTTAGAAGGTAAACCAGTAGATTTGAAATACTATCGAAGTGCAATAGGAAGTCTACTGTACCTAACTGCGAGTCGACCAGACATTATTTTCGCAGTAGGTATGTGTGCACGATACCAATCTTGTGCAAAAGATTCTCACTTAACCCTTGTCAAAAGAATCCTTAGGTATGTTAAGGGAACCCTAAATGTAGGACTATGGTACCCTAGATCTTGCACCCTTGACCTAACCGGCTACTCTGACTCAGACTATGCCGGATGCAAGCTAGATAGAAAAAGCACAAGTGGTAGCTGTCAATTTCTAGGACAATGCCTAGTAAGTTGGTCAAGTAGAAAGCAACACTGTGTTGCTTTATCTACCACTGAAGCTGAATATATAGCCTTAGGTGAATGCACATCTCAGTTGCTATGGATGATGCATACCCTTAAAGACTATCAACTGGAGTATCATAAAACTAAAATCTCAATTGATAATATAAGCTCAATAAATCTAACAAAAAACTCAATTCATCACTCAAGGACTAAGCATATAGAAGTGAAGCGTCATTTTGTAAGGGATCAAGTAGCTAAGGGTGATATTGAACTCAACTATGTTGAGTCAAAATCAAACCTAGCTGACATCACAAAGCCCTTACCTGAACTTGAGTTCAACTCACTTAGAAGACAAATAGGAATGTGTTGGGTAGAGTAGGTATTGAGTTTCAAATCAGTTTCCTAGCCTCACTGTTCTACTTGTTTTCAAAATAAGGTTTTAAACATTCTAGGAAAATATTGTTTTTAAAATTCCAATTTTACTAGATTTTTGAAATATGGATTTAGCCTAGGCTCTACCCTAGAAATCATGTTCCCCTAGATTTAAGCCAGAGCATCTCACAAACACCTAGGTATACCTTGCTTGTGTTTGAAAAATATAGAACGGCGTGAGATGCATAGGGTACAGCCTGGACTCCAGAATGCTTATATCTAAGCATCATTATGAGTTTGGGCATTCAATACTCTATTAACAGTAATCAGTTTAAGTCATCCAGCCTTAGTCAAATCTAACTGGACCAAAGACTTAACTTGACTAACCAAGTGAAAGCTATTGCCCTCTAGGCAATCAGCAAGTAGCTAAAGGTTAGACAGTTGGTGAAGGAAATGGAGATTGAGCATGCTTGTACTTTAAGGCCCTGATACCTGATCAAAATAATTTGGATAAGTTAACAACTATTTAACTTGACTCATGTTTGGACTTAAGAACCAACTAAATTTGATTAAATAACCTAAATTAAATATTTAGATTACTCCCTCTTGGTCCTAAAATTTAATAAATTCTTACTCTTATTTTCTTCAAAATTAAGTTTTTTTAAGCTAAGTACCTTTTTAAACTGAAACTACATTTTCAAAATTCAATGTTTGCAAAAGGCAAGTGATTCATATAGCAACTGTCAAACTTGACCACCTTTATAAATTTTTGCTAAAATACTTTTCTAAGTTACCTCTAATCCTTCTATACTTAGCCAAAAGTATTAAAGATTTTTTTTACTTGCAAAATTTATCTCATTGATTTCAAAAGATTTTGCTAAGTAAAAAGAGACTTCAAAAATAATTTTTACCTTCTTTCGAAGGCTAATCGGTTTTTTCTAAAATCTTAAAACGTGCTTTCAATTGACTTATTTTTTTGATAAATGGCAAAGGGGGAGAGTAGGAAATTCAAAAGTAAAAAATCTAACTAAAAAAGGAAGCCCTGTATTAAGGGGGAGCTTCACAAAGTTTAAGTGAGGGGGAGCTTCACAAAGTTTAAGTGTTAGCTTAAGTTATGCTTGAATTTGAATTTATATACTTAAGCTTGCTCACTTAAAACCTTTTTATGCACTTGTTTTACTTAACTCTGAATTTGGGTTGCCATAATCAAAAAGGGGGAGATTGTTGGTGCGGGAAGCATCCGACTATCGAACCTAAGTTTTGATAATGGCAAAGGATTCAAAGTTAAGGTTATGTTGTGATCTAACAAGTCTGTTAAGTGTTTCAGAAAAGACCTAACTGTGGTTAGGCAAGGTGAAAACCCTAGGGGGTGGTAACCCTAAGTCATAGGGGGTGGTAACCCTATGCGGAAAGTCTTGGTGGGTCGAGTGCTTCATGTAAAATACCGGAAAAATGGTGAATAATGATAAGGGAATTTTTCGGAATTTCTAGAAATTTTTCAGGAATTTTTCAGAGCTTGTATGGACGAGTTTACGGGGATAAAAACGGGGCCCAGGAAAGCCTGTTTAGTCTACCCATTTAAGAGAGGAAAAGTTTTATTTTCCTTTTTCTTTTATTATTCTTTTTCCTTTGTTTTTTTTCTCCCGCGTGCTTCCCTCTTTCTCCCCCTGCCGAACCCGACGCCTTGCCCTAACCCATGCGACACCGACGGTTCTTCTTCCCCGAACGCCCTCACCCCCTCTGCCGCCGGCAACGAGAGCCACCTCTCCTCTACTCTGCGCAGCGCCGACGCCGACGTTGATCGTCGACGCCGTGCCCTAGCCGAAGCCCACCGCCACGACCCGATCACCGACGGCCAACATCTCTGATGCTTGCTCGCAGCCTTCTGTGCCCTAGCCCTAGACCCGATTTCCTTCCTCCTCCGGCCGTGCGAGCACAAGGGATGCAGATACCTTGCCGGCAGGGCACCATCTGTCCTCTGCCCTAGTGCCGACAGACGGTCGCCTCCTTTGCTGCAATTTGGCAGCATTCCAGCCGAGCTCTAGTTCTCTTTTGTGTGCCACTACCGAGTGTGAGTTTGCTTCTCCCCTTTGTTCTCAGCGTCACTCCGCCTGATGCTATGCTGCTGTTGCCGGGAGTATTCAACTTTTGGTTACAAAATTGTAAAGGAGTTGCTTGATTCCACACTGTTAACTGGAATTCAGCATCGACGGATCATGGATCATCACCGGCGATTGTAGAAGAGGTAAGGAGAGCAATTTGTATAGGAACTTAATGGTTAACAGATGGTATTGTTGATTTCTAGTTCTTCTTTCTTAGCTGATCAGGGGCTGTTGTTTGATTCCGACCAGCAAGCATGTGGGAGGATTTGTTGTGGTTTCAGCCATGAGTTTCCAGCAGCATACAGTTACAGCTCTTCAATTGTGGATCAACAGCAATCCATCTGTTGAGGTGAGTTTTGTACTGAGGATTAGGGTTTCAGCAAATCTTTTGCTGTATGATTGGAGTTTTGGTTGTATTTCTATGAGTATTTGGAGGATATGCATTTATATCGGATTATGTTGGAGATATTGTAACTTGCAGTTGCTTGGTTAGTTGTGGATTTAGGTAAGTTACGATGGATTCATGTTTAACTTAACCTAATGTGATTATGGAAGGTTTAATCTATTGTAGTTGTGATGAATTAAGTACAGTTGATTTATGTTGGATTAGCTTTAATCCTTGGATTTATTAGAGATGATCATATTGTTAATCGTAAGTTGATCAGCGAAAGGAAATGATTGTGTTGATTGAGGATTATTGATTAAGGAGATTAATTCAAGTTAATCATTAATTAGGATTAATTAATGATGGATCGATTAGGATTTTTTCTAATTAAGTTGGGTTGGATTTAGCTAGTTGTTGTTTATAAAATTAGCTAAATTGTGTATCACGTTATCTGCAGGACTTTGATTTGAGACGGTGTCTCGACGAGGGATCTATTTCGGATTGGACCTTTCTATTGGAGGCGGGTACCTCTTGACTTATCTTTTATGATATTTTCAATTGGATATGCATAGTTTTTATGGCTACAAGCAATGATCATGTTTGCCTTTAGTATGTCATTGTTTGTTACCCGTAGCATGTTCTGTTGGGCGTTTGTTATGTATCTATGTTTACGTTTCGTGATTATTGCCATCAGTACCTTAGTTCCTAGAGTAAGTGACATACCATGCTTTACTGAGTTTAGGACTAGATTCTGGATTTTTATTATCTGACATGTGTATCTATATTTTTATATCATACCTGATCTGTGTACCTAGACCTTTTGCTTTGATCCATGTATATTGTTGGTACATATTTTATGGAGGTGGATATGTTCAGGACCTAGGTTGTTATACCATAGAGGACCTGTATACCCTAGATCTGTGGATTTGACTTATTTGTACTAGGGTACATATTTATATATATATGTGTGAATTTGGTTTAGGATATTGTCATGCTTAGTGTCATGTACCATTCGCATGATTGCATGCTGCGTGATAGGCTGCTCCATTATTGTATAGCATATCGCCAGTTTCATCACTGTTCGGTGCTCCGTTGGTCCGCTCATGGGTAGCGTGACGTAGCGTGGTAGCACGTCAGTTTTGCTCTGTTCGGTGCTCCGTTGGTCCGCTCATGGGTAGTGTGACGCAGCGTGGTAGCACATCAGGGATCCCTCCCCGTCATGGTGTACCAAGAGATGAGAGCATTGCGCTCCCCCATTTATGATTTGGGGTAGGAGTATATGTGTACTCCGACACCATCCCGTCCACTCGGTCACTCATCAGGAGCAGTGACGTCAGAGTGCACGGTTGTCACAGTCATACCCACTCAGTCTCACCATTGTGTGTGAGATGACTGACTGGCATCAGGGGTGACCATGTCATTGGCACCATATGCATTTATTGCATTTATTTGCTTGTGTTTGCTGCACTTATATGCTGCATTTTGGTGGATGCATTTGTTTGACATGCATACAGGAGGCATATTGTGTATCTGGTTTGACGACCCTTTTGTTCTGGATAGGAGTTCCTGGTGAGTACAGCTTCCTCAGTTACCTTTCAGTTTTGCATATTTCCTATATATGATTAGGAAGTTGTATTCCATGTTTATTGCTATTAGATATATCTTACTAGGCATGTGTATTGGTATTCGCTGAGTTGTTGAACTCACCCCCGTTGACACTATCTTTTTCAGGTACCAGGTTGTTTATGATGTCGCTTGGAGTATCCTGTCTGCTGGTCCCCACGTCACCTCAGAAGATCTATCGGTTTCATTTATGTTTTGTTTGTTTTATGTGTCAGTGTGTTTAGTTTGTGCCCCGGTTTTGTTCTGGAGTGTTGAAGTTATTATGTGATATTTTGTATTGGTTGTTGGTTGTGTAAGCCTAACCGGCTAGCAATTTTGTGTTTGGTTTATATTTGGTTTCTGTCATTTTCCGTTGTGTTTTGGTTTTGGTACAGCCGAGTAGGCTGCTTTACATATAACTGCGTGGTTGTATTTTTATTTTATCAGTCGAGTAGAGTGTATCATATAATTGCGTGGTTGTGTGTATATTCCAACCGTCTGTGGCTGATGTATATTGTGCATGTAGAAATAATTCAGATTGTCAGCCGTACAGGGGAGGTGCTGCCAAAATTTCTTCGGATAGGGACTCCCCCGGGGCATGACACTTCAGGCAAAAGTCCTAGGGGGGGTAACCCTAGGTGGAAAGTCCTGGTGTCGCGAACCAGGTGAAAGACTGGACCAGCCGGGAAGCGAAAGTCCAGCAAAAAGTCCGGAAGCATCGAGCACCGAGCAAAAGTCCAGTCGATCTGGAGGATCGCACTGGCAACAGGTAAATCTCCTTAGTGGAGTAGGTGAGGACGCGTTCCCCGTAGAGGGAACAGTAGGCGTCGGGTCGACCTAGGGTTTTCGGTCGGAAACCAGAAGTCAGACCCGGACAATCTGAAGGTTGTCAGTTTATTCGTTTATATATTCCATTGTGTTCTAACTTTGTTTTGCAGGTAAATAACATTTTTATGCAGAGTTAAAAGTGACCGAGATCGGTCGACCGAACCTTGGGATCGATCGACCGAACCTTGGGATCAGTCGACCGAACCCACAAGCCAGTAGATCAAACTCCAGAGGTTGGACCTGGCTCGACCAGGGGATCGGTCGACCGAACCTTTCGATCGGTCGACCGAACCTAGGTTGGGTTGTCGACTGGATCAGGCTGACTGGGCTGAGTCAGAAGAGATTATCGGTCGACCGGACCTTTTATCGGTCGACCGAACCTCGGATAGAGTTTGACCGGACCGAAGCGGAGCGAGAGGATCGGGCGGATCAGATAGGAGAGATCGCCTGATCGGTCGACCGATCCGTGTCAGGTCAAATTTGATCTCGAAGCTTGGGGATCTGGATCAGACTTTGCAGAGCTATAAAAGGAGGCCTCGAGGCGCAGCTTCACAACATCAACTCTCGGAAAAGAAGAACCTGTGCTCTTGTGTGCTGCTCCATACGCTTCAACGAGGCCCTGCTGCTCCAACGACTTAAAGCTCCAAAGTTCCATATTTACTGTTCGTTGGTATAATTCTTCTTACTGCACTTAATTGTAATTAATCTTGTAATAATCGATTCTATAGTTGTTGTCCACCGAAAGCGATCAACGACCGCGTGTCTTCGAGTAGGAGTCGAGCTAGGCTCCGAACGAAGTAAGTCGACTGTGTCTTCTGTGTGTGTTTGCATTTACTTTCCGCTGCGTTTAGTTACTCTTACGATTTCCGAAACGAACAAAATAGCCACGAGCGCTATTCACCCACCCCCCCCCCTCTAGCGCTTTCGATCTAACAATATGTACCAAAAATAAATAGATCAAATAATCGGATCTAGGTACATGAGTCATATATGGTAAATGTCTAGTCTGGTGTATCACAAGACATGGTATGTCACTACCTTTATGAGCTTGAATAATCATGGCAATAATAAATCATAAATGCAGAACAGATGAAAGCATGCAACAGGTATCATGTAGTGACATACCAAAGCAATGATAGACATAATTATTACTAAAGGTTATAATCTACTACGCATATCAATATGACATATCAAAAGAGATAAGTCAAGGTACCCGCCTCAAAAAGTGGAGATCGTCTCTGAAATAGATCCCACGTCGAGACACCATCTCGAATCAAAGTCCTGTAACAACATATATATAATTAATCCATGCTCGCAGATATCCAATAGCTTAATCAAAGTTCATATTAACCAAGAAATCCTAATTTTATTCGTTGATCTCGGTTAATTAAATAAACCGGATCTAACCCGAAGCTTAGATTAGATCCAACCTTTTAACCCTAATTAAATATAACTCAACGGTCATCTAGGGTTAGTTTCCTTAACCCCAATTATCTGTTTAGAATTAAATCCATACTTAAATCAATTCTAGTGGCAATCCATGTTTCACTCAACTACCAAAACCTAATTCAACCTAATTTAAATATCTTACCTCAAACTCACAGCCAAGGATGTTGCTGCCGGAGAAGGGTAGCTGCTAGAAATTGTGGCCGGAATTGTGAGTCGCCCTCAAATGGTGATGCTTGGATCGACAGCCAACAACAACCTAAGTCCAGAACTCCTAGATCAACGCAATTTAGATGTCTGATACTAAAATCCCAAATTAGGGCAGAACTAAAGTGATAAAACTTACCAAATACCAACAATAATCCATTGTTGGTTCACGATAAAGGGGTGACTCACGGCTATGGATCGATCTGGCCAGCGACTACAGCGACACAACGTTACCCAAGGGTAGGGCACTACTGTGATTCGGGACTAGGGCACAACGTCGGTGCAAGGGAGATCGGCGGATCAACCCTAGCGACGACGATCAAGATCTATAGTGAGAAGGTCGCATGACAGCCTGCGCCTCACGGTCGGTGGTCCACGGCGATGAAGAGGTAGAGAAGGAAGAGGGATCAGATCTAGGGCACCATTGGAAAGAGAGCTCGAGTGTCGGCAGAGGTGGATAGGCTGAGAGGAGCCATCAAGAGAAGGGCTCGGCCGACGGTGGCTCAAGCGTCGCCGGTGGCTCAAGCAGGGAGAAGGCGGCTCTGCTCGATGATCCAACGAAGAAAACAGAAGAGAAGAAGAAGAAACGACGATCCTAGGGCTAGGGCCGGAACAACTGGCATCGAGCCGCGAGGATCAGCGGTGACGAGTAGAGGAGGAGAAGGAGACGGGCCCGAGAAGAGGGCTAGGGCACGGAAGAAGGGGAAGAGGATCGGGCTCGGGGAAGAGGAGGAGGAAACGGCGAAGGAAGAGGAAAGGGCTCGCGGCGGGGAAAAGAAAATAAAGGAAAAGAAAACAAAATAAAAATCAAACTTTTCCTCGCTTAAATGGGTAGCCTAAACAGGTTTTCCCGTAACCCAATATTTATCCCCGTAACCTACACCATAGGGCCTCCGAAAAATTTTCAGAAAATTCCTAAAAATTCCAGAAAATTTCATTAAGGTTATTCGTCTATTTAACCTTATTATTTAATTAATATTTGGGGTACCGTATGTAACGACCCGGCCCTTTGGCCTCTTGGGCGGCCCTTGCGGCGGCCCACTAGCGACCCCTTATGTAGTCGGCCCATTTGGTGACCTCTAATGTCGTCGACTTTCCACCCCTGGCCAGTGGATTTTTGCCGCTCACTTGGCTACCAGGATTCATAAACTCTAGTACTTAAGCCTAGAGGTCTAGAGTTCGAATCCTGGGGGAGGCAAAAATCCACTGGCCAGGGGTGGAAAGTCCTAGTGAGTAACGGCATGGCCAAGGGTTGTCGGTCGACGACATTAGAGGTCGCCAAATGGGCCGACGACATAAGGGGTCGCTAGTGGGCCGCCGCAAGGGCCGCCCAAGAGGCCAAAGGGTCGGGTCGTTACAATAAAAAGGCGTCTTTTATTGTAACGACCCGACCCTTTGGCCTCTTGGGCGGCCCTTGCGGCGGCCCTTTATGTCGTCGGCTCATTTGGCGACCTCTACTCACTAGGTCTTTCCATCCCTGACCGGTGGATTTTTTTGCCTTCCCTAGGATTCGAACTCTAGACCTCCAGGCTTAAGTACTAGAGTTTATGAATCCTGGTAGCCAAGTACTTAACCCTGGAGGTCTAGAGTTCGAATCCTGGGGAAGGCAAAAATCCACTAGCCAGGGATGAAAAGTCCTAGTGAGTAACGGCACGACCAAGGGTCGTCGGTCGACGACATTAGAGGTAGCCAAATGGATCGACGACATAAGGGGCCGCCAGTTGGGCTGCCACAAGGGCCGCCCAGGAGGCCAAAGGGCCGGGTCGTTACAATAAAAAGGCGCCTTTTTATTATAACGACCCGGCCCTTTGGCCTCTTGAGCGGCCCTTGTGGCGGCCCACCCCTTGGTCGTGTCGTTACTCACTAGGACTTTCCACCCCTGGCAGTGGATTTTTGCCTTCCCCAGGATTCGAACTCTAGACCTCCAGACTAAGTAGTAGAGTTTATGAATCATGATAGCCAAGTGAGCGCTACCAGGATTCATAAACTCTACTACTTAGCCTGGAGGTCTAGAGTTCGAATCCTGGGGAAGGCAAAAATCCACTGCCAGGGGTGGAAAGTCCTAGTGAGTAACGGCACGGCCAAAGAGTCGTCGGTCAACGACATGAGAGGTCGCCAAATGGGCCAATGACATAAGGGCCGCTAGTTGGGCCGCCACAAGGGTCGATAGTTGGGCCGCCACAAGGGCCTCCCAAGAGGCCAAAGGGTCGGGTCGTTACACCGTGTTTTATATACGCAAAGGCAAAAAGATTGACATTTTCATCTTTGGGCGCCTGGACCATGTCTGAGCTGGTCCGGGCGCACGGACCAGTGCTGACTTGGACACAAAATTTGATCCACAATGACAAGGCGCCCTTCGAGCACCCTGGTGTTAATGACAACGTTTAACATTCCATCGCTAATTAGCGATAGAAATGTTAGCTTCCATTGTAAATAGCAATGGAATACAACATTCTGTCGCTAATGCCTTTGTAAACTTTAATATCCGCTTAGACTGTCCGCTCAGCCTTGGAGCGCCGAATTTCATCTTCGATTTTGATTTGGGAGTAGAGGTTAATTTGGATTGAGTAAAAAGTAGACAAGCTAAAAGTTTGAAAGAATCAAAAAGTGATCGAACTAGGTGCTCACTAGAGCAATGAAAAAGGAAAAAAAATAGCACGGAGGGCTTCTCATTCTTCAGCTCCATCATCATCAGATTGTCGCTCGAAAATGAAAAAAAAAATTAGATTTGCATTAAGCATGGATCGAGCACACAACCTTCGGATCTTCAGTCTAATGCTCTCCCGACTAAGCTATCCCCAATGATGACTTTATATTAAGAATTGTATTGTAAATACTTTTATAATCGTTTCTAGTAAAATATTTTTCTTTTAGAAGATTGTATGTATAATTAAGAAACATATTCACATATAAATCACTAAAAAACTAGCTAATAACGACAGAATTAACGACGACGTTTAACATTCTATCGCTAATTAGCAATAGAAATTTTATCTTCCGTAGAAAATAGCAACGAAATACAACATTTTGTCACTAATGCATTTGTAAACCTTAATATCTGCTTAGACTGTCTACTCAGCCCTAGAGTGTCGAATTTCGTCTTCAATTTTGATTTGGGAGTAGAGGTTATCTTGCAATGAGTAAAAAGAAGACAAACTAAAAGCTCGAAAGAATCAAAAAGTGATCGAACTAGGGGGTTCACCAGTGCAGCGAAAAAGGGGGAAACCCCGACAATGGCTTCTCATTCTTCAACTTTATCTTCATCAAATCGTCGCTTGAAAATTAAAAAAAAATAGAGATTTGTAATGAGCATGGATCAAACATGCGGCCTTCAGATATTCAATCTAACACTCTCCCAACTGAGCTATCCCTACTAATGACTTTGTATTAGGAATTATATTTAAATAATTTTATAATAGTTTCCAATAAAGGACTTTTCTTTTAAAGATTGTATGTATAATTAAGAAACATATTTATATATAAATCACTAAAAAATAGTTAATGGCGACGGAATTAACATCGACATTTAACATTCCATCCCTAATTAGCGATAGAAATGTTATCTTCCATCGCAAATAGCAATGGAATACAACATTCTGTCGCTAATGCCTTTGTAAATCTTAATATCTGCTTAGACTGTTCGCTCAGCCCCGGAGCATCGAATTTCATCTTCAATTTTGATTTGAGTGTAGAGGTTATCTTGGAGTGAGTAAAAAAAGACAAGCTAAAAGCTCAAAAGAATCAAAAAGTGATCGAACTAGGGGGCTCACTATAGCATCGAAAAAGGAATTAAAAAAAAAAGGGCACTGTCGAGGGCTTCTCGGTCTTCAGCTCTATCGTCATCAGATCGTCACTCAAAAATGAAAAAATAATAAAGATTTGCCATGAGCATGGATCAAACACACGGCCATCAGATTTTCAATCTGATGCTCTCCCAACTAAGTTATCCCCGTTATCATGTTTTTAATAGTAAATAGTGTTTAAATACTTTTAGTAAAAGACTTTTCTTTTAGAAGATGGGATGTAATTACATACTTCATTGTACATAATTACAAAACATATTCACATATAAATGGGTTTAGAATGCTTTGCGGACAAAGGTGGACTTCAATTTTGCTTAAAGGATTTGATATTTAGTTATCTTGAGTGCTATGTAGAGTGGATAGTCTTAAATTTTTTATTTTTGAAGTGTCGAACATGGATACGAAATGGATATGGATATGACACATGAATACACGTATTAGATATGGCCAAAAACGTGTCGTGGACTTTTTTACGGTTTGATCAAGCGAATACATTTTAGACACGGCAAGGACACGATAAGTATACGGCTTGGATACGTTTTTCCAAATGTGTTTAGGTAAATTTTAAGTATTTAAAATTTATAGGGTTTAATTGAAAAACCTATAAATTTTTTAGGACCAATTAAAAAATATTAATAAAAATGAATTGGATGGTGTGCTTTTAAATTCTAAACCCTAATTTTTTTTTTCACGCATCTCATTCCACTCACCTCTTAGTGCTTCTTTGATGTCGCCCACCTCCCTTTCTACATGTAAGTCCTAAATTATTATTTCTGATTTTACTCCACTCCTTATTTAAAAATTTGAATATAAACCCTAATATTTCATTATACATATATATATATATATATATATATATATATATATACGGTTTTGATATCCTGTGCGCCGCACAGTGCGCGACTGTGCGCGCGCGCAGGATATCAGTGATTTTAATTTGTTTTTTATTTTTTTTTTTAATTTTTGAATTAAAAAAAATAATTAAAAAATTTTTTAAAAATTTTATTTTTAGGGTTCAGGCTTTGGGTATAGTGTTAAAGTTATTTTTTTTTTTAGATTTTACCTTTGGGGTTTAGGCTTTTCAATTAGGTTATAGTGTTTGGTTTTAAAAAAAAATTAAAATAGCTTTTATTTAAGCTTTTATTGAGTATTGTAATATGTTAAGGGGATATATTAAGGTATTAAAAATTTATATAAGGAAATGTTAAATTTTTTAATTAATTTTTTAAATTTAAAATATTAAAAAAATTAAAAAAATAAAAAAAAATTGACCGATCTCCTGCGCGCGCGCACAGTCGCGCACTGTGCGAGCGCGCAGGAGATCAAAACTCTATATATATATATATATATATATATATATATATATATTGTATACTCATTCGATTCACACTCTTAGATGATCCTCATGTGTTCGGGTGCCTAGGTGCACCTCTGAACGTCTTGATTCTTAAAAGTAAATCATAGTGTCCGGAGGTGTATTCAGGTGCTTGGACTTATGAAAATCATCCAGGAGTATGCATATAACCAAGAATGTGTAGACTAACTTCTCTCTTTTATAGAGATATATATGATTCTCGTATCGTAGCCGTGTGTGGTATCTTATTTTTTAAAAATTTGCTCCATGCAACATGGCTCGAGTGCTTTGGCATGTTCATCTCTGTCGTCGCGATATCTGTAAGCTTGTGATCATAAATGGGAAACTTTGGAATATTAGAGAAAACGATGGTTACTCTTGTATTTTTTTTATTATTTGAATGTAGCACTTTTTATGTAGAATAGAAGCACGGATTGACGATAGAATTTATTAACTTTATTAATGATAATGTGGTATATAATAAATGTAAAATTAAAAACACATAAAATAGGTAAACACATCATATATTAGAAAATAAATAAGTATTTTCTAATAATAATTATTTCCTAATACATCCTTTGAAGATGGTGTCCCAGAAATAGTATTAATATTGTTACAAATAGGCAACAGCCGAGGTCGAGAAAGTGACTTGATAAATATATCAACCAACTAATCCTCAGCAGAAATATGAGTAACTCATAGTACAGAGACCTACACCAGATCATGAACAAAGTGATAATCAATAGCCAGATGCTTCAACTGAGAGTGAAAAACAGGATTAATCGAAAGATAAATGGCACCCAAATTATCAGTAAAGAGCACAGCAAGTGTGGTAACCAGATGAAGCATGTCTGTCAAAAGTGACTTAATCCATTGGATCTCAGATGTCATAGAGGCAATGGCGTGATATTCAGCCTCAGTCGAAGAACGCGCAACCATGCATTGTTTGGTAGATTTCTAGGAAACCAGAGAAAAATAATAAACACACCTATAGAATATCGATCATCTAGATCTCCTGCCCAATCCGCATCGAAGAAACCATAAAAAGTAAGAGGTGTATCCACAAGAAGATGAATGTCAAGATCCCTAGTACCATTGAGATACCGAAGTAAATACTTTACAGTGCAATATTACGTATCTGAATGAGCATGCATAAACTGTGAAAGCTTGTTGACCGCAAAAGAAATATCAGGACGAGTCATACGGAGATGTTGTAAGCCCCCAACCACTTGTCGAAACTTAGTCGGATCAAAAAACGAAGACCCATCATGCAGAGTAAGACGAGAGCCAACAGCAATAAGAGTGGAGACTAGCTTGGAGTCAGGCATGTTGTGTTTGGAAAGAAGATCAGTGATATACTTTTGCTGAAATAAGATAAGACCATTTGAGGTTGGGCGAACCTCAACACCACAGAAGAGGGAAAGAGCCCCAAGATCCTTAATCGTAAATTTTACATGAAGTTTACATATTTGACGTCAACAGAAGAAGCATCACTCCCTGTTATGATTAGTTCATCAACATATACAAGGAAATAGATAACAATACCATCCCAAAAATAAACAAATAAAGAGTGTCATCCCGATATATGACAAAGCCAAGAGAGACCAAGAAAGTGCGAAGCTCCAAATACTAGGTGCGCAGAGCCTGCTTCAGGTCATAAAGCACCTTATGCAAAAGACACACCTGATCCAAAAACTCAGCACTGCGCATACCCAAAGGTTGCGCCATATAAACCTCCTCTATAAAATGACCATTAAGAAACGCATTGTTAACATCAAGTTGGCGAAGAAACCACTCTCGATTCACAGCTAGACTAAGAACATTATGCATTGTCACTGGATTAATAACAAGGCTTAATGTGAAACACCCACTTATTTCCCACAAGATTTTGGTCTGGCGAAGGTGGGACAAGAGTCCGAGTCTGATTACGGAGAAAAATATCATACTCTTTATGCATGACATGTACCCAATTCAGATCTTTTAGCACATGCATGATAGAGGGGTTCACAGGGTTGTGGAAGGCTAATATGAAAAAGATACTTTGGATTGGGTTTGTAGATGGTATTTTTGAAACGAGTTTGCATGGAATGTTGGATTAGAGAAGCGAGAGGAGGTTAGAGAGATGGTGGGCTAAAGAGTCGGTCGCCACCAGGTAGAGTGGACAACCCGACAATAGGAGGTAGTGGTGGCGGTGGTGATGACAACGATGAAGAAGTTAGTTGCGGCGGCTACGACTAGTGGCAGAATGTGGCACTGGTGCCAGAGAGTCCCATGAGAGGACTGGTGTAACAAAGAGCTCAAAGTCAATGTCTATTACTGTGAAATCCAAGAAGGAGATGACGGTAAATGGAAAAACATGTTTCATAAACTTAGCATGATGAGATACAAAGACTCTTTTGAGAGCGACATCATAGCACAGGAAGACACTATAGATGAGAGAATAGCCAAGGAAGACACAAGAGGTTGACTTGGGATCAAACTTGTGGTGAGAGTAGGGGTGCAGCCATGGAAAGCATAGACACCCGAAAACTCGAAGCTTAGAAAGATCAGGAATGGTGGTGAACAATTTTTTCAAAAGAGGGCATGTGGGAAAGACCGATCTTAGGCATACAGTTAATCATATAGACTACTGCAGCAAAGGTATAAGGCCAGAAAGTGAGTGGAATAAATGCTCTGTGCAACAAAGTGAGACCAATTTCGACTATATAACGATGACGACATTCAAAATATCCATTGTGTTCGGGAGTATGTAGAGGAGTGGTAAGATGACTGATACCATGAGTAGTAAAAAAGGAGCAAAGGGCTAAGAATTCACTTATTATCAGTGAAGAGTGTTTTGATAGTCATCGAGAATTGATTTTCAACAAGAGTTTTGAATTCAATAAAAGTAGAGTATACATCTGATTTTTTGCGTAAGGGATAAAGCCATATATACTTAAAAAAATAATCAACAAATATAACATAATATTTTAGTCCATCAAATGATGATATAGGAGATGTCTAAACATCAGAAAAGATAATTTCCAAATGAGCATGAGACAAAATACTAGATTCATGAAAGAGTAATTTATGACTCTTATTAATATTACATAAAGTGCATGAAAAATTAGACAAGGCATTCGCAGAAAATGAAAGACCCAAGGATAACAAAAATGTTGCAAAACACCTAATGACAGATGACCTACACAACTATGCTATAAGGAAATAGATGACAAGATAGACACAGAAAATGCAGAAGGGAATGATAGTGTAGACGTAAATTTTGGCCAGTAATAGACACCATCTCTATGGACCCCGCTGACCAGTGTCGCCCCCATATAACGATCCAACACTTGAAAATAGGAATCAAAGAAAAGAAATGTAATAAGATTGGTAGCACAAAATGCAACGACAGAAATTAAATTTTTTGACATAGATGAACATATAAAACATTAGAGAAAACTAAAGACAAAGATGGAGTGGAGAAAGAGAAAGAATCAGTGTGAGTAATGGGTAGTCCAGAACCATCACCAATGATGATGCTATCATTCCCAGAGTAAGACTCATGTAACGAAAGAGTAGTGAGATTAGTGGTGACATGATTAGAGGTGTCAGAGTCAACCACCCATTCCTGAGAATCAGATAGGGGTGTAAAATGAACGGTAATGTGCGCAAACGATGCACTATACGCGGGACGCGGAGCACGCAGAGGAGCCGACAGAAGCAAAGAAAGCATTGAGGCAGTTATATGACCGCACTGGTAAGCAGAGTGACCTTGGACATCACGGATCTGATAGCACCCAAGATAACGATTAGGTCTTAACACAGTTGGATGTGCAAGAGGACGTGCAAACAACCCCGAACTAGACAGCCACAGTTGATGGGGCATTGACAGAACCCGCTGGCGACCACCATAATAGTTTGAATTAATACTAATTATGATAATTCCCTTCTAGAGCCACAAGAGCAGTCATTGGCATCAAAGATAGAAATGGTGTCGAGACTTTTAACTGGGCTTCATAGCTGAGGAACTACTCAAATAGCTCATCAAAGGTAATACGGGCATCACGAACTTGCATAGCATGTGAGATATTATAGTAATCTTGGCTAAGATCATTCAAGAGACGAATGAAGAACTCATCAAAGTCAACTTTGACATTCATAAGCATAAGAGGTTCAATATTTCTTTTAATGTCTCACATATAATCAGTGATACATATGTTACGTTGTTAAGGGCTAGCAAGATTTTGACAATGAGTCATAATCCTGTCATGTAAGGGAGGAGCGCAGGTTCTCTCTAGAGTTTGTCATGCGTCTGTAGATGAAGTTGATAAAGAAATAAACTGCACAAAAGCAGAAGGCATCAAACCTATAATAGCGTTGAGGAGAAGTTAATCCTGACGGAGCCACAGAATATGATCAGGATTCGCCTGAGGGAGCGTGACACCTGTAGGCGTTATCTGCGAGTGGGTAAGGACGTGAGTCATCAACAAATCCCAGTAAGTTATATCGGAATAGAAGAGACGTGAACTGCAAGCGCTTTGCAGAGTAATTGAAGGTGGTGAGTTTCAACGGTGCTTGTGCCACTATAAGAAAACAGTAAATTAGTGACGAAATATTAGCGACAAAATAGGAGTTTGTATACAAAAGTAGGAAAACCGTCGCTAAATTGTTTGCGACGAATGAGTTTAAAGTCGTCGCAAACAATTACCTTAGCGATGAACGTTTCCAATTCATCGCTAACAATATAGCGAAGATTTTATCACGTTGTTAATTTATTAGCGACAAAAGTTAGCGACGCAAATATTTGGTCGCAATGAAAAGTAATATATTAGCGATGTTTCATCGCTAAATATCAATTTTTTTTAGTGTGCATTGATGTTGAGAATCACAAGGGCGAAACGTAAATCAAGAATATTTGTGAGAGATAGTCAGCAAGTAATGTCGTCGACGGTAGCCAGTCATTGTAGAAGATGACCAATGGGTATTGTGGAGAAAAGAAGAAATTAAAAAAAATGTTATTAAGTTTAGTACACGGTGACGATAGAATTTATTAATTTTATTAATGACATATGATATATAAACACCATTACAAATATAAAATAGAAAAATATATAAAATATTAGAAAACATATTTTCTAATAACAATTATTCCTTATACCATGCAAACAAAAGAGAATCGGAAATTCACGCATACTATGGAACATGCATGCCATGGGCCCATGCCAGCTAACTCAATGTTTTCCCTGCTTGACCTTTCCATGGCCGTCGTTGTGGTGTCGGTGGTGGTGGTCGTGGACGTGGTGGTGTCGGTGGTGGTGGTCGTGGTGGTGGTGGTGGTGGTGACTACTGTGATGATGGTGGCCGTGAGAGGGAGGGTTATGAGCTCCGGGAACAGCAACAGTAACAACAACAGGAGCAGAACCAGTAGCAACCGCCACCACTACCCCAGCATGGGGATGGTATGCCGGCAGCGGCGGTGGAGGCGGATACCTACCGTAACACTTCAGGTTGGAGATGGCACCTTTGTTAATGGTATTCGATCCACTTCCCATGATTCGACTGCAAAGTTTTGTGCGAAGACGACGAAGCGAACTAGAGAATTGAACAGAGAAATGGAGGTGCAGAATGGAGAGCATTGAGTTGAATATAAAAGCGAGGTTAGGGAAATTTCCAGGAAAAAATGGAGTGCATGCGTCAAGTGTTAGTCGTCATGGCATGCGTCATAGACTTACCCACCTTAAGGATATGTATTTTTTAACTCTAAATAAAAAATAATCTTTATGAATTGTTATTAGGGATGTAAACGAGCCGAATCAAATCGAATAGTATTAGGCTCGAGCTTAACTCGTTTAAGTTATATTCGGGCTCGAGCTCAGCTCGAGCTCAAATCGAGTTTTTATCACAAGGCTCAGCTCGGCTCGTTTTAGAATTATCAAGCTCGCAAACAATTCGAACTCGGCTCGTTATTAGTTCGATTATCAAAGTTAACAAGTCTAACTCGTTAAGCGAGCTTGGGCTCGTTTTCGGGCTCGTTTAGAGTTCGTTTTTTGTTCGTTTTAGAACTCATTTTTTGGCTCATTTTAAAATTTATTTTAAGACTCGTTTTAGAGCTCGTTTTTTAGCTCGATTTAAGGTTCCCTTTAAGAATCATTTTTTTGGCTCGCGAGCCTATAAATGAACATATTCGTGAGCTCATGAGCCGAATATCCTTAAACTCGAGCTTGGCTCGATAAAATTATCGAGCTCGAAATTGAGCTCGAGCTCAAGCTCGGCTCGATAAGATAAATGAACAAACTCGAACGAATTTTTTACCGAATCGAGCTTCAAATAATTCACAAATCGTTTAATTCATTAACATCCCTAATTATTATGTGACCATTCTACTAATATATATATATATATATATATATATATATATATATATATATATATATATATATATATATATATATATATATATATATATATATATGAGAAGACAGAGAAGACTAGTGATAAAATGTTAGATTATTTTTTTCATTTTTTAATCCAGATATTTAAATCCTCTACCTAATTAATTGACGATCTTTTTCTAATTCATCCACATAAATCCAGAAAGACAGCAACCAATCCAGCTAATCTAATACAATTATATTGGTGTTAACCATCTATCTTCATTGACATTTGACGCCAAATTATCTTTGCATCTTTGGATTCATTAAAAAGTATTCGAAGACAAAGTTGCTTCCCATCTATACGTTGGATGCACTTGACTGGGACCCAATTCGCCACTTTATTTGACCCAATTATGCAAACCGGTGAATTTTGATCCGACCGCGGACCAGATCTAAATCGGTCCCAGCTTGGATCAGTCATCAGATAAATAAGTCGGTTATCCATTGACCCGATTACACGGTGTAAACAGGGACAGACGGGCCGTTCTGATTTAAACTAAAAAATAATTAATTTTTTTTTACTGAATCATGTATTTTATTTGTAAAATACTTATTTCACATCAGAAAATTTTAAAATTATTAAATCATCTATTTATTTCTAATTTTACTCTTTCAATCGATTGGTGTGTTGGAGTAGTCGAATCGATTGGATTCTATATTGAAACATTCGATTTTTAATTACATTAGTACTTGAATGGATTCTTTTCTAACTGATTTACTTTATTCTTTTTTATTTTTTTAAATCAAAATCAATTTTAGTGCAAATTGTTTGATACACTAAATAACTTCGGATTTATATGAAACTAGTTTGTATGTTTTCATCTATCTCTCTCTTCATTAGACTTATACCCTCAAATATCAATTTGATGTTTGGTACATCAGTTGTTTTTGTAAAAAATCGGTTGATGAATCAAACGATCTCGAATTGATATGAAACAGATTTTTATATATTCGTCTACCTCTCCTGATTATATTTATGCTCTCAAACATCAATTTGACCTAATATATTAAAATGAATTATTTTTTGAGCACGAATTAAAATTTTTAAATATATTCATATTCAAAAATCATTGTTCTCACAATATTGGGTCAAATTGAAGTTTGAGAGTATAGATATAATCAAAAGAGATGGACGAACACATAGGAATTAGTTTCATGTCAATCCGAGGTCATTTGGTCCTTCAGCCAATTATGGACAAAAATAACTGATGGATCAAATGACCTTGGATTGACATGAAATTAGTTCATATTATTCATCTACCTTTCTTGATTATATTCATGCCCTCAAACTTCAATTTGACCCAATATCTTGAAAAACAATGATTTTTTTTAACATAAATTAAAATTTTCAAACATATTCGTGTTCAAAAAATCATTGCTCTCAATATATTGGGTTAAATTGATGTTTGAGGACATGAATATAATTAGGATTGGTAGACTAACACATAAGAACTTGTTTCATGTATCCAAGGTCGTTTGGTCCATCAATCGATTTTGAATACGAATTAAATTTTTTAAATATTTTTGAGTTTAAAAAATTATTGCTCTCAATATATTAAGTTAAATTAATATTTGAGAGTATAAATATAATCAAGAGAACTAGTCGAACACATAAATCTAGTTTCATGTCAATCCGAGATCATTTGGTCCATCAGCTGATTTTGGGCAAAAACGGCTAATGGATCAAATGACCTAGAATTAACATGAAACTAGTTTCTATGTGTTCGTTTACCTCTCTTAATTATATTCATGCCCTCAAATTTTAATTTAACCCAATATATTGAGAGCAATAATTTGTTAAACACAAAAATATTTAAAACTAGTTCGTGTCAATCCGAGGTATCTAGTTTCAAATATTTTCATGTTCAACAAATTATTACTCTCAATATATTAGGTTAAATTAAAGTTTGAGAGCATGGATATAATCAAGAGAGGTAGACGAACACATAGGAACTAGTTTCATGTCAATCCAAGTTCGTTTGATTCATCAGTCGTTTTTTCCAAAATCGGTTGATGGACCAAATGATATCGGATTGATATGAAATTAGATTCTACATGTTCGACTAGTTCTCCTAATTATATTCATGCCCTCAAACGTCAATTTAACCCAATATATTGAAGTAATAATTTTTTGAACTCAAAAATATTTAAAAAATTTAATTCATTTTCAAAATCGGGACCAAACGATCTCGAATACATGAAACAAGTTATTATATATTTATCTACCTCTTCTTATTATATTTATGCCCTCAAAAATCAATTTAACCCAATATATTGAGAGCAATGATTTTTTAAACATGAATATGTTTGAAAAATTTAATTTGTGTTCAAAAAATCATTGTTCTCAATATGTTAAGTCAAATTGAAGTTTGAGAGCGTGAATATAATCAGGAGAGGTAGACGAACACAAAGAAAAACTAGTTTCATGTCAATCCGAAGTTGTTTGATCCATCAGCCGTTTTTACCCAAAATCGGTTGATAGAACAAATGATCTCGGATTGACATGAAACTAGTTCTTTTGTGTTCGTCTACCTCTCCTAATTATATCCATGCCCTCAAACTTCAATTTGACCCAATATATTGAGAACAATGATTTTTTGAATATAAATATATTTGGAAATTTTAATTTATGTCAAAAAAATCACTACTCTCAATATATTAAGTTAAATTGATGTTTGAGAGAATGAATATAATCAAGAGAGATAAATGAACACATAGGAACTAGTTTCATGTCAATCTGAGGTCGTTTGATCCAAATGACTGATATACCAAACGTCAAATTAATATTTGAGGATATGGATATAATCAAGAGAGATAGACGGAACGCATAGGAACTAATTTCATATAAATCCAAGGCCTATCAACCAATTTGATCTAAAATTCATATTGATTTTAAAAAATAAAAAATAAACTAAACTAGTTTGACTGTTTTAAAACTCATGAACAATAGAGTTTCTTCATCTCCACCTCTTTATTCCATTCACATTTCCAATAATCCCCCGCATGAATGGAAAATAGGGTATGTGATAATATTTAGCAGTTGAGTCAAGTATAGGATAGGTAGGTTTAACCCTTTGAACCTTTCCTTGTAAAGATCGGTTTACTTAATGGCTTATAATAGACATGATGTCCTTGAACTGTACTGTCGTCTATGTAAGCATTGACAAATCTCACCCAAGACTCTCCCTGAAACAACTCAGTTCTTATGAGTGTGTTCGTTCTTGGCCATGAACACGTAAAAAAAAATGCTTGTTTGAGAAGCTCTAAGAATTGTACCTCCAATTCTCTTCGAAGTGGTCTCATTTCTTTCTCACATAGGTGATCTCTCGAGAATAGTCATCTACTCTTCTTAATCATTAAAAGTTCATCGGCTTACCTTGGTTTGGTCACTATTTTATTGGGTTATTCCCCACAGTGTATCTAGTCAGTACTGTTGGGACCGTTGGCCGGTTAGAAGGGGTGTTGAATAGACCTACACAAAATCAAAACAAACTAACCCTTCTCTGACTTAAAAGAACACTTGCATAAACGATAAATAAAAGAAACTGAAAGACAAAGACTCAGAGAGTTTTACTTGGTTACAACCAGGGAGGTTGTTAATCCAAGGAAATGATGCGCACTAATTTCTCCTTCAAGTAGAGAAGCCTCTTTACAGCAATGAAAGCTCAGAAAGGAAGAAGCTAAACAAAACAGAAAAGTTCACAAGTGTTGTATCAAGAATTGCTTGTGTTTTTTAGCTTCTGGACCAAGGCTGTATTTATAGCTTTGGTCGGGGCGCTTGAAAGGGTTCCAGGCACCTGGAGTAGGATAGAATTCTATCCCCGATGCGTCAGTCAAAGTCCACGTCGAATATGATAATATTTGAGTTTCGGGCGCACGAAAGGGTTCCATAAAGTCAACATGGTTGACTTTTTCTGTCCGGACCCTCTGCTCCGGTTCTGCTCGCCTCGATCCAGATCTTCTGCTCCAACTCCGCTCGCTTGGGTGATTTCGTCCATCCGAAATAGGGCTCACCCGAACCCAACTTCCGGCCTTCTCGAGCAACCTTCTGCTCCGACTTCTCGTCCCTCGGAAACACCGCGCGCCTCCTTCTCGTCCTCCCGTGTACTCTTCCGTAGCACCTTGTCCCTTAAATGCACCGGGCCCATTGGCTCTCTCCTGTGCCTTCCTTCTCGCTAGCTGCGTCTTTTGCTCGACTTCTTGTGCTCCTAAGCTCTTGCAAACTTAGACACAAGGTTAAACACAACAGGACCTAACTTAACTTGTTTGATCACATCAAAACAACCTTGGGGTACCAACAATCTCCCTCTTTTTGATGTGAGCAACTCAGGTTAAGTTAGGGTAAACAAATATAAACAAAAAACAATAAATTTTCAATTCAAGTGTAAAAAAATTAAAAATTAAATCAACCTCCCCCTAGACTTAATCTTCCCTTCTCCCCCTTTGATCACATAAAAAATGGTGTACCAAAAAAAATCTAAGGGTAGCTTTTATAAAACTCTAATTTTTAAATAATTTTAAAAATTCTATCAAGATTTTGAATATATTGAAAATAATTTTGATAACACTAAAAATGTAATAATTTTAGAAACATTTTCTAAGATTTTCTTTTGTGAAACAATCAATAATTTCCTCAGTTAAACAAATTTTCAAAAACTAATTTTATAGAAATTTTGGTAAAGTAAATCTGATACTAAAAAAACTTTAAGTAAAAAAAAATCTAAGTAAGAAAAAAATTTCTAAGAAAAAATTTTCTAAGTTAAAAAAAAATTGTGCAACATATAAAATACATTTTGGTAAAGCAAAAGTTTATAAAATAACTTAAAAAAACATAAGTTAAAAAAAATTAAGTTAAATAAATTTGAATAGAAAAATTTAAGAATTTTCCAAAAATAATTGAGTAACTATTCAAAGCATTATCTAATTTCAATTTTAATGCTTTATCAGTTAGTCAATTAAATATTTTATTTCAATATTTGACTTCCGGACTGTGGCGAGGCACTAGGCCTTCTTGGTTATTGGAGAAACAACCACTTTCTAGATAAAGCCTCATAAGGAAATTAAAACGTTTAATTTTCTCGCTGAAAGCGCTAAGTCTAATTAAAGTTCAAGTTAAACAAGACTTTAGAACCCAATATAGGTTCCAGCCAATTGGAGTAATTAAGACTTTCTTAAGGACATATTTCTTTGAAATGTTTCTAATTTGTCCTTTATAATATCTAAAATATCAGTTCAAATTATATCTTCTCATATTTATACTATATGTGCATGTATGATTTTTTAAGTTTTTTATTTCTTTTTGTAAATTGTCATTTTCTAGATTTAATTTATCAAAATCTTCTAATGGACAAGATTTTACTAGAATTACTTTTAATTCCTTAATTTCTTTTTCTAATTTGCAACAATCTTTAGATAATAATTTAACGAATTTAAACATTTTATCTGGAGGAAGAGATCGTACCTGACTTACCTTGTCGATCTCGTTGTTCGTAGCTCCCCCTAAACTGCTGCTTTCTTCCGATGTAGCTCCCCCTTCATCAATGCTTTCAATGCTCATTTTGACGAGCTTGCTTCGTATTCATCTTCTTGATGACTTGCCATTAATGCAAGTCCAAAGAAAGCCTCAACTTCCGATTCGGATGACATTTCATCGCACGTCGCCTTTAAAGCTAAGGCTTGTACTTGTTCGTTTGGACAAACTTCTTTCCTTTGTCCTTATCCTTGTTCCTTAACTTAGGGCAGTTGTCCTTAACGTGCCTTTCTTCGTTGTAGTGGTAGCATCTAATTGTCCTTTTCTTTCTACCCTGCGGATGGTTAGTTTTTCTTGATTTAAATAACTTTTTAAAAAGTCTTACCATCATTACCATTTCTTCGTCGTCGAGAGAGGATTCTGACTCATGTTGGTCTCTCGTTGTCTTGAAGGCGATGTTGTGCTTCGGCTTCTTCGTACCTGCACATCTCGACTCATGCACTTCAAAAGTTAAAAATAATTCTTCTAAGGTAATAAATTCTAAGTCCTTAGAGATATAAAAGACATCTACTAGTGATGCCCATTTTGTATTTCTAGATAATGCATTAAGAGAGTACCTTAGCGAATCTCGGTTGCTTACATTTTCTCCGAGATTCGAAAGTCCGGTGATGAGCTCCTTAATCCTCGAGTGAAGTTGTGCAATCGTTTCTTCTTCTTCAAATCGTAGGTTGGTGAGCTGGTTGGGAAGTAAGTCTCGTCTCACGAGCTTGGCTTCGGACATCCTTTCGTGTAGCTCAAGGAACTTCTCCCAAAGCTCCTTTGCTGAGTTGTAGGTGTCGATCCGGTTGACTTCTTGTGGCGAAAGGATGCTCAATAGATGAAACTTTGCTTTGTCATTTGCCACATAGTCAACCTACTCCTTCTTCGTCCACTGGTATTCTTTCTTACCCTCGGGTGCTACAAAATCGAACTTCATTATTAAAAGTAATTCGAAGTTGATTTTAAAAAATACCTACATTCACTTTTTCCAGCTAGCGAACTCTCCCTCGAACTTCGGTGGGTATATGCTTCAATGCTTAGTCTGGCCATTGATTCGGTGCTTCGATCGACGGTTAGTCCTCCTGAAGCGTTCTGGCTCTGATACCAGTTATTGGGGCCATTGGCCGACTAGAAGGGGGGTTGAATAGCCCTGCACAAAGTCAAAACAAATGAACCCTTCTCGGACTTAAAAGAACACTTGCATAAACAATAAATAAAAGAAACTGAAAGACAGAGACTCAGAGAGTTTTACTTGGTTACAACCGGGGAGGTTGTTAATCCAAGAAAATGATGCGCACTAATTTCTCCTTCAAGCAGAGAAGCCTCTTTACTGTTGGTTAGTTCTAGAAAAATGTACCGGTTCCACTGTACAAAATTTTTTTTTACAAATGTTGAACCTTTGCTTAAATAACCTATTGTGTTCTTTAGAAGTTAAATTAGGAATCGCAGACGGAACTTAACATCATCGATTCCAAATTTAACTTATCTGTTCTTAATGGTTTAGATTTGAATCGCAAGCGGAACTTAACACTATTGATTCAAATCCACCTATGTTATTAATTCCATTAAATATTAATTTCTAAAATTGGCTTTCAGGACTGCATGGCAAGGCACATGGCCTTCTTGGATATGGGAGCAACCACCACCGCCTAGACAAAACATTTTAAGGAAAGCTAATATTTAATTTCCTTAAATAACTCTAGGTTAACCAAAAAAAACAATCGAATCACAAATTCAAAAAAGAAGAAAACACAAACTTGAAAAATAAATTCGATAAACTAGATCTAATTGTCTCTTGTATTTAGAATTCTTACAAAGAAAATAACTAATATGATGCGGAAGAAAACTACTAGTTATACCCTCTCTTTGTAAGCTAATGACCTCAAGATCTTCTGTTGTATTCCTCGCCTCGCCTTGGACGTCGTGTGGGCGACGATCGTCCAAGATGAACACAACCCAAAAGCTTCTTCCTCTTCTTCTAAAATCCAGCCACCACCACCAACAAGGAGAAGAGAGCAAAAGGGAAAGAGAAAGGAGAGGGAGGGGCGGCCACTTGAGGTTCTCCAAGCAAGAGAATAAGAATTGTGTCTCATGAGGCCTCCTCACCCCTTCTTTTATATTACTTGCCCAAGGCAAATAAGGAAAAACTTTTGACAAAAAATAAAATCATCCTCTAGTTTTTCCTTTTCCTTTTCCCTTTTTATTTTTTCTTTTCTTTCCTCTTTATTGAATCAATCACCAACATTAATTTTGTGATGAATTTTTTATTTTAATTATGGCCGGCCCCTTGCTTGGGCACCAAGCAAGGTGGCCGGCCACCTCATCAAGAGAAAAAAAGGAAAAAATAAATTTTAAATAAAATTTTATAAGCCATTATAAAATTTTACAAGCTCTCTCATAATTTCCTAAAGTGGGAGTTAAAAAAGGAAAGTTTCTAAAAATTAAAATCATGTTTTAAAATTTAAAACTTCTCTTATAAAATTTCCTTTTTTAACATGATGATAGAAAATTTTAATTTTAAAACTTATCTTCCTTTTTTTTCTTAAACCATGAGGATGGTTAAAAAAGAAAAGTTTTAAAACTTTTAAAACTCTCTATTAAAACATGTGGCCTAATTCAAATAAGGAAAGTTTTAAAAATTAAAATCTCTTTTTTAAAACTTATAGTTTTCTACAAAGAGAAGATTTTAAAAATTCAAAACAACCCTCCCTTTTTGAATTATTGTGGTCAGCCCCTTCATGCTTGGTCACCAAGCAAAGGGCCGGCCCCTATAGAAGAAGATGTGACCGGCCCTTGCTTGGTCACCAAGCATTGGACCGGCCCACTTCTTGGAAACCAAGAAGAGCCTTATATTTGGATGGACTTGAGGCTATAATGAGGCTATGACAGGGACCTAGAAGAGAAATTGGTTTTGGCCTTTCGATGAGCTTGAGTATCCCGTGTTCGCCCCGAATATACAACTCAAGTTCATCGATAATAACTCATTCCACTAGAGAGTTATTATCGCACTACCGCACCAATCCCAAATTACATTATGGGCTCCTTCTTATCATGAGTGTGTTAGTCTCCCTGTGTTTAAGATTACGAATGTCCACTAATTAAATAAGTTACTGACAACTCACTTAATTAATATCTAGCTCCAAGAGTAGTACCACTCAACTTCATTGTCATGTCGGACTAGGTCCACCTGCAGGGTTTAACATGGCAATCCTTATGAGCTCCTCTTGGGGACATTCTCAACCTAGATGACTAGGACATAGATTCCTTCTATAATCAACAACACACACTATAAGTAATATCATTTCCCAACTTATCGAGCATATTGATTTATCGAGCTAAACCTCACCCTTTGATAAGTCAAAGAAATAAATATTAAATATATGTGCTTGTTATTATATTAGGATTAAGAGCACACACTTCCATAATAACTAAGGTCTAGTTCTTTTATTAAGTCAGTATAAAAAGAACTTACCTAAAATAGTCCTACTCAATATACTTAGAGTGTACCAGTGTAATTTATTAGTCAAGATAAACTAATACTTAATTACACTACAACTATTCCGATGGTTTGTTCCTTTCCATCTTAGTCGTGAGCAACTGTTTATAATTTATAAAGAACTGTCAACATGATCTACTGTGTGTGACACCACACACCATGTTGTCTACTATATAAATTAATTGAACAATTATATTTAACAAATAAATGTAGATATTGACCAATGTGATTCTTTTATTTCAAAAATAAATGTTTACAAAAGTTAGGCTTTTAGTATACACTCCAACAATCTCCCACTTATACTAAAAGACTAAGCTGTCATATCTGTTGCTATATATCTGATTCTCATCCCCTCCACATGTCGATCAAAAGCTTTCGCTGGAAGGGCCTTAGTGAAAGGATCTGCCAGGTTATCCACTGATGTAATCTTGGTGACGACAACTTCTCCTTGCTTGACAATGTCTCGTATCAGGTGGTACTTGCGCTCTATATGTTTACTTGCCTTATGGGCTCGTGGTTTCTTCGAGTTTGCAACTGCACCGCCATTATCACAATAAATTGTGATGATTTTGGGCAAACCAGGAATCACATCTAAGTCAATTAGAAAGTTCCTGAGCCATATAGCTTCTTTGGCTGCCTCAGAGGCTGCCACATACTCAGCTTCCATGGTTGAGTCCGAGACACATTTCTGCTTAACACTCCTCCATGCAACGGCTCCACCTCCTAGAGTAAACACATAGCCTGACGTAGACTTACTATTGTCCCTATCTGATTGGAAGTCCGAATCCGTGTAACCTACAAGGAGCAAATCGTTTGCTTGGTAGACTAGCATATAATCTCTAGTCCTTCTCAGGTACTTCAATATATGCTTTACAGCAGTCCAATGTCCTTGTCCAGGGTTACTTTGATATCTACTAACCATGCCCACGGTAAAACAGATATCAGGTCTCGTACACAGCATTGCATACATAAGGTTTCCTACAGCCGAAGCATAAGGAACTACCTTCATGTCCTCTATCTCCTTTGATGTCTTCGGAGACATCTCTTTAGATAAGGCTACTCCATGCCTAAAAGGTAAGAAACCTTTCTTAGAGTTTTGCATGCTAAAATGAGCAAGGATTGTATCTATATATAAAGCTTGGGATAGGCACAACATTCTTTTCTTGTGATCCCTTATAACTTTGATCCCAAGAATGTGTGCACATTCTCCTAAGTCCTTCATATCAAACTGTTTGGACAACCATACCCTTACGTCTGATAATACCTTGACATTGTTGCCAATTAACAAAATATCATCTATGTATAGTACAAGAAATACCACCACGTTTCCGTTACACTTCTTGTATACACAAGACTCATCCAGACACTGAATAAATCCATATGACTGGATTACTTCATTAAACCGGATGTTCCAAGATCTTGAAGCTTGCTTCAGTCCATAAATGGGCAGATAGAGCTTACACACTAGATGCTCTTTGCCCTTTTTAATGAACCCTTCTGGTTGCTTTATATGGATGTTTTCTTCAAGACTTCCGTTAAGGAAAGCTGTCTTGACATCCATTTACCAAATTTCATAATCCATATGAGCAGCAATGGATAAGAGTATCCGGATAGACTTAAGCATGGCTACCGGCGAAAAAGTCTCCTCATAGTCGATTCTCTCTTTCTGAGTATACCCTTTCGCAACAAGGCTTGCTTTGAAGGTTTCTACCTTCCCATCTATCCCTCTTTTCCTTTTGTAGATCCACTTGCATCCAATGGCTTTTACACTATCAGGTGGTTCTATAAGCTCCCGAACCTTATTAGAATACATAGATTTTATTTCGGAATTCATTGCCTTTTGCCAAGATATTGCATCTATATCTTGGAGTGTTTCGTCATATGTTCGGGGATCAGGTTCTTGTTTACCTGGGATCAAGTCCGAAGACTCTCCCAAAAACATAAATCTCTCAGGTTGCCTCACAACCCTCCCACTACGACGAGGCACTGTCTCTGGCTGTGTATTATGTGTGACACGTCTTATAGTTTCTTGTGATACTTCATCTTGTACTGTTGGTATTAAAGTAGACGTGCCCTCTCTTATTTCTTCTAGAACTATTTCACTCATGGGCTTATGGTTCATTACATAATCTTCTTCTAAAAAATGAGCATTGGTGCTAATAATGATCTTCTAATTTTTAGGATTATAAAATAAACCACCTTTCGTTCCTTTAGGATATCCCACAAACAGACAAACTTATGTACGTGATTCCAACTTGTCAGTATCTCCCTTCAGCACATGTGCTGGACTACCCCATATCCAGATATGATTCAGACTAGGCTTACACTCATTCTATAATTCTAAAGGAGTAGAAGGAACTATTTTAGAAGGTATCGTATTTAGAATGTACACTGTTGTTTCCAGAGCATATCCCCAAAATGAATTTGGTAATTCTGAATAACTCATCAACGATCTAACCATTTCCATAAGAGTCTTATTCCTTCATTCTGCCACACCATTCTGTTGGGGTGTACCAGGTGCAGACAATTGGGATTGAATCCCGACTTCTGATAAGTAATTCCTAAACTCTCCAAAGAGGTATTCGCCACCACGGTCAGACCGTAGTGTCTTGAAACTTTTACCAAGACGTTTCTCTACATCAGCCCTATATTCTTTGAACTTGTCAAAGCATTCAGACTTACGGTGCATCATGTAAATGTATCCGTATCTTGAATAATCGTCTATAAAAGAGACGAAGTATTCATAACCACCTCTTGCCTGGATAGAAATAGGACCACACAAATCAGAATGAACCAGTTCTAACGCATCTTTGGCTCTATACCCCTTGGCCTTAAAAGGTCTCTTGGTCATTTTACCTTCCAAGCGGGATTCACATGTTAGAAAGTTTTCCAACTCTAATGAACCCAAGAGTCCATCGGCTACAAGCCTTTGAATCCTACTTAAGTTAATATGACCAAGCCTTAGATGCCAAAGATACGTTTGGTTCATTTCCGAAGGTTCTTTTCTCTTATTAGAGTTAGAAGATGTGTTATTAATTTCTATATTTTACTTTGTGGGAGAAATTGGATTTAAAGTATATAAATTGTCAACCAATACACCAGAACAGATAATCACCTTATTTCTCTTTATAACCACATTGTTACTAAAGGAAACTGAATATCCATCCAAATACAGTTTAGAAACTGAAATTAAATTCTTTCTAAAATTGGGTACATAAAGACAATTTCTTAAAACCAAATTTCTATTCCTATCAAAAGATAAGTAGATGTCTCCCACTGCAACAGCCGCCACCTTAGTAACATTGCCCATGTAGACGGTTATCTCTCCATCAAATAGTCGTCGGGTTTCCTGGAACCCCTGCAAAGAATTGCAGACATGATCAGTGGCTCTCGTATCTACACACCAGGTGCTGATAGATAACACCGCTAAACATGTTTCAACTACTAGAGCATGAGATATACCTTTATTGTTCTAATTCCTACGAGGACAGTCTGCCTTCCAATGTCTTGACTGCTTCCAGATGAAGCACTTGCCCTTCGGCTTCTTCATTCCAGCCTTTTGTCCCATACCCTGAGGTTTATTCACTTTCTTTACTGAAAAGACCTATTTCTTCTTCTTCTTGCCTTTCGACTTATAAGTAGAACCATTTTCAGCATAGTGAATCTGAGAACTTTGACGAAAAATATCTTCTACTGCCTGTAGTTCTGTCAGAAGTTCCGCCAACGTATACTCTCTTTTGTTCATGTTATAGTTCAGGCGGAACTGCTCAAAATTTCTGGGTAGCGTTTGGAGAATTATATCAACCTGGGTTTCCCCTTCGATTTCTCCTCCAAGAACTTGTATTTCGTTCAGATAGGCCATCATTTTGAGGATATGATCCCTTACAGGTGTTCCCTCAGACATGGTGGTTGTCATTAATTTTCTCATTACCTCTTACCTAGCAGTCCGACTCTGGTGACCAAAGAGTTTTTTGAGATTGTTCATTATATCATAAGCTGTTGGTAAATCTTGATGCTGATGTTGCAATACATTTGACATTGATGCCAACATGTAACACCACGCCATCTCATCAGCTTTTACCCACTTCTTATGATACTCAATCTCCTCTGGGGTAGAGTCACCGTCAAGTGCATCAGGGCAAGCCTCAGTCAGTACAAACTTATAGCTTTCAGCAGTAAGAACAATGTCCAGGTTTCTTTTCCAATCAATATAGCTGGGACCAGTAAGTTTGTTCTCCTTCAGTATAATGGCCAGTGGGTTGAAAGTCATCGTAAGAATCACAAAAATAAACTTTAGTCAAGACTCTAAATTTAGAATAATATTGATTCCTCAAACAATACTATTTTAAATTAACCAACACCTCAAATAACCGTGAATATTGCATGCCACTTAGTGTGGACGTATACAAATTCAACATTTGTAAGAGGAGGGTGTGACCCATTAATTTTATTATCTTGTCATCCTAACTTTATGACAAATAAAATTAATAGTTGGTTTCACTTTTGTCACACAATACAATGGCAGTGACTCCGTTGGGGAGGATACTATTGAATGCGTCTAAGTGTATACCATTACTTGATACTAAGTCCATTAAATAGGATTGTGCCCCTTCGGTTGGAGAAGATCACACGCTTCTAAATAATTTCCTATAACCATCCATTAAGGAAATTTGATCTAGTGATCTGCAACAAACACATCCGTTGTGGAGGGAGGCACTCAGAGCCAACACGCAAGCTTGTTGCATCACTTACAAACCAGTAATGGAGACCATGGGATTTATTAAAATCCCTCTTCCACTTAGTTATTTAAAGTGAGGAATTTTAAACTATCCTAGCATACATCACATGCATACACACACATCACAGTAAATAAAAGCAATAAATATGGAAATTATTTTCCAGCTATTATGGCTTTTTTCTGTTACTGTCCTTCATGTGCTCCAACCCTAGTTGTTGCCATCTTTAGCCACTGCCATCGGGTCGAGTCGTCACATCCATCTTGCTTCTAATTCCGCTGCGCCTCTGGTGCTCCAAAAGTACCACGCCTCGCAAGAATCCGATCCGCGACAAAAATAGAATTTTACATATATCGATCCTATATTCCACAAGGGAATGTATATGTAATCTAGATCGAAAATAAAATTCTAAAATCCTAGGGCTAATACAGCTCCTGTTGTATTAGTTACATATAATCATGCACACACAAAATATTGCCCTTGACATGTCCAAGGGTCCAATCACACACAACATCAATTAAGCTATAATAGTTGGAGCCTGCAACCAAAGAGTTAGCACATCCTACTATTATCCTGCCTAAATTATGTATGACATGTGCATAACCTATTTGAATTCTAAACACACAGATGCAAATCCTAGCTCTGAAACCAATTGTTGGTTAGTCCTAGGAAAACGTACCGGTTCCACTATACAAAAAGTTTTTTTACAAGTGTCGAACCTTTCCTTAAATAACCTATTGTGTTCTTTAGAAGTTAAATTAGGAATCGCAGACGGAACTTAATATCATTGATTCCAAATTTAACTTATCTGTTCTTAATGGTTTAGATTTGAATCGCAAGCGGAACTTAACACTATTGATTCAAATCCACCTATGTTATTAATTCCATTAAATATTAATTTCCAAAATTGGCTTCCAGGATTGCATGGCGAGGCACATGGCCTTCTTGGATATGGGAGCAACCACCACCACCTAAACAAAGCCTTTTAAGGAAAGCTAATATTTAATTTCCTTAAATAACTCTAGGTTAACCAAAAAGAACAATCGAATCACAAATTCGAAAAAGAAGAAAACACAAACTCGAAAATTAAATTCGATAAACTAGATTTAATTGCCTCTTGTATTTAGAATTCTTACAAAGAAAATAACTAGTATGATGCGGAAGAAAACTATTAGTTATACCTTCTCTTTGTAAGCTAATGATCTCAAGATCTTCTGTCGTATTCCTCGCCTCGCCTTGGACGTCGTGAGGTGACAATCCTCCAAGATGAACACCACCCAAAAGCTTCTTCCTCTTCTTCTAAAATTCAGCCACCACCACCACCAAGGAGAAGAGAGCAAAAGGGAAAGAGAAGGGAGAGGGAGGGCCGACCACTTGAGGTTCTCCAAACAAGAGAATAATAATTGTGTCTCATGAGGCCTCCTCACCCCTTCTTTTATATTACTTGCTCAAGGCAAATAAGGAAAAACTTTTAACAAAAAATAAAATCATCCTCTAGTTTTTCCTTTTCCCTTTTTATTTTTTCTTTTCTTTCCTCTTAATTGAATCAATCACCAACATTAATTTTGTGATGAATTTTTTATTTTAATTATGGCCGGTGGCCGGCCCCTTGCTTGGGCACCAAGCAAGGTGGTCGGCCACCTCATCAAGAGAAAAAAAGGAAAAAATAAATTTTAAATAAAATTTTATAAGCCATTATAAAATTTTACAAGCTCTCTCATAATTTCCTAAAGTGGGAGTTAAAAAAGGAAAGTTTCTAAAAATTAAAACCATATTTTAAAATTTAAAACTTCTCTTATAAAATTTCCTTTTTTAACATGATAATAGAAAATTTTAATTTTAAAACTTATCTTCCTTTTTTTTCTTAAACCATGAGGATGGTTAAAAAAGAAAAGTTTTAAAACTTTTAAAACTCTCTATTAAAACATGTGGCCTAATTCAAATAAGGAAAGTTTTAAAAATTAAAATCTCTCTTTTAAAACTTATAGTTTTCTACAAAGAGAAGATTTTAAAAATTCAAAACAACCCTCCCTTTTTGAATTATTGTGGCCGGCCCCTTCATGCTTGGTCACCAAGCAAAGGGTCGGCCCCTATAGAAGAGGATGTGGCCGGCCCTTGCTTGGTCACCAAGCATTGGACCGGCCCACTTCTTGGACACCAAGAATGTAACGACCCGACCCTTTGGCCTCTTGGGCGGCCCACTGGCGGCCCTTGGCCGTGTCGTTACTCACTAGGACTTTCCATCCCTGGCAGTGAATTTTTGCCTTCCCCAGGATTCGAACTTTAGACCTCCAGGCTAAGTAGTAGAGTTTATGAATCCTGGTAGCCAAGTGAGCGACGCTCACTTGGCTACTAGGATTCATAAACTCTACTACTTAGCCTGGAGGTCTAGAGTTCGAATCCTTGGGAAGGCAAAAATCCACTACCAGGGGTGGAAAGTCCTAGTGAGTAACGGCACGACCAAAGGGTCGTCGGTCGACGACATTAGAGGTCGCCAAATGGGCCGACAACATAAGGGGCCGCCAGTGGGCCGCCGCAAGGGTCGCCCAAGAGGCCAAAGGGTCGGATCATTACAAAGAATAGCCTTACATTTGGATGGACTTGAGCCTATAATGAGGCTACGACAGGGACCTAGAGGAGAAATTGGTTTTGGCCTTCCGATGAGCTTGAGTATCCCGTGTTCGCCCCGAACACACAACTCAAGTTCATCGATAATAACTCATTCCACTAGAGAGTTATTATCGCACTACCGCACCAATCCCAAATTACATTATGGACTCCTTCTTATCATGAGTGTGTTAGTTTCCCTGTGTTTAAGATTACGAATATCCACTAATTAAGTAAGTTACTGACAACTCAATTAATATCTAGCTCCAAGATTAGTACCACTCAACTTCATTGTCATGTCGGACTAAGTCCACCTACAGGGTTTAACATGACAATCCTTATGAGCTCCTCTTGAGGACATTCTCAACCTAGATGACTAGGACACAGATTCCTTCTATAATCAACAACACACACTATAAGTAATATCATTTCCCAACTTATCGGGCATATTGATTTATCGAGCTAAACCTCACCCTTTGATAAGTCAAATAAATAAATATTAAATATATGTGCTTGTTATTATATTAGGATTAAGAGCACACACTTCCATAATAACTAAGGTCTAGTTCTTTTATTAAGTCAGTATAAAAAGAACTTACCTAAAATAGTCCTACTCAATACACTTAGAGTGTACCAGTGTAATTTATTAGTCAAGATAAACTAATACTTAATTACACTACAACTATTTCGATGGTTTGTTCCTTTCCATCTTAGTCGTGAGCAACTGTTTATAATTTATAAAGAACTGTCAACATGATCTACTGTGTGTGACACCACACACCATGTTGTCTACTATATAAATTAATTGAATAATTACATTTAACAAATAAATGTAGATATTGACCAATGCGATTCTTTTATTTCAAAAATAAATATTTACAAAAGCTAGGTTTTTAGTATACACTCCAACATTTACAGCAATGAAAACTCAGAAAGGAAGAAGCTAGACAAAACAGAAAAGCTCACAAGTGTTGTATCAAGAATTACTTGTTGTTTTTTAGCTTCTAGACTAAGGTTATATTTATAGCCTTGGTCAGGGCGCCTGAAAGGGTTTCAGGCACCTAGAGTAGGATAAAATTCTATCCCCGATACGTCGGTCAAAGTCCACGTCGAATATGATAATATTTTAGTTTTGGGCGCCCGGAAGGGTTCCAGGCGTCCGGACCCATAAAGTCAACCTGGTTGACTTTTTCAGTCTGGGTCGTCTATTCCGGTTCTGCTCGCCTCGGTCCGGATCTTCTGCTCCGGCTCCGCTCGCTTGGGTGATTTTGGCCATCCGGAATAGGGCTCACCCGAACCCAACTTCTAACCTTCTCGAGCAATCTTCCGCTCTGGCTTCTCGTCCCTTGGGAACACCGCGCGCCTCCTTCTTGTCCATCCGCATACTCCCTCAGACGTACCGAGCCTGTCGGCTCTCTCCCGTGTCATCCTTCTCGCTAGCTGCATCTTTTGTTTGACTTCTTGTGCTCCTAAGCTCCTACACACTTAAACACAAGGTTAAACACAATAAGACCTGACTTAACTTGTTTGATCACATCAAAATAACCTTGGGGTACCAACAAGTACAAATTAGTTGTCCCTTTGAACCTAGTTCTTAGGATCTCTAGTCAACATAGGTTGGGTGTCCTCTGCACTGATCGCTAACAATGACATCAAACTCATCCCTCACGATGAGCTTGTAACTGACTCTCTGTTTAACCCCTTGGTTAATGGATTTGCTAGGTTATCCTTTGACTTTACATAGTTAACAGTGATAACTCCTGTTAAGAGTAGTTGTCTAATGGTATTATGTCTACGAGTTCTAGACTTACCATTATACAGATGGCTCTGTGCCTGACCAATAGCTGATTGATTATTGTAATGTATGCAAATTGATGACACAGATTTCGGTTATCTCAAAATATTTTCTAAGAATTGTCATAGTCATTCAGCCTCTTCACCACATTTGTCAAGAGCTACAAACTCAGATTCCATCGTGGATCTGATTATTACCATTTGCTTAGAAGATTTCTAGAAAATAGCTACACCTCCCAGAGTGAATACTATAGGTGCAGGTTGCACTAATAATCTAGTTTTGGTGTATGACAAATACGTTAAAGTTAGATGTGTTGTTTATCTAACCTTTCTACCGAGTGTGCAGGAGTTAACTGGTCTGAAGGACCTGACACTAGGCTGATATCAAGCTAGGTCTGCGGGACTCGATAGCTAGTGTGAAGTCTAGATAGGTCCACGCGACCAAATATCTGGCTGAAAGTCTGGTTGGGTCCACGGGACCTGACAATCGGCTAAACTCTAGTTGGGTCTACAGACCTGACAATTAGCGGGAAGACCTGGTGGGTAAAAGGCAAGTCAAGCGACTGCAAGTGGTAAGTGAAGGTAAGCAACTAGAGAAGAGATCTAATGAGGACGTGTTCTCGGTTAAGGGAATTGTAGGCGTTGGTTCATCTTAGGTCCATTTGGGAAACCTAAGTTGAAACCTTGACTAGATCCTGGTCTCGAAAAGACAGAATTTAATTACTACTATTTTACTGAATTGGGCTAACTTTATTTTATAGGATATACTTATTTTTGTTGCCCAGGACTAACTTTTTTTTACAGGGAAGAAGGCTAGAAAAAGAGGAGTCCGAGCGCTCGGACTAGTGTCGCCCAGGTGGTTCCGCAAGCACTCGGGTGGTCCGAGCGCCCGAAATTGGTCCAGGCGCCCAGACCCGAAAACTTATCCCAAAGTTAAGTTGGAGTGCGGCGACTGGCCAAAACAATGTCAATGGTCCAGGTGCTTGGAAGGGGTACAGGCGCCTGGAAATGGATAAACTTCATGGATGAAGTTTCGACTAGAGATCACCACGTCAGCATCGGTCCAAGCGCCCGGAGAGGTTCCAGATACCTGGAATAGACCTATATAAAAGACTTCGACCAAGAGCTTCAAAACAACAATCTGTTGGACCGAGTCACACGTGAGAGGGGGGTGAATCACGTGGTTTTAAAATTCTCGTTCTTTTTGGTTTTCAAATCAAAGTACGAACACAATGGAATAAGAGAATAGAGAAATAAAAAATAATACAAACACAAGAGGTTTACTTGGTTCGAAGCCTTCGACAACTTCGACTCTAAGACCCAGGTCCCACGGACCTATTGATGGGTAATCTACTAAAAAACCTCTTCCAATACTTTTGGAAGAGGAGATCGAGTACAAAGAGATTGGAAAAGTATAACAGACTACACTTTCTGTTTGCAGAAATTAAGTACAAAAAATGACTTTGTTACTGACATGTAGGGATCAAAGTGAGAGCGCACGAGTGTCGGTGTCGATCTACCGACCGCGATCAAAAGTCCTCGGAGTAGTTGTCAGGCACAGCAGCTTCGCAGCAGAGTCGCAGCAAGAAGTTGAAGCAATCAAAACCTCAAATAGACGCATAGTAGCTCGTATAGTAGTTGTTGGTTGATGCTTGGTCGAGATTGCCTTATAAAGGATATGGAAGGCACCTTCCATAGCTATTAAAGGTGCCTTCAATGTGGTAAATTTGATCTCGACTTCGCTCTTCCAGTACCTCTGAAAGAGGAGATCGAATTCAAAGAGATCAGAAAAGTGTAACAGACTACACTTTCCATTTGTAGAAATTAAGTACAAAAAAATAACTTTGTTACCGACACGTAGGGATCAAAGTGAGAGTGTATGAGTGTTGGTGTCGATCTTGAAGGCACTGGAATTCCGTTCTGTTTCAATTTCCCCTGTACAAAAATTGTACAAGTACAGAACTTTTCCTAACAACCCGCATGTTTGATCAGACATATGTTTGATCAGTCGAGCAAGTACTTGACGGATCAAAGCACACCTTAATCAAAATACAAGATTGCTGGCCTCTTGTGTTGGTATTCAGGATCGATACAAAGAAAACTAAACTAATTACACAGCGGAATCAAAGAACTAGTTGTACCTTTCTTTTATAACCAAAGATCTCTTGATCTTCTATTGTATTCCTCACCTCTTCTTGGACGCCGTGTGAGCGAAGATCTACCAAGACAACAAACACTCTTACCTTCTTTTCTCCCAAACTGTCGGCCACCAAGAGAGGCTCTAGGATGGGGCTCCTTCTTCTCTTCTTCCTCTTTTCCAAGCCGCCGCACTCAAGGAGAAGGAGAGGCGTCGGCCCTAGCAAGTAGGAGAAGAGGTGCCAACCCTAGCAAAGAAGAGGTGCCGGCCCTAGTAAGGAGAAGAAGAGAATTGTGGGAAAATTAGGTTTTAGGGGGCGCCACCTACTCCCTTTTATAACCCTTGTCGTCGGCCCTAGGAAGGTGAGATTAACCAAATTGTGGATGGATGGATGCGAGGCTTTATATAGAGGCTACAACAGATACCTAGAGGAGGAATTGGTTTAGGCCTCCTGATGGGCTTGGACTTCCTGTGTTCGGCCCGAACACTTAACTCAAGTCTATCAATAATGACTCATACCACTAAAGGGTTATTATTGAACTACCGCACCAATCCCATATTACAATATGGGCTTCTTCTTATCATGAATATGTTAATCTCCCTGTGTTTAAGATATCGTATGTCCGTTAATTAAATGAGTTACTAACAACTAAATTAATTAACATCTGATTCCAAGAGTAGTACCACTCAACTTTATTATCATGTCGGGCTAAGTCCACTTGCAGGGTTTACATGATAATCCTTATGAGCTCCTCAAGGGGGCATCATCAACCTAAATAATTAGGGCATAGATTCCTTCTATAATCAACAACGCACTATATAAATAGTACTATCTCCCAACTCATCGGGTCTATTGATTTAACGAATAAATCTCACTCATTGATAAGTTAAAGAAATAAATACTAAGTATACGTGTTTGTTATTATATAAGAATTAAGAGGGTGTACATCCATAATAACAGAGGTTTTGTTCTTTTATGTAGTCAGTACAAATCAAACAACCTCAAACGATCCTACTCAATACACACATAGTGTACTAGTGTAATTTTATAGTCAAGACAGACTAATACCAAATTACACTACAACTGTTCCAATGGTTTGTCTCAATCCATCCTGGTTGTGAGCTACTATTTATAATTTATAAGGAACTGATAACATGATCTTCTGTGTGGCACCACACACCATGTTATCTACAATATAAATTAAATGGACAACTGCATTGACATATATATAAATATAAAATGTAAACATTTGACCAAAGTGATTCTCATTTCAAAATATTTCAAAATAGATGTTCATACAAAAGTTAGGATTATAGTATACATCCCAACAATCTCTCATTTATAGTAAAAGACTATGTTGTCGTAAATACTGCCATACATCTGATTCTCATCTCCTCAACATGCCTATCAAAAGCTCTCGCCGGAAGGACCTTTGTGAAAGGATATATCTGTTAGGTTATCTGATGATGTAATCTTGACGACAACAACCTCTCCTCGTTTTACGATGTCTCGTATTAGGTGGTACTTGCGCTCAATGTGTTTACTTGCCTTATAGCTCGTGGTTCCTTTGAGTTTGCTACTGCACTACTGTTATCACAATAAATTATGATAACTTTGGACAAACCAGGAATCACATCTAAGTCCATCAAGAAGTTTCTGAGTCATACAGCTTCTTTGGCTACCTCAGAGGAATGTCACAATTAATGTCGAAACGTTATGGAATCGCTATTAATTTTATATTAATACTTCCATTACACTTTTGAGCAAGTAGTAAAATGATATTCAGATGAGAAAACATTGATTCATTATTTTAGGCAAATCTTGACTTGACCTATCCGGCATTCGACATGCGTAGAACGTGCTCGCACACGAGTTAATCTTAGTTCAGTATAACCGAGACTCTAGATTTACACCCACCCCTGCGCATTAACACGTAAAAGAGTCTCTCCCCATATATATATTTACAAGATGTGCTATAATTTAAACCAACAATAAAATCAAATGACTTCTAATGTAAAATTAAAAACTCATACATAATAGAATCTCTTCCTTTCTATCTCTTTATTTCATTCCTATTTTCAACAAAAAGTTGTTAATGTTTAAAAATGGAGGAATAATCAATAGAAATTTTGGAGAAATGAAAATTCTTAAAGACCAAAAAACAAGAGGCCAATATGAAAACCAACAATTGCGTCATAATTTCGAGTAAGAACTTTTTTCTATGAGTTAGCTTTGTGACTCGACAGCACACTAAGACAGGTTTTAGAAGATTGGATGTATAATTACGTAATTGTGGAGAATAATTGCTAGTCTGCTCTGTTGAAACTTATTCATTGCTAACTCAATGCTTTCCATGCTTGATCTTTCTGTGGTGGTGGTGACGACTACCGTCATGATGGTGGCCGCGAGATAGAAAGTGATGAGCTCTGGAAGCAGGCACCACCACCACCAGCAAAAGCTCCCCCAGCAGGGTTGTGTATGCTGGCGGCGGTGGAATATAAAGAGCGTCCTTTGCTTAGGAATTTTCCAGGAAGAAGAAGGCCCACCGCCCACGTGAGGGAGACGCGACCGCGCCGCGGGCGGTTGCAGTGGGCCCATGTCGTGCGTCATAGACTTAGCCCACGTGAGCGAGGCCGCGGATCGTTGTATGGCCCATTGCTTGAGTCATATACTTCTTAAGGAAAAAGTATTAAACCTCAAAAATGCGGTGAGCGTGGATCGAACACGTGACCTTCAGATCTTCAGTCTGACGCTCTCCCAACTGAGCTATCCCCGCTCACGTGGATCGAACACGTGAGCGAGGCCGCGGATCGTTGTATGGCCCATTGCTTGAGTCATATACTTCTTAAGGAAAAAGTATTAAACCTCAAAAATGCGGTGAGCGTGGATCGAACACGCGACCTTCAGATCTTCAGTCTGACGCTCTCCCAACTGAGCTATCCCCGCTGTTGATTTTTATCAGAAATTAATAATTTGAATTATATAATATTTCTTCTAGTTAGTTGACTCGACTCGACTCGACTCTGCCCGGCTAAAACAGAGTTTAGAAGATTGTATGTGTATTTACTCTGCTGAAACATGTTCATTTAAAATATTCACATATAAATGGGTTTGATACGCTCGTGGACAAAGCTGGACAACTAGTACTACCTAAAAGGATCTAATATTTAGTTATCTTGAGTGCTTTGGCGTGTTCATCTAAATGGAAAACCTTGGAATAGTAGAGAACAACGATGCATTTTAATGTTCTTGTAGAACGTGCTATTAATTTGAATGCAGCAGTTATTTTGTTTCATATCACGCAATAGAACCATGAACAGATCAGTACATGCAAACAAAAGAGACGAAGCAATTCACATATACTATGGAAACATGCCGTGCCAATGCTTGGAACTTTAACCGTGGCCGTGGCCGTGGCCGTGGTGGTGATGCAACATGCCATGGTGGTGGCTGTGGAACATGCCGTGCCCTGGATGGTGGTGGTGGTGGTGGTGACTTCCATGATGATGATGATGACTTCCATGATGATGATGGTGGTCGTGGGAGAGAAGGTGATGAACTCCGTAAGCAGCAGCAGCCGCCACCGCTCCCCCAGCAGCCATTGATCCGATAGAAGAGGAACCACCATATCCTTCAATAAATTAACTCGGCATCAAAAATGGATTCTCCAAGATTAATTAAATTCTTACGTGATTAAGAAAGCTAATACCGTAAGACGGCGCAGGGTGAGGAGGGTAGTAGCCATAGGGCGGATAAGCTCCGGAAGCAGAGGAGTAGTATGGCGGCGGTGGCGGCGGTGGAGGCCGATACCTACCGTAACGCATCATGTCGGAGAAGAAACCTTTGTCAGTGGTATTCGGTCCGCCTTCCATGATTCGACTGTAAAGTTTTATACGAATTAATTCGAAGACGATGAAGCGAAACTAGAGAAGTGAACAGAGAAATGGATGAAGAGGAAGGAGATGAAGGACGGGGTGGAATATAAAGTTTGGGAATTTTCCTTTATGAAGAAGGCACGGGTGAGCGAGACGCGTCAGCGACGCGTGTCGTCGCCATGGCGTGCGTCATCGACTTCGTCCCTAAGGAAGAATCAATTACAATTGCATTTATTAAACGGATAAAACATAGATTTGAAGGTTGCTTGTTCGATTCACGCGGAAATGTTTTAATTTTTTTATTTTTATTTCCCATTGTTATTGTGGATTTTCTAACTGTTCATTTCGACCCTCAAAATTTAGATTTTGACTTTTATTTTCTCAACTTTTTAACGAAAATTAAATTTATGCTATAGTTTAAAAATTTTAAGATGGATTTTTAAATGTGAATAACAAATTAATTTGAAGAAGACGGTCTATTTTCAAAATTAACACACCACTATTTATCGAATCAAATCTTCTATCCCTAAATTTTTCTGTCTCCGTGTCTCTTTGTCGATCGGATGGATCAGATTACATCTCAAGGATGTCTTGCACATCACGAGGATACTGCACACATCTTTAAAATGTCATGATACCTTGAGATGTAATCTGGTCCGTCCGATCGGCAAGGGACACGGGGGACAGAAAAATTTGGGGAGAGAAGATTTGATCTGCTATTTATCAAGTTAATCCTCCGGAAGCTATGGTGGACGGTTGTTAAAGTATGCTCGCAATTCAATCTTTAGATATAATATATTTGTCTCCAGGTGTAACATAGACGATGGACATATGATATCTTTAACATAATAATTAGAGATCGATTCTTAGAAATTAACGACATGAAATTTAGTCTATCATACATCTGACGTTAACTTGTGTATCTATATGTACTTTCTTCTGTATCCATGGAACCGACATTAGAAAAATTATTAATATAACGGATCTATATTTTAGATATAATATATATATTAAAGATACACAATCTACTATATGCATAAGCTAGAAAATAATAAATGAACTAGAAAAGATGGTGATTAATCACTAATCAGATAAAATTTGAACATTTAGATTTTTTAAAAGTATATATATAGAGAAAACAATAAATGAAAAAAATAGCCACATGAAAGTTGCAACATTGCTGTCTTAGTGCAATAATGCGGATTCACGGTTACCCATCATTCTCTTATCTATCTACATTCAGAAATTCACTTCTTTGTTTATTTTATTACAATAGCAATTACTTGTCCAATCTATCTTTCTTTTCTTATTTAAGTTTAAGGACAATATATATTTCAAAATTATATAGTATGAAGCTCTAATTGTAATTAAAGATATAATGGTAGAGTTTAACTCAACTATAAGTGCACGTTAATATGGACGGTTGAGATGAAAAGTGGAGTTGATGTGGACGGTCGGAAGCTATGTGTTTATTTACGGATATAAGAGCATCAATCGGGTGTTTGCCTTAAAAGCAGCCCTCTTCAAACCCACTCGCTCCCCGTCCGCAGCTGCTGCGCTAATCACAGCAGATCGGGAAACGCTCCTCCGGCGATCGCCGACGTCCCCGTGAGGACTGTTTGTTTACTTTTGTTTATTTTTATCTAGCTAGGGTTTTCGCCCGCTTCGCGGTTCGCTTTTCGCTTCGTCTGCTTTCTCTTCGGCTTCTCGGTAGCCTTTTATCGGATGTAAAATGTTCTTGGAGTAGGAAGTAATGGAAGGGGAGGAATAGAAAGACAAGTAACAAGTGATGGTGGTGGCAAGAAAGGAAAGGGGGTGTCGGGAGGAACTGAAGAGAAAAGTTCGTTTTTTTTTCATTTGAAACTTGGATTTTTATCTTTCGGTAAAATTAGTGATGCGTAGAGAGAATTGGTAAATGAGAAACATCGCAGAAGAGTTCAATTTAATCCATTATTGTTGTTATTACTATAATTGGTGATTATCATTGTTGCTTGGCCATTTTTCTTCTAATGGTGCCTATTTTATATGTTTTTTTGAAATATTATAAATGAAGTTGCTGCCGTTGGTTGTACTGGATAGCAGGTTCATTGCCATGGAGTGCTCGAAGACAAACTTTATAAGGTAATTTTTTTTTGTTTACTGTCTCGAGTAAGATATCAAAGTTGCTTTCCTAATACACTGGCAACTCTTCGAACAACATTCTAGGTATGAGTGAATGATTCATATTTAGTGGTGGAGTTGGGAAATTTTCTCAAGTGGATACAGACTATGAAGAGACATACAATAAGTTTTTTCTTGAAAAAAAAAGAATTAAAACTCTTGATCTTGTTAATAAACATTAATCTATTATGAAAGTATATATAGATGTTTTTTTTAATCATCATTTCTTACAACCAAATGCCAAATACATAAATATATTTTGCTCAAGTTCTGTTTCTTGCTATGTTCCTTATATGTACTCATGAATTTCTTAAGTTTGTGGGATCAATTGGCCCTGACTGTCATTGTGTTTGGTCACTATCCATCTATCTAAACCATTTCACTTTCCTGTATATTAGTGCATAGTTTGCTAGTAAGCCTATTTATTTTAAAAGCTTTCACATTTACCTTACTGACTCAATTTTTTAGTAGAATTCAACAGTTCTGGTTGATTTTATTGTCGAAAGACTATCCAGGAGGACCAGAACACTAATCTTGAACATTGCTTTTGACTGACATGTATATTTGTTCACTAAAGGAAGTTGGACCTGGCACAAAATTTCACATATCATTGTATTGAGCAATCAGGCAGATTATGCATGAGGCACAGGAGGCTGGCATATCCATGCAATTCTTATAAAAGCTCTCAAGAATTCCCTAGATATTTTTGCATGATACAGCCCTATCAATCATTCCTCTATAGACATAAATCTTCAAGAAACTTTGCTATGCCCACAAGTGTGGGTGAAGAACCATCCTCATTGTCAGAGGAGGAAAACACAAATGGTGCTAATGAGATTGTACCAGATGATACATCGGACATGGGCTCACCAACAAAGTTGACATCTGATGAGGTGATAATTAAAACAATTTCCCGTATCTTATTAACTCTGACTCCAAGATGCATATTGATTATTTTCATTGGCATTATAAGTTTAGGATTTAAAACTTGTTTCTAGTTTCGAGAATATATGCACATTTTGGATTTGTAAATGAAACCTCACTGTTCTTAATTCCTCAGATATATTGTTAATATTATAATTTTGGCCTAGACTAGGCTTTAGTTTTGGCTGCACCACTGTTTGAATTTCCATCATTGACCAATTTCTTCTCCTCGAGTGATTATGTATTCATTTTTCTTGCTAAAATTCATGCAACATCATCATGCTTGGCATTGTTGATCTTGTTCTTTGAACAACCAATTTGTGTATTCCATACAAATTCTACTTCTTAGTGGAGTTTTGTATGACTTTTATTGAACTCATGCAACTATTATTTTTCTGATATATCATGCTTTACTGAGAACTGCATGGTTAAGTCACTATGATTTATTGTATTTTGATTGACAGTTGAAAGCACTGCTACTTGACACTGAAAGAAAAAAGCTTTTGCAGAAACTCAGTGAAGCTAATCAGTACAACAGAGTCCTCAAAAGACAGGTCTAGATGAATTGGTCATACTATTTTTTTTTTGTGCAATCATCTACTTATCGAAACTTTAGAATTTGTGTATATTTATATTTTACTCAGTTGGCTTCATCCTTACACAATTATGCAAAATGTGAAGTATCTAGTCATGGTCAATATTGAGTTATTGACTCGGTGAATATCTGAATTATGGATGCCATCCATGAAATCAATCTAGGACTTATTGCTATCAGTTGTTAAGAAGAGGTGTTGACGGTTTAATTAGTTTGAATTATGATTTTAGTTCGTGAAATGAGTCCAAGGCTTATTGCAATCATTTGTTGAGGAGAGGTAATTAGCTTTCCATTTCATGATTGACAGCTTCTAAGGAAACTTCTTTTTTTTTTTTGCTTCATTGTGGTTTCTGAATCATGTTCAATTATTTACAAACTTGACTCTAACTATTAAATCCTTTCAACCTTTAATGTTTATCAACTATAAGAACATCATCAACAATAATAGCTTGATCCATGGTTTACCTTGGGACGTGTGCTCTTTGAGTGTTGCTTGGTTTTGGACCCGCTAGAACTTGCCCATGTTCTGTTATGTCAATATGATTATTTATCTCTAATGCATATAACGCAATTGTTGATGCATGAAAATACATCTGTTAACATAAAGGTTCTTCCCATATCTCATTCTTGGAATATTGAGGCAAATGTTTTCAGATATCCTGAGGCATTTTACATCATACTTGTTAGAACCATACAATCCCATCTTACAACGAAAGACAATTAAGATTTGAATTAATATGCTATCATATATGAATTGGAACCTAAAGGAACCCTGAAAATTTGATTCCATTTAATAAAAAAAAATTATTTTACTTATTTGTATGATTTTGGAAAAGAGAACCCCAATTTCTAAACCTTTTTTTAATTGATTCTTATGATTCAGATACAATATGCTTGCTTCCATGGTTTACCAAACAATTCACAGTATGAACCAAAAGTTAACAACCCTTTTGTTATTATTTCTCCAGCGTCAAGAACTTAAGATATATTTATAGTTGTAGATTTGTATTGTGTTTATTACTTTGTGATTGTGCTGAATGACTTTGAATCTTGATTGCTCTTAGTTTGCATGGTTCTGTTTTCTCGACAGTTGATTACTTGATTGAACATTATTATAAGATGTCATTCATGTACCTTTCTCAATTAGTTATATTTTATAGTTTAAAAATAGTCATTTTAACAATTGGGTCAGATTCTAAAGTGGCCAATCAATAATTTAATTGATCAGCTCATTTGTTAAGTTGTACTCCTTGTTTACTGAAAATATCTTTTCTATGTTCTCATGATTTCAATTAGGAGCTAGATTGCTGCAGCATCTTTTTCTGGTAACTTGTAACTTTTGCAATGGGTGTTGCAGTTGCTTGTAGAAGAGGATGCCTTAGCCAAATACAAAAATGAGCTTGCAGTTCTGGAAGTTGAGCTTCAGGCTAGTTTTCATCTTTTTTATATCTCTTCTTCAAATAATTAAACAGCTAAAGTAACCTGGTAAAGAGCTGTAAAATGTGATACTAACTTGCTAAAGAACAAGATAAAAAAGAGCGTAATCTACAAAAAGTGGGATTGATTTTGTTATATGACCATTGTATCCGCTGTCTTGGGCTACAAATCTGCATCTTCTGTGCCTAAACGATTCGTATATGAACTCATCTGTGTTTACTCATGTTAGAATGTTTTGTGATCTAAATTCTTTCCTGGTCAGGCTTTGGTTGGCCTAGCAGAAGAGATTGCTAACAGTGGTATCCCACTTGACTCGAGGAAGATCAATGGAAAGTATATCCAATCCCACCTCCTTGCCAGATTAGAAGGTTGTCCCATATTGTATGCACATGGGCTTTTATTCTAATTCTATTTAGTATTTGATTGGTACTTGGAGTTTCAAAATCTTCTTGGATCATAATTGAGTTTTCAATATTATTAGCCAAACTTGGTCATTTTCTAATGGAGTTTCATTTATCTTAAACCTTAACATTAAGGCATACTAATATTTTGTTTTAGCATCATATTTATTGTATAAATTCAGTTGACAAAGAAATAAAAACATAACCAAGCAGAAGAGGGGAAAAAAATGAAACAAAGCATGTGTAAAAGAAAATTTTATTGTGCATTATCATGTCAAATCTTGTTCATCCTATTTATAAATGTTCCTGTTTCGTGCTATATTTCATAATTTCCATCAGATAGATCTAACATTTACTACTCCAATGAGAAAATTTTATAGATTTATAAGGTATCTTTTAGGTGCTCGGGCGTACTTTGATGTTCCACGAATATGTGCAATTATGGTTTTATAATGCAATGGCTCTTTTGGATCTCATGTTTGCGAGACCAGATCAAATTATTTGGATATTTGAAGCTACCATTTCTACTGCATACAATAATTTGGTGTTTGAGGCTTCAGACTTTTAGTTAAACAAACAATTGACAATCACCACAAATGGTTTTATTAAACACTTCAGCCTACTTATGAGACACAATTCCTTCTGAAAATTCAAAAGATTTATCAATCGATGTGTCATGCTGACGTAAAATTTACTGCAATTTGTTGTTTCATTCCTTCTCTTTTATAAAATTTCAGTTCTCTTATGTTTTTTCGCAAATAGTGGTACATGGAAAAGTCATGGAGCAGATAAAGGAAGTTGACTCTCTGAAATTTGAGGAGGTTGATTTATTCTGGATCGGCATGGCTGAGGTAACCCCCTGTGAACATTTAGTGAAATAATGTACCGAAGAATTTTAACATTCATGGAGATCAACAAAAGATTTGCGTTTCGAACATACTTCTGAATCAAGTATCCCATAGTTACAAAGTTTGTAAATTCTCTCGTCCTTGATTTTGTCACTTAATACACCAATTAGTAAGGATGCAAGTTTATACGCCATTGTCACTAACTTTTTGTTTCCAGAGTGTCCAAGTTATGGGTTCATTCGATGGTTGGACTGAAGGTGAGGAGATGTCACCAGAGTATAGTGGTGATTATGCCAGATTTTCTGCTACCCTGAAGCTTAGACCTGGGCGGTATATGATTCCATCTTTCCCCTTAGAACATTTTTTCTCGGGCATGATGATAATCTTCACATTTTTCTTTTTGGACTTTAGGTACGAGATCAAGTTCTTGGTAGATGGAGAGTGGCAACTATCTCCCAAACTCCCCATTGTGGGGGAGGGGTTGATGAAAAATAACTTGCTGGTTGTGGAGCATGCCAATTGAGCTTACAACAAAAGCCAGTTAGTTTCTTTAAAATCCTTATCTTTTCTTTCCATGAATGATTATAATAATAATAATTGCAAATGCAATGTTTGGTTTGTATACTAGCTCTTGTGATATATGCTTGAACTGAGTTTCTAGCTCACATTCGTTCTTGCTCTTGGTCGGTTTTATGCAGTTTCCTACGCCACTGCTTCTCTTTAGTAAGTCATATGTTTCATTGAATCTTAGTTAACAAATGCTGCTAAAGTTAATGGAGTTTGTATTGACTACTGCATCTTTTTATCTGCAAGACTGCAACTTAGCAGCAGTTTCAAATTCCAACATTCTAGTTGCATTATAGTACAACAGGAAGTCATTTCCTTCTACCATTGATGATCCGACATGGCATTTTATAACCCAAATCAACATGACCACACCCTCACGCAGCAGCATAAGAACTCTCTACTCATCTACCTAACTATAGTGCATTAAGTACAGATCATCTAATTTTACTAGTACATACATTATATAGATAGCTCATCCTAGAAATGCCAACGATGAGGATCCCGTGAATATCAAGTACTCTTAGAACCTTCGATGTTAACCCATTCAAGCTGGAGTTCGATTTCGCCACACTCAACATTTCGAAGTCGAAGGACAATGTCTTGGTACACCTTACCATCTGACCAATATATAGGGCTCTCCTCGGCCAGGCAGTTGTTCCTGCATGGCACTAGTGTCTTTATTACATGGCCATTTGGAACATTTTGTAGGTTCATCCTAACAACTTCCACAAGTGGGGCTATGTCGAACTCGGCATCGCCCATGGGATCATCCCGACTGAAGGTATCCTTGTCATAAACTTCCTGCATTTGTAACCATAAATCAGGGAAAGGTGTTTATATGGAGTTTAGACGGGGTAGCGAGCATGATTCGAAATGCATTTAAAAACATCATTTTGTCTTAGTGATACAGAAGTCGATAAATTGCAATGAGTTTCGAAGAAACATACGAGTCTCACTGGAGCACAAGGGTCTCCAACAGAAAGAGTCAAATCCTCATTCCAAACAGGATTAATATTATGTTTTATCACCCGAGTCTTCAGTTTCTGCAATTGTCATAAATCAACGATGTAAGAATAGTCTGCTGAGTATCCACTAATGAATATGTATGCATCTATAGTATATATAAGTTATGGATCCATCAGGACCATCAATTTCGCAAACAACAACCATGAAGTAGAATTTGATATCAGTCGGCTCAAACTTAAGTTTGGGAGACATTAAAACTAGTATAATTAAGTCTAATTAACCTTATATAGTCGAGAGCTGATGAAGGTTATGCCATAGTTTTTTTAATAATGAATAGCTAATCGCTATACAATGCCAAATAATATTTTCAGAAGTTTCAAGCCTCGCAAGGAAAGTGCACCTTGTTAGCTATGTAACTTGCAAAGTTCTATAGACATAGGACTCATTGTCCAGCTTCTAGTCACTCTCTTAGTACATTAACCAAGCAGAACTTTTTCACTATCAGGTGAGAATTTATACATGATCAATATCAGCAATACAGCAAACGAAGCATCAATAAACCTTTCTAGGATCAATACATACTAGCTATAGATGTTTACAGAACCTAAGTGCAATCTCAAACTTGTTAGCAAGTTATAGATCATGTTGCACAAGTGAGAATCCTAGAGAACCCAAACAAGAAAAGGACAAAAATCAATGAAGAAGACAAGATCGAAAAATACAACTTTTATTATGTTTTAAAGACCAAGGATCTGGGATTTACACACATATCATACTCCAAAGTTACTAGGTTCCTTAATTTCCAGGTCCTATGTCATATAGTGAGACTGATCTACGAAGTGCATTGTTTACAGTGAAGCAATCAAGATCCAAACTTCACCGAAATTCACAGAATGAAGTCAAAGACCTAATAGATGGAAAAATAAAGCTGTCGAAACTTTATTCCAGCCGTCAGATGTTGTCACACTAGAACACGGCGAATGATCTACGAAGCAGGGAGCAGATGGAGCTTGGAAAAAGCACAAGGGCTTTGGGCCATCTGCCTTGTAAAACATGCAGAATAGATCACTAAATCCCACGTCGATGCAAGACCGAGTTGACTATGCCCTAGATCTAGAACGGCAAGGACACCTTTCAGCTCCCAAACTTTAAAATTACCCCCAATTTCGAAGAAAAAATAAATGATGAAAAGCCCTTGCACAAGGAACTGTCTTCAGGAACCTTGCAAAGAAGAAGAAGAAGAGGATGATGAACCTGTTTCTCCATCTTGAGGATGACATAAGGGTCGCTGCTCCGTAGGTCGCGGATGGCGAGGTTGACGCCTCGATTCACCCGCACTACGAGTAGGCCGAGCATTTGGCCAGCTCCGGCCGCACTGGAAGCTCCTCCGGTGACTCAGATCGCCACCGCCGGCCGTGGAATCTTCAAGCGGGAGAGCCGGAGACACGATCAGAGTATCAGAAATGGCAGTATGAGGCCGGCACGGACTCTGTCGTTATTTAATGAGGGCATTTTAATACTAAGGCCCCTCTTTTTTCTAAAATGGCCCAAAGTTTTAACATTTTTGGAAATATATTTTAATTTCAAAATAAATATTATTTCCAAAATGATATTAAGTCAAATTATCGTCCTACAATTAATAAAATTAGAAAAATCATTGATTTCTATTTAATGATTTAATTCTATTTAAGACGGAAAAGCTTCAATTAATGTGGGCCCAAATTCCTTCGCTCGGCACGTGTCCGTTGACAACAAACACCATGTAAAATCCCGGCGGCGCCAACACCCCCGACGCCGGCGCCACCGCTTCCACCTGCCGGCCACAGTTGCCGCCCTCCTTGTCCGCCGTCTCCAGGAAGAGAGCCCTCTGGTTCATCGAGAATGAGTGCGTCGTGAACGCTGGCGCCATCATCGTCACCTTTACTTCTTCGATCGGCGTCGCCACCTCGTACTCCAACGTGAACCGCTCGCCGTAGCTGAGCCGGACGGGCGACGACGCCGGCGGAGTGATGCGAGGACGAAATTCCGCGTTCCCATCGCTCAAGTAGCCTGGCGAGAAGACGTCCAAGCTGAGCTCGGTGGGGAACTCGACGCCGTAGAAGCTGTAGTTCACGTGCGGGTTGCTCCCGCCGACGAGCACGCTGCCGTCGCGGAGGAGCACGGCGGAGGAGTGGTAGAGACGCGCCGTGGACGCTGCTCTCTGCTCCTCGAATCTCTCCCCGGCCGGCGACGCGGGGCGGTACACAGCGGGCGTCAGCACTGGACTCCGAGCGAGCTCCCACCCCGACGTGCCGGCCGCAGCGCCGTTAACTAGCAGAACATCGCCGGAGGGGAGCAGCACCATGTCGCCCATGACCCTTGGCCCCGGCATGGCCTCCATGGTCCACTCCGCCGCCTCGTCGGTGATCTTGATGCGCCCACACGTGTCCAGCGCCCGGCGAAATTTCCGCCTCATCTTGGCGTAGTGGTACGCTCCCAGCGGCGCTCCGCCGCACACGAGGACCTCCGCCTCCGTCGGCGTCGGCGCTAACGGCAGCAGAACCGACGAACCGGAGCTCGGGTAGTTCCTCGGCTCGCCGCCGGGAATGGGAGGGTACTTCCGGACTACTCTGTTCTTGACGTAGTCGAGGAGAACAGCGCGGTTGTTGGCGAAGACAAAGAGGTTTCCGTCGATGTTAAGATGCACAAAAGGGTAGAGGTTGTCCTCGACGGCGTCCTTGGTCTCGACTAGGAACCGGAAGTAAACGGCGGCGGAGTCGGACTTGCTTTGCTTGGGGAAAAACTCGTAGTTGAACTGGCGGCGGCCACCGACGACGATGGAGCGGCCGTCGGGGAGGACTTGGTTAGAGGCGTACCACCTCCGGACGGCGAGGACCTTGGGATGCTCCTCCCAGTCGCAGGTATAGTCGTCGCAGGGATGGAAGGAGCGGGCGGCGCGCTCGCCGCTATTGTACCCGCCGGTCTGGAGGAGGGCGCCGTTGGGGGCGAGCGAGCCGGAAGAGCACCAGGTGTTGGTGAGGACAGTGAGCGGGCGAAAGAAGTCGGCGGCGACGTCGTACTCGACGGAGTGGGCGGTGCAGTCGCGGCGGAGGGCCTTCCTATTGGAGCCGTCGAGGAAGCGGCAGCCGGGGAGGGAGAGGTTGGAGGGGCCTGAGTCGGTGCGGTCGAAGATGACGACGCGGTCGTTGGGCAGGAGCTGCATGTGCATGGCCGACACGCCGATGTTCGGTCGCAGAACCTTCCACTGCCCGCAGTCGCCGTCGCCGCTACCGCCACAACCGTCCGCCGGAGAAAGGAAAGGGACAAGCAGAAAGAAGAAGAAACCACAGCGGAGTGGGGTTGGACTCCTCATGCTCTCTTTCTAGTAAACAAATCGATCCCTGTTTTGCCCTGTTTCGCTGCCTTTTTATATTAAAGGAGGAGGCAGAGGAATCCAACGACAGGCCGTTTTCAATTTGAATTCGATGAATCGTTGAAATTAGAAATCTAAATATAAAATCATTAAATTATAGAAATTTAATTTATTGCAGATTTTATTGCATGAATGGTAAAATACATTCAGCGATTCATGACCACAAAGGAAACCGAAAATATTGTCGATTTCCTTATTTAATTACATAATCACAAAAATATATGAGAGAAGAGATAGTGAATCGGAGAATTGAAACAGGATTTGTTCTATTTACCTTATGTTTGGGGGTGAGCGAAGATTCATTAACGGAAAGGTAGGTTCATTAACAGAAGGGAAATGAGGGAAATGGAGGTTGTTTGAGAGGGAAGGAAGGTTCATTAACGTAATATGTGTTACCGTGTTTGGGAGAAAAGTGAGGGTAATGAAGGTTAAATATATAAAGTTACAAAATTATCCTCATTTTTATTAAAGACTTGAGCATTTAAAAATCCAATGCATCTTGCATACATTTATTGGTTAAGAATTATACATTCAAATAATTGTAGCTCATTTGTTAAAGTCGACATCGGCATCGCCGTTGGCATCAGTGTTGGCGTCGACGTCGAAGTCGGCGTCTACATCGGTGTCGGCGTCAGTATCGATGTCGAAGTCGGCGTCAGCGTCGGCGTCGAAGTCGACATTAAAGTCGGTGTCAGCATTGACGAAGTGTGAGCGTTGGATGGTGCTAGTCAGGTGATGTGAGTGTTTTTCGTCGTCATATAAAAAATACCTAAAATAATAATTTTTATAATTAATAAAATAGGGATAAAATTAGAATATATATTTTTTTAATTCCCTTTACCCTTCCTTACACCCCAAATCGAGATGTAAAAAATTCTTTCGTTTCATGGGTAAGAAAGATTAAAGTTTACCCTTCCTTACTTTTCTTTTCCGTAACTCATTTCTTTCCAAACAAGATTTTAAATTTCTCTTCCTTTTCTTTACCCTTCCCTCACTTCCTCCCAAACAGTGCGTTAGTAGATGATGAAGGAACACCGTGGTCGGTGGAAAGAACAGAGAATTGGTTTACTTTTAAAGATGAATACAAAATAGAGAAGAAGAGGAAGAATTATTTACCAACTAAGGTGATTCGTTTAGGGGTTGGTTAGTGTAGGCAAGTTCACCAAATGTAGCAAAAGTTTTGGAAATGCCGGGTGAGATTAGATTTGATAAACATGTTGTGGTGGTGAAATTATTTGAATGATTTCTTATGATTTTATTTATTTATTTTTGATAATTCATGTGATTAACCTATCATATAGATTTCAAGCATAACTTATACACACTCAGAAACTAATCTCTAGATGTCGATCACTGATGCTTCAAGTCCAACGGCTTCGATACTCCATGAATCTTACCGACTCACTCATCCATGTATGAACATATACTTTTCATTGCCAGAGCATCACATAAACAAGGATTACAATGGGGAAGAAAAGGATCAAGATAGCTTTGATGCCCTCTAAAGATTGTATTCTAATAAAACTAAAATACAAATATTGTACAAGAAACCATTATATTTATATGACTCAAATTAAACCTAACTTAATCTCATTAAATGCTTAAAAAAAAAAAGATCCGCTGCTTTAAAAATTACATGGAAGATGGTTTATACCAGTAATGCATTCCCTAGTTAAACTTATACATAAGATGTAGACACTGAAGTTGCTCTATAACTGTTCAAGTATACTGCATACAATTCTTTCTTTATCAACTGAAGCCAACTCAGAAAAGTGATTATTGTTGTTTTTCTCAATCTGCAGAACAACCAAGCAAGCTAAGTCGACTGACTCCAGTTTGATCAGAACCAAATCCAACTGAGAAAGTGATTATTGTTGTTTGTCTCAATCTGCAGGACAACCAAGCACGCTAAGTCGACCGACTCCATCAGTTTGATCGGAACCAAATCACCGTATGTATATTACATACTGTGCAGAATAACTAAAGCACTCGACAGATATGTACCTTTGCTGAAAAGACCCATAACTTGATTGCTATTTTATCGACCACTAATAGAGTTCACTTTCTGTGCCCCTAAACCAGAAAGTTAAGCTGCGCTGTTCTTCAGATCCGAACTTGAACTGTGGTTCTGGTGTGTCAGTCACGGTAGGGTTGGAAGTAGTTGCGAAGGAGAAATTGAGACCACTGTCATGACTAGGAGAGCGAAAGCTAAATGATGGGATGTTATTAGGGATGGAAGTGGGGATTGTGGGAACAAGTGCAGTCGAGCCAGGTATTGCTGGGGGTTCAGGTGAAGCATTTAAAGAGGTGGAGCTGGAAACAGGAACCTTGAAGGCAACATCTGCTGGCGATGAAGTTAAAGCAGGTGTAGATGGTGTTTCAGATAAATCCTTTAGCGGCGTGGAGCTGGAAATAAGAACCTTAACGACTGCATCACGACTTTTCTCAGTGGCCCTGAAATTAAAACTGGAAATTAGGTCTATATAAGCATAAGAAGAGAAATATCCAAGAAACTGGAGTTGTTTTGACTAACCCCAGCAGTTGGTCTTTGCCCATCAGAGTCACAGATGGCAAAACCTCGTTATGATCTTTCATTGTTGGCATGGCTGTAGCCTACATGATGAAATAAATTTAGGAATTATTAGCGCGCAAAATATGCTATAGAACAAGCACAAAACATTCCTACCATAGAGTTGTAGCTATTTCCAACTCACACGAAAACAATAGATATTAAGAAACAAAATTGCCACAATTCCTTTTCTTTAGATTTTTCTTGTCTAAAAAGAATTATATGTTAGTCTGGTTGCAAACTAATTGGCCAGAAGATATTCTAGATCCATGGAAGCACATTGTTTTCCATTCTTTTGGGTGATAATTATCATGTACTCGGTAAAAAACTGACAAATTGGCCACCATGCAAAGACCATGAAACAGAAAGCTGCCAACTCCCAACCGCCAAGTACAAAACTCGGGATATCAAGTTCAACATGAATCAACCATGTTCAGATTCAGCACAAACCCACAAAGTTCAATGTCGAGCCTAGGAAACTGCACAACATTAAGGCTGTGTTTACTTGGATGGAAAGTCAGGAGCAGAAAGAAAAAGTCTCACAAAATTACATAGGGAGCTCCACCTATGTACATCTTTTGAGTCATTTCCCCCCTCCCCCTTGTATCTTCATCCAAGCAAATTGACTCTCACCCCAAGCCAAAATTTCCAAGTGTGCGGTTGCAGACGCCGTTCATTCAACTCCCTCAAATTCAGTATCTCCTCAAATCCCTGAGATGGGGATGGTATTCTCTCTAAAATGTTTGACCTGACATGATTGGGAAAATGAAGAGGGGACAACTCGAATAACATAAAAATTACCAGAAAACCATAAGCCATTTTTCCAGTTTGGTGTTATATTCCTCTTTTAATTGAGCTCTTCTTATACTTAGAACATATTTTCCACACTACAATTTTTCAATTTCATTACACATCCTAAATCCTGTCAATTTTCCTTCAATTCAAGGAAATAATCCCTATCCAATCCCATTCGATGTCATTCTCTTGAATCCTTCAGGGTCAGGCATACACTCCCCAATCAAAACTCTTTGGAATCATATTCTTCACTTTTGCCAAATTTCTTCCAGATGGGGCTGTATTCCCTATCAAAACTATATGTTTATCAACTTATCACCATTCCATTAAAACTAAATTGTCTTACTCCTGATTATATAAAATTCTGTCATATTGCCACTGGTATTTAAATTCTACCAAATTATTTCTTATGAGATCATATCTCTTGCTCTATCCCAAACTAAAGAGTGGCATCATATCAATTACTCCATTGAAGTCAATTCTCCATTCTATCAACTTTATTTGTCTAAATAAATCATGTAAAGTAAATACAAAAAAGAAATGATTGTGTAATGAATGTTTCATATAGTAGCACTTTAATTTAGTAATTTAATGTTCATATTAGAAGATCAGCTAGTACAAGCAAATAAATTTGCAAGCCTACAATAAGTATCTGCTACAGGCATGGGAAGAGAAATAATTAAGCAAATAAATGATAGAATAGAAACCAAAAATACCTTATCTTCAGGAAAATTATCTTTCTCAGTAGCACCTTTACTCAATAACGAGGCTTTTGTCTTTCCATCGTCAGGTGTCTTTGTATGCCAATCACTAGCAAATTTTGAGATAGATTTGGTTCCAATCATTTCCGGACTATATACCATTTTCTCTTTAGGCGAAGGAATGGTTCTATTGAGGTGATCTAGTATTTTCATAGCTATTTGAGTGGATTTTGGAGGAACTGAAGGAAAATGTACATCTTCAGAACCTCCAGCAATGTGGAAATTTGAGTTTAGTGTCATTGAATCTTTACCATCACTTGCTTTCCAGGTGGATGATAAGTTCTTTGTGTCAGTTGGTGCTGTTGATGGCGTAGAGGAAAAATTAACAAGATTTGAATCAAGTAACTCTTTGGAAGGAGTTGATTCACTATACTTTGGTGGAACCTGGTGAATGAAAAGGATGAAAAAAAATAACCCATTCAAATAACCATCATTTCCAATAAAAAGAAAAGAGAAAACAAAGAAACTCAGCAAATGCAAGATAAAGCAATAGTATAGCAAAATTTATCTCAGCAGATACAGAAAAAAAACTGTTAACCCTTCAATTAAGTTGTCTCACATATATGCTTAGTAGCCTCATATTAGGATTTGACTAAATATCCAAACAATGAAGGTATAAAATCAATGCGGCTGACCACAAATAGTTGAAACAGGAAAGGTTTGATGAATGCCAATTCAATTATCTAAATCACTTTCAATTTTGTTAAAGAGTAAGTTACTCATTTTATCCCATCAAACCTTCAAATTAATTGATCCCACTAATCCAGATCTATTGGTTGTCTTTAAGCATGCTTACAACACCTTGACATATTTTCTATTATTTTATCATCTAAATAAGCCACAACCTCATGAAGAGGTAAACCCCTTTCCCCCCAAGTAATCACACACGTCAATCTCAACATTCCATTCCCATCTCAACTAAACTTTTTGTCTCTATTGTTTCTGAATTATTCACTACACGGGCTCATAAAGCATGGTTACTGACACATTTTCTTTGTAGTCTGAAACACACCTAGGCCGATTTTTATTAGAGGGTCATGGGGGGAGTTTTATTCAATTGTCAGACTACAAAGAAAATGTGAAAAAATATGTCAAGGTGTTGTAAGCATGCTTAAAGGTGTCAACTAACCGCCTAGGCGCCAGCTAGCCGCACCGAAGCCTTGGAGGGATTAGGCGGCCCTAGGCACCGACTAATCGGTCGAATCATCTAGACTCCGTGGAAATAGTATAGGGTTTTTATGATTTGTTTTTAGTTTGAACTTTTAAATTAAAAGCCCAATTAAAAAAAAATTGAAATGTAGCATTTGTGTGTGTGTGTGTGTTGAGCTTAAGTTTTATAAGCCCTAAACTTTGGTCCAACAAGAAAATCAATTTGTTGGTTTTCTCTAACGGCTAGCACCAAACTTCATCTTCATTGTATTGAGTAACCAAAGCTGGAAAAATTAGAACGAATTTAGAAGCCCACATTTTGGAGCAATCAGAGAGGGAAATCAATTTGAAGAAAAATTTGTTGTTTGATCTTTCCTCAATTGAGCGACTTGGAAGAGATTGAATTGGAGGTTGGCCAAAATCTCATCCTTTGGAAATGTCATTTATTAAATATTTGCAATATTCATTAAAGTTGAAAGGTAATTTATTTTAATTTTAATGTAATTTATATTGATACCATGGAATCCGCCTAGCGATGCCTAGTCCCTATACATGCAAATTGAAAGATAATTTGTTTTAATTATTATGTAATTTATGTTGATACCGTGAAATCCGCCTAGCGGACATCTAGTGCCTAGTCCTCGCCTAGGCGCTAGTCTGGCACCCGACTAGCGCCTAGCGAATTTTAGAACCTTGAACAATATCACTTTACAAATTGTTGAATTATAGATTCAAGATATCCAAAACCATTAATTGTGATTTTGAGTCCATCAAAATCATTTATTATCCTTTCTAGTGCGAAATACATTTTATATATTCAATCTAAATTATCTTGGCGCAAGACTTAAAATAGTAAAATTGACATGACAAATTGTTACAAATTTGTTCTAGCTAACTTTCATTTAATTAGGACAATATCTAATGCTATTTAAGAAAAAAAAACAAGGACTAAAATTGTCCATTGACATAAAACTACTATTGAAAAAGCTCATTTGTTAATATATATATATATATAAATGTCTTGGCACAATAATTTCCTAGAAATAGTATGTTAAACAATTTCCAAGTCAAGTAAGGCCACGCACAAATCATCATTCTCCCTATACTTCATTGTTAATTTTCTTACTAAATTAGGAGAATGTAAATATGCTATTCATGCATCTATAATGCAAATAGCACAGCACAACTGTGAACAGTTTTAATGTCCTTGAGACATCATTCACCCTAGTAATCACTAAGAGAAATTAATGCACTGTATATTAAAGATTTCTTTCTAGATTACTACAATGATTGCACAACATACAGTTGTTTATTTTTCTATCAGTACTTTTCCAGGAGAAAAGAGAATTTTTTTTATTAACTTCAAAGTTTCCCATGTAAGCAAATTGCTAGTCTACTAACTTCTAGGACTGATGTCAACAAACCGAGAACTGAATACCACCCTTGAATAACAAAAAAAAAAGATATATTGCCATAGTCTATAACAAAAAAAGTTATTGGCAGATTGTTAGGCCTCCCTGATAACTCTAATTTCAGCTTCTATTAAATAGTTCCATAGTCTTAACTCTGTGATATTTTTTTTATTAGCTTCAAGTTTCCCATGTAAGCAAATTGCTCGTCTACTAGCTTCTTATTATTCTGGTTACAACAGACCTCGTGTCAGCAAACTGAAAATTGCATGCCAACCCATGAAATAATAAAAAAAAAATGCTATAATTGCAAACTTGAGTATTGCTAACGTGCATTGCCTGATCACTAAAATTTAAGCTTCTATCAAATAGTTCCATTAGAGAAATAGTTCCATAGCCTAATTCTTAGTGAAAGTAGGCTCAAGAAAGATAAGTCTGCTTAGCCACATGTAAATAAGAAAAGAGAAATCACTTGTTCTCTAGCTATATCTTCTATCAAAGAAAAAAAAAGAATCTTATAAATTCCTCTTTTGGGATCAGAGTACGATCTTACCGTGATGCCACGAAGAGAAGCAGAAGATTTCTTCCACCCAAATGATGAAACAGTTCGAGTCCTTTGACTTCCTCTGCCATCTTGAAACTGTTGACATTGAGAAGGATCAGAGATGCCACCTTAACAATCAACTTAAGAAAACCAAAATTATACAGATAATGCAAATCACAAACCTTTGATTTTGAGAAAATTGAAACAGAGTAAGGAGTTCGTCTGGAACTGTACGGCTCCACCTTGAGTCCAACAGTTTTAGGAGTAAGATGGTTTCCATTATTCTCCACAATTGCTCCAGGCCAGCACACAGGTGTTCTCACCAGTGACGAGTAAGCCAATTCCGATGCCAATGCATTATTGTCTGCTGCCTTATTTTTTAATACTCCTTCAGGAGGTTCATGGTAGGGCTCAGTAACTAGTCCTTCCATGTAGGCTTTTGCAATTTCAACGGGTGAAGAACTACCATCATGTACCTACTCAAATTGAACAAATAGGTAATTTTGTTAGAACGACACATCAACACAGTGAACTTATAAACAAACATTAACAGTCAATAAGTTAGCAAGATCAAATCTTGGCCAAAAGGTATGTCATAGTTAATGTCTTACTACTAGAGTCTTCAAAGATTTCTCAGATTTTGGTGTTAACAATTGCCCAGACAGCACAAGGGATTGTGATTTAATTGGAACTTGTTGGTTCAATATGCCATTAGTTTCTCCATGTTGATGGGAAAAGTCTCTTGTCCTTGACTGCAATAACTCTTTCAAATGCTTGGACTGTTCTCTGGACAGGAAGACAACAATTAGCAAATTCACCCTGATTAACAATGGTTTACCAGCATTGTTAGTGGTTGTCTTTGTTGTTCCACAACCCTCTCTCAGAAGCTACAAGGACATAACAATACAAATACATTTGCAGATAAAAATTGTAAGAGAGAGAGGAGACTTGGTTGAAACCTATAAAGTGCAAACTTCCCACAATCGATTGAAAAGCATAGCAACTTCAATAGAAACTCACAAGTATATGACAGTACAAATACAATTGCAGATAAAAATTTTAAGAGAGAGAGGATCTGGTTGCAACTTGTAAAGTGCAAACTTCCCACAATTGGTTGAGATTAAGAGGCTTAGCAACTTCAATAGATAACTTGCTTGCATTGATTCAATAACCCAGTGAACTTAATTTTGTTGGCTAGTTTAATTTAGCATTTAACCAATTCTTTACATAAAGAAACAACAACTTATATTAATCAAAAGAATCTACCTTACTTTAGTCCCAAAAGAAGAAAATATATATATATATATATATCATATTCTGTACTCCTGCAACTTTCTTTTGTTGTTGTTAATACTCTTAATTGGCAATTATGAGAGGAAATGCCATGACCACTATGAGAGGCATGCCAGGTATGATGATCTCAAAATCAAAATAGAGGATGAATTTAGATATGTAATTTGGTTAATTGACAAAACAGATAGATCATGATTCATGAGCATGATTAACTACCCTGTGATCAATGTTTAATTCATGGAACATAAATATTATATGACAGTTGGTTTGAAAGGTTCATTTCCAAAACTAACAAATAATGGAATAGCAAAGAAAGAAAAGTCAGATTTTATTTAAACAGTATATACTTGCCTAGAAAATGTCCTTTGCTTGAGCCACAGTTCGACTTCAGCAATCCCACTGTTGTCACACATATTAGTTGCTTCACCAAAGGACTGATCATTAGAAGGATCAACAAAAGCCTGGTATTTTTCAGCCAAAAAATATCAATTAGTCACATGCATATTTAAGATTGAAAGTTTTGCCAAAAGTTGTGTGTGTGGACAAGGTGAAATGGTATGCCACAATTTACAAAACCAAGCCACACATTTGTTGGAAGATGTTTCAAAATCAAATTTCAGCAAGGGATTTCAACCATCAGAGTTTGCAACATATCATTATAATATACAGAGGACCCCAATAAAATGGAACAGAATTGTTTGAATATTTGAATTGACCATTCTTGCAGTCCATTGCATTCTCTTATGCAAGACCTACAACAGCCATAAGTTCAACTAAGTTGGATCAGTTACATGGATCTTTTTTCAACCAATAAGATTTGTACAGGGCCGTATCTAAAGAGTAGACACATTGCAATTTGAACATTATGATACACAAGGTTCAAAATCTCAAAGTGTGCCAAAGTTTTAGTCTTTGACTGAACGATATTTGGGTATCGTACCAATGTTTCGATGCATGATGTTGGTAATGGATTGGAGTTGAAGAAAGGAGATGAAACATATGAAAGAGACATTGTCAATGCCGAGCATGGTTTTAAATCTTGTATGATGCCTAAGACACAGTCGAAACATATCATTCCAATAAATTATTGAAACTCAATACGATTGAGCACATACAATGTCTCCTTCATTTGCTTCATCTCCTCATTGACACCATGCATCGGAGAGTGCATCAATACGATACTAGAACAATATCTTTCTAGTAAAAGACTGAAACTACGACCCAATTTGAGATTTTGAACCTTGGTGCCGAGTTGTATCGAGTTTCATTGATTTACCAGAACAATATGTTTCCACCGTTTCACCTGACATGGTACAAAGATTTCGAACCATGGTGGTACAATAAACTGAATAGACCATTTTTGCAGTCCAATGTGCTCTATTATACAAGACGTACAACAACTGTACTATATTGGATCGGTTACATGGATCTTTCTTCTAACAAAAAGATATGTGCGCATATTCTATAATATTAACAAGCAATAACACAAGCAATGATAACCCCAAGCTATGAAGAAAAAGTGAAAATTTGCATTATGTTTTATTGATTGCAATAATTTCTAGCACAAGCCTAACCACCATTCATGTGGCTCATAATCCACATGTAAGAGTGATATTTGTGATGTATAATCACTGAACCATCACAACTAGAGAAAATTTTGAAAAATGGAAAGTGATTCCCACGTCATGTGAAACTCAAGGGAGAAGCCTAGCTTATGTAACAAAATTCTAAGAGAAAAATACAATTTACTGTGAAAGGAACTTTTTTTCTAAAAACTTACTGTTTGCAATTTCTATTTAAAAACATTATATCTAAACATAAATATGTATATAGTCTACAAAGTTTTGCCCATAAACAAATCACATCTCTTGCAAGTTCAAGTTCTGTATCCATCTCCTGCACGAATACTATCAGTTTTTCAAAAGCTTGAATGATCAACAACTGGCTAACACGAGTACAAATCGAAATAGTAAGCAACCAACTAGAATGTATAAAGGCCAGCCAATATAGAAGGAGAATGAGAGTGGTAGTCCTCCTTACATCACGAGAAGAGGAGGGCCTATCACAATCTTCTTGCCTTGATTCTGTAAAACATTTAAAAATAAAAGGATCAGACAATTGAAAAGATTAACAATTAACATGAAAACATAGAATCTTTTTTATAATACATTTTCTTTGTCATCTCTCCATGCAAGTTGATTTGTATAAATTTACAGGGTTAACAAGCAAAATCCACTTAATGGCCATCTTAGGTTGGAAGAAACACTGAATATCTAATCCTTGTTCTGCAATCATGCCTCGTGATGATTGTGGCTCATTCTATGCAATTTTTAACCATGCCAACTATTTCACAAATCGCCTTCAACATTCTAAGAGCACATTGACAACCTAGGCTTCTTAGTTCTTAGGCTTCTGCAGCGTCCAACTCATGTTGTTTCGATTTTTTGAGTTTAAATCAGTACAGATATACCAATTGGAGGGGGAAAAAATCTCACCTTGTCTACTGCTACCCCATACTTTGGACCAAGAGGAAAAATTCATATATTGAATTCTTTTGTTTATTTTATTCTCTCTTTGATTAGCTTTGTAGAAAAAATAGGAGACTTGATCTCTTCTAATTCTAATGTATACAGATAAAGTGGAAATTTTGATATTCTCTTTGAATGAACTACCTGAACCAGTGTTATTTGTGTCTTTCCTGGTCCATTCAAATTTGATTTGTTGTTCTTTAACAGTCAATAACATAATAAATACATCAAATTTGCAAAACAAAGTAAATTAATTAAAACAACAGTGTCATGCCAACCGCGGACAAAAGTATCATTTTTACTCTAAGAAACCGATGTCAATACACTTTTTGCAAGAAGACAACGCCAAAGTACATGCATCACGCAGCGCTACGAGATGTATGTGGGAAGTCTAACAAAGCGACAGAGATAGAGGGAATAGATAGAGATAGAGAGAGCATACGGGGAAGCGCTTCAGAAGTCGAAGGCTGAGGATCATGAATAGAGGCGGAGGTGGAAGCGGCTGCGAATTTGGCAGAGAATACCGCGGGAGTGGGCCGAGCAGATATCCAATCGTACCCTTTGCTCCGCTTCGTAAGCGCGGGGCGATCATACGGCGTGGCCGCAATCCTTGGCCGGATCTCTCTCTGTGTTAGCTTCCCTCCAGTCCCCGCATAGCAATCATCCTCGTCTACTGCCTTCCTCTTCATTGAGTCCGTGATCGAACCCTACGACGACGCCCTTCTCCCTCCCTTCCCTCCCTTGATTAAACGGGATGGAATGTCAGAGGAAGAAGCCCTCGTCCTCGCCGGCCTCCCTCCGACCGCCGCTCGACGCTCTGCCCTCGCGACCAACCAGCAGCAGGCAGCAGAACCAAGAAAGCGCACATTTCGCACCTAGGGCGAGAGGCAAAGCCTTAACGGGCCGGAATTAAGGATCACCATCTCAGCCCACCAGCCCGATCCGAAACATTGCCCCAGTTTAATGTATTCATATTTCAACCAACACCCATATTTTATTAAATGAAAATTAATTGATTTTTTTTTTATGACCTTTTGATTTTCAATTTTTATAATAATATTTTTATTTTTTTAAAAAGTAATAATAATCTACAAAGGAAAAAAAAATCCGAGAGATAAATATATAAACTTCTAGTCTGTCATTTTCATTTTTATGGACTCCATCACTTTATATATTTATTTCTAATTTTTTTTAAAAAAAAATCTCTCCATATTATTTCTTAAATATATATAAAATATCTTTTCTTAAAAAAAGTATTATTCAAATATGTCAAATAAACATTGGACTAACATTCAAAGTCAAATATCAATACTTTCTACTGACTTAACTTCTTGAGTCAAACAAAGTCAAATACAATTTTCACACCTTAGTCTCGATTTATTCATCTGAATTTTGCCTGCTGAGTTTTGGTTCTCATGGATGTTAGGGTCGAAGTGTGTTGGAGGAGGGGGTGAATGGCTCGTTACCCTTGATTGTTTGCTTCTTGATGATGTGCAGCCGAATAAATAACAAGAAACACACCCACAACGTTAACACTGGGATTTACTTGGTATCCACCTCAAGAAGAGGTGACTAATCCAAGGATCCAGCTCTCACTCACTCATTCACTATGAAAATACTCCTTTACGATAACTACCGAATGCGGAGAAACCTTGTACAAGCTCACACACAAAGATATATAAGAACAACAAAATACAAGTTAATACAATATCAAATCTTACAAGATTTACACGGCAGAAACCCTAGCTTGCTTTTCTTCTTGCTTGAATACACCTCTTGACTTACTTAGAAGTGCAACAACACTCCTCTGTGCTCTCTAGAATTGATCGGTTGGGGAGGCTTTGAATCGATCGGTCAATCGATTCAAATCGCCTCTGTGCTCTATGGAAATCGTTGAATCGATCGACCAATCGATCCAGCCTTTCTCGCGTCTGTGTGCGAGAAATCCAGCTCCCAATCGATTGGTTGATCGATTGGGAGAGGTTCTGTGCTCGTGATATTTGCTCCCAATCGATCGATTGGGCCAAATCTTCTTCGCGGCACACATCCAATCGATCAACTAATCGATTGGACTACGGTTCAATCAATCGGTTGATTGATTGATCCACCTTTGACTTGCCTAAATCAAGTCCAAAGTTCCCAAACCCAACATCCGGTCAACCGTGACCTGTTGAAACCTCATACCTAGCATCCGGTCAACTTTGACCTGCTAGGACTCCTTCACCAAGTGACCGGACAATCATTTTGACCCACTTGGACTTTTCTCCTCGTGCCAAGTGTCCGGTCAACCTTGACTTACTTGGACTTACCGTCTCGTGCCAAGTGTTCGGTCCTCCATTACCCACTTGGACTTCCACCAGATGTCCGTTCACCCTTAACTCATCTAGATTTTCTTGTGCCAAGTATCTGGTCAACCCTTTGACCTACTTGGACTTTCCAATACAGGTGTCCGGTCAACCTTGACCCACCTGGACTTCCACGTGTCTGGCTTCACTCACCAAAACTTTCATCTGTCTAGCTTCACTCACTAGGACTTCCCATCTGTCTGACTTCACTCACCAGAACTTTCACCTAACTTCACTCACTAGGGTTTTCACCTGACTTCACTCACCAGGATTTTCCTCACTGTCCAGCTTCACTCACCGGGACTTTCAACTGCCTGGTTTCACTTACCAAGACTTTCACCTAGCTTCATCCACTAGGATTTTCCAACTATCTAGCTTTACTCACTACTCACTAGGTCTTTCACCTGCATTCACTCACCAGGATTTCCAACTGCCTAACCTCCAGTTAGGACTTTTCCAGTCAAGTATTTGGTCAGCTTTGACCTACTTGATTCTTTTTCACACCAAACTGGTCAAACCCTGACCAGAGGGGAATTGCACCAGCAATCTCCCCAATCGGACGATTGCACTTGCAATCTTCACATATTGTCAAACATCGAAACTCAAACATCAAGACTCAGGCTTGAACCTGTTGATGCAATCGACCTAGGTTTGATCGGTACGATCATTGTTTTGATGTGTGTGTCAAAGAGTTTAAGTTAGGCTTTCATATGTGTTTGATATGTGTGTTTGAGTCTTGCAGAACTTCGTGAAACACACATGAGGAGCTTGGTGCAGTTAAGCTTAGGAAGCTCATCCTAGGGCTCGGATCCTTGAGTCGGTGAATGATGGTGTGGAAAACATCCGAGGGACCGCCGGACGAGGAGCAACGGAGTGGAGCCGAGGGAAGCGGACTTCAAGGCAATGTGAAGGATGGCACGGAGAGGAGCCGCGAGCTCGGGTGCATCTGAGGGACGAAGGCCGAGGAAGAGGACTTTAAGGGTGACTCCGGAGAGGAAAAGTGTGAGTGGGTAACAAGGTGCAGTCCAGTCGGTTGTAACTTTTAGCAGTCGACTGCACCAGTCGACTGCGCAGTCGACTGGCAGTGAACAGAAGCATTCTGTTCGCTTAGTCGGTAGCAACCAGTTGACTGATAAAACATGCAGTCGACTGGTAAATGACCGTTGACAGACCGTTGGTGCTGCAAAGTAGCCGTTGGCTACCTCCAACACTATAGCTCCAGTCGACTGATGGTTTTGCCAGTCGACTGGTGCCGGAATGAGTTGATATGATGATCAACTCTCTCCTCTTATTTAAGGGAAGCTTTGGGGCTTGAAGGAGGTTACTGATTATTGTTGAATCACTCCTTGTCATTGCCCAAAGCTTCCAAGCCTACTCTCTTCCTCCTAAACCTAAGTTCATCTTGTAAGAGGAAGAGAACCTTGTTAGAGGTTGTACTCCACTGAGAAGGAGTAAGCTCTAGCCGGAGATTGCCGGGGATTGATCCACCGAAGGATCAAGAGTTCGTCCACCTCAAGGACACGCCGTGGAGTAGGAGCAAGCAATCTCCGAACCACGTAAAGGAATCGTGTTAACGTTTGTGCTCTTACTTATTTATTTTCATTGCTTTAGTTTTCGTATTCCGCTTGTGTAACTAACCTTGTAGAGAAGAATCGAAGTTGGGGGTGACCTAGCTATCCAACCCCCCTTCTAGCCGGCCACCGATCTCCTACAAGTGGTATCAGAGCGAGGACGCCTTTCAACGGACTAATCGCCGAGAAGAACACTTCATCAAAATGGCCGGCTCAAACATTTATCCACCCAAATTCGAAGGAGACTTCTCTTGGTGGAAGAAGAGAATGGAGGTATTTTTTGAAACCGATTTTGACATAATGCTAATCATGGAAAATGGTTTTGAAGTGCCTAGGGATCAAGACAATAAGATACTTGAAAAAACGAGGAGCAAGAAGCAAAGGGAAGAACATTTAGCGAATTCTAAAGTCATACATCATCTACACAATGTTCTTCCCCAACAAGAATTAACAAGGGTTGGAACCTACTCAAGCGCCAAGAAATTATGGGAAAAGCTAGTGGAACTTCATGAAGGGGCATCGGAAGCAAAATTGGCAAGAAGAGACCTCATTCGAACTCAACTCAACAATATCAAACTTGAGAAAGGATAAAAGGTATCAATTTTACATTCTAGAATTAAGGAAATTATTAATGGACTAACAAGTGTAGGTGAGACACTTTCAAATCGAGACATGATGATGAAAGCCCTAAATGCTTTCCCAAGAACCACAACTTGGAGCTCCATTGTAGATTCATACTACATATCAAAGGACCTAGAGAAATCCTTTCTAGATGAACTCTTCTCAACAATGGAGCTTCACGAAACAAGAGTTGAAGGGCTAGATGGAGAAAGATCAAAAGGAGTAGCCCTTGTGGCAAACAAGGGAAAGGGGAAGAAGAAGAAAGCTCCATCTCCATCATCTTCCGATTTCGAAGAATCAAGCGCTTCAATGGATAGCGACCAAGAGACGTATATGGTAAGAAAAATGAGAAGAGCATTTAAAAAGTTTTCAACTAACAAATCTCATGCTAGAAAAAGCTCAAGAAGCAAAAGTAAAACAAGGAGGATCATTTGCTACAATTGTCAAGGAGAATGACACATAAGAGATGATTGTCCTCTCTTGAAAAAGAAGGAAGGAAAGAAGAAGGAAGAAAAAAAGACAAAATAAAAGGGGAAGAAAGTAAAAAAATCTAAAGGCTACATGGGATGATGCATCATCATCGGAGGAAAAAGAGCACCATGTAGTCAATTTTGCTCTAATGGGAATTGATGATGTAGCCTCCACCTCATCCGAACAAGAAGAAGGAAGGAGCTCAAGTGAAGATGAAGAGGGGAGCTCAAGTGAAGGGGGAGGTCAAACTTCGGATTCGGACTTCTCGGTAAGTGAGGTACATAACCTTCCTCCCCATATTTTAATTAAAATTATTTCAAGTACAAATGATGATTTGTTCAAGGCTAAAAGGAAAAACAAGTCTTTGAAATATGATATTAGCATGCTTGAGAAAAATTAGAATCCATGTGCTCTAAGGACAACAATATGCATGCTTCTTCTAATTCTTCAAATGATTCATGTTTAGAAGAAGAAAATAAGAAATTAAGGGAAAAGGTAGAATACCTTACCAATACCCTTAGGAAATTTGAAATTAGCTCTAAAACCCTAAATATGATCATTGGGAGCCAAAGGGCAAGTTTTAAGAAAAATGAGTTAGGATACAATGAACCCAACAATGAAAAGACCTACCATTGTCTACTTGCTATGGGGCAATCAAAAACCAAGACCACAGATAGAAAATGGATCCCCAAGGAATATTTGGTTAACCCAATTAGGAAGAATTTCTATTGGGTGCCAAAATCAATCTTCAAGGGTTAGAGGATTTCAGGTCAAGTCAACCATAGAAATCATAATTCAAATCCTTGAAAAATTGTTGACTTGAGATCTTAAGGGGGAGCACTTAGCCTTGATAGAAATTCATGATAAAAAGGGCTAAGTAGAGGTTATCTTTATCTCACAATGATTTTCATTATTTTCTATTTTCTAACCATAAATGTGAGATGATAGGATGATACAAATAATTCACTTATGCTTATGGTATTTTGATGAGTTATGAAATGTATCAATTTTTAGTGATCATAGGTCAACTATGGGGAAAGAAAATGTTTAATTAATGAACATCTTTCCCATAGTTGGACATTTCAAATATTTTGAAAATAATTCTATGTTTTATTTATAGTGGATAGTTATTTTAAAACATATGAATTCAAAACTAGGGTTTAATTTGATACAAACTTGAGTGTTTTTCAAAGTGTTTGAGTTTTTATCAAAACTTCAAAAATATGATGAATTTTAATGAAAACATATTTTTTCCTTGTTAAAGAATATTATAATAAATATGTATTCAAAATTTCATGATTTTTTGAATTTTCTGGAATATTTTATACATTTCTGAAGTTGGCCTTAGAATGTTGAAAATCAATTTGGGTTTGTGCCAGTCGACTGCGACAGATAGCAGTCGACTGGTGGCTCTTTTTCAGCGCCTTCAAGAGCTGGTTTTGGTTAATTTTAAGCTCACATTGATACCTTGGTATGTGTACATGTTTGGTACAATTTTTGATGGTGTCAAAGGGGGAGAAATTAAGTTAGAAACCTATTTGTGTGCAAACTTGAAAATTAAGGTTGAGAGCATATGTTAAGGGAGAGCTTGGGAATTATGCTTCATGTTTACATATTGCTTCTAATTTTCATGTTGTTATTAATGTCTAACTTAAACATATTGTCACACATCAAAAAGGGAGAGATTGTTGATGCAATCGACCTAGGTTTGATCGGTACGATCATTGTTTTGATGTGTGTGTCAAAGAGTTTAAGTTAGGCTTTCATATGTGTTTGATATGCGTGTTTGAGTCTTGCAGGACTTGGTGAAACACACATGAGGATCTTGGTGCAGTTAAGCTTGGTAAGCTCATCCTAGGGCTCGGATCCTTGAGTCGGTGAAGGATGGTATGGAAAACATCCGAGGGACCACCGGACGAGGAGCAACGGAGTGGAGCCGAGGGAAGCGGACTTCAAGGCAATGTGAAGGATGGCATGGAGAGGAGCCGCGGGCTCGGGTGCATCTGAGGGACGAAGGCCGAGGAAGAGGACTTCAAGGGTGACTCCGGAGAAGAAAAGTGTGAGTGGGTAATAAGGTGCAGTCCAGTCGGTTGTAACTTTTAGCAGTCGACTGCACCAGTCGACTGCGCAGTCGACTGGCAGCGAACAGAAGCATTCTGTTCGCTCAATCGGTAGCGACCAATCGACTGATAAAACATGTGCTCGACTGGTAAATGACTGTTGGTGCTGCAAAGTAGCCGTTGGCTACCTCCAACACTATAGCACCAGTCGACTGATGGTTTTGCCAGTCGACTGGTGCCGGAATGAGTTGATATGATGATCAACTCTTTCCTCTTATTTAAGGGAAGCTTTGGGGCTTGAAGGAGGTTACTGATTATTGTTGAATCACTCCTTGTCATTGTCCAAAGCTTCCAAGCCTACTCTCTTCCTCCTAAACCTAAGTTCATCTTGTAAGAGGAAGAGAACCTTATTAGAGGTTGTACTCCACTGAGAAGGAGTAAGTTCTAGCCGGAGATTGTCAGAGATTGATCCACCGAAGGATCAAGAGTTCGTCCACCTCAAGGACACGCCATGGAGTAGGAGCAAGCAATCTCCGAACCAAGTAAAGGAATCGTGTTAGCGTTTGTACTCTTACTTGTTTATTTTCATTGCTTTAGTTTTCATATTATGCTTGTGTAACTAACCTTGTAGAGAAGAATCGAAGTTGGGGGTGACCTAGCTATCCAACCCCCCTTCTAGTCGGTCACCGATCTCCTACAGAACCAACTCAAGCCTAATCAACCTGGTCAACCTTGACCCCAGGGGATATTGCACCAACAATCCCCCCCTCTTTTTGATGTTTGACAATACCTTTAAGTTAGGCTAATCCATAGCCTCAACTTCTTCCTCATGCCAAAACATGAATGAAGATTTCCTTTATTCTCCCCCTTTCCTAGAGGGCAAACTTCCTCTTTAGGTAATGAAGGCATAACTTAAACCCTACATTCTCCCCCTATTAGCATACATAAAAAACTCTCCTCCTGAAGAGTTACTCATCATTGTTCACAACTACACTTGTTGTTTACAACACCACGATGAATGTCTCATACCCTTCATTATCTCCAATGCTCACCCTTAAGCATTAACCAATCAAACAATGAAGGTCTCGTACCCTTCATTATCTTCAATGGTCACCCTTGAGCATACACAACTAAACAATGAAGAGATCAACTCTCCATTGTGTTTAAATGCTCAACCTTGAGTATTTATGTTAAGAAAGGTTAACCACCTTCCAAAGTGTATGAAAAATTAATTTTCATGTCCTTAAAGAGTAACTCCCCCTAAAGACATGCTCGTAACTTCTGTTATTGCACCAATAATGACTTGGAATCCCCAAATATTTAGGAAATCCAAATTTAGAAGTTTGGAGGTTCAAAAATCCAACATTGAAGCTAAAACTCAACCTAAACTTCTATGTAGTTGTCCTTAACCAATTCATCCTTGTTTTCATCATGAAAACTCTCCCTAAATGTATATAAATATGTTTCAAGGGGGTAGGAATGGTTACCTAGACTCAAAATGGTTTAAAATATTGAAATCAGGGTTTCCCATCCAAAATCAACATTCTCAATCAATTAAAGTTGGTCTCAATCGATTGAAACCATTTCAATCGATCGCCTGATCGATTCCGCGAGCTTCTATTCACGGAAAATGCCTCTGAATCGATCCACTGATTGATCCAGGCAGGTTGAATTGATCAGCTGATCAATCCAGCGAGGCTCTGCTTGCGAAGACTCGCAGCTCAATGGATCGGCTGATCGATTGAGGCTTCCTAATCGATCGACTGATCGATTGAGTTTATGAAATTTTGAAATCCAATTTCAGCGAAATTCAGAAATGCCCTAGAAATTCTATAAAATTTTAAAAATCATGAAATTTCATGTAGACATTACTTATGGTGTATATTATCATGGAAAAATAATTTTCTATGAAAATACTTCATATTTTCAAAAATTGATACAAACTTGAAAACTTAAAAACTTTAATGTTTTCTTTTAATTTGTGTCTAACTTTTCAATAATGATTACTATCAAAAGATAATCTTCACAAAGGTTTTCCAAAGTATATTTAAAATCATTTTCAAAACCAATATCCAACCATATTCTTTGGGCTCAATGCACATGACTTGTACATTAGCTTTCCCAATGATTGGAAAATATATAACTATGTGTTTTGATGAACCTAAAACTAAAAAAGAATGCACTAAATCAACATCTTGAGTTTTGTTCATCATCCTAAAATTCCACTTGTATCTAATGTGTACTAAAACACATATAAATCACCTTATAGTTATTTGTGAGATGTAAAGTTTAATTTTACCCTAAACTAGGGATTATACATATCTATCTAGGCATTTTGAATTATGAACATCCACCTAGGATGTTACTTGTTGGTAAATGTTATTATCATTAATTGCAAGGAATTAAAAATAATGGATGATGAGTTATGACATACATAAAAATAAATAATTTTCAAAGGAAAATTTACTATAACTATATGATGTATGTATGACATGACATGATGTTTTTGTGTTTTTCATAATAAACATGAATGTAAAATATGATGTCATGACATATGATGAGCAAGTAATCATGGCAAATTAGCATAAATAAAATATACCTAGATTATCTATCTAAGTATCCTTAACTTTAGCTAACTTAACATTAAGTCCTAGATTGCCCACTTTTTCTTAAGAAAATGTCAAACTCTCAATTTTGACATTTCTTTTATTTTTCTTAATTTGTGTCAATTTAAATCAAGTATAATTCTCAAGGTTTGACAAACTTTACTCTTTCAAAGAGTAATCATTTTAAATTAAGGCCTAAATTTTACCTTTAAATTCTTAAAAAAATACCAAAATCCCAACTTGACATTTCTTTTACTCTTAATTTATTGTGTCAATTAAAATTACATCAAATATCTCAAATTATGGCACATTTTACTCTTATAAAGAGTAAATAAATAGTCCAATTCATTTTCAAAGATTAATAATAACCTTGAAAATGCTCTCCGAGTATCAACTTCATCAAGGTTGAATTAACTACCCTCTCAATTAGAGTTGACACTCTCTAACTCATCTAAGGGGTAGAGAGAATGCTCCTAGAAACTCAAAACCTATTGATGCTCATTGGATGCTCTAGGTACTCACTAGGGATAACCTCCCTAGTTACCTTCGTAATGACCTTCCTAGGCTTCTTAGAAGCCTTGGTCACCTCCTCTATATCAACTATAGGGATTGCTTCCCTTGTGACCTTCTTAGTGATTTTCTTAGACTTCTTAGAAGTTTTAGTCATATTTGTCGTTGCAAAAATACTCTTAGGGATAACTTCCCTTGTATCCTTGACTTGACCCTTAATCCTAGAGTTGATTTCATAGCTATATGGAATCCTATGGTAAGAAGTCACATCCTTCTTAGCATTAGGTTTGTATCCCAAACTTCTATGGCCATTGGATGACTTTTGTACTCATAGACCTAGGTTATGCTCATTTTACTCTTTTAGGATATATTCCATCCTTTTTAGGATCATTTTCATTTTATCAAGCCTTGACCTCAAGACTTGATTTTCTTTCCATAAATCCCTATATTTTGATTTTTCATTTTGTCCTTGAGCATTTTTATTTCTAGGCCTATAACTACAGTCCTTAAAGTTATTTCCTAAATTTTTATCTACCTTTATAATCCTAGGTGTGGTAGTCTTAGCATGAAGAGTCACATGATTTTCATTAATTCTATCATGCCTCCTATGTTTATGATAAATAGCATTAAAATGATATAAGTTAGAACTAGCATGCTTTTTACCATATGATCCTGTCCGAATCGCTGAATCAACGGACGCTAGGCACGTGGCGCTCTCTTAGTCGCTGACGTAGATCTCCGGCCGGTCATATGGAGCTCCGGTGAACCTGCAAAGAAGTCGGGCTGAGAAGGGGTTCTTGGCGACGATCCTCCGACGCTCAAGTCAGGCAAGTGGACAGCAAAGAAGTGGCTCCGAATATGCAAGAATGCGTACCTCCGGCGAAGTGTGAGGCTCCTTATATAGAGCTAGGAAGGGGCTCACGCACACATACCGAGGCGACTACGTGTCCTCAACCCATACCTCAGTAGGGGCTTGTCAGAAAGGCTTATCTGACACCATACTGCTACAGTCCGAGCACATCTCTAATGGGACAGCGGAACTCTCTGTCATAAGATCCTGCGTATGTCTTGCTCATCGAACATACCCGCTGTCAGAAGATGTTTCTTTGTCCTTTTCTCTTCTTACTTCCTGCCGAGTGTCTGGCCGGTCGGCAATCCCCTCACGTCCGGCCGGTCACATGTGCTGGTCCACTTAGGAGATTTCCGGTAGTGTGCTCTGTGGAGACTTAGCAGTATTACTACTTTATGCCTTCGGCCGAGCGTGTTATCCGCTCGGCCATATGATCCTGTTCAACATGAGCGCCGGAATCCCGACTCCCGCCGGGGTGCCTTTTGCTTTCAGTTAGACACTGGTCGGCCGGCCGGTCGGTCGGTCCAACATTTTTCGGTCGTCCGGTCGGTCCACCCTTGTCCGGTCGACCACTTGACCCTTTGACTTCCACGTGGCGTTGACTCCCCGGAACGGGGGTCCCCTATTCTTACCGCCGAATCACTTGCCTCCCCTTCAAGTCTAGTCGAAGGAGGCGATTAGTCCGACTGACTGGACGATTGTTTCGCCGAGCGGCTCTTCCAAGAAACCATCCTCCGCTCAGCAGATATGGCGGTAACTACAGCCTCAGTCAACACCACTATCCCCCGGATCTCCTTGGAAGCTGCACCAATCTCTATCATTAAGGCCAAGAACGCGCTCTGCGCCTCGATAAAACGCTTATTAAATGCTCTCCTGTGGCGGAATGCCACGTGGCCTTCCTGCCGTCAGCGTACAGCGGCGGCGCTGCGGGTGATGAGATCGAGGCGGTTCGAAATGAACGGCGCAATGAATGCTCCGATTCTCGCGACCTGGATCCAACGGTGAAGGTCGCTCGGGCTCCGCCCTATAAAACCTTCGCTTTCTCCCCTCCTCGCCGCAATTGCATCTGCGCGAGTTCAACAACTGCCTTTGGTGTTTCGGTGCTCCGGCGATCCTGTTGCTGCTCTTCCAGCGATTCCTTGTTCTTCTTCAATCTCTATTCTTCTCTGTAAGGCCCTCTTTCTTTTCTATCTCTGGTTTTCTTTGCATTCCTTTCCCAAGTTTTCGTCCTCGGAATACTGTTTCGTTGCCGTCTTCTTGCTTTCATCCTCTGCCTTTCGTGTTTTTTGGTTTCGTCCGCCCAGACAATGGCCCAATCTTCTCAACCCGAAGACCAAACCCTCGGCCCATGGTACACTACCATGGAGTCGCGCTTCGATCGGCGCAACGCTGATGTTCTGATTAATAGTTTCGATATCCCCTCTGACCTTGAAATCATCCTACCAACAGACTCCGCTCGGCCAAACAAATCGCCGCGCGGAGCATTTTGTGTTTTCCGCGACCAGTTCACCGCCGGTCTGCGATTTCCGATCCATCCCTTCATCATTGACGTCGGCAAATTTTTCGGCGTTCCGCTTGGAAGCCTAGTTCCCAACACTTTCCGCCTTCTATGCGGTGTAGTCGTCCTATTTAAAATCCATAACATTCCCCTCCGACCGGAGGTCTTCTATTACTTCTATTACCCTAAACAGTCCGAGCCGGGCACTTACATGTTCTAGGCTCGGCCCGGCTTGGTTTTCTTCAATAAACTTCTTTCTTCCAATAAGCATTGGAAGGAATTTTATTTTTACATTCGCCTTCCCGAGCGGGCTCTCTTCCGAACCCAATGGCAGGTCGGAAATCCTCTCTCCCCAGAACTCAAAAAATTCAAGACCCCGCCGGATTATCTTCACGCCGCCAACATGCTTGTCGGTCTGCGGATTGACATCAACAAATTCCTTCCAGAGGGGGTCATGTACATATTCGGGCTGAGTCCGATCAGAACACCCCTGCCGAGCGGCTTCGGTAAGAATTTTACTTGTACATTTACCTTGCTTGCTAACTGATTTTTTCCCTTTTCCTTTGCAGCGAATATTGTCATGGAGTCGGTGATGGCTGGCATCTTGAAGAAGAAGGCGGCGGCGCTCGAGGCCGCGGCTGCCAGAGAAATGGAGACGCTCGGCATCCAGGCGGTCGGCTCTAATGAAGAAGAGAGCGGGACAAATGCTGGGGAATCGGCCGCTCAGGCTTCTCTCCCAGAGCCAGCGGCTGGCGCAACTACTAGCCAAGAGCCTTCCGCTCTGGATGAAGGCTCCGCTCCGAAAGAAGAGCGGCTTCCCCAACAAAAGAGGCGCCGAGTGGAGACTCCCCTCCGATCAGCCGCGTCCGCGGTTCAGCCGTCCGCCCGGGCCACTGCAAGCGCTCGCGGCAAGGCTCCGGAGGTCGAGGCTATTTCGTCCGACCGGACCCCATCTCAATTGGACGCCCCGGCGGACCCTCTTGAGGCCGTTCCCGTCAGCGCCCTTCCACCCGCCTCCCGCCGAGTCCAGCGTTCAACCATTTTATCTCAATTTTCGGCGCCTGCCTCCGATCCTCTTCCATCCTCCGCTCGGACGCCCCCCGGTCACGGCCGCACTGTGAGGGTCACCCTGCATCTCCCCACCGAGGAGATTTTACCCGAGTCCGAGCGGCCATCAGCTCCTGAGTACACAATCACCCTGAAGGGGCCCTTAGCTGAAATGTGGGTCGACGCCCGGGCCCGCGTTGCTCTAATTCCGCTCAGGAACCTGGCCAACAGCCATATGCAAGAGGCCACCGGGGTAAGTGTATTTTCTTTTAGATCTTTCATGCGATATTTTCGATCGGCTTATTAATGATTTCGTCAACTGCAAAGATGGGTAGAGGAGATAGCTGTCTCCAACCGCCTGACGATGGTGGACGAAGAATTAAGACTACTGAAGGCTGCAGGCGGTCCGTCCGGCTCCCAAGGCCCTTCGTACACCGATCTACAGAGGGAGCTGAAGAAGACACAAGGTTTGTTGGCGGCCGAGCAGAAGAAGACGGCCGACCAGGCTCACAATCTGGCCAAGCTCGAGCGAGTGAACAAATCTCTAGATCGTAAGATAAGTCTGGCGACTGAGCGAAAGAACACGGCTATCTCCGATCTGGAGAAAAAGAATGTCGAGGCTCGGGGCTTAGAGCAGAAAGTTAAAAAGCTGACGGATCAACTGGCCGGCGAGAAGGTGGCCCGCTCGGCAGAGGCGGATAAGCAGAAGGAGGAGCTTAAAACTTTGCAGGAGTCTCTCGCTGCCTCCTAGACGGCCTTTAAAGAATATCAAGAGGCCGAGCCGAGCTGGATAGCCGCCCTGCGACAGAATTACATCCGCTCGCCTGAATTTTCGGAAAAAGTTTGCGAGCGGATGTACACGACCTTTGACCTTGCTATGACCGCCACCATAACATACTTGAAGTCCAAGGGTCTTCTGGCCGACTCTGCTCTCATCCCGGCCGCAGATCAAGTGGCGCTCCTCGACAACATCCCGAAGGATCTTTACGATTATTTAGAATAGGAGCTTAAATGTAATCTAGCCGCTCGGCAAAAAATTATCACCTTTTGTAATTCGGCCGCTCGGCCTTACTTTGCTTAATGCTATCCTTTCTTGCTTTTTCTTTTGCTAATCAATACGCATGTCGTCTGCTCGCCCCTTATCACACCTCTCGTGTGTTCGAAAGGGATTTTTACGAAGTGTTTTGCGTAACTTTTCTGCTCGGCCGGATATGTCCTGCTTCGACAGAAGAGGTTGCTCGCTGGATGTTGACGTACTTTCGGGTACTTGGCCGATCGACTAAACGACTCCCGCGCGAACCTCTTTATTGAATTCGTCCGGCCGGAGGATTTATAGACGCCGGTTCGTCTCTCGATTTTTAACGTCGGAGCTCGACGGTCTTCCGGCCGGAGGGTTTATAGACGCCGGTTCGTCTCTCGATTTTTAACGTCGGAGCTCGACGGTCTTCCGGCCGGCAGGTTTATAGACGCCGGTTCGTCTCTCGATTTTTAACGTCGGAGCTCGACGGTATTCCGGCCGGCAGGTTTATAGACGCCGGCTCGTCTCTCGATTTTAACGCCGAGCTCGACGGTCTTCCGCTCGGCAGTTTATAGACGCCGGTTCGTCTCTCGATTTTAACGTCGGAGCTCGGCGGTCTTCCGCCCGGCAGTTTATAGACGCCGGCTCGCCTCTCGATTTTTAACGCTGAGCTCGACGGTCTTCCGGAGGGTTTATAGACGCCGATCTGCCTCTCAATTTTAACGTCGGAGCTCGACGGTCTTCCCGGAGGGTTTATAAACGCCGGCTCGCCTCTCGATTTTCCTGAGCTCGACGGTCTTCCGCCGAGGGTTTATAGACGCCGTCTCTCTCGATTTTTAACGCTTGAGCTCGACGGTCTTCCGCCAGAAGGGTTTATAGACACCGTTCGTCTCTCGATTTTTAACGTCGAGCTCGACGTCCGTCCGGAGGGTTTATAGACGTCGAGTCTCGATTTTTAACGTCGGAGCTCGACGGTCTTCCGGCCGGAGGGTTTATAGACGCCGGTTCGTCTCTCGATTTTTAACGTCGGAGCTCGACGGTCTTCCGGCCGGAGGGTTTATAGACGCTGGTTCGTCTCTCGATTTTTAACGTCGGAGCTCGACGGTCTTCCGGCCGGAGGGTTTATAGACGCCGGTTCGTCTCTCGATTTTTAACGTCGGAGCTCGACGACCTTTGAGGCTAATTTTAACACTGTTGTTCGGCGAAGCTATTTGCCATCCTTTTATCATTTCTGCTTCCTGCATTACAGGGACATAGGCGACCAAAACATATGTAAAATTACATCAGCGCACCTCTCACCCAGCTCGGTACGGCTGGAGATGATTCGCGCTCCATGGTCGATCTAGCCGCCGTCCGTCTTCATCCTCCAAATAATAAGCACCCGAGCGGAGCCTTTCGATGACTTTGAAGGGGCCCACCCAAGGAGCCTCCAGTTTGCCGACGTCGCCGACCAACTTTACTTTCTTCCGGACAAAGTCGCCAACTTGAAATGCTCTAGGGATCACGCGCCGGTTGTAGTTCTGCTTCATTCTTTGCCGGTACGCCATCAGTCGGACGGACGCCTTGGCTCGCTCCTCGTCGACCAAATCCAGCTCCATGTTCCTCCGCTCGGCGTTATCATCATCATAATTCTGGATCCGGACGGACTCGACACCAACTTCAACCGGGATCACCGCTTCGCCGCCATACACCAAATGGAATGGAGTGACGCTCGTTCCTTCCTTTGGGGTCGTGCGGATAGCCCATAAGACGCCCGACAGCTCGTCCACCCAGCTTCCTCCCATGTGGTCGAGCCGAGCCCGAAGAATCTCCCGATTGGCTACCTCCGCTTGGCCGTTGCTTTGTCGATACGCCACGGAAGTAAAGTGTTGCTCAATGTCATAACTTTCGCACCATTCTTCGAGCTGCTTCCCTACAAACTGTCGTCCGTTATCAGATACGAGCCGGCGAGGGATGCCGAACCGACAGATTATGTGTTGCCAGATAAACTTCTTGACCATCTGCTCGGTGATCTTGGCTAGCGGCTCGGCCTCCACCCATTTGGAAAAATAGTCGACCGTCACTAGTAGAAATTTCCGCTGCCCGGTCGCCATAGGAAACGAACCACAATATCCATTCTCCATTGGTTGAACGGACAGGACACGGTAGCTGCTTTCATTTCCTCCGCCGGTCGGTGGGAGAAGTTATGATACTTCTGGCAGGAAAGGCACGTCGCGACGGTCCGAGCGGCGTCTGCTTGCAGGGTCGGCCAAAAGTATTCGGCCAGCAGGATCTTCTTAGCCAGCGATCATCCGCCCGGATGCCCTCCGCACGATCCTTGATGCACTTCAAGGAGGATGTACGCCGCGTCTTCCGAGCTCACGCATTTCAAAAGCGGGCGGGAGAAAGCCTTCTTGTAGAGTTGATCTCCAATGAGTGTGAACTGACCGGCTCTCCTCCTCAGAAGCTGAGCTTCATCCCGATCGGACGGTGTAGCACCCAAGCGGAGAAACTCCATGATGGATGTCTTCCAATCGCTCGGAAACAAGAGGTCCTCCATCCGATCGACGTGCGCCACCAAAGATACTTGTTCAATTGGCTGCTGGATGACGACTGGGGATATTGAACTTGCGAGTTTGGCTAACTCATCTGCTGCCTGATTCTCCGCTCGGGATATCTTTTGGATAATAACCTCTCTAAAGTTGGCCTTGAGCTTTTCAAAGGCTTTAGCGTAGAGCTTGAGCCGAGCGTTGTTAATCTCAAAAGTGCCTGAGAGTTGCTGAGCGGCCAACTGGGAGTCCGAATGAATTGTCACCCGACCGGCTCCTACACGCCGGGCTGCCTACAGGCCGGCTATGAGGGCTTCGTACTCCGCTTCGTTATTTGTGGTTCTGTAGTCCAGCCGAACGGATAGATACATCCGTTCTTCTTGTGGAGATAGCAATACTACACCAATCCCGCTCCCGAACCGAGTGGACGATCCATCCACAAATATTTTCCACATAGCTTCGGGCTCTGGCTTTTGCACTTCTGTGACAAAATCTGCCAAGGACTGCGCCTTTATCGTCGATCGGGGTTGATACTGAATGTCGAATTCGCTCAACTCTGTAGTCCATTTGATGAGCCGTCCGGACACTTCTGGGTTTAACAACACTCTTCCTAAAGGGCTATTTGTCCGGACGATGATAGTATGCGCCAAGAAATAGGGGCGAAGTCTCCGAGCGGCGAGGACCAGAGCAAAAGCCATCTTCTCGAGCCCGGTGTAGCGAGATTCTGCGTCCTTTAAAATATGACTTAAGAAATACACGGGTTCTTCTCCGCTCGCCCTCACTAATGCCGAGCCTACTGCTTGCTCGGTCGAAGATAAGTAAATACAGATAGGCTCACCCACAGCTGGCTTGGCTAGCACAGACAGAGGGTTCAAGTACGCCTTCAGCTCTTCGAACGCCCGATCGCACTCTTCATCCCAATGGAACTTGGTAGCCTTACGCAAGATTTTGAAAAATGGGAGGCTCCGGTCGGCTGTCTTCGAGATGAATCTGGACAATGCTGTTATCCGACCGGTCAAGCGCTATACTTCCCTCAGATTTTTGGGAGGCGACATATCTTGTAATGCTTTCACCTTGCTAGGATTTGCCTCGATGCCCTGCTCGGTCACTATGTAGCCCAAGAAACGCCCGCCTTTTGCTCCGAACAGGCACTTCTGAGGGTTTAGCTTAACTCCATATTTCCGCAGCGTTCGGAAAGTCTCCTCCATGTCTTCAAAGAGATCAGCCGCTCGGACGGACTTGATGAGGATATCATCCACGTATACTTCCAGATTTCGCTCGATCTGCTCCTTGAACACTTTGTTCATCAAGCGCTGGTAAGTTGCTCCCGCGTTCTTCAGTCCGAACGGCATCACATTGTAGCAGTAAGTGTCATCGGCTGTAACGAAGCTAACTTTCTCTTGATCCTCTCGGGCGAGCGGCACTTGATGGTAGCCCTGATAAGCGTTGAGCATACATATCAATTCGCAGCCGGCTGTGGAATCCACCAGTTGATCGATCCGGGGCAGAGGATAAAAATCCTTCGGACATGCTTTGTTAAGATCCCGGAAATCGATGCACACTCTCCACTTGTTGCCCGGCTTGGAGACTAGTACCACGTTCGCCAGCCAACTCGGGAATTGGACTTCGCGTATGTGACCGGCCTCCAGGAGCTTCTCGACCTCCGCTCGGATGATTGCATTTTGTTCGGCGCTGAAGTCCCTCTTTCTCTGCTTCACCGGCCGAGCGTCCGGTCGGATGTGGAGCTCGTGCTGTGCTATACTCGGCGAAATTCCGGGCAGCTCATGCGTCGACCAGACGAAGACATCACAGTTTCTCTGGAGCCATTTGATCACTTCCTCTTTCTGGCTTGCCTCCAGATCGGCCGCAATGAATGTGGTGGCCTTCGATCGGGTCAGGTGAATCTGCACTTCCTCTTTTTCTTCATACACTAAAGAGGGAGGTTTTTCGGTTATAGCGTTCACCTCGATCTGTGGCGTCTTCCGAGCGGCATTAGTTTCAGCACGGACCATCTCGACGTAGCATCGCCGAGCCGCCAGCTGGTCTCCTCGTACTTCTCCCACTTTATCTTCCACGGGGAACTTGATTTTCTGGTGGAAGGTGGAGACGGCCGCTCGAAACTCACTGAGAACCGGTCGTCCCAAGATGACGTTGTATGCCAACGGAGAGTCTACCACGACGAAGTTTGCAGTCCGCGTCCTTCTGAGCGGCTCCTCTCCCAGCGAAATGGCCAGCCGGATCTGTCCGACCGGCAGAACTTCGTTGCCCGTAAACCCATAAAGGGGGGTTGTCATGGGCAGCAGCTCGGCTCGATCAATTTACAGTTGGTCGGAGACTTTTTTGAATATAATATTGACCGAGCTTCCTGTATCAATGAAAATGCGGTGAATAGTGCAGTTAGCTATTACCGCTTTAATGAGGAGAGCGTCGTCATGCGGCACTTCGACTCCCTCCAAGTTCTTGGGCCCGAAACTGATTTCGGGTCCGCTCGCCCGGTCTTGGCTGCAGCCGACCGCATGGATCTGGAGCTGCCTTTCGCTCGCTTTCGTTGCTCGGTTAGAGTCACCTCCGGTCGGCCCGCCAGATATAATGTTGATTTCGCCTCGGGAAGTATTGTTTCTATTTTCTTCTTCCCGAGCGGACGGTCTAGGCCGCTCCCTAGACATCCGGGGATTCTCACGCCTCGGAGTATGATGCTGCTCGAGAGTCTGTCTTTATCGGCGGTCGGATATCGTCCGGTCGGCTTCGTGAGGTCTCTGTTGCCTGTCAGATGATGGCGATCGACGGCCGCCACTTCGGGGAACGGGATGAGCGATCAAGGGAAGACTCCTGCAATCTCTTGTGCTGTGCGTGTCCGTCCGGTGGAATGAGCAAAACATAGGGGTCCGTACCTTTTTCTTTGGTCTGGGCCGCTCGGCAACTACCTCTTGTACATGGGACCTCGCATGGTGAGAGCTGATTGCTTCGGCCCGCGGCCCTCTGGGCGGCTCCCGACGAGTGATAGGCTTCCGCTCGACAGTTGGGACTTCTTTCCTTCGAGCCGCCTGGGTTTTCTCCACATTGATGTATTCGTTGGCCCGGTGCAACATATGATTGTAGTCTCGAGGCGGCTTCCGAATGAGCGATCGGAAGAAGTCGCCATCCACCAAGCCTTGGGTGAAGGCATTCATCATGGTTTCCGAGGTGGCCGTTGGAATATCCATAGCCACCCTGTTGAACCGCTGGATATAGGCTCGGAGCGATTCGCGGGCTTCTTGTTTGATGGCAAACAGACTGACACTAGTCTTCTGATAGCGCCGACTGCTTGCAAAGTGGTGGAGGAAGGCCGTGCGGAAGTCTTTGAAACTTGTGATGGATCCGTCCAGCAACCTCCGAAACCACCGTTGAGCCGATCCCGAGAGGGTGGTGAGGAAAATCCGACACTTCACTCCATCTGTGTATTGATGAAGGGTAGCTGTGTTGTCAAACTTACCCAAATGATTGTCCGGGTCAGTGGTTCCATTGTATTCACCGATCGCCGGGGGCACATAGTGCTTTGGCAGAGGGTCTCGCAGAATGGTCTCTGAGAATTGTCGGTTGATCCGCTCGGGCGATGTGTCTGCTCGGGGGGCCTTGCCTTTTCTGTTGTCTCGTATTGGTACTTCATCTGATGAAGATCCTCGATCCCGATTAACTGCTGTGGCTTCCGGAGGCGTGCGGAATAGGACCCGATGAAATGGAACCGTGGCCTGAGGTGCTTCCGCTCGGTCCCCTGATACTGATGTCGCTTGCTGCTCAATCCGCTCGGCTTGTGCCTTCTGTTTTTGTTCCACAAGCTTAGCTGCCCTTGACTCGATCAGAGCGTCGAGCTCCTCCGTGGAGAGCATCACTATATGCGGTCGTCCAGCTTCGTCCATTGCTTCCGATCGGATGCAGGAGCGTTCCCACATACGGCGCCAAATTGATCCTGTCCGAATCACTGAATCAACGGACGCTGGGCACGTGGCGCTCTCCTAGTTGCTGACGTAGATCTCCGGCCGGTCGTATAGAACTCCGGCGAACCTGTAAAGAAGTCAGGCCGCGAAGTGGTTCCCGGTGACGACCCTCCGACGCTCAAGTTAGGCAAGTGGGCAGCAAAGAAGTGGCTCCGAATATGCAAGAATGCGTACCTCCGGCGAAGTGTGAGGCTCCTTATATAGAGCTAGGAAGGGGCTCACGCACACATACCGAGGCGACTACGTGTCCTCAACCCATACCTCAGTAGGGGCTTGTCAGAAAGGCTTACCTGACACCATACTGCTACAGTCCGAGCACATCTCTGATGGGACAGCGGAACTCTCTGTCATAAGATCCTGCGTATGGCTTGCTCATCGAACATACCCGCTGTCAGAAGATGTTTCTTTGTCCTTTTCTCTTCTTATTTCCTGCCGAGTGTCTAGCCGGTCGGCAATCCCCTCACGTCCGGCCGGTCACATGTGCTGGTCCACTTAGGAGATTTCTGGTAGTGTGCTCTGTGGAGACTTAGCAGTATTGCTATTTTATGCCTTCGACCGAGCATGCTTTCCGCTCGGCCATACGATCCTGTTCAACATGAGCGCCGGAACCCCGACTCCCGCCGGGGTGCCTTTTGCTTTCAGTTAGACACCGGTCGGTCGGCCGGTCGGTCGGTCCAACCTTTTTCGGTCGTCCGATCGGTCCACCCTTGTCCGATCGACCACTTGACCCTTTGACTTCCATGTGGCGTTGACTCCCCGGAACGGGGGTCCCCTATTCTTACCGCCGGATCACCATAATTTAAAGGGATAGGCTCAATAAATGATACATTGGATTTTACCTTGGAAGCTCCCCCTCGATTGTGCTTCCTCCCTTAGGCTTGACCGATTTCTTCCCCTTAGGACATTTACTTCGATAATGTTCTTTTTGCTTGCACAAGAAGCACATAATGTGCTCCTTGCTCTTCTTCATTGTGGGGACGGTCTCCTTGGGCTTCCTGGATATAACAACAGCCAACCTCCACTGAAGAGTTACAAGAGGCGATCGGACTACCTGGATGTTGCGGCAATGCTGGCCGGTCAGAAGTACAACATCCACAAGTTACTGGTTGAGGGTGTTCTTTACATCTTCGGTCTGAGTCTGATCCACATCTGACTGCCTACCAGCCTAGGAAAGATACTTCTTTATGTTCTCCTTTAATGCTAACTAATTTTCCCTTTTATTCTACAGCCAATATCATGATGCGTACGCGGATGTCCGGCAAGGCGAAGCTCTCGGATAGCGCGATTGAGGCGACTACTACCGAGGAATTGGCGAGCCGCGGTCTGCCGTCGGTCGACACCTAGGAAGACCCGCTCGGGGCTAGCGAGGAGACGCTCGTTGAAGCGGGTGAAGGAGCGGCCAACCATGCGCTGAGTGGTGGGGCCACCCCAAGCTCCCAGCTCGGATGGAGCAGCGCCCCGTTATTCCTGTCGAAGAGCCCTCGAGCTCGGCCTCCTCTGATGTGCTACTGACCATGCGCAAGAGACGTCGAGCGGAACCGTCTTTGCTCTCCGCTATGTGCATCTGGCGTGCAATCGGTCGAGAGGGTCGAGACTTCAATTCTGGCTTCGCTTCCAGCGACTGTGGAGGCCTCATCGTCCGAACGGATACCCTCCTTGGTCGAGCTGCAGCAAGGAGCTATGGACACATCACCCGTGGCCTTCATGCTACCACCAAAGCCTGTAGCAGTCCAACAATCCAGGATCTTACCGACTTCTAGTCCAGCAACCTCCTCCCACTCGGCTCCGAGCGACCGACGATTTGTCACGACTATCCTCCATCTGCCAACGGAGGAATACAGCGAGCCGAGCGCCCAGTCCTGGACCCCCGAGCACCAGATCCTCATCCAGGGCAGCTTGCCAAAGTCTGGGAGGACGCTCGGGCTCGTGCGGCAATGCTTCCCCCAGGCGCCTTGGCCAACAGTTATACCCAAATGGCCACCGGGGTAATTTCTTTATTGTAAATTCATGACTTACCTCCGTTCGACCCTGACATTGTTTTGTTTACCTGTAGTACTGGGTGGAGAGTCTGACCATATACCACAAGCTGACCCATATGGAGGACGAGTTTAGGAAACTCAAGGTCTCGAGCGGTGCTTCTTCCTCCCAGGAGTCATCTATCTCCGAGGTTGAGAAGCTGAAGGCCGACCTGGAGAAAAATAACAAGCTTCTGGAGGTTGAGCAAAAAAAGTTTGTCGACCAGGAGGTGATGCTGGCTCAGTACAAAAAATAAGTTGCCACCTTCAATAAGAAGATAATGTCGGCCACTGCCCGGAAGCAACAGGCCATCAATGACCTCGAGTAGAAGAATCGGGAGGCCAGGAAGCTCGCCCAGAAGCTCAAGGAGGCCAAAGATTTTATGGTGACCGAGTGGAGCAGTCGCTCGGCCGAAGAAAAGTCCCTCTGGGTCCAGATAGGTGCCGCTAAGGATGAGCTAGAGGGCTCCCGTTCGGTGCTACGTATCTACCAGGGCGCCGAAGGGAGTAGGTTTGAAACTATGAAGCAAGTCTACCTCCGTTCGGATGCGTTATGCGACAGATTTACTGATCGGGCCCTTCACTTGTTTGACTTGGCGGTCGAAGGGACGATAGACTAACTTCACGAAGGGGCCATTTGTTGACCGCTGTGACGACCAAAGTCATAAGTCAAGATAAGCTTACAGCCGCTCTGCCCGACGGCGTGTTAGACGACTTAGAGTGAGGCTGAGAGCTTGATCTTTGTAATCCCTCTTTTGTAAGCTTTTCCAAGTATTAATGCATGCCCAACCGTTTGGCGAGACTTTTTATTATTGTGTTCGCATTCCGGTCTTCCTTTAGCCGTATTGTAGCCTCATAATGCCTCTGTTCGACCATGATTTTTATGCGTGTCCGCTCGATTCGCCTTTCCTTTCAAGTCGCTGGGCCTAAAGTATTCTGGTGCGTTCTCTTAAACGTGCCCTTCATTTGCCATTTTAGGGGATTTCGGGCAACCCTTATCTGTAGTCAGCCATTCGATCGCCTATGTAGTCTTGGTCTATCGTTGCTGCTTGTCTAGTTGATGAAGCTTCGGATATGACGTCATCGCTCGACGGTTCGAAGTAGGCTCATGTTTAACGTCGCCACTCGATGATTTGACAAAGACCTGAGTTTCATGTCGTCGCTGACAATTTAAAACAGACCTGCGTTTAATGTCGATACTCGACGATTTGGTGAAGACTCGAGTTTAGCGTCGCCGCTCGACGATTGGTGGAGACGAGGGTTTAAGGTCGCCGCTCGACCGTTGGTGGAGACGAGGGTTTAAGGTCGTCGCTCGACCGTTGGTGGAGACGAGGGTTGAAGGTCGTCACTCGTCTGTTGGAGGAGACAAGCGTTTTAATGTCATCGCTCGATAATTCATATATACTTACACTCGGGTTTAAAGTCGTCGCTCGACTATTGATGGAGACACACTTAAAAAGAGGTATTTGTTTTTTTTTATTCAAAATTTTCCCTGCACTCGACAAACACACAATAGCCGCAAAATACAGGATTCCTTGCGCACCTCTCATCCATCCTTGTAGGGTTGCAGACGGTTCGCGCTCCAGGACCTTTTGAGCCGCCTCCCCTCTTCATCCTCTAAATAATAGGCACCCGAATGGAGCTTCTGTACGACCTTGAATAGTCCTACTCATGGTGCCTTGAGCTTGGCGACATCGCCGACCGACTTCACTTTCTTCCAGACGAGGTCGCTGACTTGGAAGGATCTTGGGTGTAGGATCGAAAAGAATTTAGATATCTCCATAATGACATGATATTGCCTACTTTGAGCCTAAACCCTCATGGTTTTGCTCTTGGACTCTACCCAAAATGCCTCATACCAATGGAGATATATTTTTCTCTCATAAACCTATGATCTTTCCCATGTGTTTTCAATGTGGGACTATGTTTGCAACCTTGCAACTCCAACAATCCTCCCTTCAAACAAAGGACCACAGACTTCCCACGTCCAATCCTCGACCCACCAGGTCTTCCTGCCCCTCGGTCCACCCGACCTACTAGGACTTCCTTGCCTAGCCGCAACTAGGACTTCCTGCCTGGTGTCTGGTCCTCTTGATCCGAACATAGGAGTCCCCACTTTCTTTGTGCAAGGTCAATATTGTACCCACATGATTCAATTAGACCATAACTCTTGTGCACAGTTGGCGGTTAAACCTTCTGACAGTCCGGGCTCTGATACCAATTGTTGGATCGAGAAGCGTTAGAGGAGGGGTGAATAGCACTCGTGGCTTTCACGCGTGTCGGATTCGAAAAACTCGACGAGTAAAGCAACGGAATAATAAAGTAAAAATAATCACACACTAGAAGACCCAAGTATTTACTTGGTTCGAAGCCTTGGGCGACCCCTACTCCAAGGCCCACGTTCGTTGAACGTTTACTATGGGCAACGACTATAATATCACGAAAAGTGTTACAAGTTAAAGTATAATTAGTAGCTATTAAGTTTACCAACGCCAAGAGAAATAGCAAATTTAGAGCTCTGGGTCGTTGGCGTCAAGTTGCAGCTTCGTCGGAGTGTCTTGTTAGTAGCTTGTTGAAAAAGGGTTGCTTAGAATGTGATTGTCTAGACTACTGCTCGAATACTCCTTAAGTAGCCTGCTGAAGGCGCCTCCAAGCTTGTTCGAGGCGCCCTCAGGTTGTCGAGTTAACCGCGCGAATTAGAACCGAAATGGTCACAACTTATCTGGTTGAAGGCGCCTCCATCACCCTTGAAGGCGCCTCCAAACTTGTCTGAGGCGCCTCCAGCTCCGTCCGAGGAGCCTCCAGCTCCGTCCGAGGTGCCTCCAGCTCTGCTGCGTGCGCTGCATCTGCCTTGCACTCGAGGTGCCTCAAGCTCCATGAGGGTGCCTCGGGTACCATTCATCCGAAGCTAATCTTGCTCCTTTGTCCCTGCAAAACATGTTAGTCCACAAACCAACTACATATTCTGCAAAACAAAGTTAGCACACACAATAAACATAATAATGGGAAAGTTTGACAGTCACGGACTATCAGGTTCTGACTTCGGATTTCCGACCGGAAACCCTAGGTCGAACCGACGTCTACTGTTCTATCTTCCGGGGAACGCGTTCTCACGTACTCCACTCAGGAGAGCATACTGTTGGTTGCTACTCGGAAAACCTATAGGTTCCACTGTACAAAAAATTTGTACAAAGGTCTGAACCTTTTCCTAGCTACCATGTGTTCTTTTAAATTAAATTTTGGATCGCCTGCGGAACTTAACATGTTTGATCCAAAACTTAATCTATTTGTTCTTTTAGGTTTTGACTTGGATCTCCTGCGGAACTTAACACGTTCGACCCAAGTCTCCTTAAGTTATTAATTCCATTAAATATTAATTTCCATAAAAGGTTCCCAGTACTGACGTGGCGAGACACATGGCCTTCTTGGATATGGGAGCAACCACCACCGACTAGACAAAACCTTTAATAGAAAGCTAATATTTAATTTCCTTAAATAACTTTAGGTTAACCAAAAAGAACAATCAAATCACAAGGAAAAGAAAGAAACAAAAGAACACAACTTCGAAAAACATATTCGAAATTCTAGAACGTAAGCCTCTTGTATTTGGTATTATTTCCATAAATAACTAGCATGATGCGGAAAAGGAAAAACTACTAGTTATACCTTCTAGAAAGACCTCTTGATCTTCTACCGTATTCCTCTTCTAACCTCGAACGTTGTGTGGGCAACGATCTTCCGAGACGAGAAACCACCAATCACCTTCTTCTCCTCCTAGCTAGGTTCGGCCAACAAAGAGGAAGCTTCACCAAGGAAGAAAATAAAAACACTAACCAAGCTCCAAGAGATGCTAGCTTTTTCTCCTTCTTCTTCTTCTTCTTCTCCGAGTAGTATCCGACCACCACAAGAGCTCCAAGGGAGAGGGAGAGGTTCGGCCACCACAAGAAGAAGAGAGGGAAAGGGTGTTGGCCGGCCACACCAAAGAATAAGAGAGGAAGAGAAATAATAAGGGTTGTCACATGAAGGCACCCTCACCCCTTCTTTTATATTCCTTGGCCTAGGCAAATTAGGAAATTTAATTACAATAAAATTTCCTCAATTTCCTTGACATGATTTAATTTAGAAAAATAAAATAAATTTTCCAAATCAAACTTCAATGGTCGGCCACATCATTGGAGAACAAATTGGACAAGTTTTAATCAACAATTAAAACTTCCTAATTTATTTCCGGAAATTTTAAAAAATAAAATTTCTCTTTAAAATCTCTTCATGGTTGATAAAAGGAAATTTCTATAATTTTAATTTTATCAACATGTGAATAATTTTTAAAGAGAAAATAAAACATCTCTCCAATCTACAAATAAGGAAAGAGATCTAATCTCTTTCTTTAATCTTTTGTAGATCTTTTACAAGAGATATATTTTATTTTTAATTCTCTTTAAATTATATCTTCCACATAATAATAAAAATTAAACTTAAATTTCTTTTTAATTTAATTTGGCCGGCCCTACAAGCTTGGGTTCAAGCTAGGGCCGGCCACCCAATTTTATACCTAGGTCGGCCCTAGCTTGTTCCCAAGCTAGCTTGGCCGGCCCCTATTGGGTGGGTATAGAAGGTGGGTATAGAACTCTATAAATAAGAGGCTACGATAGGGACCGAGAGGAGGAATTGATTTTGGTCTCCCGATAAAATTAAGCATCCCGTGTTCGCCCCGAACACACAACTTAATTTTATCAATGATAATTCATTCCACTAGAGAACTATCATTGAACTACCGCACCAATCCCAAATTACATTTTTGGGCTCCTTCTTATTATGAGTGTGTTAGTCTCCCTGTGTTTAAGATATCGAATGTCCACTAATTAAGTGAGTTACTGACAACTCATTTAATTAATGTCTAAGTCCAAGAGTAGTACCACTCAACCTTATCGTCATGTCGGACTAAGTCCACCTGCAGGGTTTAACATGACAATCCTTATGAGCTCCTCTTGGGGACATTATCAACCTAGTATCTCTAGGACACAGTTTCCTTCTATAATCAACAACACACACTATAAGTGATATCATTTCCCAATTTATCGGGCTTATTGATTCATCGAACTAAATCTCACCCATTGATAAATTAAAGAAATAAATATCAAATATATGTGCTTGTTATTATATTAGGATTAAGAGCACACACTTCCATAATAACCGAGGTCTTTGTTCCTTTATAAAGTCAGTATAAAAGAAACGACCTCAAATGGTCCTACTCAATACACTCTGAGTGTACTAATGTAATTATATAGTCAAGATAAACTAATACCTAATTACACTACGACCTTTTAATGGTTTGTTCCTTTCCATTCTGGTCGTGAGCTACTGTTTATAATTTATAAGGTACTGATAACATCATCTTCTGTATGTGACACCACATACTATGTTATCTACAATATAAATTAAATGAACAACTACAAACAAATGTAGATAATTAGACCAAATGTGATTCTTTATTCATAATGAATGTTTACAAAGCTTAGGCTTTCAGTATACACTCCAACACATACTTGATGCCAGTCCGGTCCTCCAAACTGACTAGACTTTTCGCCTAGGGTTGCCACCCCTAGGATCTAGGATTACCATCCCCTAGGGTTTTTCGCCACCTAGGGTTACCACCCCTTAGGACCTAAGGTTATCCCCCCTTAGAATTTCCTTCACCTAGGGTTATCACCCCCTAGGACCTAAGGTTACCGTCCCTTAGGATTTTTTACCTGCCTAACCACAGTTAGGACTTTCCTACAAACTCATTCAACATATCAGATAACAAATAACCTTAACTTTGAATCCCTTTGCCATTATCAAAACTAGGGTTCGATTGTCGGATGCTTCCCGCACCAACATTGGGATCACCCGCCGATTATAATTATGCTTCATACATTACCGGTAGGCCGTTAGCCAAATGGAGGCTTTTGCCCGCGTTTCGTCCACCAAGTCGAACTCCATGTGCCTCCGTTCAACGTTCCCTTCGTCGTAGAGTTGCACTCGATCAAAATCCACTCCAACCTCCACTGGGACGACTATTTCGCCACCGTACACCAACTACAATGGGGTTACGCTGGTCGCCTCTTTCGGAGTCGTGCGAAGAGACCATAGCACGATGGGGAGCTCGTCGACCCAACTGCCCCCCATGTGGTCGAGTCGAGCACGCAAGACTCTAAGAATCTCCCAATTGGTGACTTCTCCTTGTCCGTTGCCCTGGGGGTAGGCCACCGAGGTGAAGGATTGTTGGATGTGATAGCCTTCGTATTATTCTCTAAGCTCCCGACCGGTGAACTGCCTCCCATTGTCAGATACAAGTCAGCGTGGGGTTCTGAACCGGCAGATGATATTTTGCCAGATAAATTTGATGACCATCCGTTCGGTGATTATAGCTAGTGGCTCGGCCTCGACCCACTTTGAGAAGTAACCGCCACTAGCAGGAACTTGTGCTGACCGGTTGCTATAGGGAAAGGTTCCACAATATCCATACCTCATTGGTCGAACGTGCACGATACTGTGGACACTTTCATCTCCTCGGTCGGTTGATGTAGCAAGTTATGGTACTTCTGGCAGGACAGGCAAGTGGCTACCGTCCAAGCGACATCCTGCTGGAGGGTCGGCCAGAAGTATCCAGCTAGAAGTATTTTTTGGGCTAATGCGCGGTCGTCCGGATGACCTTCACAAGCGCCTTGGTGCACTTCATTCAAGATGTAATCGATGTCTTCTGGTCTGACATACCTGAGTAGGGGTCGGGAGAAAGCTTTCTTATAGAGCTGGTAACCGATCAGCGTGAATCGACCGACCCTCTTCTTTATCATGCGAGCATCCTCTGGATCGGTAGGTACAGTTCCCGAACGTAAGAACTCTGTTAGGCCCGCCCTCCAGTCGTTTGGAAAGGTGATTCCCTCCATACGGTCGATGCGGGCCACCAGCAATACTTGCTCGATCAGCTGACCTATGACAATCAGTGTTAATGAGTTGGCTAGCTTTGCTAACTCATCCACCGTCTGGTTCTCTGATCGGGGGATCTTCTGTATAACCACTTCTTGGAAGTTGGCCTTCAGCTTTTTAAAGGTCTCTGCATAGAGCCTTAGTCGTGTACTACTTATTTCAAAGGATCTGGATAGTTGCTGGGTGGCGAGCTGGGAGTCCGAGTGGATGAGGACTTTATCATCTCTCACGTGTTGAACTGCTTGCAGGTCAACTATCAATGTTTCATACTCTGTTTCATTGTTGGTAGCTCGGTAGTCCAACAGGACGGACAGCTGCATCCGGTCTTCTCAAGGTGAGATGAGGATTAAGCCAATCCCGCTGCCCTGCCGAGTGGACGAGCCATCCACATATATCTTCCATGTCATTGGTGGTCTGTTACTCTGGACTTCTATAACAAAATCCGACAGGGCTTGAGCTTTGATCGTTGCTTAGGGCTGATATTGGATGTCGAATTTGCTAAGTTCGGTTGTCCATTTGATTAGCCGTCCGGACGCTTCGGGATTGAGGAGAACTCTTCTCAGAGCGTTGCTAGTTATCACTATTATTGAGTGCGCCAAGAAGTACGGACGAAGCCTTCGTGCAGCGAGTACCAATGAATAGGCTAATTTTTTGAGACTGGTGTAGCGAAATTCAACGCCCTTCAATATATGACTCAGAAAATATATATGTTACTGATCCTAGCCGCTCTGCCTGATTAAAGTCGATCCAATGACATGTTCATTGGATGACAAATATATCCAGAGCATCTCACCCGCGACTAGCTTGGCTAAAACAGGTAGTGATCTAAGATATGCCTTCAGCTCCTCCAGCGATCAGTCGCACTCGGCGTCCCATTAGAATTTTGTGGCTCGGCGCAGTATCTTGAAAAATGGCAAGCTCCGATCGGATGACCTGAATATGAATTGGGACAATGCCGTGATCTGACTGGTCAGCCTCTGAGCTTCCTTTAAGTTTTGAGGCGAAGGCATGTTCTGCAGAGCGTGGACCTTACTGGGGTTGGCTTTGATGCCCCACTCGGTGACAATGTAACCTAGGAAGCGACCACTCTTTGCGTCGAACAGACACTTGCCTGAGTTCAGCTTTATCCTGTATGCTCTTAACGTCCGACAAGTTTCGTCAATATCTATGTATAGGTCATCCGCTCGGAGGGATTTGATGAGTATGTCATCAACGTATACCTCAATATTACCGTCGATATGCCGTCAGAATACTTTATTCATTAACCTTTGATAGGTGGCTCCAACATTCTTCAGTCTGAATGACATGACGTTGTAGCAGTATGTTTCGTCGGCCGTGATGAAGCTAACATTCTCTTGGTCCTTTCGGCCGAGCGGCACCTGATGGTATCCTTGATATGCATCAAGCATACAGATCAGCTTGCAGCCTGCCGTCGAGTCTACCAGCTGATCTATCCTGGGCAGAGGATAGAAAACCTTCAGGCATGTCTTGTTTAAATCATGGAAGTCGATACAGACCCACAATTTGTTGCCCAGGCCCAGACCCATCGAGAATTGAACTTCCCTAATGTGTTCGGCCTCCAACAGCTTTTCTATCTCCGCCCAGATGATCACGTTCTGCTCCGCGCTGAAATCCCTTCGCTAAAATCCCTTTTCCTTTGCTTGACCGGTCGAGCGTCTGGTCGGACGTGCAACTCGTGTTGGGCCACGCTCGGGGAGATGTCGTGTAGCTCATGTGTCAACCATGCGAACACATCATGGTTTTTCTTGAGGCAGACGATTAATTTCGCCTTCTGCTTCTCCTCCAGGTTGGCAGCTACAAAAGTCATGGCTTCCGACCTGCTTGGGTAGATCCATACCTCTTCCTTTTCCTCATATACCAAGGTGGGAGGTTTCTCGGTAATAATGTTCACCTCTTGCCGTGGAGCCTTCCGTGCTGCTCTGGCCTCGGCCTTGACCATCTCCACGTAGTATCGCGAGGCGGCCAGTTTGTTGCCCTTGACCTCGCCCACCTGGTCATCTACTGGGAACTTTATCTTCTAGCAGTAAGTGGATACTACCGCTCAGAATTTGTTGAGGGTCGGTCGGCCCAAAATGACGTTGTAGGCTAAGGGTGCGTCCACAACTATGAAGTTGGTGGTCCGGGTCCTCCTCAATGGCTCTTCTCCCAACGACATGGACCAGTCTTGCTTAACCGATCGGTAAGACTCCATTGCCCGCGAACCCATAGAGCGGGGTTACCATGGGCAGCAGTTCGCTGCGATCGATCTACAGCTGATCAAACACATTCTTAAAAATGGTGTTCACTGAACTCCCCGTATCGACGAAGGTCCGGTGAATGGTGTAGTTGGTGATTACCGCTCGGATGATCAAAGCATCATCATGAGGGATTTCGACCTCTTCTAGATCGCCGGGGCCGAAGCTGATCTGAGGCCCCTCGACCTTCCCTTTACTGTATCCGACAGCGTGGATCTCCAACCGCCAAGCGTATGATTTTCGGGCCCGGTTGGAGTCTCCGCCGGTCGGTCCTCCGATAATCATGCCTATCTCTCCCTGGGAAGCGTTGTTTCTATTTTCCTCTTCCCGGGCGGATGACCTATTCCGTTCGGCCTGGACCTTGATGGATCGACTTCTTCCCTCCGCTGATGGTGATGACGCTCGGGCTCCCTTCTTTCTTCTCGTCGTTCGGTTGAGCGGTGGTGATCTCGTTGATCAGGAGATGGAGAGTGACGGCGATATCCCCTGGGGGCCGGTCGGCTGACGATTAACGTCAGTTCTCGGCAGTCCCGTGTGTTGTGCATTGCTGACTGGTGGAACGAACAAAACATAAGCGCCCATACCTTGTCCTTGGGCGCTTTAGGCCAACCAGACGCTACGTATTGTACGACGTGTGCTCTGGTTTCCTAATGCAGCCGTGCTCCGTCAGCCCACGGTCCTTTGGGCGACATATGACTATTAGTCAGTCGACACTTGGTCGGTGCTGAAGGCTCGGTCAGCACCTCCTTCCTTCTGACTGCTTAGGTCTCTTCCACATTGATGTACTCGTTGACCTTTTTCAACATGTGATCGAAGTCCCGAGGCGGCTTCCGGATGAGCGAGCGAAAGAAGTCCCCTTCAGCGAGCCCTTAGGTAAAGGCATTCATCATGGTCTCAGACAAGACCGAGGGGATATCCATGATCACATGGTTGAAGCACTGGATGTACGCTCGAAGCGCTTCCCTGGGCCCTTGTTTTAGGGTGAAGAGGCTGACGCTTGTCTTCTGGTAGCGTCGGCTACTGGTGAAGTGGTGCTGGAAGGTGGCTCGGAAGTCTTTGAAACTTCATATAGAGCCGTTCGACAACCTTCTGAACCATCACTGTGCCGATCTGAAGAGAGTTGTGAGAAAAACTCTGCACTTTACTCCGTCTATATACTGGTGAAGCGTAACCTCATTGTCGAACCGATCCATATGATCATCTGGGTCGGTTGCCCCGTTGTACGTCTCGATCGGCAACGGGGTGTAGTGTTGAGGCAGAGGGTCTTGCAAGATTTCCTCTAAGAACTGTTTGTTGATCCGTTCGGGGGATGCGACGCTCCAGGGCGCCTTTCCTTTCCTCTCATCCCGCATGTGCGCCTTTGTCAGAAGATGCCCCCCGCTCCTGATGCGCTTGAGCTATCTCCGAGGGGGTTTGGAACAGAGCCCGATGGAAGGGGATCGGCGCGGGCGGTGCTTCCCCTTGGGCGCTGGTCGGCCTACGGTTCTATCCCCATACGGAGAGTTGCTCTGCTCGGTCTTCTTGCCCCGCTCGCCGATCGGCCGCCGAGGCTGCCGGTTGCGGTGCTAGCCGATCGGCTATCGCTTGTTGTTGCTGCTCCATCATCTTTGCTGCCCGTGCTTGCACGAGCATCTCCAACTCCTCTTGCGTGAGTGTCACAGTGGTTAGCCATCCAACGTCTTCTATTTCCTCGGCTTGCATTTAGGTGACGTTTCCACAGACGGTGCCAAATATGATCATGTCCGAAAGTCAAGGAGGTGGATGTTGGGGACGTGGCGCTCCTGCTGACCTCCAAGGGACTTCGCTATCGCCTGCAACACAAACAACGTCAGTGCAGAGCCAGGGAAGAGGTCTCTGACGATGTTCCTCCGACGCTCAAGTCAGTCTCCAGTGAAGCAAGAAGCAGAGGAAACTGTAGCGCAACTGCAGAGATCGTGAGAAAAGTATACCTCTGTCGATGCCTGTACCCCCCTTTATATAGGGCTTCTGTAGCGTGTGTGCATGCTTCTTAAAGCGGGCACACTGTCCCAAATTTTCCCTGAGGGGACATATCAGTAAAGTGTCCCTAACACATTACCTTAACGGCCCGAGCATATATCTGAAGTGACAGTGGAAGCTTTCGTTGTACGATTTTCTGCCTGACCATGCCACCTGTTGGCGATACTAACTTCCAAAAAAATATCGAAGGATATCCCGCAGTGTTTGTTGCTCAATCGAACGGGATGACCGCTCGACTGAGAGTTCCTCGGTTGGAGTCTCCGTTGTCTGGCCGATGAATCTACTACTTGGTTGAGCAGGGTGGTCGCTCGGTCGATACTTCCACTGTCCGATTGTTGTACGCGCACCTTGACCGAAAGGGATAGTCGCTTGACTGTAGTAGCGTTGTTCATGTGTGGGCTGCTCGACTATGACTCTACTCTGCTGATGTTCCGGGTATTGATGTAAGTCCGAGCGGGATAGCCGCTCAGTCTGCTTTTGCAGACACTTGACGTTCATTCTTGTCTTGAGCATCCTAGTTCAACTGGTGGCCGAGCTAGTGATGATGTCGTATTAGACCTTTTATATCTCGGTCGGACGAACCACTCGTCCGCTCGCCCAATGATAGGAGCATTGATCGTCTTGACTTTGACATCCATTATGACGAAGACCTTTTCCAAGGTCTGCCTCTCCTTATCACCGCATTATATATATATATATATATATATATAAATAATAGTGGAATAGAAAGAAGAAAAATTATATAAATATGATAGATATATTCATAGGATATCTTATACAAATGGATTTAAGAACGAAAGATTTAAAATTCAAAATCGATCAATTGCCCTCCTTAATCGGAGGACTTAGCCATTCCCCATTTTTATATCATATAACAAATATTATTATTATAATTTATTAAAGTAATGTATAAGATAATTTTAGTCATAATTTTTTTAATGAAGTTAATAAATATATTTTAATAAAAAAATAGGTTGAAGTTTTTTTTATTGTTCTTATATAAATAATATTATCTTATCATTAATAACAAATACAAAAAAGTAATGCATCTATAATTATGGTAATTTTTAATTAAAGATAATAAATAAAAAAGTAATAAAAAATCTTAGAAAAAAAATTCAAGATAAATATATAAATTAATGATCCATTATTTTTATTTTTTTAGGCCTTATCACTTTATATATTTATTCTGAGTTTTTTTCACTATATATTATTTTTTAAAATTAAAATAGGTAAAAAATTTAAATAATTAAATTATGAAGGAAAAAAGTAAGAAAACTTTTAAAACATAGTTACGTGTGAGAAATTATTATTATTTTTAGATTTTGAGAAAAGATTATACTAAAGTAAAAAATAATTAAAGGGGTGAAAAATTTATTAGAGAAATATAAAATAAGTTACAAGTTAGTATTTCAAAATTAAATACAATATAAGTCGTAATGTCACTCATATGTGCAGTAAATGGGGAATATTTTTTTTTATAAATTATGAGAATACAATATAAATATTATAAAATCTGTTCTGATTGGATGAACTATATAACGGTCGCGATCGCGCCACGTCGACCATGAGTCTCCGAAGCGTCCACAAGCAGAACCCAGAGGCCAGAGCTCCGCACAACCAAACCCTACTCCAGAAGCTTCCACTGCTCCGCTAAAACCCTAAACCCGCCCCCATTTACGTCGTCGCCGCTCTTCCTCATCTCACTGTCTCCCTCCTCCTAGGCACCATCGGCGAAGACAACACCGGCTGTAGCAGAGATGCTCGGCGCTTCGAGGCGATCGATGGTCTCCGCGGTGCAATCCGCCGGAGTCCGTTGCCGCGCCGTGGTGCCCCTTCTCTCCGCCTCGTCTCCTTCGGTGAGTTCAATAAATGTTGCAGCTTTGCCCATTTCCACGGGAGATAGGATTAGATGCTTCCCAAAAGTTGAGGTTGTTGGCTGATATGAGTGGTTGATGCTGATTAGGCTTGTCAACGTAGTTCCTCTCTTTTGAGATGAAACTTAAATTTAGTCAATAGAAAATTTCTTCTGTGGCGAAGTTCATCTACTTGATAAAATGAATTGGAAAGCTTTTGTGATATGATCTGTTCCTTCTCCTCGACTATTGGAATCGGGTAATATATTAGCAGTAAATGATGATATCGTTCTCTTTTTTACTCGGACACTGTGGTGAAACTTTTACTGTTTGTGCTACCCAGTTAACACAATCAGTCAAGTGCATGAACTTATGTTGAGTATATAAAATAATCATAATTATAGCTTAGTCGGAGTAATATAATTGGCGTCTTCTAATTTTTCAGGCAACTGAAACTGAATACCGTATTCCAGAGGTTGCACCATACAGGTTCCTTTCGACACTCTCTGCACCTAAAAGTAACGGAACCAAGTTTGGGATGCACTTGAGCTCGAGGTACAGCATGCTTGTTTGTAACCGTCTGGAATCAACTGCAGCAGCATCTGATTCATCTGAACCGCCAAGTGAGAAGTTTGAGTATCAGGCTGAGGTATGCTAATTGAAGGGCCTAATCTATAATTCTGTATAGATACAAACTGATCTGAGTCTCTTATAATTAACAGGTTAGCCGCTTAATGGACCTCATAGTACACAGCCTATACAGTAATAAGGAAGTGTTCCTGCGAGAACTGATCAGGTTGGTGTTTGCTTCTCTTTTGCACTATGTTTTTACATACCTAAATGTTTTTGTAAACTGAGTTTCTTATCATGTTTGCCACTTATCTTGTTGATGATACTATTGGTATTTATGAATTTAAACAATAAGTATGCTTCTAGTAGTAGAGACATTAAATATTTTTGAACATTCTGAGACATTGTTGTAACTTTGTTCCTAGGAATAAGTTATTATAGAGTCCTAACTATTCCCAAATTCCCACTTAAATTATCTAATTAGTGTCGAAGAACAAAGTTGCTACAAATGGGTTCTGTTCAAGTTAAATGAAATCACAGTAACTCTAGAGGTGATATTCTTGAATTTTGATAACTGTCTTACATGTAGTTTCTTTTTGCTGTTATGTTAATTGGGTGTATTTTGACATATGTCTGTGCATCTTAGCACTATTATCTCATTTTCTTATTTTTTTAACTCCAACAAAATGTGCCCAAGCCTGTTGTATGTTTAAATGAGCATTGTTTTGAGATATGTTCAATTTTACCTGTGAAATTCTATTTCATGTTAATCATGCATTATCTTTGTTTTGAAAATAGAACTTTGAAATGATACAGTTTTTGTTTGATATTTTAATTATGCATAGAGGAAGTCATTTTCTCCTTAGAACCCATTCTACCTGTAGGCCTAAATGGTTACTTATGATTATATAATTAAATTGCTTATCTAACACTTGAAGAATGTCATTTGCATGGATATAGAGATTTTATTTGAAGCAATGTAGAATCTCCAGATAAAAAATAGTAAATAAAACAATTATAAAAATATTAAAATGAAAAATCTTGTTTATCTTCATATGCTTCTCTCTTTGAAATGATCATTGAATATCTTTCTCTTTCTATATTAAAAGTTCCATCCTGTAAAACATTGTTATCTCATTAATGTAAGTACTTATTTCCCTTGATATTCTGCTGGTTTGCTTCCTGCATTTTTTGTAATCTTGTTCAACACAATTTCAGTAATGCAAGTGATGCCCTTGATAAGTTACGTTTTCTAAGTGTCACGGAGCCTGAACTTTTGAAGGATGCTGTTGATCTAGACATTCGTATTCAAAGTGATAAAGACAATGGGATTATCACAATCACGTAAGTACTACTGCTGAAAAATACGAGTGGCCATGGTAATCACTTTTTTTTTTGACATTTATGAACAACCATGGTTGAACCATGATTGTTTCTCTTCATCAGTGATTCTGGGATTGGTATGACTAGAGAAGAGCTTGTTGATTGTCTTGGTACGATAGCACAAAGTGGAACCGCCAAATTTTTGAAGGCTTTGAAGGTATATGCACCCATTATTCTCCTTTTCTTTTATTTATTATCATTGCATATCTTATCTTTTTTAATGTCTCATGTGTTTTGCCTTGTTTACAGGATAGCAAAGATGCTGGTGTCGATAGCAATTTAATTGGTCAATTTGGTGTGGGCTTTTATTCATCATTCCTTGTGTCTGACAAGGTATATCCATCATTTTTTTTGTAATTTTGACTTGGTAAGAGCCAATTTACTTTTAGTTATGACAGCATTAAGCATAGGTCTACTTTGTTTCCTAATAGGTAACTGTTTCAACAAAAAGTCCGAAGTCTGACAAGCAGTATGTATGGGAGGGAGAAGCTAATGCCAACTCTTACACAATTAGGGAAGAAACTGACCCAGAGAAGTTACTTCCGAGAGGAACACGTTTGACATTGTATCTTAAGGTCTGTGGTATTGATTTGTAGAAGATAGCAAAGTTTCCTATTTTGCTTGTCATGGTTTCGATCTTACTGTTGACTGTTACTCTTGTAGCGTGACGACAAAGGTTTTGCTCATCCTGAACGGATTCAGAACCTTGTGAAGAACTATTCTCAGTTTGTTTCTTTCCCAATCTACACATGGCAAGAGAAGGGTATTACAAAAGAGGTAAGGGTCAAGCTGTCACTGGACATTGCAAAAGTGCTTACCAGTTAATAGAGTCTGTTGGTGCAAACAATACTGTGAAATTAATCTAAACCTTAAGAAACTAATTTAAACCTTTCTTCCAGCTTTTTGCAATCAATCCTGGAATTTATTTTAAGTTGATTTCTTCCTAACAGTCTTGGGTTTGTGGCTTTGTTTGTACAAGGTTGAGGTAGATGAGGATCCAAGTGAATCCAAAAAAGAAGGTGATGAAGATCCAAATGTAGAGGTATCTATAATGTGGTCACTTTGTGATTTTGCACATTTCATGGTATTTTTAACTAATAATTTGTCTATCTATGTTTGCTCCGATGTTCCTTACAGAAGAAGAAGAAAACTAAGAAAGTTGTTGAAAGATATTGGGACTGGGAGCTCACTAATGAAACCCAACCTATATGGGTGAGCATTATCGGAGATATAAAATGTCCAATATGATTTAGTAACTGTTCTTTGTTTATTAATAAACATTCTGTTTCTGCAGCTACGAAATCCTAAAGATGTGACTACTGAAGAGTACAATGCGTTTTACAGGATGACCTTTGATGAGTATGTTGATCCTCTAGCCTCGTCACACTTCACCACTGAGGTATTTGTTTTATTACCCACTTGAATTTTAGCTAATCATGTATTATTTTAAATCAAAGAGCTGGCCATATATACACTTGCGCGGGCTTCATTTTTACTAGAGAGAATTTCAGATTTAAAAAAGCTTCTAAATTGATTTCCCATATAGAGTTTATCAAAAGATTCAAGTTGTTTCTGTTGTTCTTAGGATGTAATTGGCTTAATCTTTTTTGTTATAATTTATAAATTGCAATAGTGGTCGCTCTTTGTTTTCATTCAAGTTTTTTTTTTTTTCTAAATATGTCAAATTTGAAGATCTTGAAGTTTCCTACCTATATTTTATGTGTGCTTTGATTGATATTTTTTTTTTTTGCTGCAGGGTGAGGTGGAATTTCGGTCCATCCTTTTTGTTCCATCTTTCAAGAAGGATGAAATTATGAACACAAAAACCAAGAATATTAGGTTATATGTTAAGCGTGTTTTCATATCTGATGACTTTGACGGGGAACTGGTATGGATCTGTTTCCTGAACATGTTGATTTCATTTCACTGAAAACTATACTGACACTCTAATGCTTTTATTAGTTCCCGAAATATTTAAGCTTTGTGAAGGGTGTTGTTGATTCAAATGATCTTCCTTTGAATGTGTCACGTGAGATCCTTCAAGAGAGTCGCATTGTAAGTGTTCCTGCAAATTGTAAATTTTGTAAGAAATGTCTCTCCATTTGTATGACTTTGCATCACTGATTCTCATTTATTCTCTAGGTGCGAATCATGAAAAAAAGATTAGTTCGAAAAACCTTTGATATGATACTGGGCATCTCTCAGAGTGAAAACAAAGAAGTCAGTCTTTTTGTTGGCCTCAAATCTGGTTTTCTGGAAAAATAAAAATAATTATTTGTCAACAGTTTTCCTCTTATTCTGACTTGAATTTTGCTAACATTTCCTTGTAACTTCAGGATTATGAGAAATTCTGGGAAAATTTTGGCAAGTACTTGAAGTTAGGTTGCATTGAAGATAATTCAAATCACAAACGCATTGCTCCACTTCTGAGATTCTTTTCTTCTCATGCTGAGAATGAGCTTATTAGCTTGGATGAGTATGTTGAGAATATGAAGCCAGAACAGAAGAATATCTACTATATAGCGGCAGACAGTTTAACTAGCGCTAGGAATACACCTTTCTTGGAGAGACTTGTCGAGAAGGATTATGAGGTATTTTACAATATGGTTTTTGGGCATGCTCATTTTTGAAAATTTTTTTATTAGTTTGGTGATGTTTCTAACTTTGTTGACATGAATTTCTTATTTTCCAGGTTTTATTTTTAGTTGATCCTATGGATGAGATAGCTATTCAGAATCTGAAATCTTACAAGGAAAAGAATTTTGTTGACATCAGCAAAGAAGACCTGGATCTAGGTTGTCCTTCCTGATCTATATCTATCCTTTCATTGTTGGTGGCCAACATGAAATCTTAAATTTTATATCCTGGATAACAATTTAAACGCAATGCTTAAAAATATATCTGAAAAGAAACGTGCAATATATAAAATTTAGCGTTCCATGGTTCTGAAAGTGCTATACTGTTCTACCAAAACGTCAATGAATGCCTTGTTTTACGTGTTTTCACCAAAAGAATATTATTGTCGTAATTGTTACCCTAAACATAGGGGAACAAGATAGTAAAAGAATACTTATAGCAGGGAGATCATAGGCAATATCAGAAATTTTTTAACTACTGCTGAAGTTATACAGTAGATAGTAATCATTATTCTGGTAAATTGCATAATAGTATGCTATATCTTTTCTGTTGCCTTCTTTACACTCTACGCAAATTCTCCTTGCAGGTGAGAAGGACGAGGAGAAGGAGAAGGAAATCAAGCAGGAATTTGGCCATATGTGTGATTGGATCAAGAAGAGGTTGGGTGAGAAGGTTGCTAATGTCCAGATATCCAGTCGCCTTAGCACCTCCCCATGCGTACTGGTGTCAGGTAAGTTTGGATGGTCTGCCAACATGGAAAGGTATGCAAAAAAGTGACATTTCAGCTCCATGCAAGTTGCATTTTGTGTTTGGGAACATATCACATTGACAAAAAATTTTTTGGGTTCCTGCAGGTTGATGAAGGCACAAACACTTGGAGACACCACTAGCTTGGATTTTATGAGAGGAAGGAGAGTATTTGAAATCAATCCAGGGCATTCCATAATTAAGGATTTGAATGTACGTCTGCCTGTTCTATTTAGTAGCTTCATCATTCCTTTCATAAGATATTAGTGTTCGTTGACCTCCACTGATCTCTAATGTCATAATGCAGGTGGCATGCAGGAGTAACCCTGATGATCCTGAGGCGCAGAGAGCCATAGACTTGTTGTATGACACAGCCTTAATCTCAAGTGGTTTCACGGTGAGTATTTTTTTCCCTAATTATTGCATGTTCTAACAACTACACGAGATTATTCTTACTAATTCCTTTAACTTTGTTTTTTTGTCCGCTTTATTTTTTAGCCGGAAAATGCCTCGGACTTAAGTAGCAAGATCTATGAGATGATGGGTACTTCTCTCGCTGGCAAATGGACAGCTACTTCTGCCAATGTGCAACATAAAGCAGCAAGCAGCTCTTCTTCACCTCAAAACTCAGAGCCACTGGAAGCTGAAATTGTCCAACCACTCGAACCTGAAAGCCAGAAATTCTCACAATAACACACTCAGGATCAAAGCCAAAGCATATCAATAGTTCTTATGCAAGACAGTTTCAGTTTTGTTCGAGTATGTGTAATATGCTCTAAGTTGTGGGTTTCCTCTCCCGGCTACAAGCAAACATTACATTACATTTGATATCGCTGTGTTGAAGTAAGACATCTTCCTGGTATTATCACTTTGTGGGCAACCATGAAGTGCTCAAAGTAAGACATCAAAGCCCTAAAGTAAGATGAGTGTTTTAACTTTTTTATTAATTGTTAAAATAGTTATTAACTTTGATGGTTACATTGCAAGGCCCCCCTAGCTAAACATCAACTAGTTAACCTGGGACAGATTTGTCATGACAGTGGGGAATCCACTGTCAGCTGGGCTCAATAAATGAGCCACATAATTGAGGAAAAAGTATTAGTGTCATAATCTACATGCACACTAATGTCCATAGTAGACTGAGGTACACACCTGAGGAGAGCACCATTAGGACACACGAAAATAAATTGACTGTTGCTTGAATGCAATCAGAGAGCATTGATGTCCTATGTGATGTTATGTTTCAAATGGTACTAATAAATTTAAAAAAATATATGTAAGAAGATACTATTTTAATTAAAGTGCTTTAAGCTTTTTACATGATAGGTGCCAAGATTTTTCTTAGATTTCGAATGAAAGCCATCATATACATTATCAACAATGAAATAGATAGAGTCGCTTCAAATTCAACTACAAGTTCACCAAATAGCAATGCACCTTTTCTTTTCATCCAAGCAACATTATTTTTCGTAAGTTTTAGCCGTCAGATGTGTGCACTATTTTGTAGATTGAATTAGTTTTAATAAAATTAAAATGTTTTTTATTAATATTTAAATAATTTTAACTATTAACTACTTTTAAAATACTGTTTCTTTTAATGTTAATGAAAATAGAAGGCGTCTTTTAATTTATCTCCTCACAAATTCTACTCAATTCAGATTCGGTACGCAACTTAAATCGAATCCTTCCTGTGGTGGGACCCAATTTATTGACCAATCAACAAAGGTAGGTCAGCATCCATTTGCCGAAGTTAATTCAATACCAAAGCGGAGCCATTCCCAGACGACTGGCTACTTTTATAGCCGGCTGCCTCCACCAACAACAGCCACAGGTGGGGTCAGGGCACGGCCAGAGGCACCACACTAAATTAATTTTTTTAAAATTTTATTATAAAAATCCCTAATGACAATTTAAATTTTACATACCATCCCCACTCATAAAAATTTTTATTTCCACTCCCTACATGTAAAGTTTTATTTACTTCAACTCCCTCATGCAAATATTGTGACATAATTGCCCCTCAGATTTTTAGGTACAAAAGGTCCAAAAATAAATATAATTCCTCTTAAATTCAGCATTTTACATTAGAATCGAGTATATTTTCTATTAAATTGAGTATATTTTTTTTTCTGTTTTAATATAATTCCTCTTAAATTCAGCACCATGTAAAAAGAAAATTTAGTATATTTTCTATCCAATTAAGTATCATTTAAAGAAAATCTAGTATATTTTCTATCAAATTGAGTATCATTTAAAGAAAATCTAATATATTTGAGTATATTTTCTGTTAAAATTGCCCTTAATATTTTTAGGTATAAATAGTCTAAAAATGAGTATAATTTCTATTAAATTCAACATTTTAAACTAGAATTGAGTATATTTTATATTTAATTGAGTACGACTTTTTTCTTATTTAATATAATTCCTCCTAAATTCAGTACCATTTGAAAAAAATCTAATATATTTTTTATCCAATTGAGTATCATTTAAAGAAAATCTAGTATATTTTCCATCCAATTGAGTACCATTTAAAGAAAATCTAATATATTTTCCATCCAATTGAGGTGGAAAAAGAATCGTACTCAATTTGATAGAAAATATACTAGATTCTAGTTTAATGTACTGAATTTAAGAGGATTTATACTTATTTTTAAATTTTTTATACTTAAAATATCAGGAGTAATTAGATAAGTATATTAGATTAGGGAGTGAAAATAAAAATTTTTTCTAATGAGAAATGCATGTAAAATTGTGCATGCAAATTTTGCCTTATCCAAAAGTATTCGTAATTAATGAATGTTTTTTTAAAAATTGGAATATTTAGGTAATTTAGTCACGGATCGCGTCGCATCTAAGCCGCGTCTCTCGGACTCCGCACTGTTCGCGGCCATAGTCGTGACTTAAGTCGCCCGTCGATATCAGCGTGGCGTCGCCTTCCGAGTTCCGCCAATCAACGAACCACCGATATCGATCAGTCCGATCAAGATCCGCTCACCTCCCTCGGCACATCTCCCTCTCTCTTCTCTCTAGCTCTTGCTCGCTCGCCGCGAGTTATCGGAATTTGAATTCGCTTCCGCTGGGGATCGTGGTGGTTGTGGCGGTGGCGGAGTGAGGGATCAGGGCCATGGAGACGAAGCCACCTCTGGCATCGACGCCACAGCAGTGGCGGAGGAAGTGGGCGGTGCCTTTGCTCGCCTCTTTCTTCCTCTCCTCGCTCCTCATCTCGGCCTTCCTCTTCTCCTCGTCTTCGTTCGCCTCCTCCTCCTGGTCTCGCCAGGCCTTTCTCCTCTTCTCCTTCTCGCAGATCCCTGCCTCGGGCGACGGCGATTCAATTTTCGTCGAGTCCAAGCTCCGCCAGTTGTCGGCGCCCGCCTCCCCGGCGCGGCTTGTTCCCCGGCTGGCCTACCTCATCTCTGGCTCATCCGGCGATGGATTCAGCATCCGGAGGACCCTCCGAGCGCTCTACCATCCAGCCAACCAGTACGTTCTCCACCTCGATCTCGAGGCCCCGGCGGCGGAGCGGCTAGACCTCGTGACAGCTATCCGGGGCGACCCTGTGTATTCTCGCTTCGGCAACGTCAGGGTGGTCACTCGTGCGAACCTCGTCACTTACCGAGGTCCCACCATGGTTGCCAACACCCTCCACGCCGCCTCCATCCTCCTCAAGGAGGGCGGCGACTGGGACTGGTTCATCAATCTCAGCGCCTCCGATTATCCTCTCATGACGCAGGACGGTAAGATCCTGCTGCTCAATTATTTGCTATTTTTTTATAAAAAAATATTGGTTCCAGATCGTTATTTTCCCAATTTCATGCTCTGTTCCTAGAATCTGATCTTATAGGGTAGGTACATTCCTCCCTCCCTTAAAAATATGAATTTGAACCAGTATCATGGTTGGTCAAACGCTAAACAAACAAATTGGTTGGTAGATTTCGCTTCCACCTTCCTAAGTCGAGTGAGAAGCTAACTAGAGTAGAACTTTGCTTTACCTTCATCAGTGAAAATTTCTTTACAACAAAAACAACATAATCAAAACAAAAGTTTTTTTTTTTAATCGAACTAGCTTCAATGTTATTTTTTACCCTCCAATTTTATCTGTTGCCTATGTTTGCTCTCTTGGGTGCTCTATACCATCAGAGCGACCAGTCTTTCTTTCTTCACTGTTATGCATCTCCTTACAAAGAACTGAATCTATCTGCTGACCTAGTGCTATTTACTCTCAAGTTTTTTTTTGTTGGTTCTTGTCCATCTGTTAATCATATTTCCTATTTGTCCTAGATTCTAGAAATCATAGTACATGAAAGGTATATTCCATAGTGATTTACCCTACGATTGATGCTTGTATACCCAACGACTTCATTTTGCTTACTTCCTGATTTAGCTTTCTTTTGTTTGGCAGATCTACTCTACACGCTATCAAGTTTGCCTAGAGATTTCAACTATATAGAGCACACTAGCGACATTGGATGGAAGGAGTATGTAAATATTTGTTACATTATAATCACCATTTGCGTTTATATATCTTTTTCTCCAAGCAAAGTTCTATGGTGGTTGGTTTCACTAATTTTCTCCTAAATGGAATCTATATTTTGTTGTTGCAGGTTCCATAGGGCTAGGCCTTTGATTATAGATCCTGGGCTTTATAGTTTACAGAAGGAAGATGTGTTCTGGGTTAGTGAAAAGAGGGATGTGCCTTCTGCATTCAAGCTATTTACAGGTATTAGTCTCCTAAAATTGAGTAAATCGTTCATAGAGAATTCTATATCTGTTTCACATACTTTTCTTGTATCAAGCACCTAGTTCAATCAGTTGATTGCACATTTGTTGTTGATGCTTTGAGCAGTCACGTTTGTAGGCAAGTGGGACTGCAACTAGTAGCTGCTTAATTATCGCACTATATTTCATGTGGCATGAATACGATGGAGAAACATCTATGTTATTAGTGGTTTTAATAACACAGATTCAATTTGTATATGAATATTGATATAACATTTATCTATCATGGTGCCTGCCAGATTGATATGCTTATGTTGTGTGGTGTAAAGAAGCATTTGAGAACCATTTCGCCTGCAGCATCTTCTTGTATCTGAACATTCTACCAAAATATAGTACCTGTTTTTGTTGTGACCTATAGATAAACTGTTGGCCATCATCTGATCAAGTATTTACATGTACTTAAAATGAAAAAGGTAAATGATTAAGGCGTCTTGGATTATTCAAAAATAAATACTATGCTAAGATATTTGACTATGAATCATGTACATCTAGGAGGATACAGGATGATTACTTGTAGAATCTGATTTTGTTTACGATACTCTATAAAGTTAGAGAGAGACATACAAATCAAGGTCTGTTAGTTTCATTTAACAACTTTTCTCTGTGGCTGGTGGGTTCAATATTACATTCTCAAGTTCACCAGTGTTTTGTAGAATCTAAATAATGCATAAGATAAATCAATCAGATCTGATTGTTGTTAGTTTCTGAACTTCATACTTGAAACTTATAATTGGTAAACTTAGGACTACCAGATTTCTGATGCACATAATGTTTTATTTGACCAACCGATGTTTGTATATATGATGCCTACACTACAAGTGATTCTAGGAATTTCATGGAGTTTCAATTTCTATGATTTTCACATGTGTAAATGTGCAAGGACGTCTAAACACTTGTCAAGGACCATTGTTTTGTTAAAATGACACACACTGTTAGGTGTATGTTCAGAGGATAGCTGGTGTAATAGCATTTAAAGATGCATAAAATTGAAATATAGCTGTATGTATGGCCAGTGAAGAATTCACATTAGCTGTCTACATGCATAATCTGATTGATCACATTTGCTATTTATTTGAATCTTACGATTCACTAAAATGATTTATGATAGGTTTTGTTTCTTTCTAAAATATGGAACAAGCTAGAAACGCAGTGCTTGGATGATAATAACATTTGCTATTTTTATGATGAAATAGTAAAGTATGAATATACCTCACCAACAATTGATTTCTTTGCAGGGTCTGCTTGGATGATGCTTACACATCAGTTTGTTGAATATCTCATATGGGGATGGGACAACCTTCCAAGAACAGTCCTAATGTATTATGCAAACTTTCTCTCGTCGCCTGAAGGATACTTCCACACTGTTATCTGCAATGCACCTGAATTCCGCAACACCACCATCAACCATGACCTGCATTTCATATCTTGGGATAACCCTCCAAAGCAGCACCCACACTTCCTAACACTAGACGACTTCCCACGTATGGTCAGTAGCAATGCTCCGTTTGCAAGGAAGTTTGGTCGGGATGATCCGGTACTGGACAAGATTGACAAGGAACTCCTATGCCAGGATCCTGATGGTTTTACTCCAAGCGCATGGCACAACACACTAGAGACGAGTACTAGCAGTGACCAACATTACATAGTTAAGAATGTAGCTGAGCTCAGGCCAGGGCCAGGTGCTCAGAGGCTTAAAGCTCTAGTAACCAGTCTTATTTCAGCAGATGGTTTCAGCGAGCAGCACTGTGTTTGACATGGATAATGGGACGCCGTTCTCAATTGCGATGTGAAGCTTTTGGCTTCATGGTTGGATGCTCCAACAGCTTTTCATGCTAATCCTTGAATAGCTGCAGGGGAATCGGGGATAGGCAACTTACATTGGGTCATAGTTTTGATAGAGTAGGAAGCTATGCAAATAATTCATAAATCTGTTGATTCTTGATTGTGATACACATTATTCGAGTATAGCAACAAGTTTATGATTGATGCTCTGGTACTGTTTCCTCAAATTATAGCACATTGTGAAGGTTCATCATTCTTTACCATTTTACATATCTATTATTGTGCCAAGACATTGAATACATCTTCCATCCAAATCCATATGGCTCCCCATCATACTCTGAAAACAAAAACAGTTCATTTGTTCAACAACAATTTGAATTCTATCCCTGGAAACAGTTGCTGTTTGTTGAATTTGGACAGGGAGGGAGGGTCACTTACTCCGTGAACTCGATGTTGATCTTTGCATTGGGAATCCTGGAAACGGCGCCGAAGGCTTTGTTGGACAAAAGGAAGGTGGCAGGGCAGGGACTGGACCTGCAGTAATCGACTACTTCGACTATAATGGAGCCATCTTTGCAGGGCCGTCGGAGGCCGCTGAGGCACCGGACCTGGTACTTCCTGCCGCAGGCTGCACCGTTGTCCCACACGCCACTGCCAGCCGCCACAAACAGCCCGGTCTCTGGCAACTGATCCAAGCTGCTGTAGTCCGGGCACTTTGTTGCTGAAACATGAAAACAATTACTAGAGGTAAACTCAAGTTGTTATGGACTTCTGAAAACAATTACTAGAGGTAAACTCAAATTGTTATGCACTTCTATCTCTCTCTATATATGCATCAGCTAGTTTCATAAAATCTTACGAAGATATGGAGGATCATATGATGCAGCAGTGCCTACATCCCCTGCAACTTCAGTGAAATGATTTAGGAAGAACAAAAGCAGCAGCATTGCCTCCATGGACCTCTCAATCACTGAACAAGCCATGCTGTATCGAGCAACACCCCTCAGCCCCGTATTTATACTCCAATTTTCTCATTGATTTTTTATGTGTTGTTCATCACAGTCGGCAGATAAGAATACTTGTGTTTCAGCATGTGTTAAACACAGATTTCCAGCCATGCAACCAAGATATGAAACTGACTGCTAACGATGGTGTGGATTATGGTCTCATCACATCACATTCGAGTTATCTCATTGGATTCTATGGGATAGTGATCATGGAGGTGAGTTTAAAAATCAAAGAGATTAGTCGACCTTGGCATTTGCATTTGCTCTTCATCTTCATGCGCGTGTGGTTTGAGCACAAACGTCATATCTTTTTAGGCTCCCACTTTGTTTATCCAATCGTTGACGATACTCTTGTTTATCAGGTAGAAGGATGAACATGGACTCCATCCAAGTGCGATTTGACATGATCCCAACAATTTTTTTATTCTCTTGGATAGTGGAGAATGATTTCAAATTTTTTTTTGGCACCATATATCTAATATGCCAGTCCCATGAATATTTTCAGGAAACGTTCTTAGCAGGCGGCCAATTAATTCAGTATTTTTAGATTAACTGTTTATTAAAAAAATTATCTATTAATTTATTAAAATTAAAATTCAATCCTGAGATATCTAAAAACGGTCATCTTATTCTCAGATAATCTACACGTATATTTAACTCGTTTTTAAAAAATAATTCTATATTACTTTTACTGACTATATACTCTATTGTAGAAATTGCATGTGAGATTTATTCAATAATTATTTAGTTTTTTTTTAAATGCATCTCCTAAGTAGGAATTGTTGTAGTTTTTTTCCCTCTGCAATGCCAAATATCTGGTTCACTTTTTATCCACTGAAAAAAAAACCTTTCGATAACTTCACTTTTTATTTATACTGATAGTGTATTTTATATGTTATTTATATTTTACATTTCAAAAAGAGTTGTTATCAAATTATAAAATAATTTTAATTAAAAAAAAGGAGCGGCTATCGAGAAGTTAAGTTGAAAGGAGATCTATCCAGTTAGATGGAGATCTCATAAGGGCAAGGCAAAGTTAGGAGTAAGCTGGAGACTGCCTAAGTTTTAATTAAATAATGCTTATAATAATATAATTTTATATTATTTAAAATATAATTTAGTAATAGTTAAACACCATTTGCAATGATACCTTCACTCTAATTGGACACTTATTCCTGCGTATTTTTTATATTTAATTTTAATTTTTATGTCGCATTTAATTTTTATGTAAAACGCGCGTTGACCGGAGAGCATTTTCTTGCTTGGCCGATTTAGCACGGCACTTCAACGGAGGAATGAAGTGGCCTACTTAACTTTGACTCCATCGTTTCAAGTCAACGTATCACTCATCACGATTTCTTCACTGTACAATCGTTGACCTTGTCGAACTTGGTCTAGCGATCCTATGAAAATTAAACCGGATCAAACAAATTAAACCAATGGATTATTTATTTATTTTTTCTTCTAGAGATTACAAAATTTAAATTAAAACAAATCTTCATAATTCTCTCCATCAATATAGGAAATTATTTTTAAAAACTCTTCGCATTTTTAATTCTTTCAATATTGCGAGACACAGTCTTTGAATAAAAATAACATGAAAATAGATTATTATTTTTTTGGCAACATAAATAGTTTTCAGAAAGGTTCTTGTGGTTTCCTAAATCTCAAGATTAGTTATTAATTAACGGAAAAAAAATCCAAAATTAATTGAAATGGCAATTAGATCCTCACCCGTTCATCAATAAATATATGCAGCGCAGGTTGTGCGTATTGATCAGGTTGCGTTTGGTGCTCTGCCTTTTTTTTTTATTCCGTCTCTCGCCCGCCGCCCCTTCTTCGCTTCTATCGCTCGCCAACCCACCGCGAGATCGACGAGGGAGACTCGGATTAGGTCGCCCGGGGAAGTGCTCGCGCTGATTTCGGATCGGCCAGTTCAAAAAAAAATTTCGCTGGAAAAACTCAGGTGATAGTTATATGCCCGGCTATTTATTTGTTTGAACGCTTTTAGGTTTTGACGGATATGTTTTTGTGAAAGATTGTTTTTTTCTCGGTTGTTTTAATGGATCTGAGTATGTTGGTGCGATTCTTTCAATCGATTTTGTGATTTTTGGTTTTAACTTGTTCATCCTGTTGCCCGGTTTCGTTGAAAAACGGATTTTTTTTGCCAATTATTTTGTTGCGACTTTATCATTTCTCCTACTGAATCTGCATTTTACTGTTTCTTTATTTGCCCCGGCAGAATCTGCTGAAGAAAAGTTCTTCCCTTGATTTCTTTCTCATATTTGGTAAAAAGATTTGAATTTGCTGCATTCGCTGCCTCATTGTGTCCCCTATCTATAAGAGCCCAAGAGCGATGATTTTGAAAGTTGTAATATTCTGAATCACAACGGGAACTTGGAGTTCTGCTGTGATAACAATGGCAGATAAGAGATTGCAAGCGGTTGAGAAGAATAGTGGCTGGCTTCTTCAACCATTCCCAGAACTGGGTTTCTCATGGAATATTCATGACGGTTTGTTGCCCTCCGGTGGCTTGTTTGCGAGTGTTGGTCAGGTGGGAGTTGGGCTTGGGGTTTCTTCAAAATCTCCTAGTGTGACACCTGAGGCAGGTTATCAGGTTGTTGGGACTCCCGCTGAGTCCACCGGGGATGTGACCAGTTATGTGGAAGAAGCTTTGGTTAAAAAGAAGAAAAACATACTGCAAGTAAGAATTAAGGTCAGGAATCCTCATTTGAGAAGATTGCTCAGTGGAGGAATTGCTGGTGCAGTGTCGCGGACTTGTGTCGCACCTCTGGAAACAATTAGGACACATCTTATGGTTGGGAGCAATGGGAACTCAACGACAGAAGTTTTCCAGACTATTATGAAGACAGAGGGGTGGACGGGCCTCTTTCGTGGTAATTTTGTCAATGTCATCCGTGTTGCCCCCAGCAAGGCCATTGAGGTGAGGGATATAATCATGATTGCAACCATATTCTCTTTTAGTTTAATATCTATCTGCCGGTTGAATAACAAACTATTGTTCCTTTCTACTTCTTTGAGTATAGCATTATCCTATTGATTAAAACAAATGCTAATTATAGTTTTTGTGTTTTTTAAAGATCCCTAGATGAGATGAATGTTTTCATCATGTTTACTTTTCTTTATTATATTTACAGGAAGATTTATAACTTAAGTATCATGTTTGATTAATACCTGCTCCTTTTTTTTGGTTTATTGCATTTGCTTGCTTTTTCTTAGTTTGGTTGTATAGATCATATTCATTTTTTCATTCCTAGGGTATGACTCAATTAATATGGCTTTTGCCTTTTGGTTGCTTCTCCTGTGTTTTTGTTAGCATATTTGATTTGGATTTTTCATACTGATAAGTTAGCAGTCTTCACATGAATGATGTTTCTGGATATGAACTTATGCAAATTAATGGATAAACACCTGGAACTTTTTGTACTATAAAAAGAAACTTGAATTTAGTGCTACTATGGTAGGTATTTTATTTGATTAGTGAAAGTATGTATAGATGCCTAAACTAGCAATTGAGTCCTAATTGTACACAATTATACTCATTGACTCGCTGTTCAGTTAGGAGTAGATATGACCATCCCCCATAGGCTTGTTGTAAATTTTGATTGCCATTGCAGTTTTCAAAGCATTTCTACCTATGTTTATTAGATTACAAATGTTGGCACGTAGGTTCATTCAACTGGAGACAGCATTTGGAAAATCTTAATGAAGAAACTTACATAGATTGTGGTAGAAAATAAGGAAGAAACAAACTTAAATTTATGGAAATAATTGGAAAACAAGGGGTGATATTTTACATCATGCTTTTGATAAATTTTAGGGGGCGTTTGGATTGCATTTTCGATGTTATTTTCTATTTTTATTTTCTGATAAAATGGAAAACGTCTTTGGTTTGTATTTTCCACGTTCGTTTTCAAGAAAAAGAGAGCATTTTCTAAGAAAACGAAAAACGTGGAAAAGTCAAAAAAAAAAAAAGGCTAGCTCGGTGCATGAAGCTCCCGCCATGCGGGGTCCCAGGGAAGGAACCATTGTACGCAGCCTTACCTTGCTTTCCAGGATTCGAACCCGTGACCTTTTGATCACATGACAACAACTTTACCGTTGCGCCAAGGCTCCCCTTCTGAAAAATGAGAAAATACGATTTTCTAGAAAATGAAATGAAAATGTAAACAAATCAAACGCACCCTTAGTTTTCTTGATTCTTGGAATGCTTTAGAAGTTAAGAATTTCTTCATTTAGCAATAATTACGATCATCAAAAAATTTGAAACAAATATTTTAGTCTTTGATCTTGCAACTTTTTATCACCTCTTTTGAACTTATAGTTGGCATACTTCATGACTGTTATTTATACATTGATTAGCCACCAAGATGAACTTTCTTGTTGAATGTTATGCAAAACGACTTTGTGTTAACTGATGAGATTGTAATTGCATTAAAGCTGAAGCTTTATGTGTGGAAAAAAAAATTCAGAAAGTAAAAGGTTTTGAGATAAGAACTCGAAAACTGAATATATGAAATGTGATTTTATTACCTAGAAAAGAATTGATGGAATAGTTAAGATTCATATAATCGGTCTCAAATAGTTGGGTCAAACATGGCTTGATGATGGCAATAATATTAGTAGCCACTCATCTGAAGATATTCATAAGAAACTGGTACTTTGACACTACCTACAATTAGAGAACGAAACACTTAATTTATATAGTGATCTATACTATCTTGGAGACCAGCATATGATCTACTTTTCTATTACATGAGACGTTAAAATCTATATTCTAGTTAAGTAGTTCAAAGCTTGCAATAATTCATTCTTAATAAGACAGCGTACTTGTTTCTTCCATTGCCAAAATAATCATAGTAAACTGTTGTATAACTAATGACATTCAGCCTTTTTAGCTCTTCCCTGGCACACAAAAGTAAGACACGCATTACCATTAAAAAGCAAATTTTGCAAAAACAAAGACATTGCTCATGTTGAACCCACCCTACTATATGTTTCTAATTGTCCTGATCATTTCATTGAAGTTTTTAATGAATACCGGAATATTTGGACATGCATCCTTAGTAGTGGCCTGCAATTTTACTGACTTTAGTTATGTGAATGCTTAGAACACATGTTTTCTTTTGTTTTGTTTTTGTTCCTATTAAATATTTTGATTGTCTGCAAACTAAATCTTTTTAGATATTTCCACAACCATCATTTAGCGCTATGCTTTGATGAGCCTGTTGTGGTACATTATTATAGTTTTTTGTTATCCATGTACTAAGAAAACAACTAATGGAGAGCAAAATTAGTATTATTGCATCTGCATCTCGTTTCATAGGTGAATAGATGAATATTGCCTCTTATGGGTTTAACTTCTAGGCTTTTATCAACAACGAGCTAATATAACCTCTACATGGAAATAGATTCTTGTGCATAGGCTAGGAGGTGCCTGTTTTTCTCTCTATTCAGATCAATGAAACACTACTAGGGTGTGGATTGAGTGATTTTTGTGGCATGTAGATGGTGCAAATTCAGATGAATAATGATAAAACAATGTTTCATGCGTCTGCAACCGACCTAGTGATGTCTTGTGTGTTCTTCTCGGTGTTTATAGCTGTATGATTAATTGTTTTGTTATTCTTCACATTTTCCCCAGGTTCATGCATGCTAATTATTTTTCTTTATTGTCTGATTCTTATCATTCTTTGTATCTCTTTGCAGTTATTCGCTTTCGATACAGCCAAGAAGGTTTTGACTCCCAAGGAAGGCGAACAACCAAAGATTCCGATTCCCCCCTCATTGGTTGCTGGGGCATTTGCTGGAGTCAGCTCAACCCTATGCACGTATCCTTTAGAACTACTAAAGACGCGACTAACCATACAGGTCGGTGACAGCCATCACGATATCAGTACAACACTTGCATCTCTCATCTAATTCCTGTTTCTCATGCAGAGAGACGTTTACGACAATCTTCTGCACGCATTTGTGAAAATTGTTCGAGAGGAAGGTCCCGCAGAGCTCTTTAGAGGTCTCACTCCGAGCCTCATAGGAGTCGTGCCATATGCCGCCACCAATTACTTTGCTTACGACTCCTTAAAGAAACTTTACAGGAAGACCTTCAAAAAAGATGAAATAGGAAACATCGCCACCCTTCTGATCGGTTCGGCCTCCGGTGCTATTTCGAGCAGTGCTACATTTCCTCTTGAAGTTGCACGGAAGCATATGCAGGTCGGAGCTGTCGGAGGTAGGCAGGTCTACAAGAATATGCTTCACGCTCTTCTGAGCATACTGGAACAGGAGGGAATCGGGGGGCTTTACAAAGGTCTGGGGCCAAGTTGTATGAAGCTGGTACCGGCCGCCGGGATCTCATTCATGTGCTATGAGGCTTGCAAGAAGATCTTAATCGATGAGAATGAGAAGACACTCTAGCGTGAGATTTAAGCTTCTCTTTCGGTTCCACAATTTTTATCTCAAACTGGAGCTGTTTGAGATTTAGATACTTAAATGGAGGCAGCAGCACCATTTTTCCCCTTCAAATTTTCTTTTCATTTTTCTTTTTTACTATTATTTTTTTACCTTGTGATCCATTGAATGGATCAAAATTATCTTGTTGTCTGCTAAACTATGATATAAAGATTGTGGCAAACGAGTTCTACTATTGTCTTATCATTTCGGGTTGATTTATATGATGAAAAGAATTTAGAGATCATTTTTGACAGGCAAGTTCCCTTCAAAATAAGCTACAGTAGGTTTGAATGTCAAGTTCTTTTTTCCATGTGGATCAGGACTTGTCTTTCTACTGCTAAACTAACTTATTTAATGCTGTTGACTTGGAGACATTAGCGAGCTGTTGACTGTTTTTTGTTACTCACAGCAGTCGCAGACTCGCAGGCTTAATTTGGGAAGAAGTCTCTATGCGGCCCAATTATACGACGTGAGAAGAGACTCGGTTTAATCAGCTGGTTGTGGCAACTATAATAAAGCCGTGGTTTATTTTATTTATTTATTTATTTTATCTCTCTATATATCTATGATATCTATTGAGAACAGGATAATAAATCACATCATTGCAATGGGGAGCAAGAGCATATCAGCAGCCTTCTTTTATTTCTTCCTCCTCTTTCTTTTTGCGTCACTACCATGCTGGAAACCGGCCGCCGCCGCCACTTCTCCCGAGCGATGGGCGGCGGGCTGTAACGAGATAGAGGGTGGTGGTCGCCGATGCAGATTAGTGGAAGAGGAGAGGAAGGACTTGGAGGAGTTTCAGTTCGATTCAGAGATCAACAGAAGACTCCTCGCCGGAAGTGGCTCCTCCGATGTCGTCCATCAAGCTCTGGATGCAAGTCAGGTGCCCTGTCAAACTAAACGCGGCAGTCCGTCCCAGTGTGGTGCGAAGTCCGGCAACACAAACAGACGAGGTTGTAGTGACTCTTTCTATTGTCGAACTCCTCCTCCATGAATAATTGATCAAGAACCCCCGCTGCCGTTAATTATCATCCATGAATAATTTAATTTACCTGCATGTGTGATTGTGTGCGTGTCTTAATTCTAAGACGTTCTTGAAACTAAACTATTCTAGGTGTTGTGTCGTGCCGTGTTGATCCGAGCGAAAGAATGTGTGTTTCTATTCTATTTTGCTGTTGTATTTATTTTTCATGGCTATGATCTGAGCGAAACAACGCTAGCTTTTCGATATCTTGTGCTACCAAATTTGTAAATTGAAGAGGAAATAAAAAATATATGATTTTGGCTCAACGGAATATTTTTAATTCATTTTTTAACAAGTTGATATACAACATATCAAAAATATATCTACTGAATTAATCTATGCGAGACAATAAGGCTACTAGAAAAACGTCTTTTCAAGTTAGCTACTACAAGGTGTCGCAGCTACACGTAGAGTTAGTTGCTACATTGTGTAGTAGTTACCAGTACACATAGTAGCAGCTACCTCTCCATATAGTTACTATAACTTGTAGTAGCAAAGGAAAGTCCAAGTGACTGCAACCGGTTGTTGCAGCCGTCGCCCTTCCACGTCGTAGTATAAATCCATCTGACCTTCGACGACGATCAATCCAAGTTAGCTGCTACAAGTTGTAGCAGCTACAAGGACGATTTCCTTTGAAGTAGTTGATGTAACGTTTAGAAGCGAAGCAAAAACGTTGCATCTTTAAACAATAATTTTAACTATTTTTTTACCAAGCTCATATATTTCTAGGGGTACTATATGCTAGCAATTGTAGCTGCCAAAAAAATGACTTACCAAGTGACTACTCTAACATGTAGCAGCTACACTGCAACCCACATGGCTATAACTAGCAGCCATTTGTACAAAGCGTCGTCCCTGAACGTTATAGCAATAACCCTTCTAATATTTGTAGGCTATAACGGTGTGGATTATCAAATTAAAATGAAACGACTTACCATTGCGAATGGAGAGAGGTGGTAAGCTCTTGCAGTAGCTGTGCGATTGAAGACGCCGGTGAAACTTTCCCGCTAGGAGCGCGACGACCGAGGGACGATGTCCGACGGACTATGGACGACAGAGGAAGTTGACGGAGGGAGCGAGCGAGGGAGAGAGAGAGTGGTGAGGGAGAGATTTTAATATTAAATTTTCCCGGTGGCTTATGAGGTCGGCCGGATGACGAAGACGGAGGGAGCGAGAGTAGGAAAGCTGCGAAGGAGATTTTAAACACCACGTCTGCGTGTCACTCACGGTCGCGCACAAAGCGTCGCCAAGCATATCAAATCTGTATATATATATATATAGATTTGATATGCTAAGCGACACTTTGTGCGCGAACGTGAGCGAAATCCAACGTGGGTTATCTGACGCGGCCAAAACCCAATTTTTTTAATCTCTCTCTTATCTGCATGCAACAGCTTTTCTCTCTCATCTGCATGCAACTATAAATTTTTTTAATCTCTCTCATCTGATTGCATGCAACAATCACCGTACTGCTAATTTTTAAAGGTGATGTAGCTACTACAACGCTGTAGCAACTACTACACAATAGTTGCTACATGTTGTAGCAGCTTCCGTATAGTAGCTGTTATAACGTGTGACAGTGTTATTGTGTAACTACTATATTGTAGCAGCTTCTGCATCGTTGTAGCAGCTATTACACCGTTGTAGCAGCTACTGCACCGTTGTAGTAGTTTCTGCACCGTTGTAACAGCTATTGCACCGTTGTAGCAACTTCTTAGCTACTGCACCGTTGAAGCAGCTTTTGCACCGTTGTAGCAGTTTCTGTACCGTTGTAGCAGCTACTGCATCGTTGTAGCAGCTATTGCACCATTGTAGCAGCTACTACATCGTTGTAGCAGTTTCTGCACCGTTGTAGTAGCTATTGCACCGTTATAGCAGTTTCTGCACCGTTGTAGCAGCTATTGCACCGTTATAGCAGTTTCTACACCGTTGTAGCAGCTACTTCACTTTTATAGTAGCTATTGCACCGTTGTAGCAACTACTGCACCGTTGTAGTAGCATTGCATAGTAACTGCTACAAGCCATACTAGCTACTGTATAATAAATGCTACAAGTTGTAGTAGCTACTGTATAGTAACTGCTATAAGTTGTAGCAACTACTGCATAGTAGCTGCTACAACATTGTATCATCGTTATTATAATAATTTTTTGCATGTAATAATAGGAGAGAAAAGATAAAATATCATTTTAATTAAAAAAAAATGAGAGAAAAGTTGTTGCATGCAGATGAGAGAGATTAAAAAATTTTATAGTTGTTACATGCAGATGAGAGAGAAAAGTTGTTGTATGCAGATGAGAGAGATTAAAAAAAAGTAGATTTTGATCACGAGATAATTCACGTCGAATTTTACTCACGATCCCGTATTAAGTGTCACTCAGCATAGATATATATATATATATAATATTAATTAAATGTGTGATATTCATTCATCTTCAGTAGACTTTGACCGTACGTACGTACGTGTTTCTATTCTATTTTGTTATTTGTTATTGTATTTATTTTTCATGGGTATGATCTTACCGAAACAACGGCTAGCTTTTCGATATCTTGTGCTAACAAATTTGGAAATTGAAGCGAGAATAAAAAAATATATGATTTTGGCACCGACAGAAATAAGCTCGAACAAGGAAAACAAAACAAGAATTAAAGAAAGAATGAACATGCAGCCAAATAAAATTAATTTATTGTTTGACAAGACATTCATGAGTGTTAGAAATGGACAAAATTAAGCTAACCTCTATTCAGATCGAAAGACAGAACCATGTGAATGACAGATAAGCTGTTCCATTAATTAATTATCCAACCATATCATTCCATAACATATCTATTAAAACAATTTTTAATTAATACTATTTTTGTTTTAAAAAAAAGGTACGAAGCGTAGTATTTTTACCAAAAACTTGTTCTTTGTAATTGAGAAGGGTTAAAAGTGACGGGGAGAGGATAAAAATAAGACCTTCAGTCAGAGTATTCTCACTGAGTGTAATTGACATCTTCTGTCTGTGTTTCCGTGTCTTCTCATTAATCGATGATCATGACATCCTCGTAATGTATATTGTATCTTTGAGAAGTGATTTAACCTGTCTGATCGATGAAAAGACACAAGGACATATTATTTTTAGGACAGAGGATCTTAATTCCGCCGGGTGCCCTGGAGGCTTTTATACGCCGACCAGTAAGAGCCGATCTGACAATTGTAGACCGGTAAAAGATGACTCAACAATAGCCGACTTGACACAAGCTGATCTGATCTGATAGGAGCCGATTCAACTCACCACGGATCGATTGGAGTCAACCCATCATGATCGCAATCGGATCATATATTCTCTTAAAAACAAAAGTATCCAAATATCAAAACTAATTAAAAATTTGATTGCACAAATCAATAAAGAGTCTTTAAAAAATAAAAAAAATAAAAACAAAAATTCAAGGAAAATCAAGAGTGTAAGTGATGTTTTGCTATTTTGCTAGTTATTACGTAGGTCTCTTGAAAATCATCATCTATACATGCTAAATTTCCCCACAAAATTATTTACAAGGTAATATAAAAATAATAATTAATGATATTTTGTGTCTATCTTCATAGATTAACGAATTCGAATAGATATTCAGTAGTAAAATATCTGACAAATAAGAAATTCAAAGAAGCAAAAATAAATTGTTTAATCTCAGCGCAAAGTTAATTATGGCAATGCTAATTAACTTATTTAATGCCGTCCGCGTGCTATGCTTGTGCAGTTCAGATTATATCAGTTATCCAACGTATACCAATTAATCTTGGGGATGGACGGTCTGCCCCCATATTATGACTACCATTAATCTATCTATTGCAGGTCACAGTTGTTCCCGCTTCAAAACCTTCGAGGGACATGCCATTAGACAACTGGAGGCGATGTTGACTGAAGTTGCTGAATGCCAAAGGGAGGAGGTCCACCGCAAAGTAGACCAATCCTAATGACAAAAAGGAGAAGAAGAGAGTTAGAATAATAGTCAAGGGTGTCCCCGTGTTGCCACTCCGACGTAGAATTAAGTTTCAGCGAGAGATGTGGAGAAAAACGGAGAAAATGAACAGTAGAATGACGAAAGATTAAAGATACCTTTATCCACGGGTGTGAACCCCTATTATAACACTGTTGTTGGATATCTCTCTCCTATGTATTAATGACATATTAATTAATGATATGACGCATATCATACTACAAAAGCGTGTCTAATCCTTTGGTCCATAGTTCCTAGTCCCTTTCCGATCCGTTCAGCAATTGTACATCGGATCACGACTGGAATCCAGTTAAAATTAGTTGCGATCTCCCTTAGATTCACTTTCCCATCTAGATTGTAGTTTTGGGTTGAGGCAGACTGCCGGAGGCCGTCGGCGGTGGACATACTGTATGATGCCAAGCAAGAGGTGGCCCACCCAACTCCGGCATCCTCCGGAGGCTTCCAGCGGCCCAAAACTACAACCTAGGTGGGAAAGTGAACCCAAGGGAGATCGTAGCCAATTTTGGTCAGATTTCCACAACGATCCTACGTGTAAATTGCGGAAGAGATCAGAAATTGCGGACTAGAGGATCTGGGCTACAGTAAAGGGAGTGACCCATCGTATCTACTAGTATACTGCAGATCAAGATACGGGGATGATACCCATGTGCTTTGACAACTCACATGGTGTGTTAAGGCAGATGTTGTCCTCATGATGGGCCAGCTCATAAGACCCTGGGCCATGAGATAATTGGGCTGGAGGTTGAGGGTCTGCAAGTGGAAGAGCATCGGACTACCAGAGCTAAGAGGAGATGAACAGGGCAAGCCTAGTCAGTGCGAGTGGTGTACCCCCAATTGGTTGGGCTGATTGGTAAGACGGCCTAAGGAGAAGTGGAGCACATTTGATCGGTGTAACCTATTGGAAAGAGGCGGAGCGCATCCGATCAGTGGGATTGACTGGGGAGAAGCAGAGCATATCCGATTAGGGGTGAGCAGTCAACCCGCCAAACCGACCAACCCGCTCATATCGGCCTAAACCGAACCGAAAAAAACCTCGCCGGATATACGACCATATGTAGGATCCTGATATTGCATTATCTGATCTAGTAGGGCCGGATAATTTTTTTATCCCAATAATCGAACCAACCCGATCCGCGATTACCCCTACTTGTAGCAACTATTGTCAATAAACAACTATACGTTGTAACAACTACTGCCAATTAGCTGTTATAGCGTGTAATCAGCAATGCCAATTATCATTTTAAAATATTTTATATTTTTATTGTATTTATATTTATATTTCATTGGATATAGGGTTGGATATCCAAAAAATTGAAAATCCACCGGATATCTGATATATAAGAACCGCTGATATAGGGTCGGATGTAGGGTCTTGATATTACATTATTTGATCTAGTAGGGCCGGATAATTTTTTATCCCAATAACTGAACCAACCCGATCCGTGATCATCTCTACATCTGATCAATGGGACCAACCAGGGTTGAGAGGCAAAGCTCACTCAATCGGGGCTAAAGAGGACTACCCGAACGAATCTGTCCTATGTTGACTTATTGACCTTGACCTCCATCTATGCATGATGCTTGACTCTTGGGGACACTCATCATGACTCTTGGGGACACATGGAGCGAGGCTTTCCATACTCACCTTATAAATAGTAAAAGATGATAATCCTCACTTCGAGAGACCCTCCAAGACTATCCTATGCTATATGAAGGGAAGGTAAATCACAAAAATTTCACCAGTACAATGACCCTTCGCACAAGGGGTCAAGTGAAATCTATCTATCAATCTATAAATCCATCGAGATGATGATAGTTTATCTTTCCCAAACACCACTGCATGCAATGCATGGGGAGCAACAGCAGTGCAACCTCCTATTTTTAGACAGGGATCCTTTGGTCCAGAATCCTTGGACCACTCCTGTGTTAGAGTGTATACTAAAAGCCTAGCTTTTGTAAACATTTATTTTTGGAATAAAAGAATCACATTGGTCAAATGTCTACATTTATTTGTTAAGTGTAGATTGTTCAATTAATTTATATTATAGATAACATGGTGTGTGGTGTCACACACAGAAGATCATGTTATCATTTCTCTATAAATTATAAACAGTTGCTCATGACTAAGATGGAAAGAAACAAACCGTTGGAATAGTCGTAGTGTAATTAAGTATTAGTTTATCTTGACAAATAAATTATACTAGTACACTCTGAGTGTATTGAGTAGGACCATTTAAGGTAAGTTCTTTTTATACTGACTTAATAAAAGAACAAGACCTTAATTATTATGGAAGTGTGTGCTCTTAATCCTAATATAATAACAAGCATATATAATTAGTATTTATTTCTTTAATTTATCAAAGGGTGAGATTTAGCTCGATAAATCAAAGGACCCGATAAGTTGAGAAATGATATTACTTATAGTGTGTGTTGTTGATTATAGAAGGAAACTGTGTCCTAGTAATCTAGGTTGAGAATGCCCCCAAGTGTTAGGATGTATACTAAAAGTCTAGCTTTTGATATAAACATTTATCTAGAAATAAGAATCATATTGGTCAAATGTCTATATTTATGATAAATGTAGATTGTTCAATTAATTTATATTGTAGATAACATAGTGTGTGATGTCACACATAGAGGATCATGTTATCAACACCTTATAAATTATAAACAGTAGCCACGACCAAGATGGAAAGGAACAAACCATTGGAAGGTCGTAGTGTAATTAGGTATTAGTTTATCTTAACTATATAATTACACTAGTACACTTAGAGTGTATTGAGTAGGACCATTAGAGGTCGTTTCTTTTTATACTGACTTTATAAAGGAACAAAGACCTCAGTTATTATGGAAGTGTGAGCTCTTAATCCTGATATAACAACAAGCACATATGTTTGATATTTATTTCTTTAATTTATCAATGGGTGAGATTTAGCTCGATAAATCAATAAGCCCGATAAGTTGGGAAATGATATTACTTATAGTGTGACTTGTTGATTCTAGAAGGAAACTGTGTCCTAGTAATCTAGGTTGATAATATCCCCAAGAGGAGCTCATAAGGATTGTCATGTTAAACCCTACAAGTGGACTTAGTCCAACATGACAATAAGGTTGAGTGGTACTACTCTTGGACTAAGATATTAATTAAATGAGTTGTCAATAACTCACTTAATTAGTGGACATCCGACATCTTAAACACAGGGAGACTAACACACTCATAATAAGAAGGAGCCCAAAATGTAATTTGGGATTGATGCGGTAGTTCAATAATAATTCTTTAGTGGAATGAATTATTATTGATGAAATTAAGTTATGTGTTCGGGGCGAACACGGGAAGCTTAATTTCATCAGGAGACCAAAACCAATTCCTCCTCTCGGTCCCTATCGTAGCCTCTTGTATATAGAGATTTATACCCACCACATACCTACCTTCTTACCCAACCTATAGGGGCCGGCCAAGCCAAGCTTGAAGCTCAAGCTTAGGGCCGGCCAAGCCTAAAGGTTGAGCCTTAAGGTGGCCGGCCAATTGCTTGGAGCCCAAGCTTAGGTGCCCAGCCACATCATATTAAAAAGGAATTTTTATTAAAATTATTTCTTATGTGGATATCATGATTTTAAAAGAGAGTTTAAAATTTAAATATTTCCTTTTATAGTTTTCTACAAAAGATTAAGAAAAGATTTGAAATCTTTCCTTATTTGTAGATTGAAAGGAGATTTTAATTTTGAGAAAACTTTCCTTTTTTAACCATGTTCATGATTTAAAGAGAGTTTAAAATTAAATATTCTCTTTTATTAGTTTCTACAAATATTAAGAAAAGATTTGATATCTTTCCTTATTTGTAGATTAAAAAGAGATTTTAATTTTTTTAGAGATAACTTTCTTGAAAATTATCCACATAATTAAAAGAAAGATTTTAATTTATAAAATTTCCTTTTACTAACCAATCATGAAGGGATAAAATTATTGGAGAAATTTTTATAAATTTCTGGAAACAAATTAGGAAGTTTTAATTCTTGTTTAATTAAAACTCTCCTTGTTTTGCGGAAATAAGTGGCCAGCCAATATTATTGAAATAAGGAAATTGATTTTTAATAAATTAATTTTTCTTTTTCATGGCAAAAGAATTAAGGAAGTTTTTAATTAAATTTCTTTATTTGCCAAGACCAAGGAATATAAAAGAGGAGGTAGAGGTGCTTTCAAAAGAGACGACTCTATTATTCTTTTCCTCCCTCTCTTCCTTGGTGTGGTGGCCGGCCTCTTCCTCTTCTCTCTTCTCCTTCTTGTGGCCGAACTATCTTGTTCTCTTGAAGTCCTTGTGGTGGCCGGATCTAGCTTGGAGAAAATGAGAGAAAGGAGGTTTCGTTCTTGCATCCTTTGGAGCTTGGTGGTGGTGGCCGAACCTCATCCTCTCTTGGAGTCTTGTGGTGGCCGAACCTTGCAAAGAAGAAGAAGGTGCTTGGTGGTTCTCATCTCGGAAGATCGTTGCCCACACAACGTCCGAGGTTAGAAGAGGAATACGGTAGAAGAGGAATACAATAATTCAAACAAGGAGGGTTAGTTTTGAATTTTTAAAATCTTCTCTTTGTAGAAAACTATAAGTTTTAATTAGAGATTTTTTTTTAAAAAACTTTTCTTATTTGAATTAGGCCACATGTTTTAATAGAGAGTTTTAAAAGTTTTGAAACTTTCCTTTTTTAACCATCTTCATGGTTTAAGAAAAAAGGAAGATAAGTTTTAAAATTTAAATTTTCTATCATCAAGTTAAAAATGGAAATTTTATAAGAGAAGTTTTAAATTTTAAAACATGGTTTTAATTTTTAGAACTTTCCTTTTTTAACTCCTACTTTAGGAAAGAGAGCTTGTAAAATTTTATAAGAGTTTTTCTTCTTGTAAAATTTTATAAAAATAATATTCCTTTCCTCTTATGGGGGCCGGCCACCCTTGCTTGGTGCCCAAGCAAGGTGACCGGCCATATTGAAAAAAAAATAAAATCATCAAATTAATTTTTGGTGATTGATTCAATCAAGAGGAAAGAAAAGGAAAAATAAAAGGGAAAAGGAAAATTAGAGGAAGATTTTAATTTTTGTAAAAATTCTTCCCTTATTTGCCTTGGGCAACTAATATAAAAGAAGGGGTGAGGAGGCTTCATGTGATACAATTCTTATTCTCTTGCTTAGAGATTTTGGTGTGGCCGACCCTCCCTCTTTCTTCTCTTCTTTTCCCTTTTGCTCTCTTCTCCTTGGTGGTGGTGGTGGCCGAATTTTAGAGGAAGAGGAAGAAAGCTTTTGGGTGATGTTCATCTTGGAGGATCGTCACCCACATGACGTCCAAGACGAGGTGAGGAATATGACAGAAGATCTCGAGGTCATTAGCATACAAAGAGAATGTATAATTAGCAATTGGTTTCCGCATCATGCTAGTTATTTCTTTTTGTAAGAATTCCAAACACAAGAGGCATTAGATATAGTTTTTCGAATTAGTTTTTTTGAGTTTGTGTTTTCTTCTTTTTCGAATTTGTGATTCGATTATTCTTTTTGGTTAACCTAGAGTTATTTAAGGAAATTAAATATTAGTTTTCCTTAAAAGGCTTTGTCTAGGCGGTGGTGGTTGCTCCCATATCCAAGAAGGCCATGTGCCTCGCCATGAGTCCTGGAAGCCAATTTTAGAAATTAATATTTAATGAAATTAATAACATAGGTGGATTTGAATCAATAGTGTTAAGTTCCGCTTGCGATTCAAATCTAAACCATTAAGAACAGATAAGTTAAATTTAGAATCAATGATGTTAAGTTCGTCTGTAATTCCTAATTTAACTTCTAAAGAACACAATAGGTTATTTAAGGAAAGGTTCGACACTTGTACAAAATTTTGTACAGTGGAGCAGGTACGATTTTCCTAGGACTAACCAACAGGCGACAGGAGAGAAAGGAGAGGGAGAGGAAGATTAGGTTTCCAAAATCCAATCCACCAAATAATGAAACTTGTATCTAATTCTCTCCTAATTACATATATAGAAAGCCCAAATCCAACACATTATCCCTTAACAAAAAATTAGCCCATTAACCCCTTGGTTTGGTTCTTAACTAAACTAAGTTGGTTTATGACTAATTCATGATTAAACCAAATATAGTTCAACTCTACTATAAGAGATGTAGCCCATCCGCGCTTCTATTATGATAAATATTTTCATATTTCTCTTATGTATGATCCAACCAAATATTTATCTCTTGATTTAAGAATCATATTCTTTAACTTATTTTACGTCTTTTAGAGACTCGTTAGTACGTGCGACCCAATAGGTTCCCGATTCATCTTGATCGTCCATAATTAACTACTTAATTATAGAACGATCATGAGTGACACCTAGTAGTACATCATGATCCCCAATTAGCCGAAAAATAATCGTTGATCTTAGAACTAATTCTAAACCCTTTAGCAGCTACAGTGAGTCGTGCTTTGTTCCTTCACTCGTCTTATCCCTACTTGGTTCAGGACATAGTCTATGTGTCTGCCCCCACTAGACTGACTACGTCACACCTAGCCCAAGTAATACTTCCTCATTCTACTGATTTAAATTAATTATATATGTCGTACTCTTAACATATGATGCTTTGGCCAAAGACTTTGAGTAATAATCCTAACGAATGACCATAGGGAATGCATCTTCTCGCATAGAGCGATGAATCCTCTATGGGTTATCCAAATATCTTCAGGTATTTTGACTTATACCCAATCCTCCCAGGTCTATACCTCAATGATATGTTTGCATAAGATGTCAAAGTATAAGTCTCGATAACCAAGATGACTTGTATACCTCAAGTCGAAGGAAACTTTCACTCGAGCTGCAGTAAGAGCTTCACAGACATATCCATATATATAGATAGACATATGAAGTCTTATAGCGAGTCACTCCAATGAACTAGTTAACATAACTAGAATCCACGTTTAACTATCGGCATCTCAATATCTCTAACTAGTGAGAAAATAGATGCTTGGCGAACAAAGGAGTATAATCCATGCTAGTCTTACAGAATTGATGATGTCCGAATACATCAATTCGACGACTAGGAAAATTCCAATACGTTCATAATTACACATATAGAGATAATTACTAGTTGTGATCTAATCATAATTGCTCTCATACTATGAATTATATTATGGATATTCAGTAAATGAGTTTAAGACAATCAAACATATAATATGCACTCAAATAATGAATCTATATTTAGTAAAAATCATAAGATGATTGTCTTAGGACATCCCTCAAAATCTAACAGATACTGGGGCAACCAGATATATCTACTATAACAAGGAGCTGCTCCACAACTTTGAAGAAGTCAATGGAGATAAACTATTCATGGGGAACTTAGCAACCTCAGAACAATGTGTTGTATGTTTCGGGGTTCGGATTGTACTGAACCATGTTGACTCTTGTGCGACCATGACTTACACGCCGAATGCCGGACTGGTAGGGGTAAAATTTGCCTAAGAGGAACAACTTGCATTTTACCACGTGGATTCTTTTTGCTGCTCAAGAAGGTAACACAAGAAGGTAACGGAAGCATTAACCATTGTTTTCATAACCTCCCGGATAATAATGGTCGTCGGCTATCATTAATCCCTGGGTATTGAATGGTTATTACTCGCCATTCAATGCTGGGAAGGGATGGTGCTCCTATATAAAGGGAGACCATGGTCTTGAGCAAGACACACAAAAAGAAGAAGTAGTTGTCCACCTCCATTCCCCTCCTCCTCTGTCGTGCAACTCTAGCTCGGCGGAGTGCCCGTAATAGTAGTCGGGTACTACTTAGTTCGCTGTGACCACCAGTGCTTAGTGAAAATCACAGTTAATCGTTGTACCCTAGGAAATAGACGACTCGGGTAAACGTCGAAGCACAACTGGTGATGGAGCGAATCTGTCTCAAAGAAACAACGATCATCGCAGTCCTCGGTCGCTTTGCTGCTCTACCCGACCAGAAACCTGCCTTCTTTATTCTCTCGGTTGCGTGCTCGACCGACCACTTACCTCCTTCACTCGTCCAGCCGCAAGCTCACTCGACCACATGGATTTTTTGCTTGGTCGATCGAAAACTTGCTCGACCTATTCATCTACTCGACTTCTCTGCCCACTCGGCCGTCCGCTCGTTCGCTCGTTCGGTCGCTTGGCTTGTAGCCCATCCGACTGCAAACTCGCTCGGACTCTTGGTCTGCTCGGTCATATGCACACTCACTCGGCCGCCCGCTCGTTCGCTCGTTCAGTTGCTTGGTTGCTCGCCTGTTTGACCATAAACTCGCTCGGACTCTTGGTTCGCTCGACCATATGCTCGTTCTGCTCGGCCGTTCGCTCGCTCGGCCTCTTTGACGCTCAACCTCTCAACCCGCTCTGTTGCTCGGTCATTGTGCTGTCTGCGTTCGACACTTAGTAGAAACCAACGTTTGCTGGCAGCCTGAGATTATTAGCTCAGGTCATTTCGACAGATAAATTGAATTTAATTTTGACTAAATTCTCAAATATCTCCGGAAGATTGTCGAACATTCGATACGACAGGTGATTAATAGAAGCTATCAGTCGACTGGTAGATAGAAATCAATCCAAACAACAATCTTATAAAAGAGAATTTTGCGATGCTTTGAAGAAGCTGGTTCTTGGGAGTTTAAGGGTAAAATGCTATTGCATTGCCAAATTAACAAAAGGCAAATCTAAATAATAAGAAGCATTCGAAAGCCAAGTTCTCTTGTAACCCTGTTCATTTCATTTCAGCTTGATACTCTGGTTGTATTTGTGTTTGGTTTGTTTCTTTGTTTGTAAAAATAGCTCGTACGAAATTTCTCCATCTTTAGAAGATGCCCAAAAAGAAAAAGGTTATAGTGATAGATTGCTAGAGCTAGATCTTGGAGTAACTATCTCAGATGTAGTGAACTAAGTAAAATATAAATATTATACATGTGACGTCAGTTTTGATTCAAATTTCTACTGCTCAATCCATTGATGCAAATTAGAGCTTTCACCCCTTGTATCTTACACTGATCGTAACAAAAAATTATTCCACACATAAATTTTAAAATCCGCCCGTCTATTATTTATAGTAAATAAACACTGAAAAACTTTTTATCGGTTCTTAAATTTAAATTTGTCTTCTCAAATAAATAGGGCATTCAATCTTATCCATAATCAACCCTTTTATAGAAACGTACTAAACTCTTAATTTTACACAATATTATTCTCCGGGGATTTGACATACCAATAAATTTTACTTTTAAAATTTTCTTATTTGCCGAATATTCAATTACTCTTGAGCTGTTAGTATTTTTATTTGTCAAATATTTGGTTATTTTACTCCTATTTTCTTTTATTTTATGGCAACCTGGGATAATACTATAACACTCATTTGAGGCAATGCAATATCTCCGATACATCCGTTACATACAGACAGATAAATCATAAAATATTTTACCAGTAACAATAGTGCATATAATAGAGATAAGATAATCTGTGAAACTTCCGTACCCATTGAAAATCGATCCCAACTTATATATAACAACACTATTACATGAATATAATGATAAAAGATGAATACATTCGTCCTCAATATTCCTGTCAATCCGTCCCAAAACTAACACGATATTATTACATGAACATGCGTCTGCCCTTGAGGGCTCCTACTTTCTTTTATTGCACGTACAATATTTATATCAATAACTGCACTTATATACCTTGCAAAATATTCTAACTTAAATATTTGTTCATTTAAAATTCAAAGAATAAAACAAACAGAGTCTAATCTTAGTACAAAGTAATGTTATGCAATGTTAATTAACTTATTTATGCTTTTCATTATCTGGATTAAAAACAAGCCACTCCTATCAGTTTTTTTTACGACTCTAGTTTAAGCCCCGTATCTAATTTTATTATTTTATTTATTTTTCATTCATCTATTTATATCTCTTACTATTTAATTAAAAATTTAGATATTTTAATAATCAATTCTCAATTGGTTTGATGAAATCCAAATTTAAGTTACATTAATATTTTTTTTCATATCGAAAATAATTTCAAATCTTATTAGTAACCGTCTCAATCCTCATAGGTTCTTTATCGTTCTCTCTTCCCCTTGTCAATTTTTATTATAACTTTCTCCTTACTATAATTTTTACTAGTAATCATCCATGATTACTTCCTCCATGTTAACCTAGGGACGGATTGACGAGTACGCTAGGGTGAACAAATTGCCTATTTTTGCCACATAATTTGTTCTCTTACATAACTTTTTGCATATCATGTGATGTTTCTTCAATTATGTATATCTATTGATATTATATTGCACATTACGAACTAGATCAAAGTTATACTATATTATATTAATGATTACTGCCATAAATTATTTTCAGCACATGATGTTAAAAAATAATTAAAAGATACCATAGAAGAGCTTACGATAGTTTCCTTAAAAGAGAATACAAATTCTTATGAGAATTTTAAGAGAGTAAATTATGAGAATAATTTTGTTGAAATAATTTATCTAAAATCGAATGATATACAAGAAAGAGTTTCGGCTCAATACTGGTAAGAAATATGAAACTTCTTAAGTAAATTAATGAAGAAATGAGCGTCACATTTATTTCATAGGACTTTGGTTCTAGAGAAAATTTTTTATGTTATATGAGCAATCAAAATAAGTTTATATAAATTCATAGCATTTGCTTCGCGCATAAAGAAGACTTTTGAAGGTTTTCGCGTGTTCATATATTTCGGCCAAATTGAGATGATTTTTCCTCATTAAGTGGATCATGGGTCGTTCACTCTATTTTTATGTGAGTTCTACTCCTTTGGCACTTGGTCATTTCCATCGAGTTCTACTCCTTTGGCAGTCGAAACCTCCCCAAGACCCATCTCTGTTATCGGTTCAGTTTGCTTGCTTGTAGGCACCTTCCGCCTGCTCTCCTGTAGTCTTAACAATGCGGCATTCGAATACAATGTATAATAATTATTTTCGTCACTTAGTATGCGACCTCCCAAACCTAAAATTCTGAATCCGCCCCTAACTCGCATCTATCCATCTCTATATCTCATCAGTTATCTCATTGATTTTTCGGATGATATAAGACATTCTCGCTACATAACTTGAGGTAAGATTTATATCATATTTTCTACTTTATTTTTGGATTAAGATTTTTATAGAATAAATTATACTTGTATTGAATAATTTTGTTTAATTACTTGATGGTTCGACGTCTTCTTCGGCCACTTGGATGATCTCGACCAACAGGAATTAGACTCACCCGAACTTATCTTTCAGCCTTCTCCTTGAGTTATCTTCCACTCCGGCTTTTCGTCCCTTGGAAACATTATGCGCTCCCTTCTTGTTCGCTAGCATACTCTTTCGTAGCACCTCATCCCTCGGATGCACCAAGCTCGTCAACTCTTTTCCATACCATCATTCTCGCTAGCTGCGTCTCTCGGTCAACTTCTTGTTCTCCTAAGTTCCTGCACACTTAGACACAAGGATCAAAATACAACAGGACCTAACTTAACTTAGTTGATCACATCAAAACTACCATGAGGTACTTACAATCTTCCCTTTTTTGATGTGAGTAATCCAAGTTAAGTTAGGGTAAAACAAAACAAAAATAAAAAAATATCAGGTACATAATTTGCCATTAATAACATGTAATGCAAAATATAAATGTATCCTCCCTATACTTAATCTCTAATTATCTCCTTTTGATCACATTAAAAATAGAAGAAATCTTTGAAAATAACTTTAAAATAAATCTGAAATAATCTCTAAGGGAAAAAATTTGATTACTTTTGTGATTTATAAAGCAGTTTTGGAGAAAATAATTTTAAATTTATTTTAATTGTTGAATTTTTTTAAAAGTTTTTATATCAATTAAGCAAACATTTCTAAAGTAGTGATAAAATTTTCAGAAAAAATGAAATTAATTTAAATAGTAATAAATTATTTTCTATAGAAAGTTGTAGCTTCTTTTAAAAATGCTTAAAGATAGTTTCTAAACTCAAAAATTTTGAAAAATTTAATGTAATAGAGAAAGTATTTATTGTAAAAAAAAATAAATTTTCAAAAATTAAATCTTTGAAAATTCTTAGTATTAAAAATTAGCATTTAGATAAATAATTCATAGAAAATTCAGTAATGGTCAAACAATTTTAAAAATATTTTCTTACATAGAGAATATAATAAATTTTCATAAAAAAAAAAGTTTGTGAAAATAACTTTATAAAATATTTTAAAATTAAAAAAAATATAATTTTGGTTAAAAAATTTATAAAAAATAATACAATAGTTAAAAAAAATTAAAATTTTTTCTACAAATAAGAAATGAGATAATCTCTCAAAGAAAAATTAAAATCTAATTAATTTCAAAAAGAATTTATACTAAACAATTTATTTGTAACTGTTAGAAAATTTTAATAAAAAATAAATCAACTTAAAAATAAAACATGCATAAAAATTTTAATCTAAGCATGATTTTGGAACCCAATATAGGTTCCTACCTACTAGATTAATCAAAAAATTTTTAGGTTGATGTTTTTGTGATAATTTTTAAATTTGACCCTTATGATGTCTAAAATGCCAATTTAGTATTTGATAATTTCTAAGATTTGAAGTAACAAAATTCAAACATGCAAAATTATTCAAATAGTTTATTTGTTCTTTCAATTTTACATTTTTTGTTTTTATTTTGTCAAAATCTTCTAGTCGACAAGATTTTACTAAACTTCCTTTTAGCTCTTTGTTTTCCTTTAATAATTTTTTATTATCATTTTCTAATTGACAAGAATTTTTAGATAACATTTTAATAAACTTATATAACTGGTTAGGAGGTTGAGATCGTACCTGACTTACCTTGTTTATTTCGTTATCTGATGCTCCCCCTGTAGTGCTGCTTTCCTCTGATGTTGCTCCCCCTTCATCGATGCTCTCGATGCTCACTTCGGATGAGCTTACTTTGTTTTCTCCTTGGTGACTTGCCATCAACGCAAGTCCAGCATGGGCTTCAATCTCTGACTCTGACAACGTTTCATCCCACGTTGCCTTTAGGTTTTTGTACTTTGTCTAGGTCAGTTTTTTGTCCTTTTCCTTATTCTTCAGTTTTGGGTAATTATCTTTGACGTGCCCTTCTTCATTGCAATGATAACATCTAACTCTCCTTTTTCTTCTTTTGGCATGCACTTGATTGAATTTATTAAATCAATTTTTTTAAACTTTCTTATCATAAATGTCGTTTCATCATCGTCGAGAGATGCTTCAAAATCTGGTTCATCCATTTTTGCCTTTAAGGCAATATTCTTCTTCGGCTCCTTCTTTAGATATGCATATCTAGACTCATGAATTTCAAAGGTAGAAAATAATTCTTCTAAATTACGTACCTTTAAGTCCCTAGAAATGTAATATGCATTTACTAGAGTTGACCATTCAGGTGTTCTTGGAAAAGCATTAAACGCATAGATAAGTGAATTTCGGTTGGTTATTGATCCTGTCCGAAAGTGGGAAGTGTTAGTATTAGCTCTAGTATCAATTATGAGATGATTGTAAAGGGCTCATTTTGTATCATATATCATTATTAATAAAAAGAAAAGTTTGTTATTATATTTATTTCAGTTCAGTGCCAATTGAATAAGTATAATAATGTCCTTGGGTAGTAGGTTCTTATCTACAGTATATCAATTGGTTGAATTAATAGTGAGATATTGTAGAGAACACTACTCTTAACTATTCCTAGTCGAGCATTAATATACAAGGACAATATTAATATGTTGAGACTAGCATGTAGGTCAACGGATGACTTGATCTCACAAGTCATGGATATGAGATATCAGATTGACACATGGGTATATATTAGAGAATATATACTGGATGACCCGCCATGAGAATGTTTCATGAATCGTTATATAAGTATTATAAACATTCTCATGTGACTATTGGTATGAATAGTCCTTAGACCTGAAGTCACTACGGTTCCCTACATAAGGAGTTGTGTACTTTGGTATCGGCAAACGTCACCTGTAACAAGATGGATAATAAAGTTGATCACTGGGTATGCAATGAATTATGCGGAGGGGTGTGAGTGATGTAGATGGGATCTATCCCTTCCATATGACGGAAGCGATATCTATGGGCCCCTTGATTAGTAGGACACAAAGAAAGCATGACCATGCTCAAATGAGTCAATATGAGATATTGAGCTTATTTGATTGAGTGTATCTACTTAGAGATCAAGAAACACAAAGGTTGATAAGAGGATGACACGGTCTATGCCTCATTGATCAATCTAGATATCAAGGATAGAGGGACCAAGTAATATAAGATAATAGCCACAGACAGGTTAGGTCGGATCTTGACCTTCTCGTCACTTGGGTAGCAATGATGCCTTGCTAGATGCCACTCATTGCTTATGTATCTAAATGTTGATTTAGGTACATTGTCAATGTTACGAGAACCTATTGGGTCACACACAAAGAACAAGCAGATTTGGAGATGGTTTCATATGATGAATCATTGGATTAAGTCTTATCCGAATTGGACTTATTGAGTTAGACTCAATTGGATCTAATTATTGGATTAAGTCTAATTCAAACTAGACTCAAGGAGTTAATTCAAATTAATGAAATGTGATTCATTGAATTTGAATTGTATGTGATTAATTGAGTAAGACTCGATTGAATTAGACTTGAGTTAGACTCAAGTGAATTAGACTTGAGTTAGACTCAAGTGAGGAGACTTGAGTTAGACTCAAGTGAGGATTAATGAGACATTCATTGAATTTTGAAATTCAATGATACATTTGATTCAATTTTCGAAATTGAAATGAAGAGTTATTTGAAATGAGGAGTTACAAGTGTGTGGTCCTTAATGCAGTGTAAATGCTAATTAAGTGTTTTCATTGGATGAAAATACTTAAGTGTTTTTCTCTTCATTTTGGCTTAATTCTCTTCATTCTCATTGCTCCTCTCCTCTTGGCCGAAATCCACTCTATAGGTTGCTAGCACAACCTTTCTCCATCTTGTGAGTTTGTGAGACAAACGAATGCTTGTTCGTGTGGATACCCTAGAGGCGCGAACGCGAGATCGTGCTGTGATTCGAGATGTCGGGAGTCCGTGAGAACGCTACAAAGGTATAATCTCTCATGTTATCCTATGTAAACTTAGTATATATTTTCTTCTCCCTTCGCATGGATCTTCTGGAGGAAATAGGTTTTTCCACTGCGCGTTTGCGTGTTTAGCAACCTATTTCCTTACAGGAAGGTGGAATGTTGGGAATGTGGCGGCTTCGCTGACCGATTATAGACCTCACTCCGTTTTGTAAAACAAGTAACATTAGTGCCGAGCCATGGAAGGAGTCCCTGACGTTGGCCCTCCGATGCTCAAGTCAGTCACCAGAATAGTGGAAGGAAGCGAAGCAATAGTAGAATTAGCGTAAACAATAAATAACATGTACCTCTGTCAGTGTTGGACTCCCTTTATATAGAGCCCTGTTGGGCGACGTGCATGCTCCTCAAGGCATAGGCACGTTATCTAATGTGTCCTATAAAAGAACCTGTCAAGAAAGTGCGTCTGACATCATACCTTAACAGAGCTTGCATATCCCTGACAATATAGTAGAAGTTTCTGCCGTACAATCTGCCTGTCGACCACGTCTAGTGTTAGTGGCACTATCTCCCAAAAGGATGTTGAGAGATATGCTAATGGTCCCGCTACTTGTCTGAGAGAGGTAGCCACTCGACCAAGACTCCCTCACTCGGTCAACTTCGGCTACTCTTCTGTACGGTGGCTGGGTGCGGTAGCTGGTTCCTCTCGATCGGACAAGCTCTTTGGTCTCCTTAGCGCCTCGTTGCTCCACAGAACGTCCATCCATCTCACTGCACTACCTCGAGTTGGACGGGTGGTTCACTCGGATATGGCTCCTGTCGATCAGACACTGACTACCCCGACTGGCCGCTGCAATCATCCTCCACTAGGCCACCATAGGCGTGCCCTTTGCCACCCTAGCATCGACCACTTTGACTTTGACCTCCACCTTGGTAGTTGATCTGCGTCGTGCGGGCTCCTCTTTATCACCACATCAGAAGCCTCCCCCTCAAGTCTAGTCGAAGGAGGCTGCAAGTTCGATTAAATGGACAAGTTGTGTCTTTGGTGGCTTTCACGTCCAATTGGATCATATATGCTCCGATATGTCTATGTCGTTCGGCTTCATTTCACTGGGCCAGGTTTGTAGTATCGCTCAAATCACGCCTCTTAGGGCAGAAAGTGCCTCGGTCGCTCGGCTATGTGATAATCCATTCTCTGTGCTGATCGGGACGATGAGCGACAATACTTAGCAAAATTTCTCCTTTCCCCGCGCTCCCTCGGATGAGCGCGACTTTAGATACCGTTATCCAAATTTCTTGAAGACCGTGTAAATTTCTGATCATTATAGTCGAGCACATGACCATACATTTTAATTAAGTCTCATTAATGTCTTCCGGTCACTAAACGCCATGTATCCCACTTTTTGCCACCGCACGTTTGACGTGACAGACAGATATCCACTGGTGATGTGACAGACACCTTTTCAAATTTAATGGTTGGATCTTCTCCTAGTTTTTCGTAACCCTGGATTGGACAGCTCAGGTTAATCGACCACGAGGTTTATAAACCTCGCATGCGTCGCCGTCTTCTTCATTTCACGTGCCTTCATCTTCGAGCTTCTCTGCGATGCTCCACCTTCTCTTCTTCTCCGGCGATCTTTCCTGTAAGCTCCTTCACTTTTTCTTGTTTGAATTTATTCGTTGTTCTTCCTTGACTCTGCTTTTGATGACCAGTTTCTCGCAACCCCTCATCCTTGTTCCTGGGCTCTGGTATACTTCCACCGAGTCCAGGTTCAACGGGGATGACGTTGAGAGTCTAAAATCTGCTTACCAATTTCCATCAGACTGCCAAATCGCTATTCCTTCTGCCTTCGACCAGCCACATGAACCACCATCAAATTTTTAATGTTTCTTTAAGAATCAGTTCACCGCCGGTTTGCGGTTCCTTGTTCATCCTTTCTTTTCTACAACCTATAAATACTTCCATATTTCTCTTAATCTATTAGTGCCAAACTCCTTTAGGCTGCTATACGGGGTCGTAGTTTTGTTCTGCTTGCACGATATTCCTTTGACTCCTCGGCTCTTCCATTACTTTTATTATCCAAAATTGTCTGAGCCAGAGACCTTTTTGTTCCAAGCCCGAGTGGCTGTATTTTTGACAAAATGCTATCCTCCAATAAGCATTTGAGGGATCACTACTTCTTTGTTCGCTTTCTAGAGCAGCCAGACTTCTCGACCGGCTACCAGCTGGAAGTAATGAGCCCACCATCCCTTAGGAAGTATAAGAGCTGATCAGACTATCTCCAAGTAGCTTCAAGCTTGGCTGGTCAGAAGTACCACATTCATAAGCTACTACTGGAGGGCGTCCTTTACATGTTCTTCTTGAGCCTGATCTGTACGAAGCTTCCATCCGGCCTAGGTATGCTCTTTCTTCCCCCAACTTTGAATCTAACTGATTTTTACTCCTCTTTTGTAGTTTAAATCATGTTGCGAGCATGTCTAGTCAGCAAGTGCAAGCTCACGGACGCAGAGATCAATGCTACGGCCATGGCCGAGCTGGAGAGTCGCGACTTGAAGTCGGTCGACTCCCACGAGGATCCACTAGGTAACGAAGAGGGAACACAAGCACTGGGGAGCGGAGGGGGAGCTAGCCAGACGGCTACCGATGGAGAGGCTACTACAGCGGACCTTCCTCCTGAACGACCATCGATGCTTTCGATCGTGGTGGCTTCAGAGTTAGCCACTTTCGGTGAACCCCTGCGATAGCGTAAGAGACACCGAACAGAAGTGTCCTCTCGTTCCACCACTTCTGCCCTGCAGACTCTAGCACGAGGCAGCTCACGACTATCCTCCGAGCAGGGCGAGACATCCATGCCTTCTCCTCTTGAACAAGAGGCCACAACGCTTCACACCTCCCTTTCATCCGACTGGACACCGTCCTTGTTCGGGCTGCCGCAAGAGACCATTTGTGCACTGTCGATCGCCTTCATGCTGCCTCAATCATTGCCAGTGGCCCAAGTATCTCGCATCCGACTAGCCCCAACGCCCCAATCTTTAGGCAGAGAGACCTTCGACCCATCCGGTCTGAGTGGTCAGCGCCAAATAACGACAATCATCCACTTGTTGACAAACGAGTGGTGCAGATCGGACGACATTGCGTCCCGGACCCCCGAGTACCAAATAAGGATTCAAGGGTCGCTCGCACAAATATGGGCCGACGCTCAGGCCCTTGCGGTGGTCATTTCTCTGGGGGAGCTAGCGAATAGCCATACTCAGATGTCCATTGGGGTAAGTATTTTACCTTTATGTGCACTTGTTTATTTCCGCTCGGCTATTATAATTTCTCTATCGCTGAAGTACTGGGTTGAGCTTGGCCATGTGCCAGAGGCTCACATTTTTAGAGCATGAAGTCTAGTAGCTACGTGCCTTGAGCGTCCCATCAGTAGTTTCGCAGGCGCGCTTGGAGCAGATGAGTGCCGAGGTAGCCCAATTAAAGGCCGATCTATAGAATAACTCTAAGCTGCTAGAGGCAGAGAAGGGCAAGAGCACTGAGTAGGCTTCGCAGCTAGCATGGCTCAATAAGCATGCCACCTCCTTTGAGTCAAAGATCCACTCGGCCAACACCAGGAAGCTTCGAGCCATCGAGGACCTAGAGATCAACAATAAAGAGGCTCGACTCTTGGCTTAGAACTTGAAGGGGCGGAGGTTGCCCTGCATGCAGAGCGGGAGGGTCGGTCAGTCGAGCGGTCTGTAGCGAAGGCCTAGCTCGACGCAAAAGATGAGAAGCTGGCCACTTTAAAGGCGGACTTAGAAGCATCTCGATTGGCCCTGGAAGTTTACCAAAACGCGGAGTCTAGCCAGTTCGAGATCCAGAAGCAGTCTTACCTCTGCTCGAACCCTTTCAATGACCGGCTCACTGATCGAGCACTTCGTCTCTTCAACTTGGCCATCGATGGGACGCTCAATCAGCTGAAGGGCGGCGGCCATATCCTCGCCACTCTGACCAACCAGGTCATCAGTCGGGACAAACTAACCGAGTTGTTGCTCGATGATGTGCTGGATTACCTCGAGTGAGCCATCCTCTTGTGAAACTTGCATCTTTTTGTACTGCCCCTTCTTATCATGTAAAAACTTTCTAAGTGTTAATGTAAGGTCGCCCATTTGACATACCTATTTATTTAATGTTACTCCATCATGCTGCATCGTTCGACATTTCTTTGTTTTGATTTTGTTGCAACCGTTTGTGCATTCATCGCCGCTCTACTGGAGTAGGACTATGAACCACTTACAGTTTTTGTAAAAAAATTCTAAGTGTGGCTCCATGGCCTACCGATCAACGACGTAACTAGCTAGTCACTGGGATGTTCGAGCGATCACTTCAATACCGCTGAGTGTCCTTCTTTTAGTGAAAAATGTTGCTTCTTGGAGCAACACATTTCCTAGTCGGCCTTGTCTTCGGCTTATATATTCGTCGATTCTCTTCATTCAGAGTAGCCTCAACGGTCGATCAACTATTTTTCGTTGTAGCCATAGGTTTATAGTTGCCGCTCGACTATTGACTCATTGACTCTCTGGTTTATAGTCACTGCTCGACTGTTGATGAAGACCAGGGTTTAAGGTCGCTGCTCGACCATTGACGAAGACCAGGGTTTAAGGTCGCCAATCAACCATTGACGAAGACCAGAGTTTAAGGTTATCGCTCGACCATTGATTTACGTAGACGAGGGTTTAAGGTCACCGTTCGACCGTTGATTTGAGTAGATGAGGGTTTAAGGTTGCTGCTCGACTGTTGATTTACATAGACAAGAGTTTAAGGTCGTCACTCGACCATTGTTAAAGACTAGGATTTAAGGTCACCGCTCGATCGTTGATTTACGTAGATGAGGGTTTAAGGTTGTCGCTCGACCATTGATTTGCGTAGACAAGAGTTTAAGGTCACCGCTTGACCGTTGGTGAAGACTAGGGTTTATAGTCGCCGATCGACTTTTAACTTGGCCGATCGGCACAAAAGTTTGGAACACTTGTGATTTTATTCATATTTTTCCTGCATCCAAAAGATATATATGCACTTATACAGGTACATCTAAATTTATTCGCGCACCTCTCACCCGAACTTATAGGGTTGGAGATGGTTCGCGCTCCATGGCTACTCGTGCTATCTTCCATCTTCGTCCTGCAGGTAGTAGGCTCCCGAGCGAAACTTTTGCATGACCTTGTAAGGTCCCACTCATGGGGCTTTGAGCTTGGTGATGTCTCCGACCGACTTTATTTTTTTTCCACACCATCACTGACCTGGAAGGACCTCAGGATCACCCTTCTATTGTAGTTCTACTTCATCCATTGTTGGTACGCCATCAGCCTAACGACAGCCTCATCCTGCGCCTTGTCCACCAAGTCGAGCTCCATGAGTCTCCGCTCGGCGTTCCTCTCGTCGCAGAGCTGCACTCGATTAGATTCTACTCCGACTTCCACGGGGACCATCGCTTCACCGCCGTATATTAGATAAAATGGTGTTACATCTGTCACCTCTTTTGGAGTAGTGCGAATGGCCCACAGGACACTGGGGAGCTCGTTGACCCAGCTGCCTCTTGCATGGTCGAACTGAGCTCATAAACCTTTGAGGATCTCCCGGTTGGTGATTTCCACTTGTCCATTGCTCTAGGGGTAAGCCACTGAGATGAAGGCCTGCTAAATACCATAGCCTTCGCACCACTCCCTGAGCCTTCGACCAGCGAACTATCTCCCGTTGTTCGAGATGAGCAGGCGAGGGATACCGAACCGACACAAGATATTTTGCCAGATAAACTTGTTGACCATTTATTCAGTTATCTTTGCTAGCGGCTTGGCCTCCACCCATTTTGAAAAGTAATCCACCGTGATGAGCAGGAACCTTCGCTGAGCATTTGCCATGGGAAACGATTCAACGATGTCCACACCGTATTGGTCGAATGGGCAAGACATCGTCGACGCTTTCATCTCCTCGGTCGGTTTGTGCAGGATATTGTGATATCTTTGGCATGACAGGTATGTGGCTGCTGTTTGAGCGACATCTTCTTACAGTGTGGGCTAGAAATATCCGGCAAGGAGGATCTTCTGAGCTAGTGATCGGCCGCTCGGATGACTTCTATAAGAGCCTTGATGTACTTCTTGGAGGATATACTCCATGTCTTCTGATCCTACACACTTGAGCAGGGGCCTCGAGAAAGTGTAGGGGATCAGTGGCTGGCTAGAAGGGGGGTTGGATAGACGGTACCTCCAAATCGATCGCTTCTTCCTACACTTGTCAGTTACACAGCGGAATACAAACAAACAAGTAGAAAGCTAATCTAAATACAAGACAAGAAATTCAAACCGCTAACACATTCGTTTAACGTGGATAAGAGATTAGGGCTCCTACTCTACGACTGTTTGTAAGGTGGACGATCCCTATCCGTCGGTGGATTAGCCCCCAACAAACTCCGGCTATCTCAAGTCGCTCCTTGTGGGTGGAGAAACCTCACCACAACACTCACAAGCACTTGAGAACTAGTAGCCTACTAATTAGGGTTTACCACCACTACTTTCGTCAGCTCTAACCAAGCTCCCAAGCTTTGGTTATATAGGTCGCTGGTTGGAAAACCCTGCCTACCAGTCGACTGCCAAAATCATCAGTCGACTACCCTCTTGTGGAAATTCGACCGTTACATCCCAACGGATCGATACCAGTCGACTGGTAAAAGTTACCAGTCGACTGCTCCACACTGGTTGAGTGAACAGAAGTATTCTGTTTGCTCCCAATCGACTGCCCAGTCGACTACACTAGTCGACTGATGGAACCACCAGTGGACTGGTATTGAGTACAATCTCTCAGCACTCGGACCCTCACCCTTAAGACTCATTTGATGCTTCTTTGCAGCCTTGACCTCTTGCCTTCAAGCCTACTTCCTTTGACTCTTGTCCCCAATGTCATGCTTTGCAAATGTCTCGAAGTCGCTTTCCTCGGCGCTTGTCCTTGCTGCCTTGTCCACGGTCCCTCAGATGCTCCATCCTTCACCGGACCCGAAACCATCAACCTGAGTCATATGTGTATCCTGCAAATTTGCACACTTACATACACATATCTGTTGGTGCAGCGGGGACCGGCAAGAGGGGGGTGAATTGCCTGCAAATGAAACTATACCCTCCTCGAGCAATTTCAACTCTAAAATAAATGCAAATATATTGAGAATAAAATAATCAGATAAATAGACACACAAATTTAACCTGGTTACAACCAAGAGAGTTGTTAATCCAGGGCGATGAAAGGCTCAGTAAGAAAACTCCTTCTCTAAAGGCGGAGAAGCCTTTTACACTTTGAAAGCACAGAAGTTGCAGAAGATGAATTACAGAGTTGGTTTTTTTTTGTATGAAATCGTTGTTCTCTAAAGCTACCCGAGACCCTCTTTATATAGGGGTTCTCGAGCTTATCAGATCACCTGATCCTTCGGGATCAGGTTTGACTCGAGAGGGATCGGTCGACCGATCCCCAGGTTCGGTCGACCGAACCTGTTGTACCTGCCCGACTTTCCGTCCAGGTGCAGTCTCTGTTGATCGAGCTCTTGTTCGGTCGACCGATCCTTGTGTTTGGTTGACCGATCGGCCAACGGTCTTCCTCTGCGCTGGCCTGATGAAAACGCTCGACTCAGTCTCTGGATAAACTTGGGTTCAATCGACCGATCATGAGGTTCGGTCGACCGATCGCTTCACCGCTGGCAGATGTGTTGCTGATGTGTCACCAACGACTGGCTTCGGTTAATGAAGGGTTCGGTCGACCGAACCGTTGACAAGTCAACTCCAGTTGACTTGCTCCGGTTCGGTTCCTTGGGTGATTGTGGCCATCCGGAATAGGGCTCACCCAAAGCCAGTTCCCGGCCTTCTCCTCGAGCAGGCTTCCGTCCGGCTTCTCGTCCCTCGAACGCCGCGCACGTTCTTCTCGCTCCACCGGAGTACTCTTTCGCAGCTCTCTCGTCCTTCGGACGCACCGAGCCCGTCGGCTCCCTTCCCGTGCCGTCCTTCTCGCTAGCTGTGTCTTCCGCTCAACTTCCTGTGCTCCTAAGTTCCTGCACACTCAGACACAGGGTTCAGACAAAATGTAGGACCTAACTAACTTGGTTGATCACATCAAAACTACCACGGGGTCCAACAATCTCCCCCTTTTTGATGTGCATCAACCCAAGTTCAAGTTAGGGTAAAACAGACACAAAAAGTAATTTTAAAGAAAAATTACTAAACTAGCATATTAAGCATAAGTTTTGCAATAAGTAAAATTACAACACTATTTAGAAAAAATATTAAAAATTTAAACTTTTAAATTTTCTTTTAAATTTCTTGACTCCCCCTAACTCCCCCTAAACTTGTACTTTTCTCTCCCCCTTTGATCACAGCAAAAACGGGGAAGCAAGTTCTTAACATAGAAAAAAAATTTCTAATATGATTTCTTAGAATTTTCAAAAAGAATTTCTAAGTTAAAAATCTATTTTCTAAGTTAAATTTTTTTTCAAAAAGTCCAAAACTTAGAAAAGAAAAAAAATGTTTGTGCACTTTCAAAGCATTTTACTTTTACTTTTAATGCTTTTCCAGAAAGTTAATTAAACATTTTGTTTCAATATTTCAGGTTCCAGGTCGTGGCGAGGCACTAGGCCTTCTTGGTTATTGGAGCAACAACTACTTCCTTAGACAAAGCCTTCATAAGGAAAAAATGTTTAATTTTCTCTCTATAAAGCTTTTAATTTTAAGAGTTTAGTTTAGCACAGATTTTGGAACCCAATAAAGGTTCCTTCCTACAGGATTAGTAAAAAACTTAGGGGGTATATAATTCTTAGGAATTTTCCTAAGTTGACCCTGATGCTTCCTTATATACCAGTTTAATTTTCCATAAATTTTATGTTTTGATTTTGGAAAATTATTTTTGAAACATGCATCAGTTTTCAATTTTTTAATTTCTAATTTTAAAACCTCATTTTCTGATTTCAAATTTTCATTCTCCTTTTCTACTTTATCTAATTCTTTAGAAAGAGCTTTAATAAATTTAAAAGATTGAGTTGGGGTTAGATTGCACACCTTACTTACCTGGTCTGGTGACACTCCCCCTTCACTGCTGCTTTCTTCTTCTGATGTTCCTCCCCCTTCATCAATGCTCATTTCTGAGCTAGATGTTTCTTCTAGCTGATGATTGGCCATCAGTGCTAGTCCCGAGAATTCTTTGACTTCTGACTCGGAGGATGAAGAGTCGTCCCACGTCACCTTCAGATTTTTGTGTTTGGGTCGAGCTGGATTCTTGCTTCTTTCCTTATCTTTTTGTTTGCTCTTTAATTTTGGGCAATCATCCTTGATGTGCCCTTCTTCGTTACAATTGTAGCACCGGACTGTCCTTCCTTTTTGATGACGCTTACTTGACTGTGATCTAAACTCGTTAGATTTAAAAAACTTATTAAAACGCCTTACCATTAACGTAGCTTCGTCTTCGTTGATTGACGCTTCGGAGTCGGGATCATCCTTTTCAGCTCGTAGGGCAACGTTGAGGTTCTACTTCTCTACTGGTTTTTCTGCAAGTCGAGACTCGTGAAGTTCGAAAGTTGAAAACAAGTTTTCTAAACTACTTACCTCAAAGTCCTTAGAGATGTAGTAAGCATCTACTAAGGACGCCCATTCTGAAGTCCTCGGGAAGGCATTGAGTGCGTATCGGATGGAATCCCGGTTGGTTACTTCTTCTCCAAGGTTCGTTAGTTGCATTATCAGCTCCTTGATTCTTGCTTGGAGTTGCGCTACCTTCTCGCCGTTGTTCATCCGGAGGTTTGTTAGTTGTGTCCGGAGGGTGTCGCGTCGCGCCAGCTTCTCTTCAGAGGTACCTTCGTGCAGCTCCAGGAATTTCTCCCAGAGATCTTTCGCTGAATTGTAGCTTCCGATCCGGCTTACCTCCTGAGGTGGCAGAACGCTGAGGAGGTGGAATTCAGCTTTTCCGTTGGCGACGAAATCAGCTTGCTCCTTCTTGCTCCACGTGTTTTCTTCTTTGTCTTTAGGAGCTGCAAAACCATATTTCATAGTAATTAAAATATCAAAATCTGTTTTAAAGAATACCTCCATTTTTCGCTTCCATGTAGCGAAATCTCCGTCGAACTTTGGGGGATGAATGTTCGTGCCGGCCATTGTTCTGATCTTTGTGCTTCAGACGGCGGTTAGTCCTTCTGAGGCTGTCAGGCTCTGATGCCACTTGTTGGTGCAGCGGGGACTGGCAAGAGGGGGGTGAATTGCCTTCAAATGAAACTATACCCTCCTCGAGCAATTTCAACTCTAAAATAAATGCAACTATATTGAGAATAAAATAATCAGATAAATAGACACACAAATTTAACCTGGTTACAACCAAGAGGGTTGTTAATCTAGGGCGATGAAAGGCTCAGTAAGAAAACTCATTCTGTAAAGGCGGAGAAGCCTTTTACACTTTGAAAGCACAGAAGTTGCAAAAGATGAATTACAGAGTTGGTTTTTTTCGTATGAAATCGTTGTTCTCTAAAGCTGCCCGAGACCCTCTTTATATAGGGGTTCTCGAGCTTATCAGATCACCTGATCCTTCGGGATCAGGTTTGACTCGAGAGGGATCGATCGACCGATCCCCAGGTTCGGTCGACCGAACCTGCTGTACCTGCCCGACTTTCCGTCCAGGTGCAGTCTCTGTTGATCGAGCTCAGGTTCGGTCGACCGATCCTTGTGTTCGGTCGACAGATCGGCCAACGGTCTTCCTCTGCGCTAGCCCGATGAAAACGCTCGACTCAGTATCTGGATAAACTTGGGTTCGGTCGACCGATCATGAGGTTCGGTCGACCGATCACTTCACCGTTGGCAGATGTGTTGCTGACGTGTCACCAACGGCTGGCTTCGGTTAATGAAGGGTTCGGTCGACCGATCAATAGGTTCGGTCGACCGAACCGTTGACAAGTCAACTCCAGTTGACTTGCTCCGGTTCGGCTCCTTGGGTGATTGTGGCCATCCGGAATAGGGCTCACCCGAACCTAGTTCCCGGCCTTCTCCTCGAGCAGGCTTCCGTCCGGCTTCTCGTCTCTCAAACGCCGTGCACGTTCTTTTCGCTCCACCGGAGTACTCTTCCGCAGCTCTCTCGTCCTTCAGACGCACCGAGCCCGTCGGCTCCCTTCCCGTGCCGTCCTTCTCGCTAGCTGCGTCTTCCGCTCGACTTCCTGCTCTCCTAAGTTCCTGCACACTCAGACACAGGGTTCAGACAAAACGCAGGACCTAACTAACTTGGTTGATCACATCAAAACTACCACGGGGTCCAACAATATTAAATAGCAAGGGTGAATCTAACTTAAACCCTTTGTCCAAACACTAAAACACATGGTCGCACAGACCACTAGGATTGCTCCAACCGAAATCTCGTTTATAAAGCTGGTCTCTAATCAGAGTAAATCATCTGACCCGTTTTTTCAATAAATGAGTCACTTCTTGATCGGCTGGGGTGCTACTCGATCGGAAGAACTCTATTAACGACGCCCTCCAGTCGCTCAGAAAGTCTATTCCTTCCATCCGATTGATGTGCGCCACCAGTGAAACCTGCTCGATCGACTGGCTTATCACGACCGACGATAATAAACTAGCTAATTTAGCCAGCTTATCCACGACTTGTTTGTTCGGTCGGGGGATCTTCTGTATAATAACTTCTTGGAAATTTACCCTCAACTTCTTGAAGACTTTTGCATATAGTTTGAGTTAGGAGTTGCTTATTTCGAATGCCCCAGATAGTTGCTGAGCAGCTAACTGAGAGTCTGAGTGGATGATGATTCTTGTTGCTTTGACGTGCCGAGCTACCTGTAAGCCGGCTATCAAGGCCTCATATTCGGTTTCATTATTTATTGCCTGATAGTCTAGCCGAACGGACAATTGCTGATTAATTCGCTCAGACAAATCATTTTCCCTTAGTGCCTTCCCTTTCCTTGCATCCTGAATGAGTACGTCATCCGAGGAAGATCCCTGATTCTTGTCCGCTCGGCCTCGTTCCTCCAATGGAGTCTCGAACAACACCCGATAGAAGGGGATCAGTGCATTAGGCGTCTCCACATATGTGCTAGTTGGCTTCTTATTCTTCCCTTGAGCGGATATTTGGTCTGCTCGGTCTCCGTGTTCAGCTGGTTGACTTGTGGCCGATGCTGTGAGTTCCTATGCTTAGCACTCGGCCAGCTCCTGTTATTATTATTGCTCCACTATTTTTGTTGATCAGGCTTGTATCAGCATGTTGAGCTCCTCTTGCATCAGTGTCACCATTGTGAATCGTCCAACATCCTCCATGTTCTCATTCAGATACAGGCTACATTCCCACAGACGGTGCCAAAATGATCCTGTTCGAAGGTGGGAAGGTGGAAAGTTGGGGATGTGGCAACTTCACTAACCGATTGTAGACCTCGCTTCGCTCTACAAAATAAGTAACGTCAGTGTCGAGCCAGGGAAGGCGTCCCTGACGTTGGCCCTCCGACACTCAAGTCAGTCACCAGAATAGTGGAAGGAAGCGGAGAAATAGTAGAACTAGCACAAATAGTGAATAACGCATACCTCCGCAGGTGTTGGACCCCCCTTTATATAGAGCCCTGGTGGGCGATGTGCACACTCCTCGAGGCATAGGTAGATTCTCCAATGTGCCCTATGAAAGGACTTGTCAAGAATGTGCGTCTGATACTATACCTTAATAGGGCATGCATATCCCTGTCAAGACAGTAGAAACTTCCGCCGTACGATCTGCCTGTCGACTTGCCTTGTGTCAGCGACACTATCTCCCAAAACAATGTCGAGAGATATGCCAATAGTCTCACTGCTTGGCCGAGTAGGGTAGCCGCTCGGCCTAGACTCCCTCGCTCGGTTAGCTTAGGCTGCTCTTCTGTACGATGGCTGGGTACGGTAGTCGGCCCCTCCTGATCGGACAAGCTCTTCAGTCTCAACATCTTGCTGCTCCACAGAATGTCTAGCCATCTCACCGCACTACCCTGAGCTGGACAGGTGGTCTACTTAGATATGGTTCTTGCCGATCGGACACTGACTACCCTGATCGGCTGATGCAATCATCCTCCGTTCGTCCACCATAGGCATGCCCTTTCCACCCTGACATTGACCACCTTGACTTTGACCTTCACTTTATAGTTGACCCACGCAGGGCGGGTCCCCCTTTATCACCGCATTAGTTACCTTTTCTATGTGATTCGTGAGTTCAGTGACTAGCTCCTTTAGCTTGGAGTGCAGTTGAGGGACCATTTCACCTTCCTTTAGTCGAAGATTCGTCAATTGGTTCCAAAGTAGATCTTTTCTTGTGAGCTTGACTTCGGAGGCATGAAGCTTCAGGAATTTTTTCCAGAGATCTTTTGCAGATTTGTAGACTCCAATTTTGTTGATCTCTTGTGGTGGCAGCGCGCTTAGCAGATAGAAGTTTACTTTTTCGTTAGCCATAAATTTTGCTTGTTCATTCTTCGTCAAATTTTCCTCTTTCTTTAGCTCCCCGTTGCTATTGGTAGGTATTGCAAAACCATTTTTTAAAATTAGAAATATATCGAAATCGGTTTTGAAATATACCTCCATTTTCTTCTTCTAGTGGGCGAAGTCTTCCTCGAACTTCGGTGAGTAGATGCTTGTTTCAGCCATTGTCTTTTATGCTTCGTTTGACGATTAGTCCTTCTGAAGCGGTTGAGCTCTAATACCAATTGTATGTCCCTTGCGGTCGACAAGGGGGGGGGGGGGGGGGGTAAATTGCCTTGCATAATAAAAATAACAAATACCTTTCTCAAACTATTGGGCTTAAAATAATTATACACTTAATCAAAAGGATAATAGAATTAAAAGAGTACGAGACAAACAATTTTTACTGAGTTTGCAATCAGAGAATTGCTACTCCGTAGAAAGTAAGCTCACTATGTAATTCTCCTTCTAGAATAAAACGTCGTAAGAGAAGGCTCGTACATGAAAATAAAACTCTGAAATTAAGAATAGAACGAATTTCGAAGTACAAAAGTATGTTGTTCAAAATGAAAAGACCATGGCTGTATTTATATCCCACTGGTCGAAACTGGTCATTTGCTGACGAGGCATGATCCGGGCACCCGGATCCTCTCTGGGTGCCCCTAGCTTGGCAAATCTCATCTTCTTGCAAACGACTATGCAATTGATAAGGGATAAAGTTTTATCCTTCTTTGAGTGCTTGAACTCGCTCCGGGCGCCCAGACCATTGTTGATGCGGACCCAGAAGTTGATCCACAACGTCGAGGGGCCCATTCAGGCACCTTGGTGGTTCGGGCACCCGGACCAGGCACCTTCTTCGGTCGCTTGGGTGATATTGGCCAACGAGAATTGGCCTCACTCAAGCCCATCTTCCAGCCTTCTCCTCGAGCAATCTTCTATTCCAGATTCTCATCCCTCGGAAACGCTACACGTTCCCTTCTCATTCGACAGAACACTGTTCCGCAACACCTTGTCCCTTGGACGCATTGAGCCTGTCGACTCTTTTCATTAGCTGCGTCTTTTGCTCGACTTCTTGTGCTCTTAAGTTTATGCACACTTAGACACAAGGATTAAAACACAACAGGACCTAACTTGTCTGAGTTATTACATCAAAACTACCACGGGGTACTTACAAGGAGGAGATTATGCCCTAAAATGGATAATTACTGATAAATTTCGTTGGTCCAAGATGTCATTGTGCTTGATTTGCAACTATTTCTGAGTCAGGAGAGGCTTAACGACATCGTGCTCAGGAGAAGCTTATCAGTAAATATGAGCTCAATCCTGACTAAGTCCGAGTCGAAAAGATAGTGGACCCTGAAAATTACAATTGCTGATAAAGATTGTTGGTCTAAGACCATTGTCATCGTGCTTGATCCACAAGTATGTTTGAGTCGGGTGAGACTTACCAACATCATGCTTAGGGGAGGGTTATTGGCAAATATAAGCTCAATCTTGATTATGTCAGAGCTAGGAAGAGAATGGTCATGAAAAGGACAATTGCTGATAGAGATCGTTGGTTCGAGACAAGGGTTATCATGCTCGATCCGTGACTATGTCCAAATTGGAAGAGGCTTATTGGCATCTTCAAGTAAAGTTGCGAAGAAGAGCTATAATTCATTTTCGAAAGATATAACTATATGCACTCGAACCTAATGTTAGTTTTAAGGTGACCTTGTCACTGTCCTGGAGATAATAGCTTGATCTCTCGCCTCTTGAACATCTATGGAGTTGGAGAGAGAATATAATACACTCAGGTGATGTTTTGTTCTTTCTTAGGAATCAGAATAGAAATGAGAATCATAGTATTGTGGAATGGAAATGAGTATGAGCATGAATATCACTCTTATAAATAATGTTTAGTTAGTTGAATATTTTCTATCGGAATAAATCAAAATTTTCTTTTTACCCTTAGAGGAAAATAAGAGAAAAAATTAGATGTGAGAGAAAGTTGAATGTGAGAGAAAAATATGATGAGAGAAAAAGTGTGATGAGAGAGAATATAATGTGAAAGAATGAAAAAAGAAAAGTGTGATGAGAGAAAATGTGGAAAGAGAGTGTGATGGGAGAGAGCATGATGAGAGAGGATGAGAAGAGCGAAAAAATATGAGAGAGAAAGTATGATGGGAGAGAATGAAGAGAGAGAAAGTATGATGAGAGAAAATAAGGAAAGAGAGTGTGTAATGAGAGAGATTGAGGAGAGAGAAAGTATGCTGAGAGAGAAATAATGATGAGAAAAAAATAAGAAAAGAGAGTGTGATGGGCGAAAAAGTATGATGAGAGAATGAGGAGAGAGAAAGTGTGATGAAAGAAAATGATAGAGTATCTGATGAGAGAGATTGAGGAAGATAAAGTATGATGAGAGAGAAAGTGTGATGATAGAATAAAGAGAAAGAAAGTGTGATGAGAGAGAATAAGGAGACAGAAAATGATATGAAAGAAAAATTGAACAAATATATTAAGGGTATTTTCGTCCAAAACTTAATTCTCATTCTCATTTCCATCAAAACTCAAGGAAGAAGGTGAGTTTCATCAATCCCAAATTTTTAGATTTCATTCTAAAATTTTAATTCCATTTTCATTAACCAAATATAAGGTTTAGGAATGAATTCATTCCCTCATTTTCAAACCCCTAAACTAAACACCGCCTTAATCCCTTGACTCTCAAATGTTTGGGGAGTCGGGGAGATAATATAATGAGTTTGATCCCTTGACTTCTATACATTCACAGAGTCGGGGAGAGAAAATGTAATAAGACTCAATCCCGGTGAGGGAGGGAATAACCCAATCCTGCTGAGAGAATAGCTTAATCCCTCGACTCTCAAATGTCTGTGGAGTCAGGAAGAGAATAGAATAAGACTCAATCCTACTGAGGGAGATAATAACTTGAACCTACTGAGAGAATAGCTCGATTCCTCTACTCCCGAACGCCCTCAGAGTCAGGAAGAGAATATAATAAGACTCAATTTCGTTGAGGGAGAGAATACCTCGATCCTATTGAGAGAATAGCTCAATACCTTTACTCTTGAGCATATGTGGAGTTGGAAAGAGAATATAATAAGATTCAATCCCATTGAGGGAGAGAATAACCCTATCCTACTAATCAAATCTTGATCCTTTGACTCCTAAATGCCTGTAGAGTAAGGGAAAAAATATAATATGTTCGATCCCTCAACTCCCAAATGTCTACGGAGCAAGGAGAGAAAATGTAATAAGACTCAATCCCGCTGAGAGAGAAAATAATATGATCCTACTAAGAGAAATGGTTTGATCCTTCGACTCCTGAATTCTCACGAAGTTGGGGAGAGAATATAATATGCTCCATCACTCAACTCTCGGACATCCGCGGAGTCGGGGAGTGAAAATGTAATAGACTCGATCATGCTTAGGGAGAGAATGACTTGATCCCTCGATTCCTTGACGTCCACGGAATCAGATAGAAAATATGATGAGCTTGATCCCTCAAATCCCAAGTGTCCACTGAGTCAGGAAGAGAATAAGATAAAAAATCAGGCTCAACAATGAAGGTGAACACTGAGTCAATCCTTAAAAATGACATTGATTGGCAGACCGAGATATATAAACTTGATGTTTGAAATTTGATTAAATCTGGACCTCCTTCACCGATCAAGGATCTAGAGAATAAGAATCTCACCGAGATGAAGTTCCGTGAGCTTCTGATACGAATGAAAATAATGGCTAAGAAATTTTGAACGTGTCAACAACGGATTTGTTGAAATCCTCTGAGATCATAGTGATTATACCGGTGTCATCCATCTCAACGTTTCAGTTCGGGTATACGATCTCATAGATTATGTCAACTTAGTTAAGATCAGCGATACCTCATTAACGGCTCACTTTCCAATGATATCAGGCAGGAACAATATGGCGATGATATTAATAGCCACTAATACGAAGATATTCATAAGAAACTGGCAGGTACTTTGACACTGCCTGCGATCAGAGAACGAAACACTTAATTTATATAGTGATCTGTACTAACTTGGAGACCAGCATATGATCTACTTTTCTAGTACATGAGACGTTAAGATCTATATTCTAGTTAAGTAGTTCAAAGATTGCAATAATTTATTCTTAATAAGAGAGCGCACTTGTTTCTTCCATTGCCAAAATAATCATAACAAACTGTTGTATAACTAATGAATTCAGCCTCTTTAGCTCTACACAAAACTAAGACACACGCATTACCATTAAAAAGCAAATTTTGCAAAAACAAAGACATTGACCATCTTGAACCCACCCTACTATATGTTTCTAATCTGTGCTGATCATTTCATTGAAGTTTTTAATGAATACCGGAATATTTGGACATACATCCTTATTTGTGGCCTTCAATTTTACTGATTTTAGTTATGTGAATGATTAGAGCACTAAAAAAATATTAATTTAACGATGCATTTTAGCGATGAAAAATATTGATTGTAAATTTCCAATAAAATTGGCAACAAAACGAGAAATTGTCGCAAATCAACAACAAAAACCTTTCGTCGTAGATTGACAAGAAATTTTATTTCGTCACAGAATATGTTGTCAAGTAGCGATGAACATTGTTTCTCGTCGTTAATTTACGACGAAAAAATAAATTCATAGCAAACACCTTCAACGAATCTAGAATTCGTCGCAAAATATTTGCGACGAATTGATAATTCATCGCAAATGTTGCTACGAATTCATGGATTTGTCGCAATATTATAAGATTTTGCTAAAAAAATATTAAATTTGCTTTTATTTTTAAATATTGGTGATAAATCCATGGATTCGTCTCCAATATAAGATTTTGCTACAAAAATTACTAATTTTTTCTATTTCTAAATATTGGCAACGAATCCATAGATTCATCACCAATTTGTGACGAATCCATTGATAAGTCGCCAATCTATTCCTTATGCATGATTTAATCCTGTTCAATAATTTATAAAAGTTTACACATTGGGGTAAGATTTATCAAAATTAAAGGAACTTCAAATATAAATTTTTAAGAATTCGACAAACATAAAATATAATTATTAAATATAAAATTTCAAATATGTATAGAAGAATTTCACTAGAAAAAAAATCATATATGATAATGGCTGTATGAGAAATGCATGATATTATTCAAAGGAAAAAAACATATGAAAATGAAGCTTAAGATCATACACAAGTTGTAAGTAAAATACAACAATGACTTGAAAAATAATACGAATAACTTGTGAAAAAGATAAGTTAAGGGATTCATTGAAAAAATTTACAAATCTACTGCCCAACACATACCCTAATCGATTATAATTTTATCACCATTAATATTTAAAAAAAATATCACCATGCGAAAACTAAACCAAGAAATTAACTCGAGAAATAAAATCAAAGGCAATTTATGATGTTGATATGAAAGGAAGATGCTATGGTGCAATTAATCTGATAGATCGTTAGAAAAGAGAGGGTTGCTAGGACAAAGATAGTTGCTGGAAAAGAGAGGGTTGCTTGAACAAAGAGGATTGTTGAAATATAAAAGGTTGCTGGAGTTGTGAAAATAATATAAGATGCGATCATGTATTTTTAATCTAGTATGTGACATTTTGAAGTGGTCTTAAACTGCCTTTAAAAGAAACTTATAGAATTGGTTTCACTAACCTCTTCTATATGTGTCCAACAACAATGATTTAACAACCGGTTCAATAAAAGATCAACTGATCATTTTAGGAGTGGTTAACATTGACCAATTTTATTGATTCTGTTTTTACAATAGCTTTATCGATCACTGTTAATTTTCTTATACCGATGTCCTTTTTTTTTTTTTTTTTTTTTTTGTTTTGTTTTGTTTTTAGCTCTTCCATAGCAGACAAAAATAAGACACACACGCATTACCATTAAAAAGCAAATTTTGCAAAAACAAAGACATTGCTCATGTTGAACCCACCCTACTATATGTTTCTAATCTGTCCTGATCATTTGATTGAAGTTTTTAATGAATACCGGAATATTTGGACATACATCCTTAGTAGTGGCCTGCAATATTACTGACTTTAGTTATGTGAATGCTTAGAACTACTAAAAAAATATTAATTTAGTGATGAATTTTAGCGACGAAAAATATTTGTCTCAAATTTTCAACAAAATTAGTGACAAAACGAGAAATCATCATAAATCAGCAATGAAATTAGCAACAAAAAATTTTCGTTGCAGATGAGCAACAAATTTTATTTCATCACAGAATACGTTGCTAAGTATCGACGAACATTGTTTTTAATTACTAATTTATGATGAAAAACAATTTGTCACAAACATCTGCAACGAATCTAGGATTCGTCGAAAAACATTTTCTATGAATTTATAATTCATCGTAAATGTTGTGATGAATTCATAGATTTGTCGTAACATTCTAAGATTTTGCTAAAAAAATGTTAATTTTTTTTTTATTTCTTAATGATCCTGTCCGTGCGCTGAGTCGATAGAAATTGGGGACGTGGCGCTCCCTGCTGCTCTCCGGTGATCTTCACGGCGACGTAAGCCTCCGATGAACCTGCAATCAAGTCGGGCCGGGAAGGGGTTCCCGGCGACGACCCTCCGACGCTCAAGTCAGACGACGACGAGAAGAATCACAAGTAGAACAGAGACTGTGGCTACAGTAGAATGGGAGAAAATTATACCTTCGTCGAAGTCCGAGGGTCTTTATATAGGACCCCGAAGAGGAGCGTGCACACTTCCCAAGGCATGCACGCTCCTCCAAGCATACCTTGGAATGGTCGTATCAGAAAAGCATGCCTGACATCATACCTCAATTGTCCGAGCATATCTCTGTCATGGCAGCGGAAACTTCCTTCGTACGATCCTTGGTACGGTCCGACTACCGACATGCTGCTTGTCGGCGACAGACGTCTCGAGAATGACATCACTAGCTGCCCCTTTTGTCCTCTTCTAAGCTCTTTATTTTTAACCGGGCCGGTCGGGCAGATCGCTCGGCCTCTTGAACGCCCGGGTATGCACGTGCCCCGGATCGGGCAAGCCGGCCGATCGGTCATATACTCGGATGGGGGCACCAGCTAGTTGTTCTGCCGCTCGGCCTAGCAGCCCAGCTACTCGGCATAGCGGTTCCTCTATAAGAGATGGTGAGCGTCGGAAGCTCGACCCGAGGTCAAGCTATCTTCGTGCCGGCCCGGGGTCTACCCAGGCCGGTCGGCCAAGAGATTCCTCCCTGCTCGGCCGAACCTGACTTTTTCATACCATTGACCCCTTCCTCTGTGGGCCCCTGCTCCTTGCCACCGGATCACTTAATATTGACAATCCAATATAAGATTTTGCCAAAAAAAAAAAAAACTATTTTTTAAATTTCTAAATATTGGTGACGAATCCATGAATTCGTCTACATGATTTGATCATATTCAATAATGTATAAAAGTTTACACAATGAAGCAAGATTTATCTAAATTAAAGAAATTTCATAGATAAAATTTTAAAGAATCCAACAAACATAAAATACAATTCCTAAATATAAAATTTCAAATTCAAATGAAAAAAATCACATATATTAATGGCCTTATGAGATATCCGTGATTTTCAACTTAGAGGAAAAAAAAAGTGAAAATGAAGCTTAGCATTAGACAAGCTAAAAGTAAAATACAACAATAAATTTGAAAATAATACGAATAACTTGTACAAAAACATAAATTAAAGGATTCATTGGAAAAATTTACAAATCTATCTCCCAACACAAACCCTAATCTATTACAATTTTATCATCATTAATACCTAAAAAATTATCACCCTACAAAAACTAAATCAAGAAATTACCTTGAGATACAAAATCAAAGGCGATTTATGATGCTGATGCAGAAGGATGATACTAGGGTGTGATTAATCTAATGGGTCGTTAGAATAGAGAGGGCTGTTGGAATAGAGATGATCGTTGGAGAGGGTCGTTGGAATAGAGAGGGTTACAGAAAGGATTGTTAGAATTGTGAAAATTATATGAGATGCGAATATTATTTTAAATCTCGTATGTGACTTTTAGAAGTGGACTTAAATCACCTCTGACAGAAACTTATAGCATTACTTTCACTAACCTCTTCTATATGTGTCCAACAGCAACAGTTTAACAACTACTTAAAAAAAAGATCAATTAAGACGGTTTTAAGAGCGATTAATATTGACCAATTCTAGTAGTTCTGTTTTACAATAACTTTACCGACCATTGCTAATTTTTCTGTCCTGATGTCCATTTTTTTAAAAGTGTTTTTAGTTCTTCCCTAACACACAAAAGTAAGACACATACGTTACCATTAAAAAGAAAATTTTGCAAAAACAAAGACATTGCTCATGTTGAGCCTGCCCTACTATATGTTTCTAATCTGTCCTGATCATTTCATTGAAGTTTTTAATGAATAGCGGAATGTTTGGACATACATCCTTGTGGCCTGCAATTTTACTGACTTGAGTTATGCGAATGCTTAGAACACAAGTTTTCTTTTTGTTCCTATTAAATATTTTGCTTGTCTGGAAACTAAATCTTTTCAGATATTTTCACAGCCATCATGTAACCATGCTTTGAATTTTGATGAGCCTGTTGTGGTACAGTGTATAGGTTTTTGTTATTCAAGTACTAAGAAAACAATTGATGGAGAGCAAAATTGGTATTATCGTATCTGCATGTTGTTTCATAGGTGAATAGATGAATATTGCCTCTTATGGGTTTAACTTCTAGGCTTTTAGCAACGAGCTAATATAACCTCCACATGGAAATAGATTCTTGTGCATAGGTTAGGATGTGCCTGTTTTTCTCTCTATGCAGATCAATGAAACACTACTAGGGTGTGGATTGAGTGATTTTTGTGGAATGTAGATGGTGCAAATTCAGATGAATAGTGATAAAACAATGTTTCATGCGTCTGCAACCGGCCTAGTGATGTCTTGCCTGTTCTTTCTTCTTCTCGGTATTTATAGCTGTATGATTAATTGTTTTGTTGTTCTATTCTTCACATTTCCCCAGTTTCATGCATGCTAATTATTTTTCTTTATCGTCTGATTCTTATCATTCTTTGTATCTCTTTGCAGTTATTCGATTTTGATACAGCCAAGAAGGTTTTGACTAGAGTTGTTAGACGGGTCAATCCGTGATGAGACGGGTCGGTCCATGGTGGACCATCCATTTGGCAGGATGGGATGGACTGATCCGTCATCTTGACGGGTTGAGAAATCTTCAACCCAACTCAATCCAAGACAGGTTGCGGGTTAGACGGGCCAACTCACGGGCCCATTAATTTTTATTTTACTTCAACATTTTGCTTCGATTTCATCAATCAAATATGTTTAGAAATAAATATTTTAAATATAAAAGACACAAACGAGCACATATATTTAACGAAAAGTATTATTTTTATTTTAAAATTATCACAAAGAAAGATAATAAATTGACATAAAATTAACTTACATATATTTCTCAACCTACGGATCAATCTAAACCCGTCGTGGGCCGATCCATGTGGGTCGCGGACCTAGACGGGTTGATTCACAATGGACTTAGATTGATAAAATTGAAATATAATCTATTTAAATTATTTAATGGGACGAACTAATTCAATGAGTCCAATCCAAATTGACTGCTATAGTTTTGACTTCCAAGGAAGGCGAACAATCACAGATTCTGATTCCCCCTCATTGGTTGCTGGGGCATTTGCTGGAGTCAGCTCAATCCTGTGCACGTATATATCCTTTAGAACTACTAAAGACGTGATTAACCATACAGGTCGGTGACAGCGATCACGATATCAGTACAACACTTGCATCTTCCATCTAATTCCTGTTTCTCATGCAGAGAGACGTTTACGATAATCTTCTCCACGCGTTTGTGAAAGTTGTTCGAGAGGAAGGTCCCTCAGAGCTCTTCCGAGGTCTCACTCCGAGCTCTTCAGGTGTTTACTGTCAAAATTATCTTGTTGTCTGCTAAACTATGATATAAAGATTGTTGCACAAGTTCTACTAATTTCTTATAATTTCGGGTTGATTTATATATACTGATGTGGACCGCCACATCATAAGGTGTCATGTGTAGCCAAGAAGTCAATATAATAAGTGAAGTGACATCAAGGTCAAGAACGAGAAAATGAGATACACAGCTTGGGGTAATGATAAAAGCCGATCGAAAGTGGGTAATTTACTTACCAGGACGGCCTTATCGTTTCTCTCTTACTGAGTGGGTTTAGAGTCAAAGTCATCGTTCAACACTCCGATATCCTTTCTATGTTTCGAGAAATTATGTCCTAACTGGGGCATCCTGCTAGCTCGATAGGCATGGACATCCTGCCAACTTGAGAGGCATGTCGTCGTGTCAAGCTCAGGAGGCAAACTACCGAATCACCGCTCGATATAATTGCTGCATTAACTCGATACGTCATGGAGGCTTATATTAAATGTCCAACGTTGCTTATTTTCAGTATTCATTAGGGGCTTATAGATACGTGAAAGGGGAACGAGCAAAGATAATCAAATTGTTAATCATGTGCATTTATTATACACTCATCAATCATAGCTCATTAAAAGTTGGAAGAAGATGAAAGTTCTCTTGTAATTACTGAACCAATAATTGGTTTATTACCCTCTTGTAATAAATAACCCTTATTAATGAGGAAGGTGAAAGATTTGAGGGAGAAGTGTATAAAAGGATAGTTATAGAAAAATGAAAGGGACCTAGAATTTTCTTATGCTCTTCTTCCTTCTCGCTATAGTAATAGTCTACTCGTTTGTCAGCGCATTGGCGAGTCAGCCTTGAGGACCTCAGAGTATGATCAAATTGGTGTCATATGTGGAAATCCATACCTGAACTGATATGCTCATGGAGGACACCGGACATGTTACCCTGATGAAAGAGGAGCTAGCCAAAATTGTAGCGGATGCTATAAAGGATGCCTTAGAGAAACATTAAGTAAATCAAGTGCAACAACAGCAAGTAAATTAGGGGCAACAACCTCAAGCAACAACACCTCAGGAATGAGCGAACCTCCCTCTGCCTGTACCTCTCACGCAAATAGAGCAACCCCACTTATCTCGACCAACATCAAGGCCAAACGGGGGCTCGGGAGTTGGGCAATTCGGGGGTGCCCAGTCAGCAGAGTCGCCCACTAGGAATATTCCTCTGCGTAATGCCTCCCCGCTGAAAGCACCAACGAAAGGTCGATAGGGAAACTAAGCTATTTCACCTTTCAACATTGATATTCTAGAAGATCCTTTGCCTCATCATTATTGACCACCTACTACTGGAGAATAGCATTGGTCCACGGATCATGAGAACCATATTTGCATGTTCAAAAATATGTCGCAGTTGCACCAGTATTCAAATGGGGTAAAAATATAGAGTATTCTTAACTACGCTTGCAGGACCAACACAAAGATGGTTCTCTCGACTCCCATCAAATTCTATTCACTCATTCGAAGAATTTCGGACTATATTTCTACATCACTTTGCCAGTAGTAAGACGTATCACAAAACTTCCATGAATCTCTTTGCATTGAAATAGAAGGCGAAAGAGACGTTGAAAGAATATATTCAGAGGTTTAATAGGATGATGCAGGATGTTCCTTCAGCAACCTCAGAAATACTGTTGAGTGTCTTCTCACAAGGTCTTCTAGAGAGAGACTTTTTCAGATCTCTCGTAAGAAAGCCTCCAACCAATTTTGATGATTTACTTGGCCACTCAGTTAAGTATGTGAATGTGAAAGAAGTTCAGTTGGCTCGAAGGAAAGATCCTAGAATATCGAGTCAACAAGATGCTCATCCAGAGCGAAAAGCACTTCCTCTCCCATTAAAGGTGAAAGAAGCTTACTTGTTCAAACCAAATGATCGTCGAGTAGGAGTCATTCAGAATATAGAGGCAGCTCTTCCAACTCCAAGGCAAAAATGTTTTTTCACTTATCATCAGTCTCGAATTCATGCCACTGAAGACTGTTACACTTATAAGAGCTAGTAGAAATGAGTGGCCACTCGAACATGGCATAGGAACGCACAACATGTTACCTCTTGGTCTACCTAACCCAGTCAGAACGAGAGCCAATCAATGCAAAAAGAGCAACCAGAGAGGGAACCATCAAAAGAATCGAGAGAAGCCTCTCTATCATCTAAAGATGAATGGAGGAGGCAAGAAAAAGGGGAAGCAATTGTTAGGGAGCCCGTGAAAGGCTTTATAGGTATCATCTCGGGTGGACCAACTGATGGTGATTCAAACCGAGATAGAAAAGCTTAAGCCCAACAGTTAGAGATCCATGTAGTGGGGACTAGTCACGAACAGAGAGTCAGCCCCTTCTATCAGCATTGGGCCAGAAGACTTAGAATGCATTGAGACGTCGCACGAGGATGCTCTGGTAATAGAAGCTTTAATTGTAAATTATGTCGTTAAAAGGATATTTGTGGATACAGGAAGCTTCATGAATATCATCTTCAAAAAATCTATCAACCAGATATAAATCGATGATGAAGAGATGTTACCATTGACTACACCGCTGTTCGAGTTCATGGGACACCAAGTGCAACTACTCGGGATGATCTCTCTGCCTTTATCACTCAGGAATGTCGTTCGGGGTTTGGAAAGAACTAGAAGAACACCGTTTATGGTATACACACAACCTCCTCTTACAATGTCAACTTAGGGAGCCGACATTGACTGCTTTCCAAGCAGTCATTTCCACCTATCTCTAGAAGATGAAGTTTCCGATTGACCACCGGGTTCGTGAAGTGAGAGGCAATCAATTAGCATCTTGTAAATGCTATGTAGATGTTATTCGGTTCAAGTCATGGAAAGCTTGAAGAACCATGGAGACTTTACAAATAGATCAGGTGATTGCATTACCTCAACTAGATAAAGAAGGAAAGCCACACTACCCGGAAGGAAAAGAACAAGAAGAGATTTGCATACATCTTGAATGGGAAGACGGGGTTATAAGAATATCCATTGATTTGGAGCCAGGGTTGAAGTAGCAACTCAGAGACCATTTGAAGAAAAATTATGATGTCTTCACTTGGTCACCAAAGGAGGTCAAAGGTGTTTCTCCCGATCTGATAGTGCATAAGTTGAATATATTGTTCGATTCTTGACCGATCAAATAGAGAAGAAGGTATTTCAATGCGGAACATGATCAAATTATCCAAGTAGAGGTTGATTAACTCTTAGAGGCTGGATATGTAAGAGAGGTGCAATTTTTGAGCTGACTCGCAAATGTAGTATTAGTTTCAAAGTCAGGCGGTAAGTGACGAATTTGTATTGATTTTTAGAACCCTAATAGTGCATGTCCGAAAGACTATTACCCTCTCCCTTGCATAGACCAGATGATAGATTCAACATATGGGTGAGTGTATATTTGTATGTTGGATGTCTTTCAGGGATATCATCATGTTCCGTTGGATCCAAATGATCAAGAAAAAGTAAGTTTCGTCATGGCTTACAGAACATTTTGTTATGTTGTTATGTCATTCGATCTTAAAAATGCATGAGCCACTTATCAGAGGATGATGGATCGGGTATTCAAACACTAGATCAAGTGAAATCTTGAAGTATACATGGACGATATACTTATTATGATAGTTCATGACCAAGACTTAATTGTTGATATTCAAGAAACCTGTAACACTTTGAAGAGGCATGGACTCAAACTAAATCCAAAGAAGTGTATCTTCAGAGTAAAGAGATGGCATTTTCTGGGATATATGGTGACCGAAAGGGGGATCAAGGCCAACGCGGGCAAAGTAGAGGCTTTGCAACATATGGCTCCTCCTAGGAACCTTCAAGAGACTCAAAGGTTATTGGGCTGAATAACCGCTATATCAAGATTCATTTCTCGAATGGATGACCAAAGTCTGCCCTTCTTCAAAATCCTTCATAAGGCTTCAAAATTTAAATGGGATGCCAAATGTGATCAAACCTTCAAGGAACTCAAGGAATATCTTGCTAGATTACCGGTGATGTCCAAACCATTAGTGGGTGAAACATTGTTTCTATATTTGTCTGCAATCAAGCAAGCAGTCGACTCCGTTCTGTTACAGGAAGAAGGTACGATTTAATACCCCATATATTTTCATAGTTATTTATTGAAGAATGCAAAAACAAGATATTTCATATTGGAGAAATTGGCCTTAGGATTAGTCTTAACCACTTGACGATTGAGACCATATTTTTTGGCTCATTCTATTATTGTTCTCACAAATAGCCAGCTTAGCCAAGTTCTTATTAATCTTGAAGTTTCTGGATGGATTATTGTTGAATTGAGATGCACGTGATTAGGGGGGGGGGGGGGGGGGGAATAACGTGATTTTAAAAACTTTTTCTTTTTAGTTTTAAAAAATAAATACGCAACGGAAATTAAATATGAAAATAAAAACTTGGTCGATTTTACTTGGTTCGGAGCCTTTGGTAACTCTTACACCAAGGCCCAAGCCCCGCGGACCTATTGACAGGTAATCCACTAATAACCTCTTTTGGAACCGCTAGAAGAGGAGATCGAGTACAAAAAAAAAAAGGAGAAAGTGTAACACGATACACTTTTCCTTTTATAATAATTAAGTACATTACTGAAACTCTTTACCTAACACTTTCGAAGATGACCGGATTACGCTCAGTGTTGGAGGGTTTCTTAGTGATAGTCGAGTATAGCAGAGTCGTAACAGGGTAGCAGCAGGAAGCTGGAGTAGTCAGAATGCCAAATGAATGCATAGAATCTTATAGAATTGATGTGTAAGAAGCCTTGGTCGAGATGGTCTTTTATAAGGTGTGGAAGGTGCCTTCCATAGAATTGAAGGCGCCTCCAATGTGTAAAATTTGATCCCAAACAACTCACTCCTTATCGTCAAGAAAGTTTGATTTTATCTATTGCAAGGCGTCTTCCATGAACAGTACTCAAGGCACCTTCTGTTGCTTGGAAGATGCATTGGGTACTGTTGACTTGAGGCCTTTTGTACTCTCTTTGCCCTCTAATATGTGTTAGTCCAACATAATAATATTTAAACTATAAAACAAGATTAGCATAATAATCATATGATTAATTTATGACTTAAACCCTATCCTCCAGACCAAGATCTAGTCAGAGTCTCAATTTAGGTTTTTGAAATGAACCTAAATTGGACTGATGCCTACTGTCCCTTCAACCGGGATGCGCCCTCGCTAAATCACTCTCCTCAGTGACTTACCTTCACTTACCAAGTGTCGAGTTACCTCCTCAACGTCTAATCTGACCCATCAAGTCTTCCAGCCGGAATCACACATCTAGACTTCCTCCCATTGGAAATCGAACATCCCGACCTCTTGCCAAAATCCCACATCTAGACTTTGTCAATCAGGAATCACACATCCAAACTAGACTTTCTGCCTGGTGTTAGGTTCTCTTGATCCGTCAAGTTAGTCAACCCTGCACACTCAGTAACAAGATTAGATCAACAACACATCTAACTTTAATCTATTAGTTATTCATCAAAACTCAGTTTGATCATTGGTGTTAAATGTACCAATAATTTCTTCCTTTTTATGCAATAACAACCTGGTTAAAGTTAGAAAGAAAATATATAAAACATATATATAATAAATGATTTTAAGAGAAAAATGAAATAATTAAGTTTAATCTCTCTATCATTTTAGGGTTCAGTTTTTCAGCTTTTCTTTGGTTTTCTTATTTAAACCCTAAGCCTCCTCCTTTTACATTCATCAAACTAAGTAGATAAGTATACCAAATTATAAATACACAAGCAAATAATAGGTTGTTCAAAGTAATCACAAAAAAACTTGTAGGTCTTATTGGGAAGAGGAATTAATAAAATTTTCAAAAGTATTGTGATAGAATTTTTTTGACTTTTCAAAAGGTTTTCAATATTTTAAAAATTGATTTTGCAAAACCAACTATTTGTAAAAATAAATTTTGCAAGAAATGTATAAATTATTTCTCAAAATAGATTTCAAAATAGTTGTTTGAAAAAGATAATTTGTTGCAAAGTACTTTTTAGAGTTTTAATTGTTCAAAGCAACTTTTGAAAAGTTTTGCAACTTATCTTTTTAAAATATTTTTGAAAATATTTTCAAAGAATTTTGACCAAGTAAAATAGTTTTGGAGGTATTTTCAAAATAGTTTTTTTTTCAAACACAAATTATTTTTTAAAGTGAAAAAATGATCTTTGTATAAAACTTTTCAAGAACTTTCCAAAGTGTTTTTCAAAAATATCTTTCAAAATATTTTTCAAAGAAATTTTTTCAATACAATTTTTAAAATACTTGCATTTTATTTTTCAAAATAGATATTTTAAAAAAGTTTAAGTATTTTTGCAAAGCAAGTTTTGAAAAATATTTTTGAAAGTATTTTGAAAAATAGCTTTCACAAAGATTAAGTGAAGTAAAATACCATCAGTGTAACTTTTAAAGGTAAATTTTTTAAAGAAAATATTGAAATATATAGCCAAAACAAAAAAAAAAGTTTCAAAAACCTTTTTTTTTTCAAAAAGTAGTAAGAAAGGAAATAAATCACTTTGAAAGTAGTTTTCAAATATCTTCCTCCTGAACCTTTATATATATATATATATTTTAAAAAATATTCATCTAAAAATTATCCTTAAATATCTAACCATTAGTTATTAACTAACTATCAGAATACAACAGTATTCACTTGGTTAGTCAAGTTAAGTAAATGTATACAGTTAGTTTTTGACTAAAATGGATTACTTAACCTGATCACCATAATTTTAGTATTTTTCACCCAGACTTATGTTGATGCACTGAGATTAACATTTAAAGTATAGGCAATAGGCCTATGCATCTCATGTCGTTCTAAATTTTTGAATACATAATCAAGATAGATCTAGTGTGTTTGTGAGATGCCCGTTACCTAGATCTATAGGATCATGCTTTCTATGGGTGTAATCTAGACTAAGGCCAAAACATATTTTGAAATACTAGGGAAATGAGAATTTTTAGAAAACATAAGTAATGAGTTTTTCCTTAAATTTACAAACCATTTGAAAATTATTTTGAAAATAACAGTCCTAATCTATCATACACATTCCTAATTTTTGTCATAAGTTTCTAAATTCGAGTTCTAATAATGGTTTAGTAAATATGTTAGCCAAATTTGATTTTGACTCAACATAGTTAAGTTCAATATCACTTTCGACTACATGATCTCTTACAAAATAGTGTTTAACTTCTATATGTTTGGTTCTTGAATGATGCACTAGATTTTTGGTTAAATTTATTGAACTTATGTTATCAATAAAGATTTTTGTATGTTTATAGTTTAAGTTAAAGTCTTGTAATGTGTGCATCATCTATAATAATTGTGCTACACATTCACCCATAGCTATATATTCTACCTCAGTTGTAGATAAAACAACACAATGTTACTTTATACTAAACTAGCTAACAAGTGATGATTTAAGTAATTAATATCTACCATGTATACTTTTTCTATCTAATTTACAGCCAATATAGTCTAAGTCAGAATATCCTAAAAAATCAAAGTTAGTTGTCCTAGGGCACCACATTCTTATATTTTGTATACCTTTTAGATATCTAAAAATTCATTTAATATTTTTTTAGATGGAATTCCTTAGCACATATTTGACATCTAGGCACACATACTAACTACAAATAGTATATATGGTCGGTTTGTAGTTAGGCATAACAGACTACCTATGACACTTCTATAATACTTTAGGTCTACTGGTGTTCCATTAGGATAATTATCTATATTTTCATTTGTTGCCATGGGTGTTTTTTCTTTAGAATTATCCATTCTAAATTTTCTAAGTAATTTTTTGTATATTTTTCTTGATAGACATAATTACCTTCATTAGTTTATTTAATTTATAAGTCTAAGAAGAAAGTTAACTTACCTACTAGACTCATTTCAAATTCTTGTTCCATTAGGTTTATAAATTCTTGTAGAAAGTTTGAGTTTGTAGATCTAAAAATTATGTCATCGACGTAAACTTGGGCAATAAAAATATAGGATCTAAAGGTTTTTAGAAACAAGGTTGGATCAATTCAACCTTGTTTGAATTCTTTTGAAGACAGATGAGTGGATAATTGTTTATATCAAGCCCTAGGTACTTGTTTTAGATCATAAAGGACCTTTTTTAATTTGAAAATATAATCAAGGTGTTCTTTGTTTTCAAATCCAGGTGGTTGACCTATATATACTTTTTCTTTTATTAATCTATTTAAAAAGGTTGATTTGACGTCTATTTGGTAGAGCTTAAACCCTTTATGAGCTGCATAGCTTAGTAGCATTTTAATGAACTCAAGTCTGGCTAATGAGGCATAGGTTTCATCATAGTCAAGTCCCTCTACTTGACTAAAATCTTTAGCTACTAGTCTAGCTTTATTTCTGACAATTTTTCCCTTTTCATTTAACTTATTCCTAAATACCCAGTGAGTCTCAATGAATTTTTTATTCTTGGGTAGTGAAACTAAGTCCCAGACTTGGTTTCTTTCAAATTGGGCTAGTTCTTCCTATACGATAATAATTAATTCTGGGTCAAGTAGGGATTCTCCTACTTTTTGGGTTCAATCTTATAAATTAAGGATATTTGACTTAAGTTTCTAAATGATAATCTAATTTGAACTCTTAGTTCTGAGTCACCTATTATTTATTCAATTAAGTGATCTGAGCTGACACTTATTGTTCTAGAATCAATTTGTGTTTGTTCATTTTCTTGTGGTTGATTTTGTTCAATTTCATGTTCGTCTATTTCACTTGCTCCCCTAGATCAGTTCTAGCTCTAACAAAGTCAATTAGTTGAGGTTAAGTTTGACTTGAGTTAGTTTCCTTAGAGTTAGATTCATCAAATTTTACATTTGTAATTATAAATGTCTTTAATATGTAGACTGAATATCCAAACACTTTATTATAAACTCTGTACCCTCTACTATTTAATTAGTATCCTACAAAAGTTTCATTTTCAACTTTTGATGTAAATTTTTCTAAACATTCTCTTGTATTTAATATGTAGATTGAACACCCAAACACTTTAAAATATTTGATATCCGGTAATTTATTAGAGTAGATTTTAAATGATATTTTATTATGTTTCTTATTTATTGTTGTTCTATTTTATACATAACAGATTGTACTAATAGTTTCTACCTAAAAATATTTTGGTAGTTGGTATTCATTAAGCATTGTTCTAGTGGCTTCTTGGAGGGTTCTATTTTTTCTTTCAATTATTCTATTTTGTTGAGGTGTATTAGGACACGATAATTCTTGATGGTACCCATTTTCTAAGCAGAATTTAGTAAACCTATGATTTTTAAATTCTCCACCGTTATCACTCCTAATTCTTTTGATTTCTAAGTCTTTTTCATTTTCAATTTGTTTACAAAAATTACTAAATATTTCAAATATTCCATCTTTATTTTTAAGAATTTCACCTAAGTAAATTTTGAGAAATCATTAATTATTACCAGACAGTATAAATTTTCATTTATATATTTAATTCCATATGAGTCAAATAAATATAAGTGTAATAATTCAAGTATTGATTTGGTTTGAGTTTGATTAGCATATTTGCGGGTTGATTTGGTCTGTTTCCTTTGTTGACAAGTGATCATGTCTAAAGGCGATGAGATGATGCGCTGGCTCCGACAATTAAGGAACGACAAGCTTCTCAAGATCTAAAGAAACTCTTTGATAACCCTGAACACACTCAGACGATCCAACAAAGCATTAGTGACCTAAGATTGGGGTGGGAATCCCTGGCTAGACCCTCCGACACTTAAGTCAGTTCCTCGTTTGAATATGGAAGAAGAAGAAGAATAGTAATGGAAAATCTCAAGAACTCTGGTTTCAGATGCAAATGCTTCTATTTGTGTACCTTGCCAGCGGAGAAGATTCTCCTTTTTGTATCACCTCACATAACCTCCACGATCATGAGGGTAGTCCCCGATTTGTTAGAGTTTGTTAAAAGATGAGAAAAGTATGTTTGTACAAGAAGTACTAGATGATCGAATCTATGTTTTAATAATGACAAAAGGTTTAAAAGTTAAGTTGTCTTGCTATCTAACAAGTGTGATTGAGCTTGAAAGAAAGTCCTAAGTGTTCTTAGGTAAAAGTCCTAGTGGATTCTAGACAGGTAGAAAATCCTAGGGGAAGGTAACCCTAGGTCCTAGGTTATGGAAAATCCTAGAGGGAGGTAACCCTAGGTCCTAGGGGGTGGTAATCCTAGGTGAATAAAGTCTTGGCGGGTTGAGCACTTTGGGTGAAATTCGAGAGTCGGGGACTCTAGGTGAAAATCCTGGTGGTCGCACAGTAGGTGAAAGTCTGGACGGGTCATGGAGCGGGCGTTCAGTATGAAGACTTGAAGTCTCGGACGTTGAGTAAAAGTCCAGATGATCTGGAGGATCGGTCTGGCAAAAGGTAACTCTCTTGAGAGGAGTAGGTGAGGACGCATTCCTCGAAGAGGGAATAGTAGGCGTCGATCTGACCTAGAGTTTCAGCGAAACTCAAAGTCAAGACCGGACAATCCGAAGACTATCAAATTATCTATTGCTTTATTATCTGCTCTTTGTCTAACTCTATTTTGCAGGAAGAATAATGTTTTTGTAGGGTTAGATTTAGCCGTGTTTGATCGATCAATTCTTCAGATCTTGAGAAGCTTACCGTTCCTTAGTCGCCAGAGCCAGCGTACCATCTCATCGCCTTTAGACAGGATCACTTGTCAACAAGAAAAAAAACCAAATCAACTCACAAACTTGCTAATCAAACTCAAACCAATTCAATACTTAAATTATTACACTTAGATTTATTTGACTCATACAGAATTAAATCTATAAATGAAAATTTATACTGTCTAGTAATAACTGATAATTACTCAAGATTCACTTAGGAAAGTCTGAAAAAGAAAGTGCTACAAGCAACATGAGACAAATCATCATCAGAAGACACATCAAGGCAAACTGTCCAAATCAGAAGGAAGTTAGGAAGCAACAGAAAAAGAAGGTGCTACAAGAAACATGGGACGAATCATCATCGGAAGACTCTGACGAAGACTGCGAACAAACAAGCTTCCTCACACTTCCAACCCGAGAGCAAGTCGTTGAATCCGAGTCTAAGATAGAATTTGAAGCTGAGTCCGAGTGAAGTCACAGATCCGTATTCGGTTCAGAAGGTTCTCAAACCAATGTAAGTATCTCTCTAATTAGATCGCATAACTTGATCTCTTACTTGTCAAGAAAGTTAGCTAAGTCCAATCTCTGAGTCAAGTCACGCCAAAAGGAGATAGCAACCCTTAAGGAAGTGACTAACCCAAGCTCCTTGACCGAATCAGTTTAGACTGAAACTTTAACTCAAGTCCAAAAGCTTGAGGAAGAAAATTCCAGCCTGAAAAGCCAAGTCAAGGAACTGAAGGATACATTGGAATGGTTCATCTTAGGTTCCAAGAATCATTATTTGATTCTTGAAAAATAAAGAGTCGTATACAATCGATCCAGAGTTGGATACAAGGCTAACCATAAATTTAGATCTTATTTATCACTTGTTAACCAAACAAATAGAAAAACAGTCCAAGCATGGGTCCTCCCAAGTCTAACTTGATTAATCAAGTTGAACTTGATCAATATTGGATCCCTAAGGGTCAAATCCATTTCCTTAATAGACCCTATCGAGGCTATTATCCAGGGGGAGCCAATAGGAAGACCATATTCATTAGATAAATTTGTGTGATGTTTGTGCTACTGCTTTTTATTATTCATGCTTAGATTATGATAGATAAGGACTTAGGCTTGATTCACACTTGACTAAGTTAGACCTAGTATTTTCAGAAAGAAAATTAAATATTTAATTTCTTTAAAAGAGTTTGTCTAGAAATGGTTGATGATCTAATACCCAAGAAGGCCTAGTGCCTCGCTACAGCTTCGAAGTCAATTATTGAAATAAATATTTAATTGACTAACTGTCAAACCTTAATCTAACTCAAATGTAAATCAATCATATATTTGAATTTAAATTAAGGATTAAATTAACCATCTCACAAAACTTATAAGGTTCCCTGATTGAAAATCTAAAAAAATGATGAGATGCATGTAAGTTTAAAATAAAAAGTAGTTAATTAAACCAAAATTAATTAAACTCAATTCAATTAAGTTAACTTAATTCAACTAAAATTAATTCAATTTAATTAACCTAAGTCTCGATAATTAATTTTAAATTCTTAATTAATTTCAAAGTATAATTAATTCTTAATTAATTTTAGAAGTATAATTAATTTCAAATGTTAATTAATATTTAAATTTAAAATTCAAACATAATTATTTTCAAATGTTAATTAATATTTAAATTCAAAATTTAAACATAATTATTTTCAAATATTAATTTTTAAATTCAAAATTCAAACTTAATTATTTTCAAATGTTAATTAATATTCAAATTTCAAACTTAATTATCTTTAAAATATTAGTTATCTTCAAATGTTCAAATCTAATTAATCTTTAAATTCTAATTCATTTCCAAATTCAAAATTATTCTAAATTCAAAATTTAAACTTATTCAGTATTTTTGAAATCTAAAAATAATTTCAAACTTAAATATCTTTCAAATCTAAAACTTAATTATTTTCAAAAATCAAACTTAAAATCAACATCAAAATTAAGCAAACTCCATCTCACACAAACTCATAAGCTTAACATATTTGATAACTTAGAAAGGGTGAGATGAAAAATCAGAAAAATAAATTTTTAAATATATTCTTTTCTCATGCTTGGACTTTAGGATACCCAAACTTAAATAATTTATTTAAACCATTTTGGGGGCATTAATTCAGGGGGAGAAAAGAGAGTTAAGTTAAATGATTTTCAAAAGTAAAAGTATTTTAAGTTTTTATAATAATCTTTGAAAAAATAAGGTTAATTATTATTTTAGATTTGGGAAAATAAGTTGTTGAAAAAGTATTTTTAACTAAATTTTTCTGAACCCTCTAGCATGAAGACTTGAAGTTTCGGATGCTGAGCAAAAGTCCAGACCAGAGTCCAGATGGTCTAGAGGACCAATCAGGCAAACAGTAACTCTCCTGAGAGGAGTAGGTGAGGACACGTTCTCCGAAGAGGGAACTGTAGGTGTCGATCCGACCTAGAGTTTCAGCGAAACTCAAAGTCAGGATCGAATAGTCTGAAGGCTGTCAAGTTATCTATTACATTATTATTTGCTATTTGTCTAACTTTATTTTGTAGGAAGACTAACATTTTTATAAGGTCAGATTTAGTGATGTTCGGTCGACTGAACATCCAGATCGGTCAACCGAACCCTCAAATATAAGGATTAGATTTCTAGCGAGCTGATCGGGTTCAACCAAGGGATCGATCGACTGAACTGTGGGTTAAGTCAACCGAACAGTGGATAGGAGTAGATGTGGTCGAGCCAAGCTGATTGAACTAGATGAATTGGGGATCAGTCAACCAAACGGTGGGATCGGTCGACCGAATGAAAACTTCTATTCGAGCAGTAGAACTTGGATGGGAAGCTAGGCCAATTCAGGTAGGATCGGTCGACTGATCCGGGGGATCAGTTGACCGATCGGAGTTGGGTCAAACCTGATCCCGAGATTAGTGGATTTAGATCAGGTTTGAGGTGGCTATAAAAAGGGGGTCTCGGCCAACACATTCGAAAAACGAATTCAGAACAACTTATGCTCTTGTGTGCTGCTCTGGAACGCTTCAACAACATCCAAACGCTGCTCCGACGACGACCAAGCGAGAAGACTTATTTCACCAGGTTGTAAGTAACAAGTTGTATTTCAATATTTGTAAAGTTTCATACTTGTACTTGTTCTTCATAAATTTTTTTTGGATCTATAATTATTGCCCAACGAAAGTGATCAACAATCACAAGCCTTAGAGTAGGAGTTGTCATAGGCTCCAAACCAAGTTAAACCAAAGTGTTAGCACTTGTTTGCATTTCTATCTTGTTTCTTTATTTCTGCTGCATATATCTCTATTTGAGTTTTCTAAAACGAGTGAAAAAGGCTTGAGTGTTATTCACCCCCCTCTAGCACGTATCGATCCTACAAAGTACAACCTAGACTTCATGCAATAATCATTTGAGAAATCTTTTTTCTATCCCAGATGTACCCTCTTTGTTATTTATATTTGTATCCTTGATATGATGACATATGCAGAAGAGTATCTGGCTGTAACTTCTTAAAGAATGAAGAAGTTTTGAATATTTCTCAACAAGTTTGCCAAGTTGTTATAAAATTGTCAACTGCTTTTCTATTTAGATATATACCGATCAATCATTAAGCATGTCATATCTTGAGAATGCCCCCTTCTTCTTTTGTTGAATGTATCTCAGTCAGTCATGTATTAAGAATACCTTCTTTTGAATGTATCTCGGCCAACCATGCATTAAGAGTACCTTCTGTTGAATGTATCTTGACCGATTGTGTATTAAGAATACCTTTTGTTGAATGTATCTCGGCCGATCATGCATTAAGAATACCTTCTGTTGAACGTATCTCGGTTGGTCATGCATTAAGAGTACCTTCTGTTGAATGTATCTTGACCAGTTGTGTATTAAGAATACCTTCTGTTGAACGTAGCTCGGCCGATCATGCATTAAGAGTACCTTCTGTTGAACGTATCTCGGCCGATCATGCATTAAGAGTACCTTCTGTTGAATGTATCTCGGCCAGTTCTGTACTTAAGAATACCTTCTGTTGAACGTATCTCAGCCGGTCATGTGTTAAGAACCTTGTATGATGCTAAGTGCTTTTATGCTTACTCGATCTATACTGCCCGATCGAGCGCACTCAGAGAGTATCTCGCTCGGTCAACCTTCGCTTAGCCAATCACATGTTAAGAACCCTGTATGATGCTAAGTGCTTTTATGCCTGCTCGGTCTACATTGCTCCGTCGAGTGCACTTAGAGAGTATCTCGCTCGGTCGTCCTTCGCCTGGCCGATCATATGTGAAGAACCTTATATGATGTTAAGTACTTTTATGCTCGTTCGGTCTACACTGCTCGGCCAAGCACACTCAGAGAGTATCTTGCTCGATCGACCTTCGCTTGGTCAATCATATGTTAAGAACCTTGTATAATGCTAGGTGCTTTTATGCTTTCTCGGTCTACATTACCCGATCGAGCACATTAAGAGAGTATCTCGCTCGGTCATCCTTCGATTGGTCGATCATATGTTAAGAACCTTGTATGATTCTAAGTGCTTTTATGCTCACTCGATCTACACTACTCGGACGAGTGCACTCAGAGAGTATCTCACTCGGTTGACCTTCGCTTGCCCAATCACATGTTAAGAATCCTATATGATGCTAAGTGCTTTTATGTTCGCTCAGTCTACACTGCTCGGTCGAGTGCACTTAGAGAGTATCTCGCTCAGTCGACCTTCGCTCGGCCGATCACATGTGATAGCCTAACTAAGGCTAAGCATCTCTAGGCCTGGCCGGTCTTTCCAGTCTGATCCTATGTAGGGAAACTCATGCTCGACCTGATTCGAATATCAACCCATCCTCTTGACTTTAGCTCCCACTTCACCTAAAAGGCTTGCTCATCCTAACCCATATCAACAAGCATTATAAATTATTGAGTCTAAGTTGGGTAGTTTTGGTAATCCTCTAACTAATCCATTTAGTTTGGTGAGATTCCTAAAGTTAGTGTGGGATATTCTTCTATGTCATAGCCAAGTTTCCTCCTTTTGTGTCAAGTGACACTTAAGTGAGGAGCTGGCTAGGTTAATTATATAAATATTATTATCCTTAAATCCTTTTAATTTTATTGTGGAGTCTTTCATATGTTTAATTAAACATTCAGTGGATATAAACCTAACCTTATACTCTGAATTACACAATTGACTACACTGAGTAAGTTGAATTTGAAATTTTCAATAAGTAGTACTTTATGAATAATGAAATTAGATTCTAATTCAATGTTACTTATTCTAATTACCTTTAGTTTGCCGTTGTTTCCAAAGGCAACTATTCCTAATCTTTTGAAAGTCAATTTTGTGAACATTATTTAATCTCCAGTCATTTGTAGGGAGCAACCACTGTCCAATATCCATTTAGATTCCTACAAAGCGTAGGAGAAAAAGGTTTAGTTCAAGTGTTTACTTGGTTTAAATTGATGTACTTTGATTTCAACTTAATTTAATATTAACTTTTAATTTAATTTAATTTAATTTTATCATTATTCATCTCACTCGATCTACATTTTCAATCAAAGAATCCTATAATTTTATGAGATGAATTAAGTTAAATTTCAAGATTTGCTTTAACTTGTGTTAGATTCAAATTTAACTTTGGGTTCAACAAGCATGCATTCTTTGGATAAAAGTCTAAGCTGTGGTGAGTCACCTGGACATCATTAGAGTAACCATGCCTTCAAAATTTCTTAAATAATCTTGTCTACTGAACTTAGTATAAAACTTTGGTCTAACCAGTTAGGAATAGTAAGGGTAGTTTTAGTTAGTTCCATTATGTCAAATGCACTAGGTCGAAGCCATATCTTTCTAGACATGCATATATAGAGCTTTCCTAACCTATTATCATTCAAAATTCTTCAGTATTGTTTATCAAGTTAAACTTTTGTCCCTATTTATTCTAGTCTTAATTACCCAGCCGAGTAAATTATTATTTTAGAGGTGCTAACTAATTTGGAGCCTCCCCTGAATTATTGAACTTTTAAGTTTAGGTTTTAGGTTTGTGTCGATTTGCTTTATAGTTATAATAAATTTAATTATAGTTTGAGTTGAGATTAATTTCGTATTTATTTAATTTAGTTTTTGTTTATTTGACTTCATTTTATTTTTTAGGTTTGAGTTTAGCTTAGGAGGTTTAGTTTTTGAAACTAAGGTTGAGTTATTTGGATTTGGTTTAGAAGATTTAAGGTAGTGTATTTTATTTTTAGGTATATAGTATTGATTGAGTCCTACTTGCTTGGTTAGACAAGCTTTCAGAACCCAAGCTTTAGTTAATTTTTTTATTTTGAGTTAGAGTAAGAAATGATTTAAAGGTAGAGTTAGACTTGTATCCAAGTCCAGATTTATTGTACACAACTTTTTGGAATCCAAGTATCATGTTTAGATACTTAGATCATGAGGTAAACTTTTTCAACTATTTTTTTAACTCTTTAACTTGACTTTTTAAGATGGAATTTTCTTCCTCAAGATTTGTAACCTAAGTTGAATTTCTGTTTTGAACTTGGTTAGTTAAGGAGGTCAAGCTCAATTGTTCCTTAAGGATGTTATTTTCCTTAAGGTGGAGTTTAGCTTGTTCCTCAATTTTTTGTTAATTTCTTGTTTAAGCAGGAAATAATTTTAAAAAATTATACAGTACACTTAAATGTTACCCTAGTTGGTTCCTCTGAATTGGATGTGGATCTGTTATTTGACTCATATTCGAACTCACCTTCTTGATCCAATTCACCTCTGGTTGCCATCAGTGCGAGGTAACTCGCTTGCTTTGGTTTGTCTGCCTTCAATCCGTCTGAGGAAGACTCATCCCAAGTTACCTTGAGTGCTTTCTTTTTTACTTTGTTTCTTGATCTTGTCTTAGTTTGGGCATTTGTGTTTAAAGTGACCCTTCTTGTTATAGCCGTAGCATGTGACATTCGCCTTTGAGTTGTTTGATGTAGACTTGGACATCTTCTTCATGTCATGTTTGGAGAAGTTTCTCTTACGTCTAGTGAACATCTTCCTTACCATTTTCACTAGCTGCTCTTCTTCATTTGATTTTGAGTCGGACTCAGTTTCTGCTTCGGGTTTAGTTCCCTTTGAAGTACCTGCAAGAAGTATAATTCCTTTCTCGATCTTTGTGAAATTAGTTTGTTCGTGCAACTATAATTCACAAAATAACTCATCTAATTTTAACTTTGAAAGATTCCTCAAAACTTTATAAGCATCTACGATCGATGCCCATAGTACAGTTCGAGGAAATGAGTTTAAAGCGTACCAGATAACGTTGTGGTTCTCGAGTTAATGTTTGATCATGTGCAAGCTGTTGAGAATCTTTGATCCTCGCATGTAGTTGTCTTATGGTTTCTCCATCCTACATTTTAATATTAAATAAGGAATTTAAAAGCAGGTCTCGTTTAGTTACCTTGGCATTGTTGGTTCCTTCGTGTAATTCGATGAGCTTGTTCAATAGCTCCTTTGCATTCTCGTACGGGTCAACTCGGTTGAGTTCTTCTTTCGTGAGTCCACATTGGATCGTGTTCAGTGCCTTCGAGTCAATCTGGGCATGCTTTTTATCATCTGGATTCCATCTTTCTAGATTGAGTGGTACTTTAGTTGCTTCGTCTACAGGCGCCCGGTAGCCTCGTCGGATGGTGAACCATTGCTCGATGTCCATTTTTAAGTAGATCTCCATTCTCTTCTTCCAATACGAAAAATTGTTTCCATTGTAGAGAGGAAGATGAGCGGTGCTATATCCCTCAAGTTGGGCCATTTGTATTATCTTGTAAAAAAAATAAAGAGAAAATATCCCAAAACTAGGTCATGGATTAGCAGAGTTTTAAGAAAGAAATATTAACAACTCGAGTGGTGTTGCACCAACTTCAAGTAAAAATCGAATGAGAACGAGTTATTTGAAGAGGTAAATTTTACCAAGTCAAATAAATTATGAAAAACTAAAATCCAAAAATAAAATAGTTCCTCCAGCTTGATTGGTGGTTGCACCAATTCAGAGTAAAACTTGACTCTGATACCATTTGTTTGATCGAGATGCGCATGAGAGGGGGGTGAATTACGTGGTTTTCAAAACCTTTTATTTTTAGTTTTAAAAAATAAGTACGCAATGGAAAATTAAATACAAAAACAAAAATTTAGTCGGTTTTACCTGGTTTGAAGTCTTCGGTGACTCCTACTCTAAGACACAAGTCCCACAGACCTATCTGTTGGGTCACTTTGGAGCTAGAGGGAGGGTGAATAGCTTATCACACTTGTTTTCTTGCTTTAGTATTGTTGATTTGCAACTGAATAAACTCGAAGCAATCTTTCCAATGCTAACACAAAGGATTTACTTGGTATCCACCTCAAGAAGAGGTGACTAATCCAAGGATCCACACACGACATACTCTCCACTAACAAAAACACTCATTCTCAGAACAATTTGGAGGTGGAAAAACCTCGTACAAACTCGCACAAGCATACAACTCAAAACAAGAAGTAAATACACGATAATACAAATGAAAACCTTCTTGTTTGATCTCTTGTAGCTTGTAGATGCCTCTTGACTCTTGGAAGTGTAGCAACACTTGCCCCCAAGATGCTTCAAGAACTAGTGGAAGAATCATGAGCTCAGTGGTGAAGATCTCGTGTAAGCGCTATCTCATTTTGAACTAGTTGTCGCCTTCATATTCCGCGATATAGGGCTCACAATCGATTGGGCCTCCTTCCAATCGATTGCCACGTAAGATCCCAGTGATCCCAGTCGTCCAAGACCTGTATCCTGCGCAACGGTCATATCCTAATCGATCGACCAATCGATTGGGTGTAGCTAGATTGATCAGCTAATCGATCCAGAAGTTTTCTATGCTTTCACAAAAAGCCCAGGAATTGATTGACCAATCGATTCCGACTTTTCATCACGTCACTATGAGAAACCGAGCCTTAATCGATCGACTAATCGATTAGAGCAACCCAATCGATAGGCTGATCGATTGGGGAGCACACTGCTCTTCTGTGCGAATGACCTCCAATCGATCAGCTGATCGATTGGGCTCTGGTTCAATTGATCAACTAATCGATTAACTAACCTTAATTTGACTAATTCAAGTATAGGATTCCTATACCCAATGTCTGGTCAACCGTGACCTGTTGGGACTCGCTCGTGCCTAGCATCTGGTCAACTTTGACCCACTTGGACTTACCATCTCGTGCCAAGTGTCCGGTCCTCTATGACCTACTTGGACTTCCAAACACCAGGTGTTTGGTCACCCTAGACTCACCTGGATTTCCACGCACCTGGCTTCACTCACTAGGACTTCCTCACTGCCTAGTCTCACTCACTAGGGCTTTCACCTTGCTTTACTCACCGGGATTTCCATTTACCTAGCTTCACTCACTAAGTCTTTCACCTAGTTTCAGTCACCAGGATTTCTATCTACCTAGCTTCACTCACTAGGATTTTCCATTTGCCTAACTTCACTCACTAGGACTTTCAAATTGCCTGACTTCACTCACCAGAACTTTCCATCACCTAGTTTCACTCACTAGGATTTTTCTTATGCCTGGCTTCACTCACCAGGACTTTCCCACCAAGTGTCCAGTCAAACACTGACCCAATTATATTTTTATCTTTTGCCAACATTTCAGTTAGATTTCCCTTGCTTAACCTCTAATTAGTACTTCCTAGTCAAGTATACAGTCAACCTTGATCTACTTGACTCTTCTTTACATTAAACTGGTCGACCTTGACCAATCTCTCCAAACGGACGATTGCTCCTGCAATCTCCATATATTGTCAAAACAATCTTAATATATTGTCAAACATTAAAACAAACACATTACGACTCAAGCTTGAGTCAACCTAGTCAACCTTGATCTAGGGGAATTGTACCAACAATCTTCCCCTTTTTGATGTTTGACAATACATTTAAGTTAGGCTAATCCCATAGCCTCAACTTCTTCTTCATGTCAAAATATGAATGAGGGTCTTCCTTCATTCTCTCCTTTTCTCAGAGGGTAGACTCCCCTTTTGGGTAATGAAGGCATAACTTAAACCTTACATTCCCCCCCTTTGACACACATCAAAAACTCTCCCACTGAAGAGTTATCCATACGTTGTTCACAATCTCACATGTTGTTCACAACCTCACAATGAAGATCTCATACCCTTCATTATCTCCAATGCTCACCCTTGAGTATTAACCCACTTCACAATGCTCATCCTAGAGCATTCACACTTCACAATTAAGATATCCAATCTTCCATTATTTTTCAATGCTCAACCTTGAGCATTCATCATAATGAAAGTTTTACAACCTTTCATGATTTCAAAAATTATTTTCATATCTTTAAGGAGTAGTTCCCCCTCAAAACGTGCTCCAAACTTCTGTCATTGCACCAACAATGACTTAGAATTTCTAAAACTTTATAAAACCCAAAATTTGAAGTTTTAAGGTTTAAAATGTAATAGTGAAACTAAACCTCATCCCAAACTTCAACTTAGTCTTCTTTAACCAATCTAATTTTGTTTTCATCAAGAAAACTACACTTAAATGTTCAAAATGAATTTTATAGGGTTTAGAAATGGTTAGCATGATTAAAAATGACTTCTTGTGCTAAAATCAGACATTCACAGTCAAAGTCAGCCTTACTCAATCAATTGAAGCCATTCAATCGATCCATTGATCGATTCTGCAAGCATCTGTTCGCAGAAAATGCCCTTGAATCGATCACGTGATCGATCCAGGCATGGTCAATCGATTGATCGATTCCGTGAGCTTCTGCTCACGAGAAAATCTAGTTCAATTGATCGGTTGATTGATTAGACTCTCCCAATCGATCGACTGATTGATTGAGTTTTTAATTTTCTGAAATCAAATTTCAACCAAAATTTAGAAATGCCCCAATAATTCTATAATTATTCTAAAAAATCATGAAAATTCTTATTTAAGACATATACTATCAAGAAAAAAATAGTTTTCTAAGAAAATAATTCCTATTTTTAAAGATTGATATAAACTTTGAAACTCTTGAAAACTTCAATGTTTTGCTCTAGTTTGGGTCCAACTATACAATGATAATTACTATCAAAAGATAGTCTTCACCAAGGTTTTCCAAAAGTATTTTGAAATATTTTTCAAAACCAATTTCCAACCATGTTCTTTGGGCTAAATGCACATGACTGGTACATTAACTTTCCCAATGATTGGATAACACATAACTATGTGTTTTGATGAAGCCAAAACTCAAATGGATGCACTAAATCAACATCTTGATTCTTGTTCACCATCCTAACATCTCACTTGTATCTAATTTACACTAAAACACATACAAGTCACCTTATAGTCTTTGTGAGATGTAGACTTTGATTTTGTCCTAAACTAAGGGATTATGCATATCTATCTAGGCATTGTAAGCTTAATCATCCACCTAGGATGTCACTTGTTGATAAATTCCTTTACCACACTTGTTGGTAAATGTCATTGTCCTTAATTATAAGGAATTTAAAATAATGCATGATGACGTATGACATACATCAAAATGAATATTTTTCAAAAGAAAAATCCTATAGATACATGATGTATGTGTTGGTGCAATCGACCTCTAGGGTTTCAATGTTTGATAATATGACCAAGGGTTGACCCAAATAGGACCTGATGTTTGGGAGAGAGAAGTCTAGTCAGGACTAGATGACTAGCAAAGGTAAGTCCTAACCAAAGGTTAGGCAAAGTGGAAGTCTCGGTGAGTGAAGTCAGACCATAGTAAGTGAAGCTAGGTGGTGGAAGTCTCGGTGAGTGAAGATAGTGGTGGAAGTCCCGGTGAGTGAAGCTGGGCCCTAGTGAGTGAAGCTAGGTGGAGGAAGTCCTGGTGAGTGAAGCTAGGCCCTAGTGAGTGAAGCTAGGTGGAGGAAGTCCTGGTGAGTGAAGCCAGACAATAGAAGTCCTAGTGAGTGAAGCCAGACAACCCTAGGGAGGTAACCCTAGGTTATACTTGAATTTCTGTTAACACTGGTTTTTGTGCTAACTTAGTGGTGCAGGGAAGCTCAGCTAGGTCGAGGGGTTGACCAGGTAGCTGACACGAAGTCCAGATGGGTCGAAGGGCTGACCGGATCTCTGGCAGGTAAGTGGAGGTAAGTCACTGGTGGGGAGTGACTGTGAGGACGCGTTCCCAGGAAGGGAACATTAGACGTTGATCCGACTTAGACCCATTTCGGGTATCTAAGTCGAGATCGTGACTATATTCCGGTCTCGAGGAGACGGAATCTAGCTAATACTCTATCTGTTAATTTTAAACTGTACTAACACTTTGTTTTGCAGGATAATATTATTTGCATTTTGCCTCGGACTAACTCTTTTTTTGTAGGAGAATGATTTTCTGGAGAAGAGTGGTCCGGGCGCCCGGAAGGGATCCGAGCGCCCGGAGGTGAATTTCTATCCACAACATCATTTCGCCACATGGAGCACCCTAGTTAATTCGGCTACGTTATATTCAGGGCACCCCGAAGGTTCTAGGTGCCCCGAATCTCCTATATAAAGAGGGTAAAGGCTGAAGCTCAAGACAACAATGAAAGATCTACTCCTCTGTGCTCCTGCGACGCTGCGAAAGCTATCCGACAAAAAGTGCTATTCTTGTTTCTGTTTCTTTTTATTTATTATCGGCTTTCTTTTTCGCTAATTAATTCCTGTACTTAGTTTGTAATAATCTTTCGAATTATTAGTGATTGTCCATCGAAAGTACCCTTGTGTGCGGGCCTTGGTGTAGGAGTCGTCAAAGGCTCCGAACCAAGTAAATCGTTGTGTTTGCTTTGGCTTAATTATTTTCCGCTGCTTACTCTCGAATTTTTAATCGATATTCACCCCCCCCTCTTTATCCAAATTCATGATCCAACAGTATGTATGACATGACATGATATTTTTGTTGCGTTTTTCATAATAAAATGAAATCAAAATATGATGTCATGACATATGATTGCCAAACAATTATGATAATTTAGAATAAATAAATAAACCTAGATTATCTATCTAAGTATCTCTAGATCTTTAATAACTTAGAATTAATCCTAAATTGCCCTCATTTTCCTAAGAAAATTCCAAAATCCCAACTTGACATTTCTTTTATTTTTCCTTATTTGTGTCAATTTAAATTTAGTCCAATTTCTCAAAGTTTGGCACATTTTACTCTTCCAAAGAGTAATCATTTAAACTTTCTTATTTTCAAGGTGTAACAATATCTTGAAAATGGCTCTAAATGTCAACTTCACCAAGGTTGGGTTAACTACCATTCCAATTAGAGTTGACACTCTTTAACCCATCTAGGGTGTAGAGAATATACTCTTAGGAATTCAATACCTATTTGAGCTCTTTGAGTGTTCTATGTACTCATTAGGGATAACCTTCCTTGATACCTTCCTAATGACCTTCCTAGGCTTCTTAGAAGCCTTGGTTATGCTAGACTCCTCTAGATCAACTCTAGGGATAGCTTCCCTTGTGACCTTCTTGATGACTTTCTTTGACTTCTTAGTAGTCTTAGTCACTTTGGTCTTTGCAAGGCTAGTTTTAGGGATGACCTCTCTTGTAACCTTAACTTGACCCCTAGACCTAGGGTTAGATCCATGGCTATATGGAACCCTATGATAGGAAGGGACATCCTTCTTGGCTTTAAGTTTATATCCCAAACCTCTATGGCCATTGGATGACTCTTGTGTTCCTAAACCTAGGTTTTACTCTTTTTGCCCCTTAAAGGTATTTCTCATTCTTTTTAGGGTCTTTTCTAATTTATCAAGGTTTGACCTCAAGACTTGATTTTCTTTCCATAAATCTATAGATTCATATTTTTCTTGATTCCCATGAGTATTTTTATTTTTAGACATATATCTAAAGTCCTTAGAGTTATTATCGAAGTTGTTATTTACCTTTCTAGCCTTAGGTTGGGTTGTCCTAGCATGGTATGCTACATATTTTTCTTTAATCCTATCATGCTTCCTATTTTTATGATAAATGATATTAAAATGATATAAACTAGACCTAGCATACTTTTTATCATGAGTCAAAGGAATTGGTTCAATAAATGATACCTTGAGTTTTCCCTTAGAAACTCCCTCTTGACTTGAGCTTCCTCTTTTGGCTTTGGTCAAATTCTTTTCCTTTGGACATTGGCTTTGATAATGCCCATTTTGTTTGTACAAGAAGTACACAATGTGCTACTTTCCCTTGCGTATCATGGGGTCGGCGTTCTTGGGCTTCTCTTTCCCCTTTCGTGCCACTTGGCCCTTCTTCTTGGCCAATTTGGGACACTTGCTCTTATAGTGCCCATGTTCCCTACACTCAAAGCAAATGATATGACTTGTATTATTTACAATTGAAATTATTAAACCTTTGCTTGTAGGGGTAACACATGATCCTCCATTTGATTTTTCTTGACTTGTGGTGGTGGCATCATCTTCCTCTCCATTTGACCCGGAAGTAGAAGGTTCTTCTTGCACCGATGTCAATGAATTATGCTTCCCCTCAATCCTAGAGGTGGAGGCCTCTTCATCTTCATCCCCTTGCACATGAAACAAAGAGTATGCTCCCTCTTCACCTTTTTCATTGCACTCCATTGAGGATGAAGCTTCTTGATCTTCTTCTTCCGATGTCAAGCATCTCTCAACTTTGGACTCCTCTTCTTGTCGATCCAATAAGTTGCCATTTTTGGATTTTTCTTGACTTGGTGTAGTGGAGGGTTCTTCATGGATCTTTGCCAACTTGCTCCAAAGCTCCTTAGCATCTTTGTATTCCCCAATTTAGCTCAAAACATTGCTTGGTAATAAATTGACCAATACCTTGGTCACTTTGTCATTTGCCTTGCATCTTTGAATTTGCTCCTTGCTCCATTTGCTCTTCTTAAGAATTTTCCCCTTGTCATTTATTGGAGCCTCAAAGCCCTCCATTAGAGCAAACCATTTCTCTATCTCTATCATGAAGAAATTTTCAATCTTTGAATTCCAAAGATTGAAACTTGTTGACGTGAATGGTGGAGGCATCCTTGTGTCATATCTGAGTTCATCTTAGAAATCCATCTTAAAGTTGAGCTTTTGAAATATTTGACTTGTTGAAATTGGGGCTTCAACTTCTTCTTCCTCTAGCTTGTTGCCCTTCCAACGATGAGTCCAATAAAGAGTGGCCTCACTCTGATACCACTTGTTGGGTCACTTCGGAGCTAGAGGGGGTGAATAGCTTGTCACACTTGTTTGCTTGTTTCAGTGTTGTTGATTTGCAGCGGAATAAACTTGATGCAAACTTTCCAATGCTAACACAAAAGATTTACTTGATATTCACATCAAGAAGAGGTGACTAATCCAAGGATCCACACATGACGCGCTCTCCACTAACAAAAACACTCCTTCTCGAAACAATCTGGAGGTGGAGAAACCTCATACAAACTCACACAAGCATACAACTCAAAACAAGAAGTAAATACATGATAATACAAATGAAAATCTTCTTGCTTGATCTCTTGTAGCTTATAGATGTCTCTTGACTCTTGGAAGTGCAGCAACACTTGTCTCCAATATGCTTCAAGAATTGGCGGAAGAATCATGAGCTTGGTGGTGAAGATCTCGTGTAAGCGCTACCTTATTTTGAACTAGTTGTCGCCTTTATATTCCACGATCTAGGGCTCCCAATCGATTGGGCCTCCTCCCAATCGATTGTCACGTAAGATCCCAACCATCTAAGACATGTATCCTGTGCAATAGTCATATCCCAATTGATCGACCAATCGATTAGGTGTAGCTGGATTGATCGACTGATCGATCTAGAAGCTTTCTGTGCTTTCATAGAAAGCCCCGGGATCGATTGACCAATCGATTTCAGCTTTTCATCACGTCATTGCAAGAAATTGAGCCCTAATTGATCAACTAATTGATTAGAGCAGCTCAATCAACCGGTTGATCGATTAGGGAGCACACTGCTCTTCTGCGTAAATAACGTCAATCGATCGGCTGATCGATTGGCGTTGCCCCAATTGATCGGCTGATCGATTAGCGTTACCCCAATCGATCAGTTGATCGATTGGGCTTTGGTTCAATCGATAAGTTAATCAATTAACCAACACTAACTTGACTAATTCAAGTCTAGGGTTCCCATAGCCAACGTCCAGTCAACCGTGACCTGTTGGGGCTCACCTGTGCCTAGCATCTGGTCAACCTTGACCCACTTAGACTTACCATCTCGTGCCAAGTGTTCGGTCCTCTATGACCCACTTGGACTTCCAAACACCAGGTGTCCGGTCACCCTAGACTCACCTGAATTTCCACGCGTATGACTTCACTCACCAGTAGTTCCTCACTGCCTAGTCTCACTCACTAGGGCTTTCACCTGACTCCACTCACCAGGATTTCCATCTGCCTAGCTTCACTCACTAGGTCTTTCACCTAGCTTCACTCACCAGGATTTCTATTTGTCTAGCTTCACTCACTAGGTCTTTCACCTGACTTCACTCACCAGGATTTCCCATCTGCCTATCTTCACTCACTAGGACTTTCAAATTACTTGGTTTCACTCACCAAGAGTTTCCCATCACCTAGTTTCACTCACTAGGATTTTCCTTATGCCTGACTTTACTCACTAGGACTTTTCCACCAAGTGTCCGGTCAAACACTGACCCATTTGAATTATCATCTTCTGCTAACCTTCCCGTTGGACTTCCCTTGCCTAACCTCTAATTAGGACTTCTTAGTCAAGTATTTGATCAACCATGACCTATTTGACTCTACTAATAACGTCTTCTAGAACCACCAAAAGAGGGGATTAAGTACAAAAAGAATAGAAAAAAGTGTAACATGTTACACTTTTCCTTTTGTAATAATTAATTACAGTACTGAAACTCGCTACCCAACACTTTCAAAGATGACCGGATCACCCTCGATGTTGGACGGCTTTTCAACGGCAGTCGGACATAGCAGAGTCGTAATAGGATAACAACAGGAAGCCAGAGTAGTTAGAACACCAAACGAACACGTAGAAGCTTGTAGAATTGATGTGTAAAAACCCTTGGTCGAGATAGTCTTTTATAAGGTGTGGAAAGCACCTTCCATAGCACTGAAGATGCCTCTAATATGTAAAATCTGATTCCAAATAGCTCGCTCCTTATTGTCGACAAAATTTGATTTTATCTATTGGAAGGCGACTTTCAAGCCTTTGAAGTGCCTTTGACGAACAATACTCAAGGCACCTTCTGTTGCTTGGAAGACGCCTCGGGTATTGTTCACCTGAGGTCTTTTGTACTCTCTTTGCCCTGTAAAATGTGTTAGTCTAATATAATAATATTTAAATTATAAAACAAGATTAGCATAATAATCATATAATTAATTTATGACTTAGACTCTGTCCTCTAGACCAGGATCTAGTCAGGGGTCTTAATTTAGATTTTTAAAATAGACCTAAATTGGATCGACGCCTACTGTCCCTTTAACCAGGACGTATCCTCACTGAGTCACTCTCCTCCAATGATTTACCTTCACTTACCAAGTGTTGAGTTACCTCCTCGACGCCCAATTTGACCCACCAGGTCTTCCTACCAGAATCACACATCCGGATTTCCTCCCGCCGGGAATCGAATATCCCGACCTCTTTCCAGAATTTCACATCTGGACTTCACCAATCGGGAATCATACATCCCGACTAGACTTCTTACCTGGTGTCAAGTCCTCTTGACTAGTCAAATTAGTCAACCCTGCACACTTGATAACAATGTTAGATCAACAACATATCTAATTTTAATCCATTAGTCATTCATCAAAATTCAGATTTGATCATTGGTGCCAAATGCACCAACACTTGTAAAATGGACAACTTAGCTAGGAGAATACAACATTCAATATCAATCCCGTACAACAATTAAAGCTCAAGTTCTAGTAGACTTTATGGTAGAAGTAGACAATCTAAATTATGATGAGACCTGGAAGGTATATGTGGATAGTTCTTCTAATTGGTTGGCTAGTGGGGTAGGAGTCTTGTTAATTTCACCTCGAGAAGATGTCATACAATTAGACATTCGGATCAACTTTTGGGCATCTAATAATGAAGTTGAATACAAAGCTCTGTTATCAGGTCTTCAGGCATCAAGAAGGGTTAGAGCCACTTGAGTAATTATATATTTTGACTCACAGCTTGTGACACAATAGCTGAGTGGTAATTTTGAAGTCTGGAATGAGTGACTAAAGAGATATGTGGAGGCATTTGAACAATTAAAGATTAACTTCCAAGAATTAAGTCTTCAAAAGATATCTCGAGCAGAGAATATGAGAGCAGATGAACTAGCAAGGATGTCGAGCGTATTAGCCTCATGGACATTGGATTGTTGGGACCGATTATGTAGCTAGAGGGGGGGTGAATAGCTCGGTGCGCTCGTCGTTGTCTTCGTTGCTTGTTTCTTCAAGATATGCAGCGGAAAATACAAAGAAACAAAATACACAACGCTAACAAGAGGATTTACTTGGTATCCACCTCACAAGAGGTGACTAATCCAAGGATCCACACACTCACGCACCCTCCACTATAAAAATCCTCCTTTATGGTAACTACCAATGGCGGAGAAGCCCTACAAGTTCACACTATAAGAATAAAGGGAAAGGGAACAAAATACAAGTAAAAGCTCACAAGTTTACACAAGAAAACCCTAACCCTAGCTTTCTTCTTCTTGTTGTAGATCCGCCTCTTGACTTGGAAAAACCTCCAAGAACCTTTAAGATCTGGCGTGAGAATTGTGGAGAAGTGGCTGGAGTCGCTGTAAGGATCGGAGATGAAAGCCGTGGAAGTTCTGCCGAAGGAATCGAACGCCTGCAGCTAAATATGATGCCAACGGTTGGATCCCGATCGATTGGATTGCTCCCAATCGATCGGGGAGGCTTTAGATCGATCAGCGAATCGATTCAGAGCGCCTCTGTGCTCTTAAGAATGGCCTGGATCGATCGGCTGATCGATCCAGCCTTTATCGCGTAGAATCGCACTCCCCAATCGATCAGCTGATCGATTAGGATGAGGCTTGTCGCGAAGACTCGCCCAATCGATCAGCCGATCGATTGGGCATGAGCCAATCAATCGGCTGATCGATCCAGCTCATGATTTCTCCTAAAATCAAGTCTAAAGTCCCTTAAACCAACATCCGATCAACCATGACCTGTTGGTTCATCATGTCTAGCATCCAGTCACCCTTGACCTGCTAGGACTTGCTCACCAAGTGTCCGGTCAATCCCTTTGACCCACTTGGACTTTCCTCCTCGTGCCAAGTATCCAGTTAAACCCTTGGACTTTCCACCTCATGCCAAGTATCCAGTCAATCCCTTTGACCTACTTGGACTTTCCAACACTAGATGTTCGATCAGCCTTGATCCATCTGGATTTCCTCGCGCTTGGCTTCACTCACCAGGACTTCCAACTGCCTAGCTTTACTCACTAGGTCTTTCACCTGTCTTCACTCACCAGGATTTTTTTCTGCCTAGCTTCACTCACTAGGTCTTTCACCTGGCTTCACTCACCAAGATTTTTTTCTGCCTAGCTTCACTTACTAGGTCTTTCACCTAGCTTCACTCACTAGGATTTCCTCCTTCCTAGCTTCACTCACTAGGACTTTCTTTCTGCCTAACTTCCCAGTTAGGACTTTCTTTCTGCCTAACTTCCTAGTTAGGACTTTCACCTGGCTTCACTCACCAGGATTTTCCCGTCAAGTATCCAGTCAACCTTGACCTACTTGACTCTCCTTCACACATGAACAATTGCACCTGCAATCTTCATGTATTGGTTACATGTATTGTCAAACATCGAAACCACAACATCAAGACTTGAGCTTGACTCAATTCTAGCTCAGTCAACACGGTCAACCTTGACCTGGGGAATATTGCACCAACAATCTCCCCCTTTTTGATGTTTGACAATACCTTCTTTAAGTTAGGCTAATTCCATAACCTCAACCTTCTTCATGCCACTAGGTAATAAAGATGTAAGTTAAACCCTACATTCTCTCCCTAAGAGGACAAACTCCCTCTTAGATAATGACGACCTAACTTACACCCTTCATTCTCCCCCTATTGGCACATATCAAATTTATTCCCAACCTTTGGGCACAAAGAAAAACAAACTCTCCTCCTGAAGAGTTTCCCTTCGTTGTTTGCAACTTCACTTATTGTGCACAACACAATAATGAAGGTCCCATACCCTTCATTATTCCCAGCGCTCATCCTTGAGCATATACCACTTGGTATATGTTGGATCGAGACGCGCTAGAGGGGGGGTGAATAGCGCTCGTGGCTAAAACGTTCGATTAACGTAAAACTTATCGGAGTTAAAACAACGCAGCGGAATAGTAAACAAATACACAGAAAGATAAGAGAATTTACTTCGTTCGGAGCCTGTGACGACTCCTACTCGAAGGCCCGCGATCCTTGATCGCTTTCCGTGGGCAACAACTATAAGCTCGACAAGAGTACAAGTATTACAGTTAAGTATAATGAAAAAGTACAGTTATACCGACGACAATATCGTAATCTGAAGATTTCGGAGCTCCGGGTCGTCGGTGTCTCGTAGCAGCACTTCGGGATCGTCTCGTGAGCAGCTTGTAGCAGAAAGATCGCTTGGAAGTTGTTGTGTAGAGCTGCTGGTCGAAACCCCTTATAAAGGGTGTTCAAGGCGCCTTCTACTGTTCACCAAGGCGCCTTGAACAGCCGAGTCAGCCGCGGAGATGAGGAGCGAACTGGTCGAATCTTATCACAGACTCAAGGCGCCTTCTACTGTTCACAAGGCGCCTTCATCTGTTCAAGGCGCCTTCCACTATTCATCAAGGCGCCTTGAACAGCTTCTCGCAGCCAGCTCCAGCCTTGCATCCGAGGCGCCTCCAAGCTCCATGGAGGCGCCTTGGACACTGTTCATCCGAGGCTTTAAGTTGCTCCTTTGCACCTGCAAGATACGTTAGTCCCAAACACTACCCTGCAGCACAAAGTTAGCACATAATACAACACATATTATAAATGAAGTATTAACAGTCTCCGGACTGTCCGAGTCTGACTTCAGGTTTCCAACCGGAAACCCTAGGTCGACCCGACGCCTACTGTTCCCTCTACGGGGAACGCGTCCTCACCTACTTCACTCAGGAGATTTACCTGTTGCCAGTACGATCCTCCAGATCGACTGGACTTTTGCTTGGCACTCGACGCTTCCGGACTTTCTGCTGGACATCCGCTTCCCGGCTAGTCCAGACTTTCACCTGGTTCGCGACACCAGGACTTTTCACCTAGGGTTACCACCCCCTAGGACTTTTGCCTGAAGCCATCGACCTGCCAAGACTTTCCGCATAGGGTTACCACCCCCTATGACCTAGGGTTACCACCCCCTAGGGTTTTCACCTGCCTAACCGCAGCTAGGACTTTTGCCTAAGTATCACTTAGGACTTTCCTGCAAGCTCCATGAACTTTGTTAGATAACACCACCACTTAAGTTTGATCCCTTTGCCATAATCAAAACCCAGGTTCGATCATCTGGTGCTCACTGCACCAACAGTATATTCACTTGTTGTATTCACACGATTCAAATGAAGGTCTCATACCCTTCATTATCATCAAATGCTCATCCTTGAGCATACACTACTTCAATCATGAAGATTTCCACTCTCCATTACATTCAAATGCCCAACCTTAAGCATTTTCGCTAAAGAAGGTTAACCATCTTCCAAGGTGTATGAAAAAAATAGATTTTCATATCCTTAAAGAGTAACTCTCCCTAAAGACATGCATGTAACTTCTGTCATTGCACCAACAATGACTTGGAATCCCTAAACCTTTAGGAAACCCAAATTTAGAAGTTTTGAGGTTCATAAATTCGATAATGAAACCAAACCTCAACCTAAACCTCTACTTAGTCTTCCTTAATCAATCCGTCCTTGTTTTCATCATGAAAACTCCCCCTAAATGTATACAAATGTGTTTTGAGGGGTTAGGAATGGTTACCTAGACTAAAGATGGTCTAAAATGCTAAAATCAGTCTTTACCAGCCAAAATCTGCATTCCCAATCGATTGGAGTTGGGTCCCAATCGATTGAAATAGCTTGAATCGATCCACTGATCGATTCAGGAGGGCTGAATCGATCGGTGGATCGATCCAGGAAGCTTCTGTTCACGAGAAGCTTGCTCTCAATCGATCGCCCGATCGATTGAGACCCATCAATCGATCGGGTGATCGATTAAAGTTCTGAAAAAGCTGAAATTCCATTTCAGTCAATTTCAGAAACCCCTAGAAAAATCTAAAAAATTCCAAAAATCATAAAACCCATTGTAGACATTATTTAGGGCATATAATATCATGGAAAAATAGTTTTCTAAGAAAATACTTCATATTTTCAAAGATTGACACAAACTTAAAAACTTGTAAACACTTTAGTGTTTTCTTCAAGTTTGTGCTCAACTATTCAATGATGATTACTTTCAAAAGATAGCCTTCACCAAGGTTTTCCAAAAGCATTTTAAACTGATTTTCAAAACCAATATCCAACCATGTTCCTTGGGCTCAATGCACATGACTTGTACATTAGCTTTCCCAATGATTGGAAAACACATAACTATGTGTTTTGATGAACTTAAAACTCACAAGAATGCACTAACTCAACATCTTGAGTTTTGTTCATCATCCTAACATCTCACTTGTATTTAATGTGTACGAAACCACATACAAGTCACCTTATAGTTCTTAGTGAGATGTAAACTTTTGGTTTTGCCCTAATCTAGGGATCATGCATATCTACCAAGGTATTTTGAGGTTATGATCATCCACCAAGGATGTTATTTGTTAATAAATGCCATTCTTCCTTAAATGTCAAGGAATTAAAATGATGCATGATATGTTATGGCATACATCAAAAAGAAATAATTTTCAACAGAAAATTTCCTATAACTACATGATGTATGTATGACATGACATGGTATTTTTATATTTTTCATAATAAGACATGAATGCAAAAATAAATATGATGTCATGAAATATGATGGGCAAATACAGCATGAAAAATTAGCATAAAAGAAATATCTAGATTATCTATCTAAGTATCCTTAATCCTTAGCTAAGTTAAAATTTAACCTAGATTGCCCACTATTTCCCAAGAAAATGTCTAATAATCCAATTTTGACATTTCTTTTGCTTTTCCTAATTTGTGCCAATTTAAATTAAACATATTCCTCAAATTTTGGCATAATTTACTCTTTTAAAGAGTAACCATTTTACCTTTTCATTTTCAAAGGTTAATAATAACCTTGAAAATGCTCTTGGAGTGCCAACTTCATCATGATTAGGTTAACTACCCTTTCAATTTGAGTTGACACCCTCTAACCCATCTATGGGGTAGAGAAAATGCTCCTAGGAATCTAAAACCTATTGGTGCTCCTTGAATGCTCTAGGTACTCACTAGGGATAACCTCCCTAGATACCTTCCTAGTGACCTTGTTAGGCTTCTTAGAAGCCTTGGTCACATTTTCTAGGTCAACCCTAGGGATTGCTTCCTTTGTGACCTTTTTAGTGACTTTGTTGGATTTCTTAAAAGTCTTAGTCACTTTTGTTGTTGCAAAAACACTCTTAGGAATAACCTTCCTAGTATTCTTGACTTGACCACTAGACCTAGAATTATTTCCATAGTTATATGGAACCCTATGATAAGAAATTGCATCCTTCTTAACCTTGGGTTTGTATCCCAAACCTCTATGGCCATTGGATGACCTTTGTGCTCCTAAACCTAGGTTTTGCTCATTTTGCCCTTTTAGGATATTTTCCATCTTTTTTAGGGTCTTTTCTAACTTATCAAGTCTTGACCTCAAGACTTGATTTTCCTTCCTTAAGTCCTTAGCTTTAGGTTTTTCAATGAATTCATGAGCTTTTTTATTTCTAGACCTATAACTAAAATTCTTAGTTTCCTTGTCTAGATTTTTATCTACCTTTCTAACCCTAGGTGTGGTAGTTTTAGCATGGAGAGCCATATGTTTTTCTTTAATACTACCATGCTCCCTATTTTTATGGTAAATAACATTAAAATGATAAATATTAGAACTAGCATCCTTTTTACCATTATTTAAGGGGATAGGCTCAATAAATGATACCTTTCTTTTTACCTTGGAGGCTCCCCCTTGATTTGTGCTTCCTCCAAGAGCCTTAACCGCTTTTTTCCCCTTGGGACATTGGCTCCGGTAATGTCCTTTTTGATTGCAAGAGAAACACACAATGTGCTCCTTGCTCTTCTTTGTTCCGATAACGGTCTCCTTGGGCTTCTCCTTGCCCTTTAGTGCCACTTGACCCTTCTTCTTGGCCAATTTGAGGCACTTGCTCTTGTAATGCCCTTTTTCCCTACACTCAAAGCAAATAATATGATCTTTATTATTAACAATTGAAATTGATATACCTTTGCTTGTAGGGATGACATCTTCTTCTTTTGATCTGGAGGAAGAAACTTCCTCTTGATCTGACAATGATGCTCCTCCAATAGATTTGACTTGACTTGTGGAGGATACATTGTCTTCTTCTCCATTTGACCCGGATGTAGAAGCTTCTCCTTCTTCTTGATCCGATATCACCAAGAGTCGCTCCCCCTCAATCCTAGAGGTGGAGGCTTCTTCATCTTCATCTTGTATGTTAAACAAACAGTATACTCCCTCTTTGCCCTTTTCATTGAATTCCTTTGAAGATGAAGCTTCTTGGACTTCTTCTTCAGAAGTTGAGCATCTCTCAACTTCGGAGTTCTCTTCCTCTTGGTCTTGCTCCAATGAGTCGCCCTCTTTGGATTATTCTTGAATTGGTACAGTGGAGGGAATCTCATGAATCGTTGCTAACTTGCTCCATAGCTCCTTGGCATCCTTGAATTCTCCAACTTGAGGCAAAATATTGCTTGGCAATAAATTGACCAAAAGCTTGGTCACTTTATCATTTGCCTTGCTCCTTTGAACTTGCTCTTGACTCCATTTGCTTTTCTTGAGAGTCTTGCCCTTGGAGTTTGTTGGAGCTTCAAATCCTTCCATTAGAGCAAACCATTGCTCTATCTCCATCATCAAGAAATTCTCGATCCTTGATTTCCAAAGATCGAAGCTTGTTGAAATAAATGATGGAGGCACCCTTGTATCGAATCCAAGTCCGTCTTGGAATTCCATTGAAGTTGAGCTTGATAAAATTTTTGACTTGAAGAATTTTGCTCCAACTTCTTCACCCTCTAGCTCTTTTCCCTTTCCGGTGATGATTCCGGTGAAGAGCGGCCTTGCTTTGATACCATTTGTTGGGACCGATTATGTAGCTAGAGGGGGGGGGGGTGAATAGCTCGGTGCGCTCGTCGTTGTCTTCGTTGCTTGTTTCTTCAAGATATGCAGCGGAAAATACAAAGAAACAAAATACACAACGCTAACAAGAGGATTTACTTGGTATCCACCTCACAAGAGGTGACTAATCCAAGGATCCACACACTCACGCACCCTCCACTATGAAAACCCTCCTTTATGGTAACTACCAAAGGCGGAGAAGCCCTACAAGTTCACACTACAAGAAGAAAGGGAAAGGGAACAAAATACAAGCAAAAGCTCACAAGTTTACACAAGAAAACCCTAACCCTAGCTTTCTTCTTTTCATTGTAGATCCGCCTCTTGACTTGGAAAAACCTCCAAGAACCTTCAAGATCTGGCGTGAGAACTGTGGAGAAGTGGCTGGAGTCACTGTAAGGATCGGAGATGAAAGCCGTGGAAGTTCTGCCGAAGGAATCGAACGCCTGCAGCTAAATATGATGCCAACGATCGGATCCCGATCGATTGGATTGCTCTCAATCGATCGGGGAGGCTTTGAATCGATCAACAGATCGATTCAGAGTGTCTCTGTGCTCTTAGGAATGGCCTGGATCGATCGGTTGATCGATCCAGCCTTTATCGCATAGAATCACACTCCCCAATCGATCAGTTGATCTATTGGGAGGAGGCTTGTCGCGAAGACTCGCCCAATCAATCAGCCGATCGATTGGGCATGAGCCAATCGATCGGTTGATCGATCCAGCTCATGATTTCTCCCAAAATCAAGTCTAAAGTCTCTTAAACCAACATCCGGTCAACCATGACCTGTTGGTTCATCGTGCCTAGCATCCAGTCACCCTTGACCTGCTAGGACTTGCTCACCAAGTGTCCGGTCAATCCCTTTGACCCACTTGGACTTTCCTCCTCGTGCCAAGTATCCAGTCAATCCCTTTGACTTACTTGGACTGTCCACCTCATGCTAAGTATCCAGTCATTCCCTTTGACCTACTTGGACTTTCCAACACCAGATGTCCGATCAGCCTTGATCCATCTGGATTTCCTTGTGTCTGGCTTCACTCACCAGGACTTCCAACTGCCTAGCTTTACTCACTAGGTCTTTCACCTGACTTCACTCACCAGGATTTTTTTCTGTCTAGCTTCACTCACTAGGTCTTTCACCTGGCTTCACTCACCAGGATTTCCTTCTGCTTAGCTTCACTCACTAGGACTTTCTTTCTACCTAACTTCCCAGTTAGGACTTTCTTTTTGCATAACTTCCCAGTTAGGACTTTCACCTGACTTCACTTACCAGGATTTTCCCGTCAAGTATCCAGTCAATCTTGACCTACTTGACTCTCCTTCACACATGAACAATTGCACCTGCAATCTTCATGTATTGATTACATGTATTGTCAAACATTGAAACCACAACATCAAGACTCGAGCTTGACTCAATTCAAGCTCAGTCAACATGGTCAACCTTGACCCGGGGAATATTGTACCAACATGGATAGCGCGAGTTCTCAGACTCTATACATAGCTCAGTTAAGTTATACTACCGAGTAGGAAGAAGATTGGTGAAGTTCTATGATCTCCTTCCTCTAGAGCGAAACATTACCCGTCGACTCAGCTAAAGCACGTATACTTAAAAGAAGAGCTGCTTAGTTTACCCTGATCGTGGATCAATTATATCGCCGTGCCTTTGTTCGTCCTTTACTTAAATGTATGGGGCTTGATGACACTAATTATGCCATGAGGAAAATTTATGAAGGCATCTGGGGAAATCATATAGGAGGAAGATCGATGACTTGAAAGGTATTATTAACTAGATATTATTGACCTACATTACAGGCGGACACAGCTAAATATATAGCCTCATGTGAGCATTGTCAGAAGCATCAACCTCTATCATATCACCCAACTGAGCAGCTTAAAACTTCTACAGTGTCATATCCCTTTAACCAATGGGAAATGGATATAGTGGACCCCTTCCCAACCAGTCCAAGGCAGAAGAAATTCCTATTGGTCCTCATCGACTATTTTTCTAAATGGGTAGAAGCTGAGGCTCTTGCTCGGATCACAGAAGAAGTAGTTATGAAAATGTTATGGTAAAACATTATTTGTCGATATGGAATACCTCATAAAATAGTATTTGATAACGGTCAACAATTTTAAGGGTGAAATCTTCAGGAATAGTGTGAAGAACTTGATATTCAGTAAGTTTTCACTACCGTAACTTATCCTAAGAGCAATGAGAAAGCAAAAGTTCTTAATAGGGAAATTATTTGTGGCCTCAAGATCAAGCTAGACCACATGAAAGACAGTTGTGTTGAAGAACTACCGAGTATCTTGTGGGCTTATCGAACAACTCCAAGAGAAAGCACTAGTGAAACTCCTTTTCATTAGTTTATGGAGTGGAAGCAGTGGTGCCAATCGAGATAGGAGAATAATCAATTTGTAGGCAAAACTATGATAAAGAAATTAACATCAAGCAGCACTTCATTGATTTGAACTTGGCTACTGAAGTTCAGGAAAAAGTCGTCGCTCGGCTTACTGCATACCGACAACGCATGAAACATGCATATGACAAGAAGGTAATCCCTCGATCGTTTTAGGTCAGAGACTTAGTATGACAAAGAATTAAATCAGTCAAAGATGTCAACAAATTGGATCCACAATGGGGAGACCCTTATCGGTTAATCGCCAAATTAAATTCAGAGAGTTATTATTTAGAAGAACTCAGTGGGAAAAAGCTATCTCGGTCATAGAGTTCCAACCATTTGCAGCTTTATAGAAGTTAATGAAGTTTATATCCTTCATATTGTTTAAAGATAAATATATGCTTCTTTGAGAATTAAAAATTTATTACTACTCATCCTTTTTGTTGCAATAACTAATTATATCCTCTAAACGAGGGTTCAACCTTCCTGAGCGAAAGCTAACCAAAGATATCCTCTAAACAAGAGTTTATCCTTCCCGAGCGAAAGCTAACCAAAGATATCCTCTAAACAAGAGTTTATCCTTCCCGAGTGGAAGCTAACCAAAGATATCCTCTAAATGAGATTTCAACCTTCCCGAGCAAAAGATAACTAAAGATATCCTCTAAACAAGGGTTCAATCTTCCCGAGTGGAAGCTAAAGTTATGCAGAGTGCAAAATTTTCTAAGTGTTATGCTCTAGGGAAGGAAGTCGCAATCTATTTGCTACACATATTATTCTCTCCTTGATCAAACAACATCCATATAGAAGCTTAGGGACACCAGTTTTTATAGATTAAGTAAGGCAAGGATTTATATAAGTTCTAAAGACTTTGAAAGTTTGAAAGTTGTACAATGATTAACCAAGCTCCAAATTACCCTACTCACAGAGTCTTTTCAGACTTAGGTAATTCCTCCCACATTTTTTCTAAGTTTAGAAAATCTAACTTGGTGTCAGGGGAACCAATTTTGCCTTAAAGAATTGTTGGGAAGCTCCTTCAAAGCCTTGCTTCAGTCTCTTCAAAATCTGAGCAGCTAGCAGATCGGAATATTCCTCAGATTTTAAGACATCTACTTTAAAAGCCGCTCAACACTCTTCTTCTTAAACTTTGTAATAGGCCATCTCTGATTGAGCGTCCTCTAGCAGAGCCACCTCCTTCACCTCAGTCTAAATGGCATTAGCCATCTACTCATGAAGGGCGACAACTTCGCCATCAGCTTGGGTTAGCTAGCCTTGCAGATCCTCTACTTGTTTATCCAAGGTGGCAAGCTAGACCTCTTGTTCAGTGAGTCGGGAGGTAAGTGTTGGTGCAACCTTAGGTCAAGGTTGACCTGGTTGACCCGACTCGAGTTGATCTGACTCGAGTTGTATTTTGATGTTTGACGAGAACATGATGGGAGATTGTTGGTGCAACCTTAGGTCAAGGTTGACCTGGTTGACCTGACTCGAGTTGACCTGACTCAAGTTGTATCTTGATGTTTGACAAGAACAAAAACTTGGGAGGTTGTGGGTGCAACCCTTGGTCAAGGTTGACCTGGTTGACCCGAGGTGAGTTGACTTGGCACGGAAAAGTCCAAGCAGGGAGCTTGGCACGGGAAAAGTCCAAGCAGGGAGCTTGGTACGGGAGAAAGTCCAAGTATGGAGACTTGGCACGGAGAAGTCCAAGTATGGGAACTTGGCAAGTGGAAGTCGGAGAGGGCTCGGTAGCTCGTTCTCCGGACTAGGTCAGAGAGGGCTCGGTAGCTCATTCTCTGGACCGGAAGTGAAAGACGGAGAGGGCTCGGTAGCTCGTTCTTCGGACTAGGTCAGAGAGGGCTCGGTAGCTCGTTCTCTAGATCAGGAAGGCAGATGGAAAATCCTGGTGAGTAAAGCCAGGTGAAAGTCCTGGTGAGTGAAGCCAGGCAGACGGAAAAGTCCTGGTGAGTGAAGCCAGGCAGATTGGAAATCCTGGTGAGTGAAGCCAGGTGAAAACCCTAGTGAGTGAAGCTAGGTGAAAGTCCTGGTGAGTGAAGCCAGGCAGTTGGTGAAAGTCCTGGTGAGTGAAGCCAGGCAAGGGAAAGTCCTGGTGAGTGAAGCCAGGCAGTTGGGAAGTCCTGGTGAGTGAAGCCGGGCAAGGAAAAATCCAGATGGATCAACGCTGATCGGACATCTGATGTTGTGAAGGTCAAGTAGGTTAAGGGAGTGGTCGGATACTTGGCACGAAGAGAAAAGTCCAAGTGGGTCAAAGGGATTGACCGGACACTTGGTGGGGAGTCTTAGCAGGTCAAGGGAGTGACCGGATGCTAACCATGATGTACCAATAGGTCAAGGTTGACCGGATATTGGTTTGGACTTGGTTTGGGCAAAAACCAAGACCTGGATCGGTCTGGTGATCGATCCAGTGATACTGTGGTTTCCTGATCGGTCTGGAGACCGATCAGAAAGCGATCAGTGTGCCTCTGTGAGCTTACTGATCGGTCTGGGGACCGATCAGCAGGAAGCCTGATCGGTCCCCGGGACCGATCAGGGTACGCACAGAGAGTTGGGCAACTCTCTGTGAAAGCATTCTGATCGATCTGGGGACCGATCAGCATAGAGCCTGATTGGTCCCCACGACCGATCAGATCAGCCCCAGACCGATCAGGGTGATGCCTGATCTGTCTGGCCCTAGCCGTTGAGAGACAACGGCTAGATTCTTCTTCTGTCTTTGGCCTCTATTCTTCTCGCAGGTGGATGCAGGCTATAAAAGGGCTGAGGGCTTCTACAGTGAAGTCTCTCTCTGATTCTTCTTCTTCTCCGAAGCTTCTGCTTCTTCTTGTTCCTGCCTCTTCTTCTTGCTTCTGCAAGTTCTTCCTGGTTCCTTCTGCGAGCTTTGCTGAGCTCTCACTGCCGAAGCTTCGGGTGAGCTTCCTGCTGGTTTTCTAGCTGAGCTTGGATCCGAGAAGTTGCTGCTTCATCAGGATTCCAGTCGACAACGAGAAGGCAAGCAAAGGGTTTTACATTTCGATTGTTCTTGTTTGCTTTCTCTACTGTTGTACTCCTTATTGTTGTTGTAAAGTTATTGTGGCGAGGTTTCTCCACCCAGAAGGAGTTCATATTAGCCGGTTTTCCGGGGTCTCATCCACCGACGGATTGATAGGCTTCGTCCACCTTACAGGCACGCCGAGGAGTAGGAGTTTATCTCCGAACCTCGTTACATCGCTGCGTGTTGAGGTTTGATCTTCTTGTCTTTGTTTCTTTGTTTTATTTTCCGCTGCGCTAACGTCAACTTGTAGAAAGAAACGAAGATTTGGGGTCGGCTATTCACACCCCCCCTCTCTAGCCGCGACCATCGATCCTAACAAGTGGTATCAGAGTGAGGTCGCTCTTCGTTGGATCAACACCCGGGGGAGCACGAGCTAGAGAATGGATCTATTTGGAGAAGATGTCACGATTCCACCCTTCTACGATCGCGACGACTTCGCGTTTTGGAAGGTAAGAATGAAGTACTTTCTTATGACTAACCTTGAAAATTGGAGTTGTGTTCAATTAGGTTTCAAGCCTCCGATGGACAAGAAAGGAGAAACCCTAGAGAAGAAGGAGTGGACCAAGGAACAAGTCCACCAATCCCTAGTCAACGATGAGGTATTGAAAATTTTTGAATTTTCTTTACCTAATGATGTTTTGTGTAGGATAGGTGGATATAACGATGCCAAGGAGTTGTGGAACAACTTGGCAAAGTTCCATGAGGAGAACTCCACTTCAAGTCATGAAGAGGAGTTAAGTGAGCCAAGTAGCTCACTTCATGGAGGAATGGATTTAGAAGTTGAGGGCCACTCAACATCTAAAGAAGAAGAGGAGGAGAGTTCTTCTTCAAGTTCGGAGCAAGAAGAAGAAGCTTCTACCTCCGGAAGGGATGAAGGAGAGAGCGTTCATCCATCCTCAACTCTAGGTAACTCAAGCCATTTAGTTTCTAGCAAATTACACATAATGTGCTTTGAGTGTAGGGAATTTGGACATTACAAGAGTAAATGTCCAAAGAGGGTTAGAAAGACTCCACCGGCGCCAAAGGTCAAGGAAGCTGGAGTCCCAACACGCAAGGGCAAGGAGCACGTGGTGTGCTTCCAATGCAAGCGAAAGGGACACTATAGGAGTCAATGTTCGAGGGGGAGGCAACCTCACAAGGACAAGAGACCGAGCACGTCAATAGGGGGAGCGAAGGCAAACCCTAAGGTAACATTTAAGTCTCATTCTTGCAATAAGACACATGCTAGTAGTTTTGTTACAATTGTTAATAATGATAAGCATGTTAACTTTAGGAACCAATACATGAGCTTAGGAGCCAAACATGTTAACCTAGATAAGGATAATACTAGAAATGTCAACCCTATAATTAACCCATCTAAGGCTAAGAAAAATCTAGGTAGAAATCCCAAATCATCTAGACATATGCCTAGGAATACCTCAAAGAAAAATGATAAATTAAAGCTTGAGGTATTAGAGAAAGAAAATCAAGTCTTGAGGTCAAGACTTGACTCTCTAGAAAAGGCTCTTGAGGATTTGACTCTAGGGTCTAGGGGTCAAAAACCCAAGTCCAAGGACAAGAGAGGTTTGGGTCACAAACCTAAGACTCAAGTGGTCAAGCCCACTTATCATAATGTTCCATTCGATTATGGAACAAGACCTAGGGCTAGAAAGACCATCACCAAGGTCACAAGGGGAGTCACCCCTAGAGTTGATCTTGATGAGTCCCAAATGGCTTAGGCTTTAAAGCCTAAGAGGGTCATTAGGAGGGTTGCTAGGGAAGTCATCCCTAATGAATATTTAGTGAACCCAATGAGCTCAAATAGGTATTGGGTTCCTAGGAGCATGATTTCATCACGCTAGATGAGTTAGGGTGTGCCAACCTTACTTGAATAGGTAGTTAACCTAATCATGGCAAAAGGTGACACTTTAAGAATTTTCAAGGTGCAATCAAGCCTTGAAAATGAAATTGAAAATTATTCCTAATGTGATTAGGATGTGCCAACCACATTTGAGGAATTTTCTAGAGTCAATCTAGTTGGCACATAGTGATCTAAAAGTCGTGAGGATATGATTTTAGGTCTATTAGACTTAGGAATATAGAATTTATGGCAAAATGATCAAAATTATCAAAAATGGCAACTAAGGCTAGAATTAGGTATTTTCTATACCTTGACATGTTATTTGCCATATATTGTTTGCCATATGCCATGTCATGACATCATATTTAATCTATGATCATTTGAAATGTCATGATAATGCTTAGGTTATTTATATGTCATGCTTTATTTAAGTTTCATACTTTATGCCATGACATCATGACATTGGCACATGTTATTATGTATGATATCATTTTATGCCATGTCATCATTTCTTGCATTTATAATCAATGAAATTGATTTAAGGTTAAAAACATAATTTGATATGGAGATCAAATTGATGTTTAGAAAATGCATGAGACCTTAGCCTAAGATAACCTAAACCCATATCTCACATCAAAATTGACTTGGATGTGTTTGATACACCTTAGATGTGTGTGAGATATTAGGATGATGAGTTAGGAACAAGGTGCATAGTTCTTGTACCTAGATGAGCCTAATTCGAAATTGAGGATCATAGGGAAAACTTGTGTACAAGTCATGTACATTTAGCCCTAAGATTGTGGTCCTAAATTAAATGGTTTAAAATCATTTCAAAGTTGATTTGAAAAACCTTGATGAAGCTTTTCTAGTGATAGCTCTCATCATTGAGCAAAGTGATACAAAGATGAGTTAACTTTGAGCTATTTCAAAGACTTTTGAACTTTGTATCAAGATTGAAAAATGGAAATTATTTTCATAGAAAACTATTTTTCCTTGATAGTATATGTTATGAGGAATGTATCCTCAAAGTTTTATAATTTCTGGAATTTTGTAGGGGTTTCTGAATTCGGAAGGAAATTCAGAACTGATATCAGAGGTTGTGGACCGATCAGAAGGGAGTCTGATCGGTCTAGGCAGTTGTGGATCGGTCACTGTGACCGATCCAGGGAAGACCTGATCGGTCTGGTGACTGATCAGGGCGTGCCAGTTTCGACTGTGCTTTCTGAAATTTCTGAAATTTCAGCAATGAAGTTGGTGTTTTGGATTTCTAAAGGGTTGAAACTCTCCAAGACATTGTTGGTGCAATGGTCAAGGGGGAGTTGACCTTTAGGGGGAGTTTTACCTATTAGTCAAGGGGGAGTTGACTTTTAGGGGGAGTTTTTACTCCTAAAGACTTGAGTGATATGGGATTATCACTAAGTTGATTGTTGACTTTAGTATCAAGGGGGAAATTAAGGGTTTCAATGAAAGGTATGAGACTTTCATTAGGAAGAAACTCTTGACTTTGATTCACTCTTTTTGATGTGTGTCAAAAAGGGGGAGAGTGTAAGTTTGGGGAGAGTGTTCAAGGAAGAACATTAGAAAACCTAAGTTAGGTTATGGTTTTGTCAAACATCAAAAAGGGGGAGATTGTTGGTGCAACCTTAGGTCAAGGTTGACCTGGTTGACCCGACTCGAGTTGATCTGACTCGAGTTGTATTTTGATGTTTGACGAGAACATGATGGGAGATTGTTGGTGCAACCTTAGGTCAAGGTTGACCTGACTCGAGTTGACCTGACTCAAGTTGTATCTTGATGTTTGACAAGAACAGAAACTTGGGAGGTTGTGGGTGCAACCCTTGGTCAAGTTTGACCTGGTTGACCCGAGGTGAGTTGACTTGGCACGGAAAAGTCCAAGCAGGGAGCTTGGCACGGGAAAAGTCCAAGCAGGGAGCTTGGCACGGGAGAAAGTCCAAGTATGGAGACTTGGCACGGAGAAGTCCAAGTATGGGAACTTGGCAAGTGGAAGTCGGAGAGGGCTCGGTAGCTCGTTCTCCGGACTAGGTCAGAGAGGGCTCGGTAGCTCGTTCTCTGGACCGGAAGTGAAAGACGGAGAGGGCTCGGTAGCTCGTTCTTCGGACTAGGTCAGAGAGGGCTCGGTAGCTCGTTCTCTAGATCAGGAAAGCAGATGGAAAATCCTGGTGAGTGAAGCCAGGTGAAAGTCCTAGTGAGTGAAGCCAGGCAGATGGAAAGTCCTGGTGAGTGAAGCCAGGCAGACGGAAAAGTCCTGGTGAGTGAAGCCAGGCAGATTAGAAATCCTGGTGAGTGAAGCCAGGTGAAAACCCTAGTGAGTGAAGCTAGGTGAAAGTCCTGGTGAGTGAAGCCAGGCAGTTGGTGAAAGTCCTGGTGAGTGGATCAAGGCTGATCGGACATCTGGTGTTGTGAAGGTCAAGTAGGTCAAGGGAGTGACCGGATACTTGGCACGAAGAGAAAAGTCCAAGTGGGTCAAAGGGATTGACCGAACACTTGGTGGGGAGTCTTAGCAGGTCAAGGGAGTGACCGGATGCTAACCATGATGTACCAATAGGTCAAGGTTGACCGGATATTGGTTTGGACTTGGTTTGGGCAAAAACCAAGACCTGGATCGGTCTGGTGACCGATCTAGTGATACTGTGGTTTCCTGATCGGTCTGGAGACCGATCAGAAAGCGATCAGTGTGCCTCTGTGAGCTTACTGATCGGTCTGGGGACCGATCAGCAGGAAGCCTGATCGGTCCCCGGGACCGATTAGGGTACGCACAGAGAGTTGGGCAACTCTATGTGAAAGCATTCTGATCGGTCTGGGGACCGATCAGCATAGAGCCTGATCGGTCCCCACGACCGATCAGATCAGGGTGATGCCTGATCGGTCTGGCCCTAGCCGTTGAGAGACAACGGCTAGATTCTTCTGCTGTCTTTGGCCTCTATTCTTCTCGCAGGTGGATGCAGGCTATAAAAGGGCTGAGGGCTTCTACAGTGAAGTCTCTCTCTGATTCTTCTTCTTCTCCGAAGCTTTTGCTTCTTCTTGTTCCTGCCTCTTCTTCTTGCTTCTGCAAGTTCTTCCTGGTTCCTTCTGCGAGCTTTGCTGAGCTCTCACTGCCGAAGCTTCGGGTGAGCTTCCTGCTGGTTTTCTAGCTGAGCTTGGATTTGAGAAGTTGCTGCTTCATCAGGATTCCAGTCGACAACGAGAAGGCAAGCAAAGGGTTTTACATTTCGATTGTTCTTGTTTGCTTTCTCTACTGTTGTACTCCTTATTGCTGTTGCAAAGTTATTGTGGCGAGGTTTCTCCACCCAGAAGGAGTTCATATTAGCCGGTTTTCCGGGGTCTCATCCACCGATGGATTGATAGGCTTCGTCCACCTTATGGACACGCCGAGGAGTAGGAGTTTATCTCCGAACCTCGTTACATCGCTGCGTGTTGAGGTTTGATCTTCTTGTCTTTGTTTCTTTGTTTTATTTTCCGCTGCGCTAACGTCAACTTGTAGAAAGAAACGAAGATTTGAGGTCGGCTATTCACACCTCCCCTCTCTAGCCGCGACCATCGATCCTAACAGTAAGCTTTACTCGGCTATCCTCAAGCAAGATAACTTTGGACTATGATATTTTTTCCCTCTGAATTGCTTTCATCTAGATCTACTTGGAGGAAAAATACTTGAGCCCTGGAAAGTTTGAGCTCCTCGCGGAGCCCAGCAACCAAGTTTCTCTAAAGGAGGCATTCTTCTTTTCCCTGAGTGGCTTCTGCTTTACCCTCTTCGGCCGCTCGGGTAGGTGCTTCAATATGCACTTCCAGATTGGTGATTTGTTGCAGTAGTTGACTAATCTGCTTAACTAGCATGGGAATACGACTATAAACGTGAATATGTTTTGACCATAGCTACACAAATAATTTCCATCTACCTTAATTGATCATGTAAATAAGCGAAAGCAACAAATGTAAAACATATACCTTAAGCATGGCACCATTAGTTTGGCGGTTGACTTCAAGCAGGTCCATTTTTTCTAAGGACTTGGCATACTCTCTAGTCTTCAATAGTTGCAGGATATTGGCTTGGCGATTCATCTCTTCTGAGTGGCTAGGACTAGGAGCAATTCAAGGGAAGATAGGGATTGAGGAAGCTTCTGGCTCGAGTGCGGGGTCACTTCCAATTGGGTCTGCTAAAGCAGTAGGCGATGTCTTAGATGCAGAGGGTACAGACCTGGTGGCTGGAGAACTAATTGGGGGTTCTCCAAAAAGCTCCCTAATTATAATATTTGTTCTCGGTCAGGAGGAAGGTCTCTCATGTGAGGCTGCCACTCGGCTAAGAGGCTCGGGGCTCTTTCCCCTCCTCCTAATTCTGAGAAGGGAAGTTGAGGCTTCGAACTCCTCATCGATCGAGATAATCTCCTCGTCGATCGGGGAAAGAGCCACTCTGTTGATCTAGTGAGGCGCTGGATCTGGGATCAGTTGAGGAATAGAGTGAACAATGTTTTCCACTTTCTTCATCGATGGTGGAAGTGCTTCGGAAGTAGCCTAAGAGGTGGTGGCCTCTCGACTGGATGAGGTAATCTCCATGCCCGTGCCCAAGGGCTCTTGAGGGGAAGGTAGGTTGGCCTCACCTAAAGTAGCACCAGCAGCATCCGATGAAACTTTTGGAGTCACCAAAGCCCGAAATCCGCTCGGTTAGCCTTCAAAAGCTTGTCCATCGAGGTGCCCAACAATGTACCCTCTGTAAGTTAACAAGAAAAGTAAGTTAGTTCTCATAGAAGATGAAGATTAGAAAATGCTTATCGTGCTACTTCTCCAGATAGACTGGGTAGGACTTAAGCGAGCTCGATTGAGAAGGCCTTCATTTTGGATGATGACAATGTAGTTGAAGCACATGTCAACTAGTGTCTCTAAAGCCTATTGATATTCAGGGTTCTTCTTATATTTTTCGAGTGGAGGTGGTTTTGGAAGCTCTCCTCTCTAGTTGGTTGGGAAGTTGCAAGGGGTTGGCAATTTCAAATAGAAAAACTTGTTCTTCCAGCCTTTGTGAGATGAGGAATTGCCTTCTAGAAACTTACATCCCACTTAGGACATAAAATAAAAGGCTCCTAACTCAACTCGCGTTGAATGAAAGAAGTAGTGAAAGAAAGTAGGAGTGAGCAGGATGTCATATAACTTGAAAACCACAACCACTCCACACAGAATTCTAATAGCATTTGGCTTCAGTTGGTGAAGGGAAATCCTGAAATACCTACACACGTGTCTAAAAAACTCTGGAATAGGGAAGCAAAGGCTACTCTCTACCTGGTTATAAAAGAAGGTGGTCAAATTGGGAGGAGGCATCGAGGGTACTTGGTCCCCTCTAGGTACCCGAATCTCATAGTCAAGAGGAGTGCCATAGTCTAACCTAAGTTCCCCCCTTAACTTCCTGGTCATAGAGGAATGCATGGTCTTATCCCATGGAATGAAAGTCATTAAAAGTTTTGTAGAAGGAGACTTAACAAACAAAAGGGAACCAAAGGAGAGTGAGGACTTACACGAGCTCAATGGAGTATGGGCAATGAAGAAAGGCGTCAGACTCAAATAGAGGCGGTAAAGAAGACACAATATTGAGAAACCCTAATATAGCATTGATTCTTCGACGCGGGTTGCCAGATCAAAAATTACTAAGGGGCAGGATTTAATTGATGTAGTTGGATGCGGTGCAAACTTCGAGAAGTGCGCAGAGTATACTCATCTGCCTTATCACTTTGGAATCACTAATAGTCACATCAATTGATGTGACCATAATGTGACCTCATTTCGGTAAATGATGACTCGTAAGATTATTGGTTCACTGAGGATGACACATCACCAGTCATGGTACAGCTCATTAATGGGCGCCACAACTCATAAATGCACAAATCTCTCAGATTCTTCTACAATAATTAAATACAAAGGGCTTATTTTTTTTTTCTCTCTCTCTCCATGTGGCAGGGATAATCAGCTTTTTACTAAGTCATATCTCCAGTTAGTCAGTTGTACACTTCCTTTGATTGAATTAAAGGGGGAGGCTTGTGATGTGGCAGCCCACATCATAAGGTGGCACATGTAGTCAAGAAGTCAATATAGCAAGTGAGGTGGTAATCAAAGTCAAGAACGAGGAAGTGATATACATTGCTCGGGGTAATGATAAAAGCGGATCAAGAGTGGGTAATTTACTCACTAGGAAGGCCTTATCGTTTCTAAGTGTTGGTGCAATTGACATCAATGATCGAACTTAAGTTTTGATGAATGACAAGTGGATTAAAGTTATATATGTTTGTGATCTAACCTTGTTACCGAGTGTTTAGGGTTGACTAACTTGACGGGTCAAGAAGACCATACACTAGGTAGGAAGTCTAGTCAGGATGTTTGATTCCTGATTGGTGAAGTCCATATATGGGATTCTGATAGAAGGGCGGGATGTTCAATTCCCGATGAGTTGAAGTCTGGATGTGCGATTCTAGCAAGAGATTGGGATGTTCGATTCCCGATTGGTGAAGTCCAGATGTGTGATTCCAGCACATGATAGTTTTGATGTGATTAACCAAGTCAAAGTTAGGTCTTGTTATCTTTTTGATGCCTTATGTTTAAGTGTGCAGGAACTTAGGAGCACAGGAAATCGAGCGAAAGATGCAACTAGCGAGAAGAACGGCACGGGAGAGAGTCAATGGGCATGGTGCGTCTAAGGGATGAGGCGCTGCGAAAAGAACACTCGCGGACGAGAAGGAGGTGCGCGGTGTTTTCGAGGGATGAAAAGCTAGAGTGGAAGATTGCTCAAGAAGGTCTAAAAATGTGTTCGGGTGAGCCCTATTCCGGATGACCGAAATCACTCAAGCTAATAGAGTTAGAATGTCCCGGATAAAAAAGTCAACAAGTCTGTTGACTTTGGTCTAGGCGCTCGGACCCCTGGGGCTACCCAAGGCACCTTGAGCTCGCGCCCTGGTCGAGGACTGGTTAAGCCCAGAACCCTTCCAGGCCCTCGGATCAGGGCTATAAATATAGCCGTGATCCTAGTAGTTCAAAGACAACACTTGTAAACGAGTTCTTTGTCTGTTCTACTACTGTGTGAGCTGTTAACGTTGTAAGAGGCTACTCTGCCCAAAGGAGATCATCATAGTGAGTTTTACTTACCTTGGATTAGCAATCCTCTAATTACAAACCAAGTAAATTTCTGTGCCTCTATCTTTTAATTAATTTGCTTCTTATTTCTTTTTGTACAAGTGGTTGTGTTAATCAAGCTGTAAGTTTTGAGAAATGTTTGCATTTCTATTTTCAGGCAATTCACCCCCCTTCTTGCAAGCCACAAAAGACCAACAAGGACCAGGTGTGGGTGCCAGAACCAAAGTCAACAGACTTGTTGACTTTTTTATCCAGGCTCTCACTCCGACTTCATTTGCTTGGATGATTTCGACCATCCGGAATAGGACTCACCCGAACCCATTTTCCGGTCTTCTTGAGAAGTCTTCCACTTTGGCTTCTCGTCACTCGGAAAACACCGCGCGCCTCCTTCTCATCCTCCTGCGTACTCTTCCGCAGCGTCTCATCCCTTGGACGCATCAAGCCCGTCGACTCTCTCCCATGTCATCCTTCTTGCAAGCGCCATCTTTCGCTCGACTTTCTGTGCGGCTAGGTTCCTACACATTTAGACACAAGGCATCAAAAAGACAACAGGATCTAACTTTGATTTAGTTGATCACATCAAAACTATCACAGAGTACTTACAATCTCTCCTTTTTGATGTGAGCAACCCAAGTTAAGTTAAAGTAAAATAAAAACAAATAAGGTAACAAGTATAAATTTTACAATTAAAAAAAATGTGCAAAAATCAAAATGTACCTCCTCCTAGACTTAACCTCTAATTCTCTTCCTTTGATCACATTAAAAATAAGGATATAATATGAAAAGAACTTTGAAGTAAATTTAAAACAGAGTCCAAGGGATAAAAATATAGTGACCATCATCCAGAAAAATCATGAACTTTAAATTTAAAAAATTTGGATTTTCACAATTAATAAATCATTAAAAAATAATTTGAAAAATATTTTTAATCATGAAAAAATTCTGAAATTTTTTTGTTAAATAGACATAGTCAAAGCAGAGATAAAATTTTCACTAAAAATTAAAATTAATTTAAGCAGTAATAAATTCTTTTGTACATAAAAATATATTTTTGTAAAAAATTTCTTAAAAGTAGTTTCTAAGCTCGAAAAGTATTGAAAAATTTTCTAAGTAGGTATTATAACAAGTAGCTTTGTAAAAAAATAAATAAATAATTTTTCAACAAATAATGTTTCGAGAATTTTTAATATTAAAAGGCAGTATTTGAATAAATAATTTATATAAAATGCAATAACTGTCACAAAATTTTAAAATATTTTTTTTGAATAGGAAACTTAATATCTTTTCACAAAAAAATAATGTTTGCAAAAATCACTATGTGAATTATTTTTAAATTAAAAAATATAATTTTTATTAAAAAAATTATAAAAAAATAATTTAACGGTCGAAAAAATTAAAATTTTTTCCTATAGATAAGTAATGAAGTTCTTTTTCTCAGAAAAATTAAAGAATAAATTAATTTCTAACAAAAATTATACAAAATAATTTATTTTAAAAATGTTTGACAATTTTAAACAAAAAATAACATTAAAGCAATAAGACATGTATTATGATTTTTAATTTAAGCATGACTTTAAAATCCAATATAGGTTCCCACCTACTAAATTAATTATAAATTTTTTCAAAACATATCTTGATGATACTTCTCTAATTTGACCCTTGTGGAATTGTAAGTATCAATTTAGTTCTTTAAATTTTGAATTTTGAGGAATATTCGAATATGCATAGTTATTTTTCAATTTGTCTATTTGTGCTTTCAATTTTTTACTTTCAATTTTTAAATTATTAAAGTCTTTTAGTCTACATGTATTTGCTAAAGTTAATTTTAACTTTATATTTTTCTTTTTCTAAATTAACCATATTTTTGGAAAGTATTTTAATGAACTCAAATAGTTCTTCACGGGATCGGGAACGTACCTTATTTACCGTTATTATTTCATTGTCTGATGCTCCCCCTCTGTCATTACTTTCTTCCAAAGACTCTTCCCCTTCATCGATATTCATTTCAGACGAACTTTCTTTGTCTTCGGTAGGTATTTGACTATAAGTGTTGTTTTAGCAATTTTCTCAATCTTGGATTCTTTTGATGACGACTCGGTGTCCATCAAGGAGTTGGATTCGACTTCTGTTGGTTTTTCATAGAGCTTCAAGAATTTTTCCCAAAGTTTTTTTGCATTCTTGTAGTTGTCGATTGTCGAGTTCCTCAACCGATAGTATGCTTATAAGGTGAAATTCAACCTTCCATTTGCCATAAATTCGTCACGCTGCTTTTTGGTCCAGAGGTGTTTTTCGAGTTCTTCTCCATTTGTATTTTTTGGTACTTCAAAACCATATTCCATTATTAATAAAATATTAAAATCTGTCTTAAAGAATACCTCCATTCGTTGCTTTCAAAACGCGAACTCCCCCATGAACATTGGTGGATAGATGCTTGGTCCGACCATCGTCTTGTTTGCTTCAGTCGGTGGTTAGTTCTTTTAAGGTGTTTTGGCTCTGATACCACTTGTTGGTCTCTTGCGGCCTACAAGAGGGGGATGAATTGCTTGAAAATAAAAACATAAACCTTTCTCGAAACTTACAACTTGATTAACACAACCACTTGTTCAAAAAGAAATAAGAAGCAAATTAATTAAAAGAGAGAAGCACATAAATTTACTTGATTTGCAATCAGAGGATCACTAATCTAAGGTAAGTGAAGCTCACTATGACTATCTCCTTTGGGCAGAGTAACCTCTTACAACGTTACTATTTCAACAGCTCACATAGTAGTAGAACAGACAAAGAACTCATTTACAAGTGTTGTCTTTGAACTACTGGGATCAGGACTGTATTTATAGCCCTGATCTGGGTGCCTGTGTGGATAAATATTTATCCACATCGCAATGGATCATGATAACTCGGTAAATGCTAAGATTTATGGTCCGAGCGCTTGGACCAGGTCCAGGAGCCTGGACTAGGTTGAACTATCCCTTAGCCAAGGCGCGAGCTTGAGGCTCCTTGGCTAGCCTCGAGGGCCCGGGCGCTAGGACCAAAGTCAACAAACTTGTTGACTTTTCCATCCAGGCTCTCGCTTCGGCTCTATTCGCTTGAGTGATTTTGGCCATTCGGAATAGGGCTCACCCGAACAAATGTTATAGTCTTCTCGAGCAGTCTTCCACTCTGGTTTCTCATCCCTTTGAAATGTTGTATACCTCCTTCTAGTCTGCCAACATACTCTTCCACAGCGCCTCGTCTCTTGGACATACCGAGCCCATCAACTCTCTCCCATGTCGTCCTTCTTGCTAGCTGCGTCTTTCGCTCGACTTTCTGTGCTCTTAAGTTCCTACATACTTAGACATAAGGTATCAAAGAGACAATAGGACCTAACTTTGACTTGGTTGATCACATCAAAACTACCACGGGGTACTTACAAGATTGAACGTCAAGGAATGAACTTGACACTTGGTAAGTGAAGATAAGTCAGTGGATGAGAATGACTTAGTGAGATACATTTCGGTTGAGAGGATGGTAGGCATCAGTCCAATTTAGATCCATTTCAAAAATCTAAATTGAGACCTTGACTAGATCTCGATCTGAAGGATAAGGTCTAAGTCATAAATTAATTATATTATTATTGTGCTAACCTTGTTTTACAAGTTAAATATTTTTGTATTGGGCTAACACTTGTTGCAGGGCAAAGGGAGCATAAAATGAACAGTACCCGAGGTGCCTTCCAGGCGACGAAAGGCGCCTTGATTATTGTTCATGGAAGGTGCCTTCGAGTGCTAGGAAAGCGCCTTCGGTCGGATAAGGCAGAGATGTCGTCGACGATAAGGAGTCCTTTTTTAAGAGATAAAAGTTGGCATTGAAGACGCCTTCAATGCTATGGAAGGCGCTTTCCATCCCTTATAAAAGAGGCATTCGACCAAGGCTTTCGACACATCTCTTCTACAAGATTCTACGCGTCCGTTTGACGTTCCAAATGTTCCGGCTTCCTGATGCTCTGATACTATGCTGTTACGCCCGATTACTACAAAGGAGTCATCCAACCGAGCCTGATCCGATCATCTTCAAAGTTGTTGGGCAACGAACACTTATTATTATACTTAATTTCTGCAGAAAAGGAAAGTGTAGCGTGTTACATTTGTCCTGATTTTTATTTGTACTTAATCCCTTATTCCGGTGGTTCTGGAAGAGGTTATTAGAGGATTACCCATTGATAGGTTCGTGAGACCTGAGTCTTGGAGTAGGAATTACTGAAGGCTCCGAACCAAGTAAAAATCGAATGCGTGCTTTTCCTTTTCTTGTTTTCTCGTTATTTCGTTGCATTCATACTTAGTTTTAAAAAGAAAAAGAATTTTTTTAAAAAACCACGTGATTCACCTCCTTCTCACGTGAGTCTCGATCCAACAATAAGTTCTACCAAGTGGGTTTAGAGTCAGAGTCACCGCTCGGTGTTCTGATATCTTTTCTATATTTTGAGAAATTGTGTCATAACTAGGGCATCCTGCTAGCTCGGGAGGCATGAGCATCCTGCTAGCTCAGGAGGCATGACATCTTGTCAAGCTCGGGAGGTAAACTACCCCATCATCGCTTGGTATAATGGTTGCATTAACTCGATACATCATGGAGGCTTATATTAAATGGCCAACGCTGCTTATTTTTAGTATTCATTAGGGACTTATAGATACGTGAGAAAGGGAAACAAGTAGAAGAATCAAATTGTTAATCATGTGAATTTATTATGTCCTCATCAATCATAGCCTCATTAAAAGTTAGAAGAAGATAAAAGTTCTCCTATAATTAATTAACCAATAGTTGGTTCATTATTCGCTTATAATAAATACACCCTCATTAATGAGAAAGGTGAAAAATTTGAGGAAGAAGTGTATAAAATAATAGTAAAAAAAATGAAAGGGACCTAAAATTTTCTCCTATTCTTCTTCTTTCTTGCTATAGTAATAATCTACTTCTTTTGTTCGAGGTCAATATTATACCCACATTGTTCAATCATACCATAGCTCTTGTGTAGAGTCGGCGGTTAAACCTTCTGGTAGTCCAAACTCTGATATCAATTATAGGATTGAACAGAATTTAGATATCTCCATAATAGTATAATATTGTCCACTTTGGATCTCAGCCCTCATGTTTTTGCTCTTGGGCTCTATCCAAAAGACCTCATACCAATGGAGATATATTTTCTTTTATAAACCCATGATCTTTTCCATGTATTTTTAATGTGAGACTATATTTATAACCTTATAACCTTAACAATGGTCGCCGATGCAGATTAATGGAGAAGGATGCGGAGGAGTTTCAGTTCAATTTAGAGATCAACAGAAGACTCCTAGCCGGAAGTGACCCTGTCACTGACGGAACTAAGGACCCAGATAAGTCGGTCTGTAAGACTACAAACGGCAAGCCGTACCCATGTGTTGCGCGTTCCGGCAATAAACCCAACCACTGTACTTATTATCATCTTTGTCGACAGAAGACATAGATGATCCCTCGCCCGGTACTACCATTGATCAAGAACCCCGCAGCGACGTTTTGTATCTATGAATAATTTAATTTGCTTGCATCATGTGTGTGTTAATGTAACGACCCGACCCATTTGGCGGTCCATTTGGCGACCCTCGGGTCGTCGACCGTCGGCCGTGCCGTTACTCACTAGGACTTTCCACCCCTGGCCAGTGGATTTTTACTTCCCCCAGGATTCGAACTCTAGACCTCCAGGCTTAAGTACTAGAGTTTATGAATCCTGGTAACCAAGTGAGATCATCTCACTTGGTTACCAGGATTCATAAACTCTAGTACTTAAGCCTGGAGGTCCAGAGTTCGAATCCTGGGGAGGCAAAAATCCACTGGCCAGGGGTGGAAAGTCCTAGTGAGTAACGTCACGGCCAAGGGTCGTCGGTCGACGACATGAGAGGTCGCCAAATGGGCCGACGACATAAGGGCCGACGGTTGACTACCGAGGGTCGCCAAATGGGCCAAGAGGGTCGAGTCGTTACAATAAAAGACGCTTTTTTATTGTAACGACCCGACCCATTTGGCGGCCCTCGGGTCGTCGACCGTCGACCGTCGGCCGTGCCGTTACTCACTAGGACTTTCCTGGTAACCAAGTGAGATGATTTCACTTGGTTACTAGGATTCATAAACTCTAGTACTTAAGCCTGGAGGTCTAGAGTTCGAATCCTGGGGGAGGCAAAAATTCACTGGCCAGGGGTGGAAAGTCCTAGTGAGTAACGGCACGGCTAACGGTCGATGATCGACAACCCAAAGATCGTCAAATAGGCCAAATAGATCGAGTAGTTACAGTTAATGTTTTTACGATCGATGTTCTTGAAAGTATTTGGTGTCGTACTGTATGTTAAGCAAAAAAGATATTGCTCATCTCAAACGGCATGTTGCTTTACGCGTTGATATATATGCCATATGTGATAATTAAATGTGGTTCATGTTCATCTTCAGTCCTCGATTGTTGTTTCTATTCTATTTTACTGTTGTATTTTTTTTTTTTAATGGGGTTTGATCTGAGCGAAAGAGCGGCTAGCTTTTCGATATCTCCTGCTAAAAATTTGGAAATTGAACAGAAAATAATAAAAAAGAAATGATTTTAGGCCGCACCGATAGAAATAAGCTCGAACAAAAAAAATTTGGAAAAAACCATGCTGCCAATTAATATAATTAATTTATTGTTGACCAGACATGCATGAGTGTGCTTGAAATGGACAAAAGCAGTTGGCTTAACCTATTCGGATCGAAAAACAGAACCATGTGAATGACAGCGTCCCATTAATTATCCAACTCTATCCTTCCATAATATATCTATTAACGTCACAGTCGACTTAGTTGGTAAATTTATAGGATAATGATGATTAGTGGTGACGGGTTGAAATTCCGTGGATCTCTCTCTGTAAACTTGTCAAATTATATTCCTCAATAGCGTAGGTGAGAGGGCTACCATATTTTTTTCATAATATATCTATTAAAATAATTTTAAATTAATACTTTTCTCAATACGTGGGTCAATTTGAACTCGTCACGAGTTAATCCACATAGGCCAAATGAATTCATCTATCTAGATCCGTCTTTAAATAGATGGATAAATTTTTAATTCAATTTATTTAAATTATTTAGCGGGAGAAATCAAATCCAGAGGTCAGTCAACTTTATGTGTCAAACCTTACTGACACACATGGACGTCTCTCTATACGGTATTACGGTGTGCATATAAATGTCATCTAGGACATTAAATTCGCACACGTGTGTGTATATATATATATATATATATCGATTATGCTACCCTGCGGACTATACGCTGCGGACCGCTGCGGACATCGCTCGTGGCAAACTCCACGTCACGCATTTTAATTATCTTCTCGCCACGAGTCCCTGCAATCACAGCGTTTTAATTTTCCTCCCCGACCCGACGCGGCGCCCCTCTTCCTCCCCCGACGCACCTGTTCCCTCCCTGTGCCCTAGCTCGTCGCTGTCCTCTTCCTCCCGACGCCGCCCCAACCGCAGCAGCTCTTCCTCCCCCGACACCGCCCCAACCGCAGCTCCTCCTCTTCCTCCCCCGACGTCGCCCCAACCGCAGCTCCTCCTCTTCCTCCTCCCTCCCTGTTCCCTCCCTGTGCCCTAGCTCGTCGCTCTCCTCTTCCTCCCGACGCCGCCCCAACCGCAGCTCCTCTTCCTCCCCCGACGCCGCCCCAACCGCAGCTCCTCTTCCTCCCGGCGCTAGGGCACTACTCGCGCCAGAGAAGCCCTCCTCTTCCTCCTCCCGAGCTAAGTCTTTGATCTGCAAGGTAACGTGTTGTCTCATTTAATGTGAAATAAGTGAGTATATTCCCTGTTTTGATTGTGTTTGGTTGTTGTCTTGATCTATCAGTTAGGTTCTCGAACCTGACTATTTTTTCACACAAGGAAGATCTAGGAAGGTAATATATTATATCCTATCAGTGATTCTAGGAATGTTTAAGCAGAAATAAGCCAGTTTGTTTAGATGCGATCATTTCCTAGTGAATTTTGCTTCTTGTTTGTCTTTCAGCATTGACAGTGTTGTGAACTGTGAAAAAGAAGATATTTTCCAATTCGGCCTCATTCTTCTAGAGATTGTCACAGGGAAACTTCCAGGGTCCAATACTCAGCTTGATTCTCTCAGAGCTAAGGTACATAAAATTCTCCTCTATGAGCTAAATTGACATGGAGATTTTGATCTACAAGTGAAAAATATTACTGCTTTTCCGCTTCATGTTTGGACCTATGCAGTGATGAATGGGATATATCTCAGTTTTTTAACTATCAGTTTTTTATAAATTGTTGTTGATTGATAGAGTTCTTTAGCTATCAGAGTATGCTAAAATTCCCTCTTTTTTTTTTTGATAAGTTGCAAGATTATGTTGAATGACTATTAGTTGTTCTGTATTTGAATTAGACCTCCTATTAGTTGCAAGATTATGTTGAATGTCCATTAGTTCTGTATTTGAATCCGAACCTCCTATTAATTGCAATATTATGTTGAATGTCTATTAGTTGTTTTGTATTTGAATTCATAGTATTTCTGTTTCTATTTTATAATATCTACAATAAATTGTATTTTTTACTTGTTTATCTAATTACCTATTGTCAATTATAATGTGAGGGTGTCCAGAAATGGAAGAAAATCGAGTTGATGATCAGGAATATATTCCACAAGTTTCAGATGATCGAAAGCCAAAAATTGGAATGGAATTCTCATCACTAGATGAGGCATATTCATTCTATAATCAATATGCACGAGAAGCTGGGTTTAGTTCAAGGATGCACACGAGCAAGAAAAATAAGATCACAAATGAAGTAACGTGGAAACAAATTGTATGCTTTAAACAAATTGTTGCTTCTTAGCTCTACTCCATTTTCAACGATGGCTAAAAGTACTGCAGTTCAGAGACAATATTGAGTAAGAAGCATGAACGCCTAAACTTAATCTGACGTGTGATTTTGGAAAAAAATTATAATATGGACACAAGAGCACGGATCCTCTGCGTCCGCGTCCAGAGACAATATTGTGGATCGGTCAGCAGACCGATCCACATCTCTCTGGAAGCCTCTGATCGGTCTGTGGACCGATCAGACTACATGTGGATCGGTCCACAGACCGATCCCCCTATTCCTTCTCATCTTGTTGCTTCCTGATCGGTCTACAGACCGATCAGATAATACACAGAAGTACTATGATTATCTGGATCGGTCAGCAGACCGATCCAGTGATACTATGGTTATCTGGATCGGTCTGCTGGCCGATCCAGTGATACACTGGTTATCTGATCGGTCTGGTGATCGATCAGTAACCAATCAGTAGCTCACTGTGGGTTATCTGATCGGTCTGGGGACCGATCAGCCTAGGGCCTGATCGGTCCCATGACCGATCAGTGCCTTGAGAGAATGCACATAAGAGAAGAGATGGTGATCGGTCTGGGGACCGATCAACCTAGGGTCTGATCGGTCTGGGGACCGATCAGCCTAGGGTCTGATCGGTCCCTTGACCGATCAGATACCATGTGTTTGATCAAATCCAGAAGTAAATGAGAAGTTTCACTTGGCAAATAAAATAGAGCTGACATTTTAACCGCTTATAGCCTGATCGGTCTGGGGACCGATCAGCCTAGGGCCTGATCGGTCCCATGACCGATCAGTGCAGCACAGAAGAGAAGAGATGGTGATCGGTCTGGGGGCCGATGAGCCTAGGGTTTGATCGGTCCGGGGACCGATCAGCCTAGGGTCTGATCGGTCCCTTGACCGATCAGATACCATGTGTTTGATCGAATCCAGAAGTAAATGAGAAGTTTCACTTGGCAAACAAAATAGAGCTGACATTTTAACCGCTTATGGGATTCTAAAGCCAGGTTCATTAGAAATTTTCTGATGTATAGTAAAAGAACATTGAGCTCTTAGAAATTTTCTGATGTATAGTAAAAGAACATTGAGCTCTTGAAATGGATAGCAGATTTAGCCTTATACTAAATTATCAGAATTTGCCATATAAGCTAGAACACCACACAAGTTGCCAAAATGGACGAACAGGAGAAGAAAGCAATACCTTCGATTTTATCCTCAAGTCCTAATGAAATAGCAAGCTTGGGCATACTCAGATTAAACTACTAAAAGCAATTTACAGTTACAACACTAATTAATCAACGCTAGATAACCACCTAAACTAATAAACCAATTAGCCTTCAACGGGTTCTTACAAATATTTAATATGTCATATTACAACAACAACAACATTACTCAACACTAACTAACAAGACCGAACTAACAGAGTAATAAGGTATAAAGCCAAAAGAGTCAAATTCACTACAACTAATATCCAGACCACTGATGGTACATTCCAACTTCCTAAAATATGTCCACGAGAAGCAATATGTTCACTTCCTAACCTTCCACGACATCTTTCACTGCTATCTTCATCAGACAAAGTATCGGCTACGACCCACTTTTGCCAGCCATGTTGCGCACATCCATAATACCTCCTTCCGGGATTTTTGCTCGTTCTAGAAACACATACTAATGTCCTTCGTCTGCAAACTCTGCATGATACATGTTCAAATCTCGTATTGTCGATGGAGCCGTAACTTGATGATGACATGAAATACCAACCTATTAAGCAAACGAGAATTACTTAGATTCAAATATTTTTTAATGTACATAGAATGTATGATAAATCAATTCAAAACAGAAAATAAGCGATTTTTGCATTACTGTATAAATCAGAGAAATAACATCAGTTGCAACTTAATCAGAATTTTGTATAAATAAAATATTAGAACTTAAAATGAAATGATTTACCATTCGTTGATACTAGGAAACATTAGTTGCAACTTTCCTGCATAACCAATATGAAAAACATAATTGACAATATACATAATGCGTTGATACTCTGAAGCATTCGTTTATGCAATTTTAATGCGTTGAACAAGCTCAAGTCACCTCCAATAAGATGAAAGGCCTCTAATTTTTATAAGTACTCGTTTCAAAGATGTATACTTGGTGATATCGACAGGAAGTAAACATCAGCGAATGAGGAATGATTGAGCCAAAAAAAAAATTATAGTTGGTGAGAAGATATAAATGGAATGAAGATCAGAACAAGAATAGAGGAATGATTGAGCAACACACCATCGAAATGGAATGAAGATCAGAACAAGAAGAAGAAAGCAATTTCCGACGATCATTCCCTCGAATCACAAAATGGCCCGGTATAACATAGATGCAAAATCAACTTTAAAAAAAAAAGTTTTTACCGGCAATGAAGGGACGAGGACAGCGAGGTGTTACACAAGCTAGTGAGGACAGCTTCAAAGAGACAACACGTTACCTTGCAGATCAAAGACTTAGCTCTACTTCTGCAGGGGGCAGCGTCGGGAGTAGGAAAGTAGGGCTTCTCTGCGGCGCGAGCAGTGCCCTAGTGTCGGGAGGAAGAGGATCTGTGGTGAGTTGGGGCAGCGTCGGGAGGAGGAAGAGGAGGGCTTCTCTGGCGCGAGTAGTGCCCTAGCGTCGGGAGGAAGAGGAGCTGCGGTTGGGGCGGCGTCGGGGGAGGAAGAGGAGCTGCGGTTGGGGCGGCGTCGGGAGGAAGAGGAGAGCGACGAGCTAGGGCACAGGGAGGGAACAGGGAGGGAGGAGGAAGAGGAGGAGCTGCGGTTGGGGCGGCGTCGGGGGAGGAAGAGGAGGAGCTGCGGTTGGGGCGGTGTCGGGGGAGGAAGAGCTGCTGCGGTTGGGGCGGCGTCGGGAGGAAGAGGACAGCGACGAGCTAGGGCACAGGGAGGGAACAGGTGCGTCGGGGGAGGAAGAGGGGCGCCGCGTCGGGTCGGGGAGGAAAATTAAAACGCTGTGATTGCAGGGACTCGTGGCGAGAAGATAATTAAAATGCGTGACGTGGAGTTTGCCACGAGCGATGTCCGCAGCGGTCCGCAGCGTATAGTCCGCAGGGTAGCATAATCGTATATATATATATATAGAGGATGTGATAGTTTTGTTGATCGGATGTAGATTTTTTTTTGCTCTGCAAAATAAATAATATCAGTATCAGACCATGGAAGGGGTCCCAACGTTGATCCTCCGACGCTCAAGTCAATCATTGAAATATAAAGAAAAGCGGAGCAATAGTAGAACTATGTGCAAATAGCAGATAACGTGTACCTCCGCCGATGATGGACCCCCTTTATATAGAGCCTTGGTGGGTGATGTGCATGCTTCTCAAGGCACGGGTACGTTATCCAATATGTCCTATGAAAGGACATGTCAATAAAGTACGTCTGACACTATACCTTAACAAGACATGCATATCCCTGACAAGATAATAGAAGCTTCCGTCGTATGATCCGTCTATCGACCATGTCTAGTGTCAGTGGTACTATCTCCCAAAAGGATGTCGAGAGATACAACCATGGTCGCGCTGCTTGGCCGAGTAAGGTAGCTGCTCGGTCAGGGCTCATTCGTTCGGTCAGCTTTGGCTGCTCATCTGCGATGACTGGGAGTGGTGCTTGTCCCTCCCGATTGGACAAACTCCTCAATCTCCTTGGTGCTTCACTGCTTCATGGAACGTCTGGTGGTCTCTCGGAAGTGCCCTATATATATATATATATATATATATATATATATATATATATATATATATATATATATATATCACCCAGAAAATAATTTTAAGATTTATTAGTAATTTTTTTTTATTATTTTATATAAAAAAATGCACGGTCATGGTTCTCTTTAGTCACACATCTTAAGATTGATAATACCGTAAGTGGATAAACTTCTATAAATACCTTAAGCCGGTGGTGTTAGAATGCACAATTTTCTCGACTTGTTGGCTAAGATCAAGTGTAATATTAAATTAATTTTTATAAGCGAGACTCATTACAGTAGTTTACTGCTAAGGTTCTCGAGCATCGTCCTTGTGTTGCACTAATACATGAGCCTGGTGCACCCTTACCAAGTGCAATTTATGGACCTAAGGTACTAATTTATGTGTATTCATGTATTATAGTATACATGCAACGTGTGTGCGTGATGATTAATATATATATATATATATATATATATATATATATATATATATATATATATATATATATAAAAGATTGATATCCTACGCACCTGTTTGGTGCGCGTCTGTGCATGCTCCAGGTGCTTGGATTCGATTCAAGAGCCATATATATATATATACTCTAGGTTATAAGATTTTACTTCTAAGGTTCAAATTTCTATTAAGTTATAATATTCAAGTTAAAAGAAAATTTTAAAATAAAAAAAATTAAGCGTTTATGGAGTATCCTAATATATTTAGGCTTTATATATATATATATATATATATATATAAAAGGAAATGTTAATTTTTTTTAAAAAAATAAAATATATATATAATAGTCGTTGGTTGAGATCGTGTATATATATATAAAAATGAGGAAATGTTAATTTTTTAAAAAAATTAAAATATATATATAATAGTCGTTGGTTGAGATCGTCAATGTCATAAATAGAATAACTATTATATATAACTACAAAATTGACTCAATTTATTATCAATTGAGTTAATTGAACAATGGACTATTTTTGAAACAGAGACGAGTAGAAATCTCAATGAATCGTGTCAATGATTAAAATCATTTATAAATCTCAATTTTATACAATATTATATTATTTGCTAAGAGGATCTTTCTATGTGATTTTGTATGTGATCCTGTTCAAATGAAACAAGTTGGGAATAAGGTGATTACTGATAGGAAGAAGATTTTGATGATCTTGTAAAACAAAATTAAGATCGGGTCCCTATAGATCCTTTTAATACCTTTCTAGATGATCTTTCGTCTTTCCTTATTTAATATTGTGGTTTAATGAAAAATCAAAGATATTTTGTCTCGTCTTCTACATATTAATTTATTAACAGATGTCGTGTTTCCCTTTACTTTTTCTTCCCCTTATTAATTGTCTTTCCCTCCTGCATAGTATTATTCCTTGCGCCGGTCGGACGTTGATGAGTGCAATGCCAACGCCGTACTTAAAGCCGATTGGAAGCCCAGATCAACCCGTATTACAAGCATGTTCGGCACGGGCTCCTGACCCATTCGACGGGTCGACTAATTAGAGCATCGATTGCCAACCGTTTGACCAACCGAACGGTAATCCCTCCGATCGGCCGAGGCACCTACACTGATTGTACCTTGTTTACCCTTATGCGTTGACCCCCTTGACTTTCCTTCACCGTGGCAATTGACTTGCACCAGGTAGGCTTTTCTTATCGCTGCATCACAAGCCTCCCCTTCAAGTCTAGTCAAAGGAGGCTGCAAGTTCGACTGACTAGACAAAATACATTTTAGTGAATTCGAGGTCCGCTCGGCTCTAATGCTCCATTGTCCGATCTGCAATCATGGATCAGACCAATAGCCGACGTCGCTCGGCTTCATTCTGCCGGTGCAAAGTTCAATCTTGTAGCTCGTTCCTTACGCTGATTGGGAGGATGAGTAAGAACACATTCCTTCTCCTCGAGTGAGCGCGGTTTTACGCTGATGTCATCTAAATATCTTGAAGACCGTGCAAATCTTCGATAATTATGGCCAAGCATGAGACCATACATTTGTAATTAAGCTCATTAAATGCTTTCGATGATCGAATGCCATGTGTCGCTTACTGCTGCCACATGCTTGATGTGACAAGCGGATATTCGCCTGTCTAGAGATGTGCGTTGTTTCAAAATCGACGACGATCAGATCTTCATCTAGGTTTTCATGAAGTTAGATCGGACGACTGAGGTCGATCGGCCACAGGGCTTATAAGCACGCTTGCCTTGCCATTTTTCACACTTGGTGTTTTCGTCCTACGCGTTTTCGTCTTCGCGAACGAGCATCTCAGCGCCACCACATTCTGCGTCTTCTTCTCCGATCTTAGCAATCTTCCTAGTAAGCCTCCACTTTCCCCTCCTCGAATTTGTCCAGTGTCCAGTGTTCGTGGTGTGGCGTCTTTGTTTCTTTCAATTGAACTTCTTGATTTTCCATCACCTCTAATGGCAAACTCCTCCCAACCTACCGCCTTCGTCCCCATATTCTGGTATACATCCCTTGAGTCCAAGTTTGATGGAGGCGATGCTGAGAGTTTAAGAGATGTTTTTGAAATTCCTTTTGACTATCAAATTGGCCTTCCTTCGGCTTTTGATCGCCCAAATGAGCCACCTCCTGGCTTCGTTTGTTTCTTCGGGGACCAATTTACTACCGGTCTACAATTCCTGATCAACCTTTTTTTCTCGACAGTTTGTAAATATTTTCGTATTTCCTTACATCAATTGGTACTGAACTCTTTTCGGCTGCTGTGAGAGGTCGTAGTTCTATTCTGATTGCACGACATTCTCCTTACTTCTCGGCTCTTCCATTATTTCTACTATCCCAAGTTGTCCGAGCTGGGGACTTTTCTCTTCCAAGTCCGAATGGGCCTTGTCTTCTTTGATAAAATGTCGTCCTCTAATAAACATTGGAAGGAATATTACTTTTTTGTTCGCTTTCCCGAGCGGCTGGACTTCTCGACCAGATGGCAAATAGAGGCGCCGAATCCTCCAGAGCTCAAGAAATACAAGAACCGCTCAGACTACCTTCACGCAGCTTCTTGTTTGGCCGGTCAGAAATATCATATACACAAGTTGCTACTAGAGGGTGTCCTATATGTGTTCAGTCTGAGCCCAATCCACACAAGGCTCCCGTGCAGCCTAGGTACGCTCTTTCCTGGCTTAATTTTTTAATCTAATTGATTTCTTCCTTTCTTTCGCAGCCGAAGTCATGTTGTGCGCTCGTTTAGCCGGCAAAGCTAAGCTCGCGAACGCTGAGATCAACGCAATGGTCGTAGCCGAGTTGGAGAGTCATGGTCTGTCGTCGATCGGCTCACAAGAAGACCCACTCGGGGAAAGTGCTGGGGCCACAACCCAAGGAAGCGGAGCTTGGCGATGAGGCAACTGTTGTTGTGAGTCCTCCACCCGAGCATCCTCAAGAATTGTCGTAGGCGAGGGCTCATAATCAACCTCTTCTGGGAAGCCATTAATAAGTCGAAAGAGATGCCGAGCGGAGATGACTGCCCGATCTACTGCGTCAGCTTCACAGACTTCGTCCATGACCAATCCACGTCCTACATCCGAGCAGGGCGCAACCTCCACACCAGTGGCCGAGCAGGCGATGGCCGCAACACATACTTCGCCTTCGTCTGATCGCACGCCATCCTTATTTAGGTTGCCCCAAGGGACAATCGTTGTGTCACCCGTGTCCTTTATACCACCAAAGATTCAGAAATCTTTCATCCGGTCGGCGCAAACGTCCTAGTCAACTGGTAGGGCAACCTCGACCCCAGTTACTCCGAGTGGCCAGCGCCACATAACTGCAGTCATCCACCTTCCCATGGATGAGTGGCGCGACACTGGAAACGCTGAGCCCCGAGCTCCGGAGCATCAAATAATCATTCAGGAGCCACTTGCACAAATCTGGGCCGACGCTCGTGCCCATGCAGCAGTCATGCCCCCGGGGGCGTTCACTGATAGCCATACCCAAATGTTTACTAGAGTAAGTACTTTGTATTTATTATTGTCACTACTTGACTCTTAATAAATGCCTTTGCTTTCTTGTAGTACTGGGTGGAGAGCCTAACCATGTGCCAGCGACTCGCCCTTTTAGAGGAGGAAGTTAAAAAGTTGCCCGCTCTGAGCGGCCAGGCAATGACTTCCCAGGCGCAGTTGGAACACTGAACGCCGAACTGGCTCAATTAAGAGCCGATCTGGGTACAAGCTTCGAGCAACTGCTGAGAAAAAGAAAAGCTCTGAGCAAGCAACCCAACTGGCTCGACTAGAGAAATAGGTTAGCTCTTCTAAGACGAAGCTGAATTTGGCTAACGCCAGGAAGCCCCGGGTCATCGAGAAGTTAGAGATTAAAAACAAGGAGTTCAAGGTGTTGGTTGAAAAACTAAAAGAGTCTAAGACCACTCTGTAGGCCGAGCGGGATGGACGACTGGCCGAGCAGACTGCAGCAAAGGCCCAGCTCGACGCCAAGGATAAGGAACTGACAAAATTGAAGGAAGAACCGGCGACCTCTCGGCGGCCCTAGAGACTTATCAGGGAGCTGAGTCGAGTAGGTTTGATCTTATGAAACAAGCCTACATTCGCTCGGATGCTTTTAATGACAAGGTCTCCAATCGGGCTCTTCGTCTGTTCGACCTGGCGATAGAAGGGGCATTCGGCCAACAACAAGAAGGTGGTTATCTCCCTGCCGCTCTATCAAGTAAGGTAATTAGTTGGGACTAGTTGACTGCGTTGCTACCTGATGATGTATTAGATTATCTGGAGTGAGCCACTTGATAATGTTTTGCCTCATGTTTAAAGTTTCAATGGATGCCTGCTCGTTCGGTTAGCCTTTATTTTCTTGTATTTTAATTTCGCTTAACCTTGTGTTTCTTCTGATCCAATTGGCAATGATTTATCTATTTGGCCATTCTATTTTCAAGGTTAAAAGACTTCACGTAGATGAGGATTTAAGTTCACCGCTCGACCATTGACGTAGATAGGGGTTTAAGGTCGTTGCTCGACCGTTGATGAAGACTGGGGTTTAAGCTCGCCGCTCGACCATTGATGAAGACTGGGGTTTAAGGTCATCGCTCGACCGCTGAGGACGACAAGGGTTTAAGGTCGCCGCTCGACCGCTGAGGAAGATAAGGGTTTAAGGTCGCCACTCGACCGCTAATGACGACAATGGTTTAAGGTCGCCGCTCAACCGCTAATGACGACAAGGGTTTAAGGTCGCCACTCGACCGTTGATGGCGATAAGGGTTTAAGGTCGTCACTCATCCGCTAATGACGACAAGGGTTTAAGGTCGCCGCTCGACCGCTGATGACGACAAGGGTTTAAGGTCGCCACTCGACCGCTGATGATGACAAGGGTTTAAGGTCGCAACTCGACTGCTGATGACAACAAGAGTTTAAGGTCACTGCTCGACTTTTATCTTTATCGATCGGCTAAATCGTCTAGAGAACTTTATTTTTTTATTTCATGTCTGTCCTGCAGCCAGCACATATATGCAAAAAATACATTCATGTTTGCTTGCGCACCTCTCATCTGGGCCGATAGAATTGGAGATGTGTCGCGCTCCATGGTCGATTGAGCCATTTTCCATTTTCGTCCTCCAAGTAGTATCCCCCCGAGCGAAGTTTCTGCACGACCTTGTATAGTCCTGCCCATGGCGCTTCGAGCTTAGTGACGTCGCCGACCGGCTTGATTTTCTTCAACACCAAATCACCGACCTAGAAGGACCTCGAGATCACTCTCTTGTTGTAATTCTGCCTCATCCGCTGTCGATAGGTTATTAGCTAAACGACTGCTTTATCCCATGCCTCATCCACCAAGTCAAGCTCCATTAATCTTCACTCGCCATTTTCCTCGTAGTAGAGTCACACCTGGTCAGATTCCACTCCTACCTTTACAAGAATCACAGCTTCTCCTCCGTACACCCGCTAGAATGGTGTTACGTTGGTCGCCTCCTTTGGAGTCGTGCGGAGTGCCCACAAGACACTTGAGAGCTGATCGACCTAGCTACCCCCTGCATGGTCGAGCCGAGTTCATAAACCTCTGAGGATCTCCTGGTTTCCAACCTCCGCCTGGTCGTTACTCTGGGAGTAGGTGACTGAGGTGAAGGCATGCTAGATGTCATACCCTTCGAACCATTCCCTGAACTTCTGACCTATGAAGTGCCTCCCGTTATCTGAGATGAGCCGACGAGGGATGCCGAATCGATAGAGGATGTTTTGCCAGATGAATTTGATGATCATCTGCTCACTTATCTTGGCCAAGGTCTCAGCCTCCACCCATTTTGAAAAATAGTCCACAGCAACGAGCAAGAACCTTCGCTGACCCGTTGCCATGGGAAAAGGTCCCACTATGTCCATACCCCACTGGTCGAATAGGCAAGCTACCGTGGATGACTTCATCTCTTTGGTTGGTCGGTGCGAAAGATTGTGATATTTTTGGCAGGGCAGGCAAGTGGCTGTCATTCGAGCCACATCCTCTTGGAGAGTTGGCCAGAAGTACTCATCCAGGAGAATCTTTCGAGCTAGCGATCGGTCGCTCGGATGGCTTCCGCAGGAGCCTTGGTGAGCTTCTTGCAAGTTGTACATTGCATCCTCTTGTCCCACATACTTGAGCAAAGGCCTAGAGAAGGCTCTTTTATACAACTAATCTCCGACCAAGGTGAACCATCTGTCTCTCTTCTTTAATAGACATGATGCCTCCTGATCAGTCGACGTACTTCTTGATCGGAGAAATTCGATTAACAGTGTTCTCTAGTCTCTTGGAAAGACAACTCTCTCCATCCGGTCAATATGTGCCATCAAGAGAACCTGTTCGATTAGCTGGCTGATCATAACCTGCGATAATGAACTAGCTAACTTAGCCAGTTTGTCTGCTGCTTGATTGTCCAATCGAGGAATCTTCTGTATAGTGACTTCTCAAAAATTTATCTTTAGTTTCTCGAAGGCTTCTGCATATAACTTGATTCGTGGGTTGCTAATCTTGAATACCTCCGCCAGCTGCTGGTCGGCCAACTGGGAGTCCGAGTGGATGAGGACTCTTGTGGCTCTGACATGCCACGCTGCTTGCAAGCCGGCTATCAAGGCTTCATACTTGGCTTCGTTGTTGGTGGCGCGATAATCTAGCCGAACAGACAGTTGCATCCGGTCTTCTCTTGGAGAAATGAGTAAGATGTCGATCCCACTGCCTTGCCGGGTGGAAGATCCATCAACATATATTCTCCAGGTTGCTTCTAGCTCGTCGCTCTGGACTTCTGTGATGAAATCAGCCAAGGCTTGAGCTTTTATCGCCGTTCGGGGTTGGTATTAGATGTCGAACTCACTTAGCTCAATGATCCACTTGATCAACCGACCGGATGCTTCTGGGTTGAGGAGGACTCTTCCCAAGGTACTGTTGGTCATCATTACGATTGGATGGGAGAGGAAGTAGGAGCGGAGTCTCCGAGCGGCTAGTACTAATGCGTAAGCTAATTTTTTCAGACCAGTGTAGCGGGATTCAACGTCTTTTAATATATGGCTTACAAAATATATGGGTTGTTCCTCTTGCCCATTCTTCTTAATTAATGTTGAGCCGATCGTATTTTCGATGGATGACATATAAATCCAGAGTGGCTCTCCTGTGCTCGGCTTAGCTAGTATAGGTAAGGAGTTGATATAGTCTTTGAGTTCTTCAAACGCCCGATTGCACTCGGCATCCCATTGAATTTTGTTGCCCGATGCAGCACCTTGAAGAACGGTAAGTTCCGATCGAATGATTTGGATATGAATCTTAACAGAGCGGTAATACACCCGGTCTTTATCCGCTCAGCCTCTTTCTACTGGGGGAGCCCACGACAGCGCTCGGTTGAAGGAAATTGGCGCATTGTGGACGTCCTCATAGGAGCCGATCGGTCTTCTATTCTGCTCCTGAGCGGAAAATTGATCTGCTCGATCTTCTCTTTCTCTTTTAGTTTGTCGACCTGTTGCAGAGGCAGCAGGCTCATGCATTGGCCGATCGACCATCACCTGTTACTATTGCTCCAATATTTTTGTAGCTCGAGCTTGTACTAGTGCATCGAGTTCCTCTTGCGTCAATATCACTATTGTGAGTCATCCAGCATCTTCCACCTTCTTATTCAGATACAGACAACATTCTCACAGACGATGCCAAATTAATCCCATCCAAATCAAGGAAGATGAAAAGTCGGGAATGGGGTGACCACTGATAAGAAGAAGATTCCGATGATCCTGTAAAACAAAACCAAGACCTGGGAAGGGGTCCCTGTAGACCCTTTTTATACCTTTCTAGATGACCTTTCATCTTTCCTTATTTAATGGTGTGGTTTAATGACAAACCGAAGGTATCTTTGTCTTGTCTTCTACATATTTATTAACAGATGTCATGTTCCCCTTTGCTTTTTCTTCCCCTTATTAATTGTCTTTCCCCCTACGTAGTGTTATTCTTTATGGCAGTCGGACGGTCCGATTATGAGTGCAATGCTAATGTCGTACCTAGAGTTGATCGGACGCCCTGATCGACCCGTATTACAAGCCTGTTCAACACGGGCTCCTGGCCCATTCGGTGGGTCAATTAATTAGAGCATCAGTTACCGACCGTCTGGCCGACCGGACAGTAATTCCTCCGATCGACCGAGGCACCCACACTGATTGTACCTTGCTTACCCTTACACATTGACCTCCTTGACTTTCATTCACCGTGACAATTGACTTGTGCCAGGTAGGCTTTCTTATCACCGCATCAGTATGAATATAAGTGTCACTTTTATATCTTTATTATTTGTCAAGCATCCAATTAATTGATCTATTAAGATTTTTTATCGTTAAACATCTGATTACCTTTAATTTATTAAGACTTCCTCTACTACACTTTAATTTATATATATATATATATATCAAAACTCTTATCCAACTCTTATCCAAATATCAAAACTAATTAAAATTTTGATTGCACCAATCAATAAAGTCTTTTAAAAAAAATCAAAGTAAAATCAAGAGTGTGAGTCATGTTTTGCTATTTTGCTAGTTGCTACAATAGCTTAGGTCTCTTGAAAATCATCATCTTATACATGCTAACTTTCCTAACAAAATTATTTTCATGGTAATATAAAAAACAAGGATATTGTATCTGATCCTATCCGGAATCTGAGTCAAATGAAGGTCAATGAGTTGTTGCTGGTGTTGACGGAGGGGTGACTGGGACATTGTTCTCGTATGGGCCTACAAGAATGGACCCCCATGTGGTGTTGATGGACGACGATGACTGAATCAGTGGTACTTGAACTCTGCACACACTTAGACAAGCACACGGAATGTTAGAGGCCAAAAACCAGGGAAAAAGTTCCCAGAGCAGGCCCTCCGACGCTCAAGTCAGGTACTTTTCCCCAGAAGAACAGTGTACGAAGGAGAAAGAAAAGTAGAAGACAAGTGCGAATGTGCGAGATAGCATACCTGTGCAAGGGAGAGGACCTCCCTTTTTATATGATAGTGCGTACCTCTAGAGGCTGACTGATGTCAGAGAATGTCGGGTGTCAGGACCTATCAGGTGATGGAGGACACGTGACATCCTCTGTAGACTGAAGGAAGGTTCTATTCGTAGATGACCGTAGACCGTTGGAATATTCCCTGACACTCAACAGTTATTCTCTGATAGGCGGTTATGATTACCTGACCTTGTTGTCGTATAGCACCTTCTGTCCCGACCGGGTATGAATAGGGCAGCTAAGGATGCTCTGTCGAGTATAACACCTGGCCTAAACCTTGGGGGGGTTGGGGGCTATGGAGAAATCGTTCGAGAGCTAACCGGGAGCTGGCTGACCGGGAGTTAGCTCATTAAGAGGACAAGGCCTGAATATAACCGAGTCGTGAGAACCTGACCAGTCAGATCCAGGTCAAGTATCACCCCAACTACCTACCATGTCTTAGACCAGGGTGTCTCAGATCTGAGGTCTTGGTCTGTGAGAACCCGGCCAGGAACCATGTTGTTGACGTAGTCACACGGTCCTACCTCCTCTTTCCCTGCCTACAAACTATCACGTCGGCTGGACCTCTGACTGCCACGCCCCCTGGACCTCTGACTGCCATGTCTCCTTAACTTCTAACTACTCGACTTTATTGGACCCCACCATTATGTACCGTATCATAAGCCTCCCCCTCAAGTCTAGTCGAAGGAGGCTCAGGTCTGACTGACTAGACTTCGGCTCTTATTTACTTATTCCACCCGGACGTCCTCAAATGCTGCTCCTTTTCCCAGATCCTCGGATGTGTAACTTGTTTCATCACTCAATCTACCTCAGGGGAAGGGCCTCATAAACCCTTTGAAGTCGACTCTTCACATCTTCCTCTTTAAAAGGGGTTGAGCCCCCTTACACCATTGTGCTTTTCTTGCTGACTTCTTTTGATCATGAAATCTATCTTTGAGTCTGATGAGGTGTCACTCCTAAGCCAACAACTAGCCCACCTGACTCAATTACTTGCCCAAAAGGATACTGCTTTAGCCGAGATGATGTAGGACTGGGATCTTCAGTCTTCTCTTCGCCGAGACATTGAGGGACTTTGGTTAGCTGCTAAATCTCAAGCTTGGGCTGAAGCAGCATTGAAATAGAAAGCCTATGCTGACTTGAAGAGCCAAGCCCAAATCCTGATCTATGTGAAAGAGAAACACGCCTCTTCCATAACCCTTCTTCAAGAGGAAAATCGGCTCAAAGATGAAACCATTGCTCATCAACATCACATTATTTAGTTCACTAAGGTGGAGTTGGTTCAGGCACGATCTTACTTGGAGCAGGCAGGTCATACGGAACATCTTTGCCCAGGGTGCCGACTGGCTACTGCTACTAGAAAGGAGCTCTAACTACTGAGATGTCCTTAATGTGGGAATGAGATTTCAAGGGGTGCCCCTTGTATTTTATCAAATAAATGAAAATCTGGTTGGGCTTCAGTCTTTATTTCTTTTTACCTTTCTTTACTAGCACTTCTTTATCATGAGGTACTAAGTGTGGGAGTGTGCTTGTTTACAACTCATGCTAAGACGCGAGGGCAAGAATTTGAAATCTTATAACTCGCGCTGGGGTAAGAGTCAATAATCCCGACCAAGAGGTCGTTGGTCATGAGAGCAAGCTCACTTATAACTCGCGTTGAGGCGAGAGTCTGGAATCCCGACTGAGAGGTCGTTGGTCGTGAGAGCAAGCTCACTTATAACTCGCACTAGGGCGAGAGTCTGGGAGCATGAGAGCATTCTCACTTATAACTCGCACTGAGGTGAGAGTCTGGAGGCGTGAGAGCATGCTCACTTATAACTCGTTCTGGGGCGAGAGTCTGGAATCCCAACCGAGAGGTTGTTGGTCGTGAGAGCAAGCTCACTTATAACTCATACTGGGGTGAGAGTCTGGAAGCGTGAGAGCATGATTACTTATAACTTGCACTGGGGTGAGAGTCTGGAATCCTGACCGATATGTAATTGGTCGTGAGAGCAAGCTCACTTATAACTCATGTTAGGGCGAGAGTCTGGGAGCGTGAGAGCATGCTCACTTATAACTCATGCTGGGGTGAGAGTTTGGAATCCCAACCGAGAGGTCGTTGGTCATGAGAGCAAGCTCACTTATAACTTGCGCTCGGGCGAGAGTCTGGAATCCTGATCAAGAGGTCGTTAGTTGTGAGTGCAAGCTCACTTATAACTCGCACTGAGGCGATATTCTGGAATTTCGACTGAGAGCTCGTTGGTCATGAGAGCAAGCTCACTTATAACTTGTGATGGGGTGAGAGTCTGGAAGCGTGAGAGCATGCTCACTTATAACTCACGCTGGGGCGAGAGTCTGGAATCTCGACCGAGAGGTCGTTGGTCGTGAGAGCAAGCTCACTTATAACTCACGCTGGGGCGAGAGTATGGGAGCGTGAGAGCATGCTCACTTATAACTCGCACTAGGGTGAGAGTTTGGAACTCGACCTAGAGGTCGTTGGTCATGAGAGCAAGCTCACTTATAACTCGCGCAGGGGCGAGAGTCTGGAAGCGCGAGAGCATGTTCACTTATAACTTGTGTTGAGGTGAGAGTCTGGAATCTCAACCGATAAGTCGTTGGTCATGAGAGCAAGCTCACTTATAACTTGCGCTGGGGCGAGAGTCTGGGAACATGAGAGCATGCTCACTTATAACTCACACTGGGGTGAGAGTCTAGAATCCCAACCGAGAGGTCGTTGATTGTGAGAGCAAGCTCACTTATAACTCGCGCTGGGGCGAGAGTCTAAGAGTGTGAGAGCATGCTCACTTATAACTCACATTGGGGCGAGAGTTTGGAATCCCGACCAAGAGGTCGTTGGTCATGAGAGCAAGCTCACTTATAACTCACACTGGGGAGAGAGTCTGGAATCCCGACCAAGAGGTCATTGGTCGTGAGACCAAGCTCACATATAACTAACTCTAAGGCAAGAGTCTGGAATCCTGACCGAGAGGTCGTTTGGAGATCTGATCAGGACTTGACCTAGAGACCTAACCAGGAGTTGATCTGGAGGCCTGACCAGGACTTGATCTGGAGACCTAACCAGGAGTTGATCTGGAGGTCTGACCAAGACTTGATTTGGAGACCTAACAAGGATTTGATCTGGAGACCTGACTAGGAGCTGATCTGGAGGTCTGACTAGGACTTGATCTGGAGACCTGATTAGGAGTTAATCTGGAGGTCTGACCAAGACTTGATTTGGAGGTCTAACTAGGACTTGATTTGGAGACCTGACCAAGAGTTGATCTGGAGACCTGACCAGGAGTTGATATGGAGGCTTGACTAGGAGTTGATCTGGAGGCCTAACCAGGATTTGATCTGGAGACCTGACCTGGAGTTGATATGAAGGTTTATCAGGACTTGATCAGGAGGTCTGACCAGTACTTGATCTGGAGACCTGACCAGGACTTGATCTAGAGACCTGATCAGGACTTGATCTGGGGACCTGACCAGGAGTTGGTCTTGAGGCTTGGTAGGACTTGATCTGGAGACTTGACCAGGAGTTGATCTGAAGGTCTGACCAAGACTTGATTTGGAGGTCTGACCAGGACTTGATTTGGAGACCTGACTAGGAGGTCATCTGGAGACTTAACCAGGAGTTGATATGGAGGCTCGACCAAGAGTGTTGATCTGGAGGCCTGACAAAGAGTTGTTCTAGAGACCTGACCAAGAAGCGGCTTGAACGAACAACCTTTGAGGCTTGAAGGGATTGTGCTTGGGGACTTAGCCTAATGCTCATGCGATCACAACCTAATGTTCCTGCAACCACAAAGTGCAATGCATAAGGTTTTAGTCCAATTTAAACCTTACTCTGATTTCGAGGAGGAGTAAAGGCGCCAAATTTGGATCGACACTATTGGATCATGACGGCCGGTTAGAAGGGGGGTTGAATAGCTCTGTAAAAATAAAAGCACAACCCTTCTCGAACTTTCAAATAAACACTTGCATAAATGAAGTAAACAAATAAAACAAAAAGGAAGAGGCACACAAGGATTTACTTGGTTACAACCGGGGAGGTTGTTAATCCAAGGAAGATGTCGCACTAGTATCTCCTTCAGGCAGAGAAGCCTCTTACAGCAATGAAGCGCACAAATAAAGAAGCTAAACTCTAAAGAAGGCGTACAAGTGCTGGAAAATGAATTGCTTGAGTTCATGTCTAGCTTCTGGACCAAGGCTATATTTATAGTCTTGGTCGGGGCGCTTGGAAGAGTCCCAGACACCTAGGAGATGATAAAATTTTATCCCCTTCGCACGGATCACGATTTGACCGTGATCTAGATAAAGTTCAACTCTGGGTGCCCGGAATGGCTCCGGGCGCCCGGACCACTAAAGTCAATAGGGTTGACTTTTGGTCCCGCCCCTATGCTTCGGTGCTGCTCGCCTAGGTCTAGGTCTTTCGCTCCGGCTCCGATCGCTTGGGTGATTTTGGCCAACCGAAATAAGGCTTACCTGAACCCAATTTCGGCCTTCTCGAGCAACCTTCTGCTCCTGGCTTCTCGTCCCTCAGAAACGTCGTGTGCCTCCTTCTCGTCCGCCCGCGTACTCTTCTACAGTGCCTCGTACCTCAGGCGCACCGAGCCCGTCGGCTCCCTCCTGTGTCGTCCTTCTCGCTAGTTGCGTCTTTTGCTCGACTCCCTGTGCCCATAAGCTCCTGCATACTTAGACACAAGGTTAAAAATACGACAGGATCTAACTTAACTTGTTGATCACATCAAAATAACCTTGGGGTTCCAACAATCTCCCCCTTTTTGATGTGAGCAACCCAAGTTAAGCTAAGGTAAACAGACATAAAAAAGAAATAACTAATATTGCAATAAACTGCAAAAAGATAGAGAAATTATAAAAAAAAAATTGATCTACCTTCCCATAAACTTATACTTTTCCTTCTCCCCCTTTGATCACATAAAAAATGGGGTCCCGAGGAAAAATCTAAGGGTTAAAACTTAGAAAATTTTCAATGATTTTACTTAAAAATTTGAAATAATTTCAACAATGTTTCTAAGTTTCTTAAAAAAATAAAAAAATTCTAAGTTAGATAATTTGCAAAAGCAGTATTTTTGAAAGAATTTTTCTAACTTTGAGAATTTTATAAGTAAAACTTTAGGTACGAAAATTTTCTGAGTAAAAAGAAGTTTAAGCAATAATTTCTAATTTTCAGAAAAAATTTTAACTTAGGCAAAAATAATTTTGAGAATTTTTTCTAAGTAAAAATTTTACGCAAGAAATTTTTTTTCTAAGTATATAAAAAAATAAAAATATTTTTGAAACATTTTAAAAAACAAATGTTTAAAAATTTTTTTAAAGCATTACTAAATTTCAAGTTTAATGCTTTATCAGAAAGTTAATTAAACATTTTATTTCAATATTTTGGCTTCCAGACAGTGGCGAGGCACTAGGCCTTCTTGGTTATTGGAGCAACAACCACTTAGACAAAATCTCATAAAGAAATTTAATGTTTAATTTTCTCGCTGAAATCTCTAAATCTAATAATTCAAGTTCAAGTTAAATAGGACTTTGGAACCCAATATAAGTTCCAGCCTACTGGATTGACTAAACATTTTTATGGACATACCTTTTTGAGATATTCCTAATTTGTCCCTTGTGGTATCTAAAATACCAATTTAGATTATTAAATTTTCTAACATTTGTATTAGATGAGCATGCACGGTTTTTCAAGTTATTTACTTCTATTTTTAAATTATCATTTTCTAATTTTAATTTGTCTAACTCTTTTAAAGGGAAAGATTTAGCTAGTATTACTTTTAAAATTTTAATTTCTTTTTCTAACTTACAACAATCCTTAGTTAAAAATTTAATAAACTTAAATAGTTTATCGGGAGGAAGAGATCGTACTTGACTTACCTTGTCAATCTCGTTGTCCGGTCTCCCCCTGAATAGCTGTCATCTTCCGACGTAGCTCCCCCTTCATCGATGCTCTCGATGCTCATTTCGTAAGAGCTTGGCTCGCAGTCGTCGTCTTGATGACTTGCCATTAGTGCAAGTCTGGAGAAGGTCTCAACTTCCGATTCGGATGACGTATCGTCCCACACCGCCTTTAAGACCTTGCGTTTTTGAACAGGTTTCTTACCTTTGTCCTTGTCCTTATTTCTCAGCTTGGGGTAATTGTCCTTGACGTGCCCTTCTTCGTTGTAGTGATAGCAGCGGATCATCCTTTTCTTTCTACCCTGCGGATGGTTAGTATTTTTAGATTTACAAAGTTTTTTGAAACGTCTTACCATCATAACCATTTCCTCATCGTCGAGAGAGGACTCTGACCCAGGTTCATCTCTCGATGCTTTGAGGGTGACGTTGTGCTTGGGCTCCTTCGTGCCTGCACATCTTGATTCATGCACTTCAAATGTCGAGAATAATTCTTCTAGAGTAATTTTTTCTAAATCTTTAGAAATATAAAAGGCATCTACTAGTGATGCTCATTTCGTATTTCTAGGAAAAGAATTTAGTGCGTACCTGAGTGAATCTCGATTACTTACCTTTTCTCCGAGATTCGAAAGTTCCGTGATAAGCTCTTTGACTCTCGAGTGCAGATGCGCAGTTGTTTCATCTTCTCCAAGTCGCGAGTTGGTGAGCTGGTTACGAAGTAGATCCCGTCTTGAGAGTTTGGCTTCGGACGTCCCTTCGTGCAACTCAAGGAACTTCTCCCAAAGTTCCTTCGCGGAGTCATAGTTGCCAATTCGGTTGACTTCTTGTGGCAGAAGAACGTTCAGCAGATGGTACTCTGCTTTGCCGTTTTCCACATAGTCGACCTGCTTCTTTTTCGTTCATTGATATTTTTCTTTGCCCTCCGGTGCTACAAAACCAAATTCCATTATAAGAAGTAATTCAAAGTCGATTTTGAAAAATACCTGCATTCGCTTTTTCCAGATAGTGAATTCCCCTTCGAACTTCGGTGGGTATATGCTCAGTCTGACCATCGTCTTTGCTTCTATCGGCGGTTAGTCCTCTTGAAGCGTCCTCGCTCTGATACCACTTGTTTGATCGTGGCGGCCGGCTAGAAGGGGGTTGAATAGCCCTGTAAAAATAAAAGCACAACTCTCCTCGAACTTTCAAATAAACACTCGCATAAATGAAGTAAACAAATAAAACAGAAAGGAAGAGGCACACAACGATTTACTTGGTTACAACCGGGGAGGTTGTTAATCCAAGAAAGATGTTGCACTAGTATCTCCTTCAGGTGGAGAAGCCTCTTACAACAATGAGGCACACAAATAAAAGAAGCTAAACTCTAAAGAAGGCATACAAGTGTTGGAAAATGAATTGCTTGAGTTCATGTCTAGCTTTTGGACTAAAGATGTATTTATAACCTTGGTCGGGGCACCTGGAAGAGTCCCAGGCGCCTAGGAGGGGATAAAATGTTATCCCCTTCACATGGATCACGATTTGATCGCGATCTGGATAAAGTTCAACTCCGGGCGCTCGGAATGGCTCTGGGCGCTCGGACGGTCCGAGTGCTTGGAATGGCTCCGGGCGCTCGGACAGTCCGAGCGTCCGGAATGGCTCCGGGTGCTCGGACGGTCCGGGCGCCTGGACCACTAAAGTCAACAAGGTTGACTTTTGATTCGGTCCCTCTGTTCCAGTGTTGCTAGCCTCGGTCTGGGTTTTCCACTCCGGCTTCGATCGCTTGGGTGATTTCGACCAACCGAAATAAGGCTCACCTGAACCCAATTTCGGCCTTCTCGAGCAACCTTCCACTCCTGGCTTCCCGTCCCTCAGAAACGCCACGCGCCTCCTTCTAGTTTGCCCGTGTACTCTTCCACAACGCCTCGTACCTCAGACACACCGACCCCGTCGGCTCCCTCCCGTGTCGTCCTTCTCGCTAGCTGCATCTTTTGCTCGACTCCTTATGCTCCTATGCTCATGCACACTTAGACACAAGGTTAAACATGACAGGACCTAACTTAACTTGTTGATCATATCAAAACAACCTTCGGGGTTCCAACAGACACTTCCCGTCGTCTTCCTCTTCGTTTCCCGAGGTCGTCGCATGGAATTTTCAGTCCTCGAGGCATGGTCTTTACAAGGTAGGGAATTCCTGTTCACATATCCCTTTCCATGATTTTCTTGTCACTTCCATCATAAATGCCCTTTCATAGGGATATGACATGTGCCCCATGAACTTAACTCGTCATAATGTATGACTCGCGCTTTTCGCACGTGACCCCTAATCGCTTCCGCTTTTCAATCTGACGGCTGACGTGTGCTATGTCATTTCAGTTGTTTGGCTCGCTCCCAATACCTCCTAAGGGTGTTGATTTAAAAACCCTAAAGGTTGTCCATCGTTGTTCCCTATCGCTTCGACTCCTCTTTTCCTTCTTGCTTTCGCTTACTTACCTTTTTCTTCGTGCTCCTCCCTAGCCCTCTATAAGTATTCTTCCTTTTCCATCTTCCACTCCTTCTTTCGATCCTATAATGGCTGGCGAGATGGGAGTGCCCTGGTATGCATACTTCCACTCTGATTTAGATAAGAGTGACCTCGAGGCGATTTAGTCGAGTCTACAACTTTCTGAAGCCTACAAGCTCCATGCTCTGGGGCTTGATGACCATCCTTCTTCCCCTCCTGCCGGTTTTGTAACCTTTTTCAAGGATCAACTCCTTGGCAATCTTCGCTTCCCTATCCATCCATTCGTTTCCTCCCTGAGCCGATACTTTGGCGTTTCATTATTCCAGTTCGCCCCCAACGCCTTCCGCGCCATGTGTGGAATGGTGATCCTTTGTCGCCTATATCAATTTCCTTTGACCCCACAACTTTTCCACCATTTTTACACCCTCAAACTCTCGGAATTTGATGTTTTTATGGTGTAGTCCAGGATTAGGTACAAGTTTTTCGAAGGGATGCCTTCTTCCAACAAGGGTTGGAAGTCTAGATTCTTTTATGTCAAATTGCCCAAGTCAGCGTCCTGGCCTGTTGAGTGGCGCTACACTCTTCCAACTCCCTTTGAGCTGCATGACCACCAACATCAACCAAACTGCCACACGACTTTTGAAAAATTAGAGGGTGTGCAGCTTCAACTCTCCCTGCTACTGCGAGAGAGTGTGCTACACACTTTTTGGCTCAGCCCTATCCGGACGCCTTTGAGCGCTCCTTTTGGTAAGATCCAATGTCCTCGCTTCCCGATCTTCGCTAACTAAGGTATCTTCATTTTGTTCTGCAGAAGCCACCATGTTTCGTGATTACGCCCTCAACTCCTCTAAATTACCCAGCTATGTTCTGAAGAAGAGGGGCCAAGAGATTTTGGTGGACCAAGAGATTCCTCATGCCCCTTAGGCTAGGCCCCAGCAGAGGCTTCTTCACAACAATCTGGGGACCCTGAGGCCCCAGGAACTGAATTCCTCCCCATCGAGGTGGCCGTTAGTGAGAGGGCTCCCTCTCCAGCCTCCAAAAAGCACTTGCACCTCCAACACAAGGGGAACCGAGTTATCTCGTCAGTCCAAGCTTCTCCGTTGAGGCCTCCCCTCTCTCAAGCCTCTTCCAAAGCCAAAACCCCCACCCGAGTGGCCCATTCTCTGACAATAGAGGCTGCGACTTCTTCTCCTATTCTTGTCTTCATCCCGGAGTGGACTAGCCCCCGAGTAAGAGACCAGCCAGGGACTCCTCGACCCCCTCTCTTCCATGTTCCGCTCCAATTTCGGCACCTGCCTCTTCTTCCCACCCCAAGGAGCGCATCAAGAGCAAGTATGCCTTCACCTCCTCCTTCCAATTGCCGTCTCTACAAGTGATGGACCCCATTTCTTCTACCAGCGTCTCTCCCCTCTATGGTTAGGTGCAATTCCATGGGTCCCTGGCTGAGTCATGGAAAAATGTCTCCGACCAAATTTTGGAAGGCCCGCCACTGGAGTTAGCCAACTTGTTCTCACAACTACTAGTATCGGTGAGTTTTTGCTTTCTTTTTCATATCCTTGAGATAATGTTAATGCTAATCCTCCCCTGCTCTTGACAGACCTGTGCCTTGGGACTTAGTATATCTAAATATGTGATCAGTCTACAGCGAGAGAATGAGTCTCCGAGGGCTCGCCTTCGGGAGCTGGAATCTCCTACAACCACCAGTCGCATTTTTGATCTAACCACCCTCGACAACTGGTGCAATCCTATCTTCAGACTACCAAGGAGCAGACCCAAGTCGCTAGGGGCATGGCTCAGGTGGAGTCAGAGAGGGTACATGCCTTGTAAATAACCTTGAAGATGAGCGAGTCCAAGCTCAAGTCTGAGGGACTGAGGCGCGCCCAGATTTTAGCTAATCTGGAGGAGAAGGAAGCTGAGCTGACTACCGTCTCTTTGCGGCTGCGGAAGATGTAAGAGGCGCACACCGCTTTGGATAAGGATCTGGCAACCAAGAAGGCAGAACTGTCTGCTAGTGTCGATCTGGAAGTCGCCCTTTAAAAGAAGTGGGAGGTAGGCATGGCTACCCTAAAGTCCCTCCAGGCAGACCTCTCTAAGGCCAAGGATTAGCCCGCCACCACACATCAGGAGCTGGCCATGGTCCGAGCCGATGTAGACAAAGCCAAGGATGAGCTGAAAGATTATCAAGCTGGTGAGGCTGCTCATCTAGAAGCTTACAAGGTCACCTTCCTTGCTTCCAAAGAATTTGGAGTGACGATAGGAAATCTCATCCGAATGGTCTGCTATGGTGGTGTGGGGGCCCTGGTGTAGCTCTGTGAGAAAGGTTACCTCCGGTCAACCTCTCCTGACGATTACTTGGACAGGGGTCGCCTTCTCTAAGAGCTCCTTGACGACGCCTTTCCTTCATTTGATGATTAATCTATGCTTGTCTTGTACCCTTCTCTTCCATAGATGTACACTTGGATTTGCAAATTATGAAAAGCATGTGTCTGGGCAGACTAACCTGGTGTTATATATTGTTCACTTAGTACGTTCACCTATATCCCACGCTACTTCCCACTTGCTATGTTCAAGCAGTTTGTTAAGTACTTATCCCTCCTGCAAAGCTTTTGTTGACTTAGCCTCTATGTAGGTGTTAAGGCACGCGACCGGTCAGGTTTTTTTACCCGACCGGGCATCTATCCCAACCAGTCCATTTAATCTCCCGACCGGGTTTGATGATTGGGATACCCGATCAATCGCTTTGTCTGACCAGTCTACTCAAGGGCTCCCAACTAAGTTTCGAGTGATCTAGCTACCCGCCCAGTCACGAGCCATGGTACTCGAGAGTTTCGAGAGGGAGCTACTGTAGCATCGCATATTCCCAAAGCCACAGCAAACCTTTATCTCCCTCAAGCAAACTAAAACAACTTTAAAATAAAACTAAATTAATTATTAATTGATTAACCCTAATCAATAACTAATTAATCTTTAATGACTTTAATCAATAAATAAATAAATCAATAATTAATAACTTTAACTTAATTAAATTAATCATTAACTTAACTTAATACACAATTAATTCTTAACAAATTTCAACTTGAAATCTTAACTTTAATCAACAAATAAAGTACTTTAACCTTAAACAAAATTATTTTTTCAAGCATTATCTTTTCAAAATCATATTTTTCAAACTTATACTTTTTGAAAAAACATAGTTTAAAAAATACTTTGAAAATTCCTTTAAAACTTTATGTTTCATACTTTGAAAAACTCTTTTCAAATATTTTTGAAAATTATTTTTATAACATTCTTATTCCTTGATAAATATTTTTTGGATGCATTCATATCTTGGTTTTGCAAAAAATATTTTAAGCCTTGGACTATCTTAGTAAAATCCTTGAAAATATTTTTAAATTTAGCCTTGAAATATTTTATCTTTATTTTGAAAATGATATTAAAAACTTCTTCAAAAGAATTTTTGACACTAAGAATCAATATTTTTCAAAATATTCTTGATGCATGTTCAATTTGAAAACCCAATTACATCTTATTATTATCTTTCAAAAGAGTGAGGGAAAAACTTAGGGATATTTTGAGAATGTTTAAGGTACTACATCATTGTTGGTGCAAAACTTAGGAAATGCCTTAGAAATAAAATACATTTATAAAGGGTTCTTTTTGTTGTATGACAAAAGGGGGAGAAGAAGGGTTTAAGTTAGAAATCTGAATCTTTTGAATTGACCTAACTTAAACATATTTGTCAAACATCCAAAAGGGGGAGATTGTTGGTGCAATCGACCTCTAAGGTTTTAATGTCAGACAAATATGTTTAAGTATGTTTAAGTATGGAGCTTAATCTAGGGAAGCCCTGTTGTAGGCTAGGCAAGGGAAATCTCGATATATCGTGGAAGCCAGGTAAATAGGTTTGGAGGACCTGATCCATGGGTAGCCAAATATTGAGGCAAGGGAAATCTCGATATATCGTGGAAGCCAAGTGGATAGGTTTGGAGGATCTGATCCCTGAGTAGCCGAATACTGAGTCTTGGTGAGTGAAGACAGGTGGAGAAAACTCTAGGGGGTGTAACCTTAGGTAACGAGAAGTCTTGGAGGAGTGAACTCCAAGCAAGGTCGCGCAGTCGACCGGACCAGCGGATCTCGGTAAATCTAGGTTTAGGTTTACCATTGTATTCTGCATTATTATTGTTGTTGGCTAATATAGTATTACAGGAAAGGTCTTAGTGGATCAGGCGATCAGACACTGAGTAGGCAAAGTCCAAACATGTCTGGAGGATCATGTTTGGTAGTTAAGTTGATGTAAACAACTAGAGGGTTTTAGGGTTTAGGGTTGCTAGAATCTGTTGCTGGAATTCTGAATAGAGTACAGAATTTTGCAGAATAATGAATGAAGCAGTTCTGTGCTAATTTGGAAATGAATTGTGCTTGGAATTCTTTCGAGTATGCATTGACAGGGATCTTAAGAAGCAAGATGAAGAAGTATTGGAATTTTTAGGGGCTAAACGATTACAAGTTGATACAAAGTCAAGAAATTATGTAGAAAATGCTGAAATCTGCACCTTGCTATATGAAATGGAGTTTTAAGCAATTCATTTAAACCTGAGGTGGATAAATCCATTGAGTTTCTGCTGAATTAGTTTCTAAAACCTGAACCTTATACTTTGAAAAATATCAGAAGTGGTTATTTACTAATGTTGATGGGAAATGGAGAAGGGTGCTAGTTTCGAGTGTTTTCCCATTCATCATATAATTAGGAATTTAGTGGATTAAGAAATGTGGGCATGTTGAGCATAGCAACTCAAAGAGCTTGACAGAACATATCAGTTGCTAGAATTCAAATGCATGAGTTGCTAATTGACAAATGTTGAATTGCTGGAATTCTATTTCTATGATGATCACATGCCATTTGCAGAGTTTACATTTATTCGGGACTGTTGCTGGAGTCAATCTTTTGAAAGGAATGGAGATAACTGGATGAAGAGTTATACATCTAGTCAATGAGAAACTCAAAATTCTAGAATTGGAATGAATTTGCTGTAGTCAAATCTGATGCTGTCTCAAACTAGTTACAATTTGAACTTGAATTCCTTCATTACATAGCCAATTTACAACTTAATTCTGAATGATTTGAGCCAGAACTTCCTTGTATTCCAAATTTTGAAACTGGAATTTCCTAAATCTCATTGATTCTGATTTCTGAAACTTCAGAACCATAGAAAAAATAACAAAAATAAAGAAAGAATGCAGAAGTTGCTGTTTTGCAGAAGTTGCTGATTTTTAAGGAAAAGAGTTATTTATTCTCAGTGATTCAAGTACCAATATGATTTTTGCAGAGAAAGGAAAGAAAAGCAAGAAGTCTAGAAAATGTGTATCATTTACTGTTGTGCCGAGTTCTTGTGCAACTTTCTAATTAGTGAAAGATTCAAGTTAAATTCTTATTTATTTATTGGCAAGTGGTTATTCTAATTGTCCAAGTGTTCTACAGATTTAAACTTGTATCGACTCAAATTTTGAAACTGAAGATCAGAAATCAGAATGTAGAATCCAGTGTGCAGTTTTATTTCTGGAACTCAAGCCTGATTTCTGAAATTGGTCTTGAATTTCATATTAGAGTGTTCAAATATGAAGTTGGTGGAGATGCTGAAATCATTAAGGAAGTATCAAGTAGCCGATCAAGAACAGGAAAAAATAGGGATGCTGTATAAGAATTATGTGAAGCTTGATCTTTATCCGTAAATCTGCAGCAATTTGGATATTTTGTGTGCAAAGTCTTATTCACAGTGTGATCAATAAAAACTCCAATTGAAGTTCTTGCTTCCCTATTGTCTTCCTTACCGAATTCCTTTGTGGTTCAAAATCTGTAAATCTAGGAAGCTGACTTTTGGATTTTCTGAGACGTTGAATTTTGAATTGGATCTATGAAGCTTTCCAACTTAATTGCAATGCATGGAAATCACAGTTCTGAAGTTTTAGTTATCATATTTATTTTTAATCTCTTTGACATGTTGTTCTAAAATTTTGGACAGAAAATGACAGGAGCAATAATTCTGTGCTGTTATGACCTGCACCAATCTGAATTCATCTTCCTATCATCTCAGTGCTTAATGATTCCTACTTTTCAGTTGGAGTTGTAATGAATTGAGTTGAAGTTATATTGGAATTCCAATTTTGAATTTGCCCAATGTTATGATGGCTATGTTTTCCTATGCAGAGTTCTAAATTTGTTTTGGAGCTTATGATTTGCAGGAACACTCTAGAATTCTGTTGATGAGAAATTTTGAGTGAATCACATCAGTGTGATCATTGCCCAAGACGGCCAATGTTTTAAGTGTGGGGGAGGGAATTCTTCTTCACAATTTGAGATTGTTTTAGCTTCCAAGTGATGGATTTAAAGTGGAAAAAATAGTGAAAAACAATGAAAAAAAAAAAGAAATATGGCAAATCAAAAGTATCAAGAGTGGAGATAGAGTATCAAGAATCTTGGGTTGCCATCAAATTGAAGGAGAGGTTAGCTTGAGCTTTTGAATTGGTAACGACAAATGGTATTCATCTCTTTTCATATCAAAATGGTCAACTCATCAAGTATATTCCTCCAATACTCTTATCTTCTCATTTTCTTCATTTAATTTTTTTCTTTTGTTTACTACATCCATTACACTTGTTCCTTTGCTTCCATTTCAAATTCTTGTTGATAAAATCCTTTTGATTCATGTATGCTATGTGTTTATAGTGGTGGAGAATTAGGAAATAAGCAAGCTTATGGTAGTGAAATATTGTGAGTTGCATTGAGTGAGCTCCACTTATACACATGTTGAGTGTGAGAGATAGAATAGGTGAATACCTTGTGAGATTGCAACTTGCCTAATTTTTCAATTGGATTGAAACTACCATACCTACTGATTATTATTTAGATTGTATTCAGGATTGTTTGTGATCTTTAGATGGTCTTAGTTAAATTCCTTTTACTATCTTCTAACTATTGCTAGGAAATATTTTGTGGAAATGATTTTTAGATTTTCTTTACTTGCACAGGACGTTCAAGACTAAGTGTGGGGGATTTGATAACCATGATTTTACTGTATTATTTTGATTCATACATGCATGGTTTGATGCTATATTCATAGATGAAACCTATATATGCATCACATTTCATGCATTATCTTTATTCTTGGACTTAATTACAAATTATCTTATTTTTGGTGTTATTTGATGCTAATATTTGATTCATATTTTGTAGGCATCAAAGGATCTTGAATTTGGATCTATTCGAATTGAATTTGTGCTCGAACCGGAATTTAAACAAGAAGATTAAGCTGCAAAGTATTATGGACCGTTCATCAAAGATCGGAGGGATCTGAGCCATCAATTGAAGATCTGGTCTATCTGACCTAAGGGAGAGTAGATTCAGACCCTAGATTAAGATCAACACCTTCGGATCGGAGTTAAAGCGACTTTTCACCGTTGATCAAGATCTGAATTGCTCCCAACCGTCCGTTCAGATCTAGATCTGATTTAAAATAGAAGCTACAGTAGCTTCGTGTTTGTCGATCTCCTCCGCACTACTTCGCGTCCCGCGGCGAGCTTCTTCCGAGCTTCTGACCCTGTTTCTTCTCTGATCAATCTCTCAAGCTTAGACATCAGTGAGAGAGCTTCACGGCAGTTAGTTCCCGATCATCTGGAGCCATCGGCAAGCGTTCCCTTCGACGGAATTCTGCTTTCGATAATCCCCTATTTTTATCAGATTCGGCAACGTTCCTCCAATCTGTGAGTCCATCTTCCATCAGCAACATTTGGCGGCGTTCCTCCGATGTTGATGAGCTTCATCTGACGATCATCTACAATCCACAACTCGCATCCAGATTCCGAGATTCAGATTTCCAGAATTTCATATTTTCAGCCAAATCTTAGTTTAGGGTTGTTTCCAACTCACCAGAGGCGTTCCGCCGGTATTGTGGAGCAAACCTTGAACCGAGGCACAGCTGAGACTCTCCACTGATGATCGGAGTTGGGCGTTCTCGTCTCCGACCTCTTGTGTGACGACAAGAGTGTGGAGTTTGGTTAGATTGGTTGTGAGATTGGAACAGTTTTCCATTTTATTTCATTTTATTACTGTTTTAGAAGTTAGAACAGATTTCTTTGATGTTTGTTATGTTCTTATTAAGTAATCTAGCATTTCTTTGTCTTGGTGAAGTTTAATTCATGTTTAGTAGTTATAATTTCATTGATGCCATTTAGTTTAAGTTTTGTTTGATGTTTAGTTAATTGTTAGGGTGTTAAGTTTTAATTTAGGGCTTTAATTGAAGCTTTAGATCAGATTTATCCTCTATCTTGTTATTTTATTCTATGCTTAAGATTAGATTTAATTGTGTTTTGTTATTTCATTCTTTAGTATAGTTGTGTTGATGATGAAACTCATGGTGTAGTGTGACAATACATTGTGGATTAATCGTTGGTATTTAGTTAGATTTCATGTATGCATTAGATAAGTTCTTATTTGCTTGCTTTTCAATTGTTAGATCTAGATTCAATGCTTAACCCCCCCCCCCCCCCCCTCATTTATATATTAAAACCCCAAAAATAGGAATAAAATACAATCCTAGATTACATCCTACCATTAGTTCCTCGAGAGATTCGATCCTGGGCTCGTTATTACAACATCATTGTGTATGTAAGGGGTTCATGGATATAATTTGTTAATTTGATTTGCGGGTGTGACGGACTGCGCACATCAATGATCCGTCTACATAGACCTTCTAGGTTTCTTCAAAATCCGTTTGATGGACCTCAGTCAGAAAATCTGCTAGGGCATGCGCCTTAATTATCGTTCGGGGCTGGTACTGTATGTTACTCTCCCAACTCAGTGTCCCATTTGATGAGATGACCGACTACCTCCACATTAGTAAGAGCCTTACCCATGGTGTTGTTGGTCAGGATTGTGATGGGGTGTGCTAGGAAACAAGGTCTTAAGCGGTGAGCCATGAGTACCACTTCGTAGACCAATTTTTCCAGAGTAGTGTATCGGGACTCGACCCTTTTCAATAAATGAATGAAGAAGTACACTGGCCGTTGTACATCATCTTGGTCTTTTACCAATACCACCCCCACGGTCTCAGGGGTGGCTAAAAGATAAACCCAGAGCGGCTCTCCAACAATAGGTTTGAACAATGAGGGTAAGGTCTTCAGGTGCTTTTTTAATTCCTCGAAGGCCTGATTGCATTCGTCATCCTATTGAAACTTGGCCGCTCTCTTGAGCACTTTGAAGAAGGGCAGGGCTCTATCCGCAGATCGGGATATGAACTTGGATAATGCAGTTATTTTGCCCACTAACTTCTAAGCTTCTTTCAGATTCTGAGGTGCCTTTATATCTCAAAGTGCCCGGACCTTCTCCGGATTAGCTTCAATTCCTCGCTCAGTAACGAGGTATCCCAAGAATCCCCCCCCCCTCAAGCTCTAAACAGATATTTCAATGGATTCAACTTCAGTCCATATTGCCGTAGTGTGCCACAGGTTTCTTCTATGTTAGTAATCAAATTTATGGCCAGAGTGGATTTGATAAGGATGTCATCCACATAGACTTCTACATTCCGTAATATTTGCTCTCGGAAGATCTTATCCATCATCCTTTGGTAGATAGCTCCAGCATTCCTCAATTCAAAAGGCATGAAAGTATAATAGAAGGTATCATTTGTCGTAATGAAGCTAATCGTCTCCTGATCTTCTTGTGCCAGAGGGATCTGGTGGTATCCTTGGTAAGTATCGAGTATGCAAATCCTTTTGCAACTCGAGGTTGATTCCACCATCTAATCAATCCTGGGCAGCGAGTAGCAATCCTTAGGGCTGGCGCGGTTGAGATCTTGGAAGTTGATGCAGACTTTCCACTTATTATTGGGTTTAGCTATCATGACCACATTAGAGAGCCAAGACGGGAATTGCACCTCTCTAATGTGACCTGCTTTCCTGAGCTACTCCACCTCAGCTTGAATGATTTTATTTTGCTCAGCTGAGAAATTCTTCTTCTTCTGCTTGACTAGTCGGGAATTAGGCAGAAGGTATAACCTATGCTCAGCCACCTCGGGCTTGACCCCGGGTAGCTCTTCAGGGGACCAAGCGAAGACATCCCTATTACAAGTCAAGCATTGGACCAGGCCTATTTTGACTTCGATAGGCAGGTTGCTCGATATGCAGGTGAGGCTCTCCGAGCATTTGGGATAGAGCTGGACCTCCTCCCAAGAGATGGGATCCTCTGCCATAGGCAAAGGCTCCTCTTGGATGACGTGGATCCTGCCATCATGGGTTCTCTGAGACTTGCGAGCCTCCACCCTCACCATGTTGATGTAACACCTATGAGAGACCAATTGCTCACCTTTAACTTCCTCGACCTAGTCTCCCATAGGGAATTTGATCTTCTGAGGAAAAGTGGAGACAACCGCCAGGAACTCGTGCAGCGCCGGTCTCCCCAAGATGACGTTCTACGAGGACGGTGAATCCACCACTATGAAGGTGCTCCTCCACGTCCTCACCAAGGGCTCGCTACCCAAGGATATGACTAGCTTAATCTGGCCCATGGGTTGTCATACTTCATTGCCAGTGAAACCGTATAATGAAGTAGCCATAGGCTGGAGTTCACTGGCATCGATTTGCATGCCCTCGAATGCACTCTTAAACAACACGTTGACAGAGCTTTTAGTATCAACGAAAACTCTGGCCACGAGACAGTTGCCGATAACGACTTTGATTATTAGGGCATCATCGTGAGGAAGCTCCAGCCCCTCCAGTTCTTGCGGCCCAAAGCTGATGATGGGCTCTGCAGCTGGCACCCGGCTGCATCTTACAGCTTATATCTCCAGGCGCCACTCATGAGATTTCCGAGCCCTAGCGGAGTCTCCATCTGTGGCCCTCCGGAGATCATACCAATCTCATGGATGGTCGTGTTTCCCTTGTTCTCCTCCTCAGCGGCCTCTGCTTGCTCTCTACCCCGACCTGGCTGTTGGCTTCCCTGACTGCATTTTCAGGTAGAGGCCTACCTGATTGGCCTATTGTCACAACAGGTTGATTGGCCAGCAGCCTTTGATGCTTGGGCGCAATCTTAGGTGGAGGTAGGCCAAGTTCAGCTATGTGCTGAGAGTCACGAGCGAATTGGACGTAATTTCTAGTGGAATGAGTGTGGGACCGGTGGTAAGTGCAATAGCAAGACTCCCACTGACTGAGCCTTGGGGCTTGGACAGCTGCCACACGTTGGGTCGGCCTGGGATCCTGACCGGGAGGGAATGGTGGTCGGGCATCCTGGGCACATGGAAGAGGTTGAGCTAGTGGTTGGGGTGGCCTCCTCTTTGGTTTGTTGGCGGGAGTAGGCGCCTTGTCCGCTTTCCGTTGAACCGCCTAAGATTCTTCTACGTTGATATAGCTAGCGGCCTTCCCTAGCATCTCATCAAAGTTTTTCATGGGGTCTCGGATGAGATCTCGAAAGAACTCCCCTTCTACTAGTCCATGAGAGAAGACACTCATTAGTATTTCGAAGTAGCGGACGGGACGTCCTGGGCCACCTGGTTGAAGCGTTTGATATAACTCCTCAAGGGCTCGGCAGACCCTTGCTTGAGGGCAAAGAAACAGTGGTCTGTCTTCTGGTACTTCCTGCTGTTGGCAAATTGACGTAGGAAAACAGTCTTAAAATCATGAAAGCAGGTGATGGACCCGTTCGGCAATCCATCGAATCATTTCTGTACTGAGCCGGATAGAGTATTCAAGAACACTCGGTACTTAATGACGTTGTTGTATTGGTGCAACAGCGCAGCGTTCCGGAACTTACGGAGATGATCCTCTGGATCTTTGCTACCATTATAATCTCCAATGGCCAGGGGCTTGTACCCCTTCGGTAACTTCTCCTCGAGTACCCTTAGAGAGAAGGACACTTGCTCATCAGGCTCTCCTCGGGGCTCCTCCCTAAGGATTATGACTTTCCCTTTCTTTGAGTCCCTAGGCGGGGAGCTTTTCGCCATGGAGGCTTGTGGCTGTTCTTTCTTATTATAACAGTTCGGGCCCTTATGGTAATAGTCTAGGACCGGTTCCCGATAGAAGGCTGGGGGAATTCCTCGGGCTGCTTCCTCTTAGATCCTCTATCAAAAATGTGAGTCAGATCCTTGGAAACTGCATGCATCTTGTACGACCGCAAAGCAGTGGTTTGTTTTTCAGAAGCCGCTCGCCTCTTAGCCTTCTTGAACAGTTCGTACTCCCCTGCCGTCATGATCATGTTGATTCATCCGGTCTCCTCCATCTTCATGCTCTAGAACAGGTGAAGAAAGTTCCCACAGACGACGCCAAATTGATCCTATCCGGAATCTGAGTTAGATAAAGGCCGGATGAGGTGTTGCTGGAGTTGACGGAGAGGCGACTGGGACACCATTCTCATATGCGCTTACAATAATGGACCCCCACATGGTGTTGACGGACGATGATGACTGAACCGGTGGTACTTGAACTCTGCACACACTCAGACAAGCACACGGAATATTAGAGGCTAGAAATTAGGGGAAAAGTCCCCGGAGCAGACCCTCTAACGCTTAAGTCAGGTACTTTTTCCCAGAAGAACAATGTACGAAGGAGAAAGAAAAGTAGAAGACAAGTGCGAATGTGCGAGAGAGTGTACATGCGTAAGGGAGAGGACCTCCCTTTTTATATGACAGTGCGTACCTCTAGAGGCTGACCGATGTCAGAGAATGTCGGGTGTCAAGACCTGTCAGGTGATGGAGGACACGTGACATCTTCCTGTAGACTGAAGGAAGGTTCCATTCGCAGATGATCGTAGACCGTTGGAATATTCCCTGACACTCAATAGTTATTCTCTGACAGGCGGTTACGATTCCCTGACCTTGTTGTCGTGTAGCACTTCTGTTCCAACTGGATATGAATAGGGCAGCTCAGGATGATCTGTCGGGTATAACACCTGGCTTAAATCTTAGGGGGCGGGGGGCTGTGAAGAGATCGTCCAAGAGTCGATCAGGAGTTGGCTGACTGTGAGTTAGCTCATTGAGAGAACCAGGCTTGGATATAACCGAGTTGTGAGAACCCAACCAGTCAGATCCAGGTCATATATCACCCCGACTGCCTACCATATCTTAGACCAGGATGTCTCAGATCTGGGGTCCTGGTCTGTGAGAACGCGACTAGGAACCATGTTGCTGACATCGTTACATGGTCATATCTCCTCTTCCCCTGTCTGCTGACTGACACGTCGCCTGGACCTCTGACTACCATGTCCATTAGACCTCTGACTACTACGTCTCTTAAATTTTTGACTGCTATGTTCCCTTAACTTCTGACTATCCGATTTTATCGGATCTCACCATTATACATCGTATCAGTGTCTTTCTTTATAAATTAATGAAAGAATAGTTTGTACATTTTGTAGTAAAATATCTGACAAATAAGATATTCAAAGAACCAGAAAAATTGTTTAATCTCAGGCAAAATTAATTATGGCAATGCTAATTAATAACTTATTGAATACCTTGCAAGCATTAAGCTACGATCCATAACTGCTCCTGCTGTGCTTGTCTGCTGGTTTTTGATAACTCTATTGTGAGCCCCTTGTCTAATTTAATTTATTTATTTAATTTATTTTCATTCATATATCTCCGATCCATTGAGAAGATGATAATTGCTACTCACCAAACATCATTGCAATGGAGAGCAACAGCAGAGCCGCCTCCTCCTCCTCCTCCTTCCTTCTCCTTATCTTTCTTTTTGCATCACTACCATGCTGGAAACTGGCCGCCGCCGCCGCCGCCGCCTCTCCCGGGCGATGGACAGCGGCCTGCAACGAGACAGAGGGCGGTGGTCACCGATGCAGCTCAGTGGAGAAGGACTTGGAGGAGTTTCAGTTCGATTCAGAGATCAACAGAAGACTCCTCGCCGGAAGTGGCTCCTCCGATGTCGTCCATCAAGCTCTGGATGCAAGTCAGGCGGTCTGTCACACTAAACGCGGCAGTCCGTCCCAGTGTGGTGGGCTGTCCGGCAACAAACCAGGCCCGCAGCGGAACTGCGGAACGAACTTATACCGTTGCCCTCCTTAGAAATGATAATCCCTCCGCCCGGCGCTCCATTAATTGATCAAGAACCCGGCGCCGTTAATTATCATCCGTGAATAATTTAATTTGCCTGCAGGTGCGTCGATATTAAAAATTTAAATGCCTAATTAATCTGTAAGGTAAACGGTCTTTCTTTAATTTTTAAAATGTTATTGAAACTAATTAGTATTGTGCTACGTTTGATACGTGATAATTAAATGTGTGATCGTTCATCATAGTCCTTGACGAGTTTCTATTTTATTTAATCGATCGTTGTATTTTTCATGGTTTCGATCGATATCTTGTGCTAAAAATTTGGGGATTGAAGGTGATTTTGGCACCGACAGAAATAAGCTCGAACAAAGGAAAAAAAACAGGCTGCCAATATAATTATTGTTGACACGGCGTGCAATGCAAGAGCATGTTAAGGAGTGTGTTTGAAATGCACCGAAGTAGTTAGCAATAAATTAGTGGGCAAACTTTAAAAATTAATGCTTTTTATTTAAACTATTTTTTAAAAACAAATATGAAAATGATATTTTATCTAAATTTTTATATCATAAATATACTTAAACTATTTGCTATATTTGCTAGACCTTCATTCGCTCTTAGAAAAAAAAAAAATCAAATTGCTTAATTAATCTCATTATTGATGCAATTGATCTCTAATTAAAGGTTGACTACGTTTATCAAACTCGGTTGACTAGACTCGAGTTGATTTGAGTTTTATTTCGATGTTTGATTAATATAGTAGTTGGTTGAGTGAGACGTCAAATAGATTAAGCTTGATCGGATACTGAAAGTCGATCAATATGTTTATTGATTAGAGCGAAGAGTTAAGGTTAATTAGATACTTGAAAGTGAAGAAATCCAAATGAATCATGGTTGATTGAAAACTTAGCAGTTTAAAATATAATAGGAAGTTGGCAAAGGTAAAGTTTAAGTAGGTCGAGGTTGACTGAACACTTAATAAGAAGGGAAGTCCTAACATATCATGAAGGACTAGATGTTAGACATGAGAAAGTGAAGTCCTGACTGATAAAGATTGACTAGATATTAGACACGAGATAGAAAATCCTAGCAGTTGTAGGTTGGTCGGATGTTAGAAAACAGTAAACTCTTGACAAGTCAAGGTAATTAACCAAATATCAAGCAACGATGAAGTCCTAATAGGTCAAGGGTGATTGGATGCTAAACAATGAAAAATCCTAGCATGTCAAGATTGATCAGATGTTGGACAAAGGAAGTCCTAATATATTAAGATCAATCAAATACTAAGGAACGATAAAGCCCTAGTAAGTTAGGATTGACATGTATTAATAATTTGAGAAGTTCCAGAGACATGATGATCCTTTAGTATAAAGATAGCCAATGTGAATAATATTTTTCAACATTGTGAACCGTTTTTAAGGTTTGATATAGTGTTGAAGGTTTGCTATAATTTTATGGTTTACTATAATTTTTAAGGTTTGGTACAATAATAGTTGATTGATGAATAATAGCGATTGATTGTTACTATAGCAAATAGAAGGTTAGTGATCAACTTGACTGATGCTGATCAGTCGAGTTGGGCAGTCTACTGATGCTATTGTAGCAAACAAAAATTTTGATTATTGTAACACACAAAGTTAGAAAATCGATTGATCAATTCGATTAATATTGATCAGCCAAGTTGGGTAGTCGACTGATGTTAGTGTAGCAAATAGAATGTTAAGATATCTATTGATCAACTGATTAGTTGAGTTGGACATTTGACTATTAACACTGTAGTAGCAAAGAGAAGGTTCCTGAGTTGGCTTCAATATTCGATTGTTTGGACATCAATCGACTGATGAACAAAGATAATCGATTGTTCATGGTTAAACCAAAATTGGTAAGAGTCATTCTGCACTGCCGAATTTAATGGAGCAATCGATTGATGAACAATAACAATCAATTGATAAGCAAAAATCCATCCTAATCTAAAGGTTATAAAAGAAGAGTTTTGAGAAGATTTTCAAAGTCAATTCTAAGGGTTTTAGAGGAGAGTGTTATTGTATTTCAAGTCTCAAGAGGCAAACCAAAGTGATCAACAGCGCGGGCAAAGCTAATTTCATTTGTGTAAACTTGTTTGTTTCGATCTATATTTCTCCACCTCTAAAAAGTATTCGACAAGGAGAAGACATTGAAATATCGCTAGGATTAAGTTGTGGAGTAGAAATTAATTGAGGGTTCTGAAGCATATAAAATCCAAATGCTATGCTTGTGTTTTCGCTCCTGTATTTGTATCTTTTCACTGCATGTGAAATTCTGTATAGACAAGCACAATGAATGATGATTGATTGAACGAGCTAGTGAATCATTATTCACCGTCACTAACAATGTCAACGACTCAACGATCCTAACACTCATTAGTTATAGTAATTTTTATAAGGTTTGAGATCGAAATTCGATACATCTGAACATTTTTTTTTTTTCATATCTTAGCCATCTGTACTAATGATTAGTAGTCATTTATGATTTATTTCCTCTGTATTGACATAAGGATAGATTAACGAGAGCACTGGGGCGAGTAAATCGTCTTTTGTCACATAAGTTATACTAATTTTTGTTAAAATTATTGAATTATAAATTCTATGAAAAGTTTTAAAGTTTTATTAAAAATATTTTTTTTCAAAATTAAATTTTAAACATTATTAAAATAGTTATTTTTATTAAAATTTTAAATTAAAGATATAAATTGCACTTTTAAAGAATATTAATTTCATTTATGCTTTTAAAGTGGTCAATCGATTCTTTTCAAAAAATTACAATATATCCGGTAACCAAAGTAATGGTATATTTATTTTAAAAATTAATTATTGGAATATTTAATTAAGATATTTTTTAAACAGTATAAGTGTGTTTTACCAAAAATAAATTCTTTGTAATTGAGAAGGATTAATTAAAAAGACGCTCGACATTTTTTGAATGGCAGTTCAGACCGCGGGATGGACTCTGAGGAGCGTTTGAGAAGGATTAATTATTAAAGACGTCAGACAAGTTTTGAATGATAGTTCAGACCTTAAGATGGATACTGAGGAGCGTTTGAAATGGATATAATCATCTTTTATTATAATTGAATGTAAAATCAGAACTTACAAATTTAGTTTTTTTTTAAAAAAAATGGTCATTTAATATTGCGTTCCCTTTTTATAAAAAAACAACAGAAAAAGAAATAGGCAGTAAAGCATTTGTTCTGCTTGTTGGATAGATATAAGAGTGTTTTGATTGTTAATCTGGGTATTCAATTTTTTTTATAAATTAATTTTGAAGGTAATGATATCGTGAAAGTTGTCTACTTATTATTATAGTAAATCAAAAGTACTCATATTTATCCATCCAAATCGTCCAGTATTTTTAAATTTATCGTTTCACTAGAAAAATATATATGATAATTGAGATTTAAACATCATATGTTTGATTAAATATTTTACCGTTCTGCTTAGGGCAGAGCCGGCCGGGTTACCAGGGCTCCTGTATAGGGTCCAAAATTTTTAAAGGCCCATTCTCTAGCACTCTGTTCATTATTGATTTTCATATCCTGCCAACCTCCCTTACCGATAAATGATCATGTCTTTTATTTTTTTATTAATCATATTTTATTTCTACACAAATTTGTAGTTTCCGTTTCATTCGGTTTTAGGTCTTGCTGGCCTTAGGGAATAGGGAGAGGACGGTTGAAATAGTCGATCGTTTGAACTTTTATTATTAATTAGTATGTAATAATAAAATCATAAAAAATATAAAATATAAAAGGAATAGAAAATACAATGATAATTAGAGAGAATTGTATGTGACCTTTTGATCTTGTTTAAAATAGATGAATGATGGCTAAGGGTGAGATGGTTTTGAAGTTGACTATGTAGGAAGAACTATGAGATCATAAGGTGGAGAAGGAAGAAAGAGTATTAGCAAGTAGGTTAGGGGGTCTTTTACATAGCTACTCCAACATTCAAATCAATAAGATGGAAAAAATATGGAAGATGGACAATAGTAGAAGAATGTAAGACGTGTGCAAAGGAAAAGATGTACTTGTGCTGACAGCAACAAGACTTTTTTATAATTCCTTTGTAATCCCCGAATTAATTAAATGTCATATTAATGTAAGAGATACGTCAAATCCTTATATCTCTGCTTTAGTGTGTAGCCTCATCGCCATAGTATCCTGTAATCTATACAAAGTTATAGTCTCACATGCCTCTGACTTTCTCACACACAATATTAATTATGGAATGGACTCATGAGTTGAAAGGTCTATTAGGCTCTCTAGGTCTAACTCAAATAGTAGGATAATGGGTTAATTAAAATGAGGACCCAATCTTTGATCATGGGCTGACGGGTTTGATTATATATCTGTTCATCTTATAGGGAGTTAAGGGGAGTATAAGCTTGTGAGTCGGAGATGTTGGACTCCGTGATAGTTTTGATATGATCAATCAAGTTTAGGTTAGGTCCTGTTTGTCTGATCCCTGTGTCTAAGTATGCAGGAACTTAGGAGCGCAGGAAGTCGAGCGGAAGACGCAGCTAGCAAGAAGGACGGCACGGGAAGGGAGTCGACCGGCTCGGTGCGTCCGAAGGACGAGAAAGCTGCGGAAGAGTACACTGGTAGGCGTGAAGAATGTGTGCAGCGTTCGAGGGACGTAAAGCCAGGACGGAAGACTGTTCGAGGAGAAGGCCGGGAACTGGGTTCGGGTGAACCTTATTCCGGATGGTCGAAATCACCCAAGGAAGTCGAACAAGAACAAGTCAACTAGAAGTTGACTTATCAATGGTTCGGTCGACCGAACACCCTAATCGGTCGACCGAACCCCTTTGCATCAGAGCACAGCCGTTGGTGACATGTCAGCATCACATCAGCCAGCGGTGAAGTAATCGGTCGACCGAATCTCATGATCGGTCGACCGAACCAAAGTTTATCCAGAGACTCAGTCGAGCATTTTGATCAGGCCAACTCAGCTGGAGTGTTGGGTTTTTCGGGCCGCGAAAACCGCTTTTCGCGTCGCGGAAACCCCGAATCACCCAAAGCCGTAGATCCGTGCAAGGAAAAACCGAATGAAATACAAGTACGAGTTTTAAAAACTTTAGATCTACTCCTAGATCTATGTGTTGAGAGCTTTACCCTTGTAGCGAAGCCCTTCGCGTTCCCGCTCGTCCAAACGGTGCCGGATCTCGAGAGTGTCAAAATAGACACTCCTCTAGAAGTATCCACACGAACTAATTAGGTGGAGATGACCAAAAACCAAGGTGTGCTAGCACCTATGTGGTTCGGCCAAGGAAGGAGGAGAGGGAGAGCTTGAGAGGAAGAAGATACAATAATCACTTGAATGAGCAAATTGAATTCCCATTCAAAACCAAAAGTGGTCGGCCACTTCCCATAGTGTAACCCCCCATTAAATGCAATTAATGTGAAGTTATTAAGAAAATGGCTTTGAAACTTCCATGAGGTGGCACCCAAGATGATGTGGAGTAACATCATTGGTCCACTTCAATGCCAACTCACCAATGAGGTGGCATAAAGTCAAGTCAAACTTGACTTTTAATCTTCCTCTCAAGTCAAGTCAAACTTGACCAAATCTCTTCCATGGTTGATCTAATCTAACCATTTGATTCAAGCCAACATAATATAATGAATCTAATTCATTAAATTAAATTAATCTAATGAGTCATAATCTAAATTAGACTCATTGTATACATGAATCAACTTGAGTCTAACTCAATTAGCCCAATTTGGATTACTCTTAATCCAATTGGATCCATCAAATGAATCAAGTCCTCTTGGTTCATCATATGAATCTAATCTCCATCTAATTGTCCTTAGTGTGTGACCCTATAAGTTCTTGTAACGTTGGCAATGCCCTAAACTCATTTAGGAGCATAAGTAATGAGCGGTATCTAGCAACACATCATTACTACCCAAGTTACAAGAATATCGAGATCCGACATCACCTTGTGACTACTAATTGTGACTCCTCACAAAATATGACAAGTGTCCTTCTATCCTAGACATCTAGATTGATCAATGTGAGGCATAGACCGTGTCATCCTCTGACCAATCTAAATCTTGAACTCCAAGTAGACTCACTAAATCAAATGAGCTCAATATCCTATATTGACTCATTTGGGCATGGCCATGCACTTCGTGGTCTCACTCTATCAAGAATACCGATGTCTCTCCCGTCATATAGGAGGGATAGATCCCATCTACATCACTCACATCCCTCTGCATAATTTGTTATATACCCAGTAATCGCCTTTATAGTCCACCCAGTTACGGGTGACGTTTGACGAAACCAAAGTACATAACTCCTTATGTAGGGAACCATGGTGACTTCAGGTCTAAGGACTAGTAGTCATACTAATAGCCACATGAGAAAGTATATGACACTCATATAACGATCCATGATACTTTCTCATGGCGGGTCATTCAGTATACATTCTCTAATGTATACCCATGTGTCAACTTGATATCTCTATATCCATGACTTGTGAGATCAAGTCATCGAGTTGACCTACATGCTAGTCTTATTGCATTAACATTGTCCCTGAATGTTAATACTCGACTAGGAATGATTAAGAGTAGTGTTCCCTATATCATCTCAATATCTGTTCAACTAACCGATTGATATAGGTGAGAACCATCTACTCAAGGACATTATTATACTTAGTTTATTTGGCACCAATACAAGTAAGTATAATAACCAAAATCCAAATGCCTTTATTTATATAGAATATGATATAATAAGTCTAAAATACAATTATCAAATGATTGGCTCTAGGGCTCTAGCTAACAATCTCCCACTAGCACTAGTGTCAATCAGTATAGGCTCTAAGCCCAAATGACCTAGTGTGACCATCATGCTTCTTCTGTGCCAAAGCCTTGGTCAAGGGATCTGCGATGTTAGCCTCTGTAGGTACTCTCTAAATCTTCACATCTCCTCTCTCGATGATCTCTCGAATGAGATGGAAGTGCCGTAGTATGTGTTTGGTCCGCTGGTGTGAGCGAGGTTCCTTCGCCTGTGCTATAGCTCCATTGTTGTCACAATAGAGCTCAATGGGGTCAGCAATGCTAGGAACCACCCCAAGTTCAGTGATGAACTTGCGGATCCAAACTGCCTCTTTTGCTGCCTCTGATGCAGCAATGTCTGTTGTAGAATCACTATTGTATCCTGCTTCGAACTCTTCCAACTGACAGCACCACCATTAATGCAAAATACGAACCCCGATCTTGAACCCTTTACAACTAGCTCATCACTGTCGTAACCCTTTACAGCTAGCTCATCACTGCCTCCATATATCAAAAAATATTCTTTAGTCCTTCTTAAGTACTTAAGAATATTCTTGGCCGCTATCCAGTGACTTTCACCTGGATCTGACTGGTATCTGCTCGTCATGCTCAAAGCATACGAGACATCAGGTCGAGTACATAGCATGGCGTACATGATCGATCCTATGGCTGAGGCATAAGGGATCTGATCCATGCGGTCTCTCTCCTCTCTAGAAGAGGGACCTTGAGTCTTCGAAAGACTCACGCCATGTGACATCGGCAGAAATCCCTTCTTGGAGTTCTGCATGGCAAACCGTAGGAGTACCTTGTCAATGTATGTACTCTGACTTAGGCCAAGCAATCTCTTAGATCTATCTATATAGATCTGTATCCCTAGAATACGGGATGCCTCACCTAAGTCCTTCATTGAGAAGTAACTCCCTAGCCAGGTCTTGACAGACTGAAGCATAGGGATGTCCTTCCCAATGAGTAGTATGTCATCCACATACAATATGAGGAAGACAACTATATCCCCTACAACCTTCTTGTAGACACAAGGTTCATCTTCGTTCTTGATGAAACCAAACTGTTTGATTGCATCATCGAATCAAAGATTCCAGCTCCGAGAAGCTTGCTTTAGTCCATAAATGGACCTATGCAGCTTACATACTCTACTAGTATGCTGTGGATCTACAAAACTCTCAGGTTGTGTCATGTACACATCCTCGAGCAGGTTTCCATTCAGAAACGCGGTTTTGACATCCATCTGCCATATCTCATAGTCATGGTAGGCTGCAATAGCAAGCATGATCCGAATGGACTTAGACATCGCTACTGGAGAAAAGGTCTCATCATAGTCAATACCATGAATCTGCTTGAAACCTTTAGCTACCAAGCGACCCTTATAAATAAGTCCATCCATGTCAGTCTTTCTCTTAAAGACCCACTTGCACCTTTTGGGTTTTACCCCTTCAGGTGGATCAACCAAAGTCCAAACTTGGTTGGTGTACATGGATTCCATCTCGGATCTCATGGCCTCTAGCCATTTCCCGGAATCTGGTCTCATCACAGCTTCCTGATAGGTGGTAGGCTCATCCTCTATGAGCACAACGTCATCATGGTCAGACAAGAGAAATGAGTATCTCTCAGGCTGACGATGTACCCTATCAGACCTGCGAAGAGGTATGTCTACTTGAACTGGTTCTTGTTCCTCAACTTTTGTGGAACAACATCATCCACAACACTTTGTGGTTCCAGTTCAATTTCCATCGAGGATCAGTGCTATTGTTCGCATCTTGAACTTCTTCAAGATCGAACGCGCTCCCACTAGTCTTTCTAGAAACAAAGTCCCTTTCTAGAAAGACCCCAGTCTTTGCCACAACTACCTTGTGCTGACTGGGAATGTAGAAGTAATATCCCTTAGTTTCCTTGGGATATCTAATAAAGTAGCACTTGTCAGATTTGGGTCCTAATTTGTCTGAGACTTGACGTCGAACGTAAGCCTCACAACCCCAAATCCTCATGAAAGACACCTGGGCATCTCTCCCAGTCCATATCCTATATGGTGTCTTTATCACAGCCTTGGATGGAACTCGGTTGAGTATAAAAGTTGTCGTGTCTAGAGCATAGCCCCAAAGGTATGTCGGAAGATCTGTGTGACTCACATCGATCATACCATATCTAATAGGGTACGATTCCTCCTTTCGGATACACCATTCCACTGTGGTGTTCCTGGAGGAGTGAGTTGGGATAGAATCCCACACTCAGCTAGATAGTCACGGAACTCATGGCTAAGGTATTCTCCACCTCGATCGGATCGAAGTATCTTAATACTCTTGCCAAGCTGGTTCAGTTCATTCTTGAATTCTTTGAACTTTTCAAAGGATTCAGACTTATGTGTCATCAAGTACACATAACCATATCTACTGAAATCATCAGTAAATGTGATGAAGTACCTATAACCGCCTCTAGCAGCGACATTGAAAGGGCCACATACATCACTATGTATGAGTCTTAACAAATCAGTCGCTCTCTCGCTGTGCCCACTAAAGAGAGTCTTGGTCATCTTGCCTCGTAGGCATGACTCGCATATCTCATATGATTCAAAATCAAATGAGTCCAGCAAACCATCCTTATGGAGCTGGGATAAGCGCTTGTCATTTATATGACCTAAGCGACAGTGCCAGAGATAGGTGTGGTTCATATCGTTCGATTTGAACCTCTTGGTACTAATGTTATAGATAGAGCTCTCAAGGTCTAGAATATAGAATCCGTTCATCAGAGGTGCACTACAATAGAACATATCGTTTAAATAGACAGAACAACATTTGTTCTTTATTATAAATGAGAATCCTTTCTTGTCCAAACAAGAAACTGATATAATGTTCTTAGTCAATGCAGGCACATAACAACAATCGACTAACTCTAGTACAAGCCCAGAGGGCAGAGATAGAAAGTAAGTCCCTACAGCAACAGCAGCTCCATTGCCTACTCGTAGGTCCACCTCGCCCTTTGTCAATGCCCTGCTATTTCTCAGCGCCTGCACATCAGTACAAATGTGAGAAGCACATCCAGTATCTAATACCCATGATGTAGAAATAGATAGATTGACTTCTATAACATATATACCTGAAGTGGAAGTCTCACTTCGCTTCTTCTTAAGATCCTCCAAGTATACCTTGCAGTTCCTCTTCCAGTGCCCGGTCTGACCGCAGTGGAAGCAGGTAGCATCCTTGGCGACCCCTCCTTTAGGCTTCAGTGCCTTGCCTTTGCCCTTGGCTTGGGACTTTCCCTTGCCTTTGGGCTTGCCCTTGCCCTTATGTTTCTGAACCATCAGAACAGTGTTGGGCTTAGCCTTCTTAAGGTTTAGCTCAGCAGTTCTTAACATGCTAAGCAGCTTGTCAATCTCGTTTATATTGTAGTTTAGAACGAATTGACTGTAGCTATCCGGCAAGGATTGCAAGATCAGGTCAGTGGCCAACTCTTGGCCAAGTGGGAACCCCAACCTTTGTAGGTTCTCTATGTACCCAATTATTTTGAGTACATATGAGCCTACAGGAGCCCCGTCTGACTGAAACAGTGCCCTTGAGATCTCAAATCTCTCATGCCTCGCTTGTCCTTGATATAGTTGGCGAAGATGTTCAACCATATCGTAGGCGCCCATTAACTCGTGTTGCTTCTGAAGCTTAGAGTTCATGGTTGTGAGCATAAGACAGGACACATCTAATGCGTCATCTTGATGCTTCTTATAAGCATCTCGGTCAGCTCGCGTGGCAGTGGCAGGAGGAGCCTTCGGAATGGGCTGCTCCAGAACGTACAGTTTACGTTCCTGAGTGAGAACTATTCTCAGGTTCCTGTACCAGTCCAGGAAGTTTGCTCCGTTGAGCTTGTCCTTCTCAAGGACAGATCGCAGGGAGAAGGTGTTCGTATTTGACGTCATGGTTATCTACAACAGAATAAAAGCAGAAATAAATATCATATTCTTAATCATTTAATTAGGCCTTTAATTAAATGATGCTCCCACTGAATTCTATAATTCTTGTGGGACAAGATCCACATCATACTAACCCTTGAGTTAGATTTGGCTAATACGCCCAAGGCTTAGTATGATCGGTAGGTAACGATTACCAATTACATCTCTATGAAACTCTTGTTTATAAAATCAATATCCGCATTTATATTAAAACTCGAGTTAGCTTTGGCTAATACGCCCGAGAGTTAATATAGATGTGATTTTGACCTATCTTTTCCAACCGTTGGAAGAATGCCTATAGTTGACTCGATCTAACCGAGCAACTAAGAATACTCAATCTAATTGAGTTTGTATTCACCCATGCGTTGATAGGCGGGACCAAGATTGTCCCTCCGTACCCTACCAAGATAATATGTATTGCTCTGCTTTGGCAGATTCAACAATACATGTGATCGAGGTAATGATAGGTATCACGGCACGGTTAGGCATTTAGAGTTGGTTCAATCGAGATCTAATCTAATCGAAAAGGATGCATCTTGTGCACGACTTAGATCTAATCTAATCGCAAGGGTGCATCATGTGCACGACTTAGATCTAATCTAATCGTAAGGCACTAATTAATTAATTACTTATTAACCATGCATCATATACATAAGCAATTAACTAATTAATCTATTTGTGATTTAGTCATGGCCCCACTATGATCTTCTCAAGCCAATGAGAAGATCGAATGGTCAACCTAGGGTCAACAGCTTCTCCAAGCTCCTCCCTTTGACCACCTTGTGTTGCTCGTGTCCGCCTCGGAACTCCGTCTCGTGTGGACCCTCCACCGCTCCAATTTGTACATTACAATTTGAAACTCGAGTTACATTCGAGTCTAAATCTAATTTACAACCAGAATATATGAGAAAGGCACGACGCGCAGGTTGCGGAAAAATAAAACATACAACACATAACGGCACGCAGGTCGTATTATGAATTACAACACAATCCAATCATATTGGGTTTTTGGGCCATGACTATCACAAAATTAATATATAATTCAAAATTATATATTTTCATAATTTTCTATAATTTTAAAATTAATTTTTACAATTTTTACGAATAAAATTTCCCGGCGGTCCCGTTTAGCGGTTTCGGGCGCAATCGCGGAACGGATCCCCTTGCGGGGCAAGGGGCAGCGCCCCTACCCGTGATCTAACCATCGCGAGGGTTCCTTTGCGATCCTACAGCGCCTTAGCCCGCTGTCCCAAAACAATTTGGGACGAAACCTTTGAGAAGAATTTTCCCGGCGGTCCCGATTAGCGATTTCGGGCGCAATCGCGAAGCAAATCCCCTTGCGGGGTTAGGGGGAGTGCCCCTACCCACGATCTAACCATCGTGAGTTGCTCCTAAGCGATCCTACAGCGCCTTCGCTCGCTGTCCCAAACGGATTTGGGTCGAAACATCACCGTTTTGGAAAAATCTTCCCGGTAGTCGAAGCCTACTAGCGTCTAAACACTTGTGCTTCGATTACTCGAGAAAAATACTCATAAAAACCCAAAAATCATAATTTTACAGAAAATTACAGAAACTTTAGTTTTCATAAAACCAAAAAATTAAACTCGTACAAGCCTTGCACGTGGCTCTGATACCACTGTTGGGTTTTTCAGGCCGCGAAAATCGCTTTTCGCGTCGCGGAAACCCCGAATCACCCAAAGCCGTAGATCCGTGCAAGGAAAAACCGAATGAAATACAAGTACGAGTTTTAAAAACTTTAGATCTACTCCTAGATCTATGTGTTGAGAGCTTTACCCTTGTAGCGAAGCCCTTCGCGTTCCCGCTCGTCCAAACGGTGTCGGATCTCGAGAGTGTCAAAATAGACACTCCTCTAGAAGTATCCACACGAACTAATTAGGTGGAGATGACCAAAAACCAAGGTGTGCTAGCACCTATGTGGTTCAGCCAAGGAAGGAGGAGAGGGAGAGCTTGAGAGGAAGAAGATACAATAATCACTTGAATGAGCAAATTGAATTCTCATTCAAAACCAAAAGTGGCCGGCCACTTCCCAAAGTGTAACCCCCCATTAAATGCAATTAATGTGAAGTTATTAAGAAAATGGTTTTGTAACTTCCATGAGGTGGCACCCAAGATGATGTGGAGTAACATCATTGGTCCACTTCAATGTCAACTCACCAATGAGGTGGCATAAAGTCAAGTCAAACTTGACTTTTAATCTTCCTCTCAAGTCAAGTCAAACTTGATCAAATCTCTTCCATGGTTGATCTAATCTAACCATTTGATTCAAGCCAACTTAATATAATGAATCTAATTCTTTAAATTAAATTAATCTAATGAGTCATAATCTAAATTAGACTCATTGTATACATGAATCAACTTGAGTCTAACTCAATTAGCCCAATTTGGATTACTCTTAATCCAATTGGATCCATCAAATGAATCAAGTCCTCTTGGTTCATCATATGAACCTAATCTCCATCTAATTGTCCTTAGTGTGTGACCCTATAGGTTCTTGTAACGTTGGCTGTTGGTTGCTACCCGAAAAACCTATAGGTTCCACTGTACAAAAATTTTGTACAAAGGTCTGAACCTATTCCTAGCTACCATGTGTTCTTTTAAATTAAATTTTTGATCGCCTGCGGAACTTAACATGTTTGATCCAAAACTTAATCTATTTGTTCTTTTAGGTTTTGACTTAGATCTCCTGCGGAACTTAACACGTTCAACCCAAGTCTCCTTAAGTTATTAATTCCATTAAATATTAATTTCCATAATTGGTTCCCAGTACTGACGTGGCGAGGCACATGGCCTTCTTGGATATGGGAGCAACCACCACCGACTAGACAAAACCTTTTATAGAAATCTAATATTTAATTTCCTAAAATAACTTTAGGTTAACCAAAGAGAACAATCAAATCACAAGGAAAAGAAAAAATAAAAGAACACAACATCGAAAATCATATTCGAAATTCTAGAACGTAAGCATCTTGTATTTGGTATTATTTCCATAAATAACTAGCATGATGCGGAAAGGAAAAATTACTAGTTATACCTTGTAGAAAAACCTCTTGATCTTCTACCGTATTCCTCTTCTAACCTCGGACGTTGTGTGGGCAACGATCTTCCGAGATGAGAAACCACCAAGCACCTTCTTCTCCTCCTAGCTAGGTTCGGCCAACAAAGAGGAAGCTTCACCAAGGAAGAAAATCAAAACACTAACCAAGCTCCAAGAGATGCTAGCTTTATCTCCTTCTTCTTCTTCTTCTCCGAGTAGTATCCGGCCACCACAAAAGCTCCAATGGAAGAGAAGGGTTCGGCCACCACAAGAGGAAGAGAGGGAGAGGATGGCCGGCCACACCAAGGAACAAAAGAGGGAGAGAAATAATAGATGTTGTGTCTCATGAAGGCACCCCTACCCCTTCTTTTATATTCCTTGTCCTAGGTAAATTAGGAAATTTAATTACAATAAAATTTCCTTAATTTCCTTGACATGATTTAATTGAGAAAAATAAAATAAAATTTCCCAAATTAAAACCAATGGCCGGCCACATCAATGAAGGAAAAAATTAGACAAGTTTTAATCAACAATTAAAACTTCCTAATTTGTTTCCGGAAATTTTAAAAAATAAAATTTCTCTTTAAAAATATCTTCATGGTTGATAAAAGGAAATTTCTATAATTTTAATTTTATCAACATGTGAATAATTTTAAAGAGAAAATAAAATATCTCACCAATCTACAAATAAGGAAAGAGATCTAATCTCTTTCTTTAATCTTTTGTAGATCTTTTACAAGAGAGATATTTTAATTTTAATTCTCTTTAAATTATTTCTTCCACATAATAAAAATTAAAATTAAAATCCCTTTTTAATTTAATTTGGCCGGCCCCCACTAGCTTGGGTTCAAGCTAGGGTCGGCCACCCAATATTATACCTAGGTCGGCCCTAGCTTGTTCCCAAGCTAGCTTGGCCGGCCCCTATTGGGTGGGTATAGAAGGTGGGTATAGGTGGGTATAGAACTCTATAAATAAGAGGCTACGATAGGGACCGAGAGGAGGAATTGGTTTTGGTCTCCCGAAAAATTATGCATCCCGTGTTCGCCCCGAACACACAACTTAATTTTATCAATGATAATTCATTCCACTAGAGAACTATCATTGAACTACCGCACCAATCCCAAATTACATTTTTGGGCTCCTTCTTATTATGAGTGTGTTAGTCTCCATGTGTTTAAGATATCGAATGTCCACTAATTAAGTGAGTTACTGACAACTCATTTAATTAATATCTAAGTCCAAGAGTAGTACCACTCAACCTTATAATCATGTCGGACTAAGTCCACCTGCAGGGTTTAACATGACAATCCTTATGAGCTCCTCTTGAGGACATTATCAACCTAGTATCTCTAGGACACAATTTCCTTCTATAATCAACAACACACACTATAAGTGATACCATTTCCCAACTTATCGGGTTTATTGATTCATCGAACTAAATCTCACCCATTGATAAATTAAAGAAATAAATATCAAACATATGTGCTTGTTATTATATTAGGATTAAGAGCACACACTTCCATAATAATTGAGGTCTTTATTCCTTTACAAAGTCAGTATAAAAGAAACGACCTCTAATGGTCCTACTCAATACACTCTGAGTGTACTAGTGTAATTATATAGTCAAGATAAACTAATACCTAATTACACTACGACCTTCTAATGGTTTGTTCCTTTCCATTTTAGTCGTGAGCTACTGTTTATAATTTATAAGGTACTGATAACATCATCTTCTGCATGTGACACCACATACTATGTTATCTACAATATAAATTATATGAACAACTACAAACAAATGTAGACAATTTGACCAAATGTGATTCTTTATTCATAATGAATGTTTACAAAGCTTAGGCTTTCAGTATACACTCCAACAATCTCCCACTTATACTAATGACTAAGCTGCCATATCTTCTACCATACATCTGATTCTCATTCCCTCCACATGCCGATAGAAAGCTTTCACCGGAAGGGCCTTAGTGAAAGGATCTGCCAGGTTATCCGCTGATGTAATCTTGGCGATGACAACTTCTCCTCGCTTCACAATATCTCGTATCAGGTGGTACTTGCGCTCTATATGTTTACTTGCCTTATGAGCTCGTGGTTCCTTCGAGTTTGCAACTGCACCGCTATTATCACAATAAATAGTGATGATTTTGGGCAAACCAGGAATCACATCTAAGTCCATTAGAAAGTTCCTGAGCCATACTGCTTCTTTAGCTGCCTCAGAGGCTGCTACATACTCAGCTTCCATGGTTGAGTCTGAAACGCATTTCTGCTTAACACTCCTCCATGAAATGGCTCCACCTCCTAAAGTAAACACATAGCCTGATGTAGAGTTACTGTTATCCCTATCTGATTGGAAATCTGAATCCGTGTAACCCACAGGGAGCAGATCGTCTGCTTGCTAAACTAGCATATAATCTCTAGTCCTTCTCAGGTACTTTAATATATGCTTTACCGCAGTCCAATGTCCTTGTCCGGGGTTACTCTGATATCTGCTGACCATGCCCATGGCAAAACAGATATCAGGTCTCGTACATTGCATTGCATACATTAGACTTCCTACAGCCGAAGCATAAGGAACTGCTTTCATGTCCTCTATCTCTTTCGACGTCTTCGGAGACATCTCTTTAGAAAGAGCTACTCCATGTCTAAAAGGTAAGAAACCTTTCTTGGAATCCTGCATGCTAAAACGAGCAAGGATTGTATCTATATATGAAGCTTGGGACAGACACAACATTCTTTTCTTACGATCCCTTATTACTTTGATCCCAAGAATGTGTGCACAATCTCCTAAGTCCTTCATATCAAATTGTTTGGACAACCATACCCTTACATCTGATAATACCTTGACATTGTTGCCAATTAACAAAATATCATCTACGTATAGTACAAGAAATACCACCACGTTTCCGTTACACTTCTTATATACACAAGACTCATCCGGACTTTGAATAAATCCATATGACTGGATTACTTCATTAAACCGGATGTTCCAAGATCTTGAAGCTTGCTTTAGTCCATAAATGGACCGATTGAGCTTGCACACTAGATGCTCTTTGCCTTTTTCAATGAACCCTTCTGGTTGCTTCATATGGATGTTCTCTTCAAGACTTCCATTAAGGAAAGCTGTCTTGACATCCATTTACCAAATCTCATAATCCATATGAGCAGCAATGGATAAGAGTATCCGGATAGACTTAAGCATGGCCACCGGTGAAAAGGTCTCCTCATAATCGATTCCCTCTTTCTGAGTGTACCCTTTCGCAACAAGACCTTCAAACCTTCCCGTCTGTCCCTCTTTTCCTTTTGTAGATCCACTTGCATCCAACGGCTTTTACACCTTCAGGTGGTTCTACAAGCTCCCAGACCTTATTAGAGTACATAGACTCTATTTCAGAATTCATTGCCTTTTGCCAAGATGCTGCATCTATATCTTGGAGTGCTTCGTCATATGTTCGTGGATCAGGTTCATGTTTACCCGGGATCAAGTCCGAAGACTCTCCCAAAAACATGAATCTCTCAGGTTGCCTTACAACCCTCCCACTACGATGAGACATTGTCTGTGGTTGTGTATCATGTGTGACACGTGTTGCAGTCTCTTGTGGTACTTCATCTTGTACTATTGGTACTAAAGTAGACGTGTCCTCTCTAAGTTCTTCTAAAACAACTTTGCTACTGGGCTTGTGATCCATTATATAGTTTTCTTCTAAAAACTGGGCATTGGTGCTAACAATGACCTTCTGATCTTTAGGACTATAAAATAAACCACCTTTTGTTCCTTTGGGATATCCTACAAACACGCGAACTTCTGTACGAGATTCTAACTTATCAGCATCTGGTTTCAGCACATGTGCTGGACTACCCCAAATCCGAATATGTCTTAGACTGGGTTTTCGCCCATTCCACAATTCTATGGGAGTAGAAGAAACTGATTTAGAAGGTACTAGGTTCAGAACGTATACTGTTGTTTCCAGAGCATATCCCCAAAACGAATTTGGTAATTCTGAATAACTCATCATCGATCTAACCACCTCCATAAGGGTCCTATTCCTTCGTTCTGCTACACCATTCTGTTGGGGTGTTCCAGGTGCAGACAATTGGGATTGAATCCTAGCCTCTGATATGTAATTCCTAAACTCTCCTAAGAGGTATTCGCCACCACGATCTGATCGTAGTGTCTTGATACTTTTACCTAATCGTTTCTCCACATCAGCCTTGTATTCTTTGAACTTATCAAAGCACTCGGACTTGCGGTGCATTAGGTAAATGTATCCGTATCTTGAATAATCGTCTATGAAAGAGACAAAATATTCAAAACCTCCTCTTGCTTGGACAGACATAGGACCACACAAATCAGAGTGGACCAATTCTAACACTTCTTTGGCTCTATACCCCTTGGCCTTGAACGGCCTCTTGGTCATTTTTCCTTCTAAGCAGAATTCACAAGTTGAAAAATTTTCCAACTCTAATGAATTCAAAAGTCCATCGGCTATAAGCCTCTGAATCCTACTTAAGTTAATATGACCAAGCCTTAGATGCCAAAGATATGCTTGGTTCATTTCCGAAGGTTCTTTTCTCTTATTAGAATTAGAAGATGAGTTATAAATTTCCATGTTTTGCTTTGTGGAAGAAATTGGATTTAAAGTATACAAATTGCCAACTAATGCACCAGAACAGATAATCACTTTATTTCTTTTAATAACTACATCGTTACTGAAAGAAACTGAATATCCATCTAAAAACAGTTTAGAAACTGAAATTAAATTCTTTCTAAAACTGGGTACATAAAGACAATTTCTTAAAACCAAATTTCTATTTCTACTAAAAGATAAGTAGACGTCTCCCACTGCAACAGCTGCCACCTTAGTAGCATTGCCCATGTAGACGGTAATCTCCCCTTCATATAGTCGTCGGGTTTCCTGGAACCCCTGCAAAGAATTGCAGACATGATCAGTGGCTCCCGTATCTACACACTAGGTACTGGTAGATAACACCGCTAAACATGTTTCAACAACTAGAGCATGAGATATACCTTTGTTTTGGTTCCTACGAGGACAGTCCTCCTTCCAATGTCCTGCCTGCTTGCAGATGAAGCACTTGCTCTTCGGCTTCTTCACTCCAGCTTTAAATCCCGTACTCTGAGATTTATTCACTTTCTTTGCTGAGCCAGCTTGTTTCTTCTTCTTCTTTCCTCTCGGTTTAGAAGTAGAACCATTTTCAGCAAAGTGAATTTGAGAATTGTGACGAAATAATCCTTCTGAGTTCTGTCAGTAGTTCCCCTAATGAATAAATCCTTTTATTCATATTATAGTTCAGGCGGAACTGCTCAAAACTTCTAGGTAGCGTTTGGAGGATCATATCGATCTGGGTTTCCCCATCAATTTCTCCTCCAAGGATCTGTATCTCGTTCAGATAAGCCATCATCTTTAGGATATGATCCCTTACAGGAGTACCCTCTTGCATGGTGGCAGTCATTATCTTTCTCATGGCTTCTTGCCTAGAAGCCCTATCTTGATGACCAAATAGTTCCTTGAGATTGTTCATAATATCATAGGCTGTTGGTAAATCTTGATGCTGATGTTGCAATACATTTGACATTGAAGCCAAAATGTAACACCGCGCCATCTCATCTGCTTTTACCCATTTCCTATGATGTTCAATCTCCTCTTGGGTAGATTCACCAGTAGGTGCTTCAGGGCACTGCTCAGTCAGTACAAATTTATAGCTTTCAGCAGTAAGAACAATGTCTAGGTTTCTTTTCCAATCTATGTAATTAGGTCCAGTAAGTCTATTCTGTTGAAGTATGATGGACAGTGGGTTGAAAGTCATCCTAAGAATCACAAATAACTTTTGGTCAGAACTCTAAATTTAGAATAATATTGATTCCTCAAACAATACTATTTTAAATTAACCAACACCTCATAACACCGTTAATTTTGTATGCCACGTTAGTGTGGACGTATACAAATTCAACATTTGTAAAAGGAGGGTTTTAACCCATTAATTTTATTATCTTGTCAACCTAACTTTTGACAAATAAAATTAATAGTTGGTATTATTTGGTCACACAAATAATAGCAGTGACTCCGATGGGGAGGATACTATTAGATGTGTCTAAGTGTATACCATTACTTGACACTAAGTCCATTAATAAGATTATGCCCCTTCCGTTGGGGAAGATCACACGCTCTTAATTAACTTCCTATAGTCATCCAAAATGGAAGTCTGTTCTAGTGATCCACAAACAAGCTCATCCGTTATGAAGGAAGGCACTCAGAGCCAACGCGCAAGCTTGTTTGCATCACTTACAAACCAATAATGGAGACCATGGGATTTACTTAAAATCCTCTCCCACTTAGTTATTTATAAATGAGGAATTTTAACTATGCTAGCCTACTAAAACTTGTAAACTAACATGCACACACAGCATAATATAAAAGCAATAAATAGAAAATTTAATTTTCAACTATTATGGCTTTTATCTCTAATTGTCCTCCGTGTGTTGTCATCCCAAGCTGTTGCCATATTTGGCCACCGCCACGGGTCTAATTCATCTTGCTCCTAGTTCCGCTGCGCCTCTGGTCCTTAGAAGGTTCCACGCTTTGCAAGATTCGGTCCGCGACATAAATAGAATTTTACATTTTTGATCCTATATTCCATAAAAGGAATGTACATGTATCTAGATCAAAATAAAATCCTAATAAAAACTAAATACAGCTCCTGCTGTATTTTAATACAATCATGCACACACATATAAATGCCCTTGACATGTCCAAGGGTCCAATCACACACATAATAACTAAAAGCCATAATAGTTGGATCCTGCATCCACAAAATTAGCACATCCTACTATTATCATGCCTAAATTATGTATGGCATGTGCATAATTAAACTAAATACCAAATACACAGAGGCAAAACCCTAGCTCTGATACCAATTGTTGGTTGCTACCCGGAAAACCTATAGGTTCCACTGTACAAAAATTTTGTACAAAGGTCTGAACCTATTCCTAGCTACCATGTGTTCTTTTAAATTAAATTTTGGATCGCCTGCGGAACTTAACACGTTTGATCCAAAACTTAATCTATTTGTTCTTTTAGGTTTTGACTTGGATCTCCTGCGGAACTTAACACGTTCAACCCAAGTCTCCTTAAGTTATTAATTCCATTAAATATTAATTTCCATAATTGGTTCCCAGTACTGACGTGGCGAGGCACATGGCCTTCTTGGATATGAGAGCAACCACCACCGACTAGGCAAAACCTTTTATAGAAATCTAATATTTAATTTCCTAAAATAACTTTAGGTTAACCAAAGAGAACAATCAAATCACAAGGAAAAGAAAAAACAAAAGAACACAACATCGAAAAACATATTCGAAATTCTAGAACGTAAGCCTCTTGTATTTGGTATTATTTCCATAAATAACTAGCATGATGCGGAAAGGAAAAATTACTAGTTATACCTTGTAGAAAAACCTCTTGATCTTCTACCGTATTCCTCTTCTAACCTCGGACGTTGTGTGGGCAACGATCTTCCGAGATGAGAAACCACCAAGCACCTTCTTCTCCTCCTAGCTAGGTTCGGCCAACAAAGAGGAAGCTTCACCAAGGAAGAAAATCAAAACACTAACCAAGCTCCAAGAGATGCTAGCTTTATCTCCTTCTTCTTCTTCTTCTCCGAGTAGTATCCGGCCACCACAAAAGCTCCAATGGAAGAGAAGGGTTCGACCACCACAAGAGGAAGAGAGGGAGAGGATGGCCGGCCACACCAAGGAACAAAAGAGGGAGAGAAATTATAGATGTTGTGTCTCATGAAGGCACCCCTACCCCTTCTTTTATATTCCTTGGCCTAGGTAAATTAGGAAATTTAATTACAATAAAATTTCCTTAATTTCCTTGACATGATTTAATTGAGCAAAATAAAATAAAATTTCCCAAATTAAAACCAATGGCCGGCCACATCAATGAAGGAAAAAATTAGACAAGTTTTAATCAACAATTAAAACTTCCTAATTTGTTTCCGGAAATTTTAAAAAATAAAATTTCTCTTTAAAAATATCTTCATGGTTGATAAAAGGAAATTTCTATAATTTTAATTTTATCAACATGTGAATAATTTTAAAGAGAAAATAAAATATCTCACCAATCTACAAATAAGAAAAGAGATCTAATCTCTTTCTTTAATCTTTTGTAGATCTTTTATAAGAGAGATATTTTAATTTTAATTCTCTTTAAATTATTTCTTCCACATAATAAAAATTAAAATTAAAATCCCTTTTTAATTTAATTTGGCCGGCCCCCACTAGCTTGGGTTCAAGCTAGGGTCGGCCACCCAATATTATACCTAGGCCGGCCCTAGCTTGTTCCCAAGCTAGCTTGGCCGGCCCCTATTGGGTGGGTATAGAAGGTGGGTATAGGTGGGTATAGAACTCTATAAATAAGAGACTACGATAGGGACCGAGAGGAGGAATTGGTTTTGGTCTCTCGATAAAATTAAGCATCCCGTGTTCGCCCCGAACACACAACTTAATTTTATCAATGATAATTCATTCCACTAGAGAACTATCATTGAACTACCGCACCAATCCCAAATTACATTTTTGGGCTCCTTCTTATTATGAGTGTGTTAGTCTCCCTGTGTTTAAGATATCGAATGTCCACTAATTAAGTGAGTTACTGACAACTCATTTAATTAATATCTAAGTCCAAGAGTAGTACCACTCAACCTTATTATCATGTCGGACTGAGTCCACCTGCAGGGTTTAACATGACAATCTTTATGAGCTCCCCTTGAGGACATTATCAACCTAGTATCTCTAGGACACAGTTTCCTTCTATAATCAACAACACACACTATAAGTGATACTATTTCCCAACTTATCGGGTTTATTGATTCATCAAACTAAATCTCACCCATTGATAAATTAAAGAAATAAATATCAAATATATGTGCTTGTTATTATATTAGGATTAAGAGCACACACTTCCATAATAACTGAGGTCTTTGTTCCTTTACAAAGTCAGTATAAAAGAAACGACCTCTAATGGTCCTACTCAATACACTCTGAGTGTACTAGTGTAATTATATAGTCAAGATAAACTAATACTTAATTACACTACGACCTTCTAATGGTTTGTTCCTTTCCATTTTAGTCGTGAGCTACTGTTTATAATTTATAAGGTACTGATAACATCATCTTCTGCATGTGACACCACATACTATGTTATCTACAATATAAATTATATAAACAACTACAAACAAATGTAGACAATTTGACCAAATGTGATTCTTTATTCATAATGAATGTTTACAAAGCTTAGGCTTTCAGTATACACTCCAACATTGGCAATGCCCTAAACTCATTTAGGAGCATAACTAATGAGCAGTATCTAGCAACACATCATTACTACCCAAGTTACAAGAATGTCGAGATCCGACATCACCTTGTGACTACTAATTATGACTCCTCACAAAATATGACAAGTGTCCTTCTATCCTAGACATCTAGATTGATCAATGTGAGGCATAGACCGTGTCATCCTCTGACCAATCTAAATCTTGAACTCCAAGTAGACTCACTAAATCAAATGAGCTCAATATCATATATTGACTCATTTGGGCATGACCATGCACTTCGTGGTCTCACTCTATCAACAATACCGATGTCTCTCCCGCCATATAGGAGGGATAGATCCCATCTACATCACTCACATCCCTCTGCATAATTTGTTATATACCCAGTAATCGCCTTTATAGTCCACCCAGTTACGGGTGACGTTTGACGAAACCAAAGTACATAACTCCTTATGTAAGGATCTATGGTGACTTCAGGTCTAAGGACTAGTAGTCATACTAATAGCCACATGAGAAAGTATATGACACTCATATAACGATCCATGATACTTTCTCATGGCGGGTCATTCAGTATACATTCTCTAATGTATACCCATGTGTCAACTTGATATCTCTATATCCATGACTTGTGAGATCAAGTCATCGAGTTGACCTACATGCTAGTCTTATTGCATTAACATTGTCCCTGAATGTTAATACTCGACTAGGAATGATTAAGAGTAGTGTTCCCTATATCATCTCAATATCGGTTCAACTAACCGATTGATATAGGTGAGAAGCATCTACTCAAGGGCATTATTATACTTAGTTTATTTGACACCAATATAAGTAAGTATAATAACCAAAATCCAAATGTCTTTATTTATATAGAATATGATATAATAAGTCCAAAATACAATCATCAAATGATTGGCTCTAGGGCTCTAGCTAACATGGAGACCATTGGCCGATCGGTCGACCGAACATAAGGATCGGTCGACCGAACCCAAGCTCGATCCACAGAGACTGCACCTGGATGGAAGACTGGGCAGGTACAACAGGTTCGGTCGACCGAACCTAGGGATCGGTCGACCGAACCTAGGGATCGGTCGACCGATCCCTCTCGAGTAAAAACCTGATCCCGAAGATCAGGTCATCCGATAAGCTCTAAAACCCCTATATAAAGGAGGGTCTCGGGCAGCTTTAGGGTATAACGAAAACGAACGAAAAAACAACTCTTGTACTCTCATTCTCTTAGCAACTACTGTGCTGTCAAAGTGTAAAAGGCTTCTCCGCCTTCAGATAAGGAGACTCTTTTAGTGCGTTTTTCCACCGCCTTGGATTAACAACCGTCTCGGTTGTAACCAAGTCAAATAGCTTAGTTTCATTTCTTTTCTATTATTTTGTTTTGTTATTAAGTGTTGCTTTGTTTTAGAGTTGAAAAGTTTTGAGGAGGGTAACTTTTAGTTTCAGGCAATTCACCCTCCTCTTGCCGGTCCCCACTGTTCCTACAGGAGATTCGATCGGGAAACGAGCAAGAGGATATAGGGGAACAGTGCCCCATGAGTCGAAAATCCAATTGGGAATCAAGCAAAAGGTTATAAGGGAGCAGAGCCCTATGAGCTTGTGAGTCAATCTGGAGGATGTAGAGAAGCAGAGCCCCTTGATCTTGTGAACCAATTGGGAGGATGTAGACGAGTAGTACTGATCGGATAATGATTTTTGGTGTCCCAATCATCCATTCACTCGAGTCTACCTTCCTTAAACTTGGACTACTATGTTAATTAAAATATTGACTTTTTGATCTTACGTAGGTGTCCTATATATCCGCCACATCAACTTTTTTTTTTCTTTTTAACAAAAGTTAACTAACCTATTTAATCAAGTCCCAATTGACTGAATTAATGATCAAAATTCCTTCTAAGATTTTTTTTAGCCTAAATTTTATCCCATGATTAACCTTTATATAAATGTACTAACCTCTTAATTTTACACTATCATATGTCTAAGAGGATTCTTCCGGGATTTCATATATCAAGAAACTTTACTTTTATTTTTTAAAAAATTTGCCAAGTATGCAGTAACTCTTGAGCTATTAGTATTTTTATTTATCAAATATTTGATCATTTTACTTCAACTTTCTCTATCGCACTTGCAATATTTATATCAAATGATTGCACCTATATATATACCATGCATAATATTCTAACTTAAATATTTGTTCATTTAGCACACTTAATGAGTAGTAAATAATAATTAAAAATGTCAAAAAAAAAAAAAAAAAGAGTCGAGCATCTCAATGAGAGCTCCTCAGGATGACCTGCCAAATAGAACGAGCTCTCCCGAGAGTCTGAGAGAGAACTTTTATTAACGTTAGTAGCGGCTCCTCCAATGGGGAGCCGTTCCTTTTTATTTTTTTATTTTTCTTTAAAAACCCTTTTTTATAATTTAATAATATTTTTTAAAAAAAATAAAATTAATAAATTATAAAAATTAAAAGATAAATAAAAATGTAGATCCGCTATCTTAGCGGCCCCCCTAGTGCCGGTCCCACGGATATGGAGGGAGGTTCATATAGGTACACAGGTCATAGGCGCATGGCGGGATAAACTCCAGGTCGTCAGTTCCTGAGAATCGACCCCTGATAATTACGTCAGTGATACCATGCGCTCATCGTCTGCGCTATGCCTTGAGGACATTAAAAGATAAATAAAGATCGACAGAAAAGTTGATGGGAGATTATTTTCAATAATAGAAAGATAGTGAAATTTATGATACTACAACAACTCTGGCTATAGGCAGGAGCGTAGCCAGGATTTTCGATTAGGAGGGGTAATTTTCAAAAATTCATGAAACGAGGAAGGAATAACTTACAACTCTTGGAAGATCATTGATTTTGAGAAAAATAGAGAAGATAAAATAGAGGGGAAGAAGTAAAAAAAAAAAAAGAACTTTACTTTCTTTGTTAGCAACCTTGACTAGTTTTGGTGAGCTCGGCAATAACACAAAGAGAGCAAGGTAAGATAAGACATGACTATTTTGCCGTGCCAATAAAATCCTAAAAAATACCAGAAGAGGAAGAAGATAGAGGGGTTGATGGCTGCAATTGATCTTGTTGCTAGAAGAGGGCAGCAACTGGTGTTACATTTCTTGCTTGCTGGAGAAGAGAAAGGAGAAGAAAAAAACTCTTGTGCTTTAGAAGAGGAGAGGAAAAAATTGTAGGTTTTCTAATGTTGGAGAAGAGAAGGAGAAGAAGCAAACGAGGAAGAAGAGGGAAAAAAAATAAAAGAGAGGAATGGGTGAAGGGGTAGCATACGGTACAATTAGGATGTAACATGTATAGGGAGAAGAGGGAGAGAAAAAAAATGAAAGGTTTCGTCCAAAATATCCTAATTCTTTTTAAATCATTTGAACTCGTTTAAACATTAAACTTGGTTCGGCCATAACTCAACTTCAAATCAATTCCAATTTGAACCAACATAATACTTATCTCCATATCTACTCGTTGAATTTAGTTCAAACTCGATTCAATTTTAATTTAGCTTCCTTACTTTGTTTCCTACTATTTTATTATTATATATTTTATTTTTAAAATTTAATACTTAACATTTAAAATCGTGATATTTTAATTTTCGACATTGAATGATGATGAATTAACTACTCAAAGTGATTATATATATATTATTTTTTAATAAAATATGAGAGGGGCGGTCGCAGCCCCTCTCCTTAAGGTGACTACGCCCCTAGCTATAGGAGATATTCACAAAATGATTAAAATGTTAATTAACTTATTTATGCCTGGTCACCTTTTACGCTATGGCCTAGCACGATATTAAAATGGACCACTCCAATCAGTTGATTTTTGACGCCTCTAGTTATGTAAGCCCCTTTATTTACTTATTTTTCATTCATCTATTTATTATTTTTTTTTATTTTTTTTTCTATTTTTTATAATTTAAGTATGTAACTTTTATTCTAACCCATGTGATCTTGATGAATAACTTAACATCATAAATATTTCAAACTCTTAATATGCCATGAGTGAGATTTGAATTTTGTCAAAGAAGCATGTCCCATCCCAAGGCTCATTCATCTATTTTTAGCTCAAGCTGGAGCTGTTTGAGATTCAGATATTTACATGGAGCAGCGCCTTTTTCCCTTCAATTTTTATTTTTTATTTTTATTTTTATTTTTTACCTTGTGATCCATTGAATGGATCCAAATTATCTTGTGGTCTGCCAAAATACTATTGATATAAAGATTGTCGCAAACAAGTTCTACTAATTTCTGATCATTTAAGGTTGATTTATAAGATGGAAAGAATTTAGAGATCATTTTTGACAGGCAAGTTCCCTTCAAAATAAGCTACTGTGTTTATGAATGTCAAGTTCTAATTTCCCTATGGATCAGGAATTGTCTGCTCTTGAAGATCGTATTTCAATGTAAATTAATCTGTAAATACGAAGTTTGTAAAACTTATGGCGATGCTGATTAACTAATTTAATGCCGTTGACTTTCAGACAAATTAGAGAGCTGTTGACAGTATTTTGTTACCCATATCAGTCTCCTCAGTTGACCTTCACAAGCATTAACCAATAACCATGAACGGGAAACGCAGGATCTCTATGCAGATCTCGGCCCAATTATACTACGGGAAAAGAGACTGACCGGTTGGATCGGTGGATTTTAGCAACCATATATCGTTAAGCTTCTCACCTGATTTTATTAATTTTATTTATTTTATCTATCTATATATCCATTGAGAAGATGATAATGAATCTGCACCAATGAACATCATTGCAATGGGGAGCGACAGCAGAGCAGTCTCCTCTACCTCCTTCTCCTTCCTCCTCCTCCTCCTCCTCCTCTTTCTTTTTGGGTTGCTACCATGCTGGAAACCGGTCGCCGCTGCTTCTCCCGGGCGATGGGCGGCGGCCTGTGACGAGACAGAGGACGGTGGTCGCCAATGCAGATCGGTGGAGGAGGGGGAGGACGCGGAGGAGTTTCAGTTCGATTCAGAGATTAACAGAAGACTCCTCGGAAGTGACCCCCCCTCCAGTCGCTAACAGAGCTCTGGACAAAAATAAGTCGGTCTGTTATACTGCCAACGGCACTCCATACAACTGTGCTGCGACTTCCGGCAAGAAAGACAGCAACCGGCCGCCCTGCTATTACCATCTTCAGCGTTGTAAATAGCATGCATGATTCCTCCGCACTGGAATTTATCAAGAATCCCGACGCCCGTTAATTATCACCCATTATATTAATAATTTAATTTGGCTGCATGTGTGATTGTGTGCGTGTCTTAATTCTACGACGTTCTTGAAACTAACTATTCGGTGTTGTGTTGTGCTGTGTTGATCAGAGCTAAATAACTTGTGTTTTTATTCTATTTTGCTGTTGTATTTATTTTTCAGGGCTATGATCTGAGCGAAACAACGGCTAGCTTTCCGATATCTTGTGCTAAAAAATTGGGAAATTGAAGGGATAATAAAAAAGACATGATTTTCGCACCGACAGAAATAAGCTCGAACAGGAAAAGAAAAAAAAAATTGAAGCAGTCTGCCAAATATAATTAATTTCTTATTGACAAGACGTGCGATTTTTTCCAGTGGTATGATCATTTTAAAATCGCTAATTGTTTAAATGAGTTTCCATAAATATTTTTCAATTTATCCGGGATGATCCATTTTATGGATTTAACCCGTCATTTTCAAAATTAGTCGATTAGTTGGAAACTTTAATTATATAAAATATAATAAGGGACCAGTTAGGTAACCTACTCAGATTGAAAGAGATAACCATGTGCACACTCGATAAGCTGTCCTTTTTATCCAACTCTGTCATTCCATAATGTATAGATTAAAATAATTTTTAATTAATGCTATTAGAAAAAAAAAATACGAAGAGTATTTTACCAAAAACAAGTTCTTTGTGATTGATAAGGATTAAAAGTCACCGGGGGAAAAAAAAAATTAATGACAGATCAGAACTTGCCTTTAGTGTGGTAAAAAAAATTACATTCACCTAGTGTTTTTTTTTTTCATATTATATCTCCAATGTATATGAAGGAAAATAAATCATACATCAATTTATAGTCGATAACTAAATGATTAAAGATAAGAGAAATATTTTTCCCGAGGACGTGCACCGTCAAAAATTAATCTCTACATATCAATCATCGTCTAATTAATTGAGCATCCCATGAAAGCAGAACATAGTGCCAAGTTGTATTGCAAATTTAATGGTTTTATTGAAGAAATGAAAATCATTTCACTATGCACTCCTTTTGATATATATGCTAAAAAAGTATATCTAGGAACAGAAAATTTTACCAGTGTATGTTGTGAATTTTGCATTTTCAAGAGTAAAGCAATTGTTCTCCTATAGATATAAAAGATTGGAGGGATAATAATAGAGATTTTTTTTACGTATCACTTTTCAATGAGTTACTATATATACAAAAATTTTCTCCTTCTAAACTTTTAGAAATTTCATTAATAGACTCAATCTACCATCAGTTAGCTTTTAGATGTTTCTTATTTGTCAATCGTCCTATTACTCTTGATTTATTAAAGGGAGTATATTCATTTTAATTACTTTTAGTGATTTTTGTGGATTTTAAAAGTCACATGGTATTCAAATTAGATTTTTATAGAATTTTTAAAAATCATGTGGTATTCAAACTTACTTTTTAAAACTCTATGAAAATCTTTTGATATCCAAAATTTCAATAGATTTTGATAGATTCTTTTAGAAATCTTTAGATATAAATTTTAACTAAAGGAGCTCTCCAAAATACTTGGTACAATTTTAAAAATAAAATAAAAAGTTTCTCCTCATCTTTGAGATTTCTATAGACTTTAAATCGCTTTATTTTTTTTTACAAATAAGTCTTTTCTCTTTCCGCTCCTCGATTTTGATTATTTCTTTGATTTTAAAGGTCGTGTCCTTGTTCAACCTCTCAGCGGCCTGCATCAACCTCTCAGCATGCATTTCATCAGGGCCGGTCCTAGACTTGGAAGGGTCCGGTGCAAAAAAAAAAAAAAAGATAGGCCCTTTAAGTTCAGATAAAAATAATAAAATCAATACTATATAAATAATTCATTAACAGAACACATAAACTAAAATTCATAATAATAAAAACATTATATTCGACCTGGCTAATAATCAGTATTAGAAAATGAAAAAGAACTATTACAATTAACTATGAAAATTTTATCTTCTTGCATTTTTATCTGCAAAGTCATCAATCTTTCATAATTGAGTTTTTCTAAAAACTCACTCTCAATCGAAATCATCGCTAATGCATTCAATCTTGTTTAGGTTATGGCTGATCTCAAACAAGATTTTAATAACTTTAATTTAGAAAAGCTTCTTTCTGCAAATACGGCAGTCACCGGAATAGTTAATAATAATCAGTATTCTTTCTTGCTAGTGGCTATGAATGAATTTTCTCAAGAGCAGTAGAGTATATGGTTAAAATGAATTCCACCAAAATATTGGATTACTAAGTACAAACCATACTGTATTATGTCTGTGTAATATATTTTGTAATACCTAAATCACATATTCATAATTCATGGATATTATGTCCTAATCTGTTTTTCATGTAATGACACAATGCTTAGTTGTCAAATATTTATTCACTGGATGATGTAAACAAAAGACAACAAACTAAATTACATATTTCACATCAGACTTGTTGCAGAACAAGTCTTTTGATCACATGAGTCTTACATTAATATCCTATTAATTTGATATCCAAAAACCACATATTTCAGAGAAAAAAAAACTTTAATTGATGATAAAACCAGCAATCAATGGAAATTGGAAAGGATACGCCAATCAAACATATTTAAGCAAATTAATTGATTATAGATGCCTGAGTAGAAATGGAAATCTAATACGCCAACCCGATGTTGCGATAACGGCCACGAAGACCAAAGGTGACTGTGAAATTGTTAATCTGTGATGATGGCACTCGAGATCACTAGGATTTGCGACTTCGCGCGACCGACACATTGTCTACCCCCTATAAAGCCTGTTGAGCCTTCGGCGTTGGCATTGGCGTCGGCATGGGTGAAAGATTCAAAAAGGAAAATTGCAAAGGGCAAAAGGTAGCGTCGGCTTTTAGGGTTTTAGAGAAATAGAAGCGTGGAAGTGGAGGAATAAAACGTTGTGCTTGTTTGGCATTTTTATAAAAACGTCCAGAATATATTATAATTTAAAATTAGATCATTGTTAATTAAATTTTTTTCATTGATATAGTTAATTCTATGAAAAATATTAAAATTTTATTTTAAAATTTAAAAAATGGGGCCCACCAAGAAGATGGGGCCTTGTGCATTGGCCCCACCCTCACCACCTCAAGGCCGGCACTGCATTTCATGAAAAGCTGAGAGTCGCCTGAAATGTCGTTTCCGACGTTATAACGGCAAAAGAATGGATCTGAACGGCTATAACCGAACAACAGCCGCTTGAAGCCTTTTCTCCAGCAGTGACTCACGACGGCGGGCTGTAGGCGGAGATTTTTTCTTCAGTTGCTCGTGATGAGAAACAATGATTGTCATCCGGTGAAGCCTGCGGTGCACTACTGGAATGGAGGAAAACAAATAGAAAATTTATTTAAGACGACCGGTAATGCTTCCGTCGACTACTTGCGAGCAGGTCGAAGTCGATTTGGACGGCGGCGTTGTGCATAGAGGGAACAAAAATATGAGACAATAGGTTTTAATATAAAATATATATTAATAAATCAAATTAATTCTCAACTTAATTAATTAATAGATAATTTAATAACGTCAAATGAAATTCGACCTAAAAATATTCTATAAAATTTATTAAATTTTAAAAATTTATTAAATTTTAAAAATTTATTAAATTTTAAAATTTTCTAAATAAATTTTATATATTTATATTTATTTATTTTAATAATATTATTACTAATCAAATTAATAATATTATTATTAATTTTATTACTAATCAAATTTATCAATTTAACATTTTATTAAAAGTATGACCAAATTAAAGGGTTGAACATTTCAGGTTAATTTGGATTAAAATTATAAATAAAAATATTTAAAATTATTATAATATTGTTAGATTTAAAATTATATTATTAAAGTTTTTTTTAAGTGAGACGTTATCTTCTATTTGTTTTTAGCCAAAACAAGATAAAAGTATAAAAAGTTGAAAAAGTTTTTTATAGACAAGTATGGTATTTATTATTTTAATAAAAAATAAATTTAATTAGGTATTTTAGGTTTTGTTTGAAAATAAATATTGTGCGAGACCATGACCGCCTACACTTTTCCAAAATTGAATACACCCCCTTAAATATACAAGTTTCCGTGAAATTTATAAATGTCTATAAAGTCTTACAAAAAAAGTCTACAGAACTCTATAAAAAATTTTTCACAACAATATGAGATTCTATAAAAATTAATAAAAATCTATCAACTCCATAAAAATTTATCATTAAAAAAATCAATGAAAGTCATTCAATCTCTTGATTGAATACACCCTGTAAGACTTTAGTAAATCCCTAGTTATTTAATGGTCAACTATAAATTGATCTTATGATTTACTTTCTTTCACATAGTCTAGGGATGAATTGTGACGAATATCAAGAACAAACATAATCACTTTTACCATAATTGATTTATTATGACTTTTATTTGTGATACAACTGATTACCCTTAACTTATTAAAACCTCCTCTACTACTCTATTATATTTTATTTTATTTTTAAAAATATATTAATAAATACAAATATATTCTATCTTAAAACTATTATCCAAGTGTCAAAACTAATTAAAATTTTGATCGCACCAATCAATAAAGTCTTTTCAACAAACAAAAACAATAATTCAAAGGAAAATCAAGATTGTAAGTCATGTTTTGCTGTTGCTAGTTGTTACAACTCACAATAGCTTTAATTTCTTGAAAATCATCATCTTATACATGCTAAATTTTCCCATAAAATTATATATTTACATGGTAATATAAAAAAAAAGATATTTTGTGTCTTTCTTTAGAAATTAATGAAAGAATAGTTTGTACATTCGTAGTAAAATATCTGACAAACAAAAAATTCAAAGAACCTAAAATTTGATTATGGCAATGCTGATTAACTTATTTAATTAATACTGATGTGGCTATTTTTGCTCCCGCGTGTTTCGTGGGATTAAAAATCATACTAATCTATTAGTCAAAGTCAAGATTGGATCAAATATGACCCAAAGGACTCCTGTCACAGTTAAGTACATTCATTCTAGAAACTCAAGTTTGGTTAAGTTTAAATCATCTATAGTGGCTCCTGTCACAACACCTGATTCTAACACCCGTTTTGATCTCGGTTATCAACATGACCCCTGTCTCAACTCTCAACCATGACACCCTCCCTAGCTTAGCTTCAGATAACCGAGATCCTTCATGTCTCAACTCTAGTACACATCAGCCATCTCTCAACTCCTGATCTCGACACTCATTTTAGTTCTAATCATCGACATGGTTCCCATTTGGACTTCAGATCCAGACATCCTCCATGCCTTGATCTCAAACCTGACACATCTTATCTAGGCTTTAGATCCAGACATCCTACAGGCCTCGGTCTCGGAGTGAGACACATCCTTTCTTGGCATCAAACTCAGACATCCTCCAAAGATAAGTCTTCGATCATCTGGGTGATCAACTTAAAGTACCGATCGAATCTCCCGAAACTTAATTCCCATTTTTCAAAAGCAAGTATCTTGTATATAGCCGGTTGGCTAAAGAACTGATTGAACCTAGGGAACTTGACTTCATATTACTTCCAGAAAATATCTTCATCATCACCTAGTACATAACCAAATGAGTTAAGAGAAGGACAACTATACAGTTAGTCAGTTTAAAGATCCGGTCGAGATACATTCAGTAAACAACATGATCAAAAAATCACAATAACTTGTCAGAGTAACAATCGTTTTGTCAAAGAATATTCCTCTTATAATATGAGCATTCACTAGAACCTCCTTTAAAGATGATTACACTTCCCATCAGCCGATAGCTTATGACAGCATATTATTTCAACCGCCTTATTAATGATGTAAGTTACAAAAGGAGTGCGCATGAGTAATGGAAGATTCCTCGGACAGTGACTATATCCCTCCCAGGTTGTATATATTTCCTTACTCGACAATTTCTAACATTCGATATTCTCTGCCACCTCATGATTGGAAAGGTTACGAGAGGTGACATAGAAAGAAAAGACATTCTCTATTGACGGCGTAAGTGAAATCATATTAAGTTAATTTCAATTACTCTCCTTAATTACGCTCAGTTATCCACACTTGTCTTCTATTCTTATTTTCGCTCGATCAACATACTAACTTGAATATCGAAGAACCTACACCAAATATCCATTTTCTAATTTTTGATATTGATATCCTGTTTACCCTCTTTAGTATATAGGGAGAGAAAAAAAGTCCCTTTCTCTTTAATTCAATTTTTTTTCATGATCAACAGCGTAACTACTTATCCAACGTCTTATCTTTCCAGTTTTGAGATACGATCGTGTGTGAGATGGAGCGCGCGCGTCCATGTGTGATCGTTCATTCTCAATGATCAATTGACGTGTGTGTTTTCTATTCTGCTGTTGTAATTTGTTTTTTTTTATGGGTATGATCTGAGCGAAAGAGCGGCTAGCTTTTCAATATCTCCTGCTAAAAATTTGGAAATTAAAGAGAAAAGAAAAAAAAAAGATTTTGGCACCGACACAAATAAGATCGAACAAGGGGGAAAAAGAAAAAGGATATACGCTGCCAAAATAATTAATTAATTGTTGACAAGACATGCATGAGTGTACTTGAAATGGACAAAAGCAATTAGCTTAACCTATTCGGATCGAAAGAGAGAACCATGTGAATGACAGACAAGCTGTCCTATTTATCCAACTGTATCATTCCATAATCTACGGTAATTTATCCAAAAAAAAAAAAAAAAAAAAACGTACTACAGTTAATATATTTATCAAAAAACACATCACGATTTTATATTTATCAAAAGGCACAAGTAAGTGATGTATTTTATCGAATATAACCCTACCACTAACCAACACCTCTAATCAGTCATCATTTCCCAGGCATCCGAACCACATTTTTAAAAAACTTAGATATTAAAAAAAAACGATCATTAGGGTACCTCCCTCCTTCGTGACATGCGAGTGCAGCTCGGTCTTGTGAAACCCTAGTTTAGTGTTCGTGAGCCATCAGTTCGAGTTTTTCTCAAGCGCCATCTAGCTAGCATTTCAGTTTAATTAAAAACCAGGAGTGTTCGTGAGTCATCAGTGAAGGATTCTAGGGTTTACATTACATTAATCAGCTAGTATCATAATGGCGCAAAGACGTCGATCGGGTGAATCATCATCCTCTCCATATCAATTAGCTGTAAAGGTTATCATTTTACAAACTCTGTGATATTGAGAAGCTGAACTAGTATGATTTAAATTTTTTTATTTTTATAAAGTATAGGGTTCAGTTGATGTTGGACAGAAACTGCATTGGAACAGTGTCCTCAGTCACTTTAAAAGTTTTTTTCATGCATCCACGAAGAAAGGAACGCATGAAGGGTCTGTTATTTTTCATGACCGACACATAGTGCTGATCAAACAGTCACCCTTTCGTATTTTTTTGGACATAGAAGATATGCAGCACATCCGTGAGATTTTGGTAAATATATTTCAAAATTGGGATTCAAGTAGTTAAACCTTTAGATTCTCAGGTACAATTTATAATTTCGTATTTTAATTACAAAGTAGTTGTATGGTAAAATTTAAGCTTTTGCTAAACGTGGGCCTGATACGATGCCATATCAGGCCCAACGTGGGCCTGATACGATGCCGTATCAGGCCCAACGTGGGCCTGATATGACATCGTATCATGTCCACGGTGTTCCTAATACTTTTGTATGTGTTGGTAGAAGTCTAATAATAATTTAACTTGGTCAGGTGTTCCGATTTGCTTCACAAGAGGAGACGTTTCATTGCTGCTTGGTATTGCAGACCGAGGAGCTTCAATTCCGATGAATTCAGCTAAAGCATCCAGTGACCGCTTTCTAACTTACTTCTCAAACAAAAAAGAAGCTACTAGATCAAGAATTGAGGAGTTTCTTAAATTTTATGGCAATCGCGTTGAAGTCAAAGATGATGTTTTATTATTTTACAAATTCTATATTTTGTATATATTTGTTTGTATCTTATTTTCTTCTAGTACATATAAGGTCCCGTTAAGTCTTATAGATATAGTAGATGATTTTGAGAATCTTGATAGATTCAACTGGGTTGAAGCAATCCATGAATTTATGGCTCCACAATTACCTAAGATTGGGGACATATTTTCATCAACTGAGACAAAACATGCTAACACCAACCTCCCTTACCTAAAGGGATTTGCTGGTCTTTTGGCAGTAAGTGTTTAATTTGTGTGAAAATTTTTAATAGTTTGCGAACAATTATAAAATAGTTAACCCTTGTCATGGTGAATCAGGCATGGTTTTTAGAGCATGTTCCAATCCAAAAACCATACAAAATAAAAGGAGTCAGAATAAATAAGTGGAGGAATATTCCTTCACATATTAGTAAGGTGAGAGAAATGATTAACCAAGTTTCATCTGAAGAGGTAAATTTAGAATACTTTGACTATAGTTTGGTTAAAAAGTATGATTTTAACATGTGGTTTAATATTCTTACAGGTTGTGATTGACCTAAACCCTAACCAAGATGAAAGATCATTGGTTGAGAACCTTGCTGGCATTAATGACAGTCCACATGCAATGGAGTCATCACAAATTGAAGTGAGTGTAGGAGGAAGGCAGATTAATAAGGATTGTTGTAATTGCATTATTCAAGCAAACATAAATAAAGAGCTAACAATGGAGAACATGCAATTGAAGGAGAGGGTGAAAGAGTTACTTAAAATAGTTGGGAAAAAAGGCATGGAATCTCAATATAGCGAGCCTGTAGACGATCCTCAAATTGAACCTGTAGGTGTTACAACAAGAAGTAGGAGAGGACGTGACAGAAGTCGCTATGATTACAGGGATACTCCAATTGATAGTCCATTGTGGCTCAAAACTTTACCTAAGAGGCAGCGTAGAAATATACATATAAGTGAGCCTGCGGAAAAAGTTACAAGTATAGGAGAAGGAAAAAAATTTGTCAAAGAATATGTTGTTGTGGGCAAGGGGAAAGGAAAAATAGGTTTGGATGAAATGGAAGAAGAAATTAATATTGTACAAATGATGGAAGAAAAATCTGATGAAGAGGCAGACAAGGATGTAGAAATGTTTGCCAAATATGACAAAATGAGGAAACAAGCAATTGCTGTAAGACGATATATGCAAATTTCTTTGCAATTTGTTAGATATAATGGATTATCTAATTGCCTTTTTTGTTTGTATGCATAGTATGTGAAGAAACAATTTAAGTCTTCCAAGAAAAAAAAACAAGACGAAGAGGTGGCGTACTTGTTAAAAGCCTTGGAGGAAATAAAGTATGTAAATTAAATAGTTGAATAGTAAAGTATAATATATGCTTATCTGATTACATATTTGGGCTAAGGTTATCAAAAAGAAATTTGTAAAAATAATCTGTGATTTGTTTACTTTGTAGGTTTACAAATGATATAGTTTGGGAGGAACCACCCTTTTGTTTAAATTTGTATTCCCTTTTATCTGGTGTGAATGGAGAAATGTTGACAAGAGGGGATGTAATCGACACGTATTGTAAAATTTTATTTAGGGGGCATTCCCGTCTGGAAGCACATACAACAAGTCAATATATTGTTCAACATTCTTCACAGTAAGGAATTGATTTGATTATAGTAAAAAATAGAATTCTTTTTATTAGTTGGTTATGTATATATGACTTTGCATATTTGTAGTCATTAATGAAATCGTCAAGTAAGTTTGCCTTCCAACACATGATAAAGACGGATAGACGAGATGAAGAGGTAAGGTATATATTTATACCTTTGTGCAGTGATAATGCACACTTCCACTTGCTGGTGGTGGACACCAAATCAATGACGTTCAATCAGTACAATTCTCTTGCAAGTGGAAGTAAATACAAATATGAATTTGAAGCAGCGGTGAGCATCTAATAATAATGTGTAGGTTTGTATTTTAATATAAATGCTAGTTGATGGAAAATGGAAATTTCCTCTTCAATCTTCAGGTATCAGATTTTAAATTATATAGTCGTGAGCACGTTGCTGCTATTCATCCAAACTTGGAAAGGCATTATCCGTTTGATAGATGGGTCTCTCGCACAATTGAATGTCCACAACAACAAGCAAGGTAAATGTAACGCCCGAAAATTCTCGAAACTGCATTATAAATATTCTATGATTTTTCTGGAATTTTTAGATATTTTTCCGGAATTTTCCGAGTAGAGGAAGCAGCAAAAATAATTAGAACCGCAAAATAGCTTAGGCGAGAATCGAACCTGGAACCTCTCGGATCCGATAACTTTTAGTTAGCCTTAGTAACCGGTGAACCCAGCAGGGTCGTGCTGAAAGAAAGAGGAATCAATTATATTTATATTAGAGTTGGATTCATTTATCCACTTAATATAAATAGAAGAGTTAGGTTGGGTTTGGTTTATTTTAGAGTTTGGTTCGGCAACTTTCTTCTCCTCACCCTAACCTCACGCCGACTCCCCTTCTCCTCTCCTTCTCTCGGCGCCAACCACAAGGAAGACCTAGGGTTCTCTCTCTAGGGCCCCAAAGACATCTTCCGGCGATAACTCCGGCACGAGGACGCTCTCCTTCGCGAGGGGAACGCTTAGACGCGAGAAGATCGTCGAGAAGTCATCTCCACCGGAATTCTAGCGAATAGAATTGTAAGGAAATTAGCGTACGAGGTAAGAAACCCCTCACCTGCAGTATAAGTAGCTCCGTTTGGGTTTTCTACGCATTAGTTTAGCTATATGCAGATTTTTATCGACGCATAGCGTGAAATTGACCCTCCTCGCAGGTTTAGGGATTTAGTGAGCACCTCTAGATGGGCCAGACACGTTGTTCTCCTTCAGTTGGAGGCTCTAGACGTTGTCGGGTGCCTAGAGGTGGTCTCCCTATTGGAGGGGAGAGTTGGAGCACACCAAGTGTTCGACAAAATGATTAGTGTAGTTAAATACCACCTCAGATATTTTTAACAGCTCAGTTAAATGCATTAGTAGCATTTAAATCAGTATATTAGTCTAGTTTCAGCTTACATGGGACTACGGTCCAATGGGTGGGCTCCCACAGTCGCCTCTAGGTTTAGATAACCTAGCTCTAAGTTCAGATAACCTAGAAACAGCAAAATAAGAAATTAGTAGCTATATTCAGTATTTTATTTCCAGTGGCACTGTACTGGATTAGATATCCATTGGGCTAGGCTCCCATAGTCGGTCCCTAGGTTTAGATAACCTAGTAAACCCTACTAAATGCGGGACTTGCAAACCCGGGTCTAGTTAGGGATGCGCGCACAGCACGTACAGTTGCCGGGCCCAAACAGCAGCATGATTATTATTTTAAACTATTATGTATATAGTTTTCAAAAGTTCATAAAATAGTCATATGAATTCAGTACAGCTCTATCTTTGATTGATATTAGCTCAGTTCAGTTTTTCTATCAGCTTAGTTTCTGTGATACAACATGATAGCTATGATTAGTTTTGATTGCCATGATCAGTTAGCTTTCTATGTATTGTATGTCATGCCATGCTTAGCATAATCAGTATGTATTTCAAATAGCATGTTTTAAAATCATGAATTGCATCGTATGCATGTTTTTGTGAGGTAGATGGTTTCTTACTAAGCTTTAAGCTTACAGATACTATTTTCCCTTATACTGCAGATAAAGGTAAAGGGAAGATGGACTAGCAGAGGAAGCTGGAGTTCAATGCAAAGATGGTGTGTGTGGCAGGAACTGGAATAAAAGATCCTCAGGGGTTTTAGCAAGCTTAAATAGTTGAATTCTTAGTATTTCTTCTTTCATGCATTTTTAGACCTTAGGGTGTTTAAACCATGGAAGATTTGTTTAAGTCGTTAGTAATTATGTTGGAATGCTAGTTAATAGATGCTAGAACTTATTTCCATTGATTTTAGAACTCTTATATGAGATTTTGACACGAACAAGTGCTGAAATCAGGGTTCTGATTCAAAATCAGAACCCAGATCGGTCTACAGACCGATCAGAGTTTGAGTTGTGCAACTGGATCGGTCAGCTGACCGATCCATGCGCGAACAGAGAGTTAGCATCTGGGAACAGAGAGTACCGAAGCTCACTGATCGGTCAGCCGACCGATCAGTGAGCCACTGGATCGGTCTGCCGACCGATCAGTGTACTCCTGGATCGGTCGGTAGACCGATCCAGCCGCGTACAGAGGCAATTTGTATTCCTGGATCGGTCGGTAGACCGATCCAGCCGCGTACAGAAGCAAGATAGCTTGTGGATCGGTCAGCTGACCGATCCAGAGCCTTCTTTCGTGCCAGTATCAAGCTGGATCGATCACGGGATCGATCTGACAGCCTAATCGATCCATGGATCGATTGAAATGCCTGATTACAGCTAGCAGGACATCCGAGAGGCATAGAATATCTCCCCTAGCATGTGTATGACTCCTAGGTACACCTAGAATATTAAGTTCAGTTTACAGTAATCAGTTTAGTAAAATTTTAATCAATCCAGATTTTCCGCAATAGTAATTTAGCACAGCATTACGTAACGATCGGCCTTACAGCCTAGTCAGTAGAAGGTGGGTCGTTACAGTAAATCGAGCACAACGTGTGAATATAAATAATTGATAAAAAAATATTGACAATTAAAATGCTGTTGTTCTTTACAGCGTTGACTGTGGCTTCTTTGTGATGCAATACATTCGATGTCTCCTATATGATATGAAGATGGACTTCAAACAAGGAGACATGAAAAAGATTAGAATTGATGTAATAGTAGCAATTTTGAGGGATAAATATTTTCAAACATTGGATTAAATATCCAGTCTTGTAAGGCAAAAACTTATATAGAATGTAAATGCACTTATTACGTAGTGTAGGACTTTTAATATCTTTGTATGTAGTCTCTGTTGTATAATACAGTGGTATGTAGTGTATGAGAAGATTAGAAACTGTCACTAGAATATTAATAATATTGCATATTGATTAGTCAAATATAAATCACAATATACAAAATGCAATGCTGGTGCTTATCAGTGGAAAGAGACAATGTATATAAGTTGTAATGTACACCATTTCTATCTTCTCAAAATTGAAAACATGGTAACTGTTGGGATTGTTTAAAAAATCAAATAGGCTCGGACCAACAGTCGATTTCAAGAGCACGTCACTAGGTTCCGTGCCAACTGCCACGAAACAATACCTTATTAGAAATGAGGTATAAATATGTTTTGACACCAGATATACCATCTTCCCAGTTAGAACTTCACAGGGAACATGATTTCAGGTAGAACCAAGTAGGGGAGGGTCATCAGTGGGTTTTGGTCAAAACCCACTGATGGACCTTGACACCTCTGATTGGACCCATTTCAGCTCTAGTGGTATTCTGGAGTTGCAAGGACTCAGAAGATGGTGGCAAATCATTATTTATATATATATATATATATATATATATATGTGCTGGGAAAAAATAATATAAAATCAGCTTTCGTTGGGCCTGATATGCTTGGATATCAGGCCCAACGTGGGTCTGATATGAGTATCAATTAATAAAGCATTATTCTTTCTCCCCCTAATATAAACTCCAAGCATGCTAACAGGGGCCTGATCAAAATAATAAAATAACATCAATTTTAAAAGTCACTTTCCATACGGTAGAAAAGAAAAGCTGTGCAGTGTTCCGTGCCAACTGGCACGAAGCCATACCTTCTAATCCATGGTGTATAAATTATGTTTTACACCATATATACCATATCCCCACCAAGACCTTCACAGGGGAATTGATTTCAATTATATCCAAGTAGGGGAGAATCGGTCAAAACCCACTGATGGACCTAGACACCTCGGATTGGACCGATTTTAGTTCTAGTGGTATTCTGGAGTTTCAAGGACTCCATATCTGGTGGCAAATCATTATTTAAATTTCTAAAGGTGCTGGGAGAAAATTAAAATGCAATCAGCCTCCGTTGGGCCTGATATGCTTGTATATCAGGCCCAACGTGGGCCTGATATCCAAGCATATCAGGCCCAAAGTGGCCTTGGCACTGTTCCGTGTCAATGGCACGGAGCCATACTTCGTAATCCATGGTGTATAAATTATGTTTGACACCATAAATACCATCTCCCCAGCAAGACCTTCATTGGGGACTTGATTTCATGAAAATCCAAGTAGGGGAGGCCCATCAGTGGGTTTTGGTCAAAACTCACTGATGGACCTAGACACCTGTGATTGGACCTATTTCAGTTCTAGTGGTTTTACGGAGTTGTAAGGACTCAGAATCTGGTGGCAAATAATTATTTAAATATCTATAGGTGCTGGAAAAAATTTAAAATACAATCAGCCTCCGTTGGGCCTGATATGAGTGGATATCAGGCCCAACGTGGGCCTGATATCCAAGCATATCAGGCCCAACGTGAGCCTGATATCCAAGCATATCAGGCCCAAAGTGGCCTTGGTATGGTATCCTTTCTTATAAATTTAGCAAGAATCTCCCCTTTTCTATAAACTCAAAATGTGCTACCATGCTCCTTATGAAAAAATACATGGCAACTGGCACAGAGCCATACTTCGTAATCCATGGTGTATAAATTATGTTTGACACCATAAATACCATCTCCCCACCAAGACCTTCACAGGGGACTTGATTTCATGAAAATCCAAGTAGGGGAGGGCCATCAGTGGGTTTTGGTCAAAACCCACTGATGGACCTAGACACATCGGATTGGACCCATTTCAGCTCTAGTGGTATTCTGGAGTTGCAAAGACTCAGAATCTGGTGTCAAATAATTATTTAAATATTTATAGGTGCTGGGAAAAATTTAAAATACAATCAGCCTCCGTTGGGCCTGATATGCTTGGATATCAGGCCCAACGTGGGCCTGATATGAGTGCATATCAGGCCCAACAAGCATATCAGGCCCAACGTGGCCTTGGCACTTATAAATGGCAACCGGCACGGAGCCATACTTCGTAATTCATGGTGTATAAATTATGTTTGACACCATAAATACCATCTCCCACCAAGACCTTCACTGAAGACTTTATTTCATGAAAATCCAAGTAGGAGGGCCATCGGTGGGTTTGGTCAAAACCAGCGATGGACCTAGACATCAGTTGGACCCATTTCACTCTAGTGGTATTACGGGTTGCAAGGACTCGAATCTGGTGGCAAATAATTATTTAAATATTTATAGGTCCTGGGAAAAATTTAAAATACACCATGCCGTCATTGGGCTGATATGCTTGGATATCGGGCCCAACGTGGGCCTGATATGGTGGACATCAGGCCAACGCTGGGCTCGATATGCCCAATATCGTGGGTCTGGTATGGTATCATTTCTTATAAATTTAATTTACAATAATTTTATTCACCATAAATTTTAGTTACACAAATAGTAAATCATTACTAGAATAAATTATTACAATTGTTCACTATTTCTATAGTTTAAAGTTTTTGTCAGACATGATTTTGTGTCCAAGTCTAAATCTATAAGCTCTCATATCAGCTTGTACAAAGTCTGTAGATCTCCGGAACATCAAACTCCCTGCATAGCGCATTATAAAAAAAGCACAATCCAACCTACAAAACAAATGCACAATCCATCATAAAAAAGGCAAATAGAATTATTATGGAACATACACTAATACTTACGATTTGCTTTGTGTGGGGCCAATAACTTGCATCGTTTTATCTCTCTCCCGGAGAATGGTTCTAAACCTTTATGCCATATGTGATAGTACGACCAGTTCAGCTCCTTAAAAAACAACACCTACAAATATCAAACCATAGTAATTAATACATAAACAATGATTATTGGATATAAGAAATTTGTTACTTACAGTTTGATTAAAAATAGAAGTGTAATTTTCTGTGGTGCCAAGAGAGTTATAATGAATTATTTGTCGTTCCTCCAGGTCCATGACCATTAGATGCCAATGATCATCTTGGTTATGTAGAGGACAAAAAATATATCTAATGTCCTTGTCGTCATCAGTTTTTGCAGTTTGTTTCAATGCATCCACGTGCATCATTCCGAACAATTCCTATGCAAATAATAGAGCTATTATGGTGACTGCATCCAATATATAATGTAAACAATTTACAATGAGATAAGGGACATACTGGGAATCCAACCCCACAAAATATGGATGGGTGGTATGGTGAGTTAGAGTGTTTGGCTTCATTAGCAAGAATATTCCAATAAACATTTATGCAATCCCCATTGGTATATTGTGTCCAATCAAATATTGTCATAAAAGATTGCATATCTAAGGAGAAATTATCATTTGCCCATATTGGTTGCACCGTCACCCTACACACAAGTATACAGTCAATGGTATTTAATAAATTTAAAATAAAAAAATTATCATTAAACTCCAATAATAATCCTTTGTTGACATGTGAGTTAAGAATTTAGGTTGGCAACTACGTTACCTTAACTGACTGAGCTTCAATAATGCATCGGCTATCACATCATCTTTGCTCTTTTTAAAAAATATTTTCGCTTGCTGAGATAATTAAAATAATACTTTGTCATTAAGGATTATAAAATAACAACTTACCTACTCTCGACCGTACCTTCAATATTTTGGTTTTGACCTTGTTAATTTCATGACATTGTGTTTCTATCTGTGATGAACTTGTATTTTCTGTCTTTGATGGTGCAGGAGCATCTGGTTCGACACTAAGAACAACCTGTTTGCCTTTTTTTTTGGTGCATTGGGATATCAACCTTCTCTGGGTTCTCTTTCTTTTGGGGCCTACCCGAAAATTAGTTGGAATTATAGACAGATTAGGGTCTATGCCTTCTGATGCTCTTGGGTCCCCTGATATGCTTTGTATGACTTGTTGGAGCTCTTTAATCTTATTTTCGGAATCGGCTATGATTTTGTCTTTTATAGTTAAAATTCTGTTATCCACGTCAGAATTTATAGTGTCAGCCTTGTTGCCACTCGTATCCCGTTCTTTACGCAGTTCACTTATTTGTTGATCCTTTTCTTTAAGCATAGCTTCCATATCAGCAATCACAATATCCTTTGCTGCTACTAGACTATCCTTTTCTTCTATCACCGTTGCCAGGTTTTTATTAGCTCCCTCCAAACTTTGAGAAGCTTTATGTAATTCTTGCTTTAAACTCTCAATTTTGTTATCCTTTTCCTTGCACAAACTACAATCTACGGTATCGTCACACTGGAGTTGGCCTTCATTGGCTTGATGTAAAGATCCTTGGCCAACCAACTCAAGATACTCAGATGGTTGAGGCCAGTTTGGTAGTAAATTAAACTCTGATTCTGTCGGAATTAAATTTACTAAAATTTTATCTGCAGTTACACGGTCTATCATTTTTTTTACTGTGTCAACATGATAGTTAGGCCACCTCCATCGTAGTATTCTTGGTAATTTTTCTAGATGGTCTGGATCAATAATGCTGATGTGCTCACACACCCATACCTACAATATGATTATAAAAATAATTCATAATCTTTACACATATCTTGCTATATATGTAATCGGACTTACAGCTAAAATATTTGGAAATCCCTTTAGCAAGGGGGCCTTGGGCGTTGCATCAGCAACCTGTGGTTTTGGTCTTAATGTAAGCTCCAATCCAATGGAGTCTAATTGTTGAGCCATGAAACTGTATACTGCATTGCACCAGTTAAACCTAGCTAAGTTGTCAAAATCATCTACACAGTCAATTAGGGAGAGCACAGGTATTCTGAGAACACTGCTACTCCCACAAAACAGAACAGTTGTAAAAAAATACAGGATAAAAAGCTGATAGTATAGCTTGTCGTTTGATCTAGACTTCCTAATCAGTTTCTCTAAATGTTTGGCAGAACAATCCGATTCTCGGAAAAACTCCATGTACAGTGCGCTTGAAGCCTCATTTAAATCGAGACGAACTATATCTCCATTGTTGGGTAGGCCAAGAATCAGTCCCACATCTACCTTTGTAAAATTGAGCTTCTTCCCATGGAAGATAAAGTTTTTTTTCTCATGATCCCAGTTATCAAACATATTTTGTACCTGAGCTCTTACAAAAGAACTATCAGGGAGGTCGAGGATCCAGGAAAAAGGTGTGCCTCGAATCATCTGTTCTTGTTCTACAGTCGGGTTAACAGAAGAGATAAACTTTCTGAAGTGGCAAATGGTACTTTTCCAGTTCATTCTTTTAGTTCTTCCTCTGTTGACGTAACTTTGATAATTTGGTCGATCAACACACACACTTGAGGAGACTTCTTTTGTTGCCATTGCGAACCTAGGTACTGTATAACCACACACAGAAAAACAACTCTTAGTTCCCGTAATAACGACTACGCTCTTATTCTAACACACCCACACAAACCCTAGGTTAACCGGTTATAGAAAGCTTAACTAAATGAGCAACCGACCTACGTACGGAAATGATTCTTGAACTCCGGTGAAGGAAGAGTGGGTTTTGGCCCGGAGCTGCGTTGAATGGCTTCGAGAAGAAGATGAAGACCTAAGCAGGACAGTGTGCGCTTTTGCAGATTGAAACTTGGGCCTGATATCTCATTATTTTATTTTATTTAATCGCCTCGATTTATGTGTAAGATTATTTATTATTATTTTGAAATAATACTTTTTATATTATCAACCCCCACGTTGGGCCTGATATGCACTAATATCAGGCCCACATTGGGCCTGATATGCACTCATATCAAGCCCACGTTGGGCCTGATATCCAAGCATATCAGGCCCACGTTGGCTTATTGTATTTTAAAGTTTTTCCAGCACCTATAAATATTTAAATAATTATTTACCACCAGATTCTGAGTCCTTGCAACTCCAGAATACCACTAGAGCTGAAATGGGTCCAATCCGATGTGTCTAGGTCCATCAGTGGGTTTTGACCAAAACTCACTGATGGCCCTCCCCTACTTGGATTTTCATGAAATCAAGTCCTCAGTGAAGGTCTTGGTGGGGAGATGGTATTTATGGTGTCAAACATAATTTATACACCATGGATTACGAAGTATGGCTCCGTGCCAGTTGGCACGGAACAGTGCCAAGGCCACTTTGGGCCTGATATCCTTGGATATCAGGCCCACGTTGGGCCTGATATGCACTCATATTAGGCCCACGTTGGGCCTGATATCCAAGCATATCAGGCCCAACGGAGGCTGATTGTATTTTAAAGTTTTCCCAGCACCTATAAATATTTAAATAATTATTTGCCACCAGATTCTGAGTCCTTGCAACTCCAGAATACCACTAGAGCTGAAATGGGTCCAATCCGATGTGTCTAGGTCCATCAGTGGGTTTTGACCAAAACCCACTGATGGCCCTCCCCTACTTGGATTTTCATGAAATCAAGTCCCCTGTGAAGGTCTTGGTGGGGAGATGGTATTTATGGTGTCAAACATAATTTATACACCATGGATTACGAAGTATGGCTCCGTGCCAGTTGCCATTTATTTTTTCATAAGGAGCATGGTAGCACATTTTGAGTTTATAGAAAAGGGGACATAGTATAAATTTATAAGAAAGGATACCATACCAAGGCCACTTTGGGCCTGATATGCTTGGATATCAGGCCCACGTTGGGCCTGATATCAGGCCCAACGGAGGCTGATTGTATTTTAAATTTTTCCCAGCACCTATAAATATTTAAATAATTATTTGCCACCAGATTCTGAGTCCTTGCAACTCCAGAATACCACTAGAGCTGAAATGGGTCCAATCCGATGTGTCTAGGTCCATCAGTGGGTTTTGACCAAAACCCACTAATGGCCCTCCCCTACTTGGATTTTCATGAAATCAAGTCCCCTGTGAAGGTCTTGGTGGGGAGATGGTATTTATGGTGTCAAAAATAATTTATACACCATGGATTACGAAGTATGGCTCCGTGCTAGTTGGCACGGAACAGTGCACACCTTTTCTTTTCTACCCTATGGAAGGTGACTATTAAAATTGATGTTATTTTATTATTTTGATCAGGCCCCTGTAAGAATGCTTGGAGTTTATATTAGGGGGAGATAGAATACTGCTTTATTAAATGATATTCATATCAGGCCCAACGAAGGCTGATTGTATTTTAAATTTTTTCCAGCACCTATAAATATTTAAATAATTATTTGCCACCAGATTCTGAGTCCTTGCAACTCCAGAATACCACTAGATCTGAAATGGATCCAATCCGATGTGTCTAGGTCCATCAGTGGGTTTTGACCAAAACCCACTGATGGCCCTCCCCTACTTGGATTTTCATGAAATCAAGTCCCCTGTGAAGGTCTTGGTGGGAAGATGGTATTTATGGTGTCAAACATAATTTATATACCATGGATTAGGAAGTATGGCTCCGTGCCAGTAGGCACGGAACAGTGCACACCTTTTCTTTTCTATCCTATGGAATGGATTACTACACTCCCTTTGTGCATGTTTTAACACATCTATATTTCACTACATATTAATGTGACTTTGAAATTACGAACCCCTTCCTGTTGAATTGGAATGTATCGCATTTTTATTTGACATAATGGAGATATGGTGTGAAGTATTATTTCTACCTTGCAGGTGATGGTTTACACTTCTCATACCTACCATAAAACTGTAACACAAACTAAATACTCCATAAATGTATATAACAGAAACATCACTTTTAACAACTGTTTGTCTTACAAACATATTTATGTACTTCATACAAAACATATGCCTCAACTCCTCCAATTTACAATTCAGTCAAGATCCAGGGGCTGGCGGCATTTCAGTTGTTTGCACCTGCTGCATTTGATTTTTACCTTCCCATTATGTTTTGACTCGATCCTTGCCTTCTTTCGCCTACCAGGCTGCACAAGGCTACGGGGACATAGCACTATAATGTTGTTGACACCCCTAGGCCAAAATTCTTTGCTTCGACAGGGGTAAATACGATCCATGTATGTCGTTTTCCAATTATGTGAATGAAAGCAATGCTCACAATATGGGAGTGTATCCATGTTCCGGTGAATTATGACGGCATTTGCATGTGAGCAAGGCAATCCTGAAATTTGAAACTCCCCACAGTTACAATATTTCCTCTCCAAATCAACAATGTATGAAGCACCCCATGTCTCTACTTCCATTTCGGATTGAGAGTAGGGGTGGACTTTATATCGTCTAGCTTTCTCCCTCCTTGATTGCATTTCTTTGGTAGCATGAGGTGTCAACGCTACATACCATTTCGACGCTTCCTCCTTACGGTTACAGAACCATTGAGCTACCTTTCTTCTGGTATTATCAATTAACCTGTTTATCGGAAGTTCACGCGTCTCCTTGAACAAAGCATTTAAACTCTCTACACAATTGGTGGTTAGCATTGTGTACCTTCTCCCACTAAAGTGTGCATTAGCCCATCTTTTAGGGTCAATGTTCTGAAGCCACTTATGAGCATCTGGATGTTTTTCAAGCATGGACTGCATTATGAGATCATATTGTAGTGTTGTGTTTGCTCGAGCAGCTGCCCAAACAACCCTAAACCTGACCTACTGCCAGTATCTGTTACCATATTGCAAGACGTGTGGTGGCAACAAAAAGCATGATGGGCAGTAGAGTAGACTTTCCTAACTGCTGCTATAATGCCACGATGTCTATCTGATACTATACTCATTGACTCTGGATCAACATTAAAGAATCTCTTCGTATGATCCAGAAACCACTCCCATGCAGACCCACATTCAACTTCAGCGATTCCAAAGGCTACTGGGAGGACATTATCATTAGCATCTATTGATGTAGCCATCAACAACACACCCGGATATTTGCCTCTTAGGTGTGTGGCATCAATTCCAATTAATTTACGCAGATAAGACCTGAATACTCTCCTACAAGCTCCAAAACCCCAAAAACATCGTTGGAACTGATTATCCCCATTCCTGTGTAGTGCAACATAGGTTTCAGGATCCCTTACTCTTAACTCACGCAGATATAGTGGAAGATCTCTATATGCTTGATCATAATCTCTAACAACTTTCTTCATCGCTTTCTCTCGAGCTATGTAAGCTTTTCTATAGGATATGGTCACTCCGAACCTGGCTTTTATATCTGCTATAATCATACTTGGCTTGTATTGTTCATTAGCAAGAAATTGCTCTTCAACAAAAGAAGCTACAAAGGATGAAGAGCATGCTTGATGATCAGCACTTTCCCTAATGGTGCCACATTGGTGTTCCTTTATATATTTCGTAACAATGAAAACTCGCCCACAACTACTCTCCACTTACACGGTTGATTGAAGCAGACAGCTTTTACTTTATTTTTCCTAGTGTCAACTGGGTTATATCTCATATGTTTAACCATGGCATGCTTCACAAGTTGATTCTTAAACTCTTGTCGAGACTGAAATATCTATCCTACAAAAAATTCATGCTGATTTGTTGCCTCTTCAATTGGCCTTTGGAGCAATCGAGAATTTAGAATATATGGATCATCGGCTATTGGGAACTCCTCCTCTAAGTCACTATACTGCTCTTGAGATATTTCATATTGTTCAATCTGCATATCATCAGCAAAGAATTCTTGTACATCTGTATTGCATTGCATTTCCTCTCCATTTCGGTTATAATACCCTTCCTCCTCACTCCAACTAGGCTCATAGTAATCAACAAGTGTTGCACACGGGTTCAGAACCTCATCTTCTTGAATACTAGCTTCTTCATTTAGATCAAATGTGAAATTACTGCTTGTATTTCTATTTGTGTTATGCACACAACTATACTGTGAAGATGATGGAATATTTGTTCTGGATACTTCTCCTACATTATCCGCATGTCCAATGCTAGAAGTTGCATCAAGAGTATTCCATATCTCAGATAGAATTTCGTCAGTTATATGATCATCCCTGATAAATAAATTACAAACTATTTTAGTAAATTTACAACTCCATAATCTTTTTCTGTAGTTAAATTGTAATTTTGCTCAAACTAGGAAGGGTCTGATGTAAAAGCAAAGTTTTAACCACATAACACATTATCGATATCAAGCCCAAGGTGGGCCTGATATCTATGATATCAGGCCACTTTTGAAGCAGATACGTCTTGTAAACTAGGCCCACCACTGACTAAACCCTAAATCATAAATAAACAATTTTTAGCCAAACTTAACTATTTACGTCAAAAACTAACATGAATTAAATCGATTAAGTATTCTATTACATCATAATTCAGGTGTTATTGAATATTATTCCCCACACAACCAAAATTAACCATAAAACCACTTCTTGCTGCCACCCTTCACACACAAATGGTGTACTTTTTATTTACCTTCACTACCCTATTTTACAGTAAAAAAATCCATACATACATGTCTAAATCTTTAAATGTGTGCTTCTACTAATTTCCCTCTTGCAAGAAGTTTGTCCTTCTCGGCTGACCTTCTTAACTTAATTTGTCCTTCGTCTCCTCTAGCAACTCTTACGCAATTATGCCATAAACCTAACTGGTCTATTGCAATCGCCAACCGCCACGAGCAGTAATGGCAAGCGCAGGGTTCATATATTTTTTTTTCTTTCAAGTTTATAACACCACACAGAGGGATGAAGGGAGAGAGACAGTGAGAAGACGTGTATCCGAACCACAAATTATTTTTCTATTCTACTTTCGGCTTGGATGCTTGGAAAAATGTGTTTGAAAAAGGCGGTTACAGGTTAGCCAGAGGGGTAATCTGGGAATTGACTTTGGTAAACTCCGCCTTTTGGTAAATACAAAACCGTGATGCGCTTTTTGGTAAATACATTAACTGTAGTACGCCTTTTGGTAAATTGCCGCATAATCTATATAGCTATTATTATTTTTTAATTAATGCTATTTTTTTTTAAAAAAAAAGTACCAAGAGTATTTACCAAATAAGCAAAAACTAGTTCTTTGTAATTGAGAAGATTACAAAGAAGTATAGCATATTGTGTAATAAAGAAATATATTTATTCCTAAATTTTATGTTTAATTAATGAGAATAGAATTAAAATTTTAAAATGAAATTTAAAATTTTGAATATTGATGAAACTTATTTTCTGTATTGGATTTTGATGGAAATAAGAATGAGAATTAAGTTTTGGATAAAAATATCCTTAATATATTTGTTCAATTTTCTTTCATATCATTTTCTCTCTCCGCATTCTCTCTCATCATACTTTCTCTCTCCTCATTATAGCATCATATTTTTTCTCTCATTATATTTTCTCTCTCTTCATCTCTTATACTATACACTCTTTCCTCATTTTCTCTCATCATATTTTTTTTTTCCCTTGATTATCTCCTATCACACTTTCTCTCTCCTCATATTCTCTCATCATGTTTTCTCTCCCATTATACTCTCTTTCCTCATCACACTTTCTATCTCATCATATACTCTCTCTCTTCAATCTATCCTATGATTCCTGTCACATAATTTCTTTCTTCATTTTCTCTCAACACACTTTCTCTCACTTCTTTCTATTCCATCTTACTTTCTCTCTCATTATATTTTCTATCTCATCATATTTTCTCTCTCCTCATCCTCTCTCACACTCTCTCCCATCACACTCGTAAATTTTACTCTTGATCTTGTTCGAAAGTCAATGAGATGGAAAGTTGGGGATGTGGCGCTCCTGCAAACCATCTGCAGACTCCACTCCGACTTGCAACACATATTACGTCATTGTTGACTCAGGGAAGAGTTCCCGGCATTGACCCTCCGACGCTCAAGTCAGTCACCGACGATGAAGTAGAAGGCGGAGCAACAAGAATGAACAATAGCGAGAACAGTATCTATTGCATATTGCGTACCTCCGCCGATACTTGGACCCCTCTTTATATACAGCTCCTATAGCGTGTGTGCACGTTCCCCAAGACGAGCACGCTTCCTCAAGTTTCTCCTGAAAAGACTTGTCAGTAAAGTGTCCCTGACACAGTACCTTAACAGGGAGGGCATATCTCTGAAGAAATGTTGAGCGTCGTAGAAACGGAACAAAGAGAAAGACTGAGTAGTGTTGAGCGGGCAATCAGGAGAACACCAAGCGGGTGGAAAGACGATGAACGAGCGGTTCCGAGCGCGCGACTGAGAAAGTGCCGACCGGGCAATCGGGAGAATGCCAAGCGGGTGGACGTAAGAATGTCAAGCGATACAAGCGAGTGGCTAAAAGGATGGTCGGGCGATACTGATCGGTCGACTAAGATAATACTGACTGGGCGCCCGAAAGAATGTCAAGTGGGCGTGAACCTTATGTGCTTTGTGAGCTGAGTCAGGTGCAGATCCCGAGGGATCGAAATCGAATGAGGATAGAGTCTGTGGATCGAGTGCGAGCAAGAGCGAAGCTCTGTGAAAATGGGTGCAGAGCCCTGTGAGCTGAGTTAGGAACGGATCCCGAGAGGTCGAAAGACACAACATCACTACACCGAGTGGACGTGAAGCCCATGAGATCGGGTGGGCGCGAAGCTCATGAGCCTAGCGAAGAGTGGGACGAGTGCTAACTGAGTGACCATTTTTAGGTAGAGCAGCGAGTGAGACGAGAATGATGAGTGTCGAGCAGAGCGATGAGTGAAACGAGTGTGAGTGTCGGGCAGAGGAGCAAACCTGACCGACTAGTCGTTGCACCCGACCGAGAGGTCATTTGTCACGAGAGCATGCTCGCTTATAACTCGCACTGGGGCAAGAGTCTGGAACCTCGACCAAGAGGTCGTTGGTCGTGAGGGCTGTGCTCACTTATAATTTGCACTGAGACGAAAGTCTGGAACCAGACCGAGAGGTCGTTACTCATGAGAGTTGTGCTCGCTTATACTCGCACTAGGACGAGAGTCTGGAACACTGATTGGGAGGTCATTGGTTGTGAGAGCATGCTCACTTATAACTTGCACTGGGGTAAGAGTCTGGAACTCGACCGGGAGGTCGGTGGTTGCGAGAGCATGCTTGCTTATAACTCGCACTGGGGCGAGAGTTTGGAACGCCGACCGGGAGGTCATTGGTCGTGAGAGCATGCTCGCTTATAACTCACACTGGGGCGAGAGTCTAGAACATCGACCAGGAGGTCAGTGGTCGCGAGAACATGTTCACTTATAACTCACACTGGAGCGAGAGTCTAGAACCTAACCGAGATGTCGTTGCTCACGAGAGCATGCTCACTTATAACTCATACTGGGGTGAAAGTCTGGAACACCGACTAGGAGGTTGTTGGTCGCGAGAGAATGCTAGCTTATTGTTGGTGCGGTTAGCACTAACGGTCTAACTCAAGTTTTGATGAATGATAAAATAAGTTAAGTTAGTTTCATTGTGATTTAACACTTTGACCAAGTGTGCAGGAGAAGCCCAGCTAGGTCAACGGGCCGACCGGATAGCTAGCACGAAGCCCAGATAGGTCGACGGGCTGACCGAATGTCTGGCACGAAGCCCATCTAGGTCGACGGGACGACCGGATAGCTGGCACGAAGCTCAGCTAGGTCGACGAGGCGACCGAATAGCTAGCACGAAGCTCAGCTAGGTCGACGGGGCGACCGGATAGCTGACACAAAGTCCAGACGGGTCGAAGGGTTGACACGATGTTTGACACGAAGACCAGATGGGTCGAAGGGCTGACCGGACGTCTGGAAGGTAAGTTAGGGTAAGTCACTGGAGGGGAGTGACTGTGAGGACGCGTTCCTGAAAAGGAAACTTAGGCGCCGATCCAACTTAGAATCATTTCGGAACTCTAAGTTGAGATCTTGACTAGATTCCGATCTCGGTGAGATGAAATCTAATTAATACTCTTTTTATTATAAACTGTGCTAACACTTTGTTTTACAGGATATATAATTTGCATTTGTACTTCGGACTAACGTTTTCTTGCAGGTTGTAGGAAAACATAGGTCCGGGAGCTCGGAATGCAAATTCTATCCTCATCGCCGCTTTGCCACGTTGAGCTTCATGGTTGGCTGGGCTATGTCACACTCCAGGCGCCCGGAGCCTCCTATATAAGGAGGGTGAGCCCTGGAGCAAAGAACAACTCACAACAAGATCTTCCAACGCTTGCTCTGCTGTGTTGTACTCCTGCGACGCTGCGAAGCTACTTGGACAATGTGCTGCCTTTTATTTCCTTTATTGTTGTCGGTATTTCTTTTCCAAAGTTCTTGTACCTTAATTTTGCAATCACATTTTTGGACTACTAGTGGATTGCCCAACGAAAGTACTCAACGAGTGCGGGCCTTGGAGTAGGAGTCGACGAAGGCTCCGAACCAAGTAAAATTGGTTGTGTTAGCATTGTTTTGTTCTCGCTTTTATATTTTCGCTGCGTACTCGATTTTCTACGAAAATTTTCTAAATCACTATTCACCCCTATAGTGAATTACTCGATCCAACACTTATAACTCGCACTGGGGAGAGAGTTTAGAATGTCGACCGGGAGGTCGTTGGTCGCGAGAGCATGCTCGTTTATAACTCGCACTAGGGTGAGATTTTGGAACCTGACCGAGAGGTCATTGGTCGCGAGAGCATGCTCGCTTATAACTCACACTGGGGCGAGAGACTGGAACGCCAACCGAGAAGTCCCTAGTCGTGAGAGCTTGCTCGTTTATAACTCACACTGGGGCGAGAGTTTGGAACCCGACCGAGAGGTCATTGGTCATGAGAACATGCTTGCTTATAACTCGCACTAGGGTGAGAGTCTAGAACACCGACTGAGAGGTCGTTGGTTGTGAGAGTATGCTCGCTTATAACTAGCACTAGGGCGAGAGTCTGGAAAGTTGACCGGGAGGTCAATGTCAATACTCCGATCCAAGACTGGTGGTGATACTCTGGTTTGAGACCAGTGACAATACTCTGGTCCAATCAAATGACGATACTTTGGTCTGAGACCAGTGGCAATACTCTGGTCCGAGACAAGTGACGATACTCCAGTTTGAAACCGGTGACGATACTCTGGTCCGAGACTAGTGGAGATAGCTTGACCCCGAACTGGGAAGGTGGAGCCCTGATATCAATGAATGTGAAGACTGTAGCAGTGTTTGAGCAGAGTGTAGGACCTTTGGCGGCCGATTAGAGGGGGTTAATAGCCCAGTAAAGAAAAACAACCTTCCTTGAACTTTATAGCTTAATAATTATCAACAATTGCATAAAATAATTAAAAGAATAAAAAAGACGAGGCATAAAGAAATTATTTGGTTACAACCGAGGAGGTTGTTAATTCAAGGAAAATGTAAAGCTCACTAAAATTCTCCTCTAGGTAGAGAAGCCTCTTATAGCTGTTAAATCTCACAACTAAAAAGTTAAATTGAAATTGAATCAATTACAAGTGTTGTTTCTCTCTTTTTCTTGTTGTTATTAGTTTCTAAAACGCCGTGCGCCTCCTTCTCATCCACCTATGTACTCTTCCACATCACCTCATCCCTCAGATGCACCAAGCTCGTTGGCTCTCTCCCGTACCGTCCTTCTCGCTAGCTACATCTTTTGCTCGACTTCCCGTGCTCCTAAGTTCCTGCACACTTAGACACAGGAGTTAAAAACCAACAGAACCTATCCTGACTTGGTTGATTACATCAAAACTAACTTGGGGTATTAACATAAAGCCCATGACACACTTGATCGGGGAGCTGAACTCCTAGGCCATGATTAGAGAGTGAGGCCCCTAATCTATAATCAGAGAGCGAGGCCCCTAGATCTTGATCAGGAAGTTGTACTGCTAGTCTTTGATCCGAGAGTTGTGTCCCTGCTATCTGATCAAAGATCTAGGGCCCTAGTCTCTGGTTATGAAACTAGACTCTTACTCTCGTATCAGAGAGCTATAGCAGATCATGTGACCATAAAGGGGGAGAAGAGCCCATAGCATACCTGGCCTAGGAGCTATGCCACTTGGTTGAGAATCTGTCTTGGTCCCTTGACTCCCAAATACCTGTAGAGTCAAGGGGAAAATATAATGGAAAAACTAACCTGTCGGCCAGCTGAAGCTCCAAGTCAATCCCTCGACTCCTGAATATTCATGGAGCGAGGGGAGAAGATAATATGCGTCAGAATCCTCCGGGGCTGTGATAATTGCAAAGAGTCTTCCGACGTTGTCCATCTTCACATTCCATAATAGGTGGAAGAGATTCTTACAAATGGCGCTAAATTGATCCTGTTCGGAAACTGAGTCAGAGGGACTGCTAAGGTGATGTGGCTGGAATGTTGACCGAATTGCTATGGCCCGGAGGGAGGGGTATGCTGAGATGGCTTCTACGTTGACCAAGTCGTTAGAAGTCCTCTGGTCAATGCTTCCTGCAGCCAGCGATCGAGTCACCTCGGTCTCTGGTACCCCGATGCTTGAGGTAGATCCAACGAAGATATAATTAAGGAACAGAACAAATAGTAGAGCAATGCAATGCGTGTAGAGTGAGTATGGTAACGTACCCTGGTCCAAGGGGCGCCCTTTGGTAGATCGGTGAGCTGGTCGGGACGCTGCTCGAGTTGTTGTGACCTGAAAGAGTAGATGACTTTGAGCTAGATGAAGAGCTGGATTTGACGACACCTAGTCGAGCGCGACTTGGATCCGGAAGACGTCATGTAGGACGGGACATAGTAGCAACAAACAAGCCGGGATATGACATCGACACGTAGGCTGGAATACAACAACGACACACAGGTCAGGATATGACAACGACACACAGGCCGGGATACGACACACAAATTGGATCGGCACAGGGGAACACAATAGTGACACAGAGTCGGAATCGGGGCGAAGTCGACGCGTAGACTGCCGACACATGGATTGCTGGCACATGGAGGCTGTTGGCGAAGGAGGCTACGGTGTGTGGTGGCTGCAGGCCTCTGCGGCAGCACTGAAAAGGGGGAGGAAGGCGATGCCGGGAGCAATGGCGCTTCACTTTTCAAATATGCTTCAATTTATATGCTTCAATTTTCTCTCAAGGTTTTTTTTATTATCTTTTAGTTATATGTGAAGGGAGATTACAGTTCTTTAGAGAGTCTAAACCTTAGGTAAGTGTATAGTAGTTCTAAATCTCATTAGTGAGCCTCACCTAGTAGAGAGCCTCTAGAACCTTTGTATAGTTTTGGTGTCTTACCCCAGTACTTCAGGTCTTACTATAGCATTCAAGCTATATTGCCTTACTTTACCAGCACAAGTTTTACAGAACCAAGAACTACTGTTCTATCTTCTCTCTTAGCTAGTTATGGATGAAAGTATCCAAAAAGGGTTGAAGGCTGTTGATATAGAGCAACTAACACATACCATAAGGTTTAGAAAGAAAGGTTTACTCAACCATATAATAATGGAAAACTTAATATTGCACAAAAAGTACAAACTATGAATTACAAAGAGTACTTACAAGCTATGAAGAGAAGAGAGGAGTTACAGGCTTTTAGGAACTGATTGCTTACATATTGTTTTTCGATGCCTCTTGTATGGAGAGAGGCTATCTATTTATAAGAGAAGAGAGAAGAAACTAGAAGAACTATGTGGCTGATAAGTTTGAGCCTATTGATGGTGTATGAGCTCAGGGCTTACGTTCTTGAGTTTCTTGACATAAGTGCTTCCGTAATGTGTAGTAAGTGACATCATTGCTTCCATCATGTGGAGTTGTGATTACAGTGCTTTAGTTAGATTTCCATCATGTTGATTAAATTTGCTTCTTCGACGGAACCTATGAAGGGAGGTAATGTAGAAGTAGAGGCCATGGATGGAGTTTTCTATTTATTTAGCCATGCTAAATTTTTCTTCTGATAAAACTGGTATAGAGTTTGATGTTGTGTAGTATAAGAAAAGGGAAAATGAACTGTCCCAACAGTTTTTGGCTAATATATTTTTTCAGTGAATGTTTCTCCAGCCAAAATATATTCAGTTGGGTCCTGATAAGGATCCCATAGCCAAGAACTTCCTTGAAGGGATGCTCTCCAATGTTTTAATTGTTCTGACAGAGGTTTTGGGGAGAGCCACTCTTTATCTGGATGAGAGGGATATTCGTCAAATGGAAGTAGTTGTATCTTAAGTCCTTGTACATCCGGTTTTATTAAGTGTCTAGCAGGTTTTGTTTGTGTAGGGAGCCATTCAGGTGGTGAACTATCAAAAGTATCTAGAATAAAAGTTTCTTTTTCTTCAAGTAAATGTTGAATAAGTCTTCCAAGTGGATGTGGTAGTAAGGAAATAGAGTCTAATTCTTGTATCCATAACTGATGTAAAAGTCCATAAGTCATAAGTGATTCTGGAGCAATAAGTCTTCCTCTATAATTTTTCCTTTGAAATGTTTCTAGTTGCATATTTACTTGTCTTATTGAGTATAAAAGTTGGCATCGACAGCCTAAGTCTGTAGGTTGAGAACATTGTGGAAATTGTTTTGTACAGGGGATTTTGTCTGAGTATTCTTCAGTATAAGTAATCATCATTCCTAATGTAGGATTATGATGAAACCAATTCAAAGCATCTGCAAGTTCAAGAAATGTTTTATAAGAAGAAGTGCCCCTAATGTAAGTATAAAGTGATGTCTTCTGGAAGAGCTTTAAGTGAGAAGAGATTATCTTTCTTTTTGTGACGTTGAAGTATTTCTAAAGACTGATACTGTAGAGGTCTAAGTGGTACAGAAAGAAGATATGTATCTTGCCTTGTTGTACTGGTAGACGAAGTAGCTGCCATTAAGTATGTCTTATCTTCTTGGATTTTGTTATCCAGATGAAGTGATGGGCTTATTATAAAATATTTGGGCCCAATTTTTCTCTTAATAATTCATAAGCTTCATTAAGTGAGTAAAACCCCTTATAAGGAGGTTTGTCTTCTTCTGGAAGTAAAACTTTAACTTCATCCCAAGTAGCATAAAGTCCAGCATATGACCCAGAAAAAATAGCATAGCAAGAGAATTTCTTCCCAAGTGATTTTTTTTTGAATTGTTGTAATGAAGTAATTCGAGATAGCATTGATGATTGCTATCTTTTGACTTGCTATTCCTAGTGAAGTAGGAATATTCCAGATATTATCAATTAAGCATTGTTGTATACTATCCAGTTGGATTCTGAGAGGAAAATCAAAAGTATCTCCTTTCTTGAAGAATTGAGGTAGTTCTTGATTGCTAAATTTTATGGTCTTTTGGTAACCATAAGTACTAGCTCTTTTCTGTAGATCCATAGCTACAAAATGGATTTAAGTTAATAAACGAGATAAAGTATCTGCAAGTGAGTTAGCACTTCCTTTAATGTGTTCCCACTGGATTTTTAATCTGATCCTGTCCGAATCAGGAGTCAACCGACGCTGGGGACGTGGCGCTCCCTGCTGGATCCTCGAGTGCTCCGGCGAACCTGCAACAAAACCGAGCCGGGAGAGGTGTCCCGGCGACGGCCCTCCGACGCTCAAGTCAGGCGAGGAATGACAAAGGAAGTGGCTTCAGAGAGCTAGACGCGCGTACCTCCGGTGAAGAAATGGGGGCCTTATATAGACCTATTGAAGAAGCCTGAGCACGCCAATCGAAGCGATCACCTGCTTTCGATCATACCCAGGTATGGGTCTGTCAGAAGGACATCCCTAAGGTCATACCGTTACCGTATCCACCTCTCCATGATGTGACGGCGAGATCCTCCATCGTGCGATCTTGTGTACGGCCTAATCATCAGACATGATTCTGCTGATATCCCATATCCCGAGCCGAGTGCATAGGCCGCTCGGCCACCTTTGTACCCTCGCCCTTATCTTGGCCGAACGGACCACCCGCTCGGCCCTTCGGTCCCAGCCGAGCGTACTCCCGCTCGGACCTTCGATCCTCCTGCCTTGGCGTCGGAAACCCAAGCCCATGGATGGGTTATCTCTAGCTCCACTCGGACCATTACCCGCTTGGCCAGCCCTCCATCCGTCCTTAGGCTGGGACCCTCAGAAGGTGGGCCCCCCATTCTTACCGCCGGATCATAATCCTTTATTAAGAATTGCATCCGTAAATTTTATCCATCGTTTAGAGCCTAACCCTTTTCTTATTTCGTTTGAGTGTTGGCTATATTTTACTATAGCCTCACATTAAGTATGTCTTATCTTGCCTTGTTGTACTGGTAGACAAAGTAGCTGCCATTAAGTATGTCTTATCTTCTTGGATTTTGTTATCCAGATGAAGTGATGGGCTTATTATAAAATATTTGGGCCCAATTTTTCTCTTAATAATTCATAAGCTTCATTAAGTGAGTAAAACCCCTTATAAGGAGGTTTGTCTTCTTTTGGAAGTAAAACTTTAACTTCATCCCAAGTAGCATAAAGTTCAGCATATGACCCAGAAAAAATAGCATAGCAAGAGAATTTCTTCCCAAGTGGTTTTTGAATTGTTGTAATGAAGTAATTCGAGATAGCATTGATGATTGCTATCTTTTGACTTGCTATTCCTGGTGAAGTAGGAATATTCCAGATATTATCAATTAAGCATTGTTGTATACTATCCAGTTGGATTCTGAGAGGAAAATCAAAAGTATCTCATTTCTTGAAGAATTGAGGTAGTTCTTGATTGCCAAATTTTATGGTCTTTGGGTAACCATAAGTACTAACTCTTTTCTGTAGATCCATAGCTACAAAATGGATTTAAGTTAATAAACGAGATAAAGTATCTGCAAGTGAGTTAGCACTTCCTTTAATGTGTTCCCACTAGATTTTTAATCCTTTATTAAGAATTGCATCCATAAATTTTATCCATCGTTTAGAGCCTAACCCTTTTCTTATTTCTTTTGTTTGTTGGCTATATTTTACTATAGCCTCACAATTGGTTCGTATAGTGATTTCAGGCTTATTACAGATGAATAATAGGAAAGCGTCTAAACAATAAGTGATATCTAGTAATTCAAAATCTAAGAATGTAAGTCTCCCTTTCTCTTTATATTTTCCAGCGTCATATCTGCATAATTGTTCTGAAGCTTTCGGGTCGTATTTAGATTTTTTTTTTTTTACTAAATAAAGCGCCTCCCTAGCCAGTTTCGCAGCCATCTGTTTCAATTACCAAATAATCAGTGTCTAATGGTAATGTTAAGTGAGGTAAATGTTGTACTATTACTTTGATTTGTTTGACTAAGTCTATATCTTATTGATTAAAATATCTTTGCCTTGTTTGTGAAGTTTTGTTATACAGAGATCCACTTATTTTGCCTATGTCTTTTAAATAAGGTCGTGCATAATTAAGAAAACCTAAAAATGATCTAAGTGTTTTAATAATTTGGTATCAGAGCTAAAAAGACTTGGTAAACCTGTATGTGTTCAACTTCTACTTCTTTTAAGCAACTTGAATATTTAGACCTTGCTTTACAACCTAGAAATATCATAACTTTAGATCATAACAAGCATACTTGTTATATTAGAAGTAAGCAACTTGGTAATTTTCTCCATTCTGAACAACCTCATTTAAATACCTTAACAGATCTACTTACCAGTCTTGCTCTTTCTTGTGAAACTTACAATCAAACTCTAGCACATAAAATAGAATATCTACTTACCATATCTCTCCAACAACAAAAGCTAGTCTTAGAGGTATTAAGAAATCTTGATTATATAAAAGACTCAAAACGCTTAAAACCCGTTTCTGATATAGACACCCAACAACTTTTATTACAATCAAAAGACTTGATAGTTAGTAATAAAACTCAGCTGAATGAAAAATTAGATAAAATAAACCGCTTATTAGAAGAACTAAAATATAAATGAACAAACTGAAATATGAAAATACACATTATGAGGATGCGGTAGAATATACTAGACAATTTTCTACCACAAAAGAAGACGGTTACTGCCATAGTGATCTTCCTGGAAAAGGAGATTAAATTCAGATACAACAAAATAATACTATTCTAGCTCTCCTTACTTCTCTTCATTATCGTTTAACTTTGATAGAATCCAAACTTCTCCAATTAGATAATAATCTTACTGGTAATTTTGGACCTAATGAGGTAAAGGAAGCCTTTGCAAAACTTACTAAAGATCTTAGTCAATTATCTTTAGGAAAAATTATTCCCAAAACATCACCAGTTACTTCTAAATTTTTAACATACAAACCCCATGAGTCTGACAAAAACTGAATCATTCTCAGGCTCTTCTCGATCTGTTAGATCTTTGGAAGCCAATACTTCCTCTTCATGGTTAGATACTATAACCAGAAGAAATAGTATTTCTACTTTAGGATTCCTTCGATTAGAAGAAGTTATAGATGTAGATAGAGACTTGACTATCTTTTCAAATGAACAATTAAATGCTTTAAATCCCAAGAAACTTCATAGTCAAGGGATTTTAAATTTATCTACTTTTGTGTATAGACATCATAGAAAAGAAGCTCTTCATCTTCTTGATGGAGGTGAAGTTAAACTTGGTCTGATGACAGAAGAGGCGGCTAAAAGCCTCTATTCATGGTGAAGTGATTATATACATCTTGGACTAATTGTATTTGGCCTAAGAGGGTTAACTAGAGCCAAATTAGGAGGAAAAGCCTTATTAGTATTACATTATACTCATTTTTCAGACACTGAAAAAGCCATCATAGGCTTAATAGAAGTTGATATGAATGCTAATTTAAGCATTACATATTTATGCCCAAAATTTAATATGACAATTAGAGATTTCGTCAAACATATCCAAATACATATCCAAGCCAAAGGCTATGGTCATTTTCAAGGAGATAATCTGCAACTTGACATTATTTACTTAGGAAAAATAATGAACCATATGCATAATCACTTTAAGATCTCTGTTACAGACATGATTGAGGCCTTAACAACAAAAGGTATACACTTTCTCAAACCTAGAGAATACACTTCAGAAACTTTAGCTGGTTTAGAATGGAATATAAACTTACAAAATCATAATACTACTTTAAAACCTACAACATCACTAATGTATAAAGATATTAATAATCAATTTTCTGTACGATTTTCTAGCTATCAACCCACTTCAATGGTACCAGAAATAGAAATAGAAGAAGAATTAGTACAACATTTAAATTTAATAAAGCCATTAATACCTTTAGTAACATACCTAGAAAGACAAAGACAACTACTTAAAATTCTACAACAAAAACATTTATAACTATTAACACAACCTAGGAAAATAGGTCCCACTAATTTAATGAACCTCGCTGAATCTTCAGCCACTTCTAAACCATATGAAGTACGATTACCTGAAAGCACCATAAAGACTATGGGCTGTGGTTAAGGACACCCACCAAGAACTAGGATAGTCCCTTATACCAATAATAATCCTTTAGTCCGAACAACAGGAAAACGTAGACCTCCAGAGATGGCTTTCTTTGAAAAGGATGATGTATTACTTAATATTACTGAATGTGATCCACAACTATATGACACTTATTTAGAACAATGGATATTTTCGGTTAAACGAGACTACCAAGCCAAACATGAAATGGATATCGAATTAGGAGAAGCCATGATTTGAGTAGGGGAAGATTACTTAGGAGATGTAGTCAGAGCAGCTTGGGAAGACTTTAAAACCCATTTTCCTGATGAAGTAGCCCGTATTGCTTCTCAAGGAAATAATATACTAAATTTCTGTTATGCCATACATCGGTTATTAACTGCAAGAGATGCAAATACTGGTATAGACATTAGACAAAAAGAAGCTATGCGAGACTTAGAACAATTATAATTATTTAACTGAAATTATATTAAACCCTTTTGTAATGACTTTCTTGTTCTTACAACATAGCAATTACTATAACCCAGACTTAGGTGAGAGATTATTTAGTAAATTACCAGGAGAATTAGGTAAAGAAATACATAAGTCCTGGACTGACTTACAAGTCCCTCCTTTATATGATAATATTGGAGTTAGAATTCAACATATATTAACAACACTTAAAACAAAATGTTCTTACATTCAGATTTAAAAATAACTTAAAAATCAACAATATGGTTTCTGTAGCCAAATTTATACGCCACAACAGTAAGGAAACCAACAACAACAAATTAGACGAAGAAATTTTAAACATCAGAAACAATTACCTGCACTAAAATAAAAAATGACACCTAAAAAAACTTACTATATTAGAAAAAGCAAAGAACAAAAACCTTTCTTAAACAAAGAAAAACATGTAAGACGATTTAAACCTAAGAAAACTTATACTAATACCCTCACTTTTTGCTTGCCATAAACCAGGACATCTTTCTTCTGTTTATCCTGATAGGAAAAACATATATAGTAGAGAAGCAAAAGTGGTTGGCAATACGAATTTTGACTTAATAGATATTGAAGATGATGTCTCAAGTAATTCTTCCATTTATTCAATCTTTTCTGTCTTTGATCTAAAAGACAATCCTTCTCCAGTTTAAAAAGATTATTCCTTAATAAATTCCATTTTAGATCTTCACTATAGTTCAGAATCAGAAGAAGATCCTTTCTCTGACCCACTCTTTGATGAAACATTACAAGAATTTCAAAACTTCTCTCTTATGTATCATCATTTTATACCACAAAATCTTACTGATTTAAGATCAGATCAAAGAACTTGTAATCATGATTGGCAACTTAAAGAAGGCTTTGATCATATTCCCTATTTTGCTTGTGGTTATTATCCTTCACTACTTCAACGTGGTACTTGTAAACTATGTAAGAAACAATGTTGTAATTTATGCCTTAATACTCTTTTCCAAATCACCATTCCACAAACCCAAACTCTTTGCACAAGTACTAGAAATACTTTATTAGAATCTAGGGTCTCTATTTTAGAAACCTGCCTTAATCTTTTAGAAACAGAACTTGCCCTGCTTAAGGAAGGAACTTATCCACCTGAAGAACCCAGTCCTTCATCTTATATACAGGACCCTCATTTAGATAAAGGAAAGAGTCCTCTCCTTGAGGACTCCATTCCTAATCTTGAATTTGTTTTTATCCAAACTCCTAGTATTTGTAATACTGGACTTACACTTGATATTCGGGTACAATGTACTTTAAATATTTAAGGACAAGAACTCACATGACATGCTTTTTTAGACAGTGGAGCTACCACCTCCACTATTGATGAGGTTTTACTCCTCTCTTTGCTTCCTTCTTCCCTTATCAAAACGACTAATACTCCTCTTCTTAACACCCAATTTGACGGTCAACAATTAAGCTGCACAAAATATGTCCGTAATGTCCATTTATGTTTCTTCACTAATTATGGAGTCTTTAGTTCTCCCCTTCATTTGCCACAATTTTGGATATGACCTATGCCCCATAAATATATTCCCTTAATCTTATGTCTTAATTTTCTCGTTTCCCCTGATAGAGCTCTCTTACTTACTAAAGATTATGCTTTCTTTCTTTCCACTCCTATTATCTCTCCCGTTTTATCTACTTATCCCTCTGAAGTCAACACTAGGATGCGTGGTGATACCCCTCCTGTTGAAAGTTGCAATCCTACTGCTACTACTTTACCCTGTCCCTGTAACTCTAGCCAACCTAAAGAAAAATAAAAAAAAAAACAAAAGTCAAGCTTTCATTACAAGAAAACTAGAAAGACTTGGCTCTTGGAGCCCTGAATCCGAAGATTTTGATAAATTATTACCTGATTTAGAACCAGAAACTTATTACCAAGATGGGTTTAAGACTTCCTTTTTAAATACACTACTTAGTAAAAAAGATACTTTAGACGCTGTCATTTCTCGATTAGAAAAACTAGAAATTCTTGGTGAGAATCCCCTTAAATATTGGGAAAAAGACAAAGTCTACTGTAAACTCAACATTATCAATCCTGACTTAACTCTAAAAGCACAAGACTTAAATATTCTAATTGGGATATAGAAGAATGCAAGATGCATATTACTCAACTCCTGACATTAAAATTCATACAAAGATCTGATTCTAGACATAGAAGTCCTGCTTTTATCGTAAATAAAAGAACTGAACAGAAAAGAGGACAGTCTAGAATGATGTTCATGCTATAAACGACTTAATGATAATTGTCATGACGATGGGTATAAAATCCCAGATAAAGATCAATTACTTATTAAAATTCAAAAATCAAAATGGTATTCTAAGTTTGATATGAAATCAAATTTTTGGTAAGTTAAAATACATCCAGAATCTATTTCGTGAACAACATTTTCCTGCCCATGATGGTCATTTTGAATGACTAGTCATGTCTTTTGGATTAAAAGTAGCCCCTCAGATCTTTCAAAGAAAAATGAATGATATTTTTAGACCTGTAATTGACTTTACATGTCTTTACATTGATGATGTTCTGATTTTCTCTAAAACCAAAGAAGAATATTATGCACCTCCTCTCCCCTCTTAAGTCCTAATCAGTGTAATAATAAAATTATCCTTCCTCCTCCTCCTAATTCCTACTCTGTCCTCGAGACATATCCACATCAAAAGTATTTTGTTACTTACGTCAATCTCCTCAGTTGGCCTTCACATGCATTAACCATGAACGGGAAACGCAGGCTTAATTTGGGAAGAACTCTCTTGCTCGACCCAATTATATATACGACGTGAGAAGAGACTGATCGGTTTGATCGGTGGATTTTGGCAACTATCATTCAGTCCCTCACCTGATTTTATTTATTTATTTTCATTCAGCTCTATATCTATCTATCTATATATATCCATTGAGACGATGATAATGAATCACATCATTGCAATGGGGAGCAAGAGCAGATCAGCAGCCTTCTTTTATTTCTTCCTCCTCTTTCTTTTTGCGTCACTACCATGCTGGAAACCGGCCTCCGCATGGGAGAGATGGGCGGCGGCCTGCAACGAGACAGAGGGTGGTAGTCGCCGATGCAGCTCAGTGGAGGAGGACTTGGAGGAGTTTCAGTTCGATTCAGAGATCAACAACAGAAGACTCCTCGCCGGAAGTGGCTCCCCCGATGTCGCTCATGCAGCTCTGAATGCAAATAAGGCGGCCTGTAGTACTAACCATGGCAGACCGTACCCGTGTGCTGCGGGCTCCGGCAATAAACTATCCCCGCGGTCCTGCGGCCACGATTACTACCGTTGTTCTTAGAAATGATGATCCTAATTCCTCCAGCCGGCGCTGCATTAATTAATTGATGGAGAACCCCGGCATCGTTAATTATAGATCATCCATGAATTAATAATTTAATTTGCCTGCATGTGTGATTGTGTGCGTGCCTTAATTCTACGACGACGTTCTTGAAACTAAACTATTCGGTGTTGTGTTGTGCCGTGTTGATCCGAGCGAAAGAACGTGTGTTTCTATTCTATTTTGTTGTATTTATTTTTCATGGCTATGATATGAGCGAAAGAACGGCTAGCTTTTCGATATCTTGTGCTAAAAAATTTGGAAATTGAAGAGAGAATAAAAAAGACATGATTTTCACACCGACAGAAATAAGCTCGAACAAGAAAAGAAAAAAAAAATTGAAGCAGTCTCCAATGTATACCAAGAAAAATAAATTCAATTTATAACCGATTGTGAAATGACTAGAGAGAGAAATATTTTTACCGAGGACATGCGACCTGTCAAAAATTAATCTCTGCATATCTATCATCATCTAATTAATTAATTGGGCATTCCATGAAAACAGGACCTATCTTTATAGTGCCAGGTGAAAATTTGATTGTATTTTCAATAGACTTGATTGATGACATTAATGGACTATTGTATTTTATCAATTGACTGATGATGATTAATATGTCAAGAAAGAGTCATTATGTGAGTTTAAAAGGTTGGATTCCATATATCAATTGATTGATGGATAAGATTAGTCGACTGATAGATGGAAATCAACCTCGACTTGAAGCCTATAAACTTGAGTATATAGCAAAAAGAGATTTAGATGATAAAATATTGGTTCATTCGTTTGGGTAAATTTTATCTCAGTTAGTCCGACATTTGATGTGTGTAAGTCGTACTCGCACATGAGTCAACTTAATATAGTCCAATCCAGGTCAAGAATTTATACTTATACATAAGATAAAGTCTTTCCTCATATATTTATTGTTCACATTATTATTATTATTATTATTATTATTATTATATATATATATATATATATATATATATATATATATATATATATATATATATATATATATATGACAAAAATCTCATTTATAATAGAGTTTTTTTTAAAAAAAAATTTATTCACATATATCTAATACTATTTAGTGTCGATATACATCGGAGCGAAAGAGCGTCCAGCTTTTCTATATCCTGGGCTAAAAATTTAGAAATTGAAGAGAAACTAAAAAAGGACATGATTTTGGCACTGGCAGAAATAAACTCGAATAAGAAAAAAAAAATGTCTGCTAAATATAATTGTCGACACGATGCATGATTGCGTTTGCAATGGACAAAAGCAGTTAGCTTAACTTTTATCGATAAAGACAGAACCATGTGACTGTCCTATCGATCCAACTCTATCATTCGATAATATTATCTATTAAAATAATTTTTACTTAATGCTATTTTTAAAAAAGTATAAACGTATTTTACCAAAAACAAGTTCTTTGTAATTGAGAGGTATTAATTAAAAGACACCAAACAATACAATGTTTTTGAATGGCGGATCAGAACTTACAAATTTGAAATGAACTTTCCTATTTTATTTTATTTTTTTAAAATGAAGATCATTTCGGTATTGCACTCCCTTTTTATAAATAAAAAATAAAAAAAAATTAAAAATAGACACTATTGTAAATTTTACTAGTGGATTTTCTGTTATTTGTATTTGAAGATGAAAGCCATTGTTCTGCTATATATTCTTATAATTTAAAAAATTATACACTGAGTAATGCATATTGGATAGTGATCCCGTCTGAAGGCTGAGTCGGACGGAGGCTGGTCGTAGTGGCCTGGTTGTTGACGGAAAGTCGTAGGTGATCCGGCTCCCACGGATGGCTGACACTGCTGCAGGACCCTGCGCACACTCAGACAATCCCCCTCTCACATTAGAGATCAAAACCCAGGGAAAAAGTCCCCGGATCAGGCCCTCCGACGCCCAAGTCAGGTCCTTTTCCCCAGCAAAAAGCAAAGAGAAGGCAAAAACGACTGAAAGTGAAAAGTTGTGGGAAAAGTGACGAGAGAGCGTACCCGCGTACAAGGAATCTCCTCCTTTTTATACACCCGCCCTCCTTCCAGAACCTGCCACCTTCTCAGAAAACGTTAGACGTTGGGCTTTGTCGTATATCCCAGACACCTGTCGTCCTGCTATTGGTCGTGAAGGCATCTTCTTGTTTAGGAACCTCTGCCTTTACACATGGGTTTTGTCTTGTAGTGAAGGACATCTGTCAGGCTGCTATTGGTTATGAGAGCATCTTTTCGCTTAGGAACCTCCGCCTTCGCACATCTCACTGGTATGTAATGATTACCCTTGATGGACAGTTGTGATCCTCCGACTCCTGCACAGCCTAGCTCATCCTATTTGCCGCGGCCCGCATCTACCTCACACCCCTCGACCAGATCCCGCCTCTAAGCGTTACTTGTCAGTCGGGCTAACCTTGAACAACCCTGTCGATCACGATCTGTACTCTATACCCTGTATTTGCTGGCCCTCTACTGTAAGCCTGTAGATCGGGCTGTCTTTACACAGCTCTGCCGCTTCCGACCTGTGATTTGTGACTTGCACTTTCGGGCCTTTGAATCGCAGGCCTGTAGACCGAGCTGTCTCTACACAGCTCTGCCGCTTCCGACCTGTGATTTGTGACTTGCACTTCCGGGCCTTTGAATCGCAGGCCTGTAGACCGAGCCGTCTCTGCACAGCTCTGCCGCTTCCGATCTGTGATTTGTGACTTGCACTTCCGGGCCTTTGAATCGCAGACCTGCAGGTCGAGCTGCCTCTACCCAGCTCTGCCGATCCCGACCTGTGCCCGGTGCTCCGCCTGTCGTCTCCCCTTGTCTTTCAACCACTTTGCCCCCCTTGATCGACAAGTCTGCCTGACCTCTGACTACCCCACATGTTTGCCTCTGACTGCCTAGTCAGCTTGACTATTGACTGCCGAGTCACCTTGACTGTTGACCGCCACGTCCTCTTGACTTTTTTGATCACTATATGGCCTTGACCTTTCTCACCCTTTCCTCTTTGGCCCCTCCATTGCCAACCGTATCACAAGTCTAGTCGAAGGAGGACGACAGTCTGACTGACTAGACCTCAGCACATCTCTAAGATCTCAGCATATCTCTGTGACCTCAGCCCGTCTCTGTATCTCTACCTCAGCATATCTCTGCGAGCTCTGACTCCTGCCTCACGCATCAAACTTTTGTGTCGCATCGCCTGGGATACCATGCCTCCTTAATTGCTTCGCCAGTCGCTTGGGGTGCCGTGCCCACGCAGTTGCTTTGACTTGGCTACCCATCCTCTTTATAAAGAGCCTTACGGTCACTTCTTCATTCTATCCTTCTTCTATCCCACCTTCCCACTTTCTTTTGCTAACCCGCGTTCTACCAGCTTCTTCCCCACACGATGCATTCTCCTTTTTCTGAGGAGGTTGATCAACCACCCTCCCAAATGCGGATAGATCAGCTCACCTTACAACTTGCCGAGAAAGAACGTGAACTGGAGCGCGCATCCAAGGATCGAGCTCGTCAGCTAGCTGCCCTGCACTCTATGGAGGCCCAGTATCGTCTCGCGAAGTATTGCGTGCATGCTGAGAATGCGAGGAAAGAGGAATGCCAGGCTAGCTTGCAGCGCCAACTTAGTCTTCAGGAACGTTTGCAGCAAGAGCATGAAGCGGAGCTATCTCTCCTCCGTGCGTGTCTCGACAATAAGCAACACACGATCGCTCAGCAGCAAACAGTCATCGACTCCTTACACGCGCAGCTGTCTCGAGCCTTGAACGCCCCAGAGGCTCCTGAGTCCCCAGACATGTCTTCACACGGCAGTGCTCATTCTCCATGACCAATCCTTTCCCCGAGTTAAAGTTGGTCTGGGTGATAATTGTCTCCATGGCTTCTTTCTCGCAAGACGTTCCCTCTTGTAGCCTTAGCTGTATCGCCTGCTTATTGAACTGTGCTGCTGTACTTGTATATCTGTCCCCTTCCGGCATAGTCTTTCCTGCTCAATTTTCATCTAGCAAGCATTTTTAGAAACTGGCCCGTATGTAAGAGTCGAGAGTTGCATCATGCCTCCTTTTTATGTATGAATTTTGGATAATAAAACCAACATAGTGCTTGAAAATTAAAACTGTAATGAACGTGCAAAACCTGATTCCGCGGTTAACATTGATGCTTTATGGGTATGGTGGATGGCCTCCCGCATTCCGTGCCTTGCCTAATTGCTGCATATTTGCAATTTGCATAAAGGAACTACAACAAGGCCAGATATAGCTAACCTAATTATTGGGAGACGTTCCGCTCCTCGTGAGGCATATCCATCTGAAAGGTAGTTAGGCATGGGCGCCGAGTTCGCTTATTATTTTCGCAGGGGAGATGATTTTTGATTCCCGCATGGAGGCTGACCTGAAAGGTCGTTGGGCGTGAGAACAGAGCTCACTTATAACTCGCACTGGGGCGAGAGTCTGGGACAACCGACCTAAAAGGTCGTTGGGCGTGAGGACAGAGCTCACTTTTGATTCTCGCATGAGAGCCGACCTGGAAAGTCGTTGGGCGTGAGGACAGAGCTCACTTATAACTCGTACTGGGGCGAGAGTCTGGGACAACCGACCTAAAAGGTCGTTGGGCGTGAGAACAGAGCTCACTTTTAATTCTCGCATGGGAGCCGACCTGAAAGGTCGTTAGACATGAGAACAGAGCTCACTTATAACTCGCACTGGGGCGAGAGTCTGGGACAACCTACCTAAAAGGTCGTTGGGCGTGAACACAAGGCTCACTTTTAATTCTCACATGGGAGCCGACCTGAAAGGTCGTTGGTCGTGAGAACAGAGCTCACTTATAACTCGCACTGAGGCGAGAGTCTGGGACAACCGACCTAAAAGGTCGTTGGGCGTGAGGACAGAGCTCACTTTTGATTCTCGCATGGGAGCCGACCTGAAAGGTCGTTGGACGTGAGAACAGAGCTCACTTATAACTCGCACTAGGGCGAGAGTCTGGGACTACCGACCTAAAAGGTCGTTGGGCGTGAACACAAGGCTCACTTTTAATTCTCGCATGGGAGTCGACCTGAAAGGTCGTTGGTCGTGAGAACAGAGCTCACTTATAACTCACACTAGGGCGAGAGTCTGGGACAACCGACCTAAAAGGTCGTTGGGCGTGAGGACAGAGCTCACTTTTAATTCTCGCATAGGAGCCGACCTGAAAGGTCGTTGGGCGTGAGAACAGAGCTCACTTATAACTCGCACTGGGGCGAGAGTCTGGGACAACCGACCTAAAAGGTCGTTGGGCGTGAACACAAGGCTCACTTTTAATTCTCGCTTGGGAGCCGACCTGAAAGGTCGTTGGTCGTGAGAACAGAGCTCACTTATAACTCGCACTAGGGCGAGAGTTTGGGATAACCGACCTAAAAGGTCGTTGGGCGTGAACACAAGGCTTACTTTTAATTCTCGCATGGGAGCCGACCTGAAAGGTCGTTGGTCGTGAGAACAGAGCTCACTTATAACTCGCACTGAGGCGAGAGTCTGGGACAACCGACCTAAAAGGTCGTTGGGCGTGAGCATAAGGCTCACTTTTAATTCTCGCATGGGAGCCGACCTGAAAGGTCGTTGGGCGTGAGAACAGAGCTCACTTATAACTCGCACTAAGGCGAGAGTCTGGGACTACCGACCTAAAAGGTCGTTGGGCGTGAACACAAGGCTCACTTTTGATTCTCGCATGGGAGCCGACCTGAAAGGTCGTTGGGTGTGAGAACAGAGCTCACTTATAACTCGCACTGGGGCGAGAGTCTGGGGCACTCCGGTCCGAGACCGGTGGCGATGGCGCTGGTCTGAGACCAGTAGTGATACTCCGATCTGAGACCGGGGGCGATGGCGCTGGTCTGAGACCAGTTGGACCCCAAACGGCAAAGGCATAGATGCATTGCTCTTCTCCGCCTTCATCCGTCTCGCCTATGCCGATCTCATTGCTTTGGTTGATCTGGTCGTTATTGCTAGCTTTGGGCTTGCTCATTCGCGTCGCGTTTCTCCCTGCAATTGCATTATGTATAGTATAGAATTAAGAATAGAGAAGGGAGCGTAAAAACCTTACTCAACCCTTGGGCCACAGTGCCCTTGCAGCTTATGATAACCCCACAGTTCTCGCGATACACTTGGTTAGCTGATCGGGTCAGGGGATGCCTTCGCAGAACTACTTGATCGGGCGATCCGCGCGAGCAACACCCCCACAGGCCTGCTCGCTACTTTTCTGATCTGGCAATTACTCCCGCTGACCTGCCCTGTCTCCTTTGCGACCCTTTTGAATTGCCTGGATTCTGCAGCTTTATAAAACTTCCCGCCTAGCCTTGAGCCTTTCACGAAGAATGCTTCTTTTTTTAGGCCACGCCCCTTCATGATTGCCTTGCCTTGTCGATCTTCAATGCGTTTCTTCTCGCGATGACACCTGTCCGGCGCCTTTATTGCTCACGCCTCCTGACGCCAGCTCCTACCCCTTTTTCGCCCGCCTCAGTGTTTATTTCCCATCAGACGGCGCGAGGGCGTATTACCCAAAAAGATAATCGGCTCGACTCTCGATGTTTCCTAGGAATGAATGGGCTTTATAAACCCTAAAGGCAGTCCGTCGTCTTCGCTTTGACGCTTCGCTATCCTCTTCCTCTCGTTCGTGACCGTCTCTGGTGGTGCAGCTCCTCGTCTTCCTGCCTGCGCCCGAAGCTTCTCGCCTTCCTGCTTGCGCCTGTCCTGTGACCCTTCTTGTCTTCAACCTCCTCACTTGCTTACTCCTCGTAGTCATGGATGGTAAGGAACTCTTCTGGTATTCACGCTACATCTCTGATTTAGACCATCACGACCTGTCTTCACTGCAATCCAACTTGGGGCTATGCGCCGCATATGAGTTTCGACTTCCCTCGCCAGATGAACATCCTTCTTCTCCTCCCGAAAAGTTTATCACTGTCTTTAGGGATCAAATCTTAGGCGGTCTTCGCTTTCTTTTACATCCTTTTTTCTCCGAGTTGAGTCAGTATTGCGGTATTGGTATCTCTCAGTTTGCCCCCAACGTATTCCGAGCCGTCTGCGGAACCATCATCTTTTGCCGCATTTATCACATTCCCTTGACCGCTCGATTATTCCATCATTTCTATTCCTTCCGGCAGGCCAAGGCGGGGGTATTCAACGTTCAGGCCAAGCCGAGCCATAAGTTTTTTGATGACTTACCTTCTTCCAATAAAGGCTGGAGATCTCGCTTTTTCTTCCTCAAGCCCCCCGTCCCCTTAGCCAGGCCTTCCCAATGGCGTCCCATCCTTGCTTCAGACTTCCCTTCGCACGCTCATGAACCTGCCTGCTCCGCAGCTGCGGACAAGCTGAGAGGTGTTGTTGTTCACTTGTCTGTATTGATGCTAGAAGGCATTCTGTACGCTTTTGGTCTTAGCCCTGTCTCCACAGAAATCGGAGCTCCTTTTGGTAAGTTGTTACTTTTTATATGCCACTCTTCGCTAACTGAGGTGCTTTTTCCTCTTATTCTTGTAGTGGCTGCCATCCTCCGCTCTTTTGCCAATCAGGAGACACCCTCGGTGGCCATTCTGCAAGCTCTGCATGAGGAGCTAACACAAGGCCTATCTTCTGAGCCCGCTGCTTCCGCCGGTCCACAGCCTTCGGAACCCCGAACCTTAGAGACGGTAGCCGCCTCGGCGCTTATTGAGCCACCTGCCCCCAGCCCTGTAGACTCAGCCCTACCCCACATCTCTAACCAACCTGCGGCTGAGCCATCGCCCGCAGGACAAGTGCCTTCTCTCCCTCCTACTATGAAGCTGCGCCTGACACGCAAGGGCAAAAGAGCGGCCCCGGTCACCGCGACTTCTCCTCCACCTCCTCGCCGTCAACGTGTGGCGGTTATCTCTTCCCCCTCCAGGTCCTCGGATACGAGCTCGATCCAGGAGACAAGCTTAGCCCAGGAGAAGGCCTCTGATCTGGAAGTGGCAGACCCGTCATTGGCCCTGACAGCTCCGGTACCAATCCAGAGTGTATTACCTGCCCCGCCTTCGTCCTCTGGCGATCAGCCCCTTGACTTGCTGACTCCCCCAGCCTCTCCTCTTCTTGCGCCTATGAGCTCAGCCATGCTGACTCTGGACCTGCCTTCCGCAGACCTAGCTTTCAAGGCTTCCTGGAGACTTCCTTCAGAGACCGACCCGACTTACACGCCCGCTGCCGACCTATCTTCTATCTTTGGTAGGGTCGATTTCTATGGGGATTTGGCCACCACTTGGCAATCATCCAACCGCCAATTCTAGGAGAGCGGTTCCCCTTTGGAGGGGTTTGATCAAATCGCTCGTTCTTTGGTAGCGGTAAGCTCCTCTTCTTCCTCTTCTGGGTATCCAAATGCTTCTATAACCCCCCTTCCCTTCCTATGGCCACCTGCAGACCTGTTCCGCGAGTCTGAGTGTCGTTTAGCGAGCGGCCGAGCTTCAGCGAGAGAACGCGGTGCTCAAGGCACGTCTTCAGGAACTAGAGCCCCCTGTGGCTTCCTCAGCTCCTCCTGAGCCCTCCCTTGGAAGCCTGGATGCCTATCTGCGTGCCGCCGGGGAATCTGCGGTCTCTGCCCAAGCCATCTCCCACGCCGCTTTTGATAAGCTGCAGAAGTTGGAGGCGGCCTTAAAGACAAGTGAGTCAACCTTGGCTTCTGAAGCGGAGCGTCATCGCACGGCGCTTTCTGAACTGGAAAATAAGGAGGCCGAGCTGCTTTCCAGATCAGCTGAGTTGTCGTTGTTACGTCAAAGTCAGGAGCTCTTGCAAATGGGACTGGCCGATGCCCAAGCTCTGGCCCTTGCTGCCGCTGATCGGGAGGCGACCATGCGAAATCAATGGGAAGCGTGCCAAGCCACTCTCCAATCCTTGCAAGCAGATCTCTTGAAGGCCCAGGAAGCAGCTACTCAGGGCCAGAGTGACTTATCCGTGGCCCGCGCCGAGGTTGCAGAGAACAAGAACAGTTTGGAAGTGTACCGAGCTGGCGAATCAGAGCGGCTGAAGGCGTACAGATTGGCCTATGTCCGCTCCTCCTTTTTCCTCCAAAAGCTGGGACGCTGGATGATCTTGTTGCTGTGTCATGGGGCCGCTGGCGGGGTCAGACAGGCCTTCGAGCAAGGTTTTCTACGCTCGGCACCTCCTGTCACCTTTTTTGACACAGCTCGCCTATCCAGGGAATTGCCGCAGGAAACTTTCCCTTCGTTCGAAGCGGATGATGGACATTTCCTCTTGGAGGCTCCTCCCCCTGCGGCCGATCCTGCTCCCGTGGATATTTCTGCCCAGGTCCTTTCTGTTGCTGCTCCTGAAGCGTCCGCTGATCCTGCATCTTCCGCCATAGTGCTAGCTGAGCCCATGCTCCTTCCGTTGGCCTCCATTGATCCTGCGCCTTCTTCTTCAGATGTTGTGTAGTCGGAACCATGTTGTAATGTTTACCTTTTATGTGTTGATGCTGAACCTTCCCTGATTGTACTTATTCGTATGGTCGTATTGAACTTTGGATGACTGTACTTATCTTCCCTTATATCCGGATAATCGTATCGCTTCCTCTTCATGCATCCTTAGCTTGTTTCTTTTCTTAGTAGGTCGTCCGTGGGTCTTGGCTGATCTCTGCTAATCAGCTTGCCCTCGTTTACTTTGCTTTGCTACGTCGCTCTTCCTTCTATGATTGCTTTTAGACCGAGCTCGGTGAGAGATAGATTTTCCCTTGCATGTCCATGAAGCCCGCTGTTTTGATCTATCCACATTTCTAATGGCCCCTCCGTACACTTTTGTCCTGCTTTGAGCAATCACCTTAGGAGGCGCTTCGTATCTCGAGCCCTTGTCTTTCCTATAATGCCCTCTGGTTATATTCTCGAGGATCATCACAGAGCACTCCCTGTCTATCTCTGCCCCTGTATCAACCATCTGTTGTTAACTTACGAAAATATCCTTCCTCCGTCATACCTATAAGTATCTTCTTCCTCTCTCCCTTCTGTTATGATTCGCCGTCCCCACGGAGCGCTCAAACGCCGCCGCCGCCGACTAACTTTTTCCGAGACTGCGCCGCGCTCCATCCTTTTTCCTAAGCCCCCTCTTTTTGTTTGTTCTCTCTACCTCCTGAGATAATCTCTCTTGCAATGGCCTCTCCTTCTTGGGTCCCCTTGTTGGCGGAGCACTTCCCAGGCGCTTCGACTTTTGCCGAGTTGGATTGGGATGACCTACGGTACACTTATGAAATCCCGGCTAGCTTCCGCCCCATCATCCCTACCGGTGTGAACCTGTACTTCGATCCTCCGCCTGATTCTTGTACTTTCTTTACTGAACAATTTGTATCTGGGCTTCGTCTACCCCCACATCCTTTTTTATCTGGAGTGTGCCGCTACTTTAAGATCCCCTTAGGTCAGCTAACTCCTAACTCCATAAAGATTTTATGTTACTTTGTAATACTCTGCGAAGTTTGCGAGGTTTCCTGGTCCGCTCCCCTCTTTCACTGCTTCTTTGCTCTTGCCCGGCACGCCGATGGTCTTTTTGACTTCCAAGCTCGCAGTCATACCGCTTTCTTCTCTCCTCTTCCTCCTCCCAGTGCTAACTGGAGGAAAAAATTCTTTTTTCTCCGATTTCCCGAAGAAGTGGACTGGCCTCTGCGATGGTAATCTGCGCTGCCTCTGACTCCAGCGTTGGAAGACTTCCATATGGACCTTCCTTATACTGTGGCTGTGATCCGCATGGAGGATTGGCGCTTGAATCTGACAAGACTGCTATCTGAAGACCTACTTTCCTTTTTCCGACTGAGCCTCGCTTCCTCTGAAACACCGCGCTCCTTAGGTAAGTTCAGGCCGAGCCCCCCTCCCCCGCTTTTGACCATTTTCTTTGTGAGAATGACCTTTCGTATTGGTGCCTACAGCAGAGGTTCTGCGTCGCGCGTCAGAGGTTCTGCCTCTGCCCCTCGATGATCTGGAAATATTGCGGCGAGGTCGGGCAATCTTGGAGAGGAGGCCACTCCCTATCTTGGATCCGCCTCATTTGGGGCAACGACTCAGCCTACTTCCAGCCCCGCTTCACACAACACTTCTCCTTCACCTGCCGCCCCGAGCCGAGGTCGGGGTCTCGATCAAGTCGGCCGTCTGGCCAGACGCGTCTTCCGAGGAGCCCCCCGGGCCTCTAGACGTGCTCGCGCAGCCCTCCATCGCGGAGGTCAAGGCTTATTCGGTCGGGGCGCCACAAACGGGGGTGCTTCAGCTTTTCCACAGGGCCAGCCTCGCTCTGATAATTCTGATTCTGACGACCAGCCCCTGCTTCACAGACGGCGTCGGAGACCAGGTCTGACTTCACAAATGCTTGATCCCGTTCCTTTTACTGCCATGCTGCCCCCTGCTGCCATCGTGGCTGACTCTGACACCCTTCCCCTCGTCATTCTTGTTTTGTTTATCTAGCAGCCTCCTCCAACCCTTACAGGGGAAGACCAGCGGCACCCCGCTCTGCCCCTACCCCTGCTGAGGAATCTAGCTCAAGCGAGCATCGTGACGCAGCGCCAACGGAGCACATTCCCGGGCCACCTCCTGCTCCTCCCGGTTCTGCTGCCGGCCCTTCTCAACCTTCCTCCTCCGCCCGCCATCATTACAGGACCACTATCCCCTCTGAAGCTGCTCTAGCTCGGCGACACAACGTCCCCACGAGCATTCTGATAATGAAAGGCTGTCTTGGCAGCTTGTGGGCAAAGAGCATGAGCCAAATGGATAGCGCGCCGCCAATAGTCCAGATGGATAGGTTCTCGAAGTCCTGGGCTAAAGTAAGTACTCTTCACCTTACACTTGGTATTAGTTTGCCTTAACTGAGGGTTATATCTTCCATCTAGACTCATGCAGAATCTTTGGTGCTGAACCAATCCTTCCACGCCCTCCATCACGAAAGCAAAGAACTCCGAGAGAGAGTTTCCGAATTAGAGCTGCAACTGAATGACCCCGCCCAAGCTAGTTACGCATTGCGAGCAGAGATCCAAGCCTTAACTAATCAGACCGGCTGGCAGAAAAATTCCCTGACGCAGGTCAAAGATGAACTCCGAGCTATGAGGGAGGAAAGAGCTGCCTCTGAGGCGGGGTATCAGCAACAACCAGCCCATCAGGCTCAGGAAATACAGTCCAAGGATACCCTTCTGCAAGAGAGGAACAAGAAATTGGAGGTTCAGGCAGCTCAACTGGAAACTCAAGCAGCTGAACTGAGGGCTCTGAAAACAGAACTATCCCAGTCCCGGGCGGCTTTGACGGGAGTATCCACCGCCCTGGCGGTCTATCGGGAAGGAGAGAGTGATCGTTGCCTTCAAAGTTGAATGTTATATCTGAATTCTCTTGAATTTTTATCCCAGGCCGGGGCACGCTTTTCTGCCACCGTGCCCTACACGGCGGCTGGAGTTATTCGGCAACTTCACGCACATAACTTCCTGAGCTCTATCCCTCCCGCAAACTTCTTGGATCAAGACAAGATCATTCAAGGCTTTCCGGATGAGATCTTTGCCCCTTTTAAATGATCTGTACCAACTGACTAAACTGATGAGATTTTTACATGTACATATGTATCTTTGAGTTTTTACTTGACCACTCTGCCACCTTCAAGCCCTTCACCTGACCTGGCTTACACCAACAGAGTCAGCACCCCTCAAACCCGATAGGGCTGTAGGTAGTTAGCACTCCAAGGTCGGTCTAGATTCCTTCCTTGAGCATCCTGCAAATAATAGACCCCTGATGCCAATTTTTTGATAACTTTGTACGGTCCGTCCCATTGAGGCGCCAGCTTTGTCACTTCCCCTAAGGGTTTCACCTACTTCCAGACTAGGTCTTCTTCTCCGAAGAAACGAGGGATCACCCTTCTGTTATAGTTCTGTCTCATCCTCTGCCTATAGGCTTCCAGCCTGGCAGCTGTTTGCTCGCGAATTTCGCTGATGAAATCCAGTTCAGCCAGCCGTCGCTCTGTGTTCCCTTCGTCGTACATCATTCTTCTGACGGATGATATCCCGACCTCCAGAGGCACCACTGCTTCATTGCCATATACTAAATGGAAAGGTGTCAGACCTGTGCTTTCTCGGGGTGTCGTACGATAAGCCCACAAAATGCCCGGCAATTCGTCCACCCAATTGCCTCCCGTGTGATCCAGCTTGACCTTGAGCCCTCGCACTATTTCTCAATTGACCACCTCTGTCTGCCCATTGCTCTGAGGATGCGCCACCGAAGTAAAGGCCTGAGTTATGCCGAACCCTTTGCACCAATTTTGTATCTTGCGTCCTTGAAATTATCTGCCGTTGTCCGATACTAACTTATGAGGTAGGCCGAATATGCAAAAGATATTCTTCCACAAGAACTGGATCACCGCATCTTCAGTAATTCTGGCCAGAGCTTCCGCCTCTACCCACTTGGAGAAGTAGTCTACTGCTACCAACAAGAAATGTCTTTGCCCTGTAGCCATCGGGAAAGGTCCCACGATATCCATACCTCATTGGTCAAACGGACAAGACACTATAGAAGTTCTCAGCAGCTATGTGGGTCGGTGCGTCAAGTTCTGATACTTCTGGCATGACAAACAAGTATTCACCAGCTTCTGTGCATCCTTTTGTAGGGTAGGCCAGAAATACCCGGCCAGTAGTACTTTCCGAGCCAGCGTTCTTCCGCCTGCATGATTGCCGCAGCACCCCAAATGTATCTCCCGCAAGGCCTGATTTGCTTCTTCCGTACTCAAGCACTTGAGCAGAGGTCTGGAGAAAGACCTTTTGTATAGTTGATCTCCAATCATAACATAAGAATGAGCCTGTCTCCTGAGCATACGCGCCTCTTCTAAGTTGGTTGGTACAATTCCTTGCTGGAGGAAATTTATTATGGGCGCCTTCCAATCGATTACTCCTCCCAGGTTATTTTGTAGATCTATCTGAGCTATAAGGAAAGTCTGTGCTATAGATCTGTCAAGTACCCAAGTGGTCAGGGAGCTGGCCATTTTAGCTAACTCATCCGCTCTTTCATTTTCAGTCCTGGGAATCTTAGTGACTGTGACCTCTTTAAAATCTTTCCTCATCTTCTCATAGGCTTCCTTGTAAACTTGCATCTTCTCGTTGTTTGCCTCAAAATGTCCGGTCACCTGTTGAGTTACTAGCTGCGAATCTGAGTATATTACGACTCGGCTTGCCCCCACATGCCGAGCTGCTTACAGACCTGCCAATAGGGCTTCATACTCTGCCTCATTGTTGGTAGCTCTGAAATTTAGCCGTACAGCCAGCTGCATAATGTCTCCCTGCGGAGATATTAGAAGTGCACCTACACCACTTCCACGATGGGTAGCCGACCCGTCTACTTAAACCTTCCAAACCTCCTCCGAATCCGCTTGATAAACCTCTGTCAAGAAATCCGCCAGAGCCTGCGCCTTGATTGCGGTTCGGGGATGATACTGTATATCATACTCCCCTAGCTCGGTTGCCCATTTGATGAGTCGACCTGCTACCTCCACCTTGGTGAGAGCCCACCCCATCGTGCTGTTTGGCAGGACGGTAATAGGATGTGCCAAAAAATATGGTCGGAGGCGCCGGACCATGAGAACAAGTCCGTAAACCAACTTTTCCAGGGCTGTGTACCGAGACTCAGCCCCCTTCAATAGATGGCTGAAAAAATACACTGGCCATTGTACATTGTCCTGCTCTTTAACCAGCACGGCCCCCACGGCCTCGGGGGTGGCTGACAAGTAGACCCAAAGGGGCTCTCCCACAACAGGCTTAAACAGCGATGACAAAGACTCCAAGTATTGCTTTAGCTCCTCAAAGGCCTGTGTTTATTCTTCCGTCCACTTAAACTTGGCTGCTTTCCTGAGCACTTTGAAGAAGGGCGCGACTCGATCTGCAGATCTGGAGATGAATCGGGACAGCGCTGTTATCCTGCAGACTAGCTTCTGCGTTTCCTTCAGATTCTGAGGGATCTGCATGTTCCGAAGTGCTTGAACCTTCTCAGGATTGGCTTCTATCCCTCGTTCAGTCACCAGATACCCCAGAAACTTCCCTCCTTTGGCCCCGAACAAGCATTTCAGAGGATTCAGCTTTACACCGTATTGCCTCAGAGTCCCACAGGTTTCTTCTACATCTCTTATTAGACTGGACGCCAGGGGGGACTTGATTAAGATGTCATCAACATAGACCTCCACGTTCCGCCCAATCTGACTTCGAAAGACTGTGTCCATCATCCTTTGGTAGGTAGCCCCAGCATTCCTGAGTCCAAATGGTATGACCATATAGCAAAAAGTACCGTCGACCGTTATGAAGCTAACCTTCTCCTGATCCTCCCTAGCCAAGGGTATCTGATGATATCCTTGACAAGCGTCCATCATGCATATTCTCTCACAGCCAGCAGTTGAATCCACCACCTGATCGATCCGCGGGAGAGGATAACAGTCTTTGGGGGTGGCTCTGTTGAGGTCGCGAAAGTCTATGCACACCCTCCACTTATTGTTAGGCTTTTTTACCAATACAACGTTAGAAAGTCAGGACGGGAACTGCACCTCTCGAACATGTCCTGCCTTCCTGAGCTGATCCACCTTAGCTCGGATAATTTTATTCTGGTCGGCAGAGAAGTTTCTCTTCTTCTACTTGACTGGCTTGGCTTCGGGCATTAAATGCAGTTTGTGCTCGGCTACCTCTGGTCTGACTCCGGGCAGCTCTTCCGGTGACCAAGCAAAAATGTCCCTATTGCGGATCAGACACTGTATTAGCTCCGACTTAAGCTCCGGTGGTAAGTCGCTGGCAATGCGAGTGATGCTTTCTGCTCTGTCAGCGTGCAACCGGATCTCTTCCCAAGGGATAGGCTCCTCGGCAATAGGCAGAGGCTCCTCTTGGATAACGTGTACGCCACCATCCTGAGTCTTCCTGCTCTTACGTGCCTCCACCCGGACCATATCAATATAGCAACTCCGGGACACCTTCTGTTCTCCCTTGACCTCTCCGACCTGCTCACCGACCGGGAACTTAATCTTCTGGTGGAAAGTAGAGACAGCAGCCCGGAACTCATGCAGAACTGGCCTTCCCAGGATGACGTTGTAGGAGGAAGGCGAATCCACCACTATAAAGGTGCTTCTCCGGGTGCGCACCAGTGGCTCAGTGCCCATGGATATGGCCATCTTGATTTGACCCATGGGCTTGACTTCATTACCTGTGAGCCTGTATAGAGAAGTGGTTACGGGTTGGAGCTCAGCGGCGTCAATCTGCATCTCCTCGAACGCAGCTCTAAACAAAATATTGACCAAGCTCCCGGTATCCACAAAGACCCGAGCCACTCGGCTATTAGCAATAACGTCCTTGATTATGAGAGCGTTGTCTTGGGGCAGTTCCAGACCCTCCAAGTCTTGGGGCCCAAAGCTAATAACAGGGTCGGACGCCTGCTCATGGCTGCATCCCATGGCTCCCACATATAACCGCCGACCGTGTGACTTACGGGCTCGGCCTGAGTCCCCGTCAGTGGGCCCTCCTGAAATCATGCCGATCTCTCGCACAGCAGCGTTGCCCCGGTTCTCCAGCTCTCCGGCATCTCTTCGACCTTCCCCGGGACCGGCTTGGTTAGAAGGACCGGCTAGGTCGAGTCGGGTCTGACGAGCACGTCCAGCCGCGGCTCGTTCTTCCTCTATTCTCTGTATTTGGGGCGCTAACTCTGGGGGGGGGGGGGGCAGACCCTGCTCGGCAGCTCGCCTGGAATCACGAGCGAATTGGAAGCAATTGCTGAGATCATGCGTCCTGGACCGATGATATGTGCAATATGGTGCTCCCCTTCGTCCAGGTCTGGGTGCGTGTATGGCAGCAACTCGCGGAGCTGGTCTGACTCCCTAAGCGGGCTGAGGGGCAAGCCTGGGTTGAACGCGCTGGAAGGGCTGAGCTGGCTGTGGTGCTCTCCTCTCAGGTCGGTTGCCAGGAGCCACCGTCTTTTCGGTCTTTCTTCTAGCGGCCTGAGCTTCCTCCACCTTGATGTAGCAGGAAGCTTTCTCCACCATATCGTCAAAGCTTTGGGCGGGGTTTTTGATGAGGTCCCTGAAGAATTCCCCTTCTCGCAATCCGTGGGAGAAGACGCTCATCAATATTTCTGAGGTGGCGGAGGGAACGTCATTGGCCACCTGACTGAACCGGTTGATGTAGCTTCGCAGGGGCTCGGTCGGATCCTGCTTGAGAGCAAAAAGACAGTGGTCGGTTTTTTGATACTTACGACTACTGGCGAAACGACGTAGGAAGGCCGTTTTGAAATCCATGAAGCGATTGATGGACTCGGGGGGCAATCCATCGAACCACTTCTGCGCCGACCCGGACAGGGTGTGTAGGAATACTCGGCATTTGACAGCATCGCTGTATTGATATAAGATAGCCGCGTTTTTGAACTTCCGCAGGTGTTCTTCCGGGTCCTTGCTCCCATCATATTCTCCGATGTTTGGGGCTCGATAACCCCTTGGCAGGTTTTCCCTCAAGATCTAAGCTGAGAAGGGTACCTTATCATCCGGGTCTTCAGGCAGATCTCTGGCAGAGATTATAGCCTTCCCCTTTCCTGAATCCCGAGGTGGATGTAAAGAGCTCTCCGCCACCGACGCCGGCGGCTCTTCTTTCTTCGGACTATGCTCTCGAGGTCCAGATCGATGATAGTTGCGGCGAGGCTCTCGGAATGAAGTACGAGGGAGTTCTTCCGGTTGCTTTCTCTTTGAGCTCCTGTCGGAGGCAGGAGCTGGTTCTTTGGATGCTTCAGGCGCTAGGCGAGGTCGTGAAACTGTTCATTGTTTTTCAGAGGCGGCTTGTTTTCTGACCTCCTTGAAGAGCTCGTACTCCCCCGCGGTCATGGTAACGTTGAATCTCCTGCTGCAGCTTCGACCAGAGTCCTCCATCTTCACGCTTCGGATCAGGCTGTTGTGTTTCCCACAGACGGCGCCAAATTTGATCCCGTCCGAAGGCTGAGTCGGACGGAGGCTGGTCGTGGTGGCCTGGTTGTTGACGGAAAGTCGTAGGTGATCCGGCTCCCACGGGTGGCTGACACTGCTGCAGGACCCTGCGCACACTCAGACAATCCCCCTCTCACGTTAGAGACCAAAACCCAGGGAAAAAGTCCTCGGATCAGGCCCTCCGACGCCCAAGTTAGGTCCTTTTCCCCAGCAAAAAGCAAAGAGAAGGCAAAAACGACTGAAAGTGAAAAGTTGTGAGAAAAGTGACGAGAGAGCGTACCCGCGTACGAGGAATCTCCTCCTTTTTATACACCCGCCCTCCTTCCAGAACCTGCCACCTTCTCAGAAAACGTTAGACGCTGGGCTTTGTCGTATATCCCAGACACCTGTCGTCCTGCTATTGGTCGTGAAGGCATCTTCTTGTTTAGGAACCTCCGCCTTTACACATGGGTTTTGTCTTGTAGTGAAGGACATCTGTCAGGCTGCTATTGGTTATGAGAGCATTTTTTCGCTTAGGAACCTCCGCCTTCGCACATCTCACTGGTATGTAATGATTACCCTTGACGGACAGTTGTGATCCTCCGACTCCTGCACAGCCTAGCTCATCCTATTTTCCGCGGTCCGCATCTACCTCACACCCCTCGACCAGATCCCGCCTCTAAGCGTTACTTGTCAGTCGGGCTAACCTTGAACAGCCCTGTCGATCACGATCTGTACTCTATACCCTGTATTTGCTGGCCCTCGACTGTAAACCTGTAGATCGGGCTGTCTTTACACAGCTCTGCCGCTTCCGACCTGTGATTTGTGACTTGCACTTCCGGGCCTTTGAATTGCAGGCTTGTAGACCGAGCCGTCTCTACACAGCTCTGTCGCTTCCGACCTGTGATTTATGACTTGCACTTCCGGGCCTTTGAATCGCAGGCCTGTAGACCGAGCCGTCTCTACCCAGCTCTGCCGATTCCGACCTGTGCTCGGTGTTCTGCCTGTCGTCTCCCCTTGTCTTTCAACCACTTTGCCCCCCCTTGATCGACAAGTCTGCCTGACCTCTGACTACCCCACATGCTTGCCTCTGACTGCCTAGTCAGCTTGACTATTGACTGCCGAGTCACCTGTTGACCGCCACGTCCTCTTGACTTTTGACCGCTATATGACCTTGACCTTTCTCACCCTTTCCTCTTAGGCCCCTCCATTGCCAACCATATCAGATAGATATAAGAGGTTAGAGATAGACGTCGATCGTTTAAACTTTTATTATTGAATAGGATGCAATAATAAAAATAAATAAATATAAAATATAAGAAGAATAAAAAAGACAATGCTAATTAAAGAGATTTAATTTTTATGTGCCTTTTTCATTTAAGAAAGTTAACTAACAACCATAAACCTAAACCTTTTTAATCATTAAGACTGCGTTTGGTAGGGTATAATCTGCCTTGTAATGTAATCCAGATTATATTACAAGGTTGATTATTTTGTTTGATTTCATTTTTAACTTGTAATATAATGTAATCTGAATTACAAAGCAAACACATTGTAATCCGATTACATTACGAGGTTACCTTTTAACAAAAATTTGAATATCAAATATATCCCTAGTCTGTCGTCGCCCATCTTCGTCCACCGCCACTACCACCGCCCACCACCACCCCCCGAAGGTCGCCGGTCGCCGGCGGTCGCCGACGACCGGCGGCGACCGACTATCGGCGGGCTGCCGGCGGCGGGCGACGGCCGATGACCAGCGATGCCCGACGATGGGCGACTATCGGCGGCGGCTAGCGACTGGCGGCGGCTAGCGACCGGCGACAACGGTTACCGCAAGCTCCGACAGAGATTTAGCGCCCCCGGTAGAAGTCGTAGGATATTTTTGTCATTTTATAATAATACGAATTACATTTCTTATAAAACCAATGGACACCAAATAAAAGAATGTAATCACCTTTGTAATCAAAGATTACATACATTTCATTACCAAACGTAGTAATGTAATCAAGATTACATTACATTACATTACAAATTTGATTACATTACAAGCTCAATTACATTACGCCCAACCAAACGTAGCCTAACTCTTTATACAAGTACATTAAACTTTCAATTTTACATAATATTATATACCTAGAGAATTCTCTTTCAGGATTTCATATACCAAAAATCTTACTTTTAAGTATTTTTTATTTGCCAAGGTGATCCTGGATCCGAATATATTTTTATTTTTAGAGTTATTTTACTTTTTGTTTTTTTTTGGATTCTGTGTCTATTTAGATTTTTAAGATTTTAAGCCTGTTAATATTTTTTTTTGTTAGGATTTTGTTTTTGTTATGATTTTTTTTTTTTTTGGATTTTAGTATTTTAGGTCAATTTAAACCCTTATTTGGTTGATATTAGAATGAGTTTTTGGGTAAATAATATTCTTTGAACGTATCATTTATTTCTTTATTTTTTTAATATTATTTTGAATCAATGGATTTTCAAAAATTATTTTTAACATTCGTATTTAAATTAACGAAATCCATAAGTCACCAAATATATAGTTACTCTTGAACTATTAATATTTTCAGTTGTCAATCATTTGATCACTTTACTTTACATCGCACTTCCTTTATTGCACCATGCAAAATATTAATAATTAATGATTAAAAAAGTCAAAGAACTAAGAAAAGGTCTTCTTTATGCCTCGTCACCTTTGCACTAATTTTTTATTATTTATTTATTTATTTATTTATTTTCAACCACTTATCTAACCATGTCTCTATATCTATATATATATCCATTGAGAAGATGATAATGAATCACATCATTGCAATGGGGAGCAAGAGCAGATCACCAGCCTTCTTTTGTTTCTTCCTCCTCTTTCTTTTTGCATCACTACCATGCTGGAAACCGGCCTCCGCCGCCGCTTCTCCCAAGCGATGGGTGGCGGCCTGCAACGAGACAGAGGGCGGTGGTCGCCGATGCAGCTCAGTGGAGGAGGACTTGGAGGAGTTTCAATTCGATTCAGAGATCCCAATTACTTGGATTATATATATCAAGTGGAGGAATAAATTGTTTATTATTCTCACTATCTACTACATTAGTAATATTTTCATGCTCTCTTAAATTATCTCTATCCTCATTAACATCATGAATTTCATTAGACTCATCATTAACGTCATAAATTTTATTAGACTCATCATTAACGTCATGAATTTCATTAGTCTCCCGTTAACATTATGTATTTCCTTAAACTCATCTATATTATCTCTATTTAAATTTTCTATATTTTCATTAGAACTTGAACTTTTAATAAAGAATTTATTAAGAGCACCTCTTTGTGATCCATTTAATTGTTCTATTCTTTTTTTTTTTCTCTTTTTTCACATCCAGAAATATGTTTTCTAGGCAGCATATTATAATGCATAAAATTACAATAATTGCAAAACTATAAATTAAATAAAATGAATAAAACTATAATTTAAATTAACTGGAATAAATGCACCTGGATGAAAAAGATCAGTAGATGACAATCCGCAATTGCCGCAACTCGCGAACCTCCGCAAAGCAAGCCGTAGAGGTTCAAAACCTTAAAGTGCAGCGTGCAAGAGGTGTTGGACTGTTGGTGCAGTCACGTAGAGAAGAGGCAAAAGGCATAGCCTCGCTGTGACGCCGTCGCGGAGTCGCCAGTAGAAAGGAGAGCAAACTGCAAACAAAAATGAAAACAGAAGACTAAGAGAAAAACGATGTAATTGTAAAAAAATTCCAAGAGAAAAGAGATAATATGGAAAAGGAGAGCGTTGGCGGAAATTACAAAAGCTTGAGCTTGTCTGCTTGTGCAGCGACGGAAGAGAAGGTTTGAAACTTTGAGCTTGTCTGCTTGTGCAGCGGCGGAAGAAAAGAGTAACAGTGCAAGGTTTACAAAAAGTCAAAACCTAATTCTTAAACCATTTAATATATATATATATAAATTATACAAATATTTAAATGTTGTGGCCCCCACCCACAGTTGGGGCCCTGGGCAATCGCCCAGGATGTCCCGGCCTCTGGGCCGGGGCTGCTTGCACCTCCAACAGTGTTTAAAAAGAGGGTTCGGCCAGGAGATTAAGCACAACTTTTCTACGCACTTCCTTGATCGTCTAGTTGCTCCGACTTCATCCTACTGCTGTGCTGCAATGCTGCTACACCCAACCACTATAGACGAACCAACAATGACACCCTAGCTTGATCATTTCTCCGTCTCCGTGTTGGGTAACTTTTAATTAAGTTGTTTATTACTTAAGAAAGTGTCGGGTTGTTACACTTTCTTTATTGTATTGATTTTAACAATTGATTAGTGAATTATTCATCAAAAAAGTCCAAAGGGCCTGGGTCTTGGAATAAAAGTCGTCAAAGGCTCTGAACTAAGTAAATTGGTATCTCTTGATCTTTCTTCTTTCTTACTTAACTATTTTGATTTCCGCTGCACACTTGTTTTTAAAGTTTGAAAAAGAAACGTTTTAAAATACACATGATTCAACCCCTCCCCCCTCTCACGTTCCTACGATTCTATAAGTGATGTCAGAGTAAGGTCACTATGAATTAGTGAAACCACCATAAGAGCATTTCGTTTCTTTTTCAGGCAAAGAAAAAAAATATTATTTTTGAGCAAAATATATTTTTACTCCTTTTGTTTGAGTTTGCATTTTCATTTTTTCGTTATTAGTCAGAATTGATGTTATAATCTCTTCTGACAAAATTTTCATTTCCTATTATTATTTTCAAAATTAGTGCAGCATCATTTGAGCTAATTTTTACGTTTATTATACCACACTACTTATCCTAAGATGGAGTCTTGGAATATTTCTTTGAACTTGCCATGCAAGAACATGGAGCACAAAGAGATGTTCAGGAGAAATGTCAACGAATCACCTCCATACGAGATGGACGAATTCAATCTATGGAGCATATAAATGAAAAAATTCATCCTTATGAATGGCTTCGATTGTGGCATGTCGCTGAAGCGATCTTCTCAAAATGGACGCTTATGATGCGGATGGTAATTAAGGGTCCACGTGGTGGGCCCTTAACCTAGTTAACAAGAAATACGGGTGGCATCGTCCATGACTTGGACAACATGGGGGTTATGTGGTAATATCCGACCTTCCAAATCGGTATGATCTTCCGAACAAGTTCGATCTTCAGAGTCAATATAATATATATGACCCCCATCCCCAAAATTGATGGATGGATAGGGCGGTTACAACAAGACCCTTTAACGATCCCTTCATGACCCTTTAATGAGAAGGATTTTCTCTCTATAAAGATAAGAGGAAGAGAAGGTAAAAAAGAATTCTCTAACTCTGATTTTCATTCTTCTACCTTCTTTTCGCTACTATATATATATCAAATCTCTATGCTAATTTAGGTATCGAAATGATCTTGTCGGATGGCTCTGGTGAATCCTTTTATATTTGTTATTCTTTGTAGGAAATCATGGTGCTACGGAAAACAATTTAAGAGAATGCCTCGATATCATAGTTGTTTTTTTATACTGGGATAGATTTCTATCGCCGCATTATTATGATGAGATTTTCAAACCATCTTGTCTTTCTACTGCTAAGTACTTTTGAAATCAAGTGTAAAAGCATAGTAAAAAATTTTACTTCTTGTTACACAAGCTCAGATCCCATGAAGATCATATTTCAATGTAAATTAATTTGTTACAAAAAACAAATTTAATTTGTAAAACTTTGGCGTTGCCGGTTAACTTATTGATTGCCGTTGACTTCAAATATTAGGCCATATCTGAACGTAATGTATGTCACATTTTTAAAAACATACCATCAACGTACCGTATACCCATTATATTAACATCTCGATTAATAATGGTAGTACAGTTGATTAGGATGATTATTTCTAATTTGCAAGACCCTAATTCAAATTTCAATACCTATAAATTAATTTATCCCTTTGGTATGATGGATAATTAATTAGAGTATGGTGATGTATCTAAGTCAAATTCTGACTAATAATCGGGTGTTTATCTTCCGATGAGTTATTCAACTGTCTAAGATTATTAATTATCTATGACTTATCTTTTTTATGTTAGCCTAGGACGGGTTGATAGAGATATTAGGGGTGATGCCCAATTGACTAGAGAATGATAGAAATACTATAATAGGACAAGAGATTAACTTTCAACAGACGTATATCCTCGAAAAAAAATCCTTCCCACCCTATAATCACTTGACGATCAATTATAAACTGACCTTATAATTTATTTCTTTTTAATAATATAGAGATGGACTATAAAAAAAATATCTAGATGAGCATAATTATTTTTTTTATTATAATTATATTAACACTCCATTTTTATTAACCCACCCATATTTATTTTAATATTATTTATGATTTCATTGTCCACTCATTTGGGTTCCGTTACCCAAACCGATGCACGTACGTGCCATTTTTTTTTTTTTTAAGTTTACTCATCAGCTAACTGTGTTAAAAAATTTAAACACTTGCGTATTTATACCCGAGTATGAGTGTAATAATATCCATCCATATTAATTTTAATACCATTTACATATTATAACACTCATCCATTAACATTGAGCGCTCTTATAAAGTCGTTGACTGTATTTCGGTACCCACGTCAGTCTTCTCAGATGACGTCTTCACATATAAGAATGAACGGCAAACGCAGGTCTCCTTAAAGCCCTGTGATGATTGAGACATAATATATTATTATATAAATTTTGAGATTAAAATTCGATACATGTGAGTATATTTTTTTTATATCTTCACCATTTATATTAATAATCATTCGAAATTTATTTCTTTCATATTAATTTAGAGATAAATTAACAATCATCTTTTAATACATAAACATGAAACATGGCCTTTGGGAAGAACTCTCTATGCAGATCTCTTGCTTGGTCCAATACGACGTGAGAAGAAACTGTATTTTGTTTTTTAATATATATAATTTAAGTGTTTAATTTTCATCTGAGTGAATGAGAGGCTAGCTTTTCGATGCGTTGTGCTAAAAATTTGGTGGGGAAAAAAGCAAAGTGACTTTGGCACCGACATTAAAAAAGCTCGACCAAGAAAAAGCAAAGGAAAGAAAAAGGGCACAGGCTGTCAATATAATTAAATATTTGTCGACAAGTTTACATTCAAATAATTATAAAGAGAGAATCAAGAAACTTTACTTTCAAATATAATTTAATATTTATCTATTGGTTTATCACTACTTTAGTGGGATCCCATAATATTAGAATAATATATTCCTTAATATACTCAATAAGTGTGGACCTTAAAATACTTTTGATGAATAATTATTAATCAATTGGAAAGATTATAAATACAATATCGATTTAAGTATATGCAATTTGAAATGAAAATAATACTGACGACTTAATAGCGGATCTTGAGCGTAGTCATCATCAGAGTAACTTTCGTGCATCGTAGAGACCTTTTTCATAACAGCGCACAGGAGCAGAAGATGTTTGAATTAATGTACAAAGCAGTTGGTCAAACCCTCTTTTTATATCCAAGTTGAAACTGATCTGATCCACTGATCTCGGGATCACAATTTAATTCGACATTGATCGGTTGACCGATCCTCCTTGATTGGTCGACTGATCCTGCTGAATCGACTCAGCTTCTTGTCCAGATGCTACTGTTTCGGATAAAAGTCTTTGAATTCATTCTGTCAACCGATCGATCCAGCCATTTGATCGACCGAACCTTTGATGCTCTCCGACTTATTTGGTTCGATCAACCCAGTCTAATCAACCTGCTGTTTATCCACCGTTCGATCGACTGAACCCGAAGTTCAGTTGACCGATCCATTGGTCGAAACTTCATCGTGAGCTAAAATCCTATTATGATCTCTGGGGGTTGATCGACTAATCTAGACATTCGGTTGATCAAACAAGGCACAAATCTTAACCTGCAAAATGTTAGTTTTCTTACAAAACAGAGTTAAAATAATAGGCAAATAAGGTATTTTGATCAAGTTAAAATAATATACTGTAGGGATCTATTGCAAAAAAACAACATATATATACGTGGTAGAAAATGAATTTCTCTAGAGATCCAAGTAAATACAAAATACACATTTTGATCAAATTATTACCTTTGTTTTATGAACGGAATAATCCTGGTAACATTGATGTTTTAGCAAATCTCAGCACGATCAAAATGTTCGTGCTTCTACAGTATCCACACGAATAAATCCCTTGGTTCTTCTCTAAGAACTTCAGAAACTAGAGAGCTCTATCTTGACACACAAAAATGGAAGAGTAAGAAAAGGAGAGTCACATGTCACTCATCATCTTGCTAGAAAATAATATATACCATAGCAATCCAAGATCTAGAGACACATATATCTCTTCACCTTCTTGGCCTCTTTATGACTATTTAAGGTGATATTAAAAGAAAAGAAAAACACTAACTCTTCATCTTATACAACGAACTCTGCATCTTCTTGATGAACATTTGATCTTCTCTAATGACTCTTCATTTTCTCCGATAACTATTAATGTTTATCTTAGTGGACTCTATAGTTAAGTTGGATCATAATAAGGTCCAAAATAAATTTCAGAATTAAGGCTCAAACCCATATAATTTTAGTCAAATTAAAATAAATCAATCTTCAAGTCAACATGCTCTTTATGTGTGACCAAATAGGTTCTTGAAGCATTGGCAGTGTTCCTAAAACCATTTTAGATATACAAGCAATGAGTGACATCTAGCAATACATCATTTCTATCCAAGTGATGAGAATATCGAGATTCGACCTAATCTGTCTGTGTCTATTATCTTGTATAACTCAATTATTCTATTATTGATATTTAGATTGATTTATAAAATAGAGACCGTGTCATCCTCTTATTAATCTTTGTGTTTCTTGATCTCTAAGTAGACTCAATAAAATGAGCTCAATATCTCATATTGACTTATTTGAGCATGATCATGCATTTTAGTAGTTCTACTTAATCAAGGGGCTCATAGATATCACTTCCGTCATATAGAAAGCATATATTCTATTTACATCACTCACATCCCTCCGCATAAATCATTGCATATTCAATAATTGACTTTATAGTCCACCTTATTATAGGTATTGTTTGTCGATACCAAAATACAAAACTCATAATGTAGAGAATCATAGTAACTTCGGATCTAAGAATTATTTATACTAATAGTTACTATAAGAATATTTATGACATTCATATAACAATTCATGAAATATTTTCATAGTAAGTTTATTCAGTATATATTATCTAGTACATATCCATATGTCAACTTAAAATATTGTAGCCATGAGTTGTGCGATTAAATAATCAGTTGATCTACATACTAGTCTCAACGTATTAATATTATCAGATGATAATCAAAAGTACTATCAATATAACAAATTAATATTATGTGGATTAGAATATATTATCTTATAATATTATTATATTTATTCAATTTCTACCGATCTGAACTAAATATTATCTTTTATTAATAAAATATGATATAATACATTTATGATTAAATCATCTCATAGTTAATTCACAAGACTGATAGTAACATATGCATGACAGTCTGAATTCGCTCATCAAGCTGTATTCTACAACCAGGGTGAAGTTTGTGGGGTCGGATCTCTTTGTTTAAGAAGGCATCTATGATGAATTTGTGAAAAAAAAAAAGAAATCGCATTGAGTTCGAAAGAGTGGGTTATCGGAGACGCTTTCGATCCCCGATCGAGTCAATCCAGGACTTCAGGTCAACAAGAGGCAATTCGATAAAATTCTCAGCTACATTGATCATGGAGAAGATAGAATGGTTGTTGTAGATCAAGATTTCTCTATTGACAATTCCGCAATTTGAGACAACGGATCATCTAACTGTCAAGACACGCATGTCTTTTAGAAAATAAAGTTGTAACGTCGAGTGCAGTATATGTTCCGGGAATATTAAATGTTGATAATTTTAAAGTCTTATTGATTTTTTTTTTAAGGATGATTGGTTCGATTTTATAGATTTTTTTTTTTTATTGATGATCAAAATAAATTGAAAAGTATATGTGATCGACAACTAATTTAGAAGTTCAGTATCTTTTGATTGTGTATCATATTTAGAAGAAAAATTTCTATAAATATATTATAGGTAGAGATCGAATCGTGGGTATTTAAGTGATATTCTGAACATCCTATCACGATATCATAATCTGAGATTCCAAATGGTCTTGGGTCGAATACGACGAAGATACTGGGGGCGAGCGTTCCGTCTTTTTTACCACAATAACCTAAGATTCCAAGCATACTAAATAGGCACTACAAGTAGGGAGTCGAACGTGTTAAATTATACCTAATATTCATATTTCATAATAAATAATTGTTAAATTGATATAGATGATTTTTTTACTATTTGATATTATTTTTTTACTATTATTTGATGTTATTTTAAATTCGAATGTAAGTTTTTTTTAACACCTAATGCTAAAGAATTCGTTAAATTTTTTTAAAGTGCATTTATAGAATTTATTTTTTTTTTTTCGGATTTTCTTTCCCTTAAATTGTAGAGTCTATATATAAATACTTATTTGAGTTGATATAAGAAAATTTTTTTAGATTAATAATATTATATTTTTGATAATACTATTTATTTTTTTATTTTCTATGTATTATTTTTATTTATAAAATTAGTTTCTATATGTTTATCTAGTTCTCCTGATTATATTTATCCTCAAATATCAATTTGACCCGATATATTCATAGTAATAATTTTTTGAAAATAAAAATGAATTCGAAAAACTAATTTATATTCAAAAAAATCATTGCCCTCAATATATTGTGTCAAATTGATATTTGAGGGCAGAAATATAAACAAGAGAACTAGACGAACATATAGAAACTGATTTCATATCAAACATAGATTGTTTGTTTATCAAACGATTTTTCCCCAAATAGATTTGTCAAAAATTGATTTCTAAATAGTAATATTTTTTGAAAAATTTGATTCGTGTTCAAACGAATACTGTGCTTAATATATTATGTCAAATTAATATTTGAGGGTATTTATATAACAAGGAGAATTAGACGAACACATACATACCTAGTTTAATATTATTCTAGGTCTTTAGGTCCATCAGCCAATTTCGGACAATTTTGGCCGAAAATGGCTAATGAACTTAGAGACCTTGGAATGACCTGAAATTAATTATTATATGTTTGTCTAGTTCTCCTGATTGTAAACATGCCCTCAAATATCAAGTTGACCCGATATATATTGATAGCAATAATTTTTTGAATCTGAACATATGTTCGAAAAATTAATTCGTGTTTAAAAAATCATTGCTCTCAATATATCAAGTCAAATTGATGTTTGAGGGTATTTTTACAATCAGGAGAACTAGACGAACACGTAGGAATTGATTTTATGTCATTTCGAGATCTCTAGCTCCATCAGCTTGTCTATTAAGCCTGTTTTGTCTGAAATCAACTGATGGATGAATTTTCTGAAAATCGATTCGACTGGAAAATATTCAGTCGAATCAATTTTCAAAATGTTTGAAAAATTCATTGGAAATCGATTTGACTGATTTTGTTTCAATCGAATCAATTTTCGAAAAATCCATCCATTAGTCGATTTCGTCCAAAACTAGCTGATTGACGGGCTGATAAATCTAGACATTTCGAAATGACATGAAATCAATTCTTATGTGTTCATCTAGTTCTCTTTATTATATTCATACCCTCAAATATCAATTTGATCCGATATATTGAGAGCAATAATCTTTTAAAAACGAATTAGTTTTTCGAACACATTTTCAGGTTCAAAAAATTATTGCTATCAATATATCAGGTCAAATTAATGTTTGAGAGCATTTTTACAATCAGAAGAATTAGACAAACACATAAAAATTTATTTCATGTCATTCCGAGGTCTTTAGGTCCATCATCCGTTTTCGACCAAAATTGTCCGAAACTGGCTGATTGACCTAGAGATTTTGGAATAATATAAAACTAGGTCTTTATGTGTTCGTCTAGTTCTCCTGATTATATAAATACTCTCAAAAATCAATTTGACACAATATATTGAACATTCGTTTGAACATGAATCAATTTTTTTTAAAATATTACTATAGATGATGGATTTCGAAATCGATATTTGAAAAAGCTATTTTGGGAAAAATCGTTTGATAGACAAACAATCTCTTATTGATATGAAATCAATTTCTATATGTTGCTTTAGTTCTTATGATTATATTCATACCCTCAAACATTACGTTGACCTAATATATTGAGAGTAATAAGTTTTTAAACATGAATTAATTTTTCGAGCATATTTTCATGTTCAAAAAATTATTATTCTCAATATATCATGTTAAATTGATGTTTGAAAACATGAATATAATCAAGAAAACTAGATGAACATATAAGAACTTGTTTCATATAATTCTGAGACCTCTAGATTCCGAAATCGGCTACTCAGCTGATTTTGATCGAAAACGACTAATAAAAAAAATGATTCGACTAATAAAAAAATATGGATTCGACTGGGAACAGTAATAAAGGTAAAAAAACATGGATTCGACTGGGAACAATAATAAAGGTAAAATAGGTGCAACATACATGATTTCATCATTTTCCAACTTACCTACGTACTTTAATAATTTCATAAAGTTATCTACTGGGTTCACTGGGTTGGGTTCAGTAAAAAACTGAAAAATATAAGATAGGCATAGTAAATTTTATTAGTGGATTTTACATTCAAGAGGAAAGCAATTGTTCTAATATACTGTCGATTTAAAAAAAAAGTATGCACGGGGCAATATATTATGTTGGATATATAGATATAAAAGGTAAGGGGAGGTAAATAATGCTAATAAAGTGATTTTATGTGTTTTTGAAACTTGAACTCCTGCTCCACAACCTACCAATGATTTTTTGACGAATTATTTCATAAAGTTCAGTAGCTTTCTCCTTATAAACTTCTTTATAAAAGTAATAAAGACAACAATGCTAAATTGCTAATAAAAGAGATTTTTACATGTTTCAAAATCTGGAGCTCTTAGTTCACAACTTATGACTCTGTTATAAAATTCAGTGACTCTATCCTTCTAAGCTTCTTTAATTTATTTGTATGCATGCAACAACAAATACAAAATATAAAAAGTAATAAAGACGATAATGCTAATAAGATTTAAGTGTTTTAAAACCTCACACAATATTCCATCAGAAGAAACCGAGGCAAACAAAAATATTGTGTTCCATTTTCCATACAATTAGAATCAAGTAACTAGTCAACTCAAGTCTCAATCAATTGTGTCAACGACTAAAATCATTTATAAGATTTAATCCTATTGTTTAAATTCACTCATAGTTAACCCTTTTACACAAGTACACTCAACTTTCAATTTTACACAATATTATATTATATGCCAAGAGGATCTTTCACACTAGACGTATACGGAGTAAAAGGATTAATTTATTATTTCACTAATAACGTATCAAAGTTTTTGTCCGGTCCATAACCCATTTGAAATTGGACAGATTTTAAAATAAAAATACACTTTTACTTTATCGATTTTATAAAAATATCTAAGTAGTTGATGTATATGACTTTACAAGTTATATTGTTTGACAAAGTAAATTATTTATTCAACTTCATAAGTTACATTGATTGATAAAATAAAAAAATATTTTTTACTTCACTAAAATTGAACAAATATACCAAAATATATTGGTGCAATCAACCTCCTGATTATGGTCTATTGGATACGATTTTGTAAAGTAAAATCTTGATGTCATCGATCGTTGAAAGTCAAGTTTGATTTCAAAATCGAAATCTACGTTTCGGGTAGATAAATTTGGACTATTAATTTGCTCAAAACCGATTACGGGTGGATGAGAAATTAATTATTCAAAGATCTGCTCAAATTAACATTAAGGAAAAAGATGAGGTTTTAGTCCCACATCGTTAACTGGCGAGAGCCAGCATTTCCTTATATGTGTTGCTGTGTTAATGTTGTTAATACAAAAGCACAGGTGCTCTCTAACACTTTGCAGTTAGATTGAGCGAACAGATGGTGCGATCTGGCGATTAAATGTTGTAATCTGACGGCTGAGATCAAGATGAGATCTGAAGAGTTATATCTCTTCAGATCAAGGGACGAGATCATATCAGAATCTGAAGAGTTATATCTCTTTAGATCTGATAACTGAGATCAAAAGACCTTTAAAGGGTTATACCCTTTCAAAATGAACGATCCAGATTAGTCCAAATCAAGGGTTACTTACCTCTTCACCCAATATAAATAGATCTCTCTTCTTCTTGGAAATCATTCATTTGAAAAGCAATAAGAAGAGCCCAAAAAGCCTACAAGAAGGTTTGTCGGTCTCGAAATTTGAAGTGTTACTATTTCGAGATGAACGAATTGCTGCTATCCGTGAGCACCGTAGCGGAGCAACAGTCGACTAAAATCGACTATGTCAAATACCGAGGAGCAAATCCAGAGGTTCGAGGACCTCACAATCATAAAACGATATCGGCAAACTGATTTGGCCTGGATCAACGACATACCAACCGCTATCCCTCCTGCTGAGAAGTTGGAGAAATTCAGCGGAGCCGACTTCAAAAGATGGCAGCAGAAGATGTTGTTTTGCTTAACCATGCTGAACCTTGTACGGTTTCTGCGTGAAGACCCGCCAGCCGCTACGGAAGATAATTCCCATAGTAAGGCTGCTCGAGATGCGTGGTCACATGGCGACTTCTTGTGCCGCAATTACGTTCTTAACGCGCTAAACAATGCGCTATATAAGGTATATTGCATGATAGAGACGACCAAATCTCTGTGACAATCGCTAGAGAAGAAATACAAAACCGAAAACGCCGGACTGAAGAAATTCATCGTCGGTCGGTTTTTGGATTTCAAAATGGTGGATTTCAAAAGCATCACGTCCTAAGTCCAAGACATGCAACTAATAATGCATGATATGGACGCCGAAGGAATGTCGATGAACGAGTCATTCAAGGTTGCTGCGGTAATCAAGAAACTCCCTCCATCATGGAAGGATTTCAAAAATTACCTAAAGCACAAGCAAAAGCAGATGAGACTTGAAGACCTTATCCTATAGTTGCAGATAGAGGAAGATAATTGAAAATTATCCGACTCTAGAGGAATGAAGCGGTCAGTCGACGAGATATCCAACCTAACGGAACCAAAAGCCAAGAAGCCGAAACAACTGAAACAGAAGGCTCAAGGCAAGAAGTTCAAGTGCACGTGCTACAACTGTGGAAAGTCAGGACACATGTCCAAGGACTGTAGATGCTCGAAGAAGACAACCAAGAGTCAGAAGTGTTGCAAACCAGGTCGCAACTTCTGCTGACATAGCAGCACCCTGGATCTCACTACGGTCGTGTTTGAAGCCAACATGGTGGATAACCCGAAGCAGTGGTGGATCGATACTGGAGCAACCCGCCACGTATGTTCTGACAATGCGATGTTCTCCAAGTACACCTCGATAAGTGGAAGAAAGCTCTATATGGGTAATTCCATGACGTCCCCGATTGTTGGACTCGGAAAAGTAGTTCTAAAAATGACGTCTGGGAAGGAGCTAACTCTCATTGATATGCTCCATGTTCCCGACATCAAGAAAAACTTAGTTTCTGGATCGACACTTGTTAAAGCCAGATTCAAACTAGTGTTCTTGTCCAATAACTTTGTACATACGAAGAACGACGTCTTCGTGGGCAAGGGGTATTTGAAATAAAATTTGTTCAAGATGGTTGTAATGACTGTACACCGTGATTTTGATGGTAATAAAATAAAAGCTTCCAGCTATGTTATTGAGTATTTCAATTTATGGCATGATCAGCTTGGAAATGTCAATAATAATACTTTGAAACGTCTCGTCAAACTAAATTTATTATCAAACATCGATGTTGATGAAACACACAAATGTGAAGTGTCGTGGAAGTGAAAATGCCGAGACTACCTTTTCATTCGGTGGAAAGGTCGACGACTCCTTTAGAATTAGTACATAGTGATCTATGTGACTTAAAATTCATGCAAACTAGAGGAGGTAAAAAGTACTTCATTACTTTTATCGATGACTGCACGAGGTTCTGTTATGTCTTTCTTTTAAAAAGTAAAGACGAAGCCCTATAAATTTTCAGAACCTATAAAACGGAAGTTGAGAATCAACTTGATAAACGAATTAAAATAATTTATAGCGATAGAGGTGGAGAATATGGTGCACCATTTGATGAATTCTGTTCAAAATCTGGAATTATCCATCAGACAACGACACCTTACTCACCTCAATCGAATGGTGTTGCGGAACTTAAAAAACATATATTAAAGGAGATGATGAATGCTTTGTTGATAAATTCAGGCTTACCCCAGAACATGTGGGGGGAAGCCATTTTATTAACAACCCACATTCTCAACAAAATTCCTCACAAGAAAAATGATAAAACACTATATGAACTATGGAAAGGTCGCGAGCCATCATAAAAATACTTGAAAGTGTGGGAGTGCTTAGCAAAGGTCGAAGTACCTAAGTCAAAGCAAGTTAAGATTGGACCTAAAACGTTCAATGCAATATTTATCGGATATGCTCAAAACAGTAGTGTATATCGTTTCATAGTTCATAAGTAAGACATTCTTGACATTCATGTAGGTTACAACCATAGAATCTCATAATGCAATATTCTTTGAAGACGCGTTCCCAAATAAAAAGGGAAACGTTCAAAGTAATGACAACGGAAGTTCTAACAAAAATGATGTTCCAAAACTTAGTTGTCAGAAAAGGGTTATTGACAATCAAAGCAAAGAGTCACATCTGAGCAAATGGGCTATAGTTGAGAAATCGTTCGGGTTGGATTTCATGACGTTTATGTCGGAAATGGACCTAAGAACATTAAGCGAAGCTCTTTCTGGTCTCGACACCCCACTGTGGAAGGAAGCTGTCAATAATGAAATTGAGTCCATCATGAATAACTATACTTGGGAATTAGTAGACCTTCCTTCTGGTACTAAACCATTAGGTTGTAAATGGATACTAAAACATAAGTATAAAGCTGATAGATCGATTGACAAGTATAATGCCAGACTTGTAGCCAAAGGGCACAAGCAAAAGGAAGGTCTTGATTACTTCGATACCTACTCACCAATGACAAGGATTATGTCTATACGAGAACTGATAGCTATTGTAGCATTGTATGATCTTGAAATACACCAAATGGATGTTAAGACTGCGTTCTTAAATGGTGAGTTGGAAGAAGAAATTTACATGGAGCAACCCGAGGGGTTCATAGCTCCTGGAAATGAGGGAAAGGTGTGTCGACTTGTTAAGTTATTGTACGGACTTAAACAAGCGCCAAAATAATGGTATGAAAAATTTAATAAAATAATACTGTCAAACGAATTCAGAATAAATGAATGTGACAAATGCATTTATGTCAAAAGCACACCTGAAAGTTATGTAATCGTCTGTCTATACGTAGACGACATACTCATAATGGGAAATAATCATGATGTAATCATGAGTACTAAGAAAATATTGACCAATAATTTTGATATGAAAGATATGGGTCTAGCAGATGTCATATTGGGAATTAAAATTCTCAGGACATTCGATAGGATAGTTTTAACACAATCCCATTATGTAGAGTTAGTATTGAAAAGATTCAATGCATATGATCTCTCTACTATAAAAACTCCTATGGATCTAAGTCAACACTTAGCGAAAAATCATGGTGAGCACATATCACAATTGGAATATTCTCGGATAATTGGTAGTTTGATGTATCTCACAAACTGCACACGTCCGGATATTGCCTGTGTGGTCAACAAACTCAGTCATTTTATGAGCAATCCAAACGACACCCATTGGAAAGCACTGATGCGAGTTCTTAGATATTTAAAATATACTATGAACTACGGATTACATTATGGAAAGTATCTTGCGGTTTTGGAGGGATATTGTTGTTGGGACCGATGTGCCCACTAGAGGGGGGGTGAATAGTGTCTCACCCAAATCGATGGCTTCCTACGTATTCGTTAGTGCGCAAGCGGAATAATACAATACAAATTACGAATACGAAAGCTAAAGATAAAGAAAAGAACAAGCAAACCAATGCACGTCGATGTAACGTGGTTCGGAGAAGATGCTCCTACTCCACGGCTGTCCGTAAGGTGGACGATCCCTCAATCCGTCGGTGGATTAGTCCCCGGAAACTCCGGCTAGCTCAAACCGCTCCTTGTGAGTGGAGAAACCTCACCACAACTTCAACCAAGAACACTTGGACACAAGAGATCCTTGAACACTTTGGTGACTACTAATTAGGCTTTAACCAAGTCTAATTTTGTCACCTTGGCCGCCATCCCAAGCTCCTTCTTATAGAGCTTGGAACAAATCAGTAAGCTGATTTGCCCGTTACCAGTCGACTGGTCCTTGCACCAGTCGACTGGTGCCATCCCAACGGCTCTCTCAACGGCTCTCTACAGTGCACCAGTCGACTGATATAGTCATCAGTCGACTGCTACAGTGCTGCTACAGTAACGCTACATTACTGCTACAGTAAACCCTAATTTTAGGATTTTACCTCGAGTACATTCACTCAGCACTCGTTCTCGCCCGACCAACCTAGACCTAGCCTTCTAGCCTCCTCCATCAGCCTTGCATCCCTCGGATGCCTCCCCATCCTTCACGTCTTGCCTTCTGGAGCTTCCATCGGCCTTGTCATTGTTGTCGGGTCTTCCTTTGCCAAGAGGTTGCGCCTGCGGGACTTCATCCATTGCCAAGTCACACTTGGACTTACGTTGCCAAGACTACATGCTTGGACTTACACCGCCAAGACTCATCCTTGGACTTTCCTCCTTTGCCAAGATCACACTTGGACTTACGTTACCAAGACTACATGCTTGAACTTATACCGCCAAGACTCACCCTTGGACTTTCCTTGTTGTACCTGTATCCTGCACACTCACAATGCATATCAAATACAACAATAAACCTAACTTAAACCTTTGTCCAAACATCAAAACCTAGGGCATCTAGATTGCTTCAACAATTGTGATACTAATTGGATATCAGATACAAAAGACTCCAAATCCACTAGTGGATATGTATTCACGATCGGTGGGGGAGGGGGGGCAGTATCTTGGAAATCCATTAAGCAGACGTGCATAGCTCGGTCAACAATGGAATTCGAGTTTATAACACTTGACAAAGTAGCTGAAGAAGCTAAATGACTGCGAAATTTCTTGGAAGATGTTCTGAGCTAGACGAAACCTGTGTCTGCCATACTTATCCACTATGATAGCCAATCGACTATTAGAAAGGCATAGAGTAGTATGTATAATGATAAGTCACGATATATACGTCGTCGACATAATACCATTAGACAGTTGATCTCGAACAGAGTGATAGCAATCAACTATGTCAAATCTAAGGATAATTTGGCAGATCCCCTTACGAAAGGGCTAAGTCAAGATCAAGTATACTGCTCATCAAGATGAATGAGATTAAAAATCTATAACTAAAAGCGACTGTAGTGGTAACCCAACCTTGTTGACTGGAGATCCCAAGATCTTGGTTCAATGGGACAACGAAGTTACAGAAGTTGTGTAACAACACAAGATAAATGATTATTTCTACTATCCCAATCCTAGGATGATTTGGTGTTGTCCTACCACATGTAGTGAGGATAAACTTATACTTTTAATGACTTATATACCTTATAAAGGTGGAGTATGGTGGGATACTTTTGATAGAAGTGTCACCTATGTGAGTGTGAAGATAGGTCGCTTCAATGAAACACTTATAAATCCAAGATGATGTCCATGCCCGAAATGGGACCAACCATGAGAACCAAAAATGGGCGAGATAAGTCTCTGTGTGGGTGTTATTAGTATACACCAACAGCTGAGTAGTTCAAGACATCACGTTCACTGTGTAACCTAGTATACTTGATAGCATTCTACTACGGAAGGTTCAAAGCCACAAGCTACCTTTCCCGATGCATTGACTTATCGATTGGACTCTTGTAAAGTGTCAACATGCATACATGCACTACATGAATTAATTTTCATTCATGTGGGGGATTGTTGGATACAATTTTGCAAAGTAAAATCTTGGTGTCATCGATCGTTGAAAGTCAAGTTTGACTTCAAAATCAAAATCTACATTTCGTGTAAATAAATCTGGACTATTAATTTGCTCAAAAATTATTACGAGTGAATGAGAAATTAATTATTCAAAGATGCGCTCAAATTAACATTAAGGAAAAAGATGAGGTTTTAGTCTTACATAGTTAACTGGCGAGAGTCAGTATTTCCTTATATGTGTTGCTGTGTTAATGTTGTTAATACAAAAACACAGGTGCTCGCACCTACGAGCCCGCCACCCGCCACGTGCGCATTGGGTGCTTTGTTGGCACACTTTGCACTAGATTAGGCGAACAGATGGTGACCATCGGATCAAAGATGAGGACAAATCGTAAGTAGATGCGATATGGAGCGTCGGATTCTAATTTGGCCTTGAAGAGGAAGGCTTGATCTGAAGCGTCGGATTAAATGTTGTAATCTGACGGCTAAGATCAAGATGAGATTTGAAGAGTTATAACTCTTCATATCAAGGGACGAGATTATATCAGAATTTGAAGAGTTATATCTCTTCAGATCTGATGGCTGAGATCAAAAGCCATCTGAAGAGTTATATCTCTTCAGATCTGATGGTTGAGATCAAAAGTCATCTGAAGAGTTATATCTCTTCAGATCTGATGGCTGAGATAAAAAGACCTTTAAAGGGTTATACTCTTTCAAAATGAACGATCCAGATCAGTCCAAACCAAGGGTTACTTACCTCTTCACCCAATATAAATAGATCCCTCTCCTTCTTGGAAATCATTCATTCGAAAAGCATTTGCTTGGGAAAGAATTGTTGCTATCCGTGAGCACCGTAGTGGAGCAATATCATTTTATGGAGATAGTTGTTGAGGATCGGTGGCCGGCTTGAAAGGGGGTTGGATAGACGACGCCCCCAAATACTCGCTTCTTTCTACAACGTTAGTGCGCAAGCGGAAATGCAAACAAAGCAAGTAGAAAGCTAAATACTAGAGGAAAGAATGCAAACCAAGCTACATGATCATTTACGTGGTTCGGAGATAAAGCTCCTACTCCACGGCGTGTCCGTAAGGTGGACGATCCCTATCCGTCGGTGGATTACTCCCCGGAAGACCTCCGGCTAGCTCATGTAGCTCCTTGTGGGTGGAGAAACCTCACCACAACTCTCACAAGAACTTCTTACAAGCTAGGGCACAAGTAGACTACTAATAGAGATTAACCACCTCTATTTTGTCAACTCAAACCAAGCTCCCAAGCTTTGGTTTTATAGGCCACAGGTTGGAAAACCCCGCCTACCAGTCGACTGCTAAAACTTGCAGTCGACTGCCCTCTGTGAAAATTCGACCGTTACATCCCAACGGCTCGATTCCACACATTCTGTTCGCTGCCAGTCGACTGCCCCAGTCGACTGCTACAGTACTGCTACAGTAAACCCTGAAACTAGGATTTTACTCCGAGTACAATCTCTCATGTACTCGTACCCTCACCCTTATGACTCATTTGACACTTCATTTGCAGCTTTGACCTCTTGCCTTCAAGCCTACTTCCTTTGGCTCTCGTCCATCGGATGCATTCAAGCCCGCGGCTCGCCCCCAATGTCATCCTTCGCGTATGCCTCGAAGTCGCTTCCATCGGCCCTTGTCCTCGCTGCCTTGTCCACGGTCCCTCGGATGCTCCATCCTTCACCGGACCCGAAGCCATCAACCTGGGTCACATGTGTATCCTGCAAACCTGCACAACTCAAATACACATATCAAATACAAGGGTGAACCTAACTTAAACCCTTTGCCCAAACACCAAAATACATGGTCCCGCGGACCATTGGGATTGCTCCAACAATAGTGTCGAACACTAGCCTCGACGAAAACAAATCAGTTTGCTTCCTCCCGAAAGTCCCGACAGTCGACTAAAATCGACTATGTCAAATACCGAGGAGAAAATCTAGAGGTTCGAGTGTTGGATCGAAAAGAATTTAGATATCTCCACAATGGCATGATATTGTCCACTTTGGGCCTAGACCCTCATGGCTTTGCTCTTGGACTCTTCCCAAAAAGGCCTCATTCCAATGGAGATATCTTTTCTCTTATAAACTCATGATCTTTCCCATGTGTTTCCCATATGGGACTATGTTTGCAACCTTGCAACCCCAACATCGAGGACCTCACATGGTCGACTAAGTTTGAGTTGACTCGAGTTAGGATTTCGATATTTGGTCAATATATTATTTGATCGAGTGAGACATTAAGTAAGTCAAGACTGATGGGATATTCAATAGCCAATCCATATATTAAGCTAATTAAGCGAAAAGTCAAGTAGATATAGGTTAACCGAATTCTTGACAAGATATTAAAAGTACAAGTGGGTTACAATTGACCGAATACTTGACGGTCGGGAGTCCAAGATGGAGTTAACATGAGACGGAAAGTCTAAGTGAGTCACGGTTGACCAGACACTTGGTGATCAAAAGTTCAACCGGTAGTTGATAAAAGGAAAGTCTAAGTGGGTCATTATTGACTGGGCACTTGGTGATCAGAAGTCCAATAAGTAATTGGCAAGAGGAAAGTCCAAATGGATCACGGTTGACTAGACACTTAGCGGTCGAAAGTCCAACAGGGAGTTGACAAGAGACATGAAGTCTCGAGAAATCAAGGTTGATCGGATGTCAGCCAACATGAAGTTCTAACAAGTTAAAGTTGATCAGATGTTTGGCAATGAGGAAGCACAATAGAGAAAATTTCTGAATATCATAACTTTTGATTCGGATATCAGAATAAGATGATTTTTAATATGAAACGGAGTTCATTCAGTCTATTATATTTGTTACTCAATGTTAGACGACTAATCATGGGTATCATTCGATGGATGTCTTTAGAAATCGAACAAAAGTAAGTCAATTCAATTGTTAGATTCAACTGATGGCATCAGTCAACTAATGAGTTGCATTAATCAATTGATGATGATCAGAACCAAACAAAAGCAAGTTGATTCTATTGTTAGACTCGATTGATAGCATCAGTTGACTAATCAGTTGCATCAATTGATTGATGAGTTACATCAATCAACTAATGACAATTAGTGTTAGGCACCAAAATAATTCATATATTTCTATAATGGTATGATATTATCCAGTTTGGGCCTAAGCCCTCATGGATTTGTTATGCATCAATTGAACGATCAAAATCGAACAATGGCATCAGTTGACTGATGAGTTGCATCAATCAGTGTTAGGACCAAAATAATTCGCATATCTCCACAATGATATGATATTGTTCACTTTGGACCTAAGCTCTCAAGGATTTATTTTTGGAATCTATTCAAAAAATCTCATACCAATAGAAATATCTTCTATCTTATAAACTCATAATTTTTTTCATGTATTTCCAATGTGGGACTTTGATTATATTCCGAACAATACTCCTCTCAAACGAAATACCACTATTATTCTCATTGTCAGAGCCTCCCCTCAAGCATCTGATCACCCTCTGTTGGGACACGTATGAGCTAAAGGGGGTGAATATGTTGATGCGGGAACCATCCGACGATCGAACTCGTGTTTTGATAATGGCAAAGGATTCAAAGTTAAGATGCTTTGTGATCTAACAAGTCTGCTTAAGTATTTCAGGAAAGTCCTAGCTGCGGTTAGGCAAAGGGAAAACCCTAGGCGGTGGGAACCCTAGGTCATAGGGGGTGGTAACCCTATGCGAAAAGTCTTGGCAGGTCGATGGCTTCAGGCAAAAGTCCTAGGGGTGGTAACCCTAGGTGGAAAGTCCTGGTGTCGCGAACCGGGTGAAAGACTGGACTAGCCGGGAAGTGGATGTCCAGCAGAAAGTCCGGAAGCGTCGAGTGCTGAGCAAAAGTCCAGTCGATCTGGAGGATCGAACTGGCAATAGGTAAATCTCCTGAGTGGAGTAGGTGAGGACGCGTTCCCCGTAGAGGGAATAATAGGCGTCGGGTCGACCTAGGGTTTCCGGACGGAAATCCGAAGTCAGACCCGGATAGTCTGATGACTATCGATAATAGTTTGTTACTTTATTTATGACTTTATGTGCTAACTTTGTATTGCAGGATATTGTTTGGGACTAACATGTCTTGCAGGTACAAAATAATAAAGTCTTCCCTCGGATGAACAGTGTCCGAGGCGCTTCCAAGGAGCTTAGAGGTGCCTCGGGTGCAAAGCTGGAGCTGGTGTCAAAGCACCTTGGGAGGCGCCTTGAAGGAGACATAAGGCGCCTTGAATGGGGCATAAGGCGCCTTAAGCAGATGAACTTCGACCAGTTCAAGCTTGATCCACATGGGAGACTCGGCAGCATGGAGGTGCCTTCGGAGGCCTTCAAGGCGCCTTGAACACCCTTTATAAGGGGGTTTCGAGCAGCACCTTGAGATCATCGAATTCCAAGTCTTCTGTCTCCAACGTGTCTCTCTGAAAGACGCCTGAAAGTGCTGCTACAAGCCTACGATGACCCGAAGCTCCGAGACTCTATTCTTGTCGTCGGTATAATTAGTTTTTGCATTTACTTGTACTTCATCTTGTAATCCTTTTATCGAGCTTATAGTTGTTGCCCACGCAAAGTGATCAAGGATCGTGGGCCTTTGAGTAGGAGTCGATATAGGCTCCGAACGAAGTAAAAATCTCTTGCGTCTTTCTGTGTGATTGTTCTTTGTTTTTATTCCACTGCTTTAACTCTTACGTTTTTTACGATTCCGATAATCGAACGAAATAGCGCGAGCGCTATTCATCCCCCCTCTAGCGCGTTTCGATCCAACAGAATAGCTTTTTTCGCTTCTTTGAACTGGGTATTGCAGCGAAAACTTGAAGTGAAACAATCACAGCGCCAACTCTTTCAATTTTACTTGGTATCTACCTCCTTGAGGTGACTAATTTAAGGGTTCACTCCTCATACTCACAGCTCTACTATGAATATCTCCTTCTCAGAAACTTTCTAGAGGAGGAAAAGTCTCGTACAACATGAGAATACAATAAGAAGAGCAAAAGCAAATTTAAAGGAAATCGAAATGACTTTACAATAATGAAATCTTACTTAGTTTACGATCTTGTTGCTTGGAAATATCTCTTGATCAGTTGGAAATGCAGTAACACTTTGCTTCAAACTTTTCGAGAATCGACAACTTCAAAACTTTACAAAACCCCATTTTCTAAGGTTTCCCTCGAGCTAGAAAATGTCTCCTAATCAATTAGCCTTACACCGAATTGATTTTCATGTCGGTTTTGACCGTTCAAACTTGCAGAACGACTCTTTTTCACTTGACCAATCGATTGGTGAGTCATACCAATCGATTGATAACTTCTAATTGATTGACCTAATTGATTTAGAAGCTTTCTGTTCTTCACAAAAACACTCCAATCTATTAGCTTAATTGATTGACCCATGTTATGTCAATTGCCCCAATCAATTCAAGCACCTTATATTCTCTCACAAAAAACTCTCAATCAATTGGCTTAGCCTCAATCGATTGCCCCAATCGATTCCACAACCTTCTGTACTCTTTGCAAAAAACCTCCCAATCAATTTGGCAATCTGCCTAATCAATTCAAACAGCTTTTATTCGAATCGCGTCTCCTGTCGATCAGACTAATCGATTCTAGCAGCAAGCCCAAAATTCTGGGTTTAGGGTTTGTCAATCAATTTCACTTCCTAGCAATTAATTACAACCTTTTCGAGGTTGAAATCATATCTTGCTTAGTATCCGGCTAACCTCAACCTACCAAGTGTCTGGTCAATCATCAAGTGTCCGGTCAACTTTTGACCAACTTAGACTTTTCCCTTAAAAACCCCGCTAGAACTTTCATTGACTAGTTCCCAACTAAGTTTTCCACTATCTAGCCCCGCTAGGACTTCCATTGCCTAATTCTCAACTAGGTCTTCCACCGCCTAGCCTCGCAAGGACTTTCATTGTCTAGTTTTCAACTAGGTCTTCCACTGCCTAGTTTCAACTAGTACTTCCATTATCTAGCCCCTCTAGGACTTTTTGTTGTTTGACCTCCAATTAGGGCTTTTTTTGTCCCCCCTTGACCTATTTGACCTTTCTCTCATACATTGTTAAATATTGAAACTCAAGCTCGGACCAATCCGAGCTTAGTTAAACTAGTCAACCTTGACCCGAGGATGATTGCACCAACACCCTTGACCTGTTCCAAGCCTTCCTCAAGCATTTGGTCACTATTGACCTAATCTGGGCCTCCCCTCAAATATCCGGTTAATCGCGGTCACTCCTCTCCTTCAAGACTTTTTCACCACCTAGGGTTTACTCCCCTAGGATTTTCGTCAAGCATTCGGTCACCTTTGACCTGCTTGGACTTTCGTTCAAGACCACTATTCCACCCATATGACTCAATCTGGACCATGACTTTGATACCACGTATTAGGGCCAAAAGAATTTATATATCTCCATAATAATATAATATTGTCCACTTTGGGCCTTAAGCTCTTATGAATTTATTTTTAGGTTATACCAAAATACCTTATACCAATGGAGATATTTTTTATCTTATAAATTTATGATCTTTTCCATATATTTTTAATGTGAAACTTTGATTGTATTTCCAATAGACTCGACTAATGACATCAATCGACTGTTATATTTCATCAATCGACTAATAGTGATTAATATGCCAAGAAAGAGTCATTATGTGGGTTTAAAAGGTTGGATTCGATATATCAATTAACTGATGGATAAGATTAGTCAACTGATAGGCGAAAATCGACCTTGACTTGAAGCCTATAAACTTGAGTAGATAGCAAAAAGAGATTCAGATGTCAAAACATTGGTTCATTCGCTTGGATAAATTTTATTTTGATCGGTCCGACATTCGATGTGTATATAATCGTGCTCGCATATGAATTAACTTGGTATAGTCCAATCCAAATCCTAAATTTATACCTATACGTAAGATTTATACCTATACGTAAGAGAAAGTCCCTCATATATTTATTGTTCACATTATATAGGTACGTCAATTAATATATAATGTGGGAAGTTTCATTTATAATAGTCTTCCCTTTTCAATTTTTTTTTTTCATTCACATATATCTAATATTATTTAGTGTAGTGTCATGTCGTGTAGTGTCGATATACATCGGAGCAAAAGAGCGTCCAGCTTTTGGATATCCTGGGATAAAAATTTAGAAATTGAAGAGAAACTAAAATAAAGACATGATTTTGGCACTGACAGAAATAAGCTCGAATAAGAAAAAAAAAAAGGTCTGCTAATATAATTAACTAATTAATTGTCGGCAAGATGCATGATTGCGTTTGAAATGGGCAAAAGCAGTTAGCTTAACTTTTTCAGATAAATTAACTGTCCTATCGATCCGACTCTATCATTCGATAATATTATCTATTAAAATAATTTTTAATTAATGCTATTTTAAAAAAAGTATAAACGTATTTTACCAAAAACAAGTTCTTTGTAATTGAGAAGCATTAATTAAAAGACACCAAGCAATACAATGTTTTTGAATGGCAGATCAGGTATATGAAATCATGGTGTCGCGATAGGATATTCAAATTATCTCCTAGATACTCGTGGTTCGAACCCCAGCTACGACGTATTTATAAGAATTTTTCCTCTAAATGAAGGGCGTAATCAAAAGATATTGGGCTGATCGTCACGTGTGCTTTTTGATTTACCCTGATAGCCGATGATTAATTGGGATTATCATGTTTTTTTGAATGATAGATCAGAACTTACAAATTTGAAATGAAATTTTCTATTTTATTTTATTTTTTAAAATGAAGATCATTTCGGTATTGCACTCGGTGTTTATAAATAAAAAATTAAAAAATAGACACTATCCTAAATTTTACTAGTGGATTTTCTGTTATTTGTATTTGAAGATGAAAGCAATTGTTCTGCTATATATTCTTATAATTTAAAAAATTATACACTGAGTAATGCATATTGGATAGATAGAAGAGGTTAGAGACAGACGTCGATCATTTAAACTTTTATTATTGAATAGGATGCAATAATAAAAATAAATAAATATAAAATATAAGAAGAATAAAAAAGACAATGCTAATTAAAGAGATTTAATTTTTATGTGCCTTTTTCATTTAACAAAGTTAACTAACAAGACCAAACCTAAACCTTATTAATCATTAACTCTTTACACAAGTACATTAAACCTTCAATTTTACATAATATTATATACCTAAAGAATTCTCTTTCAGGATTTCATATACCAAAAAATCTTACTTTCAAGTATTTTTTATTTGCCAAGGTGATCCTGGATCCGAATATATTTTTATTTTTAGAGTTATTTTACTTTTTGTTTTTTTTTGGATTTTGTGTCTATTTAGATTTTTAAGCTTTTAAGTCTGTTAATATTTTTTTTGTTATGATTTTTTTTTTTGGATTTTAGTATTTTAGGTCAATTTAAACCCTTATTTGGTTGATATTAGAATGAGTTTTTGGGTAAATAATATTCTTTGAACGTATCATTTATTTCTTTATTTTTTTAATATTCTTTTGAATCAATAGATTTTACAAAGTTATTTTTAACATTCGTATTTAAATTAACGAAATCAATTCGGTCCATAAGTTACCTAATATATAGTTACTCTTGAACTATTAATATTTTCAGTTGTCAATCATTTGATCACTTTACTTTACATCGCACTTCCTTTATTGCACATGATATGCCATGCAAAATATTAATAATTAATGATTAAAAAAGTCAAAGAACTAAAAAAAGGTCTTCTTTATGCCTCGTCACCTTTGCACTAATTTTTTTTTTTTATTTATTTATTTTCATCCACTTATCGAACCATGTCTCTATATCTATATATATCCAATGAGAAGATGATAATGAATCACATCATTGCAATGGGGAGCAAGAGCAGATCAGCAGCCTTCTTTTATTTCTTCCTCCTCTTTCTTTTTGCGTCACTACCATGCTGGAAACCGGCCTCCGCCGCCGCTTCTCCCAAGCGATGGGCGGCGGCCAGCAACGAGACAGAGGGCGGTGGTCGCCGATGCAGCTCAGTGGAGGAGGACTTGGAGGAGTTTCAATTCGATTCAGAGATCAACAGAAGACTCCTCGCCGGAAGTGGCTTCTCCGATGTCGGTCATGCAGCTCTAAATGCAAATAAGGCGGCCTGTAGTACTAACGGTGGCAAAGCGTACCAGTGTGGTGCGCGCTCCGGCAATAAACCATCCCCGCGGTCCTGCGGCCAGAATTTGTACCGTTGTCCTCACAAATGATGATCCTAATTCCTCCAGCCGGCGCTGCATTAGTTGATGGAGAACCCCGGCGCCGTAAATTATAGATCATCCATGAATTAATAATTTAATTTGCCTGCATGTGTGATTGTGTGCGTGTCTTAATTCTACGTAGGACGTTCTTGAAACTAAACTATTCGGTATTGTGTTATGTGATCAATATTAATTAAATGTGTACTGATCGTTCATCTTCAATGATCAATCGACGTGTGTTTTCTATTCTATTTTGCTGTTGTATTATATTTATTTTCTTTTATGGCCTTATGGGTATGATCTGAGCTAATTAAAGAGCGGCTAGCTTTTCAACATATAAAATATATATGTTGAAGAAAAATGACTTTGGTACCGACATAAATAAAAAAAAAAAATAATAATAATCTCAATTATTCATATTAATTATTTCTGACGAGGAATCCTGTTCCATAGAATTTTTTCATCAATTCTAAGGTAAATCGAAAAATACACGCGACGGTCAACTCAAAAGCTCAGCATCCTTTGATTACATTTTTTATTTGGAGGAAAATTTTTTATAAATACGTCATAATTAGGGTTCGAACCGTAGGTGTCCGAATGATAATCTGAATATCTTACCGCGATACCATGACCCCAAGGACGACACCGACAGAAATAAGCTTAGCTTTTAAAAAAAACTTAGTTAAGTACCTAGCTTAAAAAAAATTCATAAAAACTTAGCTTTAAAAAGATTTTGATAAACACTTAGCTTTTAAAAATATTAAAAAAACTTAGCTAAGTAAAAGATTTCTTTGAAAAATACTTTATCAAATATTTAGTTTTTGTCTTTTCAAAAATAATTTATTTTTCTTTTCAAAAATAGTTTTAAAATTAAACTTCCTCTTTCACTTCCCCTTAATTAATACAAAAAAAATTAGTAATTTTGGTTTGGTAATCCTAGAGTCCAAGCATGTAAATCAAAAATATAAAGGTTATTATTTATTTTCCTGATTTTCCATCTCACTAATTCTATGTTATCAAACATGTTCAACTTATAAGTCTATATGAGACGGAGTTAAGTTGATTTTATCTTTAACTTTAAAAAAATATTTATGATCTTGAAGTATATTTCGAAAATAATTTAAGTTAAATTTAGATTTTGACAATACTAAAATTGAGATTTTAAAATATAATTTTGAAATATAATTAAAATTTGAAGATTAAGATTTTGTAAATTAATTATATTTGTGTAATTGATTATAATTTTAAAATTAATTAGATTTTGAAATTAATTAAGCTTTTGAAATTAATTATGATTAGAAATTAATTATGATTTTATAAATAATTAAGTTAACTTAATTGAATTAATTTTAATTAATTTGGGTTTGGTTAACTACTTTAAACCTGCGTTCATCTCACCCTTTTCTAGATTTTCAATCAGGAAACCTTAATAGTTTTATGAGATGGTTAATTTAATCTTCAATTTAAATTTCAATCTAAGGATTGATTTACAATTGAGTTAAACTAAAGTTTAAGTTTTATAGTTAGTCAATTAAATATTTATTTCAATGATTGACTTTCAGACTGTGGTGAGACACTAGGCTTTCTTGGGTATGAGATCATTCACCACTTCTATACAAAGTCTTTCAAAGAAATTGGATATTTAATTTTCTTTCTGAAACTCCTTGGTCTAACTAATCAAGTGTGAATCAAGCCTAGGTCCTTATCTACCCTAGTTTAAGCATGTATAGTAAAAGTAGCAAAGCAAATATCAAACAATTCTATCTTATGATAAAGATGGTCTTTTTGTTGGCTCCCCCTGCATCATAACCTCGATAGAGTCTATCAAGTAGTGGATTTGATCCTTGGGGATCCAATATTGACCAAGTCCAACTTGATTAATCAAGTTTGACTTGGGGACTCATGATTGGACTAATATATTTGTTCTATTTACAAGTGATAAGTAAGATCTGTATTTTTGTTTAGCCTTAAATCCAAGTCCGGATCGGTTGTAAGCGGTTCTTTGTTTTCCAAGAATCAGATCAAGATTCTTGGAACCCAAGGTGAACCATTCCAATGTGTCCATAAGTTCTTTAACTTGAGTTTTCAAATTAGAATTTTCTTCCTCAAGTTGTTGGATTTGGGTTGAACTTCTATTTTGAACTGGCTCAGTCAAAGGACTTAGGTTAGTCTCCTCCTTAAGGATTGTTACCTCCTTTTGGAGTGACTTGACTTGGAGGTTGGATTTTACGAAATTTCTTAACAAATATGAAACTAAATTTTGTAATTCATCAATTTTAGTACCAGAAATTAGGGAACTTACAATATTGTTTGGCTCTTCAGAAATTGATATAGATCTGTGGCTTCTTTCGGACTCGGTTTCTGATTCGGCTTCGATTTCTGATTTGGACTCTGTTTCAGCAACGTATGCTTGTACTAGTAGAGCAAGGAAGCGTGCTTGCTCGTGTTCTTCGTCGGAATCTTCAGAGGACTCGGACCATGTTGCTTTCAAGGCCTTCCTTCTTCATTTCTTCTTGTTCAGACACTCCGGCTTGTAGTGTTGCTTCTGGTTACAGCCGTAGCAAGTAACTCCAGACTTGGCCTTCATGTTCAATTGAGTCACCTTCTTCTTTTTGCACATTTTTCATACCAATGTTACCAGCTCGGCTGTAATTTCACCATCGTCGTCTTCTGAGTCAGATTCATCTTCGAACTCGGGTTCGGTTCTGCGCTTTGCTTTTGATTCCCGCATTTTGCTTGTTCCTGCAATTAAAGCAATACCTTTATCAGTCCGAGTACTATTAGTTTGTTCGTGAAACTCGAATTTAGGGAAAAAATCATCTAATTTGATTAATGACAAATCCTTAGACACTTTGTCAGCATCAACCATGGATGCCCACAAGGTGTTCCTCGAAAATGCATTTAATGCATACTTGATGACGTCGCGATTTTCAACCTTTTATCCGATCGCGTGGAGTCCGTTCAATAGATCTTGTATGCGAGCATGAAGCTGGCTCACTGACTCACCTTCCTACATTTTTATATTATATAATTTATTCAAAATTAAGTCTCGTTTGCTTACCTTTGTGTCGGAAGTGTCCCAGTGCAGCTCGATCAACTTTTCCCATAATTCTTTCGCGCTTGAGAATAGGCTGATTCGGTTCAGCTCTTCTTTACTTAGGCCACATTGGAGAGTGCAGGTTGCTTTTGCATTGGCTTCAATCTTCTTACGGGTTGGTGCGTCCCATTTGTCGCAGGGGACGAGGACTCCATCTTCGGTGGGAAATGTGAATCCAATCTGGATTATTATCCATATTTCCACCTGAGTCTTCAGATGGTAATCCATTCGACCCTTCCAGTAGCCGAAGTCTTCGTCAGAGAAGAGAGGCGGGCGGGCTGTGCTATAGCCTTCTTGATGGGCCATTGAAATAGAATCTCGTACACAAGAAAAAATTAAGAATATTCCAAGACTCGGTCTTGGATTAGTAGTACGAGAGAAAATAAAATGCTAATTTCGTAAAAAAATAAAAATAAAAAAAAATAAATTATTAATAAAAATTATTATTTCAAATTTTGGCAAATGCGATATTTTACTAATAATAACCAATGGTAAAAAGATGAAAATAACTTTTTCAAAAATAGTTTTCGAAGGAAAAAATGAAAGGTGTACCGATTCAGAGCTGCCCCGCTCTAATAGCAATTGTAGGATCGAAAAACACTGGAGGGGGAGGGGGTGAATAGCACTCGTGGCTAATTCGTTCATTTCATAAATACGTAGCGGAATATAGAAGTAAACTAAAAGTAATCGCTAACATTTTTGGTTACTTGGTTTGGAGCCTGTGTCGACTCCTGCTCCAAGGCCCGTGATCGTTGATCACTTTCGATGGGCAATGGATATAAGTTTGAGAATCTTTACAAGATTAAATACAAGTATTGAACTTAAAAAGATTATACCGACAATACAATATTATGGAAGTAGTCGTCGATTGTCGGAACAGCAACTGAGCGTTGTTGAGTCGTTTCGGCGTAGAGCACAACTTTGAAGATTGCTTGTAAAGTTGTTGTTCGAAGTAGCTGGCTGAGACCCCTTTTTATAACAGCTTCAAGCCTAATCCAGATCCCCTGATCTTCAGGATCAAGCCTTGACTCTGTTGGTTAGTCCTAGGAAAATCGTACCGGTTCCACTGTACAAAAATTTTGTACAAGTGTCGAACCTTTCCTTAAATAACCTATTGTGTTCTTTAGAAGTTAAATTAGGAATCACAAATGGAACTTAACATTATTGATTCCAAATTTAACTTATCTGTTCTTAATGGTTTAGACTTGGATCGCAAGCGGAACTTAACATTATTGATCCAAATCCACCTACGTTATAAATTCAATTAAATATTAATTTCCAAAATTGGCTTCCAGGACTGCATGACGAGGCACATGGCCTTCTTGGGTATGGGAGCATCCACCACTGCCTAAACAAAGCCTTTTAAGGAAAGCTAATATTTAATTTCCTTATAACTCTAGGTTTAACCAAAAAAAATAATCGAATCACAAATTCGAAAAACAAAGAAAAACACAAACACGAATTACTAATTTGAAAAAACTAGATCTAATGCCTCTTATGTTTGGAATTCATACAAAGAAAAATAACTAGCATGATGCGGAAAACAATTGCTAATTATACCTTTTCTTTGCAAGCTAATGATCTCAAGATCTTCTGCCGTATTCCTCGCCTCGCCTTGGACGTCGTGTGAGTGACGATCCTCCAAGATGAACACCACCCAAAAGAGCTTCTCCTCCTTGTAATATTTGGCCACCACCACCACAAAATAAAAGAGATCAAAGGGATAAGAGAGGAAGAGAGGGGTCGACCACTTGAGGATCACCAAGCAAGAGAATAAAAATTGTGTCTCATGAGGCCTCCTCACCCCTTCTTTTATATTACTTGCCCAAGGCAAATAAGGGAAGAATTTTTACAAAAATTAAAATCTTCCTCTAGTTTTTCCTTTTCCCTTTTTATTTTTCCTTTTCTTTCCTCTTGATTGAATCAATCACCAAATCAATGATTGACTTGATTTAATCTTGGCCGACCCCTTGCTTGGGCACCAAGCAAGGGTGGTTGGCCACTTATAGGAAGGAATAAATTTTTTTTTTTATAAAATTTTACAAGAATAAATCCTCTTATAAAATTTTACAAGCTCTCTTTCCTAAAGTGGATGTTAAAAAGGAAAGTTTTAAAAATTAAAACCATGTTTTAAAATTTAAAACTTCTCTTCTAAAAATTTTCTTTTTTAACATGGTTACAAAAAATAGAAAATTTTAATTTTAAAACCTCTCTTCCTTTTTTCTAAAACCATGAGGATGGTTAAAAAAGGAAAGTTTTAAAACTTTTAAAACTCTCTATTAAACCATGTGACCTAATTCAAATAAGAAAAATTTTTAAAATTAAAATCTCTTTTTTAAAACTTATTGTTTTCTACACAGAGAAGATTTTAAAAATTCAAAACGCCCCTCCTTATTTGAATTAATGTGGCCGACCCCCTCTTGCTTAGGCACCAAGCAAGGGGACGACCCCTTAAGAGGATATGGTGACCGACCCTTGGCTTGGTTACCAAGCCTTGGGCTGGCCCTCTCTTGGACACCAAGATGAGCTTTTAATGAGTGGTTTATAAGACACTAATGAGGCTATGACAGGGACCTAGAGGAGAAATTAGTTTTGACCTTCCGATGAGCTTGAGTATCCCGTGTTCACCTCGAACACACAACTCAAGTTCATCAACAATAACTCATTCCACTAGAGAGTTATTGTTGCACTACCGCACCAATCCCAAATTACATTATGGGCTCATTCTTACCATGAGTGTGTTAGTCTCCCTGTGTTTAAGATAACGAATGCCCACTAATTAAGTAAGTTATTGACAACTCACTTAATTAATATCTAGCTCCAAGAGTAGTACCACTCAACTTCATTGTCATGTCGGACTAAGTCCACCTGCAGGGTTTAACATGACAATCCTTATGAGCTCTTCTTGGAGACATTTTCAACCTAGATAACTAGGACACAGTTTCCTTCTATAATCAACAACACATACTATAAGTAATATCATTTCCCAACTTATCGGGCCTATTGATTTATCAAGCTAAATCTCATCCTTTGATAATTTAAAGAAATAGATACTAAATATATATGCTTGTTATTATATTAGGATTAAGAGTACACACTTCCATAATAACTAAGGTCTAGTTCTTTTATTAAGTCAGTATAAAAAGAACTTACCTAAAATGGTCCTACTCAATACACTTAGAGTGTACTAGTGTAATTTATTAGTCAAGATAAACTAATACCTAATTACACTACGACTATACCAATGGTTTGTTCCTTTTCCATCTTAGTCGTGAGCAACTGTTTATAATTTATAAAGAGCTGATAACATGATCTTCTGTGTGTGACACCACACACCATGTTATCTACTTTATAAATTAATTGAACAACTATATTCAACAAATAAATATAGACATTTGACCAATGTGATTATTTTATTTTAAAAATAAATATTTACAAAAGCTATGCTTTTAGTATACACTCCAACAGACTCAACCTCGATCGATCGACCGATCCCCTGGTTCGGTCGATCGAACCTGCTGAACTTACCCGGCCTTCCATCCAAATGCAGCCTTTGGACTGATCAACTCGCTCGACCAGGTCTCTATCTATCTTCGATTCGGTAGACCGATCCCGAGGTTCAGTCGACCGATCCCTCTGGTCAACCCTTCATCGAGAGCTGGATTCTGATCCTTTGTATACTGGGGTTCAGTCGACCGATCAGGTCGTTCGGTTGACCGATCAAGGTTATGTCTGACCCTACAAAACTGTTAGTTTCCAGCAAAATAGAGTTAAATAATATGAAACAAATAAGTTGACAGCCTTTGGACTGTCCGATTCTGACTTCGGATTTCCTCCAGAAACCCTAGGTCGACCGACGGCTATTATTCCCTCAACGGGGAACGCGTCCTCACCTACTCCACTCAGGAGAAGTTACCTGTTGCCAGATTGATCCTCCAAAACAACTAGACTTTTGTTCAGTGTCCGAAGCTTCCGGTCTTCATGTTGGGCGTTCGCTCCACGACCCGTCCAGACTTTCACCCGGTTCGCGACACCAGGATTTCAAGCTAGAGTCCCCAACTCTAGGATTTTGTCCGAAGCCCACGACCTGCTAAGACTTTCGCCTAGGGTTACCACCCCCTAGGACCTAGGGTTACTGCCCTTAGGGTTTTCCACCTGTCTAACTATAGCTAGGATTTTTCATCACCTAGGGTTACCACCCTTAGGGTTTTTCACCTGCCTAGAATCCACTAGAACTTTTGCCTAACAACACTTAGGACTTTCCTGCAAGCTCAATCAACCTTGTTAGACAACAAGACATCTTAACTTTTGAATCCTTTGTCATTATCAAAACACAGGTTTGATCATCTGGTGCTTCCTACACTAACAATAAATTCCTTTATAAGTATAAATTCATTCAAAATAATTGCTTGTTTAAATAAAAGTTTAGTTAAAATTGAGGAACACGCTAAACAACTCCTAAAGGAAAATAACCTCCTTAAGGAACAACTGAACATGAGCTCAGTGACTAGCCAAGTTCAAGACAAAGATTTAACTTAAGTTGCAAAACTTGAGGAAGAAAACTTTGTCCTGAAAAGTCAAGTCAACGAGCTCAAAGGGCAGTTGGAAAAGTTTACCTCGGGAACCAAGTACCTAAACATGATGCTTGGATCTGAAAGAGCGATGTACAATAAATCTGGACTCGGATACAAACCCAACATAAAATATAAATCATTTTAAACTTTAACTTAAAATACAAAATCAACTAAGATTTGAGTTCCGAAAGTGTGTCTAACCACGCAGTAGGACTCAACCAATATTATGTACCAAAAAATAACATTCACTACATAAATGAAAACAAATCAAATAACTCACTCTCAATCCCGAAAATTAAAACTTTAAACCAAAAGAATAAAATCAAGTTAAATAAACCTAAATTAAATAAAAATAAAATTAACTTAAACTCAAATTACAACTAAGTCTATTATAACTATGAAATAAATTGACATAAACCTAAATTAAATAAAAATAAAATTAACCTAAACTCAAACTACAACCAAGTCTATTATAACTTTAAAACAAATCGACACAAACACAAAATCTAAAACCCAAGACCAATAATTCAGGGGGAGGCTCCAAACTAGTTGACACCTCTAAAATCAATAACTTACTCGATGGATAATTAGGACTAGTCTAAATAGGGACAACAGTTTAACTTGATAAACGGTACTGCTGAAGTTTTGGATAATAGTAGGTTAGGGAAACTCTGTCTATGCTTGTCTAAGAAGATATGGCTTCGACCTGGTGCATTTGGCTTAATGGAACTAACTGAAGCTACCCCTTACGAATCTTAACTGGTTAGACCAAAGTTTTGTTAGTTCAGTAGATATGACTATTTAGAAAATTTCGAAGGCGTGGTTACTCTAATGATGCCCAAGTGACTCACCACAACTTAGAAGTTTATCCGAAGAATCTCTATTTGTTGAACCCAAAGCTAAACTCGAATCTAACCCAAAGCTAAACTCGAATCTAAAATTCAACTTAACTTATCTCACAAAATTATAAAATTTTCTGATTGAAAATATAGATCAAGTGAGATGATCAAGGATCTTAATTCAAAATTCAAAATTCAAAACCTAAATTTAAAATAAAATACAATAAAATAAAAAAAATTAAATTAAAAATTAAATTAAATTGAAATAAAATAAAATATATTAATTAAATTAAATTAAATTTAAAACTTCTAAGTAAAATTAACTTTAAACTTAACCTAAAACCAATTTAAACTTAACCTAAAACTAATTTTAAAAAATAACTTAAAACTAAAATTAAACTCAAATTAAAACTAAATTAAAATTAAAATTTGTTAAAAAAATAATGAAATTCTAAACTTAAAGTTTAATTAATTTAATTAACTTAAATCTAAATATTGATTCAACAAATAATTAAATCAACTAAAATTTAATCAACTTAAAACCTAAAATTAAAACTAAAACTTAAAACTTAAAATTTAAAACTTAACTTAAAACTTAAAACATAAGTATTTATCTTAGTTAATTATTTTAAATTTTATTAACTTATCAATTAATCAAACCAATACAAGTATAAATTAATCAACTTAACTAAAAATTCAATGCATCATTCATGAACCAAACATATTAAAATTAAACATCACTTTATTAGAGATCACGTCGCCAAAGGAGATATTGAATTCAACAATGTTGAGTTGAAGTCAAATCTGGCTGACATCTTCACCAAACCACTACCAAAATCTGAGTTCAATAATTTATGAAGAAAACTGGGAATGTGCACAATAGACTTGGACTCTTACTATCAAATGCCTTTTAAAATAAATTATAACTTATAGAAAATTATTTACTTATGTTTTCCAAAATTTCCCATTTCTAGTGTTTCAAAATTATTTTAGCCTTAGACTAAATCAAATCCATAGAAAGCATGATCTTATAGATCTAGAACTTGAACATCTCATAAATACACTAGGTCTCCCTTGATTGTGTATTCAAAAATCTAGAATGGCATGAGAAGCATAGGCAGATTATTAGACTTAAGATGTTTATATCAGTGCATCAACACAAGTTTGAGCGTGAAATACCAAATATTACAGTGATTAGGTTAAGTAACCCATTTTTAGTCAAACACTAACTAGATATACTTACTTAACCTGACTAACCAAATGAACACTACTATCTTCTGGCAGTTAGTTATTAACTAATGATTAGACATTTAAGGATGATTTTCTAAATGGAATTTTTTTTAATACATACCAGGTCCAGGGGAAGGTAATTTGAAACAAACTTTTAAAACCTTTTTTTATCCATTGTGAAAAGTTTTTTTGAAATACTTTTTGAAAAATAATAGTTAAAGTGTTTTGAAAGTTGTGTTGTGAAAATGTTTCAAAGTATTTCGAAAAATATTTCCAAGCCTTCTGAAAATATTTCAAAAATATTTCAAAAAGTATTTCTAAAATATTTCCAAGCATTTCAATAATATTTCAAAAGCATTTATAAAATATTTTAAAAAGTATTTCAACAATATTTCTAAGAATTTCAAATATCCTTCTAAGCATTTCGAAATATTTCAAAAGTATTTTCAAAAATATTTCTAAACATTGCGAAAATATTTCTAAGTATTTCAAAATATTTCAAACACATTTCAAAAATATTTTAAAAAGTATTTCAAAAATATTTCTAAGTATTTCAAAAATATTTCTAAGCATTTCGAATATCTTTCTAAGCATTTCGAAAATATTTCAAAAGTGTTTTCCTTACCGAAACTTTTGAGAAATTATGCTATAAATTTTTGAAAAATAATTTATACACTCTTGAATTTTTTTTTTCAAAATCTAGCTTTATAAAATTTAGCCTTGAAAATATCTTGAAAGCTACTTTAAAAATCATTTTTGCGGAAGTTAGCTTTATAAAGTTATTTGGCAAATGAAATTGATTACACTTAATCCTCCCTCCAATAAATCTTAAAATTTTATAATTATTTTGTCAAAGTTTTATTACTTTCCATGCTTACTTTGTTACATATTTCACACAATGATTCACTTATTTGAATATTATTTTGGTGAATGTCAAAGGGGAGGGTAAAAGGTTAAGTTAGAAAAACAATCAAAACCTAACTATCTTATATGTTTTATCTTTTTAGTTTTGCATAATTTTTTCCTAACTTTAACCCAGGTTGTTATTACATCAAAAAAGGAGAGATTATTGGTGTAATTTACACTAATGGTTTAACTCAAATTTTGATGAATGACAAGTGAGTTAAGTTAGGTGTTATCTTGATTTAACGCACTTATCGAGTGCGCAGGTTTTGGGATGTTCGATTCTGATTGACAGTTAGGATGTTCGATTCCTGACGGGAAGAAAGTCTAGTTGGGATGTTCGATTCCTGATTGGCAGTCGGGATGTTCGATTCCTGATTAGAGAAGACCAGATGTGCGATTCTGGTAGATCAGGATGTGCGATTCTCGATTGAAGAAGACCGGATGTGTGATTCCGATAGATCGGGATGTGCGATTCTCAAAGTCCAGATGTGTGATTCCGGAGGTAACTCTACACCTGATAAGTAGAGGTAAGTCACTAGAGGAGAGTGACTAAGTGAGGGCGCATCCCCGTTCGAAGGGACAGTAGGCGTCAGTCCGATTTAGGTGTATTTCGAAAACCTAAATCAAGACCTTGATTAGATCCTGGTCTCGGGGAGATAGTGTAGGACCGTTGCGGCCAGCTAGAAGGGGGGTGTTGGATAGCCTAAAAAAAAACAACAACAACCCTTCTCGAATTCTTAAGTTAACACTTGCATAAAGTAAATTAGCAGTAAATAAAAAGCAGAAAGAAGAGGCTCAAAACTTGACTTGGTTACAACCAAGGAGGTTGTTAATCCAAGGAATAAACGTGCACTAAAATATCTCCTTCAGGCGGAGAAGCCTCTTACAGCAGTGAAAGCACAAAAGACAGAAGCTAAACTAGAACAGAAGCGCACAAGTATTTGGAATGTAAATTTTTGAGTTGATTCAAAGCTTCTGGACCAAGGCTATATTTATAGCCTTGGTCGGGGCGCCTGGAAGGCTTCCAGGTGCCCTGGGGGGATAAATTTTATCCCCCAACATTCAGATAGAGTCAAAGTTCGATGCTGAGTCAACTCTGGTTGACTTTTGTCCGGGTCCTCTGCTCCGGATCCGCTTGATTGGGTGATCTCTACTATCCGGAATAGGGCTCACCCGAACCCAAGTTCCGGTCTTCTCGAGCGGGCTTCCCTCCGGCTTCTCGTCCCTCAGAATTGCTGCGTGTTTCCTTCTCGTCCGCCGGCGTACTCATCCGCAGTCTTCGTCCCTTGGACACACCGCGTGGTGTCCTTCTCGCTAGCTGCGTCTCTTGCTCCCCGAGCAATCTTCCGCTCCGGCTTTCGTCCCTCGGAACCACCGCACGCTTGTTTCTCGTGCGCTGGTGTACTCTTCCGCAGCACCTCATCCCTCGGACTACAGTCTTTCTCGCTAGCTGCGTCTTCCGCTTGACTACCTGTGCTCCTAAGCTCCTGCACACTTAGACACAAGGTTAGAAACACACAGGACCTAACTTAACTTGTTGATCACACCAAAATAACATTGGGGTTCCAACAATCTCCCCCTTTTTGGTATGATCAACCCAAGTTAAGCTAGGGTTAAAATAGACATAAAATAAGATTAAGTAAATTAACTTAATTTTCAATTTAAGTGCAAAAAGATAGAAAAATTAAATCTATCTACTTCCCCCTAGACTTATACTTTCTCTTCTCCCCCTTTGATCACAAAAAAAATGGGGTTCCAAGAAAAACAATCTAAGGGTTAAAGACTTAGAAAATTTGAAAAAACATAAAGAGATTCTAAGTTAAAAACAATTCTAAGTAAAGTTTTGAAAATCTGACTTAGGCAAATTTTTTTTAAAAAATTGCTAAGTAATTTGAGCATAAATTTCTAATTTTAGAAAATCTTTTAACTTAAAAAATTTCTAAGTAAAGATTATTTTAGAAAGAAATTTTTCTAACTTAATCATTTGAGAACTTTTTTTTTTTAAAAAAAGAATTTCTAAGTAAAAACTTAGTCAATTTAAAACAAATTTTAAGTAAGTAAATTTCTAAATTGAAAAATATGTTTTGAATAACCTTTTTAAAATATTAATTAATTCTTGCATTAATGCTTTATTAGTAAGTTAATTAAACATTTATTTCAATATTTTGGCTTCCAGGTTGTGGTGAGGCACTAGGCCTTCTTGGTTATTGGAGCAACAACCACTTCCTTGATAAAGTCTCTTAAAATTTTCTTTGTTTAATTTTCTCACTTAAAGTGCTAATTTTAATTTTAAAATTAATTTAAGCATAACTTCAGAACCCAATATAGGTTCCAGCCTACTGAATTAACCAAAAAATTTTTAGGGACATATTTTCTTGAGATGTTCTTAATTTGTCCTGGGTGATATTTAAAATACTAATTTAAATTATTAAATCTTCTAAAATTGGTTTTAGATGAACATGCATAGTTTTTCAAGTTATCTACTTGAATTTTCAAATCATCATTTTCAAGTTTCAATTTTACATTTGCTAGTTTTAATTTATCTAATTCTTCTAAGGGATAAGACTTAGCTAGAATTACTTTTAAATTTTTATTTTCACTTTCTAATTTGCAGCAATCTTTTGTTAAAAGTTTAACGAACTTAAACATTTTATCGGGAGGAAGAGATCGTACCTGACTTACCTTGTCGATCTCGTTATCCGTTTCTCCCCCTGAGCTGTTGCTTTCTTCCGACGTGTCTCCCCCTTCATCGATGCTCATTTCGGAAGAGCTTGAATCGCAGTCGTCGTCTTGATGACTCGCCATCAGTGCGAGTCCGGAGAATGCTTCGACTTCTGATTCGGACGACGTATCGTCCCACGTCACCTTCAGGGCCTTTCGTTTTTTAATAAGCTTCTTACCCTTCTCCTTGTCTTTGTTCTTCAGCTTGGGGCAGTTGTCCTTGACGTGCCCTTCTTCGTCGCAGTGGTAGCAGCGGATCGTCCTTTTCTTCTTCCCCTGCGGATGGTTAGTAGATCTAGATTTACAAAGTTTGTTGAATCTTCTTACCATCATTACCATTTCCTCGTCGTCGAGAGAGGATTCCGACTCAGGTTCGTCTCTCGAAGCTTTGAGGGTAACGTTGTTCTTGGGCTCCTTCATTCCTGCACATCTTGACTCATGGACTTCAAATGTTGAAAAAAATTCTTCTAATGAAATTTTTTTTAAGTCCTTAGAAATGTAAAAAACATCTACTAGTGATGCCCATTTTGAATTTCTCTGAAATGAATTTAACGCGTTCCTGAGCGAATCTCGGTTACTTACCTTTTCTCCGAGATTCATGAGTCCGGTGATGATTTCTTTTATTCTGGAGTGCAGATGTGCGACTATCTCGTCTTCCCCAAGTCGTAGGCTGGTGAGCTAATTGCGAAGCAGATCTCGTCTAGCAAGCTTGGCTTCGGACGTACCTTCATGCAGCTCGAGGAACTTCTCCCAAAGTTCCTTTGCAAAGTTATATTTACCGATCCTGTTGACTTCTTGAGGTGGAAGAACGCTCAACAGATGGTATTCTGCTTTGCCGTTCGCCACGAAGTCGGCCTGCTCCCTTTTTGTCCATTGATTTATTTCCTTGTCATCTGGAGCTTCAAAGCCAAGTTTCATTGTTAAAATTAATTCAATATCCGTTGTAAAAAATACCTGCATTAGTTTTTTCCAGGTAGCGAAGTCCCCTTCGTATTTCGGTGGGTGGATGCTTGGTCCGGCCATCTCGTTGCTTCGTTCGGCGGTTAGTCCTCCTGAAGTGTCTCGGCTCTGATACCACTTGTAGGACCGTTGCGGTCGGCTAGAAGGGGGGTTGGATAACCTGAAAAAAACAACAACAACAACCCTTCTCAAACTCTTAAGCTAACACTTGCATAAAGTAAATTAGCAGTAAATAAAAAGCAGAAAGAAGAGGCTCGCAACTTGACTTGGTTACAACCAAGGAGGTTGTTAATCCAAGGAATGAACGTGCACTAAAATATCTCCTTCAGGCGGAGAAGCCTCTTACAGCAGTGAAAGCAGAAAAGATAGAAGCTAAACTAGAACAGAAGCGCACAAGTGTTTGGAATATAAATTTCTGAGTTGATTCAAAGCTTCTGGACCAAAGCTATATTTATAGCCTTGGTCGGGGCGCCTGGAAGGGTTCCGGGCGCCCTGGGGGGATAAATTTTATCCCCCAACGTTCAGATCGAGTCAAAGCTCGATCCAGTCAAAAACTGACTCCCGGGCGCCCCGGGCTTGTCCGGGCGCCCAGAAGGGTTCCGGGCGCCCCGGACTGGTCCGGGCGCCCCGGATGCTGAGTCAACTTTGGTTGACTTTCGTCCGGGTCCTCTGCTCCGGATCCGCTTGATTGGGTGATCTCTGCTATCTAGAATAGGGCTCACTCGAACCCAAGTTCCGGTCTTCTCGAGCGGGCTTCCCTCCGGCTTCTCGTCCCTCGGAATCACTGCGTGTTTCCTTCTCATCCGTCGGCGTACTCATCCGCAATCTTCGTCCCTCGGACGCACCGCGTGTCGTCCTTCTCGCTAGTTGCGTCTCTTGCTCCCCGAGCAATCTTCCGCTCCGGCTTTCGTCCCTCGGAACTACCGCACGTTTCCTTCTCGTCCGCCGGTGTACTCTTCCGCAGCACCTCGTCCCTCGGACTGCAGTCATTCTCACTAGCCGCGTCTTCCGCTCGACTACCTGTGCTCCTAAGCTCCTGCACACTTAGACACAAGGTTAGAAACACACAGAACCTAACTTAACTTGTTGATCACACCAAAACAACCTTGGGGTTCCAACAGACAGGATATAATTACTACTCTTTACTATGACTGTGCTAACATTTGTCTTATAGGTTTATTGGAATAACACATTTTGCAGGGTAAGAAAAGTACAAAAGGCCTCGGGTACTATTCACTCGAGGTGCCTTCCAGGAGATGGAAGGTGCCTTTAATCATTGGAAGGCACCTTCGACAGTTCATGGAAGGTGCCTTCCAAGGGATAAATTTTGGACCTCATCGCAAATAAGGCTCAGCAAATTAGGGATCAAATTTGTCACATTGAAGGCACCTTCAATGGCTATACACAACAAGAAAAAAAGCTAATAGACAACGCTTTTAAAGCGTTGTCTTTGTGCCTGAAAAAGCGTTGTTAAAGGCACTGTTGTTAAATGTCTGCTCAACGACAACGCTTTTAAAGCGTTGTCGTTTGTAGCAAAGACAACGCTTTAAAAGCGTTGTGTATTTTTTTTTGCAAAAACATCATCTTTGCAACGCTTTAATTAAAGCGTTGTTGTTTTTGGCAAAGACAACACTTGTGCAACGCTTTAAAAGCATTGTCTTTTTAAAATAAAAATAAAAAAAATATTTACAAAATCATTTTTTTATATTTACAAAACTATTAATTTTCTTTTTCTATGTCTAGATTTGAATTTGACATATAAAATTACATTAATTAGCTCAGTTAATGATTTCAAACTCGTACCAAAACAATAGAATTCAATTACAAAGTATTAGTATTTACAGGGTAGACTTTGATGGTAGACTTTGATAGAATTCAATTACAATTAGGATTGAAATACATGCATCACTAAATACAATTTGATGGTAGACTTTGAAGACCTATGTGAATTAACTTGGTCCCGAAAAAAAAAGAAAAAAATCATTACTCACCATGGAGATGGTAATAAAGAGTTCTATTGGGCACATAATCATAGATGAGCAATCTCTGATTCTCTGATACACAGTAACCTACAAGAGAAACCAAATGGCGATGGTGTGCACGACTGATAGTTCCAACTTCAGCTTTGAAATGGCGCTCTCCTTGTGTATCAACTAAAATCTATATAATGGAAGAGACATTTAATCAAACACTTGATGGGCATGAGTCAATAAAATCATAATGTGTGTAAATTAAAACATAGGAGGTCAAATTAATACAAGCACTTAACATTCACATAAAACATTATTCAATATGAAAGACAACATGAAGAAAAACATAGAACGAAACCTAAAGCATGAAATGAAATCTACATAAAGCTCTAAAATAGCAAAGACTCAATCAGAATCTAATGATTTTATCATTTTGAGTTCTCACTAAAAGAACTACATATGATACAAATCCAACTAACTAAGCTAAAAACATCCTGCTATTGTAATTTAGAAATGTGAATTCTATTGCAGGATCAAGAAGAACAGGAGCAAGTCTCCTTCATTTAAAGCCAATAAGAATACAAACTAATTTTCGAATTACCATTATAAGAAAATTTTTACACTTCTCAATGTGTATTGAGTCAATGTCTCAGCAAGCAGTCAACTCAAGCACAATAAAATGAACGTCCTATGATGAACAAAGATTTCCTACGAGCACAGATGGTGTAGATAACTAACTTCCTGAGAAGCAAGATAACAAACATATTAGCATCAGGCGAACATGCATGGATTCTAATTCGCATAGCACATCTTACTATATCAAAGGAAACATTGCATAGTAGTCATTGTTGTACCCCGAACACCAAAAGGCAGGGGAATTAGTTTTGACTTCACTTACCGAACAAGCAGGCATTAAAAATCATGGGAAAGATTCACAAACACCAAAAATCAGTCTTGCTAATACCATAATTCAGAATATGTAATCACACAGATAGAGAACACACACCAAAGAAAGGAAAACAAAGGGAATGCCAAGTACCTTGCTCCATTATCACCTAGGCCATGAAGCCACATGACAGTGGCCAAATGCCTTCCCTTGGGTCGAACCACATGGGTCCTTCCGAAATCAAATGCCCTGGCAGAAGCCTTAGCAGCTTGATTTCAATCCAAAAGCATAAGATCAATCAATCCCCACTGAAAACAAGAGATCGAAAGTGGAAGAAACACAGGGAAGCAAACCTGAAGAAATCGAACTGCTCCTGTAGATCATCTCCCTGATAGCCCGAAAATCCCCTCTCCCGCCAAGCACTCCCCATATTCTATTAACAACGTCTGCACACCCAGCACACCCTACCTGCGAAAAGTAGCACCAAACACATATATCCATTAATTAAATTAATCGGTAGAGACTAGGCACACAGGAGCTGAATAAGAATCCACTAGGAGATGTTCCTCGTATTAACCAAAAAGCCAACTTTGAAGGAGACGGAAAGGACGGGGAATAGCAAAAAGGAAATAGCCTTTCGGACCTGAGGCAGAGAACCCGCATGATGCATCGATGTGCTTCAACCACATGGCGTACAGGTGAGGTGGATGCTCGGAGTCGTCGTCGGTGCTTGCTGCTGTCGCCGCTGGAATCAAGAAGAAGGGTGGGCTATGGAGGTCCGACCGGCGATAGTGAAGAGAAGAAAGAGCTGCCGACCGGTGGTGAGGAAGAAGAGACGGCCGGCAGTGGGAGGCCGCGTGCCCTAGCCGCGCGAGAGGAGATGTCGCGAATAGAAAGGAATCACAGCACCGTGTCATCGCATGGGTAAAAGGAAACGAAGTTTTCTCCTCCTTTAATCTGGGCCGTCCATATTGTGATGAAGATGGATGAAGATCCAGCCATCTGATCTTGAGATAAGCGGTCTAGATCACTTAAGATTGAGATGATAACTTGACAGTAGACAACGCTTTTTAAAAATTGTTGTCGTAGACACTAAAAAAAAACTAATAGACAACGCTTTTTACAAAGCGTTGTCTTTGACCCATAAAAATCCCTAATATACAACGGTTTTTAGAAAAGCGTTGTCTATTAATAACAAAATAATGAAATAGACGACGCTTTTCACTAAAAGCGTTGTTAAAAAAAATAGACAACGCTTTTTTAAAAAAAACGTTGTCGTTTAAGTGTTGTAGAATCCCAATTTTCTTGTAGTGATAGAAGGTGTCTTCCATGCCCTTTATAAGGCAGTCTCAACCAAGCTTCAACACATAACTTCTATACGAGCTACTGCGCATCCGACTGAGCTTCCATCTGCTCTGGCTTCCTACTACTACTCTAGAAAGTTTGCCTGCCTCTGAGCTATGCTTCCAAGATATCCGATCATCTCTGGTAGACCAACTGCAACACTCCAAGTACTCCAACTTGTTGGTAACGTTTTATTAAGTGTTGCATTTCTAATTATTACTATTTTAAAAAGGGAAGTGTAGGATGTTACACTGTCCTTGTCTTTGTACTCGATCACCTCTTCTAGCGGTTCTGGAAGATGCATTTAATGGATTACCCATTTATAGATCCGCGGGACTTGTACTTGGAGTAGGAGTCATCGTAGACTCTGAACCAAGTAAACTGCCTTTGTTTTTTTGGTATTTTCTATTTTCGTTTGTTTTACTTATTCTCCGTTGTGCATACTTTGTTTTTAAAATATAAAAGAACTAGTTTTCAAAAATCACGTGATTCACCCCCCCTTTCACATGCGACTCGATCCAACACTCTTTCCCTATGAGGAGTCGTTGTTGATGCAACGAGATTGGGTGGTGACAGAGTGCTACTGGTGGCTCTATATTGTTGTTGTTGCTGTTATAGTAATCTTTGTGCTCAAGCGGTGATGAGTAGTTCCAGGACTTCTTGCATCAAAGTAACAGTAGTGAGTCTTCCAACTTCCTTCATCTATGATTCTCATATTCAATTTAAACTTCCCACAGATATTGCCAAATTGGATCCTGTCTTAAAACTACAGAGATAATGCGCTAGGTATGATGGATCAGTGGCTGACTTACAGAAGACCTTTTCCTCTAAGAAGAAGCTTCCCTCTAATCCTTCGCACACATAAATGATCCAACAAAATGTCAGTGCCTAGAAACTAGGGGAGTCCCTGACAAAGGCCCTTCGACGCTCAAGTTAGTATAAGCTCGAGCGGATGGATGAAAAACAGTGGCAGATGTGTGCACGAGGATGAGTTGCAGATGTTCAGAGAGCATACCTTCGCCACGGAGAGGACTCCCCTTTTATATATCACCTCACATAACATCCATAATCATGAGGTGGCAAAGTGTGTTAGAAGTTGTTAGGTAAATGAGAGTGTACAACCTAGGCAATACGCCATAATTGTCCAATGAATCTTCCATCTACTCATATGTATACCTCTTTTGTTATTTATAATTTCTTTTATCACTGAAGTTAATGAAGGAATATGCTGTTATAAGTGGTCGGCTGACGGGGAACAAGACAGTCCCTGGAGAATGTTCCAGAAGAATATTCTCCAGCACATAGTTGTTATTCTGATAGGTTGTTAGGATGTTGCCTGCTGAATATATCTCGGTCGGTCCTTAAGCTGACTGCCTTGTTAGGATGTTGTTTGCTGAGTATATCTCGGCCGATCTTTAAGCCAGTCATCTTGTTAGGATGTTGTCTGCTGAGTATATCCCGGCTGATCTTTAAGCCAGTCGTTTCTATTGAGCTAGTTGGTTATATTTTGTATAGCATTGAGACCTTCGTTCGGAGATGGATATGGTGCCTTGGTCTCGTTGGAAATCCATTCGAGAAAGAATATGATGCCTTATGCTTCTTGAAAACCCCTTTGACAACTTATGCTTTGCTGGGAATATGTCCGGGTGATAATATGGGACCAATTATTGTAGGTATGGTCATCCTTTTATTCGACTGGGCGTATAATGGGCTGCCTAGAGAAATAAAGCTACCTTCTGAGTAGTTCGATTAATATGTTAAGCTGGATTGCGTTATGCCCAACCGACTTTCTATACGACCGGGGCGTATGAACTTGTCTGACTTTATAACTGGATGGATACATGTACATACTGTCACCTAGAAACCAATTAGAGCGACCGACAATCAGGGTCACCTAGGTGTGTACAAGGAGACTCATACGAAGTAAGGAGTTTAGCTTTCCTCTTGACCATACCTATAGTTGGTCTATTCTGGTGTGAGTCGGTCATTCTAGCCAACACGTAAGGTCAGCCTTCCTTAATCTTGGTCGCCTTAAGATCTAGTCTTCCTTAAGGCACTGAACTCCTTAGGTTCGCCTATCTCCGGCCATCTTGTAACTCAATTGGGTTGAATCTAAAAACCTTAATGCTGGGCAACTAATCAAAACCAGATGAGGGGTTGTTCTTAACCTTGACCGTCTTGTTACCTTAATTCTAAATATCACGTCATTTTCTTGATCCACCCATCAACAATATTTCTTAAATACGAAAATGACACTTCATCTGATTTGGTAGGTCATAAATACAATTAAACAATGTTTTTGTTTTTTGAATTGTTATTATATAATATTTTTTATTTAAAGATTTTAAATTTATTGATACATCGGTGTTCAATTATACTTTGAATTAAAGTGCATATGATTCATCTAATATCTTTGATTGTCACACTCTACCAATTCCTGCTCGTGACCATTTACGACAGTTGATGTGCAATATTACAGCAGGCGGCCATGGCGTTGCTTGCTTGATAATAAATATTTTACGGAAACGTGCAATAATCGATTCAATTTAATTTTTTTTATTAAACTTAATTCAAGCTATATCATCTGAGTCCCTGTAATGAGCAGAATCAAAACAAACATACTAGTTCTCTAACTCATGCTTCCATAGATCTTGATTGCAGAAGTTGAGTGTGCTGGATCAGATGGTGGTACAATTTGACCACGGATAGAATAATAGTATAACATCGTTTTAACAAAATCGATATTAAAGTTAAATTTTATTTCTTTAAGATAAATTTATTCTGCACACGGTACTCATATAACATGATAATCGTTTCCCAAGATACAACAACATTGTAAATTGCAAGACCTCTGAACCGAAGTTTCTCGAACTCTCCAAATGTAAGTATGAAATACAATGTAATGCTTACTTTAGTTTGAAATGGAATGAATTGTGTAAATCAAATGAGAATGTGAGAGATTTTATTGATACCAAATGAAGGAGTATAAAAACCTCTTAATTCAATTAAATCTCATCCATCCAACTTGAATTGGATAATCTAGAGTGCATCTCTTCCCAAGAGGTATAATGCATCTTCATTGGATTCATTCTTTTTGAAATCAATGGTTTAGATTGAGTCAACAAAGAAACACATATCCCTTTCAAGTGAATGCACCAGATTTGTCCATTTTAATCTAGCAATCCAGATTAAGTCATTTCACCAATCCGTGTGATTTCTCATTCACAAACTTAATTGGTTCAAAATTAATTTTGCAATAATCCCACATATGAATGAAAATTAATACATTCATGTGTATTAACACCTAAGGAGAGTTCAATCAAAAGATTATTGCATCAAGAGAGGTAGCCATAGCTTTGAACCTTTCGTAATAGAGTACTATCAGATTTACTAAGCTGCTTATAAACACGATGTCTTTCATGTAAACCAATACAATGGTACCTACATAATAACATTCTTACTTTTTTTTATATATTTTTTTCATGTTTTGTTCATTTTAGTCATGGATAACATCTTAGATTCATAAGTATTTCATTGAAATGACCCTTCTTTATACTTATATAGGTGACCTCCAATAAAGAGTATTCTACCATACTCTACTTTTTTTTTAGAGTAAGAGTCATTAAAAGATTATAACTTAACCTCACTATATATCGTAGGTAGCACTTTTCCATCCTATGAATGAGAGGGAAACTAGTCCAAGTGCTCATACGAACTTTTATAATTTCATTGTCCCATTGAACCAAGATCTTGAGATCTCCAATCAACAAGGTTGGGTTACCACTATAAATGTTCTTGTTTGTAGATTTATAATCTCATTCCTCTTGATGTGGAGTATATTTGATCTCTATTTTAATCTTTTATAAACGAATCCGCCAAGTTATCGTTCGATTTAACATGATCGATAGAAATAACTCTATTAGAGATCAACTGCCTAACGGTATTGTATTATTGACGAATATGTCATGACTTACCATTATACATGTTATTTTGTGCCCTTAAAATTATCGATTGATTATCACAATGTATCATTACGATAGGCACTAGCTTTGCCTAACATTGGATATCCTCTAAGAAGTTATGAAGTCATTCAGCTTCTTTTACGACTTTATCTAAGGCTATAAACTCAGATTTTATAGTTGATCAAGCTATGCACGTTTGTTTTGTGGATTTTCATGATGTTGCTCTACCACCAATAGTAAATGCATATCCACTGGTGGATTTAGAATTTTTTGTATCAGATATTCAATTTGCATTACAATAGTCTTCTAGTACCACTAGATATCTCATATAAAGTAATCCATACTTTAAGGTGTATCTTAAATATTTAAGAACCCTTGTTAATATCTTCTGATGGTCATCATTTGAATTATTTGTAAATCTACTTAATTTGTTGACTGCATAGGCAATATCCTGACGTGTGCAATTAGTGGCATACATCAAACTACCAATTATCCTTGAATATTCCAATTAGGATATAAGTTCACCATGGTTCTTAGCCAAATGTAAACTTAAGTCCATTATATTTTTATAGGGGAAAGATCATATGCATTAAATTTCCTTAGCACTAATTCAATATAATGAGACTATGAAAGGATAATTCCTTCTAATGTCCTAATGATCTTAATCCTGAGTATAATATCCAATAAACACATATCTTTCAAGTCAAAGTTCTTAGTCAATATCTTCTTAATAACCATGATTATATCATGATTAATATCCATGATGAGCATATCATCTACATATAGACATATAATGAAAAATGAGTCTGGTGTGCCTTTGATGTATATGTATTTATCACACTTGTTTATTTTAAATCTATTTGACATCATAATTTTATCAAATTTCTCATGTCACTGTTTCGGTGCTTGTTTTAGCCTATATAATGATTTCACAAGTTTGCACACCTTATTTTCTTGTCTTAGAGCCACAAACTCTTCAGATTGCTCAATATATATTCTTCTTCTAATTCACCATTTAGAAGACTGTTTCACATCCATTTGGTGTATCTCAAAGTTATGTATTAAAGCAATAACAATGAGTACTCAAATGGATGTAGTCCTTGTTACTGGTGAATAGGTATCAAAGAAGTCAAAGTCTTCCTTTTGTTTGAATCTCTTTGCCATTAGTCTTGCCTTGTACTTTTCAATAGCTCCATTTGTTGGAACCCCAAGGTTGTTTTGTTGTGAACAACAAGTTAAGTTAGGTCCTGTATTGTTTTAACCTTGTGTCTAAGTGTGCAGGAGCTTAGAGCACAGGTACTCGAGCGGAAGATGCAGTTAGTGAGAAGGACGGCACGCGGTGCGTCCGAAGGACGAGGTGCTGCGGAAGAGTACACCGGCGGACGAGAAGGAAGCGTTCGGTGGTTCCGAGGGACGAAAGCCGGAGCGGAAGATTGCTCGGGGAGCAAGTGACGCAGCTAGCGAGAAGGTCGGCACAGGGTGCGACCGAGGGACGAAGATTGCGGATGAGTACGCTGGTGGACGAGAAGGAAACACGCGGTGATTCCGAGGGACGAGAAGCCGGAGGGAAGCCTGCTCGAAAAGACCAGAACTTGGGTTCGGGTGAGCCCTTTTCCGGATGGCAGTGATCACCCAAGCGAGCGGATCCGGAGGAGAAGAACCGGACCGAGGCGGGACTGAACCAGAGAAGAGGTTCCGGACGAAAAAGTCAACATATGTTGACTTTGGGCTCCGGGGCGCCCGGAGTAGTCCGGGGCGCCTGGAGCCCTCCGGGGCGCCCGGAACCCTTCCGGGCCCCGGACCAGACTTTTGACCAGGATCGAGATTTGACTCGATCTGATCGTTGGGGGATAAAGTTTATCCCCCAGGGCACCCGAAACCCCTTCGGGGCACCCCGACCAAGGCTATAAATATAGCCTTAGTCAAGAAACTTTTTAACAATCACGAGTATTTCATTTCCAAACACTTGTACGCTTTAGTTGTAGTTAAGCTTCTGTTTCTGCGTTTCAACGCTGTAAGAGGCTTCTCCGCCTGAAGGAGATTGATATTGGGCTTAGTCTTCCTTGGATTAACAACCACATCGGTTGTAACCAAGTAAACACTTGTGCCTCTTATTTTATGCTTTTTAATTTACTGCTTAATCTATTTATGCAAGTGTTAGCTTAAAGAGTTCAAGGAAGGTTGTTTTTGTTTTTATTCTACAGGACTATCCAACAACCCCCTCCTAGCCGACCCAACGGTCCTACAAGTGGTATCAGAGCCGAGACGCTTCAAGAAGGACTAACCACCGTCTGAAGTAACAAAACGATGGCCGGAGCTAACGACTACCCACCAGCATTCGAGGGGGAGTTCGCTGTTTGGAAACAAAAAATGGAGGTATATCTTAATTTTGATTGTGGTATTTCTTTAATATTAAAATTTGGCTATGAAGCACCAAAGACAACGAATGGATAAGAACTCGATCTACACCTCTGGAACAAGAAGCAACGTGACGAGTCAATGGCAAACGGTCGGGCAGAATTTCACATTTTAAGCGCAATACTAACTAAAGATTTCGACAGAGTCGGAGAGTACAAAAGTGCGAAAGAACTTTGGGAAAAGTTCTTAAAGCTCTACGAAGAACTGGTTGAAGCCGTCTCCTCAATAGACATCGAGTCGCCATCAGAAGAATCCGAGACAGAAGAAATTACTGAGACAGCCCCAACAAACTCAATGGTCGAATTCCATCTCGAAGTCACAGAAAGCCCATCCCGGATGAGCAACGATGAAGGGGGAGAGACTTCGGAAGAAAGCAACTCGACAGGGGGAGAATCAACTATCGAAAAGGTAAGTCAGGTATGGACTCGAACTTCTGATCAATTGGTTCAATCAATCGAAAAATTGCCTAAAGATTTTTTTGAATCAGAAATTGAATCTTCGAAAAAGTTTTTTAGATTAAGAAATCTATTATTAATAGACTCCTGCAAATTAAAATTTTTGTTAAAAAATTCCTGCAAACTACAAAATATTTTTTCGAACGAATCTTGCACATTGCCGAAAGAATTTTTTTCGTCGGAAAAAATTTTCGGATTAAAAAATCTTTTATCAAACGAATATTGTAAAACAGAAAAATTGCCGAAAGATTTTTTACCTATTATTTTGCTGAAAGAATGTTGCCAAATAAAAGTATTGTCAAAAGAGTCTTGCAAGTTACAAAATACTTTAACAAACGAATCTTGCAAACTTGAAACATGTTTGAAAATCTTTTACCAAATATTTCATCAAAAGAATTTTCTGCATGTTTAATATTATTTACTTTAAATTTGAAAAATTGTGATTTAAGAAGTTATGATATATTGAAATGGAAATTTAAAACTTTCTGATAAAAATATTAGAATAAAATAAATAAATAAATAAATAAATGCATAGAATTTTTTTTTTAATATTATCAATTTTCTTAAATTTTCTTGCATAAAGTTTTGGGCTTAGAAAATTTTTTTATAGTGAAAACTTAGAAAATTTTCAAAAGTTATTCTTAACTTAGAAATTTTCTCTGATATTTTAAGATTACTGCTGTGAAAATTATTGCAAAATTTTCAAAGTTCTCAAAATTTACTAAAAAAAAAGGTCTTAATGACTTGAAATTTTTTTTTACCTAGAAATTTTCCTTGACTTAGAAATATTTTTTTTTGAAATATTTTGTTTCTAAGTCTTTAACCCTTAGATTGTTTTTCTTGAAACCCCATTTTTTTTGTGATCAAAGGGGGAGAAGGGAAAGTATAAGTCTAGGGGGAGGTAGATAGATTTAATTTTTTTTTATCTTTTTTATCTTTTTGCACTTAAATTGTAAATTAAGTAATTTACTTAATTTTATTTAATGTCTATTTTAACCCTAGCTTAACTTGGGTTGATCACACCAAAAAGGGAGAGATTGTTGGAACCCTAAGATTGTTTTGGTGTAAACAACAAGTTAAGTTAAGTCCTGTGTTGTTTTAACTTTGTGTCTAAGTGTGCAGGAGCTTAGAAGCACAGGTACTCGAGCGGAAGACGCAGCTAGCGAGAAGGACGGCACGCAGTGCGTCCGAGGGACGAGGTGCTGCGAAAGAGTACACCGACGGATGAGAAGGAAGCGTGTGGTGGTTCCGAGGGACGAAAGCCCGAGCGAAAGATTGCTCGGGGAGCAAGAGACGCAACTAGCGAGAAGGTCGGCACGGGGTGCGACCAAGGGACGAAGACTGCGGATGAGTACGCTGGTGGACGAGAAGGAAACACAAGGTGATTCCGAGGGACGAGAAGCCGGAGGGAAGCTTGCTTGAGAAGACCGGAACTTGGATTCGGGTGAGCCCTTTTCCGGATGGCAGAGATCATCCAAGCGAGCGTATCCGGAGGAGAAGAATCGGACCGAGGCGGGACTGAACCAGAGAAGACGTCTCGGACGAAAAAGTCAACATCTGTTGACTTTGGGCTCCGGGGCGCCCGGAGCCCTCCAGGGCGCCTGGAACCCTTCCGGGCGCCCGGACCAGTCTTTTGACCAGGATCGAGATTTGACTCGATCTGATCATTGGGGGATAAAGTTTATCCCCCCAGGGCGCCCGGAACCCTTTCGGGGCGCCCCGACCAAGGCTATAAATATAGCCTTGGTCAAGAAACTTTTCAACAATCATGAGCATTTCATTTCCAAACACTTGTACGCTTTAGTTGTAGTTAAGCTTCTGTTTCTACGCTTCAACGCTGTAAGAGGCTTCTCCGCCTAAAGGAGATTGATATTGGGCTTAATCTTCCTTGGATTAACAACCACATCGGTTGTAACCAAGTAAATACTCGTGCCTCTTATTTTATGCTTTTTATTTTACTGCTTAATCTACTTATGCAAGTGTTAGCTTAAAGAGTTCAAGGAAGGTTGTTTTTGTTTTTATTCTACAGGACTATCCAACAACCCCCTCCTAGCCGACCCAACGGTCCTACACCATCCACCTTATATTTCTTCTTTAGGATCTATTTACATCCTAAAGGCTTGATTCAAAGTGGAATATTCACTCATTTTTAAGTATGGTTTTACATGATGAAATTTATTTCACTATTAATGGCTTCTTTCTAAAACAGAGCCTTGGGACTTAATAAGACTTCACTTATTATCCTTGGTTCATTTTCTAGCATAAAAGTTATGAAATCATAACCAAATGATTTTACTATTTTGACCCTCTTACTATGTCTTATTTCTTTATTGTTTCCAAGATTATCCATATTCGTAATTTCATAAGTTCTTTTATTTCAACTTTATTTTCTCCTCTCTTTATAAGGAAAGATATTTTCAAAAAAATACAGCATTCCTTGATTCTATTGTTGTTCTAACTTATACATCAAGAATTGTTGATTTGTGCATCAAAAATCGATATGCACTACTATTATTAGCATATCCAATAAAAATATAATCGATTGTCTTTGGTCCTATTTTGGTTTACTTTGGCTTAGATACTTCCACCTTAGCTAAACACCCTCATACTTTTAGATATTTATAAAAAGGTTTATGACCCATCCATAACTCATAAGGAGTTTCATCTTTCTTTTTGTGAGGGATTTTATTTAAAATATAGTTTGTCGATAAAATAACTCCCCCCCCTAAATTCTAGGGTAATTCCAAAATTATCTGTTGAGTTATAATGGTTGCAAACAAAGTCTCACATTGAAAACATATAGAAAAGATCATAGACATATAAGGAAAAGATATCTTCATCGGTATAAGGCTTTTTGGGTAGAACTCAAAAATAAAACAATATGGGGCTTAAGCCCAACATGTATAATATTATACCATTGTGAAAATATCTAAATTATTTTGGTCATAACAATTGGTATTAGAGCTCGGACTACTAGAAAGACTAATCGCCGACTGTGCACAAGAGTCATGGTCTAATTGAGTCATGTGGATAGAATATTGACCTCTTACGAAGGACGTTGGGGCTCCCATATCAGGATCAATATGACCAGACACTAGGTAGAAAAATCCTAGTTGCGGCTAAGCAAGAAAGATCTACTAAGTCGGTTGGACTTAGGGGCAAGAAAGTCATAGTAGGTCAGGTGGACCGAGGATCAAGGAGATCCTAGAAGGTTAGTTAGACCGGGAGGTAGGAAAGTCCTGGTGGATCAAGAGGATTAAATGACATCAAGCCGATAGGCTTGAGGGGGTAGTCCTTCGTTTGAAGGAGAGATTGTTGGGTTGTAATAGTTATAAACAAAGTCTCACATTTAAAATATATAAAAAATTGAAAGGATCATGAACTTATAAGTGAAAGATATCTCTATTGGTATGAGGTCTTTTGAGTAGAGCTCAAAAATAAAATAATGAGGGTTTAGGCCCAAAGTGGACAATATTATACCATTGTAGAGATATTTGAATTCTTTTGGTCATAACATTATCAACATAGCATTCATCAGTTCTTTAGGAGTTCGGTTCTTATGCTCGACAATCGCATTTGATAGAGGAGAGTAAGGAGTTGTCGTTTGATGAATAATGTCAGATTTTCCACAAAATTCATAGAATGAACGATCATATTTTCATCCTCTATCACTTTGAATTCTTTTAATTCATTGACCAATTTGATTCCCAACTTCATTCTTATAATTTTGAATACTTGTAATGCTTCATCTTTGCCTTTCAATAGATACACATAACAATATCTAGTGCAATCATCAATAAAAGTAACAAAGTACTTTTTGTCTCCTCTAGTTTACACAAATTTTAAATCATATATGTCACTATGAATTAATTTTAGAGAGATTGTGTAATATCTCAGTTCTGAGATTCTGGTTAAGTATGACTTAAAAGGTTAGATGGTACAATCTATATCATCAAGGTACATCTTTCTTTTTGGAAGCTCAAACTTAAGAACTCCAAAGTTAAGCGTGCTTGGCTTGGAGAAATCTGAGGATGGGTGACCTCCTGGGAAGTTTTTCAGGGTGCGTGCGAGTGAGGACAAAGCATGCTGAAAGGACCTCCGGTGGTCTGTGGAGCTAGTCGTCAACCTGATGGGCAATTCTGGTGGCGTTCCTGGTTCGATCCGGGTAGGGCCCGCCCCGGTCGGGGCGTTATAGAGCTTCTTTCCACTAAATGGAAAGACAACTTTATCATTTTAGCTTTAACACATATTTTATATTTATGTATTAGATCAATATTAAATGTTGGCAATAAATTTAAATTAACAAGTCTAATATGTTATAAATTAGAACACTCGACCAAATAAGTAAAATTTATAATTTTATTGTCATTGAATTCAAGGTGTATAGCCATTACATTTATTTTGAATATACCCCCTCTACCTATGAATTAACCCCTTTTTGTTAATACATATTTATTGGATTCAAACACTAGTCTAAAACCAATTTTGACAAGAGCCGACCCTGACACAATTCTTTCAGATGTCAGGAACATAAAGCACATCGATTAATGTCACTTCTTTGCCTGATGTCATCTTCAATGTCACATTGTTAAGATCAACAATGTTAGAAGTTACAGAATCACCCATGAATAGTTTTTTTTCCCATTAATAGGAGTATAAGTTGAAAACTGGGTTTTGTCAAAGCAAATGTGTCATGTGACACCAATATCAACCCAGCATTGTCATGGATTGTCTATCAAATTAGCTTCAAATACAAAAGCGGTCAGGTTTAATTCTGACATGTCTATTGGCACTGACTTATCTTCAGTCATGTACACTTGAGTAACTTTCTTTGGATGTCGATAGTCTTTGGACTTGTGATTCGGTTTGTCACAGTTATGGTATGTTTCTTGGAACTTTTTGGCCTTCCCTTGGCTCTACCTTTTTTCGGGATACTTTCTCTTCTTGCCAGTGTTTGGTCCATTAGAATTGCCTTTGTAAATATAGGCATTTTTGTTGATTCTGATTGCTTGTAATTATCTTCTTTAATCCGCAGTCTTACAATCAGATCCTCAAGTCCCATCTTCTTTCGCTTGTGCTTTAGATAATTTTTGAATTCCCTCCATGAAGGTGGGAGTTTCTCGATTATCATGACAACTTGAATGGATTCATTTATTGTCATGCCCTCAGCATACAGATTATGTAGGATCAATTGTAACTCTTGGGCTTGAGTCGTCATAGTTTTGGAATCAATTATTTTGAAGTCTAAGAATTTACTGTCGATGAATTTCTTCAGTCCAGCATCTTCTATTTTGTACTTCCTTTTGAGATATTCTTATAAATCTTTTGCAGCTGACATTGGACTATACACGTTGCATAACGTTTTGTCCAAGTCATTGAGGACATAATTTTGACATAAGAAGTCAATATGCCACCAAGTATCACATGTCATGCTCTTTTTTTTTACAATCTCGCCTTGAGATATGAAGGGGTCATCTTTACGTAAGAACCTCGCAAGGTTCAACGTGGTTAGGTAAAATAACATCTTTTGCTATCACCTCTTGAAATCGATATCTGTAAACTTTTTCGATTTCTCATCATGCGCTGTGGAACAGGAGCCGTCAATGATGAATTCATCAAGATTGCACGGAAAAAATCATCTTGAAATTGTTGGATCTGGTGGTGGTGGTGCAATCTGAGCATGGACAGAATGACGATATAACACCACTTTGGCGAAATCGAGGCTAGAGTTAGACTCTATCTCTTTAAGATGAATTTACCCTGGACGCGGTGCTTACAGAACACGACAATCATCTTCAAAGATACAACGACTTTATCTTATAATAGCAATACTGTAAATCGCAAGACCTCCGAATCGAAGAAGTTTCTTGAACTCTCCAAATGTAAGTATAGAATACAATGTTTGCTTTGATTTGTAATGGAATGAATTGAGTGAATCCAATGAGAATGTGAGAGATTTTATTTATACCAAATGAAGGGTATAAGAATCTCTTAGTTCAATTAAATCTTATCCATCCAATTTAAATTGGATGATCTAGATCGCATATCTTTCCAAGAGACACAATGCCTCTCCATTGGATTTATTCTTTTAAAATCAATGGTTCAAATTGAGCGAACAAAGAGACACATATTCCTTACAAGTGGATGAACTAGATTTTTCCATCTTAATCTGACTATCCATTTTAAACCATTTCACCAATTTATGTGATTTCTCATTCACACATTTAATTAGTTCAAAACCAATTTTCCAACTGATTGGAGTAGATGGAGATGGAATTAGGGGTGTGCAATTATTCAGTTAAACCAAAAAAATCAACCAAACCAATTTATTTCGAAAATTCAATTCGAAATTTTAGTTTTTATTTTTAAAAATATAAATTAATTCAATTCAATCTTAAATTTAAATTAAAAAATTCGGTTAACCGAATTATTAAAAAATGAATTTTTATTAGGTTTTATATATAATTTATAATATTTATTTAATATTTTATATTTAATAATATTTGTAATTTTTGTTATTTTAACCTAATTTTATTATTTAATTAATTTTCCATACATCAATCAATCTAACTAGCTGTCTATGTCTATAAATACCATTGAGAAGATGATAATGAATCACATCATTGCAATGGGGAGCAAGAGTAGATCAGCAGCCTTCTTTTATTTCTTCCTCCTCTTTCTTTTTGCGTCACTACCATGCTGGAAACCGGCCTCCGCCGCCACTTCTCCCAAGCGATGGGCGGCGGCCTGCAACGAGACAGAGGGCGGTGGTCGCCGATGCAGCTCAGCGGAGGAGGACTTGGAGGAGTTTCAGTTCGATTCAGAGATCAACAGAAGACTCCTCGCCGGAAGTGGCTCCTCCGATGTCGCTCATGCTGCTCTAAATGCAAATCAGGCGGCCTGTAGTACTAACAACGGCAACGCGTACCAGTGTGGTGCGGCCTCCGGCAATAAACCATCCCCGCGGTCCTGCGGCCACGATTACTACCGTTGTTCTTAGAAATGATGATCCTAATTCCTCCAGCCGGCGCTGCATTAATTGATGGAGAACCCCGGCGCCGTCAATTATAGATCATCCATGAATTAATAATTTAATTTGCCTGCATATGTGTGATTGTGTGCGTGTCTTAATTCTACGACGACGTTCTTGAAACTAAACTATTTGGTATTGTGTTATGTGATCAATATTAATTAAATGTGTACTGATCGTTCATCTTCAATGATCAATCGACGTGTTTTCTATTCTATTTTGCTATTGTATTTATGTTTTTATGGGTATGATCTGAGCGAATTAATGAGCGGCTAGCTTTAAAATGATTTTGGCACCGACAGAAATAAGCTCGAACAAGAAGAAAAAAAAAACAGAAAGGAAACTGGCTGTCAAGATCATGGTTCTGAATGCGTTTGAAATGGACTAAAGTAGTAAGCAATACCTTAGTGGGCAAAAATTACAAATATTTTTTTAAAAATCTAAAATATTAAAAGTAATATTTTAAAAAATATATATATATATGTGAAAATGACACGCCACCTAAATGGTTAGGTCGTAAATACACTTGAATCTAATGCCCTATAGCATTTTGTTAGAACTATTAAATTATAAATTTCATAAAAGTATTAAAATTGCATTTCAAATATAATTTATAAAATAAAAAATAATATAGGATAAAAATCAAAATAAAGAAACATCAAATCTATGCCCTTGTTAAAAAAAAAAATTAAAAGGACGTCTCATCATATATTTTATCCTCGGAATATTTTTCATTTTAGCGATATTGTAGGAGTTATCGATAACTACTATAATTTATAAAAACTACTTAGTAGATGTTATTGATCCTATCTAGAATTTGAGTTAGACGGACTGTCGGATGAGGTGGATAGAATATTGACCGAATCGTGATGTTCCGAAAGGGGGGTATACTGAGATGACTTATATGTTGACCAAGTCATCAGAAGTCCTCTAATCAACGCTACCTGCAGCCAGCGATCGGGTCGCCCCGATCTCTAGTACTCCGATGCTCGAGGCAGATCCAACGAATATATAAGTAACAGACTAAAACATAAAATAATGAAGTGCATATAAAGTATGAACGAAGAACGTACCCTGGCCCAGAGGGCACCTTCAGGTGGATCGGTGAGCTGATCGGAATGCTGCTCTAGTTGTTGTGACCTGGAATAGTAAATGAATCTGAACAGGTTGGAGAGCTGGATCTTACGATGTGGAGTTGGATGCAGTGGCACGAAACTAGATGCGATCTCATCACGCAGGCCGGGATATGACATCGACACGCAAGTCAAGATAAGACATCGGCACGTAGGCCAGGATAAGACATCGGCACGTTGGCCGGGATATGATATCGACATGCAGGTCGGAATATGATAGCGGCATGCAGGCCGAGCTATGACAACAGCACGTAGGCTGAAATACAATAACGACACACAAGTCGGATAGTAATAACGACATGAAGGCCGGAACACCACATTGGCATGAACTTAGAACACACTAGCGAGGTGCATTACGGAGATAGCTCGAGGGAGGTTGGATCACATCAATAATGAATGATGACATGGATCAGGGGCTAGACCGACATCAGGCCTGAGGGCAAGGGCGCTGGATCGATGTCGGACCGAGGCAATGGTTCGGCCAAGGCGATGGGTCGGCTGGTGGCTATCGTTGGAGGTGATGGTGACGACCTCCCGTTGGAGGCTTCGTCGGCACTAGACTGTTCTCTCATGTTGCTGGCGAGAGGCGAGGGAAAGGGAGCTGTCAACGCGAGGAAGGTGGCGGTGGTCGAAGGCAATAACGTGGGCTACTACTCTCACGCGAGGTGACAGCGTGCGAGAGAGGGAGAGTGATGAGAAGACCACTGGTGTTGGCATCAGTGATGCCGGCAACGACAGAGGCGTGCATGAACGGGGGAGAGGAGGCGCCGCGGGAGACGATGTAAGGGCGTCAGCGTGGAGAGGAAGAAGGAAAGGGGTTGCTCGCGAGGGCGTCAGCTTGCATAAGGCGGCGGCAAAGGTGGCCCTCCTATGCGTCCTCCTCCTGGCGGTGGACCAAAGCTCCTTGTGTGAGGCGACACAGAAAACCAAGAGGAGAGGAGGAGATGGCGTTGACGAGAGGGAAAGGAGAGGAGCGACAACTGGTGCCGACGAGGAGTGGAATGTGATGGAGAGTCGTTCGTGGAGTTCCCTGGCGGCGGGGAGAAAACACGGACCTCCCTCCCGCGTGAACAGTGCATCTCCTTTTTTTTCCAGCTCTAAACAGTGATTTGATCAAAATACCCCTCTCTTTCCCTCTAATTCCCACTAGGTCCTCAAGATATATCCATATCATCTATAATATGTATAAATTATTTTGTAACTGCTACAACGTGTAACACCTAATGTAATACTATTATATATATTGTTATATAAGTTAATTAGTAACTTTTACAACTATTTTGATGTAATTTTGATGAAATTTAAATAATTTTGATTAAGTTGATAAATAGTATTTTGATATAATATTGTTCACAATGTAGGTGATGTTAATTGGTTCTTCCTTAGGAATCGGAATGAGAATGAAAATCATAATATTGTGGAATGAAAATGAGTATGAGTATAAATATCAATTTTAAAAATAATATTTGGTTAGTTGAATATTTTATATCGGAATAAATCAAAAAAAAAATTACCCTTAGAGGAAAATAAGAGAAAAATTAGATGTGAAAGAAAGTTGAATGTGAGAGAAAAATATAATGAGAGAGAATGATGAGAGAGAAAGAAGAAAGGAAAAGTATTATGTGGAAATGAGGAAAAAGAGTGTGATGGGAGAAAGCATGGTGAGAGAGGATGATGAGAGAGAAAGTGTAATGGGAGAAATGAAGAGAGATAAAGTATGTTGAAAGAAAATGAGGAGAGAGAGTGCGTGATGGGAGAGATTAAAGAGAGATAAAGTATGATAAGAAAAAAATAAGGAAGAAAGTGTGATGGGAGAAAAAATGCGATGAGAGAGGATGAGGAGAAAGAAAATATAATGAGAGAGAAAATGTGTTGGAAGAGAATAAAGAGAGAGATAGTGTGCTGAGAGAAAATGAGGAATGAGAGTGTGATGGGAAAAAAACATGTGGCAAAAGGCGATTCGCTCGCCCCCAGCGCCCCCGCCAACCCGTCCCTAGGCCAACACGGAGGAGAGGATGAGGAGAGAGAAAGTATGATGATAGAGAAAGTGTGTTGGGAGAGAATGAAAAGAGAGATAGTGTGCTGAGAGAAAATGAGAAGAGAGTGTGTGTGATGAGAGAGATTGAAGAGAGAGAAAATGCTGATAAAAAATAAGAAAAGAGAATGTGATGAGAGAGAAAGCATGGTAAGAGAGAATGAGGAGAGAGAAAGTGTGTCGGGAGAGAATGAAGAGAAACAAAGTGTGACGAGAGAAAATGACGAGAGAGAGTATGATGAGATAAATTGAGGAAAGATAAAGTGTAATAATAGAATGAGGAGAGAAATTATGATGAGAGAAAATAATGAGAGACGAAGTAATATGAAAAAAAATTGAACAAATATATTAAGAGTATTTTTGTCCAAAACTTAATTCTCATTTTCATCAAAACCCAAGGGAGGAGATGGATTTTATCAATACCCAATTTTTGGAGTTTCATTCCAAAATTTTAATTTCATTCATATCAACCAAACATAAAGTTTGGGAATGAATGCATTCTCTTATTCCCAAATTCTTAAACCAAACATTACCTTAGGATTTAAAATTTTAGGGTTTAGGATTTAGCTACGACTATATAACAATATAACGTGAAAAATAATCTATTTCATTTTAATTAAATTAAACACTTAACACGCTATAGTATCTATAAAGTAAAAAAATGATGAAATAGTTAACACCGAATGTGAGATGAATGATCCGACCATACGAATGTTTTCCACTTGCCGTTAGGGTAAATTGGAAAGATAAACGGAGTAATGCATAGTTAAAGATAGATGTCGATTATTTATGTCGCGCCCCGTGACTTAGGCACATGACACGGGTGTTGCTCGTGAATATAAATACTCGAAAATAACAAGCCTCATAAAGTGAGCACCAAACTAGTAATAATATAATGGAATTATTGTCTTTACAATCCAAAAGTGAAAATAAATGGAAGCGTACAAGTAAAGATAACATGAACTAAAAGGCAAAATCACTTGGACATGGTTTCATTACCAGCCCCAAAATGTCTCTTGCTCCTCTTTCTCGATTTGTTCCTCGTCTTTATCTAGGGATGGGAATAAGGGATGTGAGTGCTTGGGAAAATACTCAGTAAGTGGGGTCGATCGAACATAGAACGACAAAATACAAAACATAACAAGACATTCAGAATTCATGATAGAAACACAACTTAATCGAAAACATATACTTATAACATTGTTAATCATCTTGTTTTCCATGGTATTACTGATCAGCCCCCTATATGTAATTCCTCTAAGGGGTGAGGTCATATATCGATTATTATTACCCACCACATTAGGGCCATAACTTGTCATATCTTATCATATTTTCAAAAATTTCCTTTAACTGATCAGTCCCCTATATGTAATTCCTCTAAGGGTGAGACCATATATCTATTATTATTACCCACCGCATCAGACTCATAACTTGCCATATCTTAGCATGTTTTCGGAATTCCCTTTTACCATATCTAACTTGAGTCATAACAGTGCATCTTGGAATTCAGAAAAATAAAATGAGCAGTATAAAATTATCAATAATAAAATGAAAACATAGATCGTAGCTATATTCAAAATGAAAAACCCACTTACTTGGTCAGAACCTTATTCGATTTTGGACAGAAATTTTATGGGACTTGAAATTGCACTTGTTGATCTAAACTTGGGTAGAATCTTGCACGAAATGTGGGCACGAAATGTGGACGAGGTTTGGATGAATTTCTGTAGCACTTGGACAAAAAGTTTTCAAAGGATTCGAGTATGCCTTTGGAAGACAATTCCTTGGCTATTTATAGGCCAACCATGGCTAGATGAAGGGGTGGCCAAGGCATATGAAGAGATGGCTAGATGGAGAGTCATCCATTAAAAAGGCAAGGTGAAGGGACATGGCTAGATGAAGGGTCATAGTTAGATGAAAGGTCATGGCTAGATGAAGGGTCATCCATTAAAAAGACTAGGTGAAAGGTCATGGCTAGATGAAAGGTCATCATACCATTACAACTTAGCACATGAAATATAGACATAGCTAGAACAAATCCAAATTACATAAAAGGATTAACACATGACTCAATATGTTATCATGATAAAACCAAAAGAAACATAGGCATAAAAATCTAAATTACATAAAAGGATTAACACATGACTCATTATGTTATCATGATAAAACCAAAAGAAACATAGGCATAAAATTTTAACATATGACTCACTAAGTCATCTTGTTAGAAAGTAAGAAAAAACATAGATATAACTAGAATAAAAATTTAAAACACATAAAATTTAACATGTGACTCATTAAATTATCATGATGAAGAGCAAGAAGAAACATAGGCGTAGCTATCCAACATCCGAAATCCCTAAAATCCAAACGTACACATGACACAAAGTAATCATAAACTCGGGTTCAATTTTATAGTATTAAGATTTCTAGGAGCCGAACCTAACTTAACCTTCAAAGGTACGTCTACTAGTGTCCATCACCATGTCCAAAATTGAGTCTTCACATCCCACCCTCCTTATTGGAAGTTTCTTCCTTGAAACTTGAGCTCACTTGATCTTCGAAGAGATATGGGTAATGCTTGCGCATCTTTTCCTTGGGCTCCCAGGTAGCTTCCCTTTCAGTGTGATTGGACCATTGTACTTTGACGTACAGGATGGTTCTTCGTCTAAGTACTTGATCCTTGGTGTCAATAATTCGAATGAGAACTTCTTCATACTTTAATTCTTCATTCAAGTTCCCCTTGACTAGGAGTGGTCAAGTTTCCAGAATATGGCTCAAATCTATAATGTATCTTCTTAGTTGGGAGACGTGAAAGACATTATGAATCCTTGACATATTCGGTGGTAATGCTAGTCTGTAAGCTAGTGATCCCACTTTCTCCAAAATTTCAAAAGGCCCTATATATCTAGGATTCAGTTTCCTAGTTTTATTGAATCGAACTACTCCCTTCATTAGAGAAATCTTTATATAGGCCTTATCACATGTCTCTAATTCCACTGGCCTTCTTTATGAATCAACCCAACTTTTTTGTTGATCTTAAGCAGCCTTGAGTCGTTCCTTGATGACAATCACTTTTTCTACCGTGGTTTGGATAAGCTCAGGTCCGGTGATAGCTTTTCTCCTACTTCATCCCAATATAGAGGTGACTGATACTTGCACCTATATAGAGCCTCGTATGGGGTCATTCCAATGTTGCTATGATAACTGTTATTATATGCAAACTCGATTAAGGGCAGGTGCTCACTCTAATTACTATTGAAGTCCAGAGCACATGCTCTTAGCATGTCTTCAAGTGTCTGTATTATCCTCTCAATTTGGCCATCAGTCTAAGGGTGATAGGCCGTACTAAGAGTGACCTTAGTCCCCATAGCTTTTTGAAGACTTTGCCAAAAACAGGACACAAACCTTGGGTCTCTATCGGATAGTATGCTTGCGGAAACTCCATGTAGCCGCACAATGTTGTCCATGTATAGAATAGTCAACCTATCCAGATTATAATTCATGCGGATGGGTAGGAAGTGTGCAGATTTTGTGAGTCTATCCACCACTACCCATATCCCATCATGGCTTTGTCTTGACTTTGACAATCCTACAACAAAGTCCATGGAAATGTGCTCCCATTTCCACTCTAGAATCTCTAAAGGGTGAAGAAGTCCTCCTGGCTATTGGTGTTCTGCTTTGACCTGTTGGCATACTAGGCACCTAGAGACGAACTCCCGGACATCCTTCTTCATTCCACTCAACTAGAAGTTCTTCTTCAAATCCCTATACATCTTTGTATTACCAGGGTGGACTAAGAATTTTGATTTGTGGGCCTCAGACATTACTTCTTGTTGAAGATTATCAATGTTAGGCACCCACAGCCTTCCTTTCATCCATAGGATCCTGCTATCATTTATTTGAAGATAAGGTGTTTTTCCCTTTTTGATATGCTCTATAAGTCTTGCCAACGTCGGGTCTTGCTTCTGCTTCAACTTGATTGTTTCTCTAAGGCATGGTTGTGCTGAGAGCGATGCCAAAACTGTCTTGCCCATGCTCTTCTGACTTAATGCATCAGCTACCTTGTTTTCTTTGCCTGGGTGGTAGCTTATTATTAAGTCATAATCCTTTAAGAGCTCAACCCATCGTTGTTGCCTCATGTTTAATTCTTTCTGCATAAACAAATACTTGAAACTCTGATGATCTATAAACACTTCACACCTGGCACCATATAGATAGCGTCTCTAAATTTTTAGCGTGAATACTACTACAGCTAGTTCGAGGTCATATGTTGGATAGTTTTGCTCATACGGTTTCAGTTGTCATTGAAGCGTAAGCAATAATCCTTCCCTCTTGCATGAGGACACACCCCGACCTCTTTTTGATGCATCACTGTAAATAGTGAAGTTCTTATCCTCTGCAGGTAGTACTAGTACTGTGTAGATGCAAGCCTTTTCTTTAATGTTACAAAACTCTTCTCACATTCTTCACTCCAATTAAATTTAGAGTTCAATTGTGTGAGCTTGGTGAGAGGTATAGCTATCAAGGAAAATCCTTCAATAAATTTTCGATAATAGGCGGCTAGCCCCAAAAAGGTTTGAATCTCCGTTACTATTTTTGGTTTTGGCCAGTCTAAAATTGCTTCTACTTTCTTGGAGTCTACAGAAATGTCTACTTTGGAGATTATGTGACCCAAGAAGGCGACACTTTTCAACCAAAATTCACACTTCTTGAATTTGGTATATAATTCCTTTTCTCTGTGTCTGGAGGGTAAGGTGAAGATGCTCTTTGTGGTCTTCTTCATTAGGTGAATATACGAGGATCTCGTCGATAAACACCATCACAAATTTATCAACATATGGTCTAAACACTCTATTCATGAGATCCATGAATGCTGTCAGGGCATTGGTTAAGCCGAATGACATTACTATAAACTCGTAGTGTCCATACCTGGTTCTGAAAGTCATCTTTGGTATATATTCGGCCTTGACCTTCAGCTGGTGATAGACTGACCTTAAATCAAGTTTGGAGAACACTGTAGCTCCTTTAAGTTGGTCGAAGAGTTAGTCTATCCTTGGATGGGGGTACTTATTCTTGATTGTGATTTTATTCAATTCCTGGTAATCGATACACAATCTCATACTCTCGTCTTTCTTCTTCACAAATAAAATTGGGGCTCCCTATGGAGATGCGCTCGGTCTGATTTGCTTTTTGTTTAACAACTCTTAAAGTTGTTCTTTTAGTTCTTTGAGTTTTGTTGGGGTCATTCGGCAGGGTGCCTACGATATTAGTGTCGCACTTGGTGCCAAATTAATTTCAAAGTCTACTTCACGGTCAGGAACGGTGCTAGGTAGTTCCTCAAGACATACATTTAGGAATTCTTGAACGACTAGAATTTCTTCTAGCCTAGCCTCGGTCTTCTCTTCCACCTCACTTATCATATCTAGATAGATTCTATCACCACTCCTCATGGCTTTCCAAGTTTGAGATGCAGACAAGAGTAATTTCTTTTCCTTAGCTTTTCCATGGTAGATGATTTCTTCTTGGCTTGAAGTCCGAATTTTGACATTCTTCTTGTGGCAATCCACTAGTGCGTGGTTCTTGGCCAACTAATCCATTCCATGAATGACATTGAACTCAACCATGTTTAGTTAAATCAGATCAGCTTCGAATGTATGACTACCAATACTGACCTGACTGTAACGACCACCCTTCTTACTACTACTACTCTCTAAGGATGACCGTTACTTAACTACTAACTCTACTTAACCGGTATGATTAAAAATCACATGGAAACCCTATCGAAAAATTCCGGCAGAATCTCCCCTATACCGGTGACCTTAAACTGACATACATAACATAATATACACAGCCACAGGCGGCTGGTACACATATCAAACACACAAAAGAAATAACATCACCACACAGTTTAATGAAATCAAATCATGCAAGTAATGAATAGCGGAAACAAAATAAAAACATACAATTAACTAACAGCGGAAGACTAAATGACTCATCTAATACATTCTTAATAAATGACAATCTTAATAAATTCTTAAACTAAGTCCCAAGGCTTCCATAGTCCTGGCATCACACACCATCCGCGCCACCTTGTCGCCTTCCTTGCTAAATCTTTTCTTTTCCTTTATCTGCAGTAAGAGGAAGTGTAGTTTATAAGCAAAATTTGCTTAGTAAGTGCTATCTAACTCACAAAATCACGAATGTGCATGTATACGAAAAGAACTGGAAACTATATGCTCTAAAAAGAAATAAAGCATAAACATAACTGCTCATGTCAAACTAATAGCAAAGAAAGGCTAAGGAATCTACTCATGTAATTCTAATGGCTAATCATGCTACTCATCTAATAGGTAAACATGAAATCTACTCATCTACTAGATAAACATGGTAGAATAAAGAACTAAACTTACTGAATTCTAAACACTTTCTGAATCTTATTTCACTTGTTTAAAGACTTATTCTTTAATACTTTATACTTATGTAAAACTTGCTTTACTTGTTCAAAAATTTATACTTATAATACTTCAAAATAGTAATCAACTTCTTCTTGGGCCCATGCATAGTACCATCTTATGCGCGTTCCCTAATAGGTTGGGGTAGCGAGCCACCAATCCTAAAAGAGCAGACCTCGGTCTACCAGGGCCAAGACCTCGGAATTGAACACCTGGATTTGTTTAACGAAAACCTCGGAAGTCGGGTACTAGCCTCTTCTTAAAAGTAAAATACTTATAATCTTAATTACTTCTTCTTTAAATGCCTCGGCATTTTAATAGGCACCTTGTGTGCCAAAAATCCCTCAAGTCTTGACTTTGGGATCTACTTAAGGCCTCGGCCTTTTCTTTCTTTTCTTTCTCTTTCTTATACTTTTCTTCATCTTTCTTATACTTTTCTTATAAAAGAATGTCTCTTACAAAACTAAAATGTTTAAACAAATTCTAACACTGAAATGCTTAAACAAAAATCTGTATACATAACATAAATCTGCATGCAAAGCTTAACAAAAATCTGCATATTAAGCTTATCTAAAATTTGCATACTAAGCTTAACGAATCTGCAAACTAAGCTTATCTAAAATCTGCAAGCAATACTTGCGAAAGTCTGCATATCATACAAGCTTAAACTAAATCTCAAACTTGTTAGAACTAAAAACCTTAAATCTTGCTACAACAGAACTAAAAGAAAGAGAGCAAGGAATGCATGCTACTCAATAATCTCTAGCTATTCCAAAGCTGTACAGTGTAATCCGAAAGCAAAGAAAACAAAGCACACTAATTACTCTTAAACTTCTAGCCGTTCTAATGCTGTACAGAAAATCTAAAGCAAGGAAAACATTATAATTCAATACTACTCATGCTATTCTAGTAGTAAGGAAACTACACATGCTTAACTAATAACACATAGGGAAAGTCTAACAACGTGCTAGAATAAAGAGAGATTATAACCTGCTGAACTGGAAATAAGAAACTTGAAGACTGAAGCTATAAAAACTAATCACCAACTAAAAGCTAGGGTTCGGATGGAAGCAAGCCTAAGCACAATCTGATGACTAGAATTCGGATCATAGCCATTGAAACAACCAAGGTATAAACTGAAATCTGGCTTGCTAAACTACAAACTGAAAATTTGGCACAGCTGAAACAATCGAATCCCCTTTAGAAATGCTACAACAGGACACTCAAAAGGAGCATTCAAATCTGAAACTACTAGCAGGTTCCGTAAAGCACATTCCGAAAGCAAAGAATGGAAGCCAAAGCTCGAAACTACAAGTCTAAATCTGATCAGCGTTTCGAAAGCAACAGGTCTACTGAAACGTCAACGATCAAAGCTTAAGACTCCACAATATGGACTTCCCGAAACTCAACCAGTGAGAAGAAACACGGCACATAAAACTCAACCAAAAGCCCTAAATATGTGATTGTAACCACACCCTATCTCAACCTCCTATAAAAAACTCACGACACAGGCAAATCCCTAACATGCTTCATAGCACAACTCGAACAAATAAGGGAATACCAAAACGAATCGAAATCCGGAACTATCCTACTGCAGGTGAGTAGCGACTTACCTCGGTTCCTTGGACTTACAACCGGCGAGAACAATTCTAGGGCTTCGGAGAACTCGAGCTTTCGGTCCCTCCTTGTGCTCACGGCTCCTCCTCGACGAGAGGAACGCAAGGAGATGAAGAAGCCTTTGAATGAGCCTTTGGCCGGCCACCGGAGACGCCCTAAAGCTCGGCTGCGTTTTTCGCCCGAGAGGAGTCGCCGACGCGAGAGAGGAGAAGAGGAAAAGAGAGAAAAGAAAATAACTTAACCCCTCTCTTACCTATCCTTTTATAACCTAGGGTTATGGCTTAAGACCAATTCGTGATTGATTTGTTCACGAAACATCAGCGTGCTCGCTTGGTCCGCTTGGTCCGCTGGAAAGTTGGATTCCCGAAGGTCTCGGGTTCGAGCCGCCCTCGGCTCCTTTTTAAACGGTAATTTTATTTCGTTTCTTAAGATCGCTTAACTATATTTAATTCCCTTAAATTATAACAAAACAACCGTGGATCAGCTGGTTGTCTGAGTCCGGTTAAGACTCGAGTCAAGCCCGAGGTATTGGGTTCAAAACCCGATCTTAACACTTTTTATTTAATTTTATCACAACTTCTTTCTTTTGGTAAAAATACCAAACGACCTCCAAAAATTGCATAAAAATACTCTATAAATTCCTAAAAATCTCTAGAATTTTTCTAAAACATTTCTAGATTTTAATAAGGTCTTTTAGAACTCTAAATCATGAAATTTGGGGTGTTACAATTCTCCCTCCCTTATAAAAAGTTCGTCCTCGAACTTAGAATAATTCTGGACATTTCTATCTCATACTGTCCTCATGCTCCTAAGTAACTTTCTCATGCTTCTGGTTCTAAATGACTTCTACTAATGATACTCTTTTGTTCCTTAGTCTCTTAACTTCTCTAAACATGCTTATGTATATATGAATATAAGAGAAACAAAACTAAAGTTGTCTCTATTCTTTCTAATCATATGTATCAAAACATAGAAAATTAAAACATGAATTTTCTACTTTCCTAAGCACATATAAGCAGATACTCTATACTGCAAATAATAAAGAAAGCATAAAAGAAAATTAAATACTTTCTTACTTGAAGACGGTAAGGATGGTGTTGATGTGTGATGCTGGAGAATGGGAACTGCTCTGATACCAACTGTAACGACCACCCTTCTTACTACTACTACTCTCTAAGGATGACCGTTACTTAACTACTAACTCTACTTAACCGGTATGATTAAAAATCACATGGAAACCCTACCGAAAAATTCCGGCAGAATCTCCCCTATACCGGTGACCTTAAACTGACATACATAACATAATATACACAGCCACAGGCGGCTGGTACACATATCAAACACACAAAAGAAATAACATCACCACACAGTTTAATGAAATCAAATCATGCAAGTAATGAATAGCGGAAACAAAATAAAAACATACAATTAACTAACAGCGGAAGACTAAATGACTCATCTAATACATTCTTAATAAATGAAAATCTTAATAAATTCTTAAACTAAGTCCCAAGGCTTCCATTGTCCTGGCATCACACACCATCCGCGCCACCTTGTCGCCTTCCTTGCTAAATCTTTTCTTTTCCTTTATCTGCAGTAAGAGGAAGTGTAGTCTATAAGCAAAATTTGCTTAGTAAGCGCTATCTAACTCACAAAATCACGAATGTGCATGTATATGAAAAGAACTGGAAACTATATGCTCTAAAAAGAAATAAAGCATAAACATAACTGCTCATGTCAAACTAATAGCAAAGAAAGGCTAAGGAATCTACTCATGTAATTCTAATGGCTAATCATGCTACTCATCTAATAGGTAAACATGAAATCTACTCATCTACTAGATAAACATGGTAGAATAAAGAACTAAACTTACTGAATTCTAAACACTTTCTGAATCTTATTTCACTTGTTTAAAGACTTATTCTTTAATACTTTATACTTATGTAAAACTTGCTTTACTTGTTCAAAAACTTATACTTATAATACTTCAAAATAGTAATCAACTTCTTCTTGGGCCCAGGCATAGTACCATCTTATGCGCATTCCCTAATAGGTTGGGGTAGCGAGCCACCAATCCTAAAAGAGCAGACCTCGGTCTACCAGGGCCAAGACCTCGGAATTGAACACCTGGATTTGTTTAACGACAACCTCGGAAGTCGGGTACTAGCCTCTTCTTAAAAGTAAAATACTTATAATCTTAATTACTTCTTCTTTAAATGCCTCGGCATTTTAATAGGCACCTTGTGTGCCAAAAATCCCTCAAGTCTTGACTTTGGGATCTACTTAAGGCCTCGGCCTTTTCTTTCTTTTCTTTCTCTTTCTTATACTTTTCTTCATCTTTCTTATACTTTTCTTATAAAAGAATGTCTCTTACAAAACTGAAATGTTTAAACAAATTCTAACACTGAAATGCTTAAACAAAAATCTGTATACATAACATAAATCTGCATGCAAAGCTTAACAAAAATCTGCATATTAAGCTTATCTAAAATTTGCATACTAAGCTTAACGAATCTGCATACTAAGCTTATCTAAAATCTGCAAGCAATACTTGCGAAAGTCTGCATATCATACAAGCTTAAACTAAATCTCAAACTTGTTAGAACTAAAAACCTTAAATCTTGCTACAACAGAACTAAAAGAAAGAGAGCAAGGAATGCATGCTACTCAATAATCTCTAGCTATTCCAAAGCTGTACAGTGTAATCCGAAAGCAAAGAAAACAAAGCACACTAATTACTCTTAAACTTCTAGCCGTTCTAATGCTGTACAGAAAATCTAAAGCAAGGAAAACATTATAATTCAATACTACTCATGCTATTCTAGTAGTAAGGAAACTACACATGCTTAACTAATAACACATAGGGAAAGTCTAACAACGTGCTAGAATAAAGAGAGATTATAACCTACTGAACTGGAAATAAGAAACTTGAAAACTGAAGCTATAAAAACTAATCACCAACTAAAAGCTAGGGTTCGGATGGAAGCAAGCCTAAGCACAATCTGATGACTAGAATTCGGATCATAGCCATTGAAACAACCAAGGTATAAACTGAAATCTGGCTTGCTAAACTACAAACTGAAAATTTGGCACAGCTGAAACAATCGAATCCCCTTTAGAAATGCTACAACAGGACACTCAAAAGGAGCATTCAAATCTGAAACTACTAGCAGGTTCCGTAAAGCACATTCCGAAAGCAAAGAATGGAAGCCAAAGCTCGAAACTACAAGTCTAAATCTGATCAGCGTTTCGAAAGCAACAGGTCTACTGAAACGTCAACGATCAAAGCTTAAGACTCCACAATATGGACTTCCCGAAACTCAACCAGTGAGAAGAAACACGGCACATAAAACTCAACCAAAAGCCCTAAATATGTGATTGTAACCACACCCTATCTCAACCTCCTATAAAAAACTCACGGCACAGGCAAATCCCTAACATGCTTCACAGCACAACTCGAACAAATAAGGGAATACCAAAACGAATCAAAATCCGGAACTATCCTACTGCAGGTGAGTAGCGACTTACCTCGGTTCCTTGGACTTACAACCGGCGAGAACAATTCTAGGGCTTCGGAGAACTCGAGCTTTCGGTCCCTCCTTGTGCTCACGGCTCCTCCTCGACGAGAGGAACGCAAGGAGATGAAGAAGCCTTTGAATGAGCCTTTGGCCGGCCACCGGAGACGCCCTAAAGCTCGGCTGCGTTTTTCGCCCGAGAGGAGTCGCCGACGCGAGAGAGGAGAAGAGGAAAAGAGAGAAAAGAAAATAACTTAACCCCTCTCTTACCTATCCTTTTATAACCTAGGGTTATGGCTTAAGACCAATTCGTGATTGATTTGTTCACGAAACATCAGCGTGCTCGCTTGGTCCGCTTGGTCCGCTGGAAAGTTGGATTCCCGAAGGTCTCGGGTTCGAGCCGCCCTCGGCTCCTTTTTAAACGGTAATTTTATTTCGTTTCTTAAGATCGCTTAACTATATTTAATTCCCTTAAATTATAACAAAACAACCGTGGATCAGCTGGTTGTCTGAGTCCGGTTAAGACTCGAGTCAAGCCCGAGGTCTTGGGTTCAAAACCCGATCTTAACACTTTTTATTTTATTTTATCACAACTTCTTTCTTTTGGAAAAAATACCAAACGACCTCCAAAAATTGCATAAAAATACTCTATAAATTCCTAAAAATCTCTAGAATTTTTCTAAAACATTTCTAGATTTTAATAAGGTCTTTTAGAACTCTAAATCATGAAATTTGGGGTATTACACTAACAACTTTGATTCAACTTATGAGTTTCGATGGCCTTATTAGTGGGCCTAGCTACTCTATATGATTCACTAAGTATTTAAGCTTTGAGTCCTAACTTCATAGTGAATCTTTAGATATAAAAGAATGAGTGACACCACAGTTAAACAATACATAGGCAGTCATTTTGTTGATTAGAATGGTACCTGCCACCACATCACCTGCGTCTTCCACCTCTTCTTGAGTCATAGAGGACATCCAAGCATTGGGCTTATCATCCTTTGGTTTATTCTAGACTATAACAAAATTTGATACCATCCCTTGTTTCTTGGGTTCAGGACAATCCACAATTCGGTACCCCATATTCCCACAGTTGAAGCATGCACCAGAGATCCTACGGCATTCTCCAAGATGTCTAAAGTTACAAGTAGGACATGACTTAATGCTTTGGGAGGGAAAAGTGAAAGAGGGTCCTTTGGACGGGCCACTTGATAGGTTGAGCCATTTTAACCTTTGTTCACTTGGGGAAGATTGACTCGCGAGGGGTCGCTTGTTCTTGCCTTCATCTTCATGCTGTTTGATGCCCGTTTCAGCTCTAAAGGCTGCTTCCATCAAATCGGCGAAGTTAGTTGGCTTATAGACTGCTAACATTGATCAAACTCTTCTTGAAGCGATGTAGCTTCAGGGTGTCATCTGTCATGATGGTTGGGACATAGGTCCCGAGCGAGTTGAACTTTGAGGTGTACTCCACTACGGATATACCCGAAGCTTAAGTAAAGTTTTCAAATTCACTCAACTTCTGTAACCTGAACTCTGTCGGATAGTACTGCTTCAAGAACATCTCTTTAAATTGTTGCCATGTCACTAGTCCAGCTTCAGTCATTGCTGGTGAAATGATTTTCTACCACTTACGTGCCTTATCTTCTAGGAAGGATGTCACGACGTCCACTTTAAACACCTCCGGGATTTCCAGTAGCCGAAGCTGAGTCTCAATATTCTTAAGCCAATTTTGACTAACTTCTGGGTCAGGGTTTCCATCAAACGTCGGGGCCTTGTTCTTCCGAAGAGACTCATAGTGGTACTTAATGCCACGCGGTTGGGCTTCTTGTGGTGGGTTGGGATTCTGGTACTACTTGGGGTCGCTAACCCTTGCAGTGTGGTTGCTACGATGGTAGCGATATCCATTAAATTTTATCGGCTTAGGCTAACTCTTGGGGGAGGATTAGCATCTTCATTGTCGTTGCGGTTGGCATAGTTGGGGTTACGGTTGTTCTGGACGAGTCTGTCGGCCATTTCCTAAAATTGGATAAACGTAATGGTTCATGATAGTTCAAAGATAACTACTTAAGTAATGAGGAGTAGGTTGTTAGAGTGTATACTGAAAGCCTAAGCTTTGTAAACATTCATTATAAATAAAGAATCACATTTGGTCAAATTGTCTACATTTGTTTGTAGTTGTTCATTTAATTTATATTGTAGATAACATAGTATGTGGTGTCACATGCAGAAGATGATGTTATTAGTACCTTATAAATTATAAACAGTAGCTCACGACCAAAATGGAAAGGAATAAATCATTAGAAGATCGTAGTGTAATTAGGTATTAGTTTATCTTAACTATATAATTACACTAGTACACTCAGAGTGTATTGAGTAGGACCATTTGAGGTCGTTTCTTTTATACTGACTTTATAAAGGACCAAAGACCTCGGTTATTATGGAAGTGTGTGCTCTTAATCCTAATATAATAACAAGCACATATATTTGATATTTATTTCTTTAATTTATCAATGGGTGAGATTTAGTTCGATGAATCAATAAGCCCGATAAGTTGGGAAATGATATCACTTATAGTGTGTGTTGTTGATTATAGAAGGAAACTGTGTCCTAGAGATACTAGGTTGATAATGTCCCCAAGAGGAGCTCATAAGGATTGTCATGTTAAACCTTGCAGGTGGACTTAGTCCGACATGACGATAAGGTTGAGTGGTACTACTCTTGGACTTAGATATTAATTAAATGAGTTGTCAGTAACTCACTTAATTAGTGGACATTCGATATCTTAAACACAGGGAGACTAACACACTCATAATAAGAAGGAGCCCAAAAATGTAATTTGGGATTGGTGCGGTAGTTCAATAATAGTTCTCTAGTGGAATGAATTGTTATTGATAAAATTAAGTTGTGTGTTCGGGGCGAACACGGGATGCTTAATTTTATCGGGAGACCAAAACCAATTCCTCCTCTCGGTCCCTATCATAGCCTCTTATTTATAGAGTACTATACCCACCTATACCCACCTCCTATACCCACCAATAGGGGGCCGGCCAAGCTAGCTTGGGAACCAAGCTAGGGCCGGCCTAGGTATAAATTGGGGTGGCCGGCCCTAGCTTGAACCCAAGCTAGTGGGGGCCGACCAAATTAAATTAAAAAGGAATTTTAATTTTAATTTTTATTATGTGGAAGAAATAATTTATTAAAGAGAATTAAAATTAAAATATCTCTCTTGTAAAAGATCTACAAAAGATTAAAGAAAGATATTAGATCTCTTTCCTTATTTGTAGATTGGTGAGATATTTTATTTTCTCTTTAAAATTATCCACATGTTGATAGAATTAAAATTATAAAAAATTTCCTTTTATCAACCATGAAGAGATTTTTAAAGAGAAATTTTAATTTTAAAATTTCCAGAAACAAATTAGGAAGTTTTAATTGTTGATTAAAACTTGTCTAATTTACCTCTTTTGATGTGGCCGGCTATTAGAGATTAATTGGGGAAATTTTATTTTATTTTTCTCAATTAAATCATGTCAAGGGAATTAAGGAAATTTTATTGTAATTAAATTTCCTAATTTGCCTAGGCCAAGGAATATAAAAGAAGGGGTGAGGGTGCCTTCATGAGACACAACCTCTATTATTTCTCTCCCTCTTTTATTCCTTGGAGTGGCCGGCCATCCTCTTCCTCTCTCCCTCTTTGTGGTGGCCGAATCTCTCAAAGGCTTGGAGCTCTTGTGGCGGCCGGATACTACTTGGAGAAGAAGAAGAAGAAGAAGGAGAGAAAGCTAGCATCTCTTGGAGCTTGGTTGGTGTTTTGTTCTTCATCCTTGGTTAAGCTTCTTTTTGTGGCCGAACCTAGATAGGAGGAGAAGGTGGTTGGTGGTTTCTCATCTTGGAAGATCGTTGCCCACACAACGTCCGAGGTTAGAAGAGGAATACGGTAGAAGATCAAGAGGTTTTTCTACAAGGAATAACTAGTAATTTTTCTTTCCGCATCATACTAGTTATTTATGGAAATAATACCAAATACAAGAGGCTTACGTTCTAGAATTTCGAATATGTTTTTCGATGTTGTGTTCTTTTGTTTTTTCTTTTCCTTGTGATTTGATTGTTCTCTTTGGTTAACCTAAAGTTATTTTAGGAAATTAAATATTAGATTTCTGTAAAAGGTTTTGTCTAGTCGGTGGTGGTTGCTCCCATATCCAAGAAAGCCATGTGCCTCGCCACATCAGTACTGGGAACCGATTATGGAAATTAATATTTAATGGAATTAATAACTTAAGGTGATTTGGGTCGAACGTGTTAAGTTCCGCAGGAGATCCAAGTCAAAACCTAAAAGAACAAATAGATTAAGTTTTGGATCAAACGTGTTAAGTTCCGCAGGCGATCCAAAATTTAATTTAAAAGAACACATGGTAGCTAGGAAAAGGTTCAGACCTTTGTACAAAATTTTTGTACAGTGGAACCTCTAGGCTTTCCGAGTAGCAACCAACATAGGGAACGATTAACGGAATCAAATTTTGACTTTCCTATGAGAAGTTATAGGCAATCAGAAACTTACTTGAAACAGCAAAAACATGATTTCGGGAGCCCAAACGATGGAATTCAGTAGAAAAATGACATGCATCACGAAGAATGGATCGTGATTTTGGCTAGTTAGGCCATTTCAGAGGGGTACTAGCCGTTTGTCAAAAATCCAACTTCGTCAGATTTGCGTACAAAACATCCCAACCGGATTATAACCTAACTCTGATACCACTTCAATGCCACACCCTATGACCTAGACGCATGACATCGGCTTTGCTCGCGAATATAAATACTTAAAAATAATAAGTCTCATTAAGTGAATACCAAATCAGTAATAATATAATGGAATTATTGTCTTTACAATCCATAAGCGAAAATAAATGGAAGCGTACAAGTAAAGATAACATGAACTAAAAGGCAGAATCACTTGGATAGGACTTCATTACCAGCCCCAAAACATCTCTTGCACCTTTTTCTCGACTTGTTCCTCGTCTTTATCTGGGGATGGGAATAAGAGATGTGAGTGGCTGGAAAAACACTCAGTAAGTGGGGTCAATCGAATATAGAATGATAGAATACAAAACATAGCAAGACATTCAAAATTCATGACAAAAATATAACTTAATCGAAAATATATACTTATAGAACTGTTAATCATCTTGTTTTCCATGGTATTACTGATCAGCCCCCTATATGTAATTCCTCTAAGGGGTGAGGTCATATTTTGGTTATTATTACCCATCACATTAGGGCCATAACTTATCATATCTTATTATATTTTCAAAGATTTCCTTTAACTGATCAGTCCCCTATATGTAATTCCTCTAAGGGGTGAGACCATATATCGGTTATTATTATCCACCGCATCAGGGTCATAACTTAACATATCTTAACATGTTTTCATAATTCCCTTTTACCATATCTAACTTGAGTCATAATAGTGCATCTTGGAATTCAGAAAATAAAATGAGCAGTATAAAATTATCAATAATAAAATGAAAACATAGATCGTAGCTATATTCGAAATGAAAAACCCACTTAATTGGTCAGAACCTTATTCGATTTTGGGCAGAAACTTTATGGGACTTGAACTTGCACTTGTTGATCTAAACTTGGGTAGAATCTTGCACGAAATGTGGGCACGAAATGTGGATGAGGTTTGGACGAATTTCTACAACACTTGGACAGAAAGTTTTCAAAGGATTCGAGTATGCCTTTGGATAACAATTCCTTGGCTATTTATAGGCCAACCATGGCTAGATGAAGGGGTGGCCAAGGTATACGAAGAGATGGCTAGATGGAGGGTTATCCATTAAAAAGGCTAGGTGAAGGGTCATGGCTATATGAAGGGTCATAGCTAGATGAAAGGTCATGGCTAGATTAAGAGTCATGGTTAGATGAAAGGTCATCCATTAAAAAGACTAGGTGAAAGGTCATGGCTAGATGAAAGGTCATCATACCATTACAACTTAGCACATGAAACATAGGCATAGCTAGAACAAGTCCAAATTACATAAAAAGATTAACACATGACTCAATATGTTATTATGATAAAACTAAAAGAAACATAGACATAAAAATCCAAATTACATAAAAGGATTAATACATGACTCATTATGTTATCATGATAAAACCAAAAGAAACATAGGCATACAATTTTATCATATGACTCACTAATGTTGGTCCGAGTAGGCCAGCTGGAGAGGGTTGAGTTGCCTGAAACACAAAAACAAGCACCTTTCTCGACTTTCAACTCATATTAATAAAGCGATTAAAACAGAATTAACAACTTAAAAGAAATAAGTAAAAGACCACTATTTACTTAGTTACAACTTAGATGATTGTTAATCCAAGGAAGATGAAAGCTCACGAAGAATCTCCTTCCCTAAAGGTGGAGAAGCCTTTTACACATAGTGAAAGCTCAGAAATGACTAGAAAACTGAATACCGAAGTTGTTACCTCTTTCCTAGGTTCAGAGATCTTTTTATAGACCCTGAAAAAATTTATCCAAAGGCTGAAGGCGCCTTCTATAGGGCTGGAAGGCGTCTCTAGTGAGGCTAAAGAATAAAATTTTATGCTTTCCTCAACGGCCAAAATTGCCTAGTTGAAGGCGCCTTCCATGGCTATGGAAGGCGCCTTCGCACTGTTCATTGAAGGTGCCTTTCATAGAAGGCGCGGAGTTGCCTTCAATAGCCTTTGAAGGCGCCTCTAGTGCACTTGCATCCCCATTTCACTCCTTTGCTTCTACGATCTCCTAGGTGATTTCGGCCAATGGAATAGGGCTCACCCGAACCCAATTTCCAGCCTTCTCCTCGAGCAACCTTCCTCCCCGACTTCTCATCCCTCGGACTACCACGCACGTCCTTCTCATCCACCGATGTACTCTTCCGCAGCACCTCGTCTCTCAGACGCACCGAGCCTATCGACTCTCTCCCATGCCGTCCTTCTCGCTAGCTGTATCTTCCGCTCTACTTCCTGTGCTCCAAGCTCCTACACACTTAGACACAGGGATCAAAATATAACATGTTCTAACTTAACTTGGTTGATCACATCATAAACAACCTTGGGGTTCCAACAATCTTCCTCTTTTTAATGTGAGCAATCCAAGTTTAGTTAGGGTAGACCAATCATAAAGTAAAGATAATAAAATTGCAATTATGCAATAAAGTGATTTCTTTTTTCAAATTTAAAATTTGAATTGAACTACTACCTCCCCCTAGACTTAATCTTCTCTTCTACCCCTTTGATCACATAAAAAATGGGGTACAAAAAAAACCTAAGTGTAAAAAAAAGTTTTAACAAAAAAAGATTAATTTTTTAAGTGACTCTTGCAAGTAAAAAGAAAATTCTAAGTGAAATTTGTAAGGAAAAAATTCTAAGTGAAATTTGCAAGTCAAGTCAAACTTGTTCTTCCCTACTCCCCCTTTTGATCACATTAAAATTGGGGTTTTTTTTAACTATTAAAAAAGTTTCTAACTGAAAAATAATTTAGTGTATTTATAAATACTTAACAGTTAATCAATTAAATACTTTATTTCATTAATTGACTTCCAGACTATGGCGAGACACTGGGCCTTCTTGGTTATTGGAGCAACAACCACTTTCTAGACAAAGCCTTTTAAAAAAATTAAACATTTAATTTTCTCACTGATGAGTATAATTAAAGTTTAATTTATAAAAGATTTTGAAACCCAATATAGGTTTCTTCCAACTAGGTTAATTAAAAATCTTTTAGAAATATTTTTCTGAGAAATTTTCCTAATTTTCCCCTTGTGGTAATTAAAATACCAGTTCAAATTATTATATTTCTTAATATTTTTATAATATAAGCATGCACGATTTTTCAAATATTCTATCTCTATTTTCAATTTGTCATTTTCTATTTTCAAATTATCACATAATTCTAGTGGACATGCTTTGGATAACCGTGTTTTCAAATCTATAATTTCTTTTTTTTTTTAACTTGGAACAGTTTTTTGATAGGAATTTAACAAATTTGAATAACTTATTAGGTGGAAAAGATCATACCTGACTTACTTTGTCGATCCCGTCATCCGTAGCTCCCCTTGAACTGCTACTTTCTTTTGATGTAGCTCCTCCTTCATCGATGCTCTCGATGCTCATTTCAGATGAGCTTGCTTCGTGTTCGTCTTCTTGATGACTAGCCATCAACGCAAGTCCAGAAAAGGCTTCGACCTTTCATTCAGACGACGTTTCGTCCCATGTCGCCTTAAGGTTCTTGTATTTGTTTGTTTGGACGGGCTTCTTGTCCTTGCCTTTGTTTGTTCTTCAATTTAGGGCAGTTGTCTTTTACATGCCCTTCTTCATTGCAGTGGTAGCATCTGATTGTTCTTTTTTTTCTGCCCTGCAGATGGTTATATTTTGTAGATTTAAATAATTTTTTTAAATTGTCATACCATCATTACTGTTTCATTGTCGTCAAGAGAGGATCTTGAATCTTGTACATCCATCGTTGCCTTAAAGGAAATGTTGTGTTTTGGCTCCTTCTTCGGATCTGCACATCTCGTTTCATGGACTTCAAAAGTAGAAAATAATTCTTATAAAGAAGTTGAATCTAAATCCTTAGATATGTAATAAGCATCTACTAATGATGCTCATTCAGTATTTCTAGGGAATGCGTTAAGCGCGTACCTTAGCGAATCTCGGTTACTTATATTTTCTCCGAGATTCGTGAGTCCAGTGATGAGATCCTTGATCCTTGAATGAAGGTGTACAACAATTTCACCTTGTTTCAGTTTGATGTTGCTAATATGGTTTCTGAGCAGATCCCGTCTCGCGAGTTTCACCTCCGAGGTTCCTTCGTGTAGTTCCTGGAATTTCTCCCAAAGCTCCTTCACAAACTCGCAAGCTCCGATCCGATTGACTTCTTGTGGCGATAGAATGTATAGTAGATGGAACTTTGCTTTGTCATTTTCCACGAAATCAGCCTGCTCCTTTTTGGTCCAGTGGTATTTTTCTTTGCCTTCGGGGTGCTATAAAACCAAATTCCATTATTAAAAATAAATCGAAATCAGTTTTGAAAAATACCTCCATCTTCTTTTTCCAGTTGGCGAAATCTCCCCTCGAACTTTGGTGGGTGGATTCTTGATCCGACCATCTCATGTGCTTTATTCGACGGTTAGTTCTCCTGAAGCTGTTAGGTTCTGATACCACTTGTTAGTCTGGGTAGGCCGATTGGAGAGGGTTGAGTTGCTTGAAACACTAAAACACGCACCTTTCTCGACTTTCAACTCAGATTAATAAATCAATTAAAATAGAATTAATAATTTAAAAGAAATAAATAAAATGCTACTATTTACTTCGTTATAACGTAGATGGTTGTTAATCCAAGATAGATGAAAGTTCACTAAGAATCTCCTTATCTGAAGGCGGAGAAGCCTTTTACACGCAGTGAAAGCCCAGAAATGACTAGAAAACTGAATACCGAAGTTGTTACCTTTTTCCTAGGTCCACGGGTCTTTTTATAGACCCTGGAAAAACTTATCCACGGGCTAAAGGCACCTTCCATAGGACTAGAAGGCGCCTCCAACGAGACCAAAGGATAAAACTTTATCCTTTCCGCAATGGCCAAAATTGCCTAGTCGAAGGTGCCTTCCATGGCTATGGAAGGCACCTTCACACTATTCATCGAATGCGCCTTCCACAGAAGACGCGGAGGCGCCTTCAACAGCCTTTGAAGGTGCCTCTAGTAGCACTTGCAGCCCCATTTCACTCCTTTACTGCTACGATCTCTTGAGTGATTTCGGCCAATGGAATAGGGCTCACCCGAACCTAATTTCCGGCCTTCTCCTCGAGCAGCCATCCTCCCCAGCTTCTTGTCCCTCATACCACCGCACGCATCCTTCTTGTCCACCGGTGTACTCTTTCGCAACACTTCGTCCCTCAGACGCACCGAGCCCGTCGGCTCTCTCCCGTGCCGTCATTCTCGCTAGTTGCGTCTTCCGCTCGACTTTCTGTGCTCCTAAGCTCCTGCACACTTAGATACAGGAATCAAAACATAACAGAACCTAACCTAATTTGGTTGATTATACCAAAAATAACCTTAGGGTTCCAACAACTAAGTCATCTTATTAGAAAGCAAGAAAAAACATAGATATAACTAGAATAAAAATTTAAAACACATAAAATTTAACATGTGACTCATCAAATTATCATGATGAAGAGCAAGAAGAAACATAGGCGTAACTATCCAATATCCGAAATTCCTAAGATCCAAGCCTACATATGATACAAAGTAATCATAAACTCGGGTTCAATTTTATGGTATTAAGATTTCTAGGAGCCAAACCTAACTTAACCTTCAAAGGTATACCCATTAATGTCCATCACAATATTAAAAGTAGGTTTTCACAATTTAAACTTTTATTATTGTTTAGTATGCAATAATAAAAATAAATAAATATAAAATATAAGAAGAATAGAAAAAAGACAATGCTAATTAAAGAGATTTAATTTTTATGTGCCTTTTTCATTTAACAAAGTTAACTGACAAGACCAAAACCCCTAGCCTAAACCTTATTCATCAATCATCATTAACCCTTTATACAAGTATATTAAACTTTCAATTTTACATACTATTATATACCTAGAGAATTCTCTTTCGGGAATTCATATACCAAAAAATCTTACTTTCAGGTCTTTTTTTTTATTTGCCAAGGTGATACTGGATCCGAATATATTTTTATTTTTAAAGTTATTTGAATCTTTTACAGTTTTTAGATTCTGAGTCTATTTAGATATTTAGGATGAATTTTTTTCTGTTATGATTTTTTTTTTATTTTAGTATTTTAGATCAATTTAAATACTTATTTGGTCGATATTAGAATGAGTTTTTGGAAAAATAATATTTTTTTGATGGTGCCATTTATTTCTTTATTTTTTGATATAATTAATAAATTTTAGAAGATTATTTTTAAGGTCGTATTTAAATTAACGAATTCCGTAAGTCACCAAATATATAGTTACTCTTGAACTATTAATATTTTCAGTTGGCAATCATTTGATCACTTTACTTTACCAGCACTTCCTATGTATCTATCTACGTCTCTTTGTATAGGAAGATGATACTTGTACACATACCCTTACATATAGGTGTACATGTTATAAACTTATTTCAAATTTAAAAAAAAAAATGATTTCTTTATCTGTAATTGTTTGATTTACTTTAAAAAATAATTTTAGATAAAAAATAGTATTATTTATTTCTTTCATTTTTTATTATTTGGGGGAAAATATTATTTTTATTAAAATTTAAGATTATTTTTGAGAAAAAAATTTACTCCCAAATTTCAAATGTTATTTTTATTTTAATTTAATATTTTTTCTTCAAACGGTTTCTTTTTTATTTTTGACTTATAAATCTTAAATCCTAAAAGCTAAATGACGAGCAAGGGGCGATATATTTGAACAAGATCGAAAAAAATTCTTGCAAAATGGGTAGTACTAGATAGGTCTTATGAAGAGGTTTTTAAATCTACTCTCGGATTTAGCGGAAAAAAGTGATAGTCGATGGTGGTGTGAAAGAGAGAGAAAATGAAAGCAAAACAATGGAAAGAATCGGGAGGAATAAGTAGGGATGTAAATAAGTCAAACTAAGTCAAGTCGAGTTTTGGGGTGTTCAAGCTTGTTTGATAAGATAACCGAGCCAAGCCAAGCCTAAAATGAACCAAACTTTTGAAATGAGTGTTCAAGCTTAGCTTGGTTTATTTTTTATGAGCTTGAGTTTGCTTGAAATTTGGCTTGAGCTTGGTTCATTTAGATGTTATCAAACTCTCAATTTAAGCTTGACTTGAGTTTGGTTCGAGCTTGGCTTGAGTTTGGTTCGAGCTTGATTTGTTTAGATGTTATCAAGCTCTCAATTCAAGCTTGTTTGATTGTTTGAAACTTTTAATTGTTTGATTGGTTATTAAGATTGATAATTTAAATTTATTTATTTATTTTATTTTATTATTTATTTAGCATATTGAAAAAAAATATTAATAAATATGGTTCGTGAACAATGTTCACGAACATTGTTCACGAGCGTTATTCATGAACGTTAACAATCTGAACACATATGTGTTCAAGCTTGTTTATTTAGCTTAACGAGCTGTTCAAGCTTGTTTGTTTAATTAATCTTATGTATATTGAACGAACATAAACAAGCTCTTACCAAGCCGAACACCAAGTTTGTTCGCGAACGTTTGATTCATTTATAGTCCTAGGAACAAGTGATTTGGAATGTGAGGAGAAAGAATATCTCATGAGAAATTTATTAAAGTACAATTGACTAATTTTAATAAAATTATATAATGTCGTGTGTACATTAAACATTATTCCTCTATGTTAGAGTTTGTGACCCGAATTCTATTTGGATCCGACCCGATTCGGTATCCTATATATATTGTAATTTAGGATTTCACATGGACTTTTATTCAAATTTTGTTGTCTTTGTTATTTGACCACCATTGCACAAAATTCAATATAGTGAAATTTTCTCCTCTTCCGTGGGTTTTTACCTGTTTTCCATGTAAATTTTTGGTGTTTTATTCGCTCTATATTTCATTAATTTTTAGTTGGATTATATCAAACTGATATCATAGCCTGGTTTGTTTTATTCCCCCCCCGAATGGCAACCATGAAGTACAATATTCCACTGTTAGATCCAAACACTAGATTCTCATTGTGGTAGGTGAAGATGAGAGATGTGTTGGATCGAGATGCGCTAGAGAGAGGGGGGGAGGGGTGAATAGCGCTCGTGGCTTTCACTTTTCGTTCATTTCGGAAATCTCAAAATGCGCAGCGGAATGGAAATAAAAGCAAACACAAAGAACAAAGACACCAAAATTTTTTACTTTGTTCGGAGCCTGTGGTGACTCCTACTCCAAGGCTCGCACGTGAATGCTTTCGATGGGCAAATACTAATCAATTCGCAATAGTACAAAGAATTACCATTGTAGTATAATAACTTTCGAAATAAACAGAATACCGACAGCTCTTGTGAGAAATTCCTCTCGAAGGATCGTCGTCGGAGCTTTCGGGCGTCGTGGAGGCATTTTCTGAGCAGCTCAAAAAAACGAAGGTTGTTCATTGAGTTATATTGTAGCTTCTGGTCGAGGCTCCTTAAATAGGTCATTCCAGGTGCCCGGAACCCCTCTGGGCGCTTAGACCACGTGCCTCGGCCACTCCGCGTGCGCCACGTCAGCTTCCCGATAAATTTTGGGTTCGGAGCGCCCGGACCAACTCTGGGCGCTCGGACCAGCTGGGGGCGCCCGGATCAATTCTGGGCACCCGGATCAATTTCGGGCACCCGGATCCCTTCGGGGCGCCCGGACCTGCTTTCTCCAACAACTTTATTTTTTGCAAAACGAAGTTAGTCCAGACATAAAACAATATAGAATATAAGAAATGCGACAGCCTCCGACTGTCCGGTTCTGACTTTGAGTTTCGTAAAAACTCTAAGTCGAACCGAGGATGTGTTCCCTCACCGGGGAACGCATCCTCACCTACTCCACTCAGGAGAGTATACCTGTTGTCAGTTGATCCTCCAGACCAACTGGACTTTTGTTCGGTGCTCGAGTCTTTCGGTCTTCCTGCTAGACGTCCCCTCCACGACCCGTTCAGACTTCCACCTGGTTCGCGACACCAGGACTTTCCACTTAGGGTTACCGCCCCCTATGATTTTTGTCCGAAGCTTCGACCCGCCAAGACTTTCCGCCTAGGGTTGCCACCCCCTAGGGTTTTCCTGCCTACCTATCCTCAGCTAGGACTTTAGCCTAAGATACCTTAAGGCTTTTCCTGCAAGCTCATTCAACACATTAGATCACCAATAATCTTAACTTCGAACTCTTTGCCATTATCAAAATCCAGGTTTGATTATCGGATGCTTCCCGTACCAATAATCTCCTCCTTTTTCATTATGGCAACAGAAATTCAAAGTTAAGTAAAAAAGACATAAAGAAATAAAGAAATAGTGCTGTTAAGAATTTCAATGAGTGTGCAAGCATAATTGAACAGTACAAGCATAAATAGATTTAAGCAGAAAGCTCCCCCTTAATAAAAGCTCCCTTAAATTTTCTTTATATAGATTTTTAGATTTGAATTTTCTTATACTCTCCCCCTTTGTCATATATCAAAAGAAACAGGAAAAAGAATGTAAAAAAAAACCAGAGAGGTGGAGAATTTTCTTAGCTTTTCGGTAGGTTTTGAAGAATCAAAACTTAGCTATCAACAAACTTAACTTTAGAAAGATAGATGAATTATAAAAAATTTTAGCTTTAAAAAGATTTTTAAAACCTTAAAGAGTAAATTTTTAACTAACTTAGCTAAAATAGGAGGTTGAAAAATATTTTGATAAACACTTAGCTTTTTAGAATAAATTTTCTCATAGACTTTTTAGCTAAGTGAATGAATTCTCAGGAGCTTAGTTTAAAAATAATTATTTTTCTTAAAGAAACTAAGTTTGGAAAGAAGTTTTTATCTAAGTTTGTTGACTTTGAAAAGTAACTTAGAAAAAAAATAGTGTAAAAAGAGCGAAAAAATATTTGATAAAACTTAAAAAAAATTAGAGATTCAAAAATTAATTTTACTTAGTTAAATTTGAAAAATACTTAGCTTAGATAGTATCAACTTGTAAAACTTTAGCTAAGTCCACTTTCACTTAGAAGAGTAAGTCCATTTTAAAGAAAAAGTTGGTTCTCTTTTCCAAAAATCCTAAAGTCCAAGCATGAGTAATTAAAAATTAAAACTAAATGCTTTAATTTCCTTAGCCAAATGTCTAACCATTAGCTACTAGCTGCTTACCTAAAAGGTAATAGCTTTCACTTGGTTAGTCAAGTTAAGTCAGTGATCTAGTTAGATTTGACTAAGACAGGATAACTTAACTTGATTACTGTAAATATGGTATTTATTGCCCAGACTTATATGTCGATGTACAGACATAAGCATTCTTAAGTTCAAGCAGTACCCTATGCATCTCATACCATTCTAAGTGTTTTCATACACAAGCAAGTTAAATCTAGTGTGCTTGTGAGATGCTCTGGCTAAAACTAGGGGTACATGATTTCTAGGAGTAAATTCCTAGGCTAAGTCCAAATTTTTGAAAACTAACAAAATTGGGATTTTGAAAACTATTTTTCCTAAAAATTTTAAGGATAATTTTAAAAGCAAACTAATTTAAAACATAGTAAGCAGAAATAAGTTCTATTCTACTAAGCACATCCCTATTTGTCTTTTAAGTGCACTGAACTCAAGTTCAGGTAAGGGCTTTATGAATATGTCAGTCATGTTTGATTTGGACTCAACATAGTTAAGCACAACATCACGCTTAGCTACGTGATCCCTTACAAAATGATGTTTTACTTTTATATGTTTAGTTCTTGGGTGGTGAATTGGGTTCTTAGTTAGAATAATTGAACTAAACAGTTATGTCAATTAATTAAATTAAGTTAATTAAATATTTAAGTTAATTAATTAGATTAAGTTGATTTGTTCAAGTTAGTTAATTAAGTTAATTTGATTAAGTTAGTTAATTTTAATTAGGTTGAAAATTAAGTTGAGTTTAATTTATTTGATAGGTTAATTAAATAGTTAAGTTAATGAGTTACATTAAGTGAATTAAATAGTTAAGTTAATTAATTACATTAAGTGAATTAAATTGATTAGATTGAATTAAGATTTAAATTAGGTTTAATTAAATTCAACTAAGTTCAACCTAGATTCATCTCACCCGATTCTAAGTTATCAATCAGGGAACCTTATGTATTTTTGTGAGATGTTTATTTTTAATTTAGATTATGTCTAAGGATTAATTTACATTTGAGTTAGACTTAGGTTTTCCAATTAGTCAATTAAATACATATTTCAAGGATCGGCTTCCAGGTTGTGGCGAGGCACTAGGCATTCTTGGGTATGAGATCATCCACCACTTCTAGACAGAGCCTTTCAAAGAAATTATATATTTAATTTTCTTTTTGAAATCCCTAGGTTTAACTAATCAAGTGTAAATTACGCCTAGGTCCTTAAACTAGCCTAATCTAAGCATGCATAAAAATAAAGTAGAAAATAACAATTACCAAACAATTCTATTTATTTATTAAGACAGTTTTTCTATTGCCTCCCCCTGGATCATAACCTCGATATGGTCTATCAAGGTAATGTACTTGATCCTTAGGGACCCAATACTGACCAAGTCCAACATAATTGACCAAGTTAGACTTGGGTACCCATGCTTGGACTACCTTTCTATTTGGTCTATTAACAAGTGGCAAATATGAATGGTATTTTCTTTTTGTTCTAAATCCTAGTCCAGATAGATTGTATACGACCTTCTATTTTTCAAGAATCATGTCAAGATTCTTGGAGTCCAGTGTCAACTGTTCCAATGCAATCTTCAAATCCTTGACTTGAGTTTTCAGGCTCCTCAAGCTTTTGTACTTGAGTTGAGGTTCCTGTCTGAATCGGGTCAGTCAAGGATTCGGAGATAGTCACTTCTTTAAGAGTTGTTACCTCCTTTAGAGGTGATTTGATCTGAATGTTAGATTTAGCTAATTTATGCATCAGATAATTAAGTAAGTTATATAACCGGGAAGTACTTACAGAGGGGTTAGGTCCTTCAGAAACGGATACGGATCCGTGGCTTCTCTCGGACTCAGCTTCCGATTCGTCCTCACTTTCGGATTCGGTGACTTGGTCCCGGGTCGTCATTGCAAGGAAACTCGTCTGTTCGAGTTCTTCATCGTCAGACTCTTCTAAAGAAGACTCGTCCCAAGTCACCTTCAGAGCTTTCTTCTTTCTCTGCTTCTTCGCATTCTTCTGATTCGGACAATTTGCTTTGATATGTCCCTTTTGATTGCAACCGTAGCAGATTACTTCAAATTTCATCTTTGAGCTTGGTTGGGCCTCCTTGGATTGGATCACCTTCTTTATGTCCTTCTTGTTGAAGTCCTTCTTCTTTTTGTAGAGTTTTCTCACCAAGTTGACGAGTTCGGCTGTGAGTTCATCGTTGTCATCTTCTGAATCCGATTCTTCTTCTGACTCTGGTTCGGTTTTGCGTCTTGCTTTTGGTTTGCTTGTACCTACAATCAAAGTTATACCCTTCTCAGTCGATCGAGCGTTACCTTGTTCATGTAATTCAAATTCAGCAAACAACTTGTCTAGTTTAATTGAAAAGAGATCCTTGGATACTTTGTAAGCATCTACCATGGATGCCCACAAAGTAGTCCTCGGAAACCCATTAAGTGAATACCTGATTATGTCTCTATTTTCCACCTTTTGTCCCATTGCGTGGAGACCGTTGAGGAGGTCTTGAATGCGTGCATGCAACTGGCTCATCGTTTCACCTTCCTGTAATTTTATATTATATAATTTATTAAGAATGAGATCCCTCTTACTTACCTTGGTGCCGGATGTTCCTTCATGTAATTCAATCAGCTTCTCCCATAGTTCTTTGGCGCTCGAGAACGGGCTGACGCGATTTAACTCCTCTTTCATCAGTCCACATTGTAGAGTGCAGGTCACCTTGGTGTTGGCTTCTACTTTCTTTATCAGAGTTGCGTCCCAATTCTCGTATGATATTGGCTTGTCGGCACTGTCAGTTGGGAGTTCCAGGCCAGTTTTGACATCATCCAGACTTCAAAGTGTGTTTGAAGGTATGACTCCATTCGACCCTTCCAGTGGCTAAAGTCTTCTCCGATGAAGAGCGGAGATCGAGCTGTACTATAGCCTTCTTGAAGAGCCATAGAAACTTGCACAAGGAAAAATAAAAAAAGACTTGTCCCAGGACTTGAGCCTGGATTAGTAGTGTGGGTTAAAAAAAAATTAACACACGATCTCGAGTGGTGTTGCACCAACTTCGAGAAAAATTCACAACTCTCGAGTGGTGTTACGAAAAAAAAATCGGATGGCGACAAGAATATTGATTCCGATTGACTCCGAAAAATTGAAAATCACAACGAAAAATAGGCTTGACTGGTGGTTGCACCAAATCGAAGTGACCCCGCTCTGATACCAATTGTTGGATCGAGATGCGCTAGAGGGGGGGCGGGTGAATAGCACTCGTGGCTTTCACTTTTCGTTCATTTCGGAAATCTGAAAATGCGCAGCGGAATGGAAATAAAAGCAAACACAAAGAACAAAGACACTAAGATTTTTTTACTTGGTTCGGAGCCTGTGGCGACTCCTACTCCAAGGCCCGCACGTGAGTGCTTTTGATGAGTAAATACTAATTAATTCAGAATAGTACAAAGAATTACAATTGTAGTACAATAACTTTCGAAATAAACAGAATACCGACAGCTCTTGTGAGAAATTCCTCTCGAAGGATCATCGTCGGAGCTTTCGGGCATCGTGGAGGTGTTTTTTGAGCAGCTCGAAGAAGCGGAAGTTGCTCGTTGAGTTATATTGCAGCTTCTGGTCAAGGCTCCTTAAATAGGCCATTCCAGGCGCCCGGAACCCCTCCGGGCGCCTAGACCATGTGGTTCGGGCACTCCGCGTGCACCACCTCAATTTCCCGATAAATTTTGGGGGTGCCCGGACCTGCTTTCTCCAACAACTTTATTTTCTGCAAAACAAAATTAGTCCAGGCATAAAACAATATAGAATATAAGAAATGTGATAGCCTCCGACTGTCCAGTTTTGACTTTGAGTTTCGTAGAAACTCTAGGTCGAACCGACGCTTAATGTTCCCTCACCGGGGAACGCATCCTCACCTACTCCACTCAGGACATTATACTTGTTGTCAGTTGATCCTTCAGACCAACTGAACTTTTACCTGTAAACTCATTAAACACATTAGATCACCAATAATCTTAACTTCGAACTCTTTGCCATTATCAAAATCCAAGTTTGATCGTCAGATGCTTCTCGCACCAACAGGATGTTCTGGTGCAGAGGGATTTAGATGATGCTTTATTAGGGATTGATAATATATCACTATCATGGATCTCTGAGGAGAAGAGTCGCAAGGATCACAAATCTCACTCTCAAATTCATCTGCATCTGTTGAATCAGATTCTTCAGGGCTGCTTGAAAGAAACGTCGGTTGTGACACTGTGGAGAAAATTGGAGCAATTGTGTATGACAAAAAGTCTCACCAACAAGTTACATAGAAGCAACATCTCTACTCACATTGAATGTTAGAAGGTACGATTCTAGAAGACCACTTGACGGTGTTTAAGGAAATCGTCTCTGATTTGGAATCCATGGAAGTAAAGTATGATGAGGAGGACTTAGACTTAATTTTACTGTGTTCGCTACCTACCTCGTATGCGATTTTCAGAGATACAATTTTATACACTCGTGATTCCTTAACACTGGATAAGGTGTATGATGTTTTACTGTCTAAGGAAAAGATGGATAAGCTTGTAGGTGGATTAGAGGCAAAGAGTGAAAGTCTAGTTGCTCGAGGGAGACCTCATGAGAGAAGTTCAGGTGGTAATTCTGGGCTGGCCGAAGTCCGGGAATAACAAGGACAAGATGTGTCCGTATTGCAAGAAGAAGGGTCACATTATGTCAAAGTGTTACAAGTTGCAGAATAAGAACAACAGGTCTGAGTAGAAGGGAAAATAGCGAGAGAAATCTGGCGTTACTGACGTTGCTGAAGACTATAGTAATGGAGAACTTCTAGTCGCATCTAATGGCGACTCTAGATCCAGTAAGGAATGGATTCTGGATTCCACTTGTATGTTTCATATGTGTCCCAATCGAGACTGGTTTGCTACATATGAAACTGTCTCAAAAGATAATGTCTTGATGGGAAACAATGCCTCTTGTAAGATTGCTATTATTAGATCAGTCAGGGTGAAGATGTTTGATGGAGTCGTCCAAATCTTGGCTAATGTAAGGCACGTTCCAAATATGAAGAGAAATTTGGTATCTATGAGTACCCTTGATTCAAAAGGGTACAAGTACACTGGTGAAGGTGGAGTTCTAAAGGTCAATAGAGGGTCTCTTGTAGTGATGAAAGGGATCAGAAGCACTGTCAGTTTATAGTTACGGATGATGTTGCTGTTGCAAGTTCGTTTATGTCTGATTTTGATGTCACGAAACTTTGGCATATGTATCTCGGTCACATGAGTGAGAATGGAATGATCAAATTGAGCAAAAGAGGACTTCTTGATAGACATAGTATTACGAAGCTGAAGTTTTGTGAGTAATGTGTTCTTAGGAAGAATAAGAGGGTCAAGTTTTCAGTGGGCATCCACAACACAAAGGGGACACTTGACTACATACATTCTGATCTTTGGGGGCTATCGAGAGTGTTGGTTGCTATACCTGGAGACCACTCTAGTTCCCCTGTATAAAAATTTTATACAAGCATAGAACTTTCCTAGCTACCCTTGTGCTCTACCAAAGTTCAACTTGGATTGCAAACAGAACTTAACATTATTAATCCAAGTTGTCCTTCAGAAGTTAAATTTGGATTGGGAACGATGCTTAAATTCTTACTCCAAATTTAACCGATGTGTTCTTCTTAAGTTAAATTATATTACAGAAGTTGATCAAATATCCATTTCAAGGATCGACTTCCAGGTCAAACGTGGCGAGGCACATGACCTTCTTGGGTATGGGAGCATCCACCACTGCATAGACAAAGCCTTTCAAAGAAATTAGATATTTAAACTTCTTAAGTAACCTAGGTTTAACTACGAAAACCTCAATAGAAGCACAATATCGAAACATAAAATCGAAACGAAAAATTGATTACAAAAATGATGACTAAAAATTGATAGCCTCTTGTGTTTGGTTTTCAAAATCTATACAAAAGATGAACTAGTTATGATGCGGAATTAAATAACTAGTTATATCTTTTGTAGCTTATAGACCTCACGATCTTCTATTGTATTCCTCTTCTTATCTCGGACGTCGTGTGGGTGACGATCTACCAAGACGAGACTCCACCAAAACCTTCTTCTTCCTTCCAAGTTTCGGCCACCAACAATCTCCTAGAGATGAAGAACTTCGGCCACCAACCAAGTTCCAAGGGATGCTAAGAAACAATGTCTCCTATCTCTCCTTCTTCCTCTAACAACACTACAACAAAATCGCTCATAGACATCAGTGGAACAACAACGATTTTAGGCTAAAACCGATGTCTTTGAGTATTTTACATCGGTTTTTCTAAAAACCGGTGTCTATGAGCGCAGATTTTAGCTCATAGACATCGGTTTTTTAGGCGATGTCTATGAGCGCCCCTTTTTTCGTTAATAGACATCGATTTTAACATCGGTTTTTAAAATCCGATGTTAATGAACCCAAATAAAATATTTTAATTTTCCCCACAAGCCAAAATCTGCCTAAGTGTTTTCCCTTCAAACCTAAATCTTTATCCCGCCCCTTCCTCCGCGCGACCATCTCTCTGGCGATAACCTAAACCGAAACCTAAACCTCCGACCATCCGACCATCTCTCTCAGCCTAAACCTAAACCTCCGACCATCTCTCTCAGCCTCATCTCCCTCTTCCCCTTCTTGAATCTCTTCCCCTTCTTAATCGTCTGATTGCTAAAGGTTGAGGATGGGGTTTGGGGTTAACCTCTCTATAAAGCGCCGAAGCCTTTTCTTTTCCCCCGACTTTCTCCTCTGTTCTTCCTCTGCTTCTCACGACTTCGGACTTCACGCGACCGAGACCGGCGATTTCTTCTTCTCTCGGTGGCACCGGCGAAGAGCGGACCTTGGAGCGTTGAGAGGAAGAGAGGTTAGTTACAGCCAAACCTTCTTTCTCCCCGATCCCTTCCTCCCTTCTCTGATCTCGGTGAACAACGGCGACGGATCTCGATCGATGGATTTCGCCGGCTGTCGGGAGGGAACCAAGGGCATCGGCGTTGGATCAGGCCAACATCGATTGTTTGGAGGAGGCCCACCTTCCATCTGCCGCTCCTCGACGAGGCTGAGGCATGGTGATCTCGAATCCCTCGTCTTCCGCAATCGATCCCGAACTGGTGATCTCCCACAGGTTCTCCGAGGTACTTCTCCGTCCTGCTCTATTGCCCTTCGGTTATGCCCTTTGTTTCTTCCCTTTTTTTATTTCGTTTTCCTTTATTTTTCCAGACCTCGTTTTGTTATACAGAAAGGTTAGTTCCGGAAGCTCTCGGATTCTTTGCCTCCTTCACGCTTCATGAAATCCGCTCATTTCATTTCGTTTGACTTTCTTCCTCGTCTGTTTGTTCTTGTTAATAGAGATGTAGCACTCTACGCTCTAGGCATCGGAACTTTCTTCCTCGGTGAACGAGAAGGAACTCAGCTACGTTTACCATAAAAATGGACAAAAGTTCATCAAGGTCAAAAATTGAAGTTTTATACACACACACACTAATCCAGTTATATTTTCAATTTTGTGCCTTTTAGTTTAATTCACAAGTTCTTTGCATTGGTGATTTTTTCTTGAAAAAGTCCTATTAATTGTTTTTCTCTGCTCTGTGAATATGCTAATTCTTAGGCGTATAACCTTTGGTAATGAACTTCCTAGGGAAAAAAGTCAAATTTCCTTGTTATGTACCTTCTTGATTCATAATGATATATTATTACTTAATATAAATGATATCCTTACTATGTGATCACTCTTATGAAATGTAACTTTCTCCTTGTGTCTTATGCTTCAGTGTAATATTGCAAAGTATTATTTTTCTTACTTGTTACCAGAGCTGTAGGTTTGCCTCATAATGTTCTAGTCCATCTAACATCAAGGAAGAGACCATAGCATGATGTATATCATGATTTCCCCTCCCCATCTCTCTACTTTATCATTGCACAAAATTTCTTTCTCTTCCATGTCTCAGCTCATTTACTATCTCCACTTATTGTATCTTCATGATCTCTCGTTATCTCCTTCACTCTTCAAACTTATCTTGTCATGCTTGCTTTGGCATGCCCTCATGATCTTTTCAGCCACTACGTATTAATACTCATCGATGTCTTATTTGCTCTTGTTTCCTTTGAAAGATGATAAATTAAAATGATAGACTTATAAGAAAGACAAAAAGTTGAGGGAACTGACAATTTTCTTTTCTTGGACAAGTATGCATAGAGAAATAATTTTCTAAACAATTTATAATGGTATAAATTGGATAGCCTGCTCAGGTAGAGTATTTGCCACTATAATTTATTTTAATTGGTAGAGTACTCGGGGGCTAAGTAGCCCATGGCAACACTTGTTTATAATATCTTTCCAGGAGTACGCTAATTTGTTTTGTTTTCATCATATCTTTCCAGGAGTGCCACAAGAATGGAGTTATGCACCGGGATCTTAAACCTGAGAACTTCTTGTTTGGGAACAAAAGGGAAAATGCCCCATTGAAGACGATTGACTTCGGGTTGTCTGTGTTTTTCAAACCTGGTAATTCAATTGCAGGATGTTTCTTTTTCAGTTGGTCGTCTTACATGTTATCTAAGTTGTTAAAAGTAAAGATTCATATGATTCTTACTTTAGTTGATGCCCACTTTCTACCTACAATTACTCATGGAAAAGGTGGTCTTAATATTACAAGCTAGCTAGTTAGTTTCTGAATTTTAATAGTCTTCCTTTCGATCCCAGGTGAGCGCTTTAATGAAATTGTCGGCAGTCCTTATTACATGGCACCAGAGGTTCTAAAGAGAAATTATGGGCCTGAAGTTGATGTCTGGAGTGCAGGTGTTATCTTATACATCCTTCTTTGTGGGGTGCCTCCATTTTGGGCAAGTATTTTTCATTCATAGGATAATAAAGCCATTTTAGACTTCCAACTGTATATCACTCAATTATAATTTCTTGCAAGTCCATCAAACCAAGATGTTTGCATCTGGCATGCTTCTAAGAACCAGTCGTGTAATTCCTTGTCTCAATGCAGAAACTGAACAAGGTGTTGCCCAAGCAATTCTTCGTTCTAACGTAGATTTTAAAAGAGAACCATGGCCAAAGGTTTCTGATAGCGCTAAAGACCTTGTGAGGCATATGCTTGAGCCAGATCCTAAGAAGAGGTTGACTGCTCAGCAAGTTCTTGGTAACTCTTGGCTCCTTGATACCTTTTCTCAATTCTTGGCACTTCTAAAACTTGTATCTTGGCTCTGTTTTCATGTAGCTATATTTCTAATACTATGTTTTTCTTTTGTGAAACTATTGATTTATCATTTTCTCTCTCAAGTGGATGGTTAGTAATGAGCCATGCCAGTATCTCATACAAGTCGAGATGGCAGTATTATTCACTCTTCATAAAGAGATTTATTTATAGTTTTGCTAGTTTCTTTGCATATCATGCATGCTTTGTAAGAGCAAGAGAAGTGTATCCTGATTTCTTTGTTAATAACTTCATTTTAATAATTTTTCCCAAGTCATGCTTTGCTTTACAACCTAACCATCCACAAGCATTGTCAAGCCTTGGCAACATATATATACATGGATTGGTAAGCTTTAGAAATGTTTGATGACAACTGTACGGATAGTTTATTTTTGTTCCTTAATGAAACTTCTCTTCATGCAGTAATATGATGAGTGTTGTTGCATCATTCTATAAGGCAATTTTAGCAGTTACAACAGGGATATCTGTGCCCTTCAACAACTTGGCTATTATATACAAGCAACAGGTAGAGTACTATATCTGCCTTTTTCATTGCTAGTTTGAGAGTTACTGCATATTGCCTCATTTAATAGAAGAAAGTCATATAATTTGTCTATCATCTTCTTTGTTGTCTTTGCCCCTAGTTGGAAATTGATAGTTCTCTTGTGGTTTTCTCTTCATGTTGAGTTACCTTTGTTCGATGGGCTGTTGTTGTAGTTGGCGAGGGTTCTTTCTGCGACAGCGGCAGCACAAAAGGCTGCAGTCTCAGCGGAAAAGGCGCCTGTTGATGCTGGTGGTTTCAAGCTATGTCACTCTTGGATCGTTCAGCTGGGATCAAGACAATGACAAGATAAAGGTATTTTTTGCGTTGGTCGTTGGGAATTGTTATCAGGTTTATGTAGTTCAAGTATTATATTTTGATCCATCAAGTTAAGCCTTGGGGCAACATTTAGGTCTCTGCATTACTACATGAAGACAAACATTTTACCTGACAAAACCTATCACTGCTAACAATTATAGGTACTATATTGACCTCCCTGGCTTCCTCTACCCAGGAACGTGTGAATCTGACCACAACCAGCTAATGTGGCTCTGCCTTTGTATGCTACTATCAAGCATTACTTCTGTATTTTTTACCTTACAACATGTGGAACCTTGAGACATCCTAAGGAGTGCAAAGGATAGCAAAGCATGTACAATATATTCAATGCAGGCAGAAGATTCATGTTTATGAAAAATACTGGATTCATTTGTGTGCTCTTAACATATCTATTCCTACAACGTTGTTATCTAGGATTAGCATTTATTTTGTTAAATGTGATTTATGCACCTATAATTATTCTGGTGAAGTTAGCATTCTATTAAACTAGATTATGACCTTTGCAGAGAACTTATTGGTAACCAAGGACTTTGTGAAGATAGCAAATTTTGGCCTTGCTCGTGAAGTTCATTCGAAGCCACCATTCACAGAATAGGTTTCAACACGCTGGTAAGCATGTTTATGACAAGCACTTGTGATCTTATATTTTTTATTTGATACATGTACACATTTGTTTTAGTTATTTGACATAGGGTGGATTTATGTGTTTTTACAGTTTACAAATCTCAAGTACTCTCCAGAGTTGAAATTGATGAAATGCAGTTCGAGTGGGCTGAATGCATGCTAGATTACATTTGAAGTGCGGTTCTACCTTGATGTGTTAAAAGAATGTTCTACCTTAATTTTGATATCTATTAGCTAGCTTTTGATGTAAAAAGAATGTTTGGGTATTTTATGGATATTGTTGTAAGAAGATTATTTATATAATTTGTGAATATTTGTGTATTTTATGGATATTATTGAATGAAGAATATTTGTACAATTTGTGAATATTTGTGTATTTTTTTTTGTTATTGTCGGTTTTAAAATCAAATCTGTGCTGTTAAAAAAAAATACATATTACATCGGTTTTCCACCGATGTAAAACCGGTGTTATAAAGTAATATTACATCGGTCATTTACTGCTGCCAAAACTGGTGTTATTAACATACAATATTACATCGGTTTTACACCGTGTATGAAACAGTGTCGTTAAGTGATACTACACCGGTTAATAACCGATTCGAAAACCGGTGTCGTTAAGTGATACTACACCGGTTTTAACCCGATGTCTAAAATGGCAGACTTTTAACATCGGCTTCATAGACATCGGTCGAAAATCAAATAGACACCGGTGGAAAACCGATGTCTATGAGCGATTTTGTTGTAGTGCAAGATCCGGCCACCAACAACGTAACTCCTAGAGATGAGATGCCACTGGCCACCATGGAAGAAGAATAGGGGAAGAAGAGGGCTGGCCACCACCAAGGAAGAGAGGAGAGGAATAATAGATGTGTTATTGTGAGGTGAGACACCTCTACCCTCTCTTTTATATTCCTTGGTCTTGGCAAATAAGGAAAGTTTTAAACATAATTAAAACTTTCTTATATTCTTTGCCAATGTCTAAGAAGGAAAATTTAATTAAAACTTCCTTATAAACCTTTAATGGCTGACCCCTACCTTATTCTCCAAACAAGGAAAGTTTTAAACAAAAAAATTAAAACTTTCTTAATTGTTTCCGGTAAGAAATTTTAATTAGAAAATTTCTTTTTTTTTAAATCCCTTCATGGTTGGTTATAAAAGGAAAGTTTTATAAATTAAAATCTCTCTTTTAAAACATATGAATGGTTACAAAAATGAAAGTTTTATCAAAAATTAAAATCTTTATTTAAATTACAAATAAAGAAAGATATCAAACATTTCTCTTAATCCTTTGTAGAAAGCTATAAAAGAAAATATTTATAATTTTAAAACTCTCTTTTGAAACCATAGCTTCCGCATAAGGAAAGATTTAAAATTTATCAAAAAATTAAAATCTTCCTTTTAACTACAAATAAGGAAAGATATCAAACCTTTCCCTTAATCCTTTGTAGTAAACTATAAAAGGAAATATTTATAATTTTAAAACTCTCTTTTAAAACCATAGCTTCCACATAAGGTAAGATTTAAAATTTATCAAAAAATTAAAATCTTTCTTTTAACTACAAATAAGGAAAGATATCAAACATTTCTCTTAATCCTCTGTAGAAAGCTATAAAAGGAAAGATTTATAATTTTAAAACTCTCTTTCAATGTGAATGTGGCTGGCCACCCTTTCTTGGGCTCCAAGCTAGGGCCGGCCACAACTTTAACCCATCTAATCTTGATTTGGCCGACCCTAGCTTGGGCTCCAAGCTTGGCTTGGCCGACCACCTTAAGGTGGGTAAGAAAGTGGGTATTGGTGGATATAAGACTTTGTAAATAAGAGGCTACAATAGGGACCGAGAGGAGGAATTGGTTTTGGTCTCCCGATGAGCTTAAGCTTCCCGTGTTCGCCCCGAACACCCAACTCAAGTTCATCAATAATAACTCATACCACTAAAGAGTTATTATTGCACTACCGCACCAATCCCATATTACTATATGGGCTCCTTCTTATCATGAGTGTGTTAGTCTCCCTGTGCTTAAGATATCGAATGCCCATTAATTAAATAAGCTACTGACAACTCACTTAATTAATATCTAGCTCCAAGAGTAGTACCACTCAACTTCATTGTCATGTCGGACTAGGTCCACCTGCAGGGTTTACATGACAATCCTTATGAGCTTCTCAAGGGGACATCATCAACCTAGATTACTAGGACACAGTTTCATTCTATACTCAACAACACACCATATAAATAATATTATTTCTCAACTTATCAGGCATGTTGATTTAACGAGCTAAATCGCACCCTTTGATAAATCAAAGAAATAAATATTAAATATACGTGCTTGTTATTATATCATGATTAAGAGTACACACTTCTATAATAACAGAGGTATTGTTCTTTTATATAGTCAGTATAAAAAGATACTACCTCAAATGGTCCTGCTCAATACACTCATAGTGTACTAATGTAATTTATTAGTCAAGATAAACTAATACCTAATTACACTACAACCACTCCAATAGTTTGTCCCATTTCATCTTGGTTGTGAGCAACTGTTTATAATTTATAAGGAACTGATAATATGAACTTCTGTGTGTCTCCTCACACCATGTTATCGACAATATAAATTAAATGGACAACTACACTTAGCATAAATGTAGACATTTGACCAATGTGATTCTTATTTCTAAATAAATGTTTATACAAAAGCTAGGCTTTTAGTATACATTCCAATAGAGAGTGCCATCTAAGGGTGGCACGTTCTACATGTTAATGATTATTGATGATTTCTCCAAGAAGGTTTGGGTATTCTTTCTGAAAAAAATAGTGACATTTTTACTACCTTCAATGAGTGGAAGATCATGATAGAGAAGCAGACAGGGAAGCAAGTGAAGCGTCTTCGAACTGATAATGGCTTAGAGTTTTGTTCTAATGAGTTCAATGCCTTATTTAGAGCTACGAGAATTGTAAGGCACAATACAGTTCATCACAATCCTCAACAAATTAGCGTAGTAGAGAGAATGAATCAAACTTTGATGGAGAAGGTGTGTTGTATGCGCCTCAACGCTAGTTTACCAAAGTCTTTATGGGCTGAGATAGCTGCCTATGCATGTCATCTTATCAACCGCTCTCCCTCAATTGCAATCGACAAGAAAACTCCACAAGAGGTATGGTTTGGTTCTCCTTCAAGTTATTCTGACTTGAAGATTATTGGATGTCCAATGTATGCTCATGTGGATAATGGAAATTTGGAGCCTCGTTCGGTGAAGTGTGTGTTCATTGGTTTCAAGCAAGGAGTGAAGGGATACAAGCTTTGATGTCTGGAGACCAGAAAGGTCATCATTAGTAGGGATGTCATTTTTTATGAGACTAGTATGCTTTATGATTCTCTGTCCAAAACTCCATCAGAAATAAGCAAGATTCAGTCAAGCACACAGGTGGAGCTTAAGGTTTGATCAGAATCTGTGATAGAGCCTACCTTAGATTCTGTGGATGTTGCTAGTTCCTCCTCACAAGCACCTCAACCATATTCCATTGCAAGAGATAGGCCTCGAAGGGAAAATATCAAAGCTGCACAGGGATTCGCAAAATCTAATTTGGTAGCTTATACCTTGAAAGTGTCTGAAGAAATTGATTCTAGTGAAGAACCTGCTACATATTCAAAGGCAGTTAGCAGTGACAGCTTTGATAAGTGGATGATTACTATGCAAGAAAAAAATGGAACACTTCACAAGAATAGTACATGGGATCTAGTGAAAATACCCAAGGACAAGAAGACAGTGAAATGCAAGTGGGTGTTTAAGCTGAAAGAAGGCACACCAGGTGTCGAAGACACGAGGTACAAGGCGAGACTTGTTGCAAAAATCTATAGTCAGATTTCAAGTGTTGACTTCACTGATGTTCTCCCCTGTTGTGAAGCACAGTTTGCTTCATTTTTTACTTGGTATCGTGGTGCTACACATCTTGAGCTTGAGCAGTTGGATATGAAAATTGTGTTTTTACACGGAGAACTTGAGGAAGACATCTACATGCAATACCAGAGGGTTTTGTAGTTTCAGGAAAGGAAGATTATGTTTGTTGGTTGAAGAAGTCCCTTTACGACTTGAAACAGTCACCGAGGTAGTGGTACAAGAGGTTCAATGCTTTTATGACCTGTCATGACTTCACGAGGAGCAATTTTGATAGTCATATTTACTTCAGAGGGAGTCGAGATGGGTTGCCTATTTATCTACTCTTGTACGTTGATGATATTTTGATTGGAGTCGAGGATCTGAGAGAGGTCAGAAAGGTGAAGGCGCAACTCAGTAAAGAGTTTTAGATGAAAGATTTAGGTGCAGCAAAAAAGATACTTGGAATGAAGATTAGGAGATAGAGCAGCAGGGAAATTGTACCTAAGTCAGAAAGGGTACATTGAAAATGTTCTTTATCATTTCAATATGCAAAGTGTAAAGCCTGTAAGCACTCCTCTAGCTATTCATTTTAGACTCTCATCTTCTTTGTCACCAAAGTCAGATGCAGATGATGAGTACATGTCCAGAGTTACATATTCTAGCACGGTCGGTTCCCTTATGTATGTCATGGTCTGGTCACGTCCTGATTTAGCTCATATAGTGAGTTCCGTTAGCATATATATGACCAATCCTAGTAAAGAGCATTGGAAAGTAGTTCAATTGATTTTCAGATACTTACGAGGTTCTACTGATGTGTGTCTGCAGTTTGGGAGGACTAGAGATGGAGTGGTTATATATGTCAATTCTGATTTCGTCGGAGATGTTGATAAGAGAAGATCGCTTATGGGTAATGTTTTCAGTGTTGTTGGTTGTGCTATTAGTTGGAAGCCAGCTTTACAAGCTACAGTTGCATTGTCAATCACAGAGGTCGAGTACATGGCAATTACAGAAGCTTACAAAGAAGCTATTTGGTTGAAGGGATTATTTGGTGAGCTTAGTAAAGACCTGCAAACCACTATAGTCCTTTGCGAGTGTCAGAGTGTTATTATTTTTCTCACAAAGGATCAGATGTTTCATAAGAGGATCAAACACATTGATGTGCGGTATCACTTTGTGTGTGATGTGATTGCTCGTGGAGATTTTTGTTAAGCAAAGTTAGTACGCATTATAATCCTACAAATATGATGACCAAGTCACTTCCTTAACAAGTTTGAGCGCTTGAACTTGATTTGTCTTCATTGTTGAGTGATGCCGCTAAAGGGGTCTTGAGGAAGATGTAAAGTTTCTGTGCTATCGAAGATTAGAATTCGTGTCAAGGTAGAGATTGTGACCCGAACCCGATATATATATATATATAGGGTTTCATAGGGACTTTTATTCAAATTTTGCTGTCTCTATTTGTTGATCACCATTGTACCAAATTGGATATAGTAAAATTTTCTCCTCTTTTGGTTGGGGGTTATCCTTGATAACCTTGGTTATCCATCCAAGATTATCAACAAAAACCCTGTTTGGTTTAATTAATCAGCGATTCCCGAATAATGATTCATGTCCGACACGTCAACAAAAGGGGCATGTAGTCCGGAATCAGAAAACTTTAAAAAAGAGATTTTTTTTTATTCCGGAGTTAACTAAGTTTTTTTACCAAAAATACCTTTAAAATTTTTTATAACTAAAAATTCATTTTAAAGTATAAAAAACTTAAACTAAAATAATAATAATAATAATAATAATAATAATAAAAGTATAACGTAAACTAAGAAAATTAAAAAATGTAAATAAAAATTTTTAAAAAAATGTAAAATAACAAGAACTTCAGAAAAAACAAAAAAGAAAAAAACCAAAAACGTAAACTAAAAAATGAACTAAAAAATTAAAACGTAAACTAAAAAAAAGGAACTAAAAACAACGTAAAAAACGTAAACTAAAAAATAAAGAAAAACAAAAACAAAGTATAATAAAAACATTTGAAAAATAATGTGTAGAATTAATTTTAGAACGGAGGATAATATAGTAAAATATTAAATCAAGTTATATATTAAAATTTTGAAACAAATAAATTTTTATTATGTTACCGAGGTTGATCAAATAATTTTATATTATATTTTATTTCCATTTTAATTATATAATTATTTAATAATCACATAATTAAAATTATATATGATCATTTAAACTAAATACATAATAAGAATTTTTCACATAGTATTCTATTCACTCTATCTTTTCTTAATTTTTGTTTGGATTATATATATCCATTGAGAAATGATAATAAATCACATCATTGCAATGACGAGCAACAGCACAGCAACCTTCCTTTTTTTTTTAATTCTTTTTCCTCCTCCTCTCCCTCTTTCTATTTTCGTCACTACCATGATGGAAACCGGCCGGGCAATGGACGGCAGCCTGCAACGAGACAGAGGGCGGTGGTCCCGATGCAGCTCGGTGGAGGACTTGGTGGAGTTTTAGCTCGACACATCAGAGATCAACAGAAGACTCCTGTAGTACTAACAATGCCAACGCGTACCAGTGTGGTGCGAATTCCGGCAACACAAACAGACGAGGTTGCAGTGACTCTCTCTATGGTCGATATAATCATCATGAATAATTGATCAAGAACCCCGGCCCGGTACCGTTAATTATCATCCACGAATAATTTAATTTGCCTGCATGTGTGATTGTGTGCGTGTCTTAATTGTACGACGTTCTTGAAACTAAACTATTAGGTTTTGTGTTGTGCTGTGCTAATCTGAAAGAAAGAACATGTGTTTATATTATGATACGGTTCATAATGGTAGGACTTAAACATCGGGAGTTAAAGAGATGTGATGGTCAATAGTCAAGAGATAAGGCAGTAAACAGTCAGAATGACGTGACAGTTAATAGATAGGAGGATATGACAGTCAACAGTCGGGAGGATGTGACAATCAGCAGTTAAGGAAAGAATATAATGGGTAGGATTGCCTCGTGTCGTCAGACGCAGAATGCCCGGTCGGGTGCTTATAGATTAGGATCCCATATCTGAATCGGGATGTGTAGTCGGGATGATGCCTAACCTGCTCCAACTAGTCGGGCTTTCACGACTCGATTATATACAGGTCTGGTTCTCTCAGTGGGCCAATTTTCGACTGGCTCTTGAGCGAGCTCAGCATAGCTCTCTCGGCCCCTCAAGACGTAGGCTAGGTATTATACATGACATATCATCCCGAGCTGCCCTGATCATAACTGTTGCTTGTCTGGGAATAACTATTGTTTGTTAGGGAAGGAATATTCCAATGGTCTGCAGTCATTTGCGAATAAAACCTTCTTCCAGTCCACAAGAGGGTGTCACATGTCCTCCATCACAAGACAGGTCCTGACACCCGACATTCCCTGACATCAGTCAGGTTCCAGAGGTGCGCATTGTCATATAACAAGGAAGGTCCTCTCCCTTACGCAGGTACGCTCTCTCATCCATTCGCACTTGGTTTCTACTTTTCTTTCTCCTTCGTACATTGTTCTTCTGGGGAAAAAGTACCTGACATGAGCGTCGCAGGGCTTGCTCCGGGGACTTTTTCCCTGGTTTCTGGCCTCTAACATTCCTGGTGCTTGTCTGAGTGTGCGCAGAGCTCAAGTACCATCGGCTCAGTTATCGTCGTCCATCAGCGCCACGTGGATCCGTTCTTGTGGACGCATACGAGAAGGGTGTCCCAGTCGCCTCTCCGTCAACGCCAGCAATAGCTCATTCGGCCTTCGTCTGACTCAGATTCCGGATAGGATCAATTTGGCGCCGTCTGTGGGAATTTCCTTCACCTGTTCTGGAGCGTGAAGATAGAGGATACCAGAAGAATCAACGTGACCATGACGACATGTGAATACGAACTGTTCAAGGAGGCCAAGAGGCAGACGACTTCCAAAAAATAGACCACTGCTTCACGACTATACAAGATGTCGACAGTTTCCAAGGACCTGACCCACATTTTTGATAGAGGATCCAAGAGGAAACAGTCTGAGAAGTTCCCCCTGGCTTTCTATCGGGAACCTGGTCCAGACTATTATCACAAGGACTCAGACTGTTATAATAAGAAAGAACAACCGCAGGCCTCCATGGCGGAAAGCTCCTCGCCCAAAGACTCAAAGAAAGGGAAAGCCATAGTCCTTAAGAAGGAGCCCTGGGAGGAGCCTGAGGAGCAAGTGCCCTTCTCTCTAAGGGTACTTGAGAAGAAGCTACCCAAGGAGTACAAGCCCCCAACTATCGGAGAGTATGACGATAGCAAGGATCCGGAGGATCATCTCCGAAAGTTTTGGAACGCTGCGTTGTTCCACCAATACAACGACGCTATTAAGTGCCGAATGTTCTTGAACACTCTATTTGGCTCGGCACAGAAATGGTTCAATGGATTGCCAAATGGGTCCATCACCTGCTTCCATGACTTCAAGATTATTTTCCTGCGCCACTTTGCCAGCAACAGGAAGTACCAGAAGACAGACCACTGCCTCTACGCCCTCAAAAAAGGGTCTCCCAAGCCCTTGAGAAGCTATATCAAACGCTTCAACCAGGTGTCCCAAGACATCCCGTCCGCTACCTTTGAAATATTGATGAGTGTCTTCTCCCATGGATCAGTAGAAGGGGAGTTCTTCCGAGACCTCATCCGAGAGCCTGTGAAGAACTTATATGAGATGCTAGAGAAGGTCGTCAGTTACATCAAAGTAGAAGAAGCTCAGGTGGCTCGGCAGAAAGCGAACAAGGTGCCTGCTCCCGCCAACAAATCAGAGAAGAGGTCACCCCAACCTCAGCTCAACCTCTTCCACGTGCCCGGGATGCTCAACCATAATTCCCTCCTGGCTAGGATTCTAGGTCGGCCCAACATGTGGCAGCTGTCCAAGCCCTAAGGCTAGGTTAGTGGGGGCCGCGTTGTTGCACTTACCATAGGTCCCTGATGTGCGTAGATTGTATACACTTCTGTAGTATATTTTGATGCACATTCACGTACTTCGAGCATGCTTTATCTGTGCATTTTCGTACTTCCATCTTTCCTTTCAGCATATTTACTCTTTTTGTTCGGAGATATACTTTTTGGGCATTTTCTGTATGCAAGAGTCGATTTTGGAGAAGATTTGACGCTTGAACGAAGAAGGAACGCGCAAGCCCTATGTGCCACACGACCATAAAATGGGGGGTTGCCCAGGGCGTGTGGTGATCACCACCCGTGTGGCTGCAGCAGAGAAGGAAGAAGCCATGGCCGTGTGAGCATCACACGGTCGTGCCAGGTTTGAAGCCAAGAGGGTTCATGGCCGTGTGCACCACACGGCCTTGCAAGCCATCCAGAACCGAAGCTGTACATGGCCGTGTAGATCTACACAGCCGTGTAGCATTTCCAGAGCCCAAGAATGCCTTGGTAGTGTGTACCACACGGTCGTGCAAGAGCTCCAGAGCCGGAGGTAGTGCAGGCCGTGTAGATCTACACGACCGTGCAAGAGAAGCAGTAGAGGAGCAAGCCACGGTCGTGTCTCACACACGACCGTGTGAGACAGGCAGAGAGGGGAGTAGCACAGGCCATGTGAGCTTCATACGGCCGTGCCTCCGGGTCGTGTGGCGCCCAAACCCCCCTTCTATATAAGGCTTTCTTCAAGATTTGAAAGGGGGTCTTCTCCCCTTTGGGAGAGAGCAAGATTTGGGTGATTCTTCTCCATCTTGGAGGGATTTTGCAGCGATTCAAGGGGAGATATTCACCGCTTTGACTCCAAGATTGGGGGATTTGATCCGAAGACCATTCTTCATCATAGATAAGCTTTCTTTCTTCCTTTTCTTTGATTTGGGATCAAGAATGCTTGTAATATTCTTTTCTTCGGATTTCTTTCCTCATTTTATGGAGTAGATTTCTTTGTTCTAGGATGGAGGGAGTAATTGTAAGGATGATTTGATGTAAAACTCTTGTGGATTTGTCAATTTCCTATTTCTATGATTTTACCTTGTTTGTATCCATTTGATCTTGTGTGGATTGTTGTGTTTGAATCTAATTACCTTGCTTGGTTGAATGTTTGAATATCTTGTGGATCTTGTAAAAATTGTTTCTCATTCGATTTTCCGAGGGATGTTCGTGACAGGAACAAGCTCGTGTAAGAACGTTTGAGGGGTAATCTTGAAGGAGAAATTAGGTTATTCAAGAGGGTAGGATAGATTGTATGCATAAATCTTTATATCTTAATGAGGTTGAGGAGAGATGAATTCTTATATTGATTATCCGGGGGACGCACGTGATAGGCAAGCCCGTGTAAGGACAACATAGGTTTCATTCCTAATTGATCACATTTGAATATAGATTTCAGTCCTAGGCCGGTTGTCTATTGCAAGAGAGAACCGACAACCTTCTACAAATGATGGACAATTGAGGAATAAGATTTGGTAGATCATTTACAATGAATATCCTTATAAAGAAACCAAAGCTCCTAGAATATCCCTTTATCATTGCCCTTATTCTTGTTTCTTATTCTTTTGTTTCTATGTTTTACTTTTCATAGTTACACTTTGCATTTGTGAATCAATTGATTAGTTGTTTAACTAACTCGCGTTAAGACATCTTTAGTGGTTATTCCAGTCTCTGTGGATACGATATCTTTTATTATTACTTACGACATTTCCGTACACTTGGGAAACGTCAACAAGTTTTTGGCGCTATTGTTGGGGACTGCGCTATAACATTAGAGATTATCAATTGAGTTAGACTAAACATAACTTTTCTTTTCTTTTCATTAGCATAATTGTAACTAATCTTTAGGATTCTATTTTCATAATTTTTGCATATCTTTCTACTTCTTGACAATTTATTTTGTTGTAATTCTAATTCTAATTCTAATATATTCTAATTCTGCATTCTAGTCTAGCTTTTCTCTGTTTTTCTTTTGATTTAGATTTTTCTCTATTTTTCTTTCGTAAACATATCTTGCAATCTTGTTCTTGTATATGTGAAGATCAAAACTTCATAAAGGCATCAAGAATAACAAGAACTTGTAAACACATTAGTTGATTAGCATATGAATTATTCTAGACATTTTTCTTTTTCCTTTTATCTTTTCTTTCTTATTTTCATTATGCACTTTCTTTCTTACAATTTAAATTCTGCATTTTCTTTCTTGCTTTTCATATTACATTTTATTTCTTGTCTTTGATTCTTCATTTTTTTGCTTCTAATAATTTTCTTTTGAATATCCATGAGCACTAACATGTCAAGCAGACCCATGAGAAATTTTTCTACATCCTTTTCTATAAGATTTTTATCTCCCATTGTGCAACCTCAAATTGAAGCAGAAAGTTTCCAACTGGACCCATAGTTAATTTTCATGATACAAGGTCACAAATTTGGAGGAGAAGTATCAGAAAGTCCTTATCTGCATCTTGAAACATTTTTAGAGATTTGTGATATGGTGAAATGTGAAGGAGTGTCAGCAGATGCAGTTCTATTGATGACATTTCCTTTCAGTATCAAGGATAAAACAAGGACTTAGTTATATTCTCTCCATCCTCAAAGTATCACAAGTTGGGAGCAATTGGAGAAGCAATTTCTGAATCATTTTTCCCTCCAAGTAGAACAGTGTATATGAGGAATTGCATAATAAATTTTGCTAATGCATATTGAGAATCATTATTTGAAGCATGAGATAGATTCAAGAGTCTTCAAAGACAGTGCCCTCATCATGGTTTTGAAAAATGATTGATTCTGCATATATTCTATGGGAGAATTTCTTTCTCAAACAAGAGTTTATTGGATTCATCGGTTGGAGGTTCTTTTATGGACAAAAGTGTAGATGAAGCATATATGTTAATTGATCAAGTGACATTGAACCTCTAAGAATGGTCGAACATAAGTTGGATGAAACCACCCTCAAACATTCAAGAAGTGCAAGCCATAAATGCTATAGAGTCTGTCAAACAAATTGTAACTCAACCATCTATGAGTTTTGAAAATCACAAGTCACAGAACAGGGAGTTCAAACATTTGGGGGCAAAAATTGAAAGTATTATTTCAAAATGGTTTAAAGAAGATCCCCCTCCTTCACAGACAAGATCTGGTGAAAAGTGTGGTGATGTTGGGTTGAGAATTGAAAAAAATCATGAAGAACTTCTGAAGAGGGACATGTTGGTGCAGTAAGCATCCGACGATCGAACCTCAGTTTTGATAATGGCAAAGGGATTCAAAGTTAAGATTCCTTGTTATCTAACGTGGTTAAATAAGGTTTCAAGAAAGTCCTAACTGCGGTTAGGCAAGGGAAAATCCTAAGGGGGGGTAACCTTAGGTCCTAGGGGGTGGTAACCCTAGGTGAAGGAAAATCCTAAGGGGGGGGGTAACCTTAGGTCCTAGGGGATGGTAACCCTAGGTGGAAAGTCCTGGTGTCGCGAACCAGGTGAAAGTCTGGACTAGCCGGGAAGCGGATGTCCAGCAGAAAGTCCGGAAGCGTCGAGTGCTGAGCAAAAGTCCAGTCGATCTGGAGGATCGCACTGGCAACAGGTAAATCTCCTGAGTGGAGTAGGTGAGGACGCGTTCCCCGTAGAGGGAACAATAGGCGTCGGGTCGACCTAGGGTTTCCGGTAGGAAACCCGAAGTCAGACTCGGACAGTCCGGAGACTGTCTATACTTCACTTATCACATTTATTGCATTAGGTGCTAACTTTGTGTTGCAGGGTAGTGTTTGGGACTAACGTATCTTGCAGGGGCAAAGGAGCAACCTAAAGCCTCGGATGAACAGTGTCCGAGGCGCCTTCATGGAGCTTGGAGGCGCCTCGGGTGCAAGGCAAGGAGCTGGCTGCGAGAAGATGTTCAAGGCGCCTTGGTGAACAGTGTAAGGCGCCTTGAACAGATGAAGGCGCCCTGTGAACAGTGGAAGGCGCCTTGAATCTGGGATAAGGTTCAACCAGTTCGCCCCTTATCTCCGCGGCTGACTCGGCCATTCAATGCGCCTTGGTGAACAGTAGAAGGCGCCTTGAACACCCTTTATAAGGGGTTTCGACCAGCAGCTCTCTTCAACGAACTCCAAGCAATCCTTACGCTACAAGCTGCTCTAGAAACGCCCAGAAGTGCTGTTACAAGTCCCCGACAACCCGAAGCTTCAGATTCTGCTACTTTATTATTGTCGGTATAATTTGTTTTAGTTCTTTCAATTGTAATATCTTATTGTACATTTTACGAGCTTATAGTTGTTGCCCACGGAAAGCGATCAAGGATCGCGGGCCTTCGAGTAGGAGTCGCCTTAGGCTCCGAACGAAGTAAAATCTCTCGTGTCTCTCTGTGTGTGTTTGTTCTTTATTCCGCTGCGTGTTTTTAAACTCCGATAGTTTTCCGATTTGAAAAAGAAATAGCCACGAGCGCTATTCACCCCCCCCCCCCTCTAACGCGTCTCGATCCAACAGGACATGTTTAAAATTGAGGAGAAGAATAATAGAAGATCACAAGAAATCAGTTCCATTTCTCCAGGAAGTTCCCAAAAGCCACAAGTACCTTTCCCTCAACAATTGATCACACCAACATTAGATAACCAAGTTGGACCTCCTCCAAAAGCTCAAAGGGAATTTGGGAAAAAGGAAGTTCAATCTTTCCCAGGACCTTCACTAAGGGTTCCTTTTCCACAAAGGTTAGTGGGGGTCAATGAAAATAAAGACTTCGGCAAATCCTGTGACACTAATATGGTTGAGTGCAGATTTTTGAATGTATATAAAGATGAAGACTCTTCGAATGAGGATTTTATTAATAATGCAGTGGTAAATAAGTTTTCAGATCTACCTCCAAATTTTATAGGGTGTTATAGTGACATTAAACTTTCAGATGATAAATATGATGTGGTAGATCAACTTAAAACTGCAAGTGAAGTTATTGATCCTCTTGTTATTGATTCTTCTATTGAGGACATAGATGTTGGTTTATTTTTTGATGTTTGTGTTGATGATGATGATATGGAAGAATGTGTAGGGAGCTGTGTTGTGGAAGCAGCATCTCAAAGATCACCACCTTTGTTCATACAACCCTTAGAGGTCGTAAGAATTGATCATGTTGTAGAATAATGTGTAGGGACTCATGTAGATATGGTTGAGTCTCAAGAATCATCATCTTTGATATCACCAACACCTGAGCCAGAGCCAGAACCATCATTTGATTCAGAGGAATTCACTTCTACATGTTCAGAAATTTCAGGTATCTCTCAGCAAAGTAACGTTAGTACTTCTTGTGATCTTTTAGGAAATTTTATAGAGGTACCTATTATTGACTTTGTTGGATGTGATTCAGTTTTTATTTCTTATTCTTCTTATCTTAATATGGTTATGGCTCTATCTTATCTAATATGCTTGTGGGAGATTTGTACTTTCTTTGCATGTGCAGATTTCACTTGGGCTAATGATTGGAAGCTCAATCTGAACCGTCTTCACCACCCGAAAGAACTTTAAAGAAGACGAAGATGGAGAGAGCGTTACTTCACTTTTTAATGCAAATGTTGAAAGCTCCCACCAAAATAAGAACCCTTGGTAGGAGGGTGATAAAATATCTTACCCCTCCAAGAGCAAGATTTAGATGAATCTAATGAGGTGGTCAAGCTAATGACCTTAAACAAGCGCTTCTTGGGAGGCAACCCAAGTTCAATCTTGTTTTCATTTTCTAGTTTCTTTTTAGTTTCATTTCTTTCCTTATAATAAACTTGTATCCTCTACTTAATTTTTCTTGTCTATCTTATTTTTGTAGATTTCAAAGTTGTGGAGGAATGTGAGCATTGGACAGAGGAGTATCTTTAAAAACATGAATGTCAACCATTTAGAGCTCATCACTTGGTAACTTCTCTAAACATCATAAATCTCCTCTATATATCATTTCTAGTTTTCATTGGGACAATGAAAAGTTTAAGTCTGAGGGGATGCATTAGATGCATTTGATTTCCTTTGTTTGTTTTTGTTTTTTTGCTTATGTCTTGCATTTTGTTTTGATTTTTCGTGGCATACATCTTGAGAACATCAAACTTCACTTATATGTTTTCTTGTCTTTTAGTAAAAATGTTAGCACGTTCATTATCGAGATTCATGATGTTTTAAGTGATGCTAGTAGTGTTGGACCGTGAATTTCGATAGAGGGGGGTGAATATCGAATACAAACTTTCGTCGAAAAGAGTTAAGCGCAACGGAAAATATAAGTGAAAAGAAACAAGGCTAACACAAATTCGTTTTTACTTGGTTCGTAGCCTGTGTCGACTCCTACTCCAAGGCTCGTACTCGTTGAATACTTTCGTTGAGCAATTCACTAGCAATTCGAATATTGAATACAAATTAAGTACACGAATGCTAATAAAAATAATAATACCAACAAAAGGAAAAGAAAACTGTGCGTAGTCGGAGTAGCTTCGCAGTGTCGCAAGAGCACAAGAGAGCAGTCTGAGAGTTCTGAGTTGTGTGTTGTATTTTGAAGCTCCACCCTTGACCCTTCTTTTATAGGATACTCGGGGCGCCCGGATCCCTTCCGAGTGCCTTGGTGTGACGCAATAGGCCCAACTAGTAAGCTCCATGTGTCGACGACGCGCTGGGGATAAAACTTGCCTCCGGGCGCCCGGACCACCTTTCTTCAGAAATTCCTCCTGCAAGACAAGGTTAGTTCGAGGCAATATATATCCTACAAAACAAAGTGTTAGCACAGTTTATAATTTTAACAAAAAGAGTATGACTTAGATTCCGTCTTTTCGAGACCAAAATCTGTCACGATCTTGACTTAGAGTTCCGAAATGGTTCTAAGTCGGATCGGCGCCTAAGTTCCCTTCCCGGGAACGCGTCCTCACAGTCACTCCCCTCCAGTGACTTACCTTTACTTACCTGCCAGACGTCCGATCAGCCCTTCGACCCGTCTGGACTTTGCGCCAACTATCCGGTCAGCCCGTCGACCTAGCTGGACTTCGTGCCAAACGTCCGGTTAGCCCGTCGACCCATTTGGACTTCGTGTCATCTATCCGGTCGACCCGTCGACCTAGCTGGGCTTCGTGCCAGACATCCGGTCAGCCCGTCGACCTATCTGGACTTCTCCTACACACTCGGTCAGAGTGTCAGATCAACAGCAAAACTAACTTAACTTATTTTGTCATTCATCAAAACCTGGGTTAGACCGTTAGTGCTAACCGCACCAACAGGTAGTATGCTTAATGAACCTCTTTTCTCTATCTTAAGTAGCATGAAATAAACTAAGTATCTTATAAAGATGAGTTTTAGTTTTGGCTTGACCTTAAGAATCTTATCTTCACTTCACTTCTACTTGATGCTTGAATGGTTGATATCATTGAAATAGTCATGATTCATCTTGTTTGTTTAGTACTTGGTTTATATGGTGATTTCTCAAACTTCATTTTGGTTACTGGATGAGTCTCAAATCATATAAGCTCATTTGAAAAAAAATTAAAATATCCCAACATTTATGCTAAAAGTACATTTGTGAATAAGTTTTGCACAATGCAAATATTATAAAAAAAAAGTTAATAAGGGATATAAAAAATAGTTATCGTGAGTGGAACCTAGCAAGTCACCCCTTTGAGACTGAGTTAGGTTATTGGAGAAATGACTGCTAGCTTCTTTTGAGATTGAGCACGCCTTTGAGACCTTGGGTTGATTGAGAAATATGAACCAAGTGTGTGGCAAGTAAGTGCCTATCACTGGTTACTTGTCTATCACCGGAAATATTAGGAATTCAAATTTGATGACGACTTAACTAGGACATAAATTGAAACTTGAAGAGTTTTGAGTTACCTTGCACTGTACACAAGAGACTTATGCTTGAGTCATACTTAACTTGTTTCCATGATCATGCTTGTTAATGAAACTTTTTGATAGAGTTAGGAGAATGTATTAGGGATATGAGAGCATTGTAAAACATATAAATTTAGATTGCGGCATTTTGCTTGAGGACAAGGAAAGATTTAAGTATGGGGGTGTGATGTGCATAGATTGTATACACTTGTTTAGCATGTTTTGACGAGTATTCACGTACTTCGAGCATGCTTTATCTGTGCATTTTCATACTTCTAGCTTTCCTTTCAGCATATTTACTCTTTTTGTTCGGAGATATGCTTTTTGGGCATTTTCTATATGCAGGAGTCAATTTTGGAGAAGATTTGACACTTGAACAAAGAAGGAAGGCACAAGCCCTGTGTGCCACACGACCATGACATGGGGGATTGCCCAGGTCGTGTGGTGATCACCACCCGTGTGGCTGCAACAGAGAAGGAAGAAGCCATGGTCGTGTGAGCATCACACGGTCGTGCTAGGTTTGAAGCCAAGAGGGTTCATGGTCATGTGCACCACACGGCCTTGCAAGCCATCCAGAACCGAAGCTGTACATGGTCGTGTAGATCTACACGGTCGTGCAGCATTTCCATAGCCCAAGAATGCCTTGGCCGTGTGCACCACATGGCCGTGCAAGAGCTCCAGAGCCGGAGGCAGTGCAGGCCGTGTAGATCTACACGGTCGTGCAAGGGAAGCAGTGGAGGAGCAAGCCACGGCGGTGTCTCACACACGGCCATGTGAGACAAGCAAAGAGGGGAGTAGCACAGGTCGTGTGAGCTTCACACGGTCGTGCCTCGGGGTCGTGTGGCGCCCAAACCCCCCTTCTATATAAGGCTTTCTTCAAGATTTGAAAGGGGATCTTCTCCCCTTTGGGAGAGAGCAAGATTTGGGTGATTCTTCTCCATCTTGGAGGGATTTTGCAGCGATTCAAGGGGAGATCTTCACCGCTTCGACTCTAAGATTGGGGGATTTGATCCGAAGACCGTTCTTCATCATAGATAAGCTTTCTTTCTTCCTTTTCTTTGATTTAGGATCAAGAATGCATGTAATCTTCTTTTCTTCGGATTTCTTTCCTTATTTTATGGAGTAGATTTCTTTGTTCTAGGATGGAGGGAGTAATTGTAAGAATGATTTGATGTAAAACTCTTGTGGATTTGTCAATTCCTTATTTCTATGATTTTACCTTGTTTGTATCTATTTGATCTTGTGTGGATTATTGTGTTTGGACCTAATTACCATGCTTGGTTGAATGTTTGAATATCTTGTGGATCTTGTAATAATTGTTTCACATTCAATTTTTCGAGGGACGTTCATGACAGGAACAAGCCCATGTAAGGACGTTTGAGGGGTAATCTTGAAGGGGAAATTAGGTTATTCAAGAGGGTAGGATAGATTGTATGCATAAATCTTTATATCTTAATGAGGTTGAAGAGAGATGAATTCTTATGTTGATTATCCGAGGGACGCACGTAAAAGGCAAACCCGTGTAAGGACAACATAGGTTTCATTCCTAATTGATCACATTTGGATATAGATTTCAGTCCTAGGTCGGTTGTCTATTGCAAGAGAGAATCGGCAACCTTCTACAAATGATGGACAATTGAGAAATAAGATTTGGTAGATCATTTACATTGAATATCCTTACAAAGAAACCAAAGCTCCTAGAACATCCCTTTATCATTACCCTTATTCTTGTTTCTTATTCTTTTGTTTCTATGTTTTACTTTTCATAGTCACACTTTGCCTTTATGAATCAATTGATTAGTTGTTTAGGTAACTCGCGTTGAGACATCTTCAGTGGTTATTCCAGTCCCTATGGATACAATATCTTTTATTATTACTTATGATATTTCCGTACACTTGCGGAATGTCAACAGTCCCACACTCATGCCACAAGTGATTGCTTCGAGTTTGCCCGTGACTACCGGCACGCAGCTGAGCTGGGCCTACCTCCACCTTAGATCGCGCCTAAGATTCAAAGGCTGCTGGTTGGCCAACAACCTATAGCAGGTCAGTCTGGTAGACCCCTGCCCGATAATGCAAGACAAGGAAGCCAGTAGCCCGATCGCAACTAAGAGCCAGGAGAAGCCCGGGGAGAGGAGAACAGGAGAAATGCGGCCATCCGAGAGATTGACATGATCTCCGGAGGACCCACAGATGGAGATTCCGCTAGGGCTCAGAAATCTCATGAGTGTCGCATGGAGATACACATTGTAGGATGCAGCCGAGAACAGGCTGCCGGGCCCATCATTAGTTTTGGGCCGCAAGACTTGGAGGGGTTGGATCTTCCTCATGATGATGCTTTAATAATTAAATCATTCATAGCCAACAGTTGAATAGCCAGGGTTTTCATTGATACTGAAAGCTCTGCTACGTGTTGTTCAAGAGTGCATTCAAAGGTATGCAGATCGACACCAGTGAACTCCAGCCCATGGCCACTTCATTATATGCCTTTACCGGCAATGAAGTAAGACCTATGTGCCAGATCAAGCTAGCCATATATTTGGGTAGCAAGCCCCTAGTGAGGATGCGGAGGAGCACTTTCATAGTGGTGGATTTGTTTTCCTCATACAACGTCATCTTAGGGAGACCGGCACTGCATGAGTTCCAGGCGACATTCTCCACTTTCCACCAGAAGATCAAGTTCCCTGTGGGAGACTAGGTCAGGAAAGTCAGAGGTGAGTAATTGGTCTCTCACAGGTGTTACGTCGACATGGTGAAGGTGGAGGCCCGTAAGGCTCAGAGAACCCAAGATGACAGTATCCACGTCATCCAAGAGGAGCCTTTGCATATAGTAGAGGAACACATCCCTTAGGAAGAGGTTCAACTCTATCCCGAGGGTCCAGAAGGCCTCACCTGCATATCGAGCGACCTGCCTATCAAGATCAAGACAAATCTGGTTCAATACTTGACGTGCAATAGGAACATCTTCGCTTGGTCCCCCTAAGAGTTACCCGGAGTCAGGCCCGAGGTGGCTGAGCACAAACTACATCTTCTACCCGATTCCCGACCGGTCTAGCAGAAGAAGCGGAACTTCTCGGCCGAGCAAAATAAGATCATCCGAGCTGAGGTGGACCAGTTCTTGAAAGCAGGACACATTAGAGAAGTGTAATTCCCGCCCCGGCTCTCTAATGTGGTCCTGGTGTCTAAACCCAATAATAAGTGGAGAGTCTGCATCAACTTCAGAGACCTCAATCGCGCCAGTCCCAAGGACTGCTACCTGCTGCCTAGGATTGATCAGATGATAGACTCTACCTCAGGATGCGAAAGGATTTGCATGCTCGATACTTACCAAGGGTACCACCAAATCCCTCTGGCGTGGGAAGATCAGGAGAAGGTCAGCTTCATCATGGCAGATGGTATTTTCTGTTACACCGTCATACTTTTTGGATTACAAAATGCAGCAGTTATCTATCAAAGAATGATGGATAAGATTTTCCTGTTGGTGCAGCGGAGACCGGCAAGAGGGGGGTGAATTGCTGAAAACAAGAAAACAAAAACTACCCTCCTCGGATTTCAACTCAGAATTAAATCAGCAATAAAAAATAACAGTAACTAAATTAATGAAACAGAAAAAGAAATAGGAACAGAAAAGACTCAGGGATTTAACTTGGTTACAACCAAGGAGGTTGTTAATCCAGGACAGTAGAAAAGAGCGCAGTAAGAAAAAGCTCCTTCTCTGAAGGCGGAGAAGCCTTTTACACTTTTGAAGCTCACTAGTTGCTTAGGAATTGCTTACAGATTGATTGCTTGAGTTGTTATAGAATTCCTAGGTCCAGGGGCCTTTATATAGGCCCTGGAAATCTTATCCCGAGAGTCCAAGGCGCCTCCAACAGGGTTTAAGGAGCCTCCAACTCAATCTGCGGATAAAACTTTATCCGCAGCGCAAACGGTCAAACTGGCCTGCTCAAGGCGCCTTAAATCCATTCAAGGCGCCTTCAATGTGTTTAAGGCGCCTTCAATGTGTTTAAGGCGCCTTCAAGGTTCCTGCTACAGTAATTTCTGCTACAGTAACTTCCAGCCTCTTTTGACTCCTTTTCTTCTTCACTTTGTCTTCCGAAGCTCCGCTTGTTTGGGTGATTTCGGCCAACCGAAATAGGGCTCACCCGAACCCAATTTCCGGCCTTCTCCTCGAGCAGCCTTCCGTCCCGGCTTCACGTCCCTCGAACGCCGCGCACGCTCTTCACGCCCACCGGAGTACTCTTCCGCAGCTCTCTCGTCCTTCGGACGCACCGAGCCCGTCGGCTCCCTTCCCGTGTCGTCCTTCTCGCTAGCTGCGTCTTCCGCTCGACTTCTTGTGTTCCTAAGCTCCTGCACACTCAGACACAGGGATCAAATACAGCAGGACCTAACCAACTTGGTTGATCACATCAAAACTACCACGGGGTCCAACAATCTCCCCCTTTTTGATGTGCATCAACCCAAGTTCAAGTTAGGGTTAAAAATAGACATAAACAGTAATTTTAAAGAAAAATTACTAAACTAACAAGTTAAGAATAAGAATATTTTTTGCAATTAGTAAAATTGCAACACTTTTTATATAAAAAAATTTAAGTTTTCTCTAACTCCCCCTAAACTTGTACTTTTCTCTCCCCCTTTGATCACAGCAAAAAATGGGGTCTTAAAAATCTTCAAATAAGATTAAAGTTTTTGAAAATTTTCTAAGTTAAAAATGAATTTTTGAAAGAATTGCTAAGTTAAAATGAATTTTCCAGAAGAAAATTTCTAATTAAAAAAAAAATCTAAGGAATTTTTGTTTATTTTAACAAATATTTGATAAACTTTTAAAGCATTATTTAATTCTTGTTTAATGCTTTTTCAGAAAGTTAATTAAACATTTTCTTTCAATATTTTAGCTTTCAGGTCGTGGCGAGGCACTAGGCCTTCTTGGTTATTGGAGCAACAACCACTTCCTTAGACAAAGCTTCCATAAAGAATTTCAATGTTTAATTTTCTCACTGTAAGCTTTTTAATTTTTTTTTAAAAAAAAATTAATTAAGCACAGATTTTAGAACCCAATAGAGGTTCCTTCCTACAGGATTATTCAAAAATCTAGGGGGTACATAATTTCTTGGTATTTTCCTAAGTTGACCTTGATGCTTCCTTATATACCAATTTAATTTACCATAAATTCTCATTTTTGACTTTGGAAATTTCTTTAAGCATGCATCATTTTTCAATTTTTCAATTTCTAATTTTAAATTTTCATTTTCTTTTTCTAATTTATCTAATTCTCTAGAAAGAGCTTTAATAAATCTAAAGGATTGATTCGGGGTTAGATTGCGTACCTTACTTACCTGATTTGGTGACGCTCCCCCTTCACTACAGCTTTCTTCTGACGTTCCTCCCCCTTCGTCGATGCTCATCTCTGAGCTGGACGTTTCTTCTAGCTGATGGTTGGCCATCAGTGCTAGTCCCGAGAATTCTTCGATTTCCGATTCGGAGGATGACGAATCGTCCCACGTGGCCTTTAGGTTCTTGTGTTTGGAGGGTTCTGGCTTCTTGTACTTTACCCTTTCTTTCTCTTTTCTCTTTAGCTTTGGGCAGTCATCTTTGATGTGCCCCTCTTCGTTGCAGTTGTAGCAACGAACCGTCCTCTTCTTTCGATGATGCCTCTGCGATTTAAATTTGTTAGTACTAAAAAATTTATTGAAGCGTCTTACCAGTAGTGTCGCTTCAGATTCGTCGACTGAGGCTTCAAAGTCAGAACTGTTCATCTTTGCCTTTAAGGAAATGTTCTGACTTGTCTTCTCTGCTCCGTTGGGCTCTGAAACTCGAGATTCGTGAAGTTCAAAAGTCGAAAATAATTGTTCTAACGTACTTACCTTGAGGTCCTTAGAGATGTAGTACGCATCTACTAAGGAGGCTCACTCTGGAGTTCTCGGGAAGGCATTGAGCGCGTATCGGATAGAATCCCGGTTGGTTACCTCTTCTCCAAGGTTCGTTAGTTGCGTTATCAGCTCCTTGATTCTCGCCTGGAGTTGCGCTACCTTCTCGCCTTGGTTCATCCGGAGGTTCGTTAACTGGTTCCGGAGGATGTCGCGCTTCGCTAGCTTCGCTTCGGAAGTACTTTCGTGAAGCTCTAGGAATTTCTCCCAGAGGTCTTTCGCTGAGTCGTAGCTTCCGATCCGATTTACCTCCAACGGCGGCAGCACACTGAGCAGGTGGAACTCTGCCTTTCCGTTGGCGACAAAATCAACTTGCTCCTTCTTGCTCCATGTGTTTTCTTCTTTGTCTTTCGGCGCTGTAAAACCATATTTCATTGTAATAAGAATATCAAAATCCGTTTTAAAAAATACCTCCATTTTATGCTTCCAGGTGGCGAAGTCTCCGTCGAACTTCGGGGGATGGTTGTTCGCTCCGGCCATCGTCTTGATCGTAGTGCTTCAGTTGGTGGTTAGTCCTTCTGAGGCGATCAGGCTCTGATACCACTTGTTGGTGCAGCGGAGACCGGCAAGAGGGGGGTGAATTGCTGAAAACAAGAAAACAAAAACTACCCTCCTCGGATTTCAACTCAGAATTAAATCAGTAATAAAAAATAACAACAACTAAATTAATGAAACAGAAAAAGAAATAGGAACATAAAAGACTCAGGGATTTAACTTGGTTACAACCAAGGAGGTTGTTAATCCAGGACAGTAGAAAAGAGCGCAGTAAGAAAAATCTCCTTCTCTGAAGGCGGAGAAGCCTTTTACACTTTTGAAGCTCACTAGTTGCTTAGGAATTGCTTACAGATTGATTGCTTGAGTTGTTACTGAATTCCTAGCTCCAGGGGCCTTTATATAGACCCTGAAAATCTTATCCCGAGAGTCCAATGCGCCTCCAACAGGGTTTAAGGTGCCTCCAACTCAATCTGCGGATAAAACTTTATCCGCAGCGCAAACGGTCAAACTGGCCTGCTCAAGGCGCCTTAAATCCATTCAAGGCGCCTTCAAGGTTTCTGCTACAGTAATTTCTGCTACAGTAACTTCCAGCCTCTTTTGACTCCTTTTCTTCTTCACTTTGTCTTCCGAAGCTCCGTTTGTTTGGGTGATTTCGGCCAACCGAAATAGGGCTCACCCGAACCCAATTTCCGGCCTTCTCCTCGAGCAGCCTTCCGTCCCGGCTTCACGCTCCTCGAACGTCGCGCACGCTCTTCACGCCCACCGGAGTAGTCTTCCGCAGCTCTCTCGTCCTTCGGACGCACCGAGCTCGTCGGCTCCCTTCCCGTGCCGTCCTTCTCGCTAGCTGCGTCTTCCGCTCGACTTCCTGTGTTCCTAAGCTCCTGCACACTCAGACACAGGGATCAAATACAGCAGGGCCTAACCAACTTGGTTGATCACATCAAAACTACCACGGGGTCCAACACTTCCAAGAGCGGTTAGGTCGGAATGTGGAGGTCTATGTGGACGACATCCTCATTGAATCCACTCTGGCTGTAAATTTGTAAATTTGATCTCTGACATACAGGAGACTTACGGCACACTACAGTAGTATAGGATGAAGTTGAATCCATTAAAGTGCTTGTTTGGGGGGTGGGGGGGGGATTCTTAGGATACCTCGTTACCGAGTGGGAAATTGAAGCTAATCCGGAGAAGGTCCAAGCACTACGAGATATGAAAGCGCCTCAAAATATGAAGGAAGCTCAGAAGTTGGTGGGCAGAATAACTGCCCTGTCTAGGTTCATATCTCGGTCTGCAAATCGAGAATTACCCTTCTTCAAGATACTCAAGAGAGCGGTGAAGTTTCAATGGGATGAAGAATGGAATCGGGCCTTTAAAGAATTGAAGAAGCACTTGGAGACCTTGCCCTCATTATTTAAGCCCATTACAAGCGAGCCGCTCTGGGTTTATCTATCAGCCACCCATGAGGTCGTGGGGGCGGTGTTGGTAAAAGAGCAAGATGATGTACAGCGACCAATGTATTTCTTCAGCCACTTATTGAAAGGGGTCGAGTACCGATACACGACCCTAGAAAAATTGATTTATGGATTGGTGCTCATGGCTCACCGCTTAAGACATTACTTCTTGGCACACCCCATAACATTCCTAACCAACAGCACCATGGGGAAGACATTTACTAACATGGAGGTAGCAGGCTGTTTCATCAAATGGGCAACTGAGTTGGGAGAATATGACATACAATACCAGCCCCGAACGATAATAAAGTGCAAGCCTAGCAGATTTTCTAATGGAGGTCCATCAACCTGATTTCGAAGAAACTTGGAAGATCTGTGTAGATGGATCGTCCACCCAGCAGGGAAGCGAAGTGGGGATACTCCTGATATCCCCTCAGGAAGATATCCTACAACTGGTCGTAAGGTTAAATTTCAGAGCCACTAATAATGAGGCAGAATATGAGGCGCTATTAGTGGGACTGCAAGTAGCTTGGCATGTCGGAGCTGTCTGGGTGGTCATTTATTCAGATTCTCATCTTGTAGCTCAGCAAGTAGCGGACAAATTCAAGGTTAATAGTGGAAAACTACAGGTATACTGGGAATCATATGAGAAAATGAAAGAAGATTTCAAGGAAGTCACAGTGACTAAAATTCCCTAGGTAGATAACCAAAGGGCTGATGAACTAGCTAAAATGATCAGCTCTTTGACCACTTGGGTGCTAGACATGTCAATAGCTCAGACCTTCCTAATAATTCAAATAGACCTGCAGAACAATATCGAGGAGCAGATCGACTGGAGAGCCTCAATAATCATTTATCTTCAGCAGGGCATCCTGCCCATTGATCCAGAAGAAGCCATGTTGATCAGGAAAAGAGCTCGTGTATATACCCTGATCGGGGATCATCTATACAAGCGAGCATTCTCCAGACTACTGCTCAAATGCTTAGGAACGGAGGAGGCAGAGTATGCTCTGCAAGAAGTACATCAGGGGTACTGCGGTAACCGTGTTGGAGGAAGGATGTTGGCTTGAAAAGTATTACTGACTGGTATTTCTGGCCCACTCTACAGAAAGATACTCAGGGACTGGTGAATACTTACTTATCTTGCTAAAAGTATCATAACCTAACCCATCAGCCGACCGACACTTTGAAAACTTCAATAGTCTCATGCCCCTTTGATCAATGGGGCATAGACATTGTGGGACCATTCTCAATAGCACTAGGTCAAAAATGATTCTTGCTCATAGTAGTGGACTACTTTTCCAAATGGGTCGAAGCGGAAGCCCTGACCAGGATTACTAAGGGAGTCATTATTCAATTTCTATGGAAAAACATCTTATGCCAATTTGGAATACCACACAAGCTGGTCTCAGATAATGGAAGGTAGTTCTAAGGGCGCAAGATCCAGGAGTGGTGTCGAAAATTTGGAATAACCCAAGTCTTCACGTCCGTGGCTTATCCTCAAAGTAATGGGCAGACAGAGGCCACCAATAGAGAAATAGTTTGGGGGTTGAGGGTCAAGCTAGATCATGTAGGCGGTGATTAGGTGGAAGAGCTGCCTAGCATCCTCTAGGCATACCGTACGACTCCACGAGAAAGTACCGGGCTCCCCCCCCCCCCCCCCTTCACCTGGTCTACGGTAGTGAAGCAGTTGCGCCCATAGAGGTCGGGGTGCCATCCATCAGAAGGTTGTTGTATGATGAGGAGAATGTCGAGCAGCGACTTTCAGAACTAGATTTTATCAGTGAAACTCAAGAGTGAACATCCGCCCGATTAACTGCCTATAGATAGCGGATGCATCAAAATTACGATAGGAAGGTGATTCTGAGGTTTTTCGGAGAAGAGGACTTAGTGTGGAAAAAGACAAAGCCTGTAGGAGAGGTAACCAAATTAGTACCTAAGTGGGGCAGGCCATACAAAATTGTTAAAAGGTTAGCGTCAAGTGCCTACTACCTGCAAGACGCCTGGGGTAGGAGGATGGACCGACCTTGGAGTACTAACTACCTCCAGCCCTATCGAACTTAAGTGAATCACTCCTTGGTAGGATTTAAGATTGAGACAACATGATAGGTCGGGCATGAAATGCCCGGTCAAGATAACTAGATCTAGAATACTCACGAATCTTCTTTAAAACCCGCTTAGGTCCCCGTGCTAGGATTAAACAGCTCAAGCTTCATTGAGTAAGGACTAATGAAAAAGCATAAAACCTAAAGAGGGAGTAGTAGCAGGAACAGTGAAAATTAAATTAACTTTTATAAGTACAATGGGTCAGATGTTCATGTACAATAAGAAGGGTTATTTAAATCTGAGAATACATCATTGGGCATCTCTCTTAGGATTCGACAATGATCCAGGAAGTCCTCAGGAGGATCAGGAGATAGATACCCTTCCTCTTTGAGTTGCTAGAGTGTTCCTACCGCTCCATAAGCCATAGATTTGATGAAGTGATCCCCCACTTGCGAGCCAAACTCTGGAGAGCGTAAATATTCTTCCCGACTCACTTGTAGATGATCGTTCTCCCCCACCTTATAAGTCTCTAAGGTAGTAATGGAGCTAGATAAGGCAGACTGAGCCTGATACAACTTTGTCTGCAAAGAACCAACTCCATTTCTTGAGACTCCAGATCCTTTCTCTGGTCCATAAGAAGCATGTCCTTGGATTGTAGCTCTTGAGTCAAGAGATCCATCTCTTGCTTATGCACAAGCCTTAAGTCCTCCAGAGCTGTTGTACGTTGATTCAGTTCTAACTGAGCCTCTTGACACTTAGCCTCGGATGACTGTAGGAGAACTTCAAGCCAACTCTTGTCATCTCGGAGATGGCCGATCTCTAGCCAGGGTTTGTTCCTGGGAGGCGTTCAGCTTCCTTAAGGTCGCCACCTCTGTCTTTAGTTGGGACACGACTAAGGCAGGGTCAGATAATTGAGACGCCAGATCAGCCACACTATCCTTTAGAATTTTATTCTGCTGATACTAGAAGAAAAACATCTGACTCAATACTAGGGACTCAGCATAAACCTGTGCAGGTAAGTTCGTAGGTAAGTTGGTAGTTAGAGTACAGAAAAGAGAAGCAATAAGGGAGAGTGAGGGCCTACTGCAGCAGATCATTTAGAGAATCAATCCAGTTGAGCGGGTAGAGGAAGAGTATGTATTTCCTACAGACTCTCTTCCCAATGAGTTGCTAATTAGACTCTCTTCCCAATGAGTTGCTAATTGTCCTCTCAGTGTGAGATAGGTAGTCTTGGCATTCGATTGATGATGTATGCCCCATTCTAATGGCTTAGTGTCTTGATAACAGTGATAGCTGGAGGGTTGCAATTGTGACGGCCCAGCAGCGGTCTCATTGGGGTCAGGATACATAGAGGTAAATGGTCGGGAGGAGGAAGGTCCGGCTTAGGTAGTGGGGGTAGCTTGAGATGCTAGCATATGAGGCCCCTCGGTGGAAGAAGAAGGCTTGGGAGGAGCATTCGGTGTAGCCCGGGACGCTGGCGCATAGGGCAGCTCTGTAGTAATTTCTTCTATAACGACCGGAGCCTTCCCTCACTCAGCTCTAGTTCGGGCTCTAGGAGGCATAACAGGGTCGCTCTAGAGTTGTGGATTGGGAATGGAAGTAGAGGCTGGTCGGGATGCTGGAGTAGCAGTCTGGGCCTCGAATACCAGGCTGGGTCCCATAGGTCGACATCATGGCCTGCGTGAAAGCGGTTATTCATCTGAATCTAACTCCTCTGAGGGGGTCCGAGGTCGACGAGCCATAGGAGTTCGAGGAGCATGCCTCACAGATCTAGGAACAGGTCGAATAGTCGGGGTTGCTTGAGCGACAGGACGAGGAGTAGTTGAGACAGCCACCCCTAGAGGAAGGAGAGACGAATGAGAGAGACCCCTCCTATCCAAAATAATGTGTCCCCGATGATTTATTTCCATATCACTCAAGGGAAGCGGACTGATCAAGGATGCTCGAGTCAGAGTATTTGCTGCAAGAAGAGCACCAAAATCAGAGAAGGATGACAAAGACGAGTCTGGGCAGGGTAAGCCTTACCTAAACTATGTGGTAGCTCTGAAGGGATGAGGCTCAACCTGAACAGAAACAGCACGTCTTCAGTCAGAAGCAGGAGCAAGTCTAAGCGCCAACCTACCAGTTGCGCGAAGGCCTCCATAAAATTAGGATCTGTCTGAAAGTCCCCCAAATAGGGCGCCGAAGGAAGAGTTGATCGCTATTGCGTAGGCCACTCCATGGTAAGGGGGAAACACAAGAAGAAATACTTATCCTTCCATTCTGAGTTGGAGGATGGCAGAGGAGCAAAGAAGGTGGTTCAGGTGTGGGTCTGGAGACGAAAAAGACTCTCACTATGATGACGAGGGGTAAAGAAGCAGTAGAATAGGTTAGGAGTCCAGGATACGTCACACACTTCACGGAGGAGGATAAATCCATATAGGATCCTCATGGAATTGGGGGTAAGTTGACAAAGAGGGATGCGAAAGTAATGACTCACTTCAGAGAATAAAGGGTGGATGAGAAGACGAAGGCTGGTGACAAACTGCTCTTTGAAAAAAGTCACATACCCTGCCGGAGGGGAAGAGACCCTGTGAACCTCAGAGGCTATGATGATATGTGTGACCATGGGGATTTCATAGGAGAAGCGAAGATCATTCAGATCCACGCCGATGAAGGTTGAAACTCCGAGAGCGTAGGCAGGCGCAGGGGAATCCATGAGAGGGTGCGAACACAAAGCACAAGAGTCAGAGCACGGTAGGTACCTGAAACAAGAGGAAGGCTTACATTGGAGATGAGAAGTTTAGTGAAACGAAAGGGGAAGGATATTTATAGCTGTCAAGGGGGGCCCGGAGGGCCTCGTCATCAGCGCCCATCAGGCGGTTCGTGCCTAGGGTAGCTGACGTCAGCCATAAACTTAAAAGCAACGATGGTCGTAGGATCATCCTAGAAAATCGTGCCAAAGGAACGTGTCAGAAAAGTTTAGATGAGGGACACGAGGGCAATAAGCGTTTGTTGTGGCTTCGGGAATAGGCGATGCTACAGTAGTTCCCTCTCGGTCCTGTAAGGAGACTCTTGATTATCGTGGCTCGTGAATAGGTGAGTAGCTAGATCACGTAAAACTCGTTTGGGAGCCCTAGAGCAGGCTAGTCAGGCAAAGCGATTGATCGGTAGCTAAATCACTAAACTTGGTCAAGACATTGAATTGGCTAGTCAGGATAGACATCCGGTCAGGTAAAGGGACCTGTCCAGTCGCATGTCTTGATGCCTACATAGATGTTAAGTTAACTAAGCACCTGCAAGAGGGATAAATACTTAACAAACTACTTGAACATATCAAGTGGAAAGTAGCATGGACCATAGGTGAACGTACTAAGTGAACAATACATTGCAAGGGGTAAGTTGCCCAAACACATGTCTTTCATAATTTTCAAGTCAAAGTTATAGAAGGAGGGGAAGTCTTACATCCTTGGAAGAGAAGGTACAAGATAAACACATACTAGTCATCAAAAGAAGGAAAGGCTTCGTCAGGAAGCTCTCGGAGAAGGCGACTCCGACCCAAGAAGTCGTCAGGAGGGGTTGACCGGATAAAATCTTTCTCACGAAGCTGCAGCAGGGCTCCCACGCCACCATAACAAACCATCTGATCAATGAGGCTGCCTATCTTAGCTCCAAATTCTTGGGAAGCAATGAAGGCGGCCTTGTGAGCTTGTAGACGAATAGCCACGCCAGCTTGATAGTCTTTTAGGTCGTCCTTGGCCTTATCTACATCAATTCGAACTGTAGCTAGCTCTTGATGTGTCATGGTGGCCTCGTCCCAAGCCTTAGAGAGGTCCGCTTGAAGAGACTTGAGGGTAGCCTTGGCTACCTCTTACTGCTTCTGAAGGGCAGCTTCCCGATCAGCGTTAGCAGATAGATCTACCTTTTTGGCTACAAGATCCCTCTCCAGAGCAGTGTGGGCCTCTTGAAGCTCCCATGGCCATGAAGAGAGGGTGGTCACTTCAGCTTTCTTCTCTTCTAGATCGGACAAGATTTGGGCACGCCTCAGTCTCTCAAACTTAAGCTTGAATTCACTCATCTTCAGGGTGGTCTGCAAGATATGTACTTTCTCTGACTCCGCCTGAGCCATGCCTCTGGTGACTTGGGCCTGTTCCTCGGCAGTCTGAAGGTAGGACTGCATCGGGTTATCAGGGGTGGTCAGATCAAAAATGTGATTGGTGGTCGTGGGAGATTCCAGCTCTCGAAGGCGAGCCCTCGAAGACTCATTCTCTCACTGCAGACCGGACACGTACTGCGATATGCTCAGACCCAAGGCACGGGTCTGCCAAAAGCAGGCGAGGATTAGCATTATCTTAAGGATATGAAAGAGAAGCAGGAAACTCACCGATTCTAGCCGTTGCGAGAATAGGTCGACCAACTCCAGTGGTGGGCCTTCCAAAATTTGGTCAGCAGCGATTTTCCATGAGTCAGTCAGGGCCCCGTGGAGTTGCACCTGACCACAAAGGGGAGAGGTGTTGGCAGAAGGGATGGGGGCCAGCACTTGTAGAGACGGCAGCTGGAAGGAAGAGGTGAAGGCATACTTGCTCTTGAGACGCTCCTTGGGGGGAGGGAGAAGAAGCAAGTGCCGAAGTAGGAGAGTAGGTGGCGGAGAGGGGGGCACGGAGTCCCCAGGCTAGTCTCCCGCTCGGGAGCTGGTCTGCTCTGGGACGAAGACGAGAACAGGAGAAGAGGTCGCAGCCTCTGTTGTCGAAGGAGGGGTCACCCTAGCAGGGGTTTTTTCCTTGGAGGAGGTTTGAAAAAGACGCGGCCTTGACAGAGAATCTTGGACTGATGAGATAACTCACTTCCTCTTGTGTTGGAGGCACAAACGCTTCTCGGAAGCTGGAGAGGGAGCCCTCTCACTAGCAGTGCCTCATTGGGGAGGGATTCAATCCCAGGGGCCTCAGGGCCCCCAAATTGTTGCGAGGAAGCCTCTGCTGAAACGTTGGCTTGAGGGGCCTGAGGAATCTCTTTGTCCGCCAAAATCTCTTGGCCTAGCTTCTTCATAATCTCGCTTGGCAACTTAGAAGAGTTGAGGGCATAGGCGCGAAACATGGCAGCTTCTACAAAACAAAAGGAAGATGCCTCAGTTAGTGAAGACTTGAAAGGGGGGACATTAAATCTTACCAAAAGGAGCACCCAAAGGCATCTGTATAGGGATGAGCTCGAAAGTGTATAGCGCACTCTCTCGCGGTAGCAAGGAAAGCCAAAGTCGTACGCCCTCCAGTTTCTCAGAAGCCGTGAGGCAGTCTGGTTGATGGTGGTGGTCACACAGCTCGGAGGGAGTTGGAAGAGTGTAACGCCACTCAACAATCCAGGACACTGATTCAGGCAATTGGACATAAAAGAATCTAGACTTCCAACCCTTGTTGGAAGAAGGCATTCCCTCGAAAAACTTGTACCCGGGCCGGGATTGCACCATGAAGACACCCGATTTCGAGTGTTTGAGGGTATAAAAATGGTGGAAGAGTTGTGAAGTCAAGGGGATTTGATACAAGCGACAAAGGATCACCATTCCACACATAGCCCGGAAGGCATTGGGGGCGAATTGAGATAGTGAAATGTTGAAGTACCATCCCACAGAAGAAAAGAAAGGATGGACAGGAAAGCGAAGGCCGCCAAGAAGTTGATCCTTGAAAAAGGTCACAAAACCGGCAGGAGGAGAAGAAGGATGGTATTCGGGCTCAGGAGGACGGAGCTTGTAGGCTTCGGAAAGTTGCAAACTAGACTGAATCACCCTAAGATCGCTCCTATCCAAGTCAGAACGGAAGTATGCATACCAGGGTACTTCTATCTCGTCGGTCATTGTAGGATCAAAAGAAGGAATGGAAGATGAAGAAGGAGTACTTATAGAAGAGAGACATGAAGAGGAAGGCGAGCAAGCAAACGCAAGTAGAAGAAGAAAGGTTGAGGGAAGATGAAGCGATAAGAAACAACGGCGGACAACCTTTAGGGTTTTTAAATCAAAACGCTTAGGAAACATCGAGAAGCAAGCCAGACAATTGAAACGGCACAGCACACGTTAGCCGTCAGATCGAGAAACGGAAGCGATTTGGGGTCACGTGCAAAAAGCATGCGTCATACATTATGACGAATAAAGTTCGTGGGGCACGTGTCATCTCCCGATGAAAGGACATTTATGATGGAAGTGACAGAAAAATCAAGGAAGGAATATGCAAACAGGAGCGCCCTACCTCATGAAGACCATACCTTGAGGGTTGAAATTCCATGTGGTGGCCTCAGGAAATGAGGAAGAAGACGACGGGAAGTGTTGATCAAAATTTGGCGCCTTTACTCCTCGAAATCAGAGTAAGATTTAAATTTAACTAAAGCCTTATGTTATGCACTTTGTGGTCGCAAAAGCATTAAGCTAAGTCCCCGAGCACCATCCCTTCAAACCACAAATACTGCTCATCCAAGTCACTTCCTGGTCAGGCCTCCAGACCAACTCCCGGTCAGGTCCCCAGATGCCTTCTTGGTCAGGCCTCCAGATCATTTCCTGGTCAGGCCTCCAGATCACTTCCTGGTCAGGCCTCCAGACCACAGCCAGGTCAGGTCTTCACTCCATGTGTAGTTCATGATTCCAGACCATCTCCCAGTCAATCTTTTGGACCACTTCACGGTCATGCTTCTAGACCACCCCTCAGTCGGGATTCCAGACTCTCGCCTCAGCGCGAGTTATAAGTGAGCATGCTCTCATGCCCAACGACCTCTCCGTCGGGATTCCAGACTCTCGCCTCAACACGAGTTATCAATGAGCATGCTCTCATACCCAACAACCTCTCGGTCGGGATTCCAAACTCTTGCCCCAGCAAGAGCTATAAGTGAGCATGCTCTCATGCCCAATGACCTCTCGATCGGGATTTTAGACTCTCGCCCCCGCGCGAGTTATAAGTGAGCATGCTCTTACGCCTCCAGACTCTTGCCTCAGCGTGAGTTATAAGTGAGCATGCTCTCACGCCCAACGACCTCTCGGTCGGGATTCCAGACTCTCGCCCCAGCATGAGTTATAAGTGAGCATGTTCTCACGCCTCCAGACTCTCGCCCCAGCGCGAGTTATAAGTGAGCATGCTCTCACGCTTCCAGACTCTCGCCTCCACACGAGTTATAAGTGAGCATGCTCTCACATCTCCAGACTCTAGCCCCCGCGCGAGTTATAAGTGAGCATGATCTCACGGCCAACGACCTCCCAGTCGGTATTCCAGACTCTCGCCCTCGTGCAAGTTATAAGTGAACATGCTCTCACACCTCTAGACTCTCACCCCCGCGCGAGTTATAAGTGAGCATGCTCTCACACCTCTAGACTCTTGCCCCCGCGCGAGTCAACCTCCCAGTCGGTATTCCAGACTCTCGTCCCAACGCGAGTTATAAGTGAGCATGCTCTCACACCCCAGACCCTGGACTCTCAACCCCGAGCGGGTTATCAGCCAGCAGAGCCTTCATTAAAACTACTCGAGTAAAGAAAGAAAGCGTTATGCAGGAAAGGAGCAGCATGTATAGTTATCCTGGCTAGGTAAATGACATCAAGGATTGGGTCTACTCAATCGGACCAGAGCCTCCTTCGACTAGACTTGGGGGGAGGCTTCTGATATGGAGCATAATGGTAGGACCCGGTCGTCGGGAGTCAAGGAGACGTGGCAGTCAATAGTCAGGAGATATGACTGTCAACAGTCAGGAGGACGTGGCAGTCAACAGGCAGGAGGACGTGGCAGTCAACAGTCGAGAGGATATGACAGTCAGCAGCTAGGGAAAGAAGGGGTAGGATTGCCTGGTATCATCAAACGCAGAATGTCTGATCAGGTACTTACAGATCAAGATCCCAGATCTGAATTAGGATGTGCAGTCGGGGTAATGCTTGACCTGCTCCGACTGGTCGGGCTTTCACGGCTCGATTATATACAAGTTTGGTTCTCTCAGTGGGCCAATTTCTGGCCGACTCTTGAGCGAACTCAACGTAGCTCTCTCGGCCTCTCAAGATGTAGGCCAGGTGTTATACATGACAGATCATCCCGGGCTGCCCTGATCATACCCGAGCGGGATAGAGAGTTACACGACAACAAAGTCAGGGAATCGTAACTGCCTGTCAGGGAATAACTGTTGCCTGTCAGGGAATAACTGATGTCTGTCAGAGAATATTCTAATGATCTGCAGTCATCTGCGAATGGAACATTCTTCCAGTCCATAAGAGGGTGTCACGTGACCTCCATCACTAGACAGGTCCTGACACCCGACATTCCCTAACATCAGTCAGGTTCCATAGGTATGCATTGTCATATAAAAAGGGAGGTCATCTCCCTTACGTAGGTACGCTCTCTCGCACATTCGCACTTGTTTTTTACTTTTCTTTCTTCTTCCTACATTGTTCTTCTGAGGAAAAAATACCTGACTTGAGTGTCGGAGGGTCTGCTCTAGGGAATTTTTCCCTGTTTCTCGTCTCTAATGTTCTTGGTGCTTGTCTGAGTGTGCGCAGAGCTCAAGTACCGTCGGCTTAGTCATTGTCGTCCATCAGCGCTGCGTGGGGGTCCGTTCTTGTGGATGCATATGAGAAGGGTGTCCTAGTCGTCTCCCTGTCAACGTCAGTAATAACTTATCCGACCTTCGTCTGACTCAAATTCCGGACAGGATGATATTCTATTTTGCTGTTATATTTATTTTTCATGGGTATGATCTGAGCGGGAGAATGGCTAGCTTTTCTATATATTGTGCTAAAGAAATTTGGAAATTGAAGAGATAATAAAAAAGAAATGATTTTGACACCGATAGAAATAATGATTAATGAAGTTGGATAATGAGGGCCTAGCCTTTACTCTATAAAAAAATTTTTATCAACCATAATTATCTGATTAAATTAAAAAAAATTAATAATCTTAATTAATCTTATTAACTATCTCTACGGATAATTGATCTAGCCTCATGAAAATTTTTCACCGATTATCAAGATAAATCATAAAATACATGCGACGACCAATCTAGAAACTCAACATCCTTTAGTTACATCTCTCATTTAGAGAAATTTTTTTTACAAATATGTTGTAACTGGGATTCGAATTATGGATATCTAAATGATAACTTGAATATTTTACCACGATACCATGACCCAAGGATATTTGATTAAACTAAGAAGCATTTATAAGAGACAATCAAGAAATTCAATATCCATTAATTACAAATCTAATTGGAAGGAAATAAACCGTAAATATATCTGGGAGACATATAACTCAGCACCGATAGAAATAAGCTAGAACAAGAAAAGGGAACAAAATTGAAACAGGCTGCCGAATATAATTAATTTCTTATTGACAAGACATGCACGACTTGTTCGAAATGGATTAAAGTAGCTTGATTATCAGCTGTGATTTTTTTCACCGTTTAAATGAGTTTTCACGAGCATTTTATAATTTATTTCGATGATAAAAAAAAATTCATGGATGTGACCAGTAATTTTCAAAATTAATCGGTTAGTTGATTCTTAAATTATATGAAATATAAAAAGGGACCAGTTAAATTAACCTATTCTGATTGAAAGAGATAATCATGTGCATGGTAGATAAGCTGTCACGTTTATCCAACTCTATCATTCCATAATGTATCGATTAAAATAATTTTTAATTAATGCTGATTTTTTAAAAAAAAATAAACTAAAGAGTTCGAAGAGTATTTTACCTGATTCGGTCTGAAATCGGAAAAATGATGCGTTAGCTAAGTATCTTTGTTATGGATTGCGAGAAGATTCTAAGTTAGATAGGGATGATACCAAGCAATCCCTTTCGCACATAGTAGAGGGAGAGCAAATGAAGACATTAGAGTAAGAATTAGGAAGGGAGTCCTTGACACAAGCACTCTGATATTCAAATTAGAGCTGTGGTAAAAAGTGGAAAAGAAGATGAACAAAGAACAGTAACACAAATGCGTGTGTGCGCGCGTAATGTAACGTATGTGAGTATCAATGAGCGTACTTGACCAACGAAAAGGACCTCCTTTTTATATTGACCATCATAACCTCCACAATAATTAAGTATCAAAGAATGTTTGGTATCAAAATATATCAAGTAAAGGTAGAGGTGTAACCACCCTCAAAGGAAGATTCTATTACGTGTATATGCCATGGTAGCGAAATATTCCCTGCTAAGTAATCGTTATTCTTTGACAAACTGTTATGATTCTCTAACACTCCTGTCTCCTAGAAGAAATTTGACCGGTCTTATAGCCTACCGACCGTATGTTGGGAGAGTGACACATGAAATTGGGGAGATGAGCCCCGTAAGGTCCGACCGGTGCTGGGTCCAATCGGCTGTATGTTGGGAGACTTGTACAGGAGAAGTGGGGAGCTAAGTTTCGTAAGATTTGACTGACGTTGGGTTCGACTAGCTGTATGCTAGGAGCCTAATACATGAGAAGTGGAGAGCTAAGTTCCGTAAGGTCTGGCCGATGCTGGGTCTAATCGGATGTATGCTGAGAGCCTTGTACATGAGAAGTAGCGAGCTAAGTCCCGTAAGCTTTGACTGGCATTAGGTCTAACTGGCATTGGGTCTGACCAGCTATATACTGGGAGACTGCACATGAGAAGTGGGGAGCTAGGTCCCGTAAGGTCTGACCGACTTTAGGCCCTCCTGGTAGTATGCTGGGAGTCATGCACATGAGAATTGAGGAGCTAAGTCCCGTAAGGTCCGACTAGCACTGGGTCCAACTGACTGTTGCTGAGTGAATGCATTCATGGGGTCAAAATCCTAAGGTTATGATTTTACCAGTCGACTAGCAACTAGACCAGTCGATTGGGCCAGGGCACAGAATATTTCTGTGTCTGACGACTGTGAAAACAGTAAACTAGTACTGCAACAGTTACTGTAGCAGTCGACTGATATTTCCATCAGTCGTCTGGTATTGAGTCGTTGACATGTAACGGTCGAATTTTATAAAGACCAGTTGACTGATAATTTTACCAGTTGACTGATGGCGGAAAATATAACTAGGTGTTTCCTCCCGAGCTTTATTTAAAAGAGCTCAGGGTGTTTACCTAAAGCTGACGAAATAGAGATGGTTAACCTCTATTAGTAGTCTTCCTTGCTCTTGTGTGTGATCCGTGTGTATGTGATCAATGTGGTGGCGAGGTTTCTCCACCCACAAGGAGATCGTGCTAGTAGGAGGTTTTTCGAAGATTGATCCACCGACAGATTGAGGTTTTGTCCACCTTACGAACACGCTGTGGAGTAGGAGCAAGTTATCTCCGAACCACGTAACCAAACGTGTTAAGGTTTGTTTGGTTTTCTTCTTTGTATTGTTTAAGGTTTAGCTTTATATTTGTTAGTATTTTGTTTTGTATTTCCGCTGCATACTAATGAGTGTAGGAAGCGACGATTTGGGTGATCGACTATTCACCTCCCTTTAGCCTGATATCAAGGTCCCAACAAGTGGTGTTAGAGTGGGTCGCTCTTCTATGGACTAATTGCTGAGGGAGCAAAGTGCTAGAGGAAGATGAGTCCGAAAGACCTCTAGGATGAAATATTCGAATCCCACCTCCATATGAGGAGGAGGACTTCAAGTATTAGAGGATGAGGCTAGAGACGTGGTTTCAAATGGAGTGGAACCATTGGATGACATTGGATGGCATTGGAAGAGCCATTCAAGACTCCAATGGACAAGAAGGGGAAACACCTCCATTCTCGGTATTAGACCGAGGAGCAAAGGGAACAAGCAGAGGCAACTAAGGAAGAAATCGAAATTTTAGTAAAATTATTACCTCCTAATGTTTTGTGTAGTATAGGTAAGTACAGGAGTGCTCATGAGCTTTGGAGCAAGGTGATTGCGCTCCATGAAGATACTATACAACTTCAAGGAGTCGAGGAACCCAAGAAGAAGGGTTCATTGGTCCAAGGGAAGGACCAATCAAACATTGAGGATCAGTCAACATCCGAGGAAGAAGATAAGAAAATATCGTCCACATCTTCAAGAAAAGAAGAAGAAAAGCAATCTAAGATAGAGGAGGTTTTGGAAGCCCAACCCTCAACATCAACTACTAAGAAGAATGGAAAATCCACATCAAGTGCTTTGAATAAGATAAGATGGGACACTATAAAAATAATTGCCCATTGCTCTAGAAGATAAAAGGGGTAACGTTTTTTTCTTTATTCAATTATAAATCCGAGCTGCAGCTCTTTCTCGATATCGTCTGACCCCACTAAATTAAAGCACGAGTAACCTAGGATGTGGCTTAGCCCTCATGTTTTATTTTTATTTCCTGGGATGAAGGGCGAGGTTCTTTTCAGTAGTAAAATATCTGACAAATAAGAAATTCGTCGAAGCAAAAAATTGTTTAATTCCAGCGCAAAATTAATTATGGCAATGCTAATTAACTTATTTAATGCCTTATCACCCTTAAGATATATATATATGGCCCATGACAGTCAGGTCGTTGGCTAGCTAGTACTAAATAAAAATGGACCGATCCTATCAGCTAATTAATTTTTGACAATTCTAGTCTATGCCCCTTAATTATCTAATTTTATTTATTTAGTTATTTTTCATTCATCTATATATATCTGATACGGTTATGGCTTAATGGCAGAAAAGTAATTATGATGAGGAGGAGGGGTAATTTTGTCTTTGGACATGTGTGGAGTTTTGGGATTTTATGGATGACACTGTAGCATGTCAAGGGGAGGGAGCTTCTTCGTGTAATTGACGCTGCCACTAGCAGCTTCTTCCTCCATCCCCTCTCCTCGCCGCGCTGACGCCGGCCACAGGCTGCCACCTCTCCTTCTCTTTTCTTCTCCTCTCGTCGGCAGAAGCTTCTAGTCGCCAAAAAAGAGAGGAGCCAACTTCTCTCCCTAGTGCTCAACTCCTCGCCGGAGCCGGCCGCCATTCCTCTTCTCCTCCTCTACTCTCCCTTGCCGCCAGCCGCACCTCCTCTTCTTCCTCCTCGCGGTGCCGCCGCTGGCCACTGCTCCCTCGCCTTCTCTCTCGCTCTCAAGTCTCTCCTCCTCCCCCTCGCGCCTCAACCCATGGGATTGACTCGTCGGAGCAGGAGCAGCAGCGGAGCCGCCCCTCTCTCTCTTTCCTTCCTCTCGTCGGCAGCATTCCCGCCTCCTCCTCTCCTCAGGCCGGCAACCTCCCGACACTCCATTCCTTCTCGTCATTTGGAGAGGCTGCTGCCGCCCTTGGTCCCCGCGCAGCCACCACTTTCATCAGCGGCAAGATGTGGTCGCCGGCCGCACAGCCCCCCTCCAAACACTAGTGGCCCAGGCGCCGCCTCCATGCTACCTCCCTCTCCCTTGGTCGTCGGTGGCCCAACGCGGCCTCCTCGATACGGATTCGACGGGTCCCTTATTACCGAGCTGGCCACTATTACTGTTGTCACTGATTTGAGCGTCTTCCGGTCCCGTCGTGTGCCTACCTTCGTGCCGTTATCTCATTCCAGTTTTGTACGTTGTGGTGCTTCGGCCTTCGTGCCTCGGTTATTGTTTAGCGTCACTAATTTAGCCGTATTCCTCTCTTGTTGTTTTCCCGGTCTGCGTGCCGGTGTGTCATCTCGACCTACGTGCCGAAGTCATGTCCCGGCCTACGTGTCGATCTCGCGTCCCGGCCTACGTGCCGACCTAGTGTCCCAGTCTATGTGTTGATCTCGTGTCTCTGCCTGTGTCTCTAGTACCTCCCGGCCTGTGTGCCGAAGTCTTATCTCGGCCTGCATGCCAGTATCTTATCCCGGTCTACATGTCGTCTTTCGGGCCAGTGTCACGTTCAGCTTCTCGTCGTCAGATCCAGCTCTCCAGCCTGATTGAAGTCATCTACTCTTCCGGGTCGCGACAACTCGAGCCGCGTCCCATCCGAGGGCGCCCCCCCTGGGCCAGGGTACGCTCTCCGTTCATATTCTACGCATATTTCATTATTTTATGGCTTAGTGTTATACTCATATATTCGTTGGATCTGCCTCGAGTATCGGGGTACCGGGGGCCTGGTCAACCCGGTCGTTGGCTGCAGGTAACGTTGACCAGAGGACTTTTGAAGACTTGGTCAACACGGGAGCCATCTCAGCACACCCCCTCCGGGAAGTCACGACTCAGTCAACATTAATTCATCCACCTCCCCTGACGGTCCATCCGACTCAGCCTCTAGACGAGATTAATTTGGCGCCGTCTGTGGGAACATCCTTCACCTGTTCTGGAACGTGAAGATGGACGACGTCGGGAGGTTCTTTGCTATTATCACAATCCCGGAGGATCTCGACACACATATTATATTCTATCCTCACTCCACCGGTATTCGGGAGTTGAGGATCGAGTGGAGCTTCGGCTGGTTGACAGGTTAGTTTTTCCATTATGTTTTTTCCCTGACTCCACGGGTATTTGGGAGTTAAGGGACCAAGACAAACCCTTAGACGGTTGGCATGACTTCTCGATCAGGTACGCTACAAGCTCTGCTCCCTTTTTACGATTATAGGAACTGATATAGCTCCCTGATAAGAGAGTAAAATCCTAGTTCCTTGGTCAAAGACTAGGACCTTCGATTTTTGATCAGACACTAGGGGCACAGCTCCCCGCACATACACTTAGGACACAGCTCCCTGCTCATACACTTGGGACACAGCTCCCCGCTCATGCACTAGGGACACAACTCCCCGATCATTGACTCGCAGTACGACTTCCCGATCAGGATCTAAGGGCCTCGCTCTTTGATTACAGGCTAGGGGCCTTACTCTCTAATCAGGGACCAGGGGCCAAGCTCCCCAATCAGGTGTATTATAGGCTCTGCACCCTTCACCATGAGGCTTTGCATCCTCTTACTATTGTCGGCTCTGCACTATAAGCTCAGCACCCTTCGCCATGAGGCTCGGCATCTTCCTATTGCTACAGACTCTGCACCCTTCGCCAGGAGGCTCTGCATCCTCTTACTACTATAGGCGCTTCACTCTATTATTATTATATGCTCTGCATCCTTCACCTGTTTTGCAGTCTCTTACATCTACAGGTGCTGTTACCTGCATCCACAATGCTCTGCTTCCTTCTATGGTTATGGACTCTGTTCCCTTATATCGGCTTCACGCTTTTTATCCTCCCCCCTCGCTCCACGGGTATTCAGGAGTTGAGGGACCGAGATAGATCCTTAGTCGGCTGACACCACTCCGCGATCAGGTATGATACGCGATCAGGTATGACAAAGGCTTTATTCCCTCATGTTGCTACAGGCTTCGCTTCTAGGGGCTTCAAGGCTTATCCTCCCCCGTTCGGGGTCGAGATATCACCACTGGTCTCGGACCAGAGTATCACCACCGGTCTCGGATCGAAGTATCGCTAACGATTTCTCGGTCGGGCCTCCAGACCAATTCCCGGTCGGACCTCCAGACCAATTCCCGATCGGTCCTCCAGATCAATTCCCGGTCGGGCTTCCAGACCAATTCCCGGTCGGGCTTCCAGACCAATTCTCGATCAGATCTCCAGATCAATTCTGGGTCAGGCATTCAGATTGCTTTTTTGTCAGGCATTCAGAATGTTTCTCGGTCAGGTCTCCAGGTTAGGTCCTGGTCAGACCTTCAGATCAATTTTTGGTCAGGTCTCCAGATCGAGTCCTGGTCAGATCTCCAGATCAATTCCGGGTCAGGCCTTCAGATTACTTTTTTGTCAGTCCTTAAGATTGTTTCCCAGTCAGGTCTCCAGATCAGGTTCTGGTCAGGCCTTCAGATCAATTCTTGGCCAGGTCTCCAGATCAAGTGCTGGTCAGGCCTCCGGATCACCTCCCTGTCGGGATTCCAGACTCTCGCCCCAGTGCGAGTTATAAGTGAGCATGGCTCTCACGCCCAACGACCTTCCAGGTCGGCTGTCTCAGACTCTCGCCCCAGTGCGAGTTATAAGTGAGCATTGCTCTCACGCCCAACGACCTTCCCGGTCGACTGTCCCAGACTCTCGCCTCAGTGCGAGTTATAAGTGAGCTCTGCCCTCACGCCTCCAGACTCTCGCCCCTGTGCGAGTTATAAGTGAGCAAGGCTCTCACGCCCAACGACCTTCCCGGTCGGCTGTCCCAAACTCTCGCCCCAGTGCGAGTTATAAGTGAGCAAGGCTCTCACGCCCAACGACCTTTCCAGGTCGGTTGTCCTAGACTCTCGCTCCAGTGCGAGTTATAAGTGAGCAAGGCTCTCACGCCCGACGACCTTTCCAGGTCGGGTCCCAGACTCTCGCCCCGGTGCGAGTTATAAGTGAGCATGCTCTCACGCCCAACGACCTTTTGGTCGGTGCTCACCGCTCACTTACAGCTCTACCTGACACTCATCACGCTAGTTTCACTCGTCGCTCTGCCCGGCACGCATCACACTTGATTAACTCGTCGCCCGGCCCGAAACTCTCAGCTCGCGTTTTCGCTCACCGCTGTTGCTCGGTTGGCACTCATCGCTTCACTCGCCGCTCTGCTCGGCACTTATCATCTGCGTTTCGCTCATCGCTGTTGCCCGGTCGGCGCTCACCGCTTCACTCGCCGCTCTGCTCGTCACTTATCATCTGCGTTTCGCACAGCGATGTTGCCCAGTCGGCGCTCACCGCTTCGCTCGTCGCTCTGCTCGGCACTTATCATCCGCGTTTCGTTCACCGCTGTGGCTGGGTCGACATCCACCGTTCACTTGTCGCTCCGCCCTTCACGTTTCGCTCCTCGCTGTTGCTTGGCCATTTGCTCGACCATTCGCTGGTACCACTCGGCTACTCGTTTTACGCCGGTCGACCTATCGCTTAATGTTTTTCTCGGTCGCGTGCTCGACATCGCTCGCCCGTTCTCATTCTGCTTCCTGGTCGATCATTCTCTCTATTGTCCGGTCGCGATTTATCATCGCTCGGCCAGCACCTTCTCGGTCGCGCTCACGACTTTATGCGACCATCATTTTCTCTATTTGCCCGGTCGTGATTTATCATAGCTCGGACCACGCTCGCTCGGTCGCTCTCATAGCTTCGCTCGTTCATCACTCTCTGTATTGCCTTGTCGCGATTTACTGTCGCTCGGTTAACATTTCTCTCGTTCGCGCTCACGGCTCTGCTCGTCCATTATTTTCTCTATCACTCGGTCGTGATATACTATTGCTCAGTCGATATTTTTTCTCGGTCGCGCTCACGGCTTCGCTCGTCTCTCATTCTCCCTATTGCTCGGTCGGCATTCTTTCAGTTGCCTGGTCATGATTTATTATCGCTCAATCGCACGCTCGACACCACTCACCCCTCGTCTTTCGATCCGCTCAGCATTCTTTGATCCAGGTCGGCCTTATTTGATGCCCCGGTCGCGATTTACTATCGCTAGGTCTGCACACGCTCGGTCGTGCTCGCAACTTTGCACATCCATCATTCTCTTTATTGCCCGGTCGCGATTTACGGTCACTCGATCTGCACTCGCTCCGTCAGCACTTGCTCAGTCAGCACTCGATCGGTCGCGCTCATGACTTTACATGTCCATCATTCTCTCTATTGCCCGATTGCGATTTATTATCACTCGGTGGGGACTTTTTTGGTCGCCCGGTATTGATTTATTGTCGCTCAATCGTTTTACTCAGCATCTCTCGACCGTCTGCTCGATATCTCTCAACATTCGCCAGATCGCTCTTTCGACACTCGCTCGATATGTCTTTTGTCTCTCGGCCAGCGCTTATTCCTTTCGTTGCTCTGTCGGGTACTCGTCGTCCCCAGTTACTCGTTCGACGTTATATGACAGACCTGCGATGTGACTTTGCATTCAGTAGCGATTCTGTTTTTCCTTTGGTTTGGTCTAGTCAGTCGGACTTGCGCCTCCTTCGACTAGACTTGAAGGGGAGGCTTGTGATACGGTTATGGCTTAATGGCAGGAAAGTAATTATGATGGGAAGGAGGGGCAATTTTGTCTTTGGACATGTGTGGAGTTTTGGGGTTTTATGGGTGGCACTGTAGCATGTGAAGGGGAGGGAGCTTCTTCGTGAAATTGGCGCCGCCACCAGCAGCTTCTTCCTCCATCCCCTCTCCTCGCCGGCGCTGACGCCGGCCACTGGCCGCCACCTCTCCTTCTCTTTTCTTCTCCTCTCGCCGGCAGAAGCTTCTAGTCGCCAGAAAAGAGAGGAGCCAACTTCTCTCCCTAGTGCTCAACTCCTCGCTGGAGCCGGCCGCCATTCCTCTTCTCCTCCTCTACTCTCCCTTGCCGCCGGCCGCACCTCCTCTTCTTCCTCCTCGCAGTGCCATCGCTGGCCACTGCTCCCTCGCCTTCTCTCTCGCTCTCAAGTCTCTCCTCCTCCCCCTCGCGCCTCAACCCACGGGATTGACTCGCCGGAGCAGGAGCAGCAGCGGAGCCGCCCCTCTCTCTCTCTCCTTCCTCTCGTCGGCAGCATTCCCGCCTCCTCCTCTCCTCAAGCCGACAACCTCCCGACACTCCATTCCTTCTCGTCGTTTGGAGAGGCTGCTGCCGCCCTTGGTCCCCGCGCAGCCACCACTTTCATCAACGGCAAGCGGTGGTCACCGGCCGCACAGCCCCCCCTCCACACACTAGTGGCCCAGGCGCCGCCTCCATGCTACCTCCCTCTCCCTTGGTCGTCGGTGGCCCAACGCGGCCTCCTCGATACAGATTCGGCGGGTCCCTTGTCACCGAGTTGTCCACTATTACTGTTGTCACTGATTTGAGCGTCTTCCGGTCCCGTCGTGTGTCGGCCTTCGTGCCGTTATCTCATTCTAGTTTTGTACGTTGTGGTGCTTCGGCCTTCGTGCCTCGATTATTGTTTGGCGTCACTAATTTAGCCGTATTCCGCTCTTGTTGTTTTCCCGGTCTGCGTGCCGGTGTGTCATGTCGGCCAACATGCCGAAGTCATGTCCCGGCCTACATGCCGATCTCGCGTCCCCGCCTGCGTGCCGACCTAGTGTCCCGGTCTATGTGTTGATCTTGTGTCTCTGCTTGTGTCTCTAGTACCTCCCGACCTGTGTGCCGAAGTCTTATCCCGACCTGCGTGCCAGTATCTTATCCCGATCTACATGTCGTCTTTCGGGCCAGTGTCACGTTCAGCTTCTCGTCGTCAGATCCAGCTCTCCAGCCTGATCGGAGTCATCCACTCTTCCAGGTCGCGACAACTCGAGCCGCGTCCCATCCGAGGGCCCCCCCTGGGCCAGTGTACGTTCTCCGTTCATATTCTACGCATATTTCATTATTTTATGGCTTAGTCTTATACTCATATATTCGTTGGATCTGCCTCGAGTATCGGGTTACTGGGGGCCTGGTCAACCCGGTCGCTGGCTGCAGGTAGCGTTGACCAGAGGACTTTTGAAGACTTGGTCAACACGGGAGCCATCTCAGCACACACCCCCTCCGGGAAGTCGCGACTCAGTCAACATTTCATCCACCTCCCCCGACGGTCCATCCGACTCAGCTTCCAGACGGGATCAATATCCATTGAGAAGATGATAATTTACCTGCACCAGACATCATTGCACTGGCCTGCAACAACAGAGCAACCTCCTCTTTCTTCTTCTTCCTCCTCTTTCTTTTTGCATCATCACCGTGCTGGAAACCGGTCGCCGCTGCTTCTTCCGGGCGATGGACGACGGCCTGCAATGAGACAGAGGGCGGTGGTCGCCGATGCAGCTCAGTGGAGGAGGACTTGGAGGAGTTTCAGTTCGATACAGAGATCAACAGAAGACTCCTCGCCGGAAGTGGCTCCTCTGATGTTGCTCATGCAACTCTGGATGCAAATAAGGCGGCCTGTTCTAGTAAAAACGGCCAGCAGTACAACTGTGCTGCGCCTTCCCTGGCTCGGCCCCTGCCTGGCCGACCTTGTCTTCCTATTTACGGTTGTCGAACTCCGAACTAAATGTTCCCTCCGGCCGACACTGCAATTGATATGGAGAACCCCGGTATATATATATATATATATATATATCCATGAATTAATAATTTAATTTGCTTGCCTGAGTGTGTACTGTCATAATTCTTACAACGACGATCTTGAAACTAAAGTATTCGGTATTGTGTTATGGGATGAATATTAAATGTGTACTGATCGTTCATCTTCAATGATCAATCGGCGTGTGTGTTTCTATTCTATTTTGCTGTTGTATTTATTTGCTTATGGGTATGATCTGAGCGAATTGAAGAGCGGCTAGCTTTTCGAAATATATACGTTGAAGAAAAATGTGTTGGACAAAAATAATCCGTCGTCGGAAATTTATGAGGTATTAAGATAAATTTAAATATATCAAATTAAATTTATTTATTTGTTAAATAACCTGAGCTGATAATTTCATACTGTCAGTAGAAACTGATGTCTGCCAAGTGTTAAAAGCAGGTTTCACAGTTGCCAATCGGATGAAATAGGCTAAGGCCGACCGAAAGTAGAGGTTTAGGCCGACCGAGTGAAGAGGACGACCGAGCGAAGCTTAAGATAGACCGAGTGAAGCTTAAGACCGACTGAGCGAAGCTTAAGGCTGACCGAGCGAAGAGGTCGACCGAACGAAGCTTAAGGCCGACCGAACGAAGCTTAAGGCCAACCGAACGAAGCTTAAGGTCGGCCGAACGAAGAGTCCGACCGAGCGAAAGGGCGAGTGGTCGAGCGAAGAGGCTGACTGAGCGAAAGCTTGAGGCTGACCGAACGAAGAGTCTGACCGAGCGAAGAGGCCAACCAAGCGAACCGAGGCCTACAATAAACGTAGTTTCTTTGAAATAGATTTGCCCCACCTCCAGCTGTACTTCGAGGGTTTCTCGGGACGTCTGTTTCCCAGGATACAATAGTGAATCGTGATTCTCCCCAAGCACTGAGGGTCACGACGAACTGAGAATTACCCGATCGCTTTCATGGCCACTCCGCGAGCAAGAGATGCACTGATAGAGGAGAAGGGGAACGTAGGTGGAGAGCTTCTGCTGCTTTTCTATGCGCGTAACCTTTTGCCTGTGGTCACAGCCTCCTTATATAGGAGCTCAAGACCAAAGGGATCCCCAGGGCCATGGTGTCGCGGTAGGACATCCAGGTTGTCATCCAAGCACCTACGGTTCGATCCCCAGCTACACGTATTTGTAGGCATTTTTCCTCCAAATGGGGGGTGTAACCAAAGGATGCTAAGCTTCTGAGCTGGCCGTCGCGTGTACTTCCCGATTTACTTTGGTGGCCAGTGGAAAAGTTTCATGGGACCGGGCCAGCCATCCCAGGGATAGTCAATGAGACTAACTGGGATTATCATTTTTTTTTTCAAGACCAAAGGGCAACAATAATGATCAATTAATGATCATTACTTGCCGAGCAGTAAAACTTCAGTGTTTCACTCGGTCGTTCTGATTCTGGATTAATCTCACTTTAATGCATCTATTACACAAGAAGCAAAAAAATTTATGTGAAAAAATGTTGGTTGTTCCACTTGGGTAAATTTTGCCCCCACCGGTCCAACATTCAACGCGCACAGGTCGTGCTCGCACACGAATCAACATGGTTCAGTGCAATCCACCTGGATTTGCACTCCCCTGCGCACCCACGCATGAGAGAGAGCCTCTCCCCATGCATTTATTCACATTCTCAATGCATGTGAAACAATATAAACTAACTAACATGCCATGAAACTCCCAATGTGGGACTAAAGTCTCATTCACAATGGAGCCTCTTTCCTCTTCCACCTCTTCTCCATTCACATCGCTTATATCCAACAATCCCCCACATGAATAGAGATAGGGTATGTGATAGCATTCAACAGTTAAGTCAAGTATAGGATAGGTAGATTTTACCCTTTAAACCTTCTCTTGTGAAGATTTGGTTGCTTACTGGCAGATAGTAGACACGATGTCCTTGAACTATACTGTCGTTTATATAAGCAATGATAAATCTCACCCAAGACTCTCCCTAATACAACTCAGTTCTCATGAGTGTGTTTATTCTTGGCTATGAACATGCTTGATTCTATTAGAAGCTCTAAGAATTGTGCCTCCAATTCTCTTCGAAGCGGCCCTACTTCTTTTTCACATAGATGATCCCTTAAGAGTATTCCACATTACTCTTCTTGGATCATTAAAAGTCATGTGCTTAACCTTCATCCTTCACCGACTCATTGGGTCATTCCCCACAGTGTGTCTAGTCAGTGTAAATTAGTTGTCCCTTTTAACCTAATTCTTAGGATCTCCAGTCAGCATAGGTTGGGTGTCCTCTGCACTGAACGCTGACAACGACATTAAGCTCATTCCAAGTGATGAGCTTGCAACTAACTCTCTATTTAACCCTTTGGTTAGTGGATCCGCTAGATTATCTTTTGACTTCACATAGTCAATAGTGATAACTCCCGTTGAGAGTAGTTGTCTAATGGCATTGTGTATACGATGTATATGTCTAGACTTACCATTATACAGATGGCTCTGTGGCCGACCGATTGCTGATTGACTATCGTAATGTATGCAAACTACCGACACATGTTTCGATCATCTAGGAATATCTTCTAAGAATTGTTGTAGTCATTCAGCCTCTTCACCACATTTGTCAAGAGCTACAAACTCATATTCCATCGTGGATCTGGTTATTACGATTTGTTTAGAAGATTTCCAGGAAATGGTTGCACCTGCTAGAGTGAATACATATCCACTCGTAAACTTAGAGTCTTTTATATCAGATATCCAACTCACATCGCTATATCCTTCGATCAGAGCAGGATATCTCATATAGTGCAGTCCATATTCATGAGTATACCTCAAGTACCTCAGTACTCTTGTTATCTCTTTCTAGTGTGCAACACCGGGATTACTCGTGTATCTACTCAGTTTACTTACTGTGTAGGCCAAGTCTGGTCATGTACAACTCATCAGGTATATCAGACTTCCAATCACTCGAGAGTACTCTATCTGCGAGATACTTCACCTCAAATTTTTGATAGATGTTAACTCGTATTTATCGGCATCCGTGCCAACGCAGTATCACCCTTGGTGAATTTCTCAAGAATCTTGTCCACGTAATGGGACTGACTAAGAACAAGTCCTTCTTTTGTTCTAAGAATTTTGATTCCTAGAATCACGTCAGTTAGGTCCATATCTTTCATATCAATCTTGAGTTCAACATATCTTTAGTGGATTTGATTATCTTATCATAACTCCTAATGATAAATATGTCATCTACATATAGGCACAAGATGACATTGTCATTCTCTGTGATTTTATGTAGACACATTTATCACATTCATTAATCTTGAATCTACATTCCTTTATGGCATTATCAAATTTCTCATGTCACTGCTTTAGTACTTGTTTCAAGCCATATAATGACTTCACCAATCTACATACCTTATTTTTTTGTCCTGGCATAGAAAACCTCTAGGTTTCTCCATGTAGATTTTCTCTTCTAAATCCTCGTTTACAAAGGTAGTCTTTACATCCATTTGATATATTTCAAGATTCCACAGAGCGGCAATAGCCAACAATACTCTAATGGAAGTTATTCTCGATATCGGAGAATACATATCAAAGTAATCAAGGTATTCTCGTTATTGGTATCCTTTGATTACCAATCTGGCATTATACTTATCAATTGTGCAATCTGATTTCATTTTCTTCTTGAAGATCCACTTGCAACCTAGTGGTTTACTTCCCAGAGGTAGATCCACAAGTTCTTAAGTATGATTTTGCAAGATATAATCTATCTCAGATACAATTGTCTCTCACCAATGAGGTCCATCAGAAGAGCTTACAGCTTCTGAGTAACTTCGGGGCTCACTTTCAAATATGAAAGTGATAAAATCTTATCCATAAGATTTTTCTACCCGAGCTCTTTTGCTCCATCTAAGCTCAACCTCTACTGGTTCCTCATCATCATCTGCATCTTGTGTTTCATATACCCGCTTTGAGGAGCTAGCATCCTCTCGGGTCCTATACAGAAACACATGTTCGAAGAACGAATCATTTCTCAATTTTATTATCGAGTTCTTCTGTATCTCCGGTATTTGTGATTCATACACAACAAACCGATACGCACTGTTGTTCTGTGCATATCCAATCAACATGCAATCAACAGTCTTTGGTCCTCTCTTAATCCTTTTCGGATCAGGCACCAAAACTTTGGTAAGACACCCCCACATTCATAAATATTTGTAGGACGATTGTCTTCCATTCCACAACTCATAAAGGCTCTTATCTATTTTCTTTCAGGGCACCTTATTTAAAAGTTAATTAGTTATTAACACAGCTTCCCCCCACATGAACTCTGGCAGTCCAGAGTTCAATAGAAGAACATTCATAATCTCTTTTAGAGTTTGATTCTTTCGCTCAGCAACTCCATTTTGCTGAGGAGTATAAGGAGCTATTGTCTGATCCTATGTTCATCACACAACTCAGTGAACGGTGATATATATTCACCGCCTCGGTCACTTCAAACCACTTTAATTTTTCTATTAAGTTGGTTTTCAATCTCATTCTTATAGAGAGCAAATTTCTCTATAATTTCATCCTTACTTTTGAGAAGATACACATAATAGTATTTTATGTTATCATTTACAAAAGTGATGAAGTATTTATTCCCACCACGTGTTGGTGTACCTTTAAGCTCGCACACGTCGGTGTGGATTAGCCCAAGTGGTTCATTGCTTCTTTCAACATGTTGAAAGGATGACCTCATCAATTTCGCTTCAACATAAATCTCACACTTATGTTTTGGGTCAAGATGAAATGTAGGTATGCTCTGCATATTTATTAATCTACGCAACATATCGTAGTTAACATATCCTAGTCTACCATGCCACAAACATGAAGACTCAAGAATATAAGTGGAAGAACTTTCATTTTTATTTATCTTAGGCCTAATCGCCATTATATTGAGCTTAAACAGCCCATCAGATATATAGTCTCTTCCTACAAATATTTTATTTTTAGACAGTACAATTCTGTCTGACTAAAAAATAATGCGAAAGTCATGTTTGCTTAACAGTGATCCAGACACTAGATTCTTCCGAATCTCTAGAACATATAACACATTATTCAGAGTTAAGTCCTTGCCCGAGGTCATCTTCAGCACTACTTTTCCTTGACCCATAATGTCCGAGGTTGCTGAGTTCCCCATGAATAGCTTGTCTCCAGTGACTTCTTCGAAGTTATGGAGCAGCTCCTTGTTGCAGCACACATGTCTAGTGGCTCCAGTATCGATTTACCATTGCCGCGGGTTTGAACCCACCAGGTTCAACTCAGAAACCACAACGTAGAGGTCGTCCATTTCTGGTCCCTCATTCAAGTTGGCATCTTGCTTCTTCTTCTTTGGCTTTCTGCACTCCGAAGATTTGTGACCCACTCGGTCACAGTTGAAGCACTTCCCAGAGAATTTCTTTTTGCTAATGTCTCCTCTGGGTCCCATTTTGGAAGACTTGGAGTTCTTCCATTTCGAGCTTTGACCGTGCTCGACCACGTTGGCTTTCATAGTAGCCTGAAAGAACAACTTTCTCTCTGAACTCTTGTTGTCTTCTTTGATGCGAAGTCTAACAATGAGTTTCTCCACATTCATCTCCTTCCGCTTGTGCTTCAGGTAGTTCTTGAAGTCCTTCCAGCTGGGAGGCAGCTTCTCAATGATAGTAGCCACCTGGAAGGTTTCACTCAGAACTATCCCTTCTGAGTGGATCTCATGCAAGATCACCTGAAGCTCCTGGAATTGGCTGATCACCATCCTGGAGTCAACCATTTTGTAATCCAGGAGTCTACCCACGATGAACTTCGTGGCCCCTTCATCCTCCATCTTGTACTTCTTTTCCATGGGCTCCCATAACTCCTTAGTCGTTCTCTTCATGCTATACACAATGCACAGCGAGTTGGCAAGGAAGTTGAGGATGTAGTTTCGGCATAGGAAATCAGAATGAGTTCATGCCTCTACTTCATTGATGGTCTGTGCATCAGCATCCGCAACACGCTTGAGAGGGCCACGGTCAAGAACCGAGCCAGATTGAGCGTGGTCAAGTAGAAGAACATCTTCTGCTGCCATCTCTTGAAGTTCAGTCCACTGAACTTCTTTGACTTTTCCCCGTAATTGATTGGCACAGTTCCAATCGGGACAAAGGGGGCGTTCATGTGTTGAGTCTGTTACACCTCAACACTCTGTTCAGTGGCCATCTCAACAGAAGCGAGTATGTTTCAAGATTGTTGGACAAAAACAATCTACTGTCGGAGATTTATGGGGTATTAGGTGAATTTAAATACACCAAATTAAATTCACTTATCTGTTGAAATGACCTGAGTTGATAATCTCGGGCTGCCAGCAGGGGATGGTGTCTGCTAACTGCTGAACGCAAGCTTCACAGTAGCTGACTGGGCAAAATAGGCTAAGGTCGACCGAAAGTAAAGGCTTAGGCTGACCGAGCTAAGCTTAAGGCAGACAGAACGAAGGTTAAGGACAAACGAGTGAAGCTTAAGGCCGACCGAGCGAAGAGGTCGACCGATCGAAGCTTAAGGCTGACCAAACAAAGAGTCCAACCGAGCGAAAGGGTGAGCGGTTGAGCGAAGAGGCCAACTGAGAGAAGCTTAAGGCTGACTGAACGAAGAGTCCGACTAAGCGAAAGGGTGAGCGGTCGAGTGAAGAGGTCGACCGAGCGAAGCTTAAGGCCGAGTGAACGAAGAGTCTGACCGAGCGAAGAGGCTGACTGAGCGAATCAAAGTCTGCGATAAATGCAGTTTCCTTGAAACATATTTGCCCCACCTCCGGCTGTGCTTCAAAGCTTTCTTGGGACGTTTATTTCCCAGGGTACAACGGAGAACCGTGATTCTCCCCAAGAATTGAGGGTCACAGCGAACTGAGAGGTACCCGACCTCTATCACGGGCACTCCGCCGAGCAAGAGATGCACCAACAAAGGAGAAGGGGAACGTAGGTGGAGAACTTCTGCCGTTTTTCTATGCACGTAACCTTTTGCCTGTGGTCGCAGCCTTCTTATATAGGAGCTCAAGACCAAAGGGCAGCATTAATGATCATTACTCACCGAGCAGTAAAACGCTAGCGTTTCAGTTGGCCATTTTGATTCTGCATTAATCATGCTTTAAGCATCCGTTACATAAGCAGCAAAAAGATTTATGTTGTAAAATGTTGGTTGTTCCGCTTGGGCAAATTTTGCCCCGACTGATCCGGCATTCGGCGTGCGCAGGCCATGCCCACATACGAGTCAACATGGTTCAGTACAATCTGGGCCTTGGATTTGCACCCCCCTTGCACACCCATGTGTAAGAAAGAGCCTCTCCTCGTGCATTTTTTCACAACCTCAATGCATGTGAATCAATATAAACCAACCAACATGCCATGAAACTCTCAATGTGGGACTAAAGTCTCATTCACAATGGAACCTCTTTCCTCTTCCACCTCTTCTCCATTCACATCATTTATAGCCAATAAAATGATTTTGGCACCAACAGAAATAAGCTCGAAACATGAAGAAGAAGAATGAAAAAAGAAAGGAAACTGGCTGTCAAGATCATGGCTCTAAGTGCGTTAGAAATGGACTTAAGTAGTAAGCAATAATTAAGTTGGTGGGCAAAAATTACAAATGTTATTTTTAAATAGTAAAAGGAATTGATCCAGTTTGAAAATAATAGAGATGATGTGCTAGATATGATAGATTGGTGGTTGACTGGCAGAAGACCTTTTCCTCTAAGAAGAAGCTTCCCTTTAATCCTGCGCACACAGAAACGATCCAACAAAATGTCAATACGTAGAAACTAGGGGGAATCCCTGGCGAAGGCCCTCCAATACTTAAGTTAGTATAAGCTCGAGTGGGTGGATGAAGAATAGTGATAGATGCATGCACAAGGATGAGTTGCAGATGTTCAAAGAACGTAGCTTTGCCACGGAGAGGACTCCCTTTTTATATACCACCTAACATAACCTTCGCAATCATGAAGTATCAAAGTGTGTCAGAGGTTGTTAGGTAAAGGAGAATGTACAACCTAGGCAATACGCCATAATTGTCCAAGGAATCTTCCATCTACTCACATATATACCTCTTTTGTTGTTTATAGTTTCTATTATCACTGAAGTTAATGAAGGAACATGCTGTTATAAGTGGTCGGCTGACCGGGGACAAGACGGTCCCCAGAGAAGGTTCCAAAAGAATATTCTCTAACATATAGTTGTTATTCTAACAAATTGTTAGGATGTTGTCTGTTGAATATATCTCAATTGGTCCTTAAGCGAACCACCTTGTTAGGATGTTATCTACTGAGTATATCTTGGCTGGTCTTTAAATCGATCATCTTGTTAGGATATTGTCTACTGAGTATATCATGACCGGTCTTTAAGCCGGTCGTCTCTATTGAGCTACTCGGTTATATTTTGTATAGCATTGAGACCTTCATTAGGAGATTGATATCCTTGGTCTCATTGGAAATACATTCGAGAAAGAATAAGATGCTCATGCTTCCTGGAAATTCCTCTGACAACTTATGCTTTGTTGGAAATCTATCCGGGTGATAATATGGGACCAAGTACTGTAGGCTTGGTCGTCCTTTTATTCGACCAGGCGTATAATGTGCTACCTAGATAAATGAAGCTATGTTCTGAGTAGTTCAGTTAATATGTTAAGCTAGGCTGCGTTATGCCCAGCCGGCTTTCTGTACGGTTGAGGTGTATGAACTTGTTCGACTTTATAACTAGACGGATACAAGTACATACTATCACCTGGAAACCAATTAGGCTGACCGACAATCAGGGTCTCCCGGTGTGTGTACAGGGAGACTCATACGAAGTTAGGAGTTTAGCTTTCTCCCTGACCATACCTATGGTTGGTCTATTGTGGAGGGAGTCGGTCATTCCGGCTAGCACGTAAGGTCAACCATCCTTAATCTTCCCCGCCTTAAGATTTGGACGTCTGATCAGCTTAAGGGATGGCGCCTCTCTCCGGCCATCTTGTAACTCGATCAGGTTGAATCTAAGAACCTTAGCACTGCACGACTAATCAAAGCCAAATGAGGGGCTTTCACAATTAGCGAGAAGGACAGAATGAGAGAGAGTTGTCGGGCTCGGTACATCCGAGGGATGAGGCACTGCGGAAAAGTACGTTGGCGGATGAGAAGGAAGCTCGCGGCGGTTCCGATGGATGAGAAGCCGGAGCGGAAGGTTGCTCAAGAAGACCAGAAAATGGGTTCGGGTGAATCATATTCTGAATGTCCAAAATCACCCAAGTGAACGGAGGGCACTAGCAGACGAGAAGGAAACGCCAAGCGGTTCCGAGGGACGAGAAGCCGGAGCGAAAGGTTGCTTGAGAAGGCTAGAAAATGGGTTGGGGCTATTCCCGATGGCCGAAATCACCCAAGCAAATGGAACCAGAGCGAACAGAGTTGGAGCAACGAAGTCAGAATAGGAGGCAATCAACAAGATTGTTGACTCGCCAGACTGGTCCGGGCGCCCGAACCCCCCCCCCCCCCGGGGCAGCCAGGGCGCCCCGGGCTCGTACCCTATCCGCGGGCTGATTCAGCCTAGTCCGAGCACGCGGACTAGAAACCTTATCACTTAGACAGTTGTCGTGATCCGTTGTGATGAAGATAAAATTATATACATGCCCAGGCATTCAGAAACCTTCCAAGCGCCCGAATCAGAGCTATAAATGCAGTCTTGATCCTAGTAGCTAAATACAATACTTGTAAATGTTTTATTTTCATTTTAGCTTTGTAATTGAGTGCTTTAACTATTGTAAGAGGCTTCTCTGTCTGAAGGAGATTTACAGTAAACTTTCAATGTCTTGGATGTACCTCTTTCTCTTTCACTACAACAAAAACCCTCATAGACATCGGTTTTCCACCGCTGTCTATTACATTTTCGACCGATGTCTATGAAGGCGATGTAAAAGGTCAGTCATTTTAGACATCGGGTTAAAACCGGTGTAGTATCACTTAACGACACCGATTTTTGAATCGGTTATTAACCGGTGTAGTATCACTTAACCACACTGTTTCATCAACGGTGTAAAACCGATGTAATATTATATGTTAATAACACCAGTTTTGGCAGCGGTATACGACCGATGTAATATTAGTTAATGACATCGGTTTTGCAGCGGTGGAAAATCGATGTAATATCAATATTGTTTAACGACACAAATTCAATTTCCGAAATAGTGAAAAACCGATAAAATGCACCAATATTATTCTTACAACAGTATCCATAAAATACACAAATATTCATAAATTACACATATTCTTCTTCCAATAGTATCCATAAAATACACAAATATTCACAAATTACATAAATATTCTTCTTACAACAGTATCCATAAATATTCATCCAACTCCCGTTCAGCCTCATAATCTTCACCAGCTTTGTTTTCCTTGGGAAAAAACTTCAAGGTAGGATAACCACTAACTCCATACCTGAAATGCAGAAGGCATCCTGCTTAACAAACTAATTTCAGAATGACAAAGTTGAAAATTCTGGTCCTCCCACATAGGAAATGACTAAATAGTCTTTAGTATAGTGAATTTTTAGATGGAATTATTCATATCAAACCAAATTATTGCTAACACCCGATCATAGTAAGGATGATATACCAAAAAAAATGACTAAAGAGGACTTCATCATGATAATTTGAGAAATAATAATGATTAAGCACAAAATATAGTAGGTCATAATGCACATTTTTCACACAATTTTCATGCCAGATGAATGTTGGATAAGGTTGGAAGCATTTTAGCATTACACTTCTTCTCAAACATCAACGAATTCAAGTATTAAATTTGTAGAAAACAAGAATTGTGAGTGAATCTGATCCTCCTCTCAATCAGATGTTGATTCTGCATTTAAGGTATCAACTGATATCACAATACCACAATTCCCCAAATCTAAATCTAGTACATAGGTGATTAAAAATACAGAACTCTCAATTTGACAATTATTTATCAATATGTAAGTTTCAAAATACATATAATTCAATAACTGATACCTACTTTCAACTTACTCTAAATTAACATCATATAATATTTCTCCAAAATCTAAATAGGTAGCAGAACTAATGAAGCATTCAAGGTACACAATTGACTGAATCCACATCAATGAATATATCAACTTTCAAACTCAATTTGTTAGCTAATAGCATAAATAACCAGATTCTAGATTGTGATCGTGCATGAAACTTAACAGTGCACACCATATGAAAATTGCATATTCAAGACTTACTTTTATGCTAAATCCTTGTATTTATCAACATTCAAGTTAGCAATGACAACATCATCTTCCAATTTGTATGCATTGGCTAACTTCTCATATATCTGCACAAAAAAAAAATCAGGTTAGATCTAGTAATCTCATAATTAAAAACATGGCAAATATGACCTTAGGCTAATCTAGGTCTTAAGCTCTGTCTCAACAAAAATACTCACAGGAGCAAGATGCTTGCAGTGGCCACACCTGTTTGAAGATAAGAAACATAGTCCTCTACAATGGATAAGGAAAAGTATCTAATGCTACAAATGGAGAGAAAAAAAGGAACCTCAGCAAATACACTAACCATGGTGCATAGAATTCAACAAGAACATCTTTATTTACATCAAGAACAATCTGATCAAATGTCTGGAGTCAATACTACTACATTAGAAGGGATAGTTGCTAGTTTCACATTTGTTCCTACAATAATAAGCCCACAAATAAAAGGTAAAAAATTAATTCAGGTGAAAGAATAATATTTGACCATATCTAAAATTGTCATTTCAAGAATTTTTAGTAAATATAATTTGCAATGTACCCCCTTCAGTATTCACAAACTCAGTAAGTGCTTCTGCAGTAAAAGAGATGATGCTTCTTGGCCTGATTTAGAACGATGCTAACCTTCCCAATCAAAACAGATTTAGCCTTTTTAAAGCTCGATCCAAGCTTTTCATATTCAGGGGCAAGCTTCTTGCAGTGTCCACACTTGCGACAAAATGGTATTAGAAGGGCTAAAATTATGCAATTAAAATACACATACATGGAGATCCTTTGCTTTAAACTGGATACTTAATGGAGTCTACCTTCATCTTCTATAGTCTTGGCAAACAATCAGTTATGAGAATCGACCATATACAGTGCATTTCAAGTGTATCTTCTAAAGAGAAATACAAGTCGCGGTTTCAATTTCCACACAAGAAGAAACAACGGCAATTTACCAAACTGCGCACTTGAAAATCTAAATTTACCAAAAGACGTACACTACTTTGGTATTTACCAAAGAGCGCACTTTTTTAAAAGCATTTCCTATTTTACCCTCATGATAATTTGACTTTTCCTATTGTTTTTCTTTTCTTCATTATATTTCTCTCACTTCTCTCTCTCCTCTGTCGGCAAAATATAGGAATAACATTAGTCAATCTTTAATCACATTTTAATACATTTGAAGAAGCCAAAAAAATGATGGACACCATATTTGGACTCCTTGCAATTTTAGAAATCAACAGGAACTGAAATGGGTGCAATCGGAGCTTTCTAGGTCGATCAGTGGGTTTCGGTCAAAACCCACTGATGGACCTAGAGAGCTCCGATTGCACTCATTTCAGTTTCTATGGATTTCTAAAATTACAAGGAGTTCAAATATGGTGTACATTATTTTTTTTGGCTTTTTATAGATGTTAACAAGCAAAATCAAAGAATCGGTATAAAAGCCCACGTTGGGCCTGATATGGAATCATATCAGGCCCAACGTGGGCCTGATATCATTCCATATCAGGTCCATGTTAGGTCTAATTTGAATTCATATCAGGCCCAATGTGGTCGATTGTTCATGGTTTCAGTATTAGTTTGAGATGAGACATTGAAATGGGAATCAGAGCGCTTCACCATCTGGTCGATTGTTCAGATTCAGGTGAAAACAAAATAGCAATAAACAGTCCGGAATATTCTGGATATTGCATGTATCTAAAGTTTCAAAAAGTGTGATTATTGCATTGGAAAAAGAAAAGGTTCCCAAAAAAAGTCAGTGCAGAGAAGGCGATAAGCAATTTCAGATAATACTCTACCAACCCAATCCTGTGACAACTGACAAAGAATAAAATAAATTAAAAAAAAAATCAACAGGGAGAACAACTAAGAGATTATTGTGCCTAATCTCTTCCCGTTAGAATATGAACAAGAATAACGAATTAGCTAATTTAATTCACCTCCACAAAAATATAATCAAATCAACAAGGAATCACAAAGCTCAAGAGATTCATCATATATATCCACAAAATATAATATCAGCAAAGTAGATCAAAATGTGAATTTTGAACAAATATATGAAGGATTTGCCCCAACTTCAAAAAAAAATAAAAATAATAATAACTAAAACATGGCAATAAATCAAGAATACTGGGCTTATGCTTTATTTTTTTTTTTGAAAAAAAAAAGAGAGATCATTGCCACGAACCCCTCTTTCTCTCGTGGCTTTTCTTCGTCAACCCGCTCGGGGATAGGAGGAGGCCGCCGTCGGAGTGGTACCCTTGATCAACGAGGACACGATTGGCGACCGATGCAGTGGCAGTGCACGAAACCAGGTTGCCCATGCTGGAGCTCTTCCTTATCATCTCCTCCTCCTCCTCACCATCAACACAATCAAAGGGTGGATTTTAGGGAAGAAAAGAGATTTCTAACCATCAACACAATCAAAGGGTAGATTTTAGGGAAGTAATCCCTTTTCTCTAAAAACAAAACATCGACAAAAAAACAAAAAATCAAAGTAAAAGCAACTCGTTTTGAGGGGGAGAAATCCTCTCTTTTTTTCCTGCCTACAAGAAACACTGTGAAAAAATCATAAATCACTTCCACAAAACCCTTATTTTTTCCCTTACGGAGAGCAACATTTGTACAAGAATATACGGAAAAGTAGATCATAACTAGGAGCGGAGGAGGAGGAAGAAAGGGGAAGTGAGCAGCCGTTGCGAAGCGGTGGCTCTCTCCTCTTTAGTTTGAGGGTGATCGTCGACGAAGAACAAATGCGAGATGATCAAGCCCTTTTCTAGCCATTGTTCCTCCTCAGGAAACGAGAAATATGTGTTAGAGAGCACCGCAACAAAGCAACGAGTGTCCCGAAGAGCGAGAAAATGAACCCTTCGCCAATGCTCCGCTGCTGTCCCCAACTTGCCCTTTTAACAGCGAGCATTTCTATAAAATGAAGGACTCCTCTTCTCACCCAAAGGGAGGAGTTGGAGGAGATGCGGTGTGGTTGGATGGAGAAGCAAGGGTGTCGTGTGTTGATCCTGATCGGGAGAGGAAGGGGCGTCGATCTAGGAAGGGGAAGAGGGAGATAAGGCTGAGAGAGATGGTCGGACAGCTAGTGGCGAGGAGGAAAGTGGCGGCGGCGTTGTGACGGTATACGGTGGACGACGCGATATAGGTTTAGGTTTAGAGGGAAAGAGTGAAGTGTTACAAATTTCGACTAAGTATTGGTGGAAAAATTAAATTATTTTATTTTATCATAGACACCGGGTTTTAAAAATCACTGTTAAAATCGATGTCTATTAACAAAAAAAAAGCGCTCATAGACATCAGCTTAAAAAATCGATGTCTATGAGCGAAAATATGCGCCTATAAACACCGGTTTTTGGAAAAACCGGTGTAAAATACTCAAATACATCGGTTTTTGCTTAAAATCGTTGTTGTTCCACTGATGTCTATGAGAGTTTTTCTTGTAGGGTTTTTAATTAGTTTCTTAATCCTCTTGTACAAGTGGTTTATTATTATTTCTAAAGTCAAAAAAGGTGTTTGTTTTTATTGTGCAGGGTAATTCACCACCCTCTTGTCGACCGTAAGGGACCAACAGTATCTTCCTAGACATGCATAGACAGAGTTTTCCTAACCTACTATCATCCAAAACTTTTCCAGTATAGTCTGTCAGGTTAAACTTTTATCCCTATTTAAGCTAGTCCTAATTACCCAGCCTGGTAAACTATTATTTTTGGAGGTGCCAGCTAATTTGGTGCCTTCTCTGAATTGAATTTGGGTTTAAGTTTTAGGTTTATGTTGATTATTTTTATAGTTATAATAAACTTGATTGTAATTTGAATTTAGATTAATTTTGTATTTATTTAATTTAGGTTTAGTTTTTTATTTTATTTTATTCTTTAGTTTGGATTTTATCTTTGAAGGTTTACTTTGGTTTGATTTTGGATAGTGTATTTTATTTTTAGGCACATAGAATTGATTGAATCATACTTACGTGGTTAGGCGCGCTTTTGGAATCTAGACTTTAGTTTGATTCTTAGTTTCAGTGATTAGAGATATGAAGGTTTTGCTAGTTGAGCCAGACTTGTATCCGAGTCCAAATTTATTATATGCAACTAGTTGAGATTCAAGTATCATGTCTAGATATTTAGATCTAGTTGTAAATTTTTCTAATAATTCACTTAGATTGGTTATTTCAGTTTTTAATTTAGAGTTTTCTTTTTCAAGTCTTTTGACTTGAGTTGAGTTAGTGTTTCTGTTTGGGATTTTAATTGTTCCTTAAGGTGTTGGTTTTCTTTAAGGAGTGAGTTATTTTATTTTTCAGAATTTATTAATTTTTTACTCAAACATGTAATTATTCTAAAAATTTAGAGGTTAAGATAGACGATACCTCATTCGAACCTTTGGAAACAAGTGCGGACTCGTGGCTTGATTCGTCTTCGGACTCGTCATCTTGTTCTGACTTGCTTTCCGATTCCAATCCGAATGCTATCAACGCGAGGTAGTTGTGATGCTTCTGATCTTCGACGTCCGATTATTCTGAAGACGATTCATCCCACGTCGCCTTGAGTGCCTTCTTTCTTCTGGTTGTCTTGGGTTTGTCCTCTTTTATTTTTGGACACTCCTACTTGTAGTATCCTTTCTTATTACACCCGTAACATGTGATCTTTGCCTTCGCATTATTTGATTTGATCACCTTTTGTAGGTCCTTCTTCATGAAGTTATTCTTCCTTCTTGTGAACATTTTTTTGACCATGTTCATGAGTTGTTCTTCTTCGTCTTCTGAATCATATTCTAATTCTAGCTCAAGTTTGTTCTTATTCTTGGCTTCTTTTAAGGAACCTGTAAAAAGTCCAATACCTTTCTCAACTGGCTTTGAGTTAGTTTGTTCATGGAGTTCAAGTTCATAGAATAACTCATCTTGTTTTAATTTATTTAAGTTCCTCGAAACTTTATAGGCATCTACTATAGATGTCCACAGTGCATTTCGAGGAAAAGAGTTCTTCAAGGCATACCTGATTACATCCATGTTCTCTGGTTGGTGACCGATTAAGTGGAGCCCTTTCAGAATATCTTTGATTTATACGTGTAGTTGAGTAGCCATTTCTCCATTCTACATTTTAATATTAAACAAATTATTCAATAATAAGTCACGCTTCATTACCTTTGCATCGCTTGTGCCTTCATGTAGATCAATCAGTTTGTCCTAGAGCTCCTTGGCATTCTCGAATGGGCTGACACGGTTCAGTTCTTCATTAGTAAGTCCGCATTGGATTATATTGGTTGCCTTTGAGTCAATTTGGTCTTTTTTCTTGTCATCCGAATTCCATCTTTCTGGGTCGATTGGTATTTTTGTTGCTTCGTCCACCGGCTCCCTGTATCATCGTCAGATGGTGAACCATTGGTCGATGTAGATCTTTAGGTACACCTCAATCCATTTCTTCCAATATAGAAAGTCATCCCCATTGAAGAGTAGGGGCGAACGGTGTTATATCCTTCGTTTTGGGTCATTTAAGGAACCTTGCACACAAAGAAGAATAAAAAAGAAATCCTAAGACTAGGTCTTGGATTAGCAGTGCAGGAGATAATAAAAATATAAAAACTCGATTGGTGTTGCACCAATTCAGAGTAGTTTGCAATGGAAAATTTTATCCAAGAGATAATTATACCAATTTAGATTATATCGTAAAAGCTCAAAAATTGAAAAAGAAATATTAAAAGTAAGTTTGAAAATCACCCCTTGCCTGTTTGGTGGTTACAACAATCCAAAGCAGTATCTGCTTTATACCACTTGTAGGATCGTAATGTTGCTAGGGGTGAATAGCGTCCATCGAAAATTGTGAGTTAAAATGAGTTACACAGTAAAAAAGGGAAACAAACAACACAACGCTAATAATGCCAAGTTTTACTTGGTTTGGAGCCTATGACGACTCCTACTCGAAAGCCTGCAATTATCGATCACTTTTATTGGGCAATTCACAAATAGTTCGAAAAGATACAATAATGAAATACAAGAACTATATATGAAAAGTTACCGACAACAGAGAAAATAGTTGTTGGTCAAAAGCCCTTATATAGGCCCATTCCAAGTGTCTGGAATCCCTCTGGGCACCTAGACCATGCTGGCGTGGTGAACTCTCATCAAAACTTCATCCGTGAAGTTTTATCCACCTCCAGGTGCCCGGACCCCCTTTGAGTGCCTGGACCGTTGACGTGGGTCCAGTCATCATGCTCAACTAATCTTCTGGATATTTTTTCTGATTTGAGCGCCTGGACCAATTCCGGGTGCCCGAACCACCCGGGTGCTTGCCTAGCCGCTAGCTGCAGCCAGTCTGAGTGCCCGAACCAACTCCAAACACCCGGACACTCTTTTTCCAGCCTTTCTTTCCTGTAAAAACAAGTTAATCCAAGCAACAAAAGAATATATTTATCCTACAAAATAGAGTTAGCACAATACAATAAAATAGTAGCAGTAATTAGATTTTATCTCCCCGAGATCAGGATCTAATCAAGGTCTCAACTTAGGTTTCCCAAATTGACCTATGCTGGACTGATGCCTACAGTTCCCTCAACTGGAAATGTGTCCTCACTGGATCTCTCCTCCAGTTGCTTATCTCCACTTATTAACTACAGTTGATTGACTTGCCTTTGACTCACCAGATCTTCTCGCTAGTTGTCAAATATGCATACCCAACTGGACTTCGGTCGGTTGTTAGGTCTGCGGACCCAACCGGACTTTTCGCCAGATATCGAGTCCCGCAGACCTATTTGGACTTCGCATCAGCTATTGGGTCTCATGGACCTAGCTGGATTTCAGCCTAGTGTCTGGTCTTTTAGACTCGTCAACTCCTGCACACTTGGTAAAGTAATTAGATCACAAAATACTCTAACTTTTATCCACTTATCATTCATCAAAACCTAAGTCAGATTATTAGTGCAAATTACACCAACAATATCTGCGTCGATCCAGCCTTGCGTAAGGCTCTAGAGAGACTAAGAGGTCTAAAATTCAGCTTACTTGAGCTAACCATAGAAGGTTTGCTATACATCTTGGGCTTTCCCCGATTAACCTTGGGTTAAGTGCCACTTTTGGTAAGTACTCTCTATCTCTCCATTAGTTGTTTGTAAAGATTTTTCTTATGGTATTTGCTTATTGTTACAGCAGAGGCTATCACCCTAGCCTTTCTTTTCAAAAGCACTTAGTTGAAGGAAGATGTTTTGAACCAATAGGGGGAAGCCCTGCTAAAGGACCACAAAGCTGAGCAAAAGTCATCCTCAATAGGCTATTCCCCCCTCTCCCCCCAGATTCTTCCAAAGAAACCTCCTCTTCTGGCTCTTCATATTCAGACACTCCCCTCACATTCAAGCGCAAAAGTCCTCGATCGGAGGTTTCGGGTCCAGATCTATCAGAGCAACTGACCACCGAGCTGACTTCCCTTAAAATGACTAAGGTTTCTTTTGCTTGAGGTAAAGAGACTGGATCTCAAAAACATAGTCACTCTCATTTTAAAATTGCTATGACGAGACCAGGCATTCTTATATCTACGTCTCGTACGATCGCCCTAGCTATCCAGCCAATCGAGGCAATACCAGTCGCTTCACCTGCTCAGCTGACTTTGCCGCAAGCCTTAAGCGCTTGTTCAACCACCCCAGGCTTTGAACAAACTTTTGATACAAGATCGGCCGATCATACACCCGCACGCTTAGTACTCACACGAGGTCCTTGGCCAATCAGGCAAGTACCAGAACCTTTACTCACTCAACCGACTTCCGTTCATTCGCAGTCACCTGGGATTTCCACTACTCTTCCTTCAGGGCCCATCTCTTTAACTGATCCTCATTACCTTTTCAAACAGTCTTATGTATCGTCCACTCAAAAAAGGATGAAGGCTACTACCTCATCTCCGTATGGAGTGCTAAAGTTAAATGATTCCTTAGCTGAAACCTAGTTAAAGGCTCATGAACAATCGAAAGGATCGACCGTATAAGTATGCATGGATGAACATGCTCTGAATGCGACTATGGTAAGCTTATGACTTGGTATACCTTATGGACTAAAATCTCATTGACATGACTTATGGATGACGACCTTATTGTTGTTCTTTTTCAGTTTTTCACCTCTACGATGTGCTTAAGCCAAATGGCTATGGACGTAGAGCATGCCAACAAAATTTTGAGAGAGCGAATGGAGGAATTAGAATCTGTCGCATCCGCTCCCATTGCTGAGATAGCTACCTTACAAAAAGAGGTCGAGACTCAGGCCGAGCTTCTTTCAAGTATGAGGCAAACTCTGAGGAGTTCACAATTGCTGGAGGAATCTTACTGAACAGACACGAAAAGGCTAGAAATCTTATTGCAAGCTAGTGAATCTAATCTCCAAGCAGAAAGCGCTATGCGAGCCAGGGCTATCTCTGACCCGCCTTAGCAAACGACCTTGCTAGAAGAACTAAGATCTTCTCATGTACCCAGATCCTCAGAACCGACAAGCGAAACATCCCCCTGAGGCTTAGTGATACTGGAACAACAAAGAAGATTGGATGTGCAAACAACTATGTTGGGATCGCTACAAGCTGAGTTAAACTTGGCCCTAGTTGAACTGGAGATGTACAAGGCTGGGGAGGATGAACGTTTTGAGGCTAGACGAAAAGTGTATCTCAATTCTCCAACTTTTGGGATAGCATACGCAAAGCACATCTCCAAGACACTCAGTCATGTGGCTGAGGGAGCTACCAAACAATTAAGGGAAAATGACTATTTGTCCATAGAACCTCCCCCATGATTTGTACATCGTCATCGTCTCAATAGAGAGCTCCAAGGAGACATCTTAAGTGAGTTTGATTGAGTGTATACCCATATTGTTAATGTCATGGCCCATAATTAGTTGTAAAACACAAATCAAATTGTTAAAATGCACGTTGAACATGGTTAAATCGCACCTATTTTTTAGCACTCCTCTAGCATATCTTCAGAACCACCGGTACTTTAAGCTATTTCTTAATCTGCACCATAATAGTCCGAGTGACTAATTTGTAGAAATGAATTACAACATAAGAGTTGGAGGATATGCTAAATGATATACTGACCCCGACTAGAATAATCAAACCGGACCGCTATAATCAAACCAAACGGCTATTTCTAGATGTGCCGGCTGAAATGGCTAATAACCCGGGTCAGGTAATGATGTCGACTATGATAATCAAGCAAGATAATATAATAATAATTCTTTTATAATTCAAATTAGCTTGAAGACTTAAGAGTCTGAGATTTGAAGATGCGAAGATCCACTTCATTGTGACCTGGCTGACGACTCAGACGCTTATAATATAAGAACCGATAATTTTCATCCACTACAAAAAAAACTGCCTTTTGCAACAAATTTGGCGACGAATTTTAAAAAAAATTCGTCGCAAATTTTGTTTGCGACGAAATCAGCGACGAATAAATTTCGTCGCAAAGATCTCGTCGCAAAATATTTTGCGACAAAAAGAAAAAATTTGTTGCAAAATCTGCAATGAAAATAAAATTCGTCACACTATTCGTCGCAAATAATTTGCGACGAAAATATATTTTGTCGCCGATTTTGCAACGAATTATTATTTTCGTTGCTGATAATTGCAACAAAACTAAAATTCGTCGCAAATTTTGTAACGAATTATATTTTCGTCGCAAGTTAGTTGGAAGATCATAAACCTTAGACCAATTTAATTTGCAACGAATTTTGAATTTTGCAATGATTTCACGTTCGTCACAGAAATCGTCGCAGAATTTGCGACAAATTATCAGATTTGTCGCAGATATTTGCGACGAATATAGAAATTTATCGCAGATTCTGCGACGAATCTGAAAATTCGTCGCGGAATCTAAGTCATGTTGTGAAGTTTTTTTGTCGCAGAATTCGTCGCAAATTCTGCAACGAATTCTGTGACAATTCGCAACATCTACCTATCTTGAATTCTGCGACGAATTTTCAGATTCGTCGCAGAATCTGCGACGAATCTGAAACTTCGTCGCAGATTCTGCGACGAATCTGATATTTCGTCGCAGATTCTGCGACGAATCTGATAATTCGTCGCAGATTCTGCGACGAATCTGAAAATTTGTTGCAGAATCTAGTACTGTTTTTTTTCGATATATTACGATAGGCTTGCAACAAAAATATTTTCGTCGCAAAGGTTGTCGCAAAACTAAACAACCGCCATCCTAAATTTTATTATTTCTATATTTAACCTGATTAATACACAAATATGCATCTAATAAATAGACATTATATCTAACAATAAAATTATACATTAACCAAATCACATCAAATCCAAATATCACAAAAAATCCAAGCATTCCATAAATTAAAATGCAAACATCATCTAATATACTTACAATCCAAACATATGATACATCAAAATACAAACATGATCTAATATCCTTGCAAGCCAAACATATAATACATCAAAATATAAACATCACAAAAGATCTAATATCCATACAATCCAAACATCATAAGCTCTAAACCATCCATATTTCAACAAAATCCGAAATATGACTAAATCTTCTCTATCTTCTTCATCTTCTTCCTGCATAATATAAACAATATCAATAATTACAATAAAGAAATTACTATATATGAACAAAAAAATAATTTTTTAGTTACTCCAACATTGATTTTCATTGTGTCTGACCAATCCTGTTTCAAAAAAAATTAGTATTATTAACAAAAAAATAAACATCTACAATAGAATAACTAACATTCCAAAATGCTAATTATGAGATAAATAAAATTCATACAAGAAGATCCATCGCCACCATCGTCGCCATCACCACCATCGTCGCCATCGTCACCAAAATCAGAAGGAGCGGAACTTAACTGAAGATGTTTCATAATTAAATTTTGTTGTTGACGGAGAGCTCTCATTTCTGCATCTCTAACTCTTCTTTCTTCATCTCTTTCTAATATTATGCCCTTTAAATGTGAAACCTCTTCAGTCAAGGAATTGATCTGAGTCGTGACTGCTGTTGGGGTGGAAAAGGATTTACGGGAAACTCTATGATTTTTGCTTAAAGAACCCATTCCCAATATCCTTCCCCCTTTCTGTCCTCCACTAGCCTCCAACCATAAATCCAAATTATTACCAACAGATGACTCAGTTTCCTCACTAGCACATGAACTTCTATGTGCTATCTCGAGCTCATCGTATTTGTCCTGTATAATTATAAAATTAAAATAAATTTATTGTAACAATAATTTAGAAACACATATTTTTAATTAATCCAAACCTTTATTGCTTTTGCTCTAGCCCCACTCCAAGACTTATCCTTTTTTGTAAAAGTTTTGGTGAAAGTTTCAATGAATGAAGGTTCTTTCCCCATATCTTTGGTCTAAAAAAAAGGATTAGAAATAAAAAAATAATGACAGATTAAAAAACAATTGAGAGAGTTAAAAATTAGTAGAAGAGTTAAATATTTACCATTCTGCGTCAATGCTCATCGATATTAATTGAACCTCCCGCATATGTAGCAGAGAAGTCTCCAGAATTATAAGATTGATTTAATTTATTCTGTTGACTTCGTTGTTTGCTTTCGTTGGTTGACCAAAAATTGTTGATCTTAGTCCAATTATCCTCTGTGATACAAAGTGGCTTTTTACCCCTTTGTTTAGCATGACTAAGAGTATGACGAATGTGATCGCCACATTTTTTCTTGAAGTTCTTCTTAATTTCGAATTCATATGCAAGGTCCCAATTATATATCCGCTGAATAGGAAATAAAATAATTGAGTATATAGATTTAATTTTTAGATATAAAATGAATCATTTATACCTTAAACTCGCTCCACCATAACTCTTTCATTGATGATGGAGTGCTTGAATAAGACATAGAATCCCCCATCCAATGATTATTCACGATTTGATTAATTTCGTGAACAACACGTACCGAATTTTCGAACCTATAGTTAATGAAGAATATTAAATATAATAGTAATAAGAAAAGTCTAAAAAATATAAGATAGGAGTAATCATATTTTTAAGATCCCTAAACTAGTAATGTTAATTGACTGTCTTGTAACTACCATAATCCATTCTAGTCCAACGGTTAAATAGTCTAATTATTTAATATATTAAATATATGAAGAGTATCATTGCTAATTAAACATTGTTCAGAGTTGTTCAAAAATGCAAGAATGACCAATGATCATACACTATTCTAATGGTCTAATTGATTAAAAAAAAGGTTGCACATCAAACCACTATTAGAACTTTTCATTATTGAGAATAAGGATGTGTAATTGAAAATAAAATAGCACATCAAAAATTTTTTAGAGTTTATCAAATAATGAGAGGATGATTAAAGATAGAATTTAAGTAATCTCATGATATGATTGAAAATAAAGTAAATCAATTATACTATTAGAGCAAGGAATAGAATGAAGTAATGCATATCAGAGCTTAAATATTACATTTAAATAAACTTGCTAAAGAAAAGATAATTGAAGTGATGAAACTAAGTTTTAATCCTACTTTATAATCATACTTAAAAAATATAGAATAAAAAATTAAGATATTAATTTTATACTTACGAATCTCCGGAGGGGACAATAAATATTCGAACATCTTGGGTCTCAGAAAATGAGTATCTGGTAGGAACCGGATCTGCCAAATTTTGCGGTGAAGGTACTGGCGAAGGAGAATGTGATGGTCCTGCATGTATTGGCGACGGCGAATGTGAAGGTCCTGCATGTACTCGCGAAGGGGAATGTGATGGTCCTGCTTGAACTGGCGTAGAGAGATGTGATGGTCCTGGCTGTACTGGCGAAGGTGAATTTGATAGTCGTACAGGCTGATCAGGGATAGGCGTAGGTGCACTGCTAGGTGCTGCATGGCCATGTGAACTTCGTTTACGTCCCCCCCGTCTAAAGATGTTCTGAAATTCAAAAATAGGATAAAGTTAAAAAAATAATGATGCATAATAAATAACATAAAAAAACTTACCATATTTATTAAAAGAGATTGTGTGAGATTCCTTTGACGATAGATATCACCTCTACTCACCTATAACATATAGCAAGAAATACAGAGCATTAACAAATAATATATATAAGTTTAAGAATGAGATATTAGATATATAGCAAGAAATACACTAATCACTAATATGTTTCAAGCGCACATACAAATGAAAATAAATAACATAAAATTGTATACTAATGCTATCATTATTAATTAAAGTCAAGGGTGTAGGTATACCAAACAGAGGTCAACAAAGACGTTGAGTGTCTCTCAAACACATCTACTATACACCTGCATAAACAATGTACACAGTCAATTATATAGGTCAAATAACACAAATAAGGTCGCTATAAACAAGACTATATGGTTGGTTTAGCCAATAAGTCTTGGTCGTCTTGGCCATGGCAAGGGCAGCAAGTGCCGGGTAAGGGCTGGCCAACGACATCAAGGGCCACCTGCGGTCGGGCCAGCCGCTGCCGGACAGTGGTAGCCACTGTCGGACAGGGCCAGGGCCAGCTGCTGTCGACCAGGGCCAAGGCCAGCCAAGCTCTGCAGCAGCCAGGCATGGCCAACTGCGGCCTCCCGTGGCAGGCAAGGACCAGCCGCTGACTCGCGCGACCGACAAGGGCCAACCTCGGCCTCTTCCGCCAGACCATGGCCATGATCTAGCTCGAGTGTCCGGCCAGGGCAAGGAGCTGCCCCACGCGTCCGGCCAGGGCCAGCAACTCACTCCCGAGGCCGGCCAGCGCCAGGCGCGGCCTTCCAGCAGCGGGACAGCACCCGCGGCCAGCCAGCGGCAGCCGCGACCACCCGCGGCCAGCCAGCGGCAGCCGCGACCACCCGCGGCCAACCAGAGGCAGGCGCGAGCACCTGCGACCGCCCAGCGCGAACTGCCACCGGAGTAGGAAGAGAGGGAGACAAGTTTACCTGGACTGAAATCGCCCTAACCGACGTCCTCCGTCCTCGGATCGCAGCTTCTGCGTCGCCACCAAAGCTAGGGCAAAAGGAGGGATCGAACCGCCACCAAAGTTAGGGCAAAGGGGCTGTCAAGGAGTGGTTAAAGTTAGGTCTTTTGCGACAAAAGGATAACTCGTTGCAAATTTCGTTGCTGATTCGGCGACGAATTTTGAAATTCGTTGCGGATTCTGCGACGAATTTTAATATTCGTTGCAGATCCTGCAACGAAATTTGAAATTCGTCGCAAAATTTCATTTTTTTTATATATAAAATAAATTTTCCGGGGCCGATTGAGATATTTAGAGAGCTCGGAATGAGATGAAATCTGATCCTATGGATTACTAAAAATCCCTTGATCATGGAAATGCCATCAAAAAATTTTTTTGACATAATAAATTGATATTTTTGGTCTTATGAAGGTGAATACCATTTTTCGAACATCTTCGACTTAAAAAAATCATCGGTAGCATAAAATTAGAGGTTGTGGACAATTATAAAATTATGGAATTTATATAAACCCATAGGAACTAGTTTCATCTCATTCTGGCATGTCTATGTACATCAATCGTCTTCGGAGATTTCAAAATACGTGTGACTTGTAAATGTACACATTCGTATAAAAAATTTAACTAAGTTCAAAAATGCTCATAATTGATTAAGCAAATTAGGAATAAGTATAATGGGTAAATTTATTTTTTGATGATACTCCCATGATCAAGGGATTTTAAGGAACCCATAGGATCCGATTTCATCTCATTCCGAGCTTTCTAGGTACCTCAATCGGCCCCGGAAAATTTAATATTACATATAAAAAAAAAAGTACAATTCTGCGACGAATTGTGAAATTCGTTGCTAAATCTGCGACGAATTTTGGAATTCGTCGCAAATTTGCATTTTTTTTTATGTAAAATAAATTTTCCGTGGCTGATTGAGATACCTAGAGAGCTCGGAATAAGATGAAATCAGATCCTATGGGTTCCTAAAAATCCCTTGATCATGGAAATGTCATCAAAAAATAAATTTGATATATTAAATTGATATTTTCGGTCTTATGAAGGTGAATACCATTTTCCGGACCTCTTTGATGTAAAAAAAATTCACCGGTAGCATAAAATTAGAGGTTGTGGACAATTATAAAATCAGGGAATTTATAGAAACCCATAGGAACCGGTTTCATCTCATTCTGACATCTCTATATACTTCAACCGTCTTCGGATATTTCAAAATACATGTGACTTGTAAATCTACAAATTCGTATAAAAAATTTAACTAAAGTATAATGGGTAAATTTATTTTTTGATGATACTCCCATGATCAGGGGATTTTTAGGAACCCATAGGATCTGATTTCATCTCATTCCAAGCTCTCTAGGTACCTCAATAATTCGTTGCGAATTCTGCGACGAATATTGGAATTCGTTGCAGATTCTGCGACGAATATTGGAATTCGTTGCAGATTCTGCGACGAATTTAAATATTCGTTGCAAAATTTAATTTTTTTTATATGTAAAATAATCTTTCCGGGGCCGATTGAGGTACCTAGAGAATTTGGAATGTGATGAAATCAGATCCTATGGGTTCCTAAAAATCCCTTGATCATGGAAATGTCATCAAAAAATAAATTTGATATATTAAATTGATATTTTTGGTCTTATGAAGGTGAATACCATTTTCCGGACCTCTTTGATGTAAAAAAATTCACCGGTAGCATAAAATTAGAGGTTGTGGACAATTATAAAATCAGGGAATTTATAGAAACCCATAGGAACCGGTTTCATCTCATTCTGAAAACTCTATATACCTCAAAGTTTAATTTTACCTATAAAAATAAAAATACAATTCTGCGACGAATTTTAAAATTCGTCGCAGATTCAGCAACAAATTTTGTAATTCGTCGCAGATTCAGCAACGAATTTCAAATTCGTTGCGGATTCTGCGATGAATATTTAAATTCGTCGCAGATTTCAGTTTTTTTAAATATATAAATTTTGAATTTTTGATGCTGCTTGGGAATTAAATGATTTTTTGCATCGAATCTTGAGTTCGTCGCAAATATTGCGACGAAACCTAAGTTCGTTGCAAAAATTGCAACGATTCACTAATTTTGTCGCAATTTCTGCAACAAATTATTTTGTTCGTCGCTAATTTTCAATAAACTTGGCGACAAATATTATTTTGTTGCTAATTGGCAATAAAATATTTTTTGTCGCAAACTTTGTTGCTAATATGCGACAAGTGTTTTTTTGTCGCAAAAGTTGTCGCAAATCTGCGACGAATATATTTTGTCGCAAATATTTGTCGCTAAATTGCAATTTTTTTGTAGTGATCATTCCTTGCCAGACTGGATAATAGAATCAAGTGGGATAATTATACTGAACAAAAATTCAAGAATCCAGACTATAGAAGTGCGAGAGCATACTCGCTTATAACACGGCCGGTGGCTCGGGAATATGTGACCGACCCGATCTGAAACTCGGGGGCTATAATTTTTGAATTTCTTTGAGTCGCGAGAGCATGATCGCTTATAACTCGATCGGTGGCTCAGAAGTCTGAGACTGGCCCAGTTTGAAACTCGGGGCTAATAATTTTTGGATTTCTCTGAGTCGCAAAAGCATGCTCTCTTATAACCCGGCCAATGGCTCGAGTGTCTGGGATTGACCTGGTCTGAAACTCAGGGGCTGATAATTTCTAGATTTCTGTGGGTCATGAGAGCATGCTCGCTTATAACCCATTCGGTGGCTCGGGAGTCTAGGATTGGCCCAATTTGAAACTTTAGGGGCTAAAAATTTATAGTTGCGAGGGCATACTCGCTTATAACCCAGCCGGTGGCTCGGACGTTTAACACTTGAGAGAATTTTCAAATGAGTCTGTCTACATTCTCATTAATTATAAGAAATTTTACATAATACATGAGTAAATTAAAGACATACTTTTCAAGCCATGTAGGACTATAGATGATTCGCGCTCCAAGGCCGGTCCAATCTTGTAACCTCTGCATCTTCGAGGTAGTAAGAGCCCAAGGTGAGCTTTTGTACCACTATGTAGGGTCCTTCCTACCGTGGTTTTAACTTGTTGACATCCCTAACAAACTTGACCCACTTCGAGACCAGATCGCCAACCTGAATAAAAATATGGGGATAACTCTTCTATTATAATTTTGCCTCATCCTTTGATGGTATGTCATTAGCCGAGAATCCTAAGAATCACAAAGTATTTATTCAAGACCTTAAAATAATATTGATTCCTCAATATCATTTAACAATACCTCAAAATACTGTGAATTTTGTATGCCACGTTAGTGTGGACGTATACAAATTCAAACATTTGTAAGAGGAGATTTTACCCATTAATTTTATTATCTTGTCATCCTAACTTTATGACAAATAAAATTAATAGTTGGTCTGTCTTTGATCAAATATTTGGTCAATACCTTAGAATTTAAAATAATATTGATTTCTCAAACAATATTATTTAAATTCACAAACACCTAAAACACCGTGAATTTTGTACGCCACGATAATGTGGACGTATACAAAATCAAATATTTGTAAGAGGAGGGTTTACCCATTAATTATCTTGTCAACCTAACTTTATGACAAATAAAACTACCTCAAACAACCGTGAATTTTATATGCCACGATAGTGTGGACGTATACAAATTCAAATATTTGTAAGAGGAGGGTTTTACCCTCAAACACCATGAATCTTGTATGCCACGATAGTATGGACGTATACAAATTCAAACATTTGCAAGAGGGGATTTTACCCATTAATTTTATTATCTTATCAACCTTACTTTATGAAAAATTAATAGTTGGTTTTTCTTCGGTCACACAAATAATAGCAGTGACTCTGATGGGGAGGATACTATTAAATGCGTCTAACTGTATACCATTACTTGATACTAAGTCCATTAAATAGGATTGTGTCTTTCAGATGCTGAAGATCACACACTCCTAAATAATTTTCTATAACCATCCATTAAGAAAGTTTGATCTAGTGATCCACAAACAAACTCATCCGATATGGAGGAAGGCACTCAGAGTCAACGCGCAAGTTTGTTTGCATCACTTACAAACCATTAATGGAGACCATAGAATTTATTTAAAAATTCCTCTCCCACTTAGTTATTTAAGATGAGGAATTTTAACATGCAAGCACACATCATATGCATACACACACATCACAACAAATAAAAGCAATAAATATGGAAAAATAATTTTCCAACTATTATGGCATCTACCATCACTGTCCTCCGTGTATCGCTAGCCCTAGCAGTCGTCAAAACTAGCCGCAAGCCCTAGGGCTCATGTCGTCGTGCCATCAAGCTTCCTTTTCCGCTGCGCCTCTGGTCCTCAAATAGCACCACGTCTCGCAAGGATACAATCCGCGACAAAAATAAAATTTTACATATATCGATCCTATATTCCACAAAGGAATGTACATAAAATTTAGATCGGACAAGATGTAAAATCCTAAAACTAATACAGCTCCTGCTGTATTTAATAAATATAATCATGCACACACATAAAATATCCTTGAAATGTCCGAGGGTCTAATCACACACAATCACAATATGTCATAATAGTTGGAGCCTACAACCACAGAGTTAATCTATTTGCATATCCAACTATTATTCTGCCTAAAATATGTATGACATGTGCATAATTAAACTAAAAACCAAACACACAGAGGTAAAATCTAGCTCTGATACTAGTTGTTGGTTGCTACTCGAAATATTATTCTAGTTCCCCTGTACAAAAATTTGTACAAGCATAGAACTATTCTAGCTACCCATGTGTTCTACGGAAGTTAGATTTGGATTGCAAACGATGCTTAACATTATTAATCCAAATCGTCCTTCAGAAGTTAAACTTGGATTGGAAATGATACTTAATATTTTTACTCTAAGTTTAACCGATGCGATCTTCCTAAGTTAAACCATATTACAGAAGTTAATTAAATATCTATTTCAAAGATCGGCTTCCAGGTTAAACATGGCGAGGCACTAGGCCTTCTTGGGTATGAGATCATCCACCACTTCCTAGACAAAGCCTTTTAAAGAAATCAGATATTTAACTTCTCACAGTAAACTAGATTTAATTATAGAGACCTCAATAGAAGCACAATATCGAAACATGAAATCGAAACACAAAATCGATAACAAAAATGATAGCCTAAAATCGATAACTTCTTGTATTTGGTTTTTCAAGATCTATACAAAAGGATGAACTAGTCATGATGCGGAAACAAAAACTAGTTATACCTTTTGTAGCTTATAGACCTCTTGATCTTCTATTGTATTCCTCTCCTTCTCTTGGATGTCATGTGGGCGACGATCTTCCAAGATGAAATCCACCCAAGCTTCTTCCTTTGCTTCCAAGTTTCGGCCACCAACTAACCTCCAAGGGATGCTAGACAAGAGAGCTTCCTTCTCTTCTTCTTCTCCTTCAAGCAACCGGCCACCAAGTGAAAAGAATACTTGATGCCACCGCCCTCCAAGAGAGAAAACAAAAGGAGAAGAGAGAAAGAAGAGGGTCGGCCACCAAGGAAGAGAAGAGAGGAGTTTCGGCCACAATAGAGAAGATGCAAGACTTAGGTTATTCTCCATGAGGCACCCTCTCCCTCTCTTTTATATTCCTTGGTGAATCCAAAAAAGGAAAGTTTTAAAACATAAATTAAAACTTCCTTTTATTCCTTTACATGGCCGGCCACATCTTGTTTATCAAACAAGGAAAGATTTTAAACAAAAATTAAAATCTCTCTTTTAAAATCCCTTTTGTGAATAGCTATAAAATGAATGTTTTATAAAATTAAAATATTCTCTTTTAAATCCTTTTATGGATGTCTATAAAAGAAAAGATTTAAAATAAAACTCCTTTTATATCATGGTTACAAAAATGGAAAGTTTAAAAATAAAATCTTTCTTTTAAACATTATAGATAACTATAAATAAGAAAAGATTTCAAATCTTTCTTTTAATCCTTTGTAGAAAGCTATAAAAGGAAATATTTTAAAATTTTAAAACTCTCTTTTAAAACCATGTGGAAAACATTATAAAAGGAAAATAAAAACTCCCTTTTATTTCCTTTTGTGACCAATCTAAAAAGGAAAAGTTTTATAATTAAAATCATCCTTTTAAATTCTTTTTATGGATATCTATAAAAGGAAAGATTTTACAAAAAATAAAACTTCCTTCTCTATCATGGTGTGGTCGGCCCCGTGCTTGGGCACCAAGCAAGGCTTGGCCGACCCTAGCTTGGGCTCCAAGCTTAGCTTAGCCGACCCCTTGCTTGGTCTCCAAGCAAGGCTTGGTCGGCCCTAGCTTGAGCTTTAAGAAGCTAGGTTTTGGGTGAATTTAAGGCTTTATATAAGAGGCTACAATAGGGACCGAGAGGAGAAATTGGCTTTGGTCTCCTGATGAGCTTGAGCTTCCCGTGTTCACCCCGAATACCGAACTCAAATTCATCAATAATAACTCATACCACTAAAGAGTTATTATTGCACTACCGCACCAATCCCATATTACAATATGGACTCCTTATCATGAGTGTGTTAGTCTCCCTTTGTTTAAGGAATCGAATGCCCACTAACTAAATGAGTTACTGACAACTCACTTAATTAATATCTATCTCCAAGAGTAGTGTCACTCAACCTTATTGTCATGTCGGACTAAGTCCACTTGCAGGGTTTACATGGCAATCCTTATGAGCTCCTCAAGGGGACATCACTAACCTAGATCACTAGGACATAATTTCATTCTATAATCAACAACACACCATATAAATAATATCATTTCCTAACTTATCGGGCCTATTGATTTAACGAACTAAATCTCACCCTTTGATAAATTAAAGAAATAAATATTAAGTATACGTGCTTGTTATTATATCATGATTAAGAGTACGCACTTTCACAATAACAGAGGTCCTGTTCTTTTTTATAGTCTGTATAAAAAGAATAACCTTAAATGGTCCTGCTCAATACACTCATAGTGTACTAGTGTAATTTTATAGTCAAGATAAACTAATACCAAATTACACTACAACCATTCCAATGGTTTGTCCCATTCCATCTTAGTTGTGAGCAACTATTTATAATTTATAAGGAACTGATAACATGATCTTCTGTGTGACACCACACACCATGTTATCTACAATATAAATTAAATGGACAACTACACTTAACATAAATATAGACATTTGACCAATGTGATTCTTATTTCAAACTAAATGTTTATACAAAAAGCTAGACTTTTAATATACATCCTGACACCTCCGACATGGTCTAATTTAATTTTGAGGCCTTTGTTGATCTCTCTATTGGTTACCTTCGCTTGGCTATTACTCTGGGGGTAAGCTACAGAAGTAAAGGCCTGTGTGATACCATAACCTGAACACCATTCTCTTATTTTCCTATCCTGGAATCACCTTCCATTATCTGACACCAGTGTGTATGGGATTCTAAAACTATAAATGATATGTTGTCATAAGAATTCGATAACGATTTCGGTTATCTTAGCCAGTGGCTCAACCTCTACCTATTTCAAGAAATAATCCACGACCACTATCAAGAATCTTCTCTGGGTGGGGGCTAAGGGAAAATGTCCTACTATATCCATAACCCACTGATCAAAAGGGTAGGAGACAATGGAAGTTTTTAACAACTCTATGGGGGTGATGTGGAATATTCTGGTGCTTCTGACAGGATAAGCAAATTCTCACTAACTTAACTGCATCCGCTTGCAAAGTTGGCCAAAAATACCTGACCAATAAAATTCTCCAAGCAAGAGAACGGCCACCCGCATGACTTCCACATGAACTCTAATGTACTTCCTGTAAAATGTATTGAATATTGTCTGATCCGATACACTTGAGCAATGGACATGAGGAAACCCATTTGCAAAGATAATCACCAATCATAGTGAATCGACTGGCTCTTTTCTTAATCATGCGTGTCTTCTCTCCATCTGCCGGTAAAATGCCTTATTATAAAAATAAAATTATAGTCGTTCTCCAATTACTTTGCAACTCAAGGTTAGCATATCTTTCAGTGTAAGCTACTAGTAGTGTCTGCTCCACCATCCTATCTATGGTCAAGGGAACTATGGTGAAAGCTAACTTGGCCAGGTCATCTGTCGTTTGATTTTATGATCTAGGAACCTTATGGATAATTACCTCCTGAAACTCGACTCTAAGTTTTTTGAAGGTTTCTACATAGAGCTTGAGTCGCTCATTATTAATCTTGAAGTTGCCCGATAACTGCTGTGCAGCAAGTTGAGAGTTGTAATAAATTAGAACCTGATCGGCACCTACATGTCGGGCAGCTTGCAGGTCGACTATCAATGCTTCGTACTCTGCGTCATTATTAGTGGCCTGATAATTTAGCCGAACAGATAGCTATAACCTGTCCTCCCTGGGTGATACCATAACGATGCCTATGTCGCTGCCTTGTCAAGTGGATGACTCATCCACATATATCTTCTAAGTTTTTTTTAGGTTCAAGATTTTGCACCTCTATTATGAAGTCCGCCAAGACTTGGGCTTTTATAACTACTCGGGGTTGATATTGTATATCATATTCACTGAGCTAGGTGGTCCTCTTAATCAACCTTCTAGAAGCTTCTGGGTTGACAAGTACCCGGCCCAGAGTGCTATTAGTGAGTACTATGATCGGATGAGAAAGGAAATAAGGGTGTAACCTCCGAGCAGCTAAAATTAATCCATATGCTAACTTCTCGAGTGTTGTATAACGACATTCGGCTCCTTTCATTAAATGACTTAAAAAGTACACGGGCTACTGTTCCTTTCCCTCCTACCTCACTAATACTGACCCGACTGCATGATCATTAGCTGACAAATACACTCACAAAGTTTCACTTGCTATTGGCTTAGCAAGTATAGGTTGGGCGGACAGGTAAGTCTTTAGCTCCTCAAAAGCTTTATCGCAGCCGACATCCCATTGGAATTTGGTCACCTGGTGAAGTATCTTGAAAAAAAGCAAGTTTTGATTGGCCGACCAAGAGATGAAGTGAGAAAGGGCAACAATCCAGTCTTTGTGCCTCCTTCAGATTGTGTAGAGCAGACATGTCTTGAAGCATCTGAACTTTGCCCGGATTGTCTTCTATTCCCCTCTCGGTCACGATGTCTCCCAGGAATTTCCCGCTCTTGGCTCTAAAAAAACACTTATTAGGATTGAGCTTCAATTTGTACTATCTTAAAGTATAGCAGGTTTCCTCCATGTCAGTGCACAAGTCGATCACTCGGAGGGATTCCACTTTCATATTCCGCCCAGTCTGTTTCCTGAACACTTTGTTCATGAGTCGTTGGTATGTAGCCCCTACATTCTTCAGTCCAAAAGGCATAACGTTATAACAATAAATGACCTCAGTAGTTATGAAACTAACCTTCTCTTGATCATCCTTGGCGAGTGGGATTTGATGATATTCTTGATATGCGTCCAACATACAAATAAACTCACACCCAGAGGTGGAGTCCACCACTTGCTCGATGAGATGTAGTGGATAATAATCTTTTTGGCAAGCCTTGTTAAGATCTCTGAAGTCAATACAATCTCTCCACTTATTTCCCAGCTTTGACACCAGGACAACATTGGCCAGCCAACATGGGAATTAGACTTCACGAATGTAGCCTGCTTCCAGTAACTTGTCCACCTCCTCTTTGATGATCTTATTCTGATCGGCCCCAAAATCTCACTTTCTCTACTTGACGAGCTGAGCGTCTGGGTAGCTATGAAGTACATGCTCCATGACTATTGGGGATACACCAGTCACTTCCTTAGGCATCCAAGCAAAAATATCATTGTTGCATGTAAGAAACGCAACAAGCTCCTTTTTAAATTTTTGGGGTAGGTCAATTGCCACTTGCGTAATAGCTTTTGGCCAGCCTGGTCTAATTTGGATTTCCTTTTTCTCTTCGTAGACCAGGGTGGGTGGTGCCTCCCGAATGGTGTTGGCCTCCATCCATTGCATCTTCCGTGCGGAGTTAGCCTCAGTTTTTATTATATTAACATAGCACTTGTGTGTCGTTAGTTGATCTCCTCTAACTTTTCAGACAATCATCTACGGGGAATTTTATTTTTTAGCAGAAGGTGAAGACTACTGCCCAAAATTCATTCAAGGTTAGTTGGCCTAAAATGACATTATAGGCTAAGGAGGCGTCCACCACTATGAAGGTTGATCGGCGCGTCCTCACTAGGGTCTCCTCCCCTAAAGATATGACCAACTTTATTTGGTCGAGAAAGTATACCTTATTACTCGTGAATCCATATAAAGGAGCCACCATGGGTTGAAACTCGCTTGGATCTATCTGCAACTGCTCAAATGCTTGTTTGAAAATGATGTTGATTGAGCTACCCTTGTCAACAAAGGTACAAGAAATATTATAATTGGCTATAACAGCCTTAATTATTAAAGTTTCATCATGGAGTATTTCCACCCCCTCCAAATCTTTGGGCCCAAAGCTAATTTTGGGCCCGGTCGCTCGTTCTGTGCTATAGCCAACCGCATGAATCTCCAAACATCGAGCATGTGACTTCCTCGCTCGATTGGAGTCTCCATCGGTCAAACCTCCAGCTATCATGTTGATATTTTGTTGGGTGGCATTATTGTGGTTCTCCTCCTGTTAAGTTGGGAGCTCTGGTTGGCTTTTAGCGAGAGTTGGCATCCGTTCCACTGGTGGTGTTGGCATTCTTTGGCGTTGCTCGGCTTCTCATTGATTTCTTCTAGATGAGAAACTTGGTCGTTGATAGGGGCTATGGTTAGGTGATGGAGTGCGCAGGTGAATCTCTGATTAACCCCTAGCGATTGGCCAAAGTATAGCAATCTTGTGTATCATGAGTGGTCGACCGATGGAAAGTGCACCATCATCGTAGAGCTTCTCGGGGGGCTCAGGGTATCTTTCTTGCTCGATCTCCACATGCTGCACATCTTGGGGTTGTGGTTCTTGATAATGAGGTTGAGAACCTACTCGAGGTCCCCTGGGTGGAGGAGTGGGTACTGCTCGGCATTCAAGCATCGGAGTTATAGCCGACGCGAGGACCTCCTTCCTTCAGGCAACGTGCACCTCTTCAACATTAATGAATTTAGTTGCCCGATCCAGAATGATCACAGTTTCTTTAGGGTCTCCTAACTAAGGAGACAAAGAACTCATTATTGCTGAGCCATTGGAAAAAGGTACTCACTAGAATCTCGGTAGTGGTTGTAGGGATGTCCATGGTCACTTGATTGAATTTTTTTTAATATAGGCCCTCGGTGATTCCTTAAGCCCCTGTTTGAGTGAGAAAAGACTCAGAGGAGTCTTTTGGTATTGTCGGCTACTAGCAAAGTGATGAAGGAAACCTTGCGGATATCCTTAAAACAGCGAATGGATTCCGCAGGTAGTCTCTTAAACCACTTCTATGCCTAGCCGCCGAGTGTAGTGAGAAACACCTTGCACTTTACTCCATCTGTGAATTGATGAAGAAGGAAAATGTGCTCAAATTTATGAAGATGATCCTCAGGATTAGTGGACCTTGAATATTCCCCTATCACCAAAGTCTGATAATGCTTCGACAGCTTGTTTTCTAGCACCTTCTGAGAGAATGGGGTGTTAATTTCTTCGGGGGAGCTACATTTTTTTGGAGCCTTTCCCCTGCATCCATCTCGGATAGGTGATTCTCTAGAGGATTCCTAATGTGGTCCTTCTTGGCCCAAGTGCTCAGGCGGTGTTTGAAAGAGAGCTAGGTGGCGTGGAGCCGGTGAATGAGATGCTCGCGCCAATTGAGTTGGACTTTCCTCCTTGACTCCCTTTTTTGGTGCAATTTTTACTAACGGTCTACTAATGTTTTAATGAATGACAAGTGAGTTAAGTTAGGTGTTATCTTGATCTAACGCATTTACCGAGTGCGCAAGTTTTGGGATGTTAGATTCCCAATTACCAGTCGGGATGTTCGATTCCTGACTGGAAAAAGGTCCAGTCAGGATGTTCGATTCCCGATTAGCAATCGGGATGTTCGATTCCTGAATGGAGAAGACTGGATGTGCTATTTTGGTAGATCGGGATATGCGATTCTGGTAGATTGGGATGTGCAATTCCTGAAGTCTGGATATGTGATTTCGGAGGTAACTCTACACCTAGTAAGTAGAGGTAAGTCACTAGAGGAGATTGACTAAGTGAGAATGTGTCCCCGTTTGAAGGGACAGTAGGTGTCGGTCCTATTTAGGTCTATTTCAGAAATTTAAATCAAGACCTTGACTAGATCCTGGTTTTAGGAAGACAGGATCTAATTACTACCCTTTACTATGACTATGCTAACATTAGTCTTGCAGTTTTATTGGACTAACACATTTTTCAGAGTAAGAAAAGCATAAAAGGCCTTGGGTATTGTTCACCCTAGGCGCCTTCCAGGTGATGGAAGGCATCTTCCAACATTGGAAGGCACCTTCGAAAGTTCATGGAAGGTGCCTTCAATGACATGGAAGGCGCCTTCTAAGGGATAAATTTTGGACCCCGTCGCAAATAAGGCACAGCGAAGTCGGGATCAGATTTTCCACATTGAAGGCGCCTTCAATGACTATGGAAGGTGTTGGTACCCCAAGGTAGTTTTGATGTGATCAAACAAGTTAAGTTAGGTCCTGTTGTGTTTAATCCTATGTCTAAGTGTGCAAGAACTTAGGAGCACAGGATGTCGACCAAAAGATGCAACTAGCAAGAAGGACGGCACGAGAGAGAGCCAATGGGCTATGTGCATCTGAGGGACAAGGTGCTGCGGAAGAGTACACCAGCGGACGAGAAGGGAGCGTGCGATGTTTCCGAGGGACGAGAAGCTGGAGCAGAAGATTACTCGAGGAGCAAAAGATGCAACTATTTGAGGGATGAAAAGCTACGAAAGAGTATGCTGGCGGACAAGAAGGAAGCAGACAACGATTCTGATGGACGAGAAGCCGAAGCAGAAGCTTGCTCGAGGAGAAGGACGGAAGTTGGGTTCGAGTAAGCCCTATTCCGGATAGCCGAAATCACCCAAGCGAGCGAAGTCGGAGCCGAAGACCCGGACCGATGCGAGCGGAACCGGAGTAGGAGACCGGGACCAAAAATCAGCAAAGGACTAATTTATGGCCTCGAGGCGCCCGGACCTGTCCGGGGTGCCTAGAACTCAAGTTTTATCAAGATCAATGTGGCCTTTGACCGGTGCATTGGTTATAAGGTTTTATCCTATTCCAGGCGCCTGGAACCATTCCATGCGCCCCGAGCAAGGCTATATAAACAGCCCTGCTCCCAGAAGCTAACAACAACAAGAAATATCCAAGCAACACTTGTACACACTTCCTTTTCTGTTTAGCTTCATCTTTCTGTGCTTTCATTATTATAAAGAGACTTCTCCGCCTGAAGAATAAAATAGTGTGACTTCATCTGCCTTGGATTAACAATTTCCCCGGTTGTAACCAAGTAAATTCTCGGTACCTCTTTCCTTTTAGTTTCTTTATTAGTCTTATGCAAGTGTTCTTTAATTAAGTTATAAGTTCGAGAAAGATTGTTTTTGATTTTGTGCAGGGGCTATTCACCCCCCCCCTCCTCTAGTCGGCCTCTAAGGGTCCTAACAGAAGGCACTTTCTATGCCCTTTATAAGGCAGTCTCAACCAAGCTTCAACACATAACTTCTATACGAGCTACTGCGCACCCGATTGAGCTTCCATCTACTCCAGCTTCCTGCTGTTGCTCCAGAAAGTCTGCCTACCTCCGAGCTATGCTTCCAAGACATCCAATCATCTCTGGTAGACCAACTGCAACACATCGAGTACTCCAACTTGTTGGTAACCTTTTATTAAGTGTTGCATTTCTAATATTATTGTTTTAAAAAGGGAAGTGTAGGTTGTTATACTGTCCCTATCTTTGTACCTGGTCATCTCTTCTGGTAGTTTTGGAAGAGACATTTAGTAGATTACCCATCAATAGGTCCACAGGACCTGGGTCTTGGAGTAGGAGTCGCCATAGTCTCCGAACCAAGTAAACCACTTGTGTTTCTCCGGTATTAATTTTCTATTTTTGTTTGTTTTTCTTATTTTTCGCTGCATATACTTTATTTTTAAAATGAAAAAGAACTAGTTTTCAAAAACCACGTGATTCCCCCCCCCCCCCCCCCTCCTTCCCTCTCTCACGTGCGAATCAATCCAACAAGTGGTATCAGAGTAGGTTCTGCTCTGAATTAGTGCAACCACCAATCAAGCATGGGGGAATTGCCTTACTTTCTTTTCGGATTTCAATTTTTCATACTTTATTTGAATTGGTAAATTTTTGCCTCTTCAAAAAACTCTTTCTCGTTCGATTGTTACTCGAAGTTGGTGTAACACCACTCGAGTCGTCAATATTTTTTATCAAGTACTACTAATCCAAGACCAAGTCTTGATACCTCTCTTTAGCTTTCTTTTTCAGGAATCAAATGGCTCAACTTGAGGGATTCAGCACCACTCGCCCTCCTCTTTTCAACGGAAATGAATTTCCATACTGGAAGAAAAGAATTGAGGTTTATCTAAAGATAGACATTGAGCAATGGTTCATCATCCAATGAGGGTACCATGCACCTGTAGACGAAGTAACAAAACTACCGCTCAATCCTGAAAGATGGAGTCTGGAAGACAAAAAGAAAGCTCAAACCGATTCCAAAGCTTTGAATACGATCCAGTGTAGACTCACAAAGGAAGAGCTCAACTAAGTCAACCCGTACAAGAACACAAAGGAGTTTTGGGACAAGCTCATTGAGCTACATGAAGGAACTCCTAATTCAAAGGTAACAAAACGCAACCTACTCCTAAATTCTTTATTTAATATAAAAATGTAGGACAGATAAACTGCAAGCCAACTACACACGAGGATCAAGGACATCCTCATCGGACTGCAGATGATAGGACACCAAATTAAGAATCGCGACATTATCGGGTATGCTCTAAACTCATTCCCTCGAAACTCATTATAGGCATAGATCGTAGATGCCTATAAGGTTTCAAGGAATCTCTCCAAGCTAAAATTAGATGAATTATTTTGTGAGCTTGAATTACATGAACATACTAATAGTTCAAAGGTCGAGAAAGGAATTGCTTTTCTTGCAGGTACTTCGAAGGGAACTGAACCCGAAGCTGAAACTAAACCCGAATCAGAATCAAACAAAGAAGAGCAACTGGTGAACATGGTAAGGAAAATGTTCACCATACGTAAGAAAAGCTTCACCAAACGCGACATGAAGAAGTCCAAATCAGCATCCAACAACTCAAAGGCAAACATCACGTGCTATGGCTACAACAAAAAGGGACACTTCAAACACGAATGCCCAAACGAAGACCAAATCAAAAGGAAGCAAAAGAAAGCACTAAAAGCGACTTGGGACGAATCCTCTTCGGACGGATTAGAAGCAGATGAACTGAAGCAAGAAAGCTACCTCGCACTGATGGCAACTGGAGGAGAAATGGATCAAGATGATGAGTCCGAAAATGAGTCGAGCTACGAATCTTCATCCTGGTCAGATCAACCTAAGGAAACTCCTTTATAAGTATAAATTCGTTCAGAATAATTACTTGTTTAAATAAAAGATTAGTTAAAATCGAGGAACACGCTAAACAACTCCTAAAGGAAAATAACCTCCTTAAGGAACAACCAAACATGAGCTCAGTGACTAGCCAAGTTCAAGACAAAGATTCAACTTAAGTTGCAAAACTTGAGGAAGAAAACTTTGTCCTAAAAAGTCAAGTCAACGAGCTCAAAGGGCAGTTAGAAAAGTTTACCTCGGGAACCAAGTACCTAAACATGATGTTTGGATCCCAAAGAGCGGTGTACAATAAATCCAGACTCGGATACAAACCCAACATAAAATATAAATCATTTTTAACTTTAACTCAAAATACAAAATCAACTAAGGCTTGGGTTCTGAAAGTGTGTCTAACCACGCAAGTAGGACTCAACCAATATTATGTATCAAAAAAATAGCATTCACTACATAAATAAAAACAAATCAAATAACTCTCTCTCAATCCCAAAAATTAAAACTTTAAACCAAAAGAATAAAATCAGATCAAATAAACCTGAATTAAATAAAAATAAAATTAACTTAAACTCAAACTACAACCAAGTCTATTATAACTATGAAACAAATTGACATAAACATAAATTAAATAAAAATAAAATTAACCTAAATTCAAACTACAACCAAGTCTATTATAACTTTAAAACAAATCGACACAAACCTAAAGCCTAAAACCCAAGACGAATAATTTAGGGGGAGACTCCAAACCAGTTGGTACCTCTAAAATCAATAACTTACTCAGATGGGTAATTAGGATTAGTCTAAATAGGGACAATAGTTTAACTTGATAAATGGTACTGGTGAAGTTTTGGATGATAGTAGATTAGGAAAACTCTGTTTATGCATATCTAGAAAGATATGACTTCGATCTGGTGTATTTGGCTTAGTAGAACTAATTGAAGCTACCCCTTATGAATCCTAACTGGTTAGACCAAAGTTTTGTTATTAAGTTTAGTGGATAGGACTATTTGGAAAATTTTGAAGGCGTGGTTACACTAATGATGTCCAAGTGATTCACCACAACTTAGAAGTTTTTCCGAAGAATATCTATTTGTTGAACCCAAAGCTAAACTCTAATCTAACACAAAGTTAAACCAGACTCTAAAATTTAACTTAACTTATCTTACAAAATTATACGATTCCCTGATTGAAAATATAGATTGGGTAAGATGAGTAAGGATCTTAATTCAAAATTCAGAACCTAAACTTTAAAATAAATTAAATTAAAATTAAATTAAATTTAAAACTTAACCTAAAACTAATTTAAAACTTCAAAGTAAAATTAACTTTAAACTTAACCTAAAACCACTTTAAACTTAACCAAAAAATAACTTAAAATTAAAATTAAACTCAAATTAAACCCAAATTAAAATTTGTTTAAAAAAAATTAATGAAATCCTAAACTTAAAGTTTAAGTAATTTAATTAGTTTAAACCTAAATATTGATTCAACAAATAATTAAATCAACTAAAATTTAATCAACTTAAAACCTAAAATTAAAACTAAAACTTAAAACTTAAATTAAAACTTAAAACATAAGTATTTATCTTAGTTAATTATTTTAACTTTTATTAACTTATCAATTAATCAAATGAATACGAGTGTAAATTAATCAACTTAACCAAAAATCTTGTACATCATTCAAGAACTAAACATATTGAAATTAAATATTACTTTATTAGGGATCACATCACCAAAGAAGATATTGAACTTAACTATGTTAAGTCCAAGTTAAATCTGACTGACATCTTCATCAAACCACTACCAAAATCTGAGTTCAGTAATTTATGAAGAAAACTGGGAATGTGCATAATAGACTAGGATTTTACTATCAAATGTCTTTTAAAATAATTTATAACTTATAGAAAAATTATTTACTTATATTTTCCAAAATTTTCCGTTTCTAGTGTTTCAAAATTATTTTAGCCTTAGAGTAGATCAAATCCATAGAAAACATGATCCTATAGATCTATGACTTGAGCATATCACAAACACACTAAGTCTCCCCTGATTGTGTATTCAAAAATCTAGAACGGCGTGAGATGCATAGGCAGATTACCTAGACTTAAGATGTTTATATCAGTGCATCAATACAAGTCTGGGCATGAAATTTCAAATATTGTAGTGATCAAGTTAAGTAACCCATTTTTAGTCAAACACTAACTGGATACACTTACTTAACTTGACTAGACAAGTGAACATTACTATCTTCTGGTAGTCAGTTAGTAACTAACAGTTAGACATTTAAGGATAATTTTTTAGATGAAATTTTTTTGTAATACATACCAGATCCAGGGGGAGGTAATTTGAAACCAACTTTTAAAACCTTCTTTTATCCATTGTGAAAAGTTTTTTTGAAATACTTTTTTGAAAAATAATAGTTAAAGTGTTTTGAAAGTTGTGTTGCGAAAATGCTTCTAAGTATTTCAAAAATATTTCCAAACCTTTCGAAAATATTTCAAAAATATTTTAAAAAGAATTTCAAAAATATTTCCAAACATTTCTATAATATTTCAAAATCATTTAGAAAATATTTTTAAAAGAATTTTGACAATATTTCTAAGCATTTCAAATATCTTTCTAAGCATTTCAAAAATATTTCAAAAGTATTTTCGAAGATATTTATAAACATTGCAAAGATATTTCTAAACATTGCAAAAATATTTCTAGGTATTTTGAAAATATTTCAAACACACTTCAAAAATATTTCAAAAAGTATTTCAAAAATATTTCTAAGTATTTCAAAAATATTTCTAAGCATTTCGAATATCTTTCTAAGCATTTCGAAAATATTTCAAAAGTGTTTTCGAAAGTATTTCTAAACATTTTGAAAATATTTCTAGGTTAAAAAATTTATTTAAAGTATTTTTGAAAATAGCTTTCAACTTCTTGTTAAAATACTTGAAACTCCTTACCGGAACTTTTGAGAAATTATGTTATAAATTTTTGGAAAATAATTTATACACTCTTGAAAATTTTGTTTTGCAAAATCCAGCTTAATAAAATTTAGCCTTGAAAATATCTTGAAAGATACTTTAAAAATAATTTTTACGAAAGTTAGCTTTATAAAGTTATTTTGCAAATGAAATTGGTTACAGTTAACCCTCCCTCCAATAAACCTAAAAATTTTATAATTATTTTGTCAATATTTTATTACTTTTCATGCTTACTTTATTACATATTTCACACACTGAATCACTTATTTGAACATTATTTTGATGAATGTCAAAGAGGGAGAGTTAGAGGTGAAGTTGGAAAAACAATCAAAACCTAATTGTCTTATATGTTTTATCTTTTTAGTTTTGCATAATTTTTTCCTAACTTTAACTCAGGTTGTCATTATATCAAAAAGGGAAAGATTATTGGTGTAATCTGCACTAACGATCAAACTCAGGTTTTGATGAATGACAAGTGAGTTAAGTTAGGTGTTATCTTGATCTAACGCATTTCTCGAGTGCGCAGGTTTTGGGATGTTCAATTCCTAATTGGCAGTCAAGATGTTCAATTCCTGACTAGAAGAAAGTCCAGTCATGATGTTCGATTCCTAATTGGAGAAGACTGGATGTGCAATTCTGGTAGATTGGGATGTGCGATTCCCGATTAGAGAAGACCGGATGTGCGATTCCAATAGATCAGGATGTGTGATTCCCGAAGTCCGGATGTGTGATTCTAGAGGTAACTCTACACCTGGTAAGTAGAGGTAAGTCACTGGAGGAGAGTAACTAAGTGAGGACGCATCCCCATTCGAAGGGACAGTAGGCGTCGATTCAATTTAGGTCCATTTCATAAATCTAAATCGAGACCTTGACTAGATCCTGGTCTCAGGGAGATAAGATCTAATTACTACTCTTTACTATGACTGTGCTAACATTTGTCTTGCAAGTTTATTGGACTAACATATTTTGCAAGGTAAGAAAAGAATAAAAGGCCTCGGGTACTGTTCACCTGAGGCACCTTCCAGGAGATGGAAGGAGTCTTCAAGCATTGGAAGGCACCTTCGACAGTTCATGGAAGGTGTCTTTAATGATATGGAAGGCGCCTTACAAGGGATAAATTTTGGACCCCATCGCAAATAAGGCTCAGTGAAGTCGGGACCAGATTTTTCACATTGAAGACGCCTTCAATGGCTATGGAAGGCGCCTTCCATGCCCTTTATAAGGCAGTCTCAATCAAGCTTCAACACATAACTTCTATACGAGTTACTGCGCATCCGATTGAGCTTCCATCTACTCCGGCTTCCTACTGCTGTTCCAGAAAGTGTGCTTGCCTCCAATCTACACTTCCAAGACATCCCTGATCATCTTCGACAGATTGACTATAACACACCGAGTACTCCAACTTGTTTGTAACCTTCTATTAAGTGTTGTATTTCTAATTATTACTGTTTTAAAAAGGAAAGTGTAGGTTGTTACACTATTCCTATCTTTTTACTTGATCACCTCTTCCGGCTGTTCTGGAAGAGACATTTAGTGGATTACCCATCGATAGGTCCGCGGGACCTGGGTCTTAGAGTAGGAGTCGCCGTAGGCTCCGAACCAAGTAAAGCGCCTATGTTTCTCTAGTATTTTCTATTTCGTTTGTTTTACTTATTCTCTGCTGCGTATACCTTGTTTTTAAAACAAAAAATAATTAGTTTTCAAAAATCACGTGATTCCCCCCCCCCCCCCCCCCCACTCACGTGCGACTCGATCCAACACTCTTTCCCTATGATGAGTCGTTGTTGATGCAACGGGATTGGATGGTGGCAGAGTACTACCGATGGCTCCATATTGTTGTTGTTGTTGTTATATTAATCTTTATTCTAAGGTGTTGATGAGTAATTCCAGGTCTTCTTGTATCAAAGTAATAGTAGTGAGTCTTCTAGCTTCCTCCATCTCTGATTCTTATATTCAGGCGAAACTTTCCACAGACGGTGCCAAATTTGATCCTGTCTGAAAACTGCAAAAGTAACTCACTGGGTATGATGGATATGTGGTTGACTGGAAGAAGACCTTTTACTCTAAGAAGAAGCTTCCCTCTAATCCTGTGCACACATAAACGATCCAACAAAATGTCAGTACCTAGAAACTAAGGGGAGTCCCTGACGAAGGCCCTCCGACGCTCAAGTTAGTACAAGCCTGAGTGGATGGATGAAAAACAGTGGCAGATAAATGTGCACGAGGATGAGTTGTAGATGTTTGGAGAGCGTACCTTCTCCATGGAGAGGACTCCCTTTTATATACCACCTCACATAACCTCCACAATCATGAGGTGGCAAAGTGTGTCAAAAGTTGTTAGGTAAAGGAGAGTGTACAACCTAGGCAATACATCATAATTGTCCAAGGAATCTTCCATCTACCTACATGCATACCTCTTTTCTCATTTATAATTTTTGTTATCATTGAGGTTAATGAAGAAATATGCTGTTATAAATGGTCCACTGATGGGGAACAAGACGGTCCCTGGAGAATGTTCCAGAAGAATATTCTCTGACACATAATTGTTATTCTGATAGGTTGTTAGGATGTTATCTGTTGAATATATCTCGGTCGGTCCTTAAGCCAACCGCCTTATTAGGATGTTGTTTGTTGTATATCTCGGCCGGTCTTTAAGCCAGTCATCTTGTTAGGATGTTATCCGCTCAGTATATTCCAGCCGATTTTTAAGCCAGTCGTTTCTATTGAGCTGCTCAGTTATATTTTGTATAGCATTGAGACCTTCATTCGGAGATTGATATGGTGCCTTGGTCTCGTTGAAAATCCGTTTGAGAAAGAATATGATGCCTTATGCTTCTTGGAAATCCCTTTGATAACTTATGCTTTACTGGTAATCTATCCGGGTGATAATATGGGACCAAGTATTGTAGGCCTGGTCATCCTTTTATCCGACTGGGCATATAATGGGTTGCCTAGAGAAATAAAGCAACGTTCTGAGTAGTTCGGTTAATATGTTAAGCTAGATTGTGTTATGCTCGACCAGCTTTCTATACGACAGGGGCGTATGAACTTGTCCGACTTTATAACCGGACGGATACACGTGCATTCTATCACCTGGAAACCAATTAGGGTGACCGGCAATCAGGGTCGCCCAGGTATGTATAAGGAGACTCATACGAAGTAAGGAGTTTAGCTTTCCTCTTGATCATACCTATAGTTAGTCTATTGTGGAATGAGTCGGTCATTCTGGCCAACACGTAAGGTCGGCCTTCCTTAATCTCGGTCGCCTTAAGATCAAGCCATCCTTAAGGCACTGAACTCCTTAGGTCCACCTCTCTCCGACCAGCTTGTAATTCGATTGGGTTGAATCTAAGAACCTTAACGCTGGGCAACTAATCAAAACTAGATGAGGGGTTGTTGTCCCTTCTCGACTGTAATTGCCACGTCATTTTAATCTTGACCGCCCCATTACCTTAACTCTAATTGTCACATCATTTTCTAGGTCCACCCATCATAATCCATATCAATAATATTTATTAAATACGAAAATGACACTTCATCTGATTTGGTAGGTCGTAAATACAATTAAACAATGTTTTTGTTTTTTGAATTGTTATTATATAATTTTTTATTTAAAAATTTTAAATTTATTGATACATCGGTGTTCAATTATACTTTGAATTAAAGTGCATATGGTTCATCTAATATCTTTGATCGTCACACTCTACCAATTCCTGCTCGTGACCATTTAATTAAACCGACAGTTGATGTGCAATGTTACAGTAGGAGGACAGGGCGTTGCTTGCTTGATAATAAATATTTTACAGAAACGTGCAATAATCGATTCAATTTGATTTTTTTTATTAAACTTAATTCAAGCTATATCATCTGAGTCCCTGTAATGAGCAGAATCAAAACAAACATACTAGTTCTCTAACCCATGCTTCCATAGACCTTGATTGCAGAAGTTGAGTGTGCTGGATCGGATGGTGGTACAATTTGACCATGGATAGAATAATGGTATAACATCGTTATGACGAAATCGATGTTAGAGTTGAACTATATTTCTTTAAGACAAATTTGTTCTACATACGGTACTCATGGAACACGATAATTGTTTTCCAAGATACAACAGTACTATAAATTGCCAGACCTCCAAACCGAAGTTTCTCGAACTCTCCAAATGTAAGTATGAAATGCAATATGCTTACTTTAGTTTGAAATGGAATAAATTGAGTAAATCAAATTAGAATGTGAGAGATTTTATTTATGCCAAATGAAAGGGTATAAAAACTTCTTGTTCAATTAAATCTCATCCATCCGACTTGAATTGGATGATCTAGATTACATCTCTTCCTAAGAGATATAATGCCCCTTCATTGGATTCATTTTTTTGAAATCAATGGTTTAGATTGAGTCAATGAAGAGACACATATCCCTTTCAACAGGATGAACCAAATTTGTCCATTTTAATCTGACGATCCAAATTAAGTCATTTCATCAATCCATGTGATTTCTCATTCACAAACTTAATTGGTTCAAAATTAATTTTCCAACAATCCCCCACATGAATAAAAATTAATACATGCATGTGTGTTAACACCTAAGGAGAGTTCAATCAAAAAATTATTGCATCGGGAGAGGTAGTCATAGCTTTGAACTTTTCATAGTAGAATACTATCGAATTTACCAGGCTGCTTATAAACACGATGTCTTGAACTGCTTAGTCATTCGTGTAAACCAAGACAATGGTACCTACATAATAACATTCTTACTTTTTTATATAGTTTTTCATGTTTTGTTCATTTTGGCCATGGATGACATCTTAGATTCATAAGTATTTTATTGAAACCCTTCTTTATACTTATATAGGTGATCTCCTATAAAGAGTATTCTATCATACTCTACTTTTTTTATAGTAAGAGTCATTAAAAGATTATAACTTAACCTCACTACATATCATAGGTAGCACTTTTCCATCTTATGAATGAGAGGGGAACTAGTTCAAGTGCTCACACAAACTTTTATAATTTCATTGTCCCATTGAACCAAGATCTTGGGATATCTAATCAACAAGGTTGGGTTACTACTATAAATGTTCTTGTTTGTAGATTTATAATCTCATTACTCTTGATGTCGAGTATATTTGATCTCTATTTAAATCTTTTATAAACGAATCTGCCAAGTTATCGTTCGATTTGACATGATCGATAGAAATAACTCTATTAGAAATCAACTGTCTAACGGTATTGTGTCATTGACGAATATGTCATGACTTACCATTATACATGTTATTTTGTGCTCTTAAAATTATCGATTGATTATCACAATGAATCATTACGATAGGCACTAGCTTTGCCTAACATTGGATATTCTCTAAGAAGTTACGAAGTCTTTCAACTTCTTTTACGGCTTTATCTAAGGCTATAAACTCAGATTTTATAGTTGATCAAGCTATGCACGTTTGTTTTGTGGATTTCCATGATGATGTTCTACCACCAATAGTAAATGCATATCCACTAGTGGATTTAGAATCTTTTGTATCAGATATCCAATTTATATTACAATAGTCTTCTAGTACCACTAGATATCTCATATAAAGTAATCCATACTTTAAGGTGTATCTTTAATATTTAAGAACCCTTGTTAATATCTTCTGATGGTCATCATTTGGATTATTTGTAAATCTACTTAAGTTGTTGACTGCATAGGTAATATCTTGACAGTGCAGTTAGTGGCATACATCAAACTACCAATTATTCTTAAATATTCTAATTAGGATACAAGCTCACCATGGTTCTTAGCTAAATGCAAACTTAAGTTCATAGTATTTTTATAGGGGAAAGATCATTTGCATTAAATTTCCTAAGCACTAATTCAATATAATGAGACTATGAAAGGACAATTCCTTCTAATGTCTTAATGATCTTAATCTCGAGTATAATATCCATTAAACACATATCTTTCATGTCAAAGTTCTTAGTCAATATCTTCTTAATAACCATGATTAAATCATGATTACTATCCATGATGAGCATATCATCTACATATAGACAGATAATGAAAAATGAGTCATGTGTGCCTTTGATGTCTATGTATTTATCATACTTGGTTATTTTTAAATCTATTTGACATCATAGTTTTGTCAAATTTCTCATATCACTATTTCGGTGCTTGTTTTAGCCTATATAATGACTTCACAAGTTTGCACACCTTATTTTCTTATCTTAGAGTCACAAACTCTTCAGGTTGCTCAATATATATTCTTCTTCTAATTCACCATTTAGAAAGACTATTTTCACATCCATTTGGTGTATCTCAAAGTTATATATTAAAGCAATAACAATGAGTACTCAAATGGATATAGTCCTTATTATTAGTGAATAGGTGTCAAAGAAGTCAAAGTCTTCTTTTTGTTTGAATCTCTTTGTCACTAGTCTTGCCTTGTACATTTTAATAGTTTCATCCACCTTATATTTCTTCTTTAGGATCCATTTACATCCTAAAGGCTTGATTCTATAGGACCGTTGGGCCGGCTAGAAGGGAGGTTGAATAGCCTGAAAAAAATAAACAGAAAAGACCCTTCTCGAACTTTCAACAGAACACTTGCATAAAGTAAATTAGCAGTAAATAAAATGCAGAAAGAAGAGGCTCACAACTTGACTTGGTTACAACCAAGAAGGTTGTTAATCCAAGGAATGAACGTGCACTAAAATATCTCCTTTAGGCGGAGAAGCCTCTTACAGCAGTGAAAGCACAAAAGACAGAAGCTAAACTAGAACAGAAACGCACAAGTGTTTGGAATGTAAATTTCTGAGTTGATATGAAGCTTCTGGACCAAGGCTATATTTATAGCCTTGGTCGGGGCGCCTGGAAGGGTTCCGGGCACCCTGGGGGGGATAAATTTTATCCCACAACGTTCAGATCGAGTTTTGACTCGATCTGGTCAAAATACAGGGTTCGGGCGCCCGGAAGGGTTCCGGGCGCCCCGGACTGTTCCGGGCGCCCCGGGCTGCTCCAGGCGCCCCGGACTGTTCCGGGTGCCCCGGAGCCCAAAGTCAACCAACGTTGACTTTTTCATCCGGGGACCACTGCTCCGGTTTGGTTCAGCTCGGTCCGGGTCTTCTACTCCGGATCTGCTTGCTTGGGTGATCTCTGCTATCCGGAATAGGGCTCACCCGAACCCAAGTTCCGGTCTTCTCGAGCGGGCTTCCCTCCAGCTTCTCGTCCCTCGGAATCGCTGCGTGTTTCCTTCTCGTCCGCCGGCGTTCTCATCTGCAGTCTTCGTCCCTCGGACGCACTGCGTGCCGTCCTTATCGCTAGTTGTGTCTCTTGCTCCCCGAGCAATCTTTCGCTCCGGCTTTCGTCCCTCGGAATTGCCGCACGCTTCCTTCTCGTCCGCCGGTGTACTCTTCAGCAGCACCTCGTCCCTCGGACTGTCATCCTTCTCGCTAGCTGCGTCTTCCGCTCGACTACCTATGTTCCTAAGCTCCTGCACACTTAGACACAAGTTTAAATACACACAGGACCTAACTTAACTTGTTGATCACACCAAAACAACCTTGGGGTTCCAACAATCTCCCCCTTTTTGGTGTGATCAACCCAAGTTAAGCTAGGGTTAAAATAGACATAAAATAGAATTAAGTAAATTAACTTAATTTGCAATTTAAGTACAAAAAGATAGGAAAAATAAATAAATCTATCTACCTCCCCCTAGACTTATACTTTCCTTTCTCCCCCTTTGATCACAAAAAAAATGGGGTTCCAAAAAAAATAATCTAAGAAATTTCTAGGTTTTTAAGAAATTTAGAAAAAAAAATTTTAAGTTATTTAAGCTGAGATTTCTAATTTCAGGAAAAAGTTTTTAACTTAGGAAGAAATGATTTTTGAGAATTTTTTTTAAGTAAGAAAAATTCCAAAAAAAATCCTAACTTAAATTTTTGAGAATTTTTAAGCACAAAAAAACTTAGGGAAAAAAAAATTCTAAGTAAGTAAATTTCTGAAATAAAATATTTTGAATAACCTTTTTAAAGCACTAATTAATTCTTGTATTAATGCTTTATTAGTAAGTTAATTAAACATTTATTTCAATATTTTGGCTTCCAGGTCGTGGCGAGGCACTAGGCCTTCTTGGTTATTGGAGCAACAACCACTTCCTTGACAAAGCCTCATAAGAAAATTCTTTGTTTAATTTTCTCACTTAAAGCGCTAATTTTACAATTTAGTTTAGGCATGATTTAGGAACTCAATATAGGTTCCACCCTACTGGATTAATTAAAAAGATTTTAGGGACATATTTTCTTGAAATGTTCCTAATTTATCCCGGGTGATATTTAAAGTACCAATTTAAATTATTAAATCTTCTAAAATTGGTTTTAGATGAACATGCATAGTTTGTCAAGTTATCTACTTGAATTTTCAAATCATCATTTTCAAATTTCAATTTTTCATTTGCTATTTTTAATTTATCTAATTGTTCTAAGGGACAAGACTTAGCTAGAATTACTTTTAAATTTTTATTTTCACTTTCTAATTTGCAGCAATCTTTTGTTAAAAGTTTAACGAACTTAAACATTTTATCGGGAGGAAGAGATCGTACCTGACTTACCTTGTCGATCTCGTTGTCAGTTTCTCCCCCTGAGCTGCTGCTTTCTTCCGACGTGTCTCCCCCTTCATCGATGCTCATTTCGGAAGAGCTTGAATCGCAGTCATCGTCTTGATGACTCGCCATCAGTGCAAGTCCGGAAAATGCTTCGACTTCCGATTCGGACGAGGTATCGTCCCACGTCGCCTTCAGGGCCTTTCGTTTTTGGATAGACTTCTTACCCTTTTCCTTGTCTTTGTTCTTCAGCTTGGGGCAGTTGTCCTTGACATGCCTTGCTTCGTCGCAATGGTAGCAGCGGATAGTTCTTTTCTTTCTACCCTGTGGATGGTTAGTTTTTCTAGAATTGTATAACTTCTTAAATCGTCTTACCATCATTACCATTTCCTCGTCGTCGAGAGAAGATTCCGATTCAGGTTCTTCTCTCGAAGCTTTGAGGGCGACGTTGTTCTTTGGCTCCCTCATTCCTGCACATCTTGACTCATGCACATCAAATGTTGAAAAAAATTCTTCTAATGAAATTTTTTCTAAGTCCTTCGAAATGTAAAAAGCATCTACTAGTGATGCCCATTTTGAATTTCTAGGGAAAGAATTTAAAGCGTACCTGAGCGAATCTCGGTTACTTACCTCTTCTCCGAGATTCGAAAGTCCGGTGATGAACTCCTGTATCCTCGAGTGTAGATGTGCAATTGTTTCACCTTCTTCAAGATGGAGGTTGATGAGCTGGTTGCGAAGTAAGTCCCGTCTCGCGAGCTTGGCTTCGGATGTTCCTTCGTGTAATTCAAGGAACTTCTCCCAAAGCTCCTTTGCCGAGTTGTAGGTGCCGACACGGTTGACTTCTTGTGGCAGAAGTACGGTTAGCAGATGGAATTCTGCTTTCTTGTTTGCCACGTACTCGGCATGCTCTTTCTTTGTCCATTGATTTTTCGCTTTGCCCTCGGGAGCTTCAAAACCGAGTTCCATTGTTAGTAATAAATCAAAATCGGTACCGAAAAATACCTCCATGTGCTTCTTCCAGCTTGCAAAGTCCCCCTCGAATTTTGGTGGGTGGATGTTAGATCCGGTCATCTCGTTGCTTCGTTCGGCGGTTAGTCCTCCTGAAGCGTCTCGGCTCTGATACCACTTGTAGGACTGTTGGGCCGGCTAGAAGGGGGGTTGAATAGCTTGAAAAAAAATAAACAGAAAAGACCCTTCTCGAACTTTCAACAGAACACTTGCATAAAGTAAATTAGCAGTAAATAAAATGCAGAAAGAAGAGGCTCGCAACTTGACTTGGTTACAACCAAGGAGGTTGTTAATCCAAGGAATGAACGTGCACTAAAATATCTCCTTCAGGCAGAGAAGCCTCTTACAGCAGTGAAAGCACAAAAGACAGAAGCTAAACTAGAACAGAAGTGCACAAGTGTTTGGAATGTAAATTTCTGAGTTGATATGAAGCTTCTGGACCAAGGCTATATTTATAGCCTTGGTCGGGGCGCCTGGAAGGGTTCCGGGCGCCCTGGGGGGGATAAATTTTATCCCCCAACGTTCAGATCGAGTTTTGACTCGATCTGGTCAAAATACAGGGTCCGGGCGCTCGGAAGGGTTCCGGGCGCCCCGGGCTGCTCCAGGCGCCCCGGACTGTTCCGGGTGCCCCGGGATGCTCCGAGCACCCCGGACTGTTCCGGGCGCCCCGGAGCCCAAAGTCAACCAATGTTGACTTTTTCATCCGAGGACCACTGCTCCGGTTTGGTTCAGCTCGGTCCGGGTCTTCTAATCCAGATCCGCTTGCTTGGGTGATCTCTGCTATCCGGAATAGGGCTCACCCGAACCCAATTTCTGGTCTTCTCGAGCGGGCTTCCCTCCGGCTTCTCGTCCCTCGGAATCGCTGCGTGTTTCCTTCTCGTCCGCCGGCGTACTCATCCGCAGTCTTCGTCCCTCGGGCGCACTGTGTGCCGTCCTTCTCGCTAGCTGCATCTCTTTCTCCCCGAGCAATCTTCCGCTCCGGCTTTCGTCCCTCGGAATTACCGCACGCTTCTTTCTCGTTCGCAGGTGTACTCTTCCGCAGCACCTCGTCCCTCGGACTGCCGTCCTTCTCGCTAGCTGCGTCTTCCGCTCGACTACCTGTGTTCCTAAGCTCCTGCACACTTAGACACAAGGTTAAATACACACAGGACCTAACTTAATTTGTTGATCACACCAAAATAACCTTGGGGTTCCAACAGATTCCAAGTGGAATATTCACTAATTTTCAAGTATGGTTTTGTATGATGAAATTTATTTCACTATTAATGGCTTCTTTCTAAAAAAGAGCCTTGGGACTTAATATGACTTTGCTTATTATCCTTGGTTCATTTTCTAGCATATAAGTTATGAAATCACAACCAAATGATTTTACTATTTTAACCCTCTTACTATGTCTTATTTCTTCATTGTTTCCAAGATTATCCATATTCGTAGTTTCATAAGTTCTTTTATTTGAACTTTCTTTTTTCCTCTCTTTACAGGGAAAGATATTTTCAAAAAATACAACATTCCTTGATTCTATTGTTGTTCTAACATGTACATCAAGAATTGTTAATTTGTGCATCAAAAATCGATATGCACTTCTATTATTGGCATATCCAATAAAAATACAATCGATTGTCTTTGGTCCTATTTTGGTTTACTTTGGCTTAGATACTTCCACCTTAGCTAAACACCCTCATACTTTCAAATATTTATAAGAAGATTTATAACCCTTCCATAACTCATAAGGAGTTTCATCTTTCTTTTTGTGAGGGATTTTATTTAGAATACAGTTTATCGATAAAATAGCTCCCCCCCCCCCCCCCCCCCTAATAAATTCTAGGGTAATTTCAAACTTATCTGTTGAGTTATAATGGTTGTAAATAAAGTCTCACATTAAAAATATATAGAAAAGATCATGAACTTATAAGGAAAAGATATCTTCATTGGTATCATTGGTATAAGCCCTTTTGGATAGAACTCCAAAATAAAATCATATGGGGCTTAGGTCCAACATGGATAATATTATACCATTGTGAATATATCTAAATTATTTATTCCTAATAATTGGTATCAGAGCTCGAACTACCATAAAGATTAATCGTCGACTGTGCACAAGAGTTATGGTCTAATCGAGTCATGTAGATGGAATATTGACTTCTAACGAAGGAAGTGGGGCTCCCATATCTGGATCAATATAACCAAACACTAGGTAAAAGAATCCTAGTTGGGCTATGCAAAGAAGATCTACTAAGTCGGTTGTACTTAGGGGCAAGGAAGTCATAGTAGGTCAGGTGGACCAAGGATCAAGGAGATCCTAGAAGGTAAGTTGGACCGAGGGGTAGGAAAGTCCTGGTGGATCAAGAGGATCAAATGACATCAAGAGGATAGGCTTGATGGGGTGGTCCTTCATTTGAAGGAGAGATTGTTGGGTTGCAATGGTTGTAAACAAAATCTCACATTGAAAATACATGAAAATTAGAAAGGATCATGAACTTATAAGTGAAAGATATCTCTATTAGTATGAGGTCTTTTGGGTAGAGCCCAAAAATTAAACCATGAGGGTTTAGGCCCAAAGTGGACAATATTATATCATTGTGGAGATATCTGAATTCTTTTGGTCCTAACATTATCAACATAGCATTCATCAGTTCTTTAAGAGTTTGGTTCTTATGCTCAGCAATCTCATTTGTTAGAGGAGAGTAAGGAATTGTCGTTTGATGAATAATGTCAAATTTTGCACAAAATTCATAGAATGAACCATCATATTCTCCTCCTCAATCACTTTGAATTCTTTTAATTCATTGACCAATTTGATTCCCAACTTCATTCTTATAATTATAAATACTTGTAATGATTCATCTTTTCCTTTCAATAGATACACATCATAATATCTAGTGCAGTCATCAATAAAAGTAACAAAGTACTTTTTGCCTCCTCTAGTTTGCACGAATTTTAAATCACATATGTCACTGTGAATTAATTCTAAAGGGATTGTGTGCTTCTTTCCACTAAATGGAAAGACAACTTTATCATTTTAGCTTTAACATATATTTTATATTTATGTATTGGATCAATATTAAATGTTGGCAATAAATTTAAATTCACAAGTCTAATATGTTATAAATTAGAACACTCGACCAAATAAGTAAACTTTATAATTTTATTGTCATTGAATTCAAGGTGTATAGCCATAACATTCATTTTGAATAGACCCCTCTACCTATGAATTAACCATTTTTTGTTAATACATATTTATTGGATTCAATCACTAGTCTAAAACCAGTTTTGACAGGAGCCGACCCTAACACTAAATTCTTTCGGATGTCGGGAATATAAAGCACATCGATTAGTGTCACTTCTTTGCCTGATGTCATCTTCAATGTCACCTTGTTAAGACCAACAATGTTAGAAGTTGCAAAATTGTCCATGAATAATTTTTTCCCATTAATAGGGATATAAGTTGAAAACTGGGTCTTGTCAAATTAAATGTGTCATGTGGCACCAATATTGACCCAGCATTGTCCTAGATTGTCTACCAAATTGGTTTCAAATACAACAACAATCAGGTTTAATTCTGACATGTCTATTGGCACTGACTTATCTTCAGCCATGTGCACTTGAGTAACTTTTTTTGGATGTCGGTAGTCTTTGGCCTTGTGATTCAGTTTGTCACAGTTATGGTATGTTCCTTGAAACTTTTTGGCCTTCCCTTGGCTCTACCTTTTGTCGAGATACTTTCTCTTCTTGCCAGTGTTTAGTTCCATTAGAATTACCTTTGCAAATATAGGCATTTTTTGTTGATTCTGATTACTTGTAATTATCTTCTTTAATCGGTAGTCTTACACTCAGATCCTCAAGTCCCATCTTCTTTCGCTTGTGCTTTAGATAATTTTTGAATTCCCTCCATGAAGGTGGGAGTTTCTCGATTATCATGGCAACTTGAAAGGATTCATTTATTGTCATGCCCTCAACATACAAATTATGTAGGATCAACTATAACTCTTGGACTTGAGTCGTCATAGTTTTGGAATCAATCATTTTGAAGTCTAAGAATTTGCTGACGATGAATTTTTTCAGTCCAGCATCTTTTGTTTTGTGCTTCCTTTTGAGAGATTCTTATAACTATTTTGTAGTTGACATTGGACTATACACGTTGCATAACGTGTTGTCCAAGTCATTGAGGACATAATTTTGACATAAAAAGTCATTATGCCACCAAGTATCATATATCATGCTCTTTTTTTTATCAGTCTCGCCTTGAAATATACAGGGGTCATCTTCATGTAAGAACTTTGCAAGGTTTAACATGGTTAGGTAAAATATCTTTTGCTATCACCTCTTGAAATCGATATCTATAAACTTCTTCGATTTTTCATCATGTGCTGTGGAACAGGAGCCATCGATGATGAATCCATCAAGATTGCACGAAAAAACTCGTCTTAAAATTGTTGGATCTAATGGTGGTGCAATCTGAGCGCGCAAAGAATGACGGTATAACACCGCTTTGGCGAAGTCGAGGCCAGAGTTAGACTCTATCTCTTTAAGATGAATTTACCCTGCACACAGTGCTCACAGAACACGGCAATCATTTCCCAAGATATAACGACTTTATCATACGATAGCGGTACTATAAATCGCAAGACCTCCAAACCGAAGAAGTTTCTTGAACTCTCCAAATATAAGTATGGAATGCAATGCTTGCTTTGATTTGAAATGGAATGAATTGAGTGAATCAAATGAGAATGTGAGAGATTTTATTTATACCAAACAAACGGGTATAAGAACCTCTTAGTTCAATTAAATCTTATCCATCTAATTTGAATTGGATGATCTAAATTGCATCCCTTTCCAAGAGACATAATGTCTCTTCATTAGATTTATTCTTTTGAAATTAATGGTTAAAATTGAGCCAACAAAGAGACACATATCCCTTTCAAGTGGATGAACTAGATTTTTCCATCTTGATCGGTTTAAACCATTTCACCAATCTATTTGATTTCTCATTCACTCATTTAATTAGTTCAAAACCAATTTTACAACCGATAGACGGAGGTGGAATTAAGGGTGTGCAACTATTCAGTTAAACTGAAAAAATCAACCAAACCAATTTATTTCGAACATTCAGTTCAATAAATTTAGAAATTTGATTTTTATTTTTAAAAATATAAATTAATTCGATTAAATTTTAGTTTTTAAATTAAAAAATTTGGTTAACAGAATTATTAAAAAAATATTTTTTTATTAGATTTTATATACAATTTATAATATTTATGTTTTATATTTAATATTATTTGTAATTTTTGTTATTTTAACCTAATTTTATTATTTATTTATTTTCCATACATCAATAAATCTATCTAGCTATCTATATATATCCATGGAGAAGATGATAATGAATCACATCATTGCAATGGGGAGCAATAGCAGAGCCTCCTCCTTCCTCCTCCTCCTCCTCTTTCTTTTTGCGTCACAACCATGCTGGAAACCAGCCGCCGCTTCTCCTGGGCGATGGAGGACGGCCTGCAACGAGACAGAGGGCAGTGGTAGCCGATGCAGAGTGGAGGTGGAAGGGGAGGGGGAGGAAGCGGAAGAGTTTCAGTTCGATTCAGAGATCAGCAGAAGACTCCTCGCCGGAAGTGACTCCCGCGGAGTCAGTTATGCTGGTCTGGACCCAAATAAGCCGATCTGTTATAGTCAAAATGGCCAGCCGTACAACTGTGCTGGGCGTTCCGGAAACCCACCCAGCCGGGGCTGTAGTATTTATCAGCAATGTCGAGTTGGTGGATGATCAAGAACCCCGGCCCGGCGCCGTTAATTAATTATATATCATCCATGAATAACTAATTAAACTACTCAGTGTTGTGCTGGTCTGTGCTGATCAATATTAATTAAATGTATGATCGTTCATCTTCCATCGATTGACGTGTGTTTCCTATTCTATTTTGCCGTTGTATTTTTTTTTTTTTTATGGGTATGATCTGAGCGAAAGAGCGGCTAGCTTTTGGATACGTTGAGGAAAAATGATTTTGGAAATAAGCTCGAACACGAAGGGAAAAACAAAGAAAAGAAAGGAAACTGGCTGTCGAGATCATGGGTCTGAGTGCGTTTTAAATGGACTAAAGTAGTGAGCAATAAGTTAGTGGCAAAAATTACAAATATTTTTTTAAAAAAAATCTAAAGTATTAAAAACAATATATTTTAAATATGAAATCTAAATTTTAAAAATTTATTTATAATATAGTTTTTTAAAGGATTTTTAAAATAGTTTTTAAAAGAATTTTTAAAATAGTTTGTAAATTATTTTTTAAAATAGTTTTTAAATAATTTTTAAAATAGTTTTTATATTGATTTTTAAAATAGTTTTTGAAAGAATTTTTAAAATAATTTTTATGTTAAAATAATTTTTAAGATAATTTTTGAGTTAAAATAATTTTTAAGATAATTTTTGAGTTAAAATAATTTTTAAGTTAAAATAGTTTTAAAAGTTAATTTTAAATAAATTTTTAAGTTTAAAAAAAAATTAAAGTTAATTTTAAGATAAATTTTTTTTGGATTAAAATATATTTTTAAATTTCGATATTTAATTTTAATTTTAAATTTTAATCTAAAATTAAAATTAAAATTTAATTTTAATTCAAAATTTAATTTTGATTCTTAGTCATCTCACCCGATCTAAATTTTCAATCAGGAAATCTTATATTTTTGTGAGATGAATTTGATTCAATTATAGGGTTTGGTTTAACTTTGTGTTAGATTCAGGTTTAGCTTTGGACTCAACAGATATGCATTCTTTTGATAAACTTCTGGGCTATGGTGAGTCACCTGGACATCATTAGAGTAACCATGCCTTCGAGGTTTTTCAAATAGTCCTATCCACTGAACTTAATACAAAACCTTGGTTTAACTGGTTAGGATCCATAAAGGGTAGCTTCGGTCAGTTTCACTTAGCCAAATGCACCAGGTTGAAGTCATATCTTCCTAGACATGCATAGACTAAGTTTTCCTAACGTACTATCATCCAAAACTTCACCAGTACCGTTGGTCAAGTTAAATCTTGTCCTTTTACTCTAGTCCTAATTATCTTGCCGGGTAGATTGGTTTCAGTTACCCTGTTGAGTAAATTATTTTTGGAGGTGCCAGCTATTCTAGAGCCTCCCCTGAATTATTGGCTTTTTATTTTAAGATTTTTGTATGATTAGAGTTGGTTTTAGTTAAGTTTCAATATTTAATTTGTAATTTAAATTTAAGTTTTTAATTTTGAATTAATTAAATTGGTTAAATTATCTATATTTACTATTTAAATTTTCTTTCAATTTCAATTTTATTAGGTTAATTGAATTATCTTTCTTTAATAGCTTATTTTTAAAGTTTAAGTTTTTATTAATTTTTAAATTTTCTAGATTATCTTTGACATTCAATTTTAAGTTTGTTAAAGTGTTTGATTTTATCCTTATATTTTATTTGCCTTTTAAATTGAAATGATTAATTGGATTTATTAGATTAGTTTTATCTTTAAAATTTAATTTTTTGTTAATTATATTATCTTGGTTTTGGATAGCATTTTCTAGACTGATTTTATCTTGATTATTAAATACTTTATTAACATTTTTAACTTCTAAATTCGAATTTATTTTAATGTTTGACTTATTTATGTCTAGATGATCGCTTAATTTTAAAATTTCTGAATTGATTAAATTATTTGAATTGATTTGGTCATTGTTCTGTTTGACCAAGTCAAGGTTGATGCCAAATTGATCAGAGTCTTGATTGACTTGATCAGAATCTAGATTGTTTTGTGATTTTGAATTTAAATCATTTATATCTAGATTATCATGCAGCATACTTGGAATAATTTCATACTTATTTGAATCATCATGCTGATTATTTAAACTACTATTAGCAAGGGTATTTTGGTAAATATTACTAACCTTGAGCGCAACCCCTAATTCAGTAAGCTTTTCTGTTGGATCTGACTCAAGTTTGGATTTGATTTCAACTTGATCCTCTAACTCCAACGGCTCCTCGTGAATTTTAATTAACTGGGTCCAAAGCTCATATGCATTCTTGTACTTTCCTAGTCTGCATAAAATATTGTTAGGTAAAACACTACAAATAAGTTTACTTACATTTTCGTTCAATTTTGATTCATGAGAAGATTTTCTCAAAATTAGCACATTGTCGAAATCTAAGCTTCCTAAGAAACATTCCATTCTTCTCCTCCAGTAGTTGAAATCTTCTTGATCGTATGGTAGTAGTTCGTGGGGGTTCCATCCTTCTTGAAGAGACATTATTCTTGCACACAGAGAAACAGACAGAAAATCCCAAGACTTGGTCTTGGATTAGCAGTGCTGGAAAAAATAATATTTCACTTTTTTAAAAAAAAATAATAAAATATTATTAAAATATTAATAAAATATTTGAAAAAATATTATTTCAAAATTTTGAAAAAGTAATATTTTGTCAATACTAAACAATGGTGAAGAGATGACAATGTATTTTTCAAAAATAGTTTTGGAGGGAAAAAATGAAAGGCGTACGATATCTAATTTTTCTTTAAAAAACACCCCCCTTTGCCTGATTGGTGGTTGCACCAAATCAGAGCGGTACCTGCTCTGATACCTCTTGTTGGATCGTGAAGTTTCGATAGAGGGTGGTGAATATCGATTACAAAAATTTCGATAAGAGTAAGCGCAACGGAAAAGAAAATCAATGCTAACACAGAACCAATTTTACTTGGTTCGGAGCCTGTGTTGACTCATACTCCAAGGCTCGCACACGAGGGTGCTTTCGATGGGCAATTCACTAGCAATTCGAAAACTATTACAAACTAATACAGGAATGCTAATGAAAAACTAAGTAAAGTTATACCGACAGAAGAAGAAATCAAAAGAACAGCGTTGTCGGAACTTCGCAGCGTTGCAGGAGCGTAGGAAAGCAAATTCTGAGTTGTTGTTGAAGCTCTGCCTCTGCCCCTTCTTTTATATGAAGCTCGGGGTGCCCTGGATCCCTTCCGGGTGCCTTGGTGAGACGTGGTAGGTCCAACCAGTGAGCTCCACGTGGCGACGCCGCGTTTGGATAAATTTTGCCTCCCGGGCGGCCGGATCCCTTCCGAGCGCCCAGACCACCTTTTTCGAGGGAACATCTTTCCTGCAAAACAAGGTTAGTCCGAGGCAAATTTATAACTTATAACCTACAAAACAGAGTGTTAGTTCAGTTTATAGTTTAGCAAAAAGAGTATGACTTAGATTCCGTCTTTCCGATACCGGAATCTAGTCACGATCTCGACTTAGATATCTGAAATGGGTCTAAGCCGGATCGACGCCTAATGTTCCCTTCCCGGGAACGTGTCTTCACAGTCACTCCCTTCCAGTGACTTACCTTTACTCACCTGCCAGACGTCCGATTAGCCCTTCGACCCATCTGGACTTCTAGCCAAGCGTCCGGTCAGCCCGTCGACCCGCTTGGACTTCTCGCCAGCTATCCGGTCAGCCCGTCGACCTAGCTGGACTTCACGTCAAGCGTTCGGTCAGCCCGTCAACCCGCTTGGATTTCGTGTCAGACATCCGATCAGCCCGTCGACCTGTCTGGACTTATCCTGCACACTCGGTCAGAGTGTTAGATCACGACAAACCTAACTTAACCTGATTTGTCATTCATCAAAACCTGAGTTAGACCGTTAGTGCTAACCACACCAACAATAAGTGAGCATGCTCTCATGACCAACGACCTCTCGGTCGGCATTCCAGACTCTCGTCCCAACACGAGTTATAAGTGAGCATGCTCTCACGACCAACGACCCCTCGGTTGGGAGTCCAGAATCTCGCCCCAACCCGAGTTATAAGTGAGCATGCTCTCACGACCAACGACCTCTCGGTTGGCTTTCCAAACTCTCACCCCATCACGAGTTATAAGTGAGCATGCTCTCACAGCCAAAGAACCCTCAGTCAGGATATCAAACTCTCGCCCTAGCTTGAGTTATAAGTGAACATGCTCTCACGACCAACGAGCTCTCGGTCGTCGTTCTAGACTATTGCACTAGCACAAGTTATAAGTGAGCATGCTCTCATGACCAATGACCTCTCGATCGCAATTTCAGACTCTCGCCCCAGCACGAGTTATAAGTGAGCATGCTCTCATGACCAACGACCTCTCGGTTGGCTTTCCAAACTCTCACCCCATCACGAGTTATAAGTGAGTATGTTCTCAGGACCAACGACCTCTCGGTCGGCATTCCAGACTCTCACCCTAGCGCGAGTTATAAGTGCGCATGCTCTCACGACCAACAACCTCTCGGTCAACATTCTAGACTCTCGCCCTAGTGCGAGTTATAAGTGAGCATGCTCTCATGACCAACGACCTCTCGGTCATAAGTGAGCATGCTCTCATGATCAACGACCTCTCGGTTGGTGTTCCAGACTCTCACTCCAATGCGAGTTATAAGTGAGCATGCTTTCATGACCAACAACCTCTTGGTCAGGATTCCAGACTCTCGTCCCAACGTGAGTTATAAGTGAGCATGCTCTCACGATCAATGACCTCTCGGTCAGAAATCCAAACTCTCACCCCATCGCGAGTTATAAGTGAGCATGCTCTCATGACCAACGACCTCTTGGTTGGTATTCCAGACTCTCACCCCATAACTATTTTAAAAATCACTCTAAAAACTATTTTAAACCATTTTAAAAATCCTTTCAAAAAAAACTATTTTAAAAATTATTTTAAAAATTCTTTTAAAAATCATTTTAAAAACTCTTTTAAAAATTATTTAAAACTTATTATGAAAATCATTTTAAAAACTCTTTTAAAAATTATTTAAAACTTTTTTTGAAAATTATTTTAAAAACTTTTAAAAATCATTTTGAAAATTATTTAAAAATTTTTAGAAAATCATTTTAAAAATTATTTTAAAAACTCTTTTAAAAATTATTTTAAAAACTTTTAAAAATCATTTTAAAAATTATTTTAAAATTTTTAGAAAATCATTTTAAAAATTCTTTTAAAAATTATTTAAAAACTCTTTTAAAAATATTTTTAAAAATTCTTTAAAAAATTATTTTTAAAATTATTTTTAAAATTATTTTAAAAACTCTTTTAAAAATCATTTTAAAAATTATCTTAAAAACTTTTAAAACTCATTTTAAAAATTCTTTTTAAAATTATTTAAAATTATTTAAAAAACTCTTTTAAAAATTCTTTTTAAAATTATTTTAAAAATCCTTTTTAAAATTATTTTAAAAATCCTTTTTAAAATTATTTTAAAAATCCTTTTTAAAATTATTTTAAAAATCCTTTTTAAAAACTATTTTAAAAATCCTTTAAAAAAAAACTATTTTAAAAATCATTTTAAAAACTATTTTAAAAATTATGTAAAAAAAAACTTTAAATCATTTTGAAAAATTCTTTTAAATATTATTTTTCAATTTAATAAAGTTTTGTTAACTTAAAATAATAATAATAATAATAAATTATTTTTTATAGATTATTTTCACTTTAAAAATCATTATTTAGACTTTAAACTTATTTTTAATCTTAAACATTATTTTAACCCTAAAATTCTTTTTAAACTTAATTTAACTTAACTGAAAATTAAAAATTAATATTGAAATTACAATTAAAATTTAAAAATTTTAACTTAAACTTAAAATTAAACTTAAACTTAAATTAAACACTAATATTAATTTAAATCTAAAATCAAAACTGAAACAAACGTATTTTAATTGTCATGAAACATATTGTAACAATCATTTTAAAATTCCTTTTAAACACTGTTTTAGAAATCCCGTTAGAAATCCTTTTTTTAAAAATTAAATAAATAAAAATAAAAATAATAATAATAATAATAATCTTTTAAATTCATTTAAAACTTAGACACCTATCTTAAAAACTTAAATTCTATTAACTTAAACTTTAAACATAATTATGTATAACTTAATTGCTTAAGTCTAACTCTATTTGACAACTAAAATTGACTTGAATTAAACCTTACTTAACTATGTTTAATAATTTTAACTTCATGCTAACTTCAAACTAAACTAATCCTACTTAAAAGGAAGCAAATAAAAAAATATATATAATAACTAACACGGTCATTGACCAACTCAATCAATTAATATGAAATTTAAATTATTTTACTAAGTATTAAATTATTAAATCAAGTAAAAAACAATCAATAAACTATTGATAATGATTAACTATCATTAAGTTTGTAATAAATTACTTATTACTTATTATTAAGAATAACTAATTATTCATTAATTTCAATAATCTTATTCTTATAAAAAAAAAACTATACCAAGTATATAAAAATAATTATATAAATAATATACTCGATAAACATAAGTGTTACTAACACTGCATCCACCAAAACACTTAGGTGCAAAAATGTATTGAGGTGTAAAATTTAATATAACCAAACCGTAGTATTAACTTAAGGGGGAGATATTAAATTAAGGGGAGTAACAAATTCAGGGGGAGGTTCAAGTTTTTCTTTTTATCAAATTTCTATTTAAATCTCTTTAGAAAATCCTACCTCAATTTAAAATAAATAAATAAATAAATAAATAAATCTCACTTTAAATACTTTTCTGTGAATATTTTTAAAATTTTCATTTTAAATTATGTCAGGTTTAGGGGGAGGATTAAATCAACTTATGTTCACACTTAGCACCAAAATTATTTTCTCTTTGAATACCTAATATATCCATTTTTGAAAACTAGCTTTAATAAAACTAAGCTTTTAAATTGGATTTTATAAACTAAGTTTTTAAAAATTGAATCTTTTGCAAACTTAGTCTTAATTAGTTTTGAAACTTTGGTTTTGAAAAACTCTTGTTTATAAAGTGTTTCAAAGTTAAAACTTATTTTGAAAATTTAAATTTTTGTTAGAACTTAAAAACTTATTTTTAAAAATTAGACTATCTAAACTTAACTTCCCTAAACTTATACTTGAAAATTAGCTTTTAAAAACTTTCTCTTTGAGGTTGCAAATTCATTTAATTTTGCAAAAATTATCTTCAAAAATTACTCAAAATATACTAAGTTATGTTGCTACATTAGTTATTTTTCAAAACTTAGTTATGTTACAAAAGTTAAGTTACTATATAGTGAAATTTAAAACTCCCCCAAGTTAGCTTGACATCTTTCTTACAACTTTTATTCTGCTTGAATCCTGTATTGGTTACTTGACTTATGTCCTTGTTTGATGAATGCCAAAGGGGAGGGATAGGTGGTTAAGTTAGATCAACTAAAATAAGTTAGAGCAACTAAATGGGAAAAAGGGGGTTCGGCAGGATTCGAACCCGCAACTCCCAGAACCAAGTCTTAAGCGGAACGCGCAGCTGACCAAGTGCTCCAGCCGTCGGTTCTATTTAGAAAAGGTAGGAAAATTTACTTAAGAAAGTTAACAGAATTTGGGAATTTAAAAAGGAAATTAGGGCCCGAGAACCCTAATCCCTCTTTCCCTTCTTCTCTTCGCGCGACGTCGTTCCTCTTCTCGGGCGAAATCGCAGCAAGCAGCCCGGCGTCTCCGGCGGTCGGCGAGCACCCCTCTCCGTGAAGTCTTCGCACCATCGAGCTCCTCTCGTCGAGAAGAGCAAGTGGGCGCAAGGAGAGGTCGAGAGCTCGAGTTCTTCCCGAAGCCCTAGCTACTCCTCTTCGGTTGTAAGCCCAAGAACGCAAAGGTAAGTGCTTCCTCACCTGCGGAAGAGTAGTTCGGATTCAGGTAGCTTCTTGTTGTTAATTTCGAAGCATGTTTTTAATAAAGGATATGAATTGTGTATATTCGTTGTTTAGCATGTGGTTGGTTGCTTCGGGATTTAGTAGTTGCTTCTTCAACTAAGCTTTGTGATGATTTCCGAAGGAATGATTCAGTCGAACTTAGTGTTTAATGCTCGGGTTTGCTAGGTTGCTGGAGAACTTGCTTGAATTCAATTTGTTGCCACTGTGAATGATCTGTTTTGACTGGAAGTTGTGGTAGGTTTCTGTTGCAGCTTTGTTTTGGTATAACGGTTTAATTTCTATTGAATAGATTTCAGAAGTTTTCGAATCAGAATTGTGTTCCTTGTATTGCTTCTACAGGATTGTTGGTTTGAGTTAGTTTCAGATTCGTTTCCATATCACGATCGTGTTCCTAGTGTTAATGTCGGTCAGATTTGAACTATGTGTATACAATTTAACGTGGTTCTATTTTTCCGAATAGATGTGGATTTGGTTGGGATTCAAAGGATCCGAGTTTGATTTGAGATTCTTTTTGGATTTCAAAATATATGGTTAAGTAATGCAGTTTATTTTTAGTAGTTCAGGTTATAGATTTCTTTTGCATATCGGTTATAGATCTTTTATAGAGCTGTTGGGCATGAGCAGATTGTATAATGAGTAGTGTCCATTAGCTATTAGTTGAGCATAAATAATTTCCTTTGCTGCCATGAAACTCAATTCGAATTGTGTAGTATTGAAAAGTTGGGTAGTATATTAGTTTCTTTAGTTTTCGTTTGCTGTTCATTATAGCATGAGCAGTATTGATTTATCTCTGTACAGCATTGGAATAGTTAGAGAATTTTTGAGTAGCATGCATTCTTTGCTTTCTTTCTTTTATCTCTGTTGTAGCAAGATTTAAGGTTTTAATTCCAACAAGTTTTAGATTTAGTTTACACTTGAATGATATGCAAAATTTAATAAGTATTACTTGCAGATTTTCATAAGTGTTGCATGCAGAACTTTAATCTTAGATCAGATTTTTGTTAAGCTTAATATGCAAAATTTGATTAGCATAGTAGGCAGATTTTTTGTTTAAGCATTTCAAAGTTAGAATTTGCTTAAACATTTTAGTTTCTTTTTAAAGAAGTATTCTTTTAGAAGTATTAACAAATATAAGAAAGATAAAGAAAAGAAAGAAAAAGGCCAAGGCCTTAAGTAGATCCCTAAGTCAAGACTTTAGGGATTTTTGCACACAAGGTGCTAAAGAAAATGCCGAGGCATTATATATTAAGAAGTATTAAAAGATAACAAGTATTTTACTTTTATCGGTGGCACTGTACTGGACTCTCAGTTGTTCTTGGGTTGGGCTCCCATAGTCGTCCCTAGGTTTAGATAACCTAGTAGTAATGGCACGGCCGACGGCCGACGGTCGACGGCCGACGGTCGACGGCCGACGATCGACGACCCGAGGGTCGCCAAATGGGTCGGGTCGTTACAATAGTAAACCCTACTAGATTCGGGACCAGCTATCTCGGGTCTAGTTAGGGATGCGCGCATAGCAAGTACAATTGTCGGGCCCAAGAAGAAAGTTGATTATTATTTTGAAGTATTATAAGTATAAGTTTTTGAACAAGTAAAATAAGTTTCACATAAGTATAAAAGTATTAAAGGATAAGTTAAAACAAATGAATTAAGTTTCACTTTATTTTAAAATCAGCAAATTTAGTTTTCTTTTATGCTAGCATGTTATTTAGATTAGCTTACTGTTCTTTGCTATTTTCTGAGCATGAGTAGCTTTACATGTTTAGCATTTCAGCCTGTTTGATCCCTTTATTATTAGATGAGCATGAGTAGTTTTCAGTAAGTAATCAGTTAGATCATGTTATAGATATATGTACATGCATATCGAGATTTTGTGAGTTAGATAGCGCTTACTAAGCATTTTGCTTATAGTTTGCATTTCCTCTTACTGCAGATACAGGAAAAGAAAAGTTTTAGCAAAGGAAGGCGACAAGGAGGTGTTCGAGGATGTGTGATGCCAGGACTATGGAAGTCTTGGGACTTAGTTTAAGAATTTGTTAGATTAATTCTGTATATAAGTTGATAAGAAAATCTTGGAGTAGGAAGTTGTATTTTATTTTGTTCCGCTATTCATTACTTGCATGATTGATTTTATTAAACTGCGTGGTGATGTTATTTCTTTTGTGTGTTTGATATATGTTCCAGCCACCTGTGGCTGATATATATTATGTTTGTATCTCAGTTTAAGGTCACCGGTACAGGGGAGATTCTGTCAAAATTTTTCAGTAGAGACTCCTCGTGATTTCGATCATACCGGTTAAGTAGAGTTAGTAGTTAAGTAACGGTCATCCTTAGGGAGTAGTATAGTATAGTAAGAAGGGTGGTCGTTACAGTTGGTATCATAGCAGTTCCCATTCTCCAGCATCACACATCATTACCGTCCTTGCCGTCTTCAAGTAAGAAAGTATTTAAGTTTTCTTTTATGCTTTTCCTTATTCTTTGCAGTATAGAGTATTTCCTTAGATTGCTTAAGTAAGATGAAGGTCCTTGTTTTCTTTTGTTTACATATGTATATATGTCTAGAAAGCGTAGGGACGATTTTAAGTTTTTTTTCTTGCATAACTAGATGTCAAGAAGAGGACGTCCCCATACCATTTGTACTGAGGACCGAGTACAGGAGAACAAAAAAAAAGGACAGAGAAGCTATGGGTGATAGTGGATAGAAAAGCTAAGAGACTAAGAAACAAAGAAGTACCACTAGTGAAAGTCATTTAGAACCAGAAGCACGAGGAAGTTACTTAGGAGCATGAGGACAGTATGAGACAGAGATGTCCAGAATTATTCTAAAGTTCGAGGATGAACTTTTTATAAGGTACGGAGAATTGTAACACCCCAAATTTCCTCAATTAGAGTCCTAAAAGTAATTTAAAAATATTTAAAAATGCTATAGAAATATTCTAGGGATTTTTAAAAATTTTTAGAGTATTTTTATGTAATTTTTGGAGGTCGTTTGGTATTTTTACTAAACGAAGGAAGTTTCGACAAAAACAAATATTCAAGCCGAGAATCGAACCAGCGACCCTTGACCTGGTCAAAACGCAGCTAGCCAACTGTTCCGCAAGTGTTTCGTGAATGAATATAGAACGAATTATATTTATGCAATAGTAGATACAAAAAATAAATGGGAAAAAGGGGGTTCGGCAGGATTCGAACCCGCAACTCCCAGAACCAAGTCTTAAGCGGAACGCGCAGTTGACCAAGTGCTCCAGCCGTCGGTTCTGTTTAGAAAAGGTAGGAAAATTTACTTAAGAAAGTTAACAGAATTTGGGAATTTAAAAAGGAAATTAGGGCCCGAGAACCCTAATCCCTCTTTCCCTTCTTCTCTTCGCGCGACGTCGTTCCTCTTCTCGGGCGAAACCGCAGCAAGCAGCCCGGCGTCTCCGGCGGCCGGCGAGCACCCCTCTCCGTGAAGTCTTCGCATCATCGAGCTCCTCTCGTCGAGAAGAGCAAGTGGGCGCAAGGAGAGGTCGAGAGCTCGAGTTCTTCCCGAAGCCCTAGCTACTCCTCTTCGGTTGTAAGCCCAAGAACGCAAAGGTAAGTGCTTCCTCACCTGCGGAAGAGTAGTTTAGATTCAGGTAGCTTCTTGTTGTTAATTTCGAAGCATGTTTTTAATAAAGGATATGAATTGTGTATATTCGTTGTTTAGCATGTGGTTGGTTGCTTCGGGATTTAGTAGTTGCTTCTTCAACTAAGCTTTGTGATGATTTCCGAAGGAATGATTCATTCGAACTTAGTGTTTAATGCTCGGGTTTGCTAGGTTGCTGGAGAACTTGCTTGAATTCAATTTGTTGCCACTGTGAATGATCTGTTTTGACTGGAAGTTGTGGTAGGTTTCTGTTGCAGCTTTGTTTTGGTATAACGGTTTAATTTCTATTGAATAGATTTCAGAAGTTTTCGAATCCGAATTGTGTTCCTTGTATTGCTTCTACAGGATTGTTGGTTTGAGTTAGTTTCAGATTCGTTTCCATATCACGATCGTGTTCCTAGTGTTAATGTCGGTCAGATTTGAACTATGTGTATACAATTTAACGTGGTTCTATTTTTCCGAATAGATGTGGATTTGGTTGGGATTCAAAGGATCCGAGTTTGATTTGAGATTCTTTTGGGATTTCAAAATATATGGTTAAGTAATGCAGTTTATTTTTAGTAGTTCAGGTTATAGATTTCTTTTGCATATCGGTTATAGATCTTTTATAGAGCTGTTGGGCATGAGCAGATTGTATAATGAGTAGTGTCCATTAGCTATTAGTTGAGCATAAATAATTTCCTTTGCTGCCATGAAACTCAATTCGAATTGTGTAGTATTGAAAAGTTGGGTAGTATATTAGTTTCTTTAGTTTTCGTTTGCTATTGATTATAGCATGAGCAGTATTGATTTATCTCTGTACAGCATTGGAATAGTTAGAGAATTTTTTAGTAGCATGCATTCTTTGCTTTCTTTCTTTTATCTCTGTTGTAGCAAGATTTAAGGTTTTAATTCCAACAAGTTTTAGATTTAGTTTACGCTTGTATGATATGCAGAATTTAATAAGTATTGCTTGCAGATTTTGATAAGTGTTGCATGTAGAACTCTAATCTTAGATCAGATTTTTGTTAAGCTTAATATGCAGAATTTGATTAGCGTAGTAGGCAGATTTTTAGTTTAAGCATTTCAAAGTTAGAATTTACTTAAACATTTTAGTTTTTTTTTAAAGAAGTATTCTTTTAGAAGTATTAACAAGTATAAGAAAGATAAAGAAAAGAAAGAAAAAGGCCAAGGCCTTAAGTAGATCCCTAAGTCAAGACTTTAGCGATTTTGGCACACAAGGTGCTAAAGAAAATGTCGAGGCATTATATATTAAAAAGTATTAAAAGATAACAAGTATTTTACTTTTATCGGTGACACTGTACTGGACTCTCAGTTGTCCTTGGGTTGGGTTCCCATAGTCGTCCTTAGGTTTAGATAACCTAGTAGTAACGGCACGGCCGACGGTCGACGGTCGACGGTCGACAACCCGAGGGTCGCCAAATGGGCTGCCAAATGGGTCGGGTCGTTACAATAGTAAACCCTACTAGATTTGGGACAAGCTATCTCGGGTCTAGTTAGGGATGCGCACATAGCAAGTACAGTTGACGGGCCTAAGAAGAAAGTTGATTATTATTTTGAAGTATTATAAGTATAAGTTTTTGAACAAGTAAAATAAGTTTCACATAAGTATAAAAGTATTAAAGGATAAGTTTTAAATAAGTGAGATTAAAGAATAAGTTTAGAACAAATGAATTAAGTTTCACTTTGTTTTAAAATCAGCAAGTTTAGTTTTCTTTTATGCTAGCATGTTATTTAGATTAGCTTACTGTTCTTTGCTATTTTCTGAGCATGAGTAACTTTACATGTTTAGCATTTCAGCCTGTTTGATTCCTTTATTATTAGATGAGCATGAGTAGTCTTCAGTAAGTAATCAGTTAGATCATGTTATAGATATATGTACATGCATATCGAGATTTTGTGAGTTAGATAGCGCTTACTAAGCATTTTGCTTATAGTTTGCATTTCCTCTTACTGCAAATACAGGAAAAAGAAAAGTTTTAGCAAAGGAAGGGGACAAGGAGGTGTTCAAGGATGTGTGATGTCAGGACTATGGAAGTCTTGGGACTTAGTTTAAGAATTTGTTAGATTAATTCTGTATATAAGTTGATAAGAAAATCTTGGAGTAGGAAGTTGTATTTTATTTTGATCCGTTATTTATTACTTGCATGATTTGATTTTATTAAACTGCGTGGTGATGTTATTTCTTTTGTGTGCTTGATATATGTTCCAGCCACCTGTGGTTGATGTATATTATGTTTGTATCTCAGTTTAAGGTCACCGGTACAGGGGAAATTCTGTCGAAATTTTTTGGTAGAGACTCCTCGTGATTTCGATCATACCGGTTAAGTAGAGTTAGTAGTTAAGTAACGGTCATCCTTAGGGAGTAGTATAGTATAGTAAGAAGGGTGGTCGTTACAATATATTTTCACTAACTTAACCAGGTTATCATTCCGTCAAAAATGGAGAGATTGTTGGTGAGGTTAGCACTAACGGTCTAACTCAGGTTTTGATGAATGACAAATCCGGTTAAGTTAGGTTTGTCGTGATCTAACACTCTGACCGAGTGTGCAGGATAAGTCTAGATAGGTCGACGGGCTGACCGGATGTCTGGCACGAAGTCCAAGCTGGTCGACGGGCTGACCGGACGCTTGGCGTGAAGTCCAGCTAGGTCGACGGGCTGACCGGATAGCTGGCGAGAAGTCCAAGCGGGTCGACGGGCTGACTGGACGCTTGGCGAGAAGTCCAGACGGGTCGAAGGGCTGACCGGACGTCTGGCAGGTGAGTAAAGGTAAGTCACTGGAAGGGAGTGACTGTGAGGACGCGTTCCCGGGAAGGGAACATTAGGCGTCGATCCGGCTTAGACCCATTTCGGATATCTAAGTCGAGATCGTGACTAGATTCCGGTCTCGAAAAGACGGAATCTAAGTCATACTCTTTTTGCTAAACTATAAACTGAACTAACATTCTATTTTGCAGGTTATAAGTTATAAATTTGCCTCGGACTAACCTTGTTTTGCAGGAAAGATTCTCCCTGGAAAAAGGTGGTCCGGACGCCCGGGAGGCAAAATTTATCCAAACGCGGCGTCGCCACGTGGAGCTCTCTGGTTGGACCTATCACGTCTCACCAGGGCGCCTAAAAGGGATCCAGGGCGCCCTGAGCTTCATATAAAAGAAGGGGCAGAGGCAGAGCTTCAACAACAACTCAGAATCTGCTTTCCTACGCTCCTACAACGCTGCGAAGTTCCGACAACACTATTCTTTTAATTTCTTCTTCTGTCGGTATAGCTTTACTTTGTTTTTCATTAGAATTCCTGTATTAGTTTGTAATAGTTATCGAATTGCTAGTGAATTGCTAATCGAAAGCACCCTTGTGTGCGGGCCTTGGAGTAGGAGTCGAAACAGGCTCTGAACCAAGTAAAATTGGTTCTGAGTTAGCATTGATTTTCTTTTCCGCTGCGCTTACCCTTATCGAAATTTTTGTAATCGATATTCACCCCCCCCCCCCCTCTATCAAAACTTCACGATCCAACACTTATAACTCATGTTGGGGCGAGAGTCTGGACTCCCGACCAAGAAGTCGTTGGTCGTGAGAGCATACTCACTTATAACTCACGCTAAGGCCAGAGTCTGGAATCCTGATTGAGAGGTTATTGTTCATGAGAGCATGCTCACTTATAGCTCGTGCTGGGGTGAGAGTCTGGAATGTTGACCGAGAGGTCGTTGATCTTGAGAGCATGCTCACTTATAACTCATGCTGGGGTGAGAGTCTGGAACGTTGACCGCGAGGTCGTTGATCGTGAGAGCATGCTCACTTATAACTCACGCTAAGGTGAGAGTCTGGAATCCCCATCGAGGGGGCGTTGGTCGTGAGAGTGTGCTCACTTATAACTCGTGCTAGGGTGAGAGTCTGGAATGTCGATCAAGAGGACGTTGGTCGTAAGAGCATGCTCACTTATAACTTGCACTGGGGCGAGAGTCTGGAACGTCGACCGAGAGGTTGTTGGTCATGAGAGGTTGCTCACTTTTAACTCGCGCTAGGGAGAGAGTCTGGAATCCCGACCGAGGGGTTGTTGGTCATGAGAGCATGCTCACTTATAACATGCTCACTTATAACTCACGTTGGGATGAGAGTCTGGAACACCGACCGAGAGATCATTGGTCGTGAGAGCATGCTCATTTATAACTCGCGCTAGGGTGAGAGTCTGAAACGCCGATCGAGAGGTCGTTAGTCATAAGACCATGCTCACTTATTACTCGCGCTGGGATGAGAGTGTGGAATCTCGACGAGAGGTAAACTTGCGATAGGGCGAGAGTCTGGAATCCTGAACGAGAGGTCGTTGGTTGTGAGAGCATGCTCACTTATAACTCACATTGGGGCGAGAGTCTGGAATCCCGACCAAGAGGTCGTTGGTCATGAGAGCATGTTCACTTATAACTCACACTGGGGTGAGAGTCTGGAATCCCGACCGAGAGGTCATTGGTCATGAGAGCATGCTCACTTATAACTCGCACTGGGTCGAGAGTCTGGAATACCGACCGAGAGGTCGTTGGGCATGAGAGTATGCCCACTTATAACTCGTGTTGGGAAGAGAGTCTGGAATACCGGTCGGGAGGTCGTTGGGCGTGAGAGCTTAGTCACTTATAAATTGCGCTAGGGCGAGAATCTGGAATACCGACCGAGAGCTCGTTGATGATCAAGGGAAATAAGTCCGTGGACTTTATCCTCCGCTACCCTTGAAGTAATCTATTAGCATGACTCCTACCTTGCTACCTCGCAATTAGGCCTTGATGAAATTTGAATCTTTCCCTGATTTCGAGGTTAGAGTTCTGCTCAACGATTCCTGCGGCCTTCCATTCCTTTTCTCGAGGTAGCCGCATGGAATTTTCGGTCCTCGAGGCACAATCCTCATGAGGTGTGGTCCCTGTGCTCCCATATCAGCAATATGATTTCCCTATTTTTTCCATCATAAATGCCATTTTATAGAAAACTACCATGTGTCCCACTTACTCCTTTCGATACGACACTTGATGCACGCTTTTTGCACGTGATCCGATGGTGCTTCTCTTCCCTTGATCTGGCAGCTACTGTGTGTCATGCTATTTCGATCGTCAACTCGAATCCCTATGTCTCTTAAGGGCATTGGTTTAAAACCCCTAAAGGCCTCAAGCTGTTGTTCATCAACGCTTCTTCTTCCTTCGACCTTTCCTTCTCTGCTTGTTCCTATTTGTCCCTCATGCATTTACTTTGTAAGTGCTTTTCCTCCCTCATCTTCTACTCCTACGTTTTTCGATTCGGTAATGGCCGGAGACACAGTAGTCCCCTGGTATGCATACTTCCGCTCCGATTTTGATAGAAGTAACCTTAAGTCGGTGCACTCTAGATTGCAACTTTCTGAAGCATGCAAGCTTTGCCTTCTCGATCCTGACACCTATCCTTGTCCTCCTCCCCATGGCTTCATAACTTTCTTCAAGGATCAGCTTCTTGGCGATCTGCATTTCCCTATCCCTTCCTTCTTTTCCTCGTTGAGTCAGTATTTTGGTATCCCTTTATCTTAGGTCGCCCCCAATACCTTTCGTGTCATGTGCGGAATGGTCATTTTGTGTCGTCTATACAAAATTCTCTTAACTCCTCAACTTTTTTTATCATTTCTATTCCCTCAAGTGATCAGAGTCGGGTGTTTTTATGATGCAATCTAGGACCGAGTATAAGTTCTTCGAGAGCATGCCTTCTTCTAATAAGGGCTGAAAATCCCGTTTCTTTTATGTATAGTTGCTTGAGTCTATGACTTGGCCTGTTGAATGGCGTCTTAATCTTCCCTCTCCTTTTGAGTTAGGTGATCATCAACACCGGCCAAATTGTTTCACAACTTTTAGGAAATTGGATGGGGTGCAACTCCGACTCTCCTTCTTGCTACAGGAAAGCGTGTTGTACACCTTCGGGTTGAGCCCCATCTGGATGCCTCTGACTACGTCCTTTGGTAAGATCAAATAACTCTCCTTTCATGTTTTCACTAATTGAGGTATTTTCTTTTACCTGCAGAAGACATCATGTTCAGAGCATTCACCCTTGACTCCTCCGCAATGTCTAGCGACATCCTGAGAAAGCGAGGAAGGGAAATTATGTCCGATCAGGAGGTTCCCTAGGCCAGCGTCTCTGCAGGGGCCTCCTCTCAACTGTCGGGGGAGCACAAGGCTCCTGAGGAGGAATCTCTCCCTTCAGCGGGCCTACCTACCGAGGCATCTACTAGTGAGAAGACGTCTCTTATAACTTCTGAGCAACCCTTGCGCCTTCAATGCAAGAGACGGCGTGTTACTCCCTCAGTCCAATCTTCCCCCCAGAGGCCGCCTCTGTCACAAGTGTCTTCCAAGGCCAAAACTCTTGCCCGGGAAAGCACTCCAGCTTCTTCGGAGGCTACGACTTCCTCTCCTGTCCCTACCTCAGTCTAAGAGCAGACATCCTCCCGAGCAAAAAGACAGCCCGAGACTTCCGTAGCTTCTGTTCCTCCTTCCACAAGCCAACAATCACCCGTGGCTCCTATACCCCCTTCTCGCCCCAAGGATCGATCCAAGGGAAGGTATGCCTTCACCTCCTCGTTCCAACTACCATCCCTTCAAGTGATGTTGGGATGTATACTATAAGCCTAGCTTTTGTATGAATATCTGTTTTGAAATATTTTGAAATGAGAATCACTTTGGTCAAATGTTTGCATTTTATATTTATATAATTACCCATTTAATTTATATTGTAGATAACATGGTGTGTGATGCCACACAGAAAATCATGTTATCGGTTCCTTATAAATTATAAATAGTAGCTCACAACCAAGATGGATTGGGGCAAACCATTGGAATGGTTGTAGTGTAATTTTATATTAGTTTGTCTTGACTATAAAATTATACTAGTACACTATGTGTGTTTTGAGCAGGATCATTTGAGGTTGTTCGATTTATACTGACTACATAAAAGAATAGAACCTCTGTTATTATGGATGTGCATCCTCTTAATCCCTATATAATAACAAGCACGTATACTTAGTATTTATTTGTTTAACTTATCAATGGGTGAGATTTATTCGTTAAATCAATAGGCCCGATGAGTTGGGAAATAGTACTGTTTATATGGTGTGTTGTTGATTATAGAAGGAATCTGCGTCCTAATTATTTAGGCTGATGATGTCCCTTTGAGGAGCTCATAAGGATTATCATGTAAACCCTGTAGGTGGACTTAGTCCGGCATGATAATAAAATTGAGTGGTACTACTCTTGGAATCAGATGTTAATTAAATGAGTTGTCAGTAACTCATTTAATTAACGGGCATACGATATCTTAAACACAGAGAGATTAACGCACTCATGATAAGAAGCCCATATTGTAATATGGAATTAGTGCGGTAGTTAAATAATAACCCTTCAGTAGTATGGGTTATTATTGATGGACTTGAGTTGGGTGTTCAGGCCGAACACAGGAAGCCCAAGCCCATCAGGAGGCCTAAAACAATTCCTCCTCTAGGTCCCTGTTGTAGCCTCTATATAAAGTCTCGCATCTACCCATCCGGTTTAGTTTTGATTTTTGGTTTTCTCTTCCTTACCTAGGGTCGGCGGCAAGCTTATAAAAGGGAGTAGGTGGTGCCTCCAAAACCTAATTTTTTCCAACAAGCCTCCTTCACCTTTGCTCAGGGCCGGCGGCATAATTCTTCCCCTCCTCCTTGTGGCCAGCGCCCCCTTCCTCCTCCTTCCTTGTGGCTGGCGCCCCCCTCCTCCTCCTTGCTTAGGGTTGGCACCCCCCTCCTCCTCCTCCTTGTGGGCGACGGCTTGAAGAAGAGGAAGAAGAAGAGAATGCGCCCCATCCTAGAGCATCTCCCCTTGGTGGTCGATGGTTTGGAAGAGAAGAGAAGAAGGGTGCTTTTGTCTTGGTAGATCGTCGTCCACATGACGTCCAAGAAGAGAAGAGAAATATGATAGAAGATCAAGAGGTCTTTAGCTAAAAAGGAAAGGTACAACTAGTTCTTTAATTCTGCTGCGTAATTAGTTTATTTTTCTTTGTATCAATTTTGAATACCAACACAAGAGGCCAACGATCTTGTACTTCGATCAAGGTGTGCTTTATTTAATCTGTCAAGAACTTGTTTGATTGATCAAACACATGTCTGATCGAACATGCAGGTTGCTAGGAAAAGTTCTGTTATTATACAATTTTTGTACAGAAAAATTTAAACAGAACGGAATTCCAGCACCTTCAAGTGTTGGTCCAATCCTCGCTTCTAGCTCTTCTCCCAACTGTGGTCAGGTGCAACTTCATGGTGCCTTGGCCGATTCATGGAAGAACACCACCGACTAGATTATAGAATATCCCCAATTGGACTTGGCCGACCAGTTCTCCTAACGAATAGTGTCGATAAGTCTTGTCTACTTCCTCTCCATTTCTCAAGACATTTCGAATACTACATTCTTTATAGACTTGTGTCATGGGGCTAAGCCTCTCCTAGTATGTAGCAGGTCTGCATCAGGAGAATGAGTCCTTGAGGGCTTGAGTTCAAGAATTGGCGTCTCCAGCGACCGCGGGTCGTGCTTTTGATCTGATGACCCCTAGAGCCTGATTCAATCCCACCTGCAAATGATGGAGGACTAAACTTGGACTTCCAGGGACCTGGCCCATGCAGATTCTGAGAAGGTGAAGTCCCTGAAGGTCGCCTTGAAGATTAGTAAGTCCAAGCTCAAGTCCAAGGGCCTGAGGCGCGTTCAAATCTTGACCGACTTGGAGGCAAGGGGCATAGAGGTTACTAGCCTCTCCTCACAACTGCAAAACCTCCAAAAGGCACATGCAGCATGCCTCCCTGAGGATAGGCCTAGCAGCTAAAACGACAGATCTATCTGTCAGCACCGATTGGGGGGTCGTCCTTCAGAAGCAATTGGATGCGGCTCAGGCTACTCTCAAGTTTGTGCAAGCGGAGCTCTTAGCGACCAAGGAGGAGATAGCGGTTGCTCACCAGGAGTTGGCTAGGACATGAAGCAATGCTAATAAGGCCCGGGGAGTGCTGAAGGACTACCGGGCGGGGAGGACTCTCGCCTCGTAGCGCACAATGCCTCCTTCTTAGCTTCTAAGGATTTTGGGACTAAGGTAGGCCACCTCATCGACCAGATGTTGTGCTATGGTGGCAAAGGGGCTTTGTTGCAGCTGTAAGAGAAAGGTTTGTTCCAGTCGACTCCTCTTGAAGACTTCTTAGATTGGACTTGTCTTCTCAACGAGCTCCCCGAGGAAGCCTTCCTCACTCTTGAATAGTCTGTGCTATCTTGTAACTATCTTTATTTTGGGACAACAATATAATGTCACCGGCTTCCCTTTGAACTCTGAACTTATAGTTATCAAAAATGTTGTGTTCATGAACATGCTATTCACGTGCAGTGTTATGCCTAAGTGTCTGCTGGGTTCGCTCAAGACTCTTTGGCATTTCCTCCTATACGACTAAGTGATAGGTTAAGTGTCTGACTCCTATGTGGATGTTTGATCGGTTTATCACCCGGGTAGGCATCACTGAAAGAAGGGTCACCCCGTATCTACATTAACTACTCGCTCGGTCACGGGTCACAGCGATTCCAGAGTCATCCCGCCTACCCAGGCGAGGATTACTGTAGCATCGTCTGTTTCCGATGTCATAAAGACTTCCACTTCTTTTTTACCACGTGTCTTTTGATCCAGCTTTTTCTAACAAGACCACTTCTATATGATACTCTAAGACAATTCAACGGCCAACATTGCTTTTATGCCTATGGCTGACGCTAGCTACCTCATCTACGAATCGTATGATTGGCACTGATGTCGAGGCATTCTTCCAGCCGCTCCCCTTGACAACTATAAATAGTCTGCTTCAATCTCTCGCTTGGACTTCTTGGTAATAGCTAAAGTCATCCTCCCTTCTCTTCTTTCTTCCGTGCTTTTGCTTTCTCACCTTCTATTTGTGACCTCTCCATGGATTCTCCAATACCTAGGTACACCCCTGGAGTCTCGACTTTCAGCGGTATAGATCTAGATGATCTTCGCTTCGTGTACGAAGTGTCCATGGTCATGCACATCATCATACCCTCCGAGGTCTATCGACTCTTCAGCCATGCTCAAGGTTATGTGACTTTTTTCAAAGAACAAATTATAGTCGATCTTTGTTTTCCTATCCACCCCTTCTTCTCCAATGTGAGTCACTACTTTCTCATTCCCCTTTGTCAACTCACCTCCAATTCCATTCAAATTTTGTGCGGGTTTATTCTTATTTGTGACTTGTGTGACATCCACTGGACTCCCCGCCTGTTTCTTTGCTTCTTCACCCCCCCCCCCCATGCCAAAGTGAGGCTCTTTTCACTTCCAGGCTCGTACTCGGACTACCCTTTTTGCTCCCTTACCCTCTTCAAAGCCGGAGTCAAAAGAGAAGTAACCATTCCTTTCTTCGGCGCCTTATCTAGGAGACTATCGCTCATATCCCACCTTTATGGAGGCATCATCACAACTAGAGGGTTGACGCTTTGATCTATGTGTGTTGCTGATAAAGAATGTGTTGTATCTATTTAAGCTAAGCTCCATTCCTTCAGAGTTTCCACACTCTCTTGGTAAGTATTACCTTCGCCCTAACTTGCTTGTGCCTCTTATTCTAACCCTCACTTTGTTGCAGCGGACACTCTCGCCCGAGCGTCTTTAACTAGCCCCCCCCCCCCCCCCACTAAATGCTTTGGGAATAAATCACTGAGGGCGCATAGTTTTGGGTAGGTGGGGCCTCCCGCATTCCACTCTACCGCTCCCGGGATGGCCATAGATAATGTCTCTCGTCCTATCGTCCCTCAGGCGACACTGCCTGCCCACTCTATTCCAGAGCTTCCTCGGCGGACTCATCCTATTCCTCCCACTCGTCACCCCTAACTTCAGAAGAGGAGTCAAATTTAGACGAACAACCACTTTTGCGTCGGTCAAGGCGCAGACCTGCTGAGTCCCACCTGGTAGTCGAGGCCTCTGCTACGACCCAACTGCCCCAGTCAGCTGTATCCTCCGTTCTAGAGCCACAACTCCTGGGCGACCTTACTATTCCTCCAGAAGCCCAACCAGGAGCCAACCGAGGAAAAACCCCAGTCGTTAAAGAAGAGATCGATCCAAAATGGAAATCTACACCAGCTGCCCTGGTTGGGCCTTCTTCCCTTTGATCGTCTACTTCCACTTGACCTACCCCCAGTGGGACCACTCCATCCTGGTCTCGGTGTTTCCGTTTCCATGCTACTATGCCTTCAGAATGGGGATTGCATCACGATCCCTCTCTCCAGGCTGGTTCTGTCCTATTGTGGGGGCAACTAGCAGCTGATTGGATGGAGTCTATAGAGTAGATAGATAAACTCCCACTGTCCGCTCAAGTGGACTTGTTCTCCGAAAATTCTACAATTGTAAGCCTTCACCTTCTTTTATTGCTCCTCTCTTCCGATTCTGACTTTCCGTTTATATGGCTAGGTCTTTGCTAGGGCATTGCACTTGAGTCGTACAGCCCTGTGCATATATCAGCAAAATAAGGCTTTGAAGGATCATATTGCCAACCTAGAGTCTCCTCCTTCTGACTCCCCTCCAGTCGTGCGCCAACTAAAGGTGGAGGTGGAGACTTTAAAAAGGTTAAATGCATCCCAGGAATAAATCCTAAGCGAGACCTTACTGGAGGCCAACCGGCTACAGGATGACAAGAAGAAATTGGAAGCCCTTCATCAATCGGTTGATGCTAAGTATCAAGAGAAGTTGACCCTTAAGGAGAAGGCTTTATCAGAGTTGGCTCAGCAGACCACGACCATGGATAACTACAAGTTTATACATAAGCAGGAGATGGATCGTTTGACTAATGAGCTTAATTCCAAAGACATACTCCTCATGGATCATCGAAGGGATTTAGAGTCTAAAGCTACCGAGCTGGGCTCCTTACAAAAAGAGCTATCCCAAGCTCGGTTTACATTGTCCCACTCGGCCCAGGCTTTGGAAGCTTATAAAGTAGGAGACAGCGATTGCCTTCTGGTCAGTCGAGCAAAGTACCTTCGCTCTCTGGAGTTTGGCACCCAAGTGGGAGACTGCTTCATCCAGTCACTCGCCTATAGAGCAGTAGGCGTAGTCCAACAACTCCAAAAAAAGAGGGTATCTATCCTCTGACCCCCTGAGGATTTTCTGGATCATCATCGGATCATCAAAGAAATGTCTGATGATGTTTTTTCATAGTTCAAATGACTCAACACATTTATTGTTTCATTTTTCTTTTACTCCTCTGTTTGTAAGAGTTCTTTTGTAGCCTTTCAGTTTCTAATTTCTATTAATACTCCATGATTTCTTCCTTAGCTAGGTCCCCTCGCAGTCGTTCCCACTAGTCATTGTGCGTGTGAGCTGAGTGGAACCTATTATGTCGAGAGCCACAAGAGCAGTCTAACTTTCTACCCCGAGCGTCCTATAGGTAATAGGCACCGGACGCTAGTTTTTTAATGACCTTATATGAGTCATCTCACTAAGGTGCTAACTTAGTTACCTCTCCTACCGGTCTGATCCTTTTCTATACTAAATCCCCTTCTCCGAAGAAGCGGAGGATCACCTTCTTATCATAGTTTTGTTGCATCCGTTGTCAGTACATGGTTAACTGGGCAGTCGTCTTCTCACGTGTTTCACTGATAAGATCCAGCTCTAGAAGCCACCTCTCAGTATTCTCAGGGTCATCTAGTAACCACCAGACGGATGGAACCCCAACCTCGACTGGCACAACTACTTCGCTTCTGTAAATGAGATGAAATGGGGTAAACCTTGTGCTTTCCTGTGGAGTTGTTCGGTATGCCCAAAGGATGCTGGGGAGCTCTTTAACCCAATCGCCACCCATGTGGTCCAACTTGACCTTCAGCCCGCGAACTATCTCTTTGTTAGTGACTTCGGTCTGTCCATTGCTCTGAGAATACGCCACGGAAGTGAAGGTATGGGCGATGCCAAACCCTCGTCACCATTCCTGGATCCAGCGCCCTTAGAATTGTCGACTATTGTTCGAGACCAACTTGTGAGGGATTCCAAATCGGCATAAGATGTTCTTCCATAGGAATTGAATAACGGCTCCTTCTGTTATCCTGGCCAGACCTCTACCTCCACCCACTTAGAGAAGTAGTCTACTGCCACAAGCAGAAAGTGTCTCTGTCTCAAAGCTACGGGGAATGGCCCCACGATGTCCATGCCCCATTGATTGAAGGGGCAAGAGACTATCGAGGTCTTCAGAATCTCGGTCGACCGGTGGGACAAGTTCTAATACTTCTGACAAGAGAAACAGGTGGGTATCTCTCTACAAAGTGGTCTAAAAATACCCAACCAGTATTACTTTGTGAGCTAACGTTCTTCCTCCCACATGACTACCATAGCATCCCTAGTGAACTTCTTGTAGGGCATACTCCGCCTCGTCCAGGCCTAAGCATTTGAGCAGTGGTTAGGAGAATGTCCGCTTATATAATTGATCTCCGATTAGTGTATACACATGAGCTCTCTTTCTAATTGATCTGGCTGCTTCAGCATCGACAGGTAAGATACACTATTAAAGATAAATGATCATTGGGGCTCTCCAGTCAATTAGTTCTTCCAAGTTGTTCTACAAGTCAATCTGAGCTATTAGAAAACTCTAGGCTATCAACTTATCCAATACTAACCTGGTTCAGCTCACCTCGGTCCGGGTCTTCCGCTCCGGCTCCGCTTGCTTGGGTGATCTCGGTCATCCGGAATAGGGCTCACCCGAACCCAACTTTCGACCTTCTCGAGCAACCTTCTACTCCGGCTTCTCATCCCTCAGAAACGCCGCGCGCCTCCTTCTCATCCGCCCGCGTACTCTTCTGCAACACCTCGTACCTCAGACGCACCGAGCCCGTTGGCTCTCTCCCATGTGGTCCTTCTCGCTAGCTGTATCTTTTGCTCGACTCCTTGTGCTCCTAAGCTCCTGCACACTTAGACACAAGGTTAAAACACCACAGGGCCTAACTTAACTTGTTGATCACATCAAAACAACCTTGGGGTTCCAACAGTAACATCGGCAGTGATGAAGCTAATTTTTTCCTGATCTTCCTGGGCTAGTGGAATCTAGTGGTATCCCTGATAAGCATCGAGCATGCAGATTCTTTCGCAACCCGAGGTTGAGTCCACCATCTGATCGATCCTCGATAATGGATAGCAATCTTTAGGGCTGGCCCAGTTGAGGTCCCGAAAGTTGATGCAGACCCTCCATTTATTATTAGATTTGAACACTAAGACTACATTAGAGAGTCAGGACAGGAATTGTACCTCTCTAACGTGTCCTTCTTTCAAGAGTTGATCAACTTTAGCTCGGATGATCTTATTTTACTCGACCGAGAAGTTTCACTTCTTCTTCTTGACTGGCCGGGAATCAGGCAGGAGATGCAGCCTATACTCAGCTACCTCGAGCTTGACTCCCGGTAGCTTCTTGGGGGACATGCAAAGACATCCCTATTGCGAGTCAGGCATTCGACCAGATCCGTCTTAATTTCAATTGGCATGCAGCTTGATAAGCGAATGATGCTCTTCGGACAATCAGGATAGAGTTGGACCTCCTCCGAGGGAATGAGTTCTTCGGTTATAAGCAGAGGCTCCTCTTGGATGACGTAGATTCCTCCATCCTAAATTCTCTGAGCCTTGAGGGCCTCGACCTTCTCCATGCCGATATAACATCTGCAAGAGACCAGTTACTCGCCTTTAACTTTCCCAACCTGGTCTCCCAAAGGGAATTTTATCTTCTGATGAAAAGTAGAGATTGTCGCTTGAAACTCGTGCAGTACGGGTCTTCCTAGGATGACGTTGTAGGATGATAGAGAATCCACTACGATGGAAATGCTCCTCCACGTCCTCACCAATGGTTCGCTACCCAAAGATATAGCTAGCTTAATCTGACCCATTGGTCTTACCTCATTGCCAGTGAACCCATAAAAGGAAGTAGTTACAAGTTGGATCTCACTAGCGTCGATCTATGTGCCCTCGAATGCATTCTTGAATAACATGTTGATAGAGCTTCTAGTGTCAACAAAAACCCTGGCCACGCGGCTGTTGACGATGACGACTTTGATTATGAGAGCATCATCATGAGGGAGCTCCACTCCCTCCAGGTCTTGCAGCCCGAAACTAATTACGAGCCCTGCAGCTCGTTCCCGGATGAACCCCACCACATGTATCTCCAAGAGGCACTCATGGGACTTTCGGGCTCTAGTGGAGTCCCCATTAGTGAGCCCCCCGGAGATCATGCTGATCTCCCAGATGACGATATTTCCCCTTTTCTCTTCCTTGGGGGATTCCACCGACTCCTTACCCCGGCCTGGCTGCTGAGTTCCCTGGCCTCCACTCTCGGGCATGGATTTACTTGATTACCCTACTGCGGTAGGCGAGCTAGCCAACAGGTTCTGAAGCTTGGGCGTGATTTTGGGCGGAGGCAGGCCCAGTTCAGCTACCCATCGAAATCTTGAGTGAACTGGACACAGTCTCCAGTGGAATGGGTGTGGGACCTGTGATAGGTGCAATAACGGGGTCCCCCACTAACCGGGTCTGGGGGCTTGAACAGCTTCGACTCGTTACACCACCCTGGATTCCTAACCAGGCAAAATCCCGGTAGGGCATCCTTAGAGCAGGGAAAGGGTTAAGTTGGAGGTTGGAACAGGCGCCTTGTCTGCTTTCCTCCGGGCCGCCTGGGCTTCTTCTACATTAATGTAGCTGGTTGTCTTCCCCATCATCTCATCAAAATTCTTCATAGGCTCTCGAATAAGGGCTTGGAAGAACTCCCCTTCCACCAGACCGTGGGAGAAGACGCTCATCAAAATCTATGAGATAGTGGACGGGACATCCTGGACCTGGTTGAAGCGTTTTATGTAACTTCTCAAAGGTTCTGTAGACCTTTGCTTGAGGGCGAAGAGACAGTGGTCTGTCTTCTGATATTTCCTGCTACTGGTGAAATGGTGCTAGAAAGCGTTCTTGAAGTCCTGAGAGTAGGTGATAGATCCGACAGGCAACCTATCGAACCACATTTTGTGCCGAGCCGGATAGGGTGTTTAAGAATACCCGGCACTTAATGACATAGTTGTACTGGTACAACAACGCATCGTTTCAAAATTTATGAAGGTGATCCTCTGGATCTCTGCTACCATTATACTCTCCGATGGCTGAGGGCTTATACCCCCTTGGCAATTTCTCCTCAAGCACCCTTAAAGAGAAGGGTATTTTCAATTCCTCAGGCAACTCCTTAGGCTCCTCCCTAACGACTATGGCCTTCCCTTTCTTCAAATCTCTAGGCGGGGAACTCTCGACCGTGGAGGCTTGGTGTTGCTCTTTCTTGTTGTAATACTCCGGGTAGGGGTCTTGATAGAAAGCTCGGGGGAACTCCTCAGGTTGTTTCCTCTTAGACCCCCTGTTTGAAGTGTGGGTCTGGTCTTTCAAAATTGCAGGCATCTTATATGGTTGTGAAGCGGTGGTGTGCCTTTCGGAAGCCACTCGCCTCTTGACTTCCTTGAACAGTTCATACTCTCCGGCTATCATTGTGACGTTGATCTTACCAGTGTCCTCCATCATCATATTCCAGAACAGGTGAAGAAGATTCCCACAGATGGCGCCAAATTGATCCTGTCCAAAATCTGAGTCAGACATAGTCCAGCTGAGATGATGCTGGTGTTGACGAAGAGGCGACTTTGGCACACCTAGCGTATGTGCACCGGAAAGATGGACTCCGCGTGGAACTGAGGGACAGTGGTGACGAAACCGGTGGTACTTAGGCTCTGCACACACTCAGATAAGTACATGGAGTGTTAGAGATCAGAAACTAGGGAAAAAGTCCCCGGCGCGGGCCCTCCGATGCTCAAGTCAGGTAATTTTTTCTTAGAAGAAAAGTATACGAAGGAAAAAAGAACTGTAGAAGATGAGTGTGAATGTGCATGTACCTGCTCAAGGAATAGGGCCTCCCTTTTTATATGACAATGCATACCTCTGGAGCTTGATCGATGTCAGAGAATGTCTAGTGTCAGGGCCTGTCGGGTGATAGAGGATGTACAGTGGCCTCCTATTGGTGGATGGAAGGTTCCATTCGCAGGTGATAGCAGACCACTGGAATATTCCTTGATGTATGACAGTTATTCGCTGACAAGAGGTTATGATTCTCTGACACTGTTGTCGCCTAGTGCTATCCGCTTCGCCCAAGCTAAGCTGAAGACCGCTTGGGCCGACCGCTCAGGGAAGAGAATGAGCTGTAGTGGGCTGCTAGGGTGTTGTGTAAGTCAGTGGCAGAGATGATAGCTTTTATGATCTAATCACCAGGGGTCGGTCGGGAGTTGTCTTAGCCAAGTACACAGACCCTTTATAAAGCCAGATCTGGTCACCTATTCTGACTGTGCCCGAGCAAAAATTATGCGACTGCTGACGCGGGACGGCTCAACCCCCCTCCTTCCTTGACTGTTAACTACCATATCGTCTTAACTTCTGACTGCTATGTCGCCTTAACTTCTGACTTCTTGTTCCCCTCGGGACCCTCCTCTATACGCCATATCAATCATGATTCATCATAATTTTAGCCAACTTACCCAGTGTTAAGATGATCGTCCAGCATCATTAAACAAGAAAGCATCCATTCATTGATCGTCACACTCTACCAAATTCCAGTTCATGACCATTTAATTACACCGAAAGGTCATGTACAATACTAAAGAAGGCGAACATGACATTGTTTATTTGATGCTAATAAATATTTTGGGAAACATGTAATAATCGATTCAATTTGATTTTTTAATTAATCTTAATTTAGTTATATCCTCCAAATGAGATGCGCAATCAAAAAATACTAGACTTCTTGACCATCAACCGTGAACGCTTCCTAATTTATCTTAGTGGTCGGTGAATCGAAAAGAAAAAGATATCTTCATTGGTATTAGGCCTTTTGGGTAGAGCTCAAAAGCAAAACCATGAAGACTTAGGCCCAAAATAAACAATATCATACCATTGTGAAGATATTTAAATTCTTTTAGATCATTCAATTAATATCAAAGCGAGGTCGCTCTTCATCGGACTAACTGCCTGAAGAAGCACGAGCTAGAGCCAGGATCCAAGATCGAACCATGTGGGTGAAACCTTAAAACAAAGTAAGAGAGCCCCTAAGAAGGTCAAGAGTGACTCGATTATTAAGGGGGGATCCTGTGGTCCTTTGTTTGAGGGGGGATTATTAGGGTTGTAAGATTATAAACATAGTCTCACATTGAAAATACATGGGAAAGATCATAGGTTTATAAGAAAAAGATATCTCTATTGGTATGAGACCTTTTGGGTAGAACCCAAGAGCAAAACCATGAAGACTTACGCCCAAAGTGGATAATATCATACCATTGTAGAGATATCTAAATCTTTTTCGATCCTTCAATTGTGAGAAGAAGAATAGGAAGAGGACAAGAAAGAATATGAGAGCAATAATAAATCTTATTGTTTGATATTTGTCCTAAAGACAGTACAATATATAATATTTAAAAAGTACTCGATGAATTAACCAATTAAGAAATAATAGAATTATTCTGAGAATTATTCTAATAATTATAACAGAATTATTAAAATAATCCTAATACTAATTTGATTTGGTAATTTGATCTGATCAATCCTAGTAATTCTCTTTTATCTCTTTTACCCTCGACAAACTTAACGAGAGATCTTTGATGTTAAGTTTGTTTGCTTAGGGATGTAAATGAGCCGAACAATATTAGGCTCGGACTCGAGCTCGGCTTCAGTTCAAATTGAACTTTTATCACAAGGCTCGAGCTCATCTCGTTTTGGAATTACCAAGCTCGTGAATAGTTCGAGCTCGGTTTGTTATTAGCATGATTATCATAGCTAACCAGCATAACTCGTTAAGCGAGCTCGGGCTTGTTTTAGAGCTTATTTTTTGGCTCACTTTTTAGCTCATTTTGTAGGCTTGTTAAGAGAGTTTGAAAACTCATTTGAATAAATATTCAACAAACATAACAACTAAAATAATATAAACTCAACACATCATTGAACATCCCAAACTACTACATTAAACTTCCAAACTCAATACGTCATTGAACATGTTTGCGAGCCCTTTAATCGAGCCGAGCTCGAGCCCGAGTTCACGAGCCTATAAATGAACATGTTCTCGAGTCCTTTGAACAAGCCAAGCTCGAGCCCTTTAAACGAGCCAAGTTCGCAAGCCTATAATCGAACATGTTCACAAGCTTACGAGCCGAATGTCCTTAAGCTCGAGCTCGACTCAATAAAACTGTCAAGCTCAAAATCGAGCTCGAGCTTGACTCGATAAGATAAACAAATGAACTCAAACGAGTTTTTTACCAAATCGAGCTCCAAATAGCTAGCGAACCATTTGGTTCATTTACATCCCTATGTTTGCTAACTTGTTAAAACATTGTCTGGATAATGGCTTAGTAAAGATAGTAGTGATTTGATCTTTAGCAGAAATATAAGAGACGGATAACTATTGAGTTGTCACACATTCACGAACAAAATGAAAATTAATTTCACATATTTTGTACGAGCATGAAAGATTGGATTTGTTGTGAGATATGTTGCTCCAATATTATAGTACCAAATTTTTGGTGTAATATTTGATGCAAGATGAAGTTTAGAGAGAAGTGATTGAAGCCAAATAATTTCAAACGTTGTATTTGTTATAGCTTTATATTCTGTCTCGGTGCTTGAACGAAATATCGTAGGTTGCTTTTTCAAATTCCATGAGATAAGATTTCGTCTAAGAAATATTGCATATCCACTAGTAGAGTGTCTATCTTATAGAGAGCTTCCCCAATCCACATCACTATAGGCATGTAAATCTCGAGACGAATGACGATATAAAAGAAGTCCATGTAAAATAGTATGATTGAGATAGCAAAGTATTCTTTTTGCATGATGTCAATTTTACTCAGTTGGAGTATGCATGAATTGACAAGCACAATTTACTACAAAGGTAATATCAGGTTGTGTAATAGTAACATATTATAAGGCTCCAACAATACTTCGATAAATCTGTGGATCAAATAGAGTAGGAGAGGATGAAGTTATAGAGTTGTTTATCGCAATTGGTGTAGAAACTGAATGTGCTCCATCCATTTTGGCTCTTTGGAGAAGCTCAGTAATGTATTTGCTCTGAGAAAGAAGATATCCTTCCTTATGTGGAATAAGTTCAATATCAATAAAAAAATAAGCATTACTCAAATCTTGAGTAGGAAATTCTTGGTTAAGAATACTTAATAAAGTTGTGATACCCTTGTGATCATTGCCAGTTATTAGGACGTCATCCACATAAATAAGAAAAAATATCATAGGTCCATCATTATATTTGTGGAATAAAAATGAGTCAATCTTTGATCCAAAAAATCTTTAAGCTTGTAACCAATTAGATAATCGATGAAATCATGCACGAGGAGCTTATCGAAGACCATATAATGATTTCTTAAGTTGACAAACATGAGATGAAAATTATGGATGAATGAACTCAGGTGGTTGCTCCATAAATACAATTTCCTCAAGATGACCATGAAGAAACGCATTTGAAATATCTAATTGTCATATAGGCTAATTAGAACTAACAACTACCGATAAAGTCTGACAACTGTAATTTTAATGGCTAGGCTAAAAGCGTCATTAAAGTCAATACCTGGCTGTTGACTAAATCCTTTGGCTACAAGTCAAGCTTTGTGTCATTCAAGAGAACCATCAGCTCGATGCTTAAGACGGAATACTCATTTAAAGCCCACAATATTCATAAAAGGAGAGCATGGAACTAGGCTCCATGTTCCATTACGAAGAAGTATATCAAATTCTGTAGTCATTACACTACGCCAATTTGGATCTTTATTTACTTGTGTAAAATAAGTTGGTTCAATAGATTTTGAAGAGACCATTAGAATTCATGGAAGGGGATGTTGAGTTGTCATTGGTGGATAACGTGCATAGATGTCACTTAATGGAAGCATGCGACAATGCGTGTTATCATCTGAACCACTTGTTGTTGGCATTAAGGAAGTAGACTGACATGGTGATTTAGATGACGGACTTTTATTATTTGAGGATCCAGAACTAGAGAGTAAATTATCTTCGACTAGTGAGGTTTCCGAGATCGGAGCAGCAACTTGAGGTGATTTTGATGGTATAGGGAAGTTATCAAAGAACTCCAGAGCAGGACCTAGAATATCATCACTTCCGACAATATTAGGTGGCATCAAGAAAGTGTCACCTGTATCTAGAGGAGATATTGAATAAGCTATTGAAAAAGGAAATAGAGACTCATTATAAGTAGCATGTCGTAAATATTAATTCGTCCTATTGGTATATGTAAGCAACGATAACCATAGTGCAAATTGCTATAACCAAAGAAAGCATATTATAGTGAACGAGAGTCAAGTTTGTGTTTAGAGTAGGGGTGTAACCGTAGATAACATGCACAATCAAAAATTCAAAGGAAAATGTAATCAGGAGTCTAATTATAAAATTTTTTTAAAGAACACTGATGATTGAGTAATGGAGTATGAAGTTGATTTATAAGATATACTGTAGTGCAAATAGCTTCATCCCAAAATTTACGTGGAGCTAATACATGAAGGAGAAGAGCTAATGTAGTTTTAACGATATGTCTATATTTTCTCTCAATAGAGCCATTTTTGTTCTGGAGTATGAGAACAAGAGACTCGATAAATAATTCCATAAGAGACAAGATGACGATGAAGAGTTTGATATTCGTCTCCTCAATCAGAATGAGAGAGTATTTTGTGATTAAAATATCGTTCTACTTGTTTTTGAAAATTACAAAATATATCTAATAGATCATATTTCCTTCTCATATGATAGGGTCAAGTATATTTACTAAAATAATCAATAAATGTAGCATAATACTGAAAACCTCGGTTAGACAAAATAGGTGCAGAGTCTCAAACATCCGAATGAATTATTTTAAGTGGAAAATTGTTGGTTGCTACTCGGAAAACCTATAGGTTCCACTGTACAAAAATTTTGTACAAAGGTCTGAACCTTTTCCTAGCTACCATGTGTTCTTTTAAATTAAATTTTGGATCGCCTGCGGAACTTAACACGTTTGATCCAAAACTTAATCTATTTGTTCTTTTAGGTTTTGACTTGGATCTCCTGCGGAACTTAACACATTCAACCCAAATCACCTTAAGTTATTAATTCCATTAAATATTAATTTCCATAATTGGTTCCCAGTACTGACGTGGCGAGGCACATGGCCTTCTTGGATATGGGAGCAACCACCACCGACTAGACAAAACCTTTTATAGAAATCCAATATTTAATTTCCTAAAATAACTTTAGGTTAACCGAAAAGAACAATCAAATCATAAGGAAAAATAAAACAAAAGAACACAACTTCGAAAAACATATTCGAAATACTAGAACGTAAGCCTCTTGTATTTGGTATTATTTCCATAAATAACTAGTATGATACGGAAAAGGAAAAACTACTAGTTATACCTTCTAGAAAGACCTCTTGATCTTCTACCGTATTCCTCTTCTAACCTCGGACGTTGTGTGGGCAACGATCTTCCGAGATGAGAAACCACCAACCACCTTCTTCTCCTCCAAGCTAGGTTCGGCCACAATAAGGAAGCTTCACCAAGGAAGAAAATCAAAACACCAACCAAGCTCCAAGAGATGCTAGCTTTCTCTCCTTCTTCTTCTTCTTCTCCAAGTAGTATCCGGCCACCACGAGAGCTCCAAGGGGAGAGAGAGATTCGGCCACCACAAGAGGAAGAGAGGGAGAGGATGATGATGGTCGGCCACACCAAGGAACAAAAGAGGGAGAGAAATAATTGAGGTTCACCTCATGAAGGCACCCCCACCCCTTCTTTTATATTCCTTGGCCTAGGCAAATTAGGAAATTTAATTACAATAAAATTTCCTTAATTTCCTTGACATGATTTAATTGAGAAAAATAAAATACAATTTCCCAAATTAAACTATATTGGCCGGCCACCACATGAAGAAATAAATTAGACAAGTTTTAATCAACAAATTAAAACTTCCTAATTTGTTTCCGGAAATTTTAAAAATAAAATTTCTCTTCAAAAATCTCTTCATGGTTAATAAAAATAAATTTCTATAATTTTAATTTTAACAATATGTGAATAATTTTTAAAGAGAAAATAAAATATCTCACCAATCTACAAATAAGGAAAGAGATCTAATCTCTTTCTTTAATCTTTTGTAGATCTTTTACAAGAGAGATATTTTTAATTTTAATTCTCTTTAATAAATTATATCTTCCACATAATAAAAATTAAAATTAAAATTAAAATCCTTTTTAATTTAATATGGTCGGCCCCTCTAGCTTGGGTTCAAGCTAGGGCCGGCCACCTTAAACCATGCTTAGGCCGGCCCTAGCTTGATTCCAAGCTAGCTTGGTCGGCCCCCTTTAGGTGGGTATAGAAGGTGGGTATAGGTGGGTATAGTACTCTATAAATAAGAGGCTACGATAGGGACCGAGAGGAGGAATTAGTTTTGGTCTCCCGATAAAATTAAGCATCCCGTGTTCGCCCCGAACACACAACTTAATTTTATCAATAATAATTCATTCCACTAGAGAACTATTATTGAACTACCGCACCAATCCCAAATTACATTTTTGAGCTCCTTCTTATTATGAGTGTGTTAGTCTCCCTGTGTTTAAGATATCGAATGTCCACTAATTAAGTGAGTTACTGACAACTCATTTAATTAATATCTTAATCCAAGAGTAGTACCACTCAACCTTATCATCATGTCGGACTAAGTCCACCTGCAAGGTTTAACATGACAATCCTTATGAGCTCCTCTTGAGGACATTATCAACCTAGTATCTCTAGGACACAGTTTTCTTTTATAATCAACAACACACACTATAAGTGATATCATTTCCCAATTTATCGGGCTTATTGATTCATCGAACTAAATCTCACCCATTGATAAATTAAAGAAATAAATATCAAATATATGTGCTTATTATTATATTAGGATTAAGATCACACACTTCCATAATAACTGAGGTCTTTGTTCCTTTATAAAGTCAGTATAAAAGAAACGACCTCAAATGGTCCTACTCAATACACTCTAAGTGTATTAGTGTAATTATACAGTCAAGATAAACTGATACCTAATTACACTACGACCTTCTAATGATTTGTTCCTTTTCCATTTTGGTCGTGAGCTACTGTTTATAATTTATAAGGTACTGATAACATTATCTTCTGCATGTGACACCACATGCTATGTTATCTACAATATAGATTAATTGAACAACTACAAACAAATGTAGATAATTTGACCAAATGTGATTCTTTATTCAAAACAAATGTTTACAAAAGCTTAGACTTTTAGTATACACTCCAACAATCTCCCACTTATACTAATGACTAAGCTGCCATTTCTTCTACCATACATCTGATTCCCATTCCCTCCACATGCCGATCAAAAGCTTTCGCCGGAAGGGCCTTAGTGAAAGGATCTGCCAGGTTATCTGCTGATGCAATCTTGGTGATGACAACTTCTCCTCGCTTCACGATATCTCGTATCAGGTGGTACTTGCGCTCTATATGTTTACTTGCCTTATGAGCTCGTGGTTCCTTCGAGTTTGCAACTGCACCGCTATTATTACAATAAATTGTGATGATTTTGGGCAAACCAGGAATCACATCTAAGTCCATTAGAAAGTTCCTGAGCCATACTGCTTCTTTAGAAGCTGCTACATACTCAGCTTCCATGGTTGAGTCCGAAACGCATTTCTGCTTAACACTCCTCCATGAAATGGCTCCACCTCCTAAAGTAAACACATAGCCTGATGTAGACTTACTGTTGTCCCTATCTGATTGGAAATCTGAATCCGTGTAACCCATAGGGAGCAAATCATCTGCTTGATAAACTAGCATATAATCTCTAGTCCTTCTCAGGTACTTTAATATATGCTTTACCGCAGTCCAATGTCCTTGTCTAGGGTTACTCTGATATCTGCTAACCATGCCCACGGCAAAACAGATATCAGGTCTCGTACATAGCATTGCATACATTAAGCTTCCTACAGCCGAAGCATAAGGAACTGCTTTCATGTCCTCTATCTCCTTTGATGTCTTCGGGGACATCTCTTTAGATAGAGATACTCCATGCCTAAAAGATAAGAAACCTTTCTTGGAATCCTACATGCTAAAACGAGCAAGGATTGTATCTATATATGAAGCCTGGGACAGACACAACATTCTTTTCTTACGATCCCTTATTACTTTGATCCCAAGAATGTGTGCACAATCTCCTAAGTCCTTCATATCAAATTGTTTGGATAATCATACCCTTACGTCTGATAATACCTTGACATTGTTGCCAATTAACAAAATATCATCTACGTATAGTACAAGAAATACCACCATGTTTCCGTTACACTTCTTGTATACACAAGACTCATCCGGACACTGAATAAATCCGTATGACTGGATTACTTCATTAAACCGGATGTTCCAAGACCTTGAAGCTTGCTTCAGTCCATAAATGGACCGATTGAGCTTGCGCACTAGGTGCTCTTTGCCTTTTTCAATGTATCCTTCTGGTTGCTTCATATGGATGTTCTCTTCAAGACTTCCATTAAGGAAAGCTGTCTTGACATCCATTTGCCAAATCTCATAATTCATATGAGCAGCAATGGATAAGAGTATCCGGATAGACTTAAGCATGACTACCGGTGAAAAGGTCTCCTCATAATCGATTCTCTCTTTCTGAGTGTACCCTTTCGCAACAAGCCTAGGTTTGAAGGTTTCTACCTTCCATCATCCCTCTTTTCCTTTTGTAGATCCACTTGCATCCAACAGCTTTTACACCATCAGGTGGTTCTACAAGCTCCCAGACCTTATTAGAGTACATAGACTCTATTTCAGAATTCATTGCCTTTTGCCAAGATGCTGCATCTATATCTTGGAGTGCTTCGTCATATGTTCGTGGATCAGGTTCATGTTTACCCGGGATCAAGTCCGAAGACTCCCCCAAAAACATGAATCTTTCAGGCTGCCTTACAACCCTCCCACTACCACGAGGCACTGTCTGTGGTTGTGTATCATGTGTGACACGTGTTGCAGTCTCTTGTGGTACTTCATCTTGTACTGTTGGTACTGAAGTAGACGTGTCCTCTCTAAGTTCTTCTAAAACAACTTTGCTACTGGGCTTGTGATCCATTATATAGTGTTCTTCTAAAAACTGGGCATTGGTGCTAACAATGACCTTCTGGTCTTTAGGACTATAAAATAAACCACCTTTCGTTCCTTTGGGATACCCTACAAACACGCAAACTTCTATACGAGATTCTAACTTATCAGCATCTGGTTTCAGCACATGTGCTGGACTACCCCAAATCCGAATATGTCTTAGACTGGACTTTCGCCCATTCCACAATTCTGTGGGAGTAGAAGAAACTGATTTAGAAGGTACTAAGTTCAGAATGTACACTGCTATTTCCAGAGCATATCCCCAAAACGAATTTGGTAATTCTGAATAACTCATCATCGATCTAACCATCTCCATAAGAGTCCTATTCCTTCGTTCTGCCACACCATTCTGTTGGGGTGTACCAGGTGCGGACAGTTGGGATTGAATCCCAGCCTCTGATAAGTAATTCCTAAACTCTCCTAAGAGGTATTCGCCACCACGATCAGATCGTAGTGTCTTGATACTTTTACCTAGTCATTTTTCCACATCAGCCTTGTACTCTTTGAACTTATCAAAGCACTCGAACTTGCGGCGCATTAGGTAAATATATCCGTATCTTGAATAATCATCTAAAAAAGAGACAAAATATTCAAAACCTCCTCTTGCCTGGATAGACATAGGATCACACAAATCAGAATGAACCAATTCTAACACTTCTTTGGCTCTATACCCCTTGGCCTTGAACGGCCTCTTGGTCATTTTACCTTCCAAGCAAGATTCACAAGTTGGAAAATTTTCCAACTCTAACGAACTCAAAAGTCCATCAGCTATAAGCCTCTGAATCCTACTTAAGTTAATATGACCAAGCCTTAGATGCCAAAGATATGCTTGGTTTATTTCCGAAGGTTCTTTTCTTTTATTAGAGTTAGAAGATGAGTTATAAATTTTCATGTTTTGCCTTGTGAAAGAAATTGGATTTAAAGTATACAAATTGCCAACTAATGCACCAGAACAGATAATCACTTTATTTCTTTTAATAACTACATCGTTACTGAAAGAAACTGAATATCCATCTAAAAACAGTTTAGAAACTGAAATTAAATTCTTTCTAAAACTGGGTACATAAAGAAAATTTCTTAAAACCAAATTTCTATTTCTACTAAAAGATAAGTAGACATCTCCCACTGCAACAGCCGCCACCTTAGTAGCATTGCCCATGTAGACGGTAATCTCTCCTTCAGTTAGTCGTCGGGTTTCCTGGAACCCCTGCAGGGAATTGCAGACATGATCAGTGGCTCCCGTATCTACACAACAGGTGCTGGTAGATAACACTGCTAAACATGTTTCAACAACTAGAGCATGAGATATACCTTTGTTGTTCTGATTCCTACGAGGACAGTCCGCCTTCCAATGCCCTGACTGCTTGCAGATGAAGCACTTGCCCTTCTGCTTCTTCACTCCAGCTTTAAATCCTGTACTCTGAGTTTTATTCACTTTCTTTGTTGAGCCAGCTTGTTTTTCTTCTTCTTTCCTCTCGGTTTAGAAGTAAAACCATTTTCAGCATAGTGAATTTGAGAATTGTGACGAAATAATCCTTCTGCTGCTTGAAGTTCTGTCAGTAGTTCCGCTAATGAATAAATCCTCTTATTCATATTATAGTTCAGGCGGAACTGCTCAAAACTTCTAGGTAGCGTTTAGAGGATCATATCGATCTGGGTTTCCCCATCAATTTCTCCTCCAAGGATCTGTATCTCGTTCAGATAAGCCATCATCTTTAGGATATGATCCCTCACAGGAGTACCCTCTTGCATGGTGGCTGTCATTATCTTTCTCATGGCTTCTTGCCTAGAAGCCCGTTCCTGGTGACCAAAGAGTTCCTTGAGATTGTTCATAATATCATAGGCTGTTGGTAAATCTTGATGTTGATGTTGCAATACATTTGACATTGAAGCCAAAATGTAACACCGCGCCATCTCATCTGCTTTTACCCATTTCCTATGATATTCAATCTCCTCTTGGGTAGATTCACCAGTAGGTGCTTCAGGGCACGGCTCAGTCAGTACAAATTTATAGCTTTCAGCAGTAAGAACAATGTCCAGGTTCCTTTTCCAATCTATGTAATTAGGTCCAGTAAGTCTATTCTGTTGAAGTATGATGGACAGTGGGTTGAAAGTCATCCTAAGAATCACAAATAACTTTTGGTCAGAACTCTAAATTTAGAATAATATTGATTCCTCAAACAATATTATTTTAAATTAACCAACACCTCAAAACACCGTGAATTTTGTATGCCACGTTAGTGTGGACGTATACAAATTCAACATTTGTAAAAGGAGGGTTTTAACCCATTAATTTTATTATCTTGTCAACCTAACTTTTTGACAAATAAAATTAATAGTTGGTATCATTTGGTCACACAAATAATAGCAGTGACTTTGATGGGGAGGATACTATTAGATATGTCTAAGTGTATATCATTACTTGACACTAAGTCCATTAATAAGATTATGCCCCTTCCGTTGGGGAAGATCACACGCTCTTAATTAACTTCCTATAGTCATCCAAAAATGGAAGTCTGTTCTAGTGATCTGCAAACAAGCTCATCCGTTATGGAGGAAGGCACTCAGAGCCAACGCGCAAGCTTGTTTGCATCACTTACAAACCAGTAATGGAGACCATGGGATTTACTTAAAAATCCCTCTCCCACTTAGTTATTTATAAATGAGGAATTTTAACTATGCTAGCCTACTAAAGTTGTAAACTAACATGCACACACAGCATAATATAAAAGCAATAAATAGAAAATCTAATTTTCAACTATTATGGCTTTTATCTCTAGTCGTCCTCCGTGTGTTGTCATCCCAAGCTGCTGCCATATTTGGCCACCGCCACCGGGTCTAGCTGTCGCCTCCATCTTGCTCCTAGTTCCGCTGCGCCTTTGGTCCTTAGAAGGTTCCACGCTTTGCAAGATTCGATCCGCGACATAAATAGAATTTTACATTTTTGATCCTATATTCCATAAAAGGAATGTACATGTATCTAGATAAAAAATAAAATCCTAATAAAACTAAATACAGCTCCTGCTGTATTTTAATACAATCATGCACACACATATAAATGCCCTTGACATGTCCAAGGGTCCAATCACACATAATAACTAAAAGCCATAATAGTTGGATCCTGCATCCACAAAGTTAGCATATCCTACTATTAACCTGCCTAAATTATGTATGACATGTGCATAATTAAACTAATACAAAATACACAGAGGCAAAACCCTAGCTCTGATACCAATTGTTGGTTGCTACTCGGAAAACCTATCGGTTCCACTGTACAAAAATTTTGTCCAAAGGTCTGAACCTTTTCCTAGCTACCATGTGTTCTTTTAAATTAAATTTTGGATCGCCTGCGGAACTTAACACGTTTGATCCAAAACTTAATCTATTTATTCTTTTAGGTTTTGACTTGGTTCTCCTGCGGAACTTAACACGTTCAACCCAAATCACCTTAAGTTATTAATTCCATTAAATATTAATTTCCATAATTAGTTCCCAGTACTGACGTGGCGAGGCACATGTCCTTCTTGGATATGGGAGCAACCACCACCAACTAGACAAAACCTTTTATAGAAATCTAATATTTAATTTCCTAAAATAACTTTAGGTTAACCGAAAAGAACAATCAAATCACAAGGAAAAATAAAACAAAAGAACACAACTTCGAAAAACATATTCGAAATACTAGAACGTAAGCCTCTTGTAATTGGTATTATTTCCATAAATAACTAGTATGATGCGGAAAAGGAAAGACTACTAGTTATACCTTCTAGAAAGACCTCTTGATCTTCTACCGTATTCCTCTTCTAACCTCGGACGTTGTGTGGGCAACGATCTTCCGAGATGAGAAACCACCAACCACCTTCTTCTCCTCTAAGCTAGGTTCGGCCACAATAAGGAAGCTTCACCAAGGAAGAAAATCAAAACACCAACCAAGCTCCAAGAGATGCTAGCTTTCTCTCCTTCTTCTTCTTCTTCTCCAAGTAGTATCCGGCCACCACGAGAGCTCCAAGGGGAGAGAGAGGTTCGGCCACCACAAGAGGAAGAGAGGGAGAGGATGATGATGGCCGACCACACCAAGGAACAAAAGAGGGAGAGAAATAATTGAGGTTCACCTCATGAAGGCACCCCCACCCCTTCTTTTATATTCCTTGGCCTAGGCAAATTAGGAAATTTAATTACAATAAAATTTCCTTAATTTCCTTGACATGATTTAATTGAGAAAAATAAATTAAAATTTCCCAAATTAAACTATATTGGCCGGCCACCACATGAAGAAATAAATTAGACAAGTTTTAATCAACAAATTAAAACTTCCTAATTTGTTTCCGGAAATTTTAAAAATAAAATTTCTCTTCAAAAATCTCTTCATGGTTAATAAAAATAAATTTCTATAATTTTAATTTTAACAATATGTGAATAATTTTTAAAGAGAAAATAAAATATCTCACCAATCTACAAATAAGGAAAGAGATCTAATCTCTTTCTTTAATCTTTTGTAGATCTTTTACAAGAGAGATATTTTTAGTTTTAATTCTCTTTAATAAATTATATCTTCCACATAATAAAAATTAAAATTAAAATCCTTTTTAATTTAATATGGTCGGCCCCTCTAGCTTGGGTTCAAGCTAGGGCCGGCCACCTTAAACCATGCTTAGGCCGGCCCTAGCTTGATTCCAAGCTAGCTTGGTCGGCCCCCTTTAGGTGGGTATAGAAGGTGGGTATAGGTGGGTATAGTACTCTATAAATAAGAGGCTACGATAGGGACCGAGAGGAGGAATTGGTTTTGGTCTCCCGATAAAATTAAGCATCCCGTGTTCGCCCCGAACACACAACTTAATTTTATCAATAATAATTCATTCCACTAGAGAACTATTATTGAACTACCGCACCAATCCCAAATTACATTTTTGAGCTCCTTCTTATTATGAGTGTGTTAGTCTCCCTGTGTTTAAGATATCGAATGTCCACTAATTAAGTGAGTTACTGACAACTCATTTAATTAATATCTTAATCCAAGAGTAGTACCACTCAACCTTATCATCATGTCGGACTAAGTCCACCTGCAAGGTTTAACATGACAATCCTTATGAGCTCCTCTTGAGGACATTATCAACTTAGTATCTCTAGGACACAGTTTTCTTTTATAATCAACAACACACACTATAAGTGATATCATTTCCCAATTTATCGGGCTTATTGATTCATCGAACTAAATCTCACCCATTGATAAATTAAAGAAATAAATATCAAATATATGTGCTTATTATTATATTAGGATTAAGAGCACACTTCCATAATAACTGAGGTCTTTGTTCCTTTATAAAGTCAGTATAAAAGAAACGACCTCAAATGGTCGTACTCAATACACTCTAAGTGTACTAGTGTAATTATACAGTCAAGATAAACTGATACCTAATTACACTACGACCTTCTAATGATTTGTTCCTTTTCCATTTTGGTCGTGAGCTACTGTTTATAATTTATAAGGTACTGATAACATTATCTTCTGCATGTGACACCACATGCTATGTTATCTACAATATAGATTAATTGAACAACTACAAACAAATGTAGATAATTTGACCAAATGTGATTCTTTATTCAAAACAAATGTTTACAAAAGCTTAGACTTTTAGTATACACTCCAACAAAAATAAGAAACATGATTGATGAAGCGAAAGGTAGCTTATGACTTTTAGATTCCATGCAGGCCCTACATGAATGAGATTGAGAGGAGGTAAAGGAAGTAGGTAAACCATACCTATTGATGATTAACTGAATAATGTGAAGAGAAGAATGACCAAGTCGAGCATGCCAAACTGGTTTATTTGTGTGTTTATCAACAAAATCTTTAATTGAAGAATTTTGAAGATAGTAGAGAACATATTTTATTCTCCCATGAAACACAATAGTATCTGTGCTTCTATCTTTAATAAAATAATGATTATGATTAAATTCAAAAGAGACATTGTTATCAAGACAAAACTAACGTGTAGAGAGTAAATTTTTAATAATAGATGGAACATGAAAGACATTGTGCATGTGAAAAGTATAATTAAATAAATGAATATATGTGTTTTCAAGATTAGCAATTTGTAAACCTGAATCATTGCCGACTTGAACCATATATGAGTCATAATACGACATTATATCAGTAAGGATATTATAATCTGATGTGACATGATGACTTACTCCATTGTCAATATAACATTCAATTGATGAAAATTGTGATAGTTTACCATGAGTAGACACAGATGAGAGGACTTTAAGATAAACTTGTGAAAGAGTTAGTTGTTTTGAAGTTGTAGAACCATCAATAAAATTTGAGTTAAATTGTTTAAATATTGAATACTAAAATGTCTAATTCTGAGATAAATTTGATATTTTATTCGAGTATATGATTAATCAAATTTTTTAAAACATAAATTTCTAGTATATCCAATGATATGATAAATTTGATATTGTTCTGAATTTTATCTTTAGCTATGATATTGATTATCTAATTGCTTGGTGTCACTACCCAATTGGAAAGTGAGAAGCAAATTCCTTCCGGTGCACGCTGGGCACTAAGGAGTAAGGAAATTCTCGAGGAACACGGAAGATGGTTCGGGCGAGACAGAACCTTATACAGAACTAACGTCAGCAACGTCTAATGGGCAAGGTTGCTGCAATCTTACTGGTAGGAGCTGCCGGCGGCAAGCATCAGCGGGCGGTGCCTTTTCTGTTATCGGCGGCGGAAGAAAGAAAAGACGGATCTGTGGCACAAAGGAGCAGCAAGTTCCTTTGTAGGAACACTTGATATGGCGACAGAACCAATCCGACTGCTTCCTTTTCTTCTCAGAAGAGAAGAAGAAAAAAGTTAGGAAGAAAAGAAGAGATTAATTAATAAGAATTTATCGTTTATTAAATCTCCATCTCAAGAAGGTGAGGAAAGAAAAAAAAAAAAACTCATATCATATGAGAAGAAAAATAGAAAGAGTATATATATATATATATATATATATATAGAATTTGTAGCCTGCGGCATTTTTGCTGCGGCGCGGTGCGGCGAAGCAAACGTGGCGCTGCCACGTCAACAAAGAATTTACAAGTTCTGCGTAAAGAGAGGAAACAAAGCCCTAGCCGCCGCGTACCCTTCTGCCGCCTCCTTCTCCGCGAGTCCCCTTCTGCCGCCTCCTTCTCCGCAGTCCCCTTCTGCCGCGGGAAGAGAACCCCCGACCTCTCCCCCCTCCTCATCTCCTGTCGCGAGCCCTAGATTTTGCGCCGAGCTCTCCAGCCGCCGTCCTCTCCTTTCTCTCCCCCCTCCTTCTCCTCTCCGGCCACGAGCCACGACAGAAGCGTCGAGCTCTCCCACTCCGGCGACAGGTCATCTCCTCGAAGCCCTAGCAGAAGCGCCGCACGACGCCGCAGCAAATAAACGCCGAGCTCTCCCCTCTCCTGCCGCGTCCTCTCCTTCCTCTCTTCGCGAGGAAAATCCTTCTCCGGTAAATTCTTGCTATATTTTTGTATACTCAATTTAGTTTGCATTTCATATATTCCTTTATCTTGGTCTCCGGTAAATCCTTCTCATTCCTCTCTGTTGCCAGTGTGCTGTAAAAATAAGTGATGTTATCAAGAATTCATATGAGCGTTATTTCAGTCACTAGAAACTTTGTAATTCCACTTTTTTTCCCCAATTATATCCAATGTGAAACTGTGTGAATACTTCCATTTATAGACTAATGGTGGATGTAGAAGACCGACAAAATTCTCAAACTATAACTTGTTGTTTACTTCTTTTAAATTTCTGTTTACTTCTAGAAAAACAGGATGGACTTCTGTTTACTTTTTTTTAATTTCTTAATCTAATAGTCTTTTTTGCATCTGTATATCTGTATTTCTTTTGGTTGTATAAGAAATAAAACACAAAAGAGAAAGAGTGCTACAGTATATCTGTATATCTGTATTTTTGCATCTGTATATCTCTATATCTGTATACCTTTGTTTTATTTTGTTAATTGAAACAGTGTTTATTTATTTATCTATTGTCAAATATAATGCGAGGGCACCCAGAAATGGAAGAAAATAGAGTTGATGATCAGGAATTCATTCCCCAAGTTGCAGATGATCGAAAGCCAAAAATTGGAATGGAATTCTCATCTCTAGAGGATGCATATTCGTTCTATAACCAATATGCACGAGAAGCCGGATTTAGTTCAAGGAATAGCACGAGCAGGAAAAACAAAATGACAAATGAAGTCACATGGAAACAAGTTGTATGTTTTAAAGAAGGACATACAGATCTAATGCGACACAATAAACATCCAAACCCTGATCAACAAATAAGGGAAAGAGCACGTGGCACAGTTAGAACGGGTTGTAAGGCAAATATTGTATTTGTCAAGAAACAGATGGGACCGGATTGGGTTATCTGTAACTTTATAGAAGCTCATAATCATCCGCTCTCAACTCCATCAAAGGTGTATTTGCTTCGCTCACATCGTAGTGTTTCTACAGCCAAAAAAGCATTGACAAAACAGTTTTCAGAGGCCAATGTACCAACTTGTCAACAAATTCGTTTATTGGAGATAGAGTATGGAGGCCCTGAACGGGTAGGTTGTACAGAAACTGATATTAGAAACTTTGAGAGAAATCTAAGGGATGAACAAAAGGGTATTGATGCTGAAACACTTATCGAGTTTTTTACATCTGAGCAGGAGAAGAATTCAACTTTTTTCTTTGCCTACGAGATTCAGATAACAGATTTAGTAGGTGCTTTTGGGCTGATCATATATCAAGAAGGGCATATAGTGTATTTGGTGATGCTATTGTATTTGATACAACTTATAACACCAACAAATATGGTTTGATTTTGGCACCATTTGTAGGAGTTAATCATCATCATCAGACAATTCTTTTTGGTTGTGGGTTTCTTAGTGATGAGAAAACTGAATCTTTTGTTTGGTTGCTTACAAAGTTCTTAGAAGCCATGCCTAAAGGTGCACCAAACATTATCATCACTGATCAAGATCCTGCAATGACAAAAGTTATTGCACAGGTTTTGCCTCAAACAGTGCATCGATATTGTTTGTGGCACATATTGAACAAATTCCCAGAAAAATTAGACTCTTTGACTTTTCGAAACCATTATCACAGCATAAAGAACATCATTACAAATTCTACAACAACTGATGATTTTGAGAAGTCATGGGAAGAGACTATCAAGGAAGCTAACTTAGAGAAGAATGATTGGTTGTCCTTGATGTATGAATTGCGACACAGATGGGTGCCAGCATATTTTAGTCATGTATTTTCTGCAGGAATGTCAAGTAGCCAAAGATCTGAAGGGTCACATGCATTTTTCAAGAAATATGTCTCAAATAAGAACTCATTAATGGATTTTATCACACATTTTAATAGAGCACTGAGACACCAAAGACACAATGAGCTAGTTGCAGACCATATTGATATGAATGAGAATCCCAAAGTTAATACAACCTGGCCAATGGAAAGTCAAATGGTTAAGCTGTACACAAAAAAGAAATGGCTTGAGTTTCAAAGTGAAATGATTTAGAGTCATAGTTATTATGTGCAACAGACATTTACAGAAGTTGCCTCAGCAGTTTACCACGTGATGAAATTTCAAAGTTCCTCTTCCTCAAAATCAAGAGTGCTCATGCATGACAAACAAAGGGATTACATATCGTGTAGCTGTAGAAAATTTGAGTTTGAGGGCATTCCATGTAGACATATGTTAGCTTTTTTTCGTATCAACCAAGTGTTTCATTTGCCTGATATGTATATACTCAAACGATGGACGCGATATGCAAAAGTTGGAGCAATATATGCTTTAGGAGAGCAAAATGTCATTGATGATCCAGATTCAGAAAGATATTTGATGTCGAGGCACTCGAGGTTATCATATAAAGCTTCAGTGTTAGTTGATGATGCATCTTTGAGTAATGAGAGGACAACCTTCTTGGAAGAACAATTTGATTGTATCTACAACAAAATTCAAGATATGTCCATTAATACAGCATGCAGTGATAGAAGTCAAAGAAAAAAATCAATGGATGAGACTCTTAGTATTATTGATCCTTCTGTAGTAAGAACAAAGGGATGTGGGAAGAGATTAAAATCATCAAAGGAGAAATCAACATCAAATTCTAGGCTTTGTCGTGGATGCGGACTTCGAGGAGTGTCACATGACAAGCGTAACTGTCCCAATTTGCAACAAGGGTATGTGTCGATTCAATTTTTCTTGCAAACAAATTTATTTTATTATCTTTTGTATATGACAATGTGTCAATTATCAGATCAATTGAAGATAATAATCATATCAGTCTTGACGACACATATGAACCGGATTTGGGATCTATAGCCGGTACTATCAAAGTTTTAATTTTTAAATTATAATGGTTTATTGTTTATTGAGAGAATAAAATTAATAAATTATCTTTATTGTTACAGGTTCTAATAACATGCGCTAGTTGGGGTATGTCCTGACTCATTTGGAAAATGTAATTACATAACTATATGCACTAAAAAAATTTACTAGAAGGCATAGTATCATCATATAACTAAGAAGCACCTCAAACCTAGTGGTTCTTTGTCCCTGTAACAAGTTAGGCCAAACTATTGATAAACAAATGGGAATAACCCTCCCTCAGAGCTATTACTGCCAGTTTTGTCATGCCAAACAGAGATGATGGGCTGCGAAAAATGAAAAATTTGTTCCATTAATGTTGAGAGCCGATTCTTTCTTTATTTCTAGCTTTGTCTGAACTGAATCTCTAACTCTTTGCTTGTAGATCTTTTATTTCATTGGATTTGGTATGTTCTGCCTTGAATCACTGCTCAGTGTCTGGGTTATTCAGGTTACCTTCCCTAACTCATTATCAGCTCCATATTTGTTTATTTCAACAGCATATATTCTGTTTCTTTCCAATAAATGAGATCTTTAGTTGAAAAAGATTTCCACTTTTTTAGTTTTTTGTGGTGTTTATTATTTAGTTTAGTGCATTTCCTGTGTTTATTGGATGATACTTTTGTTTATTCTGGTGATGTTGCAGACACTTAAAATGATAATACTGTTTATTTATCTTTTTCATACTTAACTCTATCCTTTATTTGTCCGATTTTTACAGGCATGGGATGCTGATTTCAACTGAGACGTTTGTCATTATGTAATATTGAGACGTTTTCAACTGTGCTGTAATGGGATGTTGATTTTGTTTAGATTTAAGGCTGAAATGTCTGATTGTACCTATTTTACTTCGTGTAAGAAAGATGTACAATGTTGGAATGTCTGATTGTACTTATTTTTCATATTTAACTTCCTGTAGGCTGACTTCCTATATCCTACTGTGGTGGAAGATAGATATTTTTACCTATCCTGCTGTGGTGGAAATGTGATGGTGATACATAATTTATTTATCTGTGTAACGGCACAAACATGGTAGCTTAAAATACATAATATTTGTTTGTATCAATATGTGCAAATTCTTAAAGGGATGAGTAAATTCTGCATTCTATTAGTTGTTGATACAGTCTGACCTGGATGTTGTTTTGCTGTTGACACTGATTTAAGTTTGTATCAGATATTTAACTCAGATTAATTACTAATCTAGGTTGACTAGGTTGACCTGATTGAGAAAGTCCTAACTGGGATGTTAGGCAGTTGGAAAGTCCTGGTGAGTGAAGCCAGGCAGATTGGAAATCCTGGTGAATGAAGCCAGGTGAAAACCCTAGTGAGTGAAGCTAGGTGCAAGTCCTGGTGAGTGAGGCCAGGCAAGGGAAAATCCAGATGGATCAAGGGTGATCGGACATCTGGTGGTGAAAAGTCCAAGCAGGGAGCTTGGCACGGGAAAAGTCCAAGTATGGTGACTTGGCACGGAATGGTCAGAGAGGGCTCGGTAGCTCGTTCTCTGGACCGGACGAAGTCGGAGAGGGCTCGGTAGCTCGTTCTCCGGACTAGGTCAGAGAGGGCTCGGTAGCTCGTTCTCTGGACCGGACGAAGTCAGAGAGGGCTCGGTAGCTCGTTCTCGGACCAATCCTAGTATCACATAGGCGTTGGATCGGTCAACAGACCGATCCAGTGTGATTTTGATTGCCTGATCGGTGCACAGACCGATCTGGTGAAACTAGGTTTGCTGATCGGTCTGGTGACCGATCAGGAAACACTCAGTAGCACACTGAGTGTAATCTGATCGGTCGCGGATCGATCCACCGATCATCCCTAGTCTGATCGATCCCCAGACCGATCGGGAGATGATGTCGCGAGAAGGAAAAGGCGGGGATCGGTCGTGGACCGATCGATCCATGGACCGATCGATCAGGAAGAACGCTATCTGATCGGTCTTGGGACCGATCGGTGGCGATCTTAGAGTGCGAGGAACCGCACTCATTAAGCCTCGATCGGTCTGATCGATACCTGATCGGTCTTCACGACCGATCAGACATCAATTCAAAGGTGTGGATCGATCCGCTGACCGATCCACCACATTGTCTGCACACTGTCAGGTTCTGCTGGTTTCTGATTCGTTTGAACTAATCAACTTCTGCTGTGAGCTTTATGTGGTGCAGGTTGCAGGTTCCATTCCAGTGCTTAATTTCAAATTAAGTCTCATCAAAGGAATAAGACAGAGCTTACTTTCTTCTGTGTATCACTGCGATGAGGAAAGATTGAGCATCAACGGATACTGATGCTAACAGACTGCAATCTCTGTTCGCGATCAGCTTGACTCCTGTGTGTGTCACTGAGTAGGGGCAAGTTATCCCCGAACCTCGTAAATCTCTGAGTTAGTGTGTTGCGTTCTCTCTTTGTTTTAGTTTTCTAATTCCGCTGTGCTAACAAAGTTCTTGAAGAAATTTGTGTTTAGTATTTTTCAAAGAGGCTATTCACCCCCCTCTAGCCATCTAAGATCCCAACATTAGTGTCCTATCAATATCTGAAATATGTGACCTTATTATTAAGATGAACTTATCCATGAAATAATTGTCTTTTGACTATTGACTAATCAAATCTGGGCATGATCCATTAGCTCCCAACATAGGATGGCAATTGGGTTGCAATTCAACATCCTGGATAAGAACCTTCAAAAAAAATATTAGTTGCATCGCAACTTACCTTCATCATAGCAACTCCGAACATAGAAATACAAGAAAGCATTCAATCCAAGACATCAATTTTCAATTGGCAAACAAGTGAAGAGAAAATCCACAAAAGTGGTTGAGGAAAATGAGTGTTGGATTGACAAAACCCAGTCGATCTCAACTTGTGGATGTTGCAGGGGATCACCATACACTTCCTTGGTGCTTGTGAGGAGAAACCTGGTGCTGACTCGCTTGGCCAATTCCATCTTAGGTCCCGATTTTCACAAGAAGAAAACAAGTTTAATTTGTAAGGAGATCTCACAACTTATAGCAAATGGAAGACATCAAAAATAAACCCATAATTGAAAACTAAATTACCGAAACCCTGAGGCTCACGAACATCTCAGGGCCAAATACATACATTCATTCAACTCTGTCAAATACATTCATTCAACTAAATAAAAAAAGTCTACTGTCAAATACATTCATCCAACTTAATTAAAAAGTCTACTGTCAAATACATTCATCCAACTTAATAAAAAAAGTCTACCATAAAATACATTCATCCAACTAAATAAAGAAGTCTACCGATTAATCACTAATATGAACATAATCCATTTTTTTTTAATCTCTTCACACATCTCGGCGATCTTAGCTGCATTACGACGATATTCATCAGCTAAATCTATCTGACTTTTTATCAACTTTGCTAGTTCTTCAGTATGCTTCATTTTTTCACCAGAACTTGAGGATGCAGTTGAAGTTGAACCCAAAGTTGAGCTTGAACATTTTTGGACAGTAGGGGCAAAGAAACCATGTTGTTTCTCCTTGTATGAATTAAAAGCTCTAAATGCTTCTTCTTTACTGAGATATGATCTATGCAATGCACCGCTATATTTGTTAACTTGAATATGAGTTTCTTCCCAACTATCATAAACACCGGGATTCCGTCCAACAAAAACCATATATGTTTTTCCCTACATTACAATATATTAACATTTCAAAAATAAATTCTAATATTATAATACAGATTGTGAAATTCAAATAGGAAGCTAAAATCAAATCAAATGGCTCACCATTTGAGAATTGAAATCCGGCTACGGCACCAACCTGTTTAATTCAATATAAAAGTAAAAATTTGTTGAATCAAACATATTGCAAAAAATAGCATCAGCTTATAATTTGAACAAACTTATTTGTTGAATCAAATAATTGGGCCAATCTAGGTGAGATAAAGTATTTGAACAATTCAAACATGGGGTTTGCACTGTTAGAATGTCCAAAATCCAAGTATAGTTTGAGTTACTGAAATAACACTCATATGAGAATTTTGTCATAGACACAGCAAGTTATAGTTTGAGAATTTTGTCGGTCTTCTACATCCACCATTAGTCTATAAATGGAAGTATTCACAACAGTTTCACATTGGATATAATTGGGGGGGAAAAAAGTGGAATTACAAAGTTTCTAGTGACTGAAATAACGCTCATATGAATTCTTGATAACATCACTTATTTTTACAGCACACTAGCAACAGAGAGGAATGAGAAGGATTTACCGGAGACCAAGATAAAGGAATATATGAAATGCAAACTAAATTGAGTATACAAAAATATAGCAAGAATTTACCGGAGAAGGATTTTCCTCACGAAGAGAGGAAGGAGAGGACGCGGCAGGAGAGGGGAGAGCTCGGCGTTTTTTTGCTGCGGCGTCGTGCGGCGCTTCTGCTAGGGCTTCGAGGAGATGACCTGTCGCCGGAGTGGGAGAGCTCGACGCTTCTGTCGTGGCTCGCGGCCGGAGAGGAGGAGGGGGAGAGAAAGGAGAGGACGGCGGCTGGAGAGCTCGGCGCAAAATCTAGGGCTCGCGACAGGAGATGAGGAGGGGGGAGAGGTCGGGGGTTCTCTTCCCGCGGCAGAAGGGGACTCGCGAAGAAGGAGGCGGCAGAAGGGGACTCGCGGAGAAGGAGGCGGCAGAAGGGTACGCGGCGGCTAGGGCTTTGTTTCCTCTCTTTACGCAGAACTTGTAAATTCTTTGTTGACGTGGCAGCGCCACGTTTGCTTCGCCGCACCGCGCCGCAGCAAAAATGCCGCAGGCTACAAGTTCTATATATATATATATATATATATATATATATATATATAATAATAATAATAAAAAAATATTGTTATACTAAGGATAATACAATATATATTATTTATAAAATACTTAATCAATTAACCAATAAAAAATTTATTTTAAAAATTATTCTGAAAATTATTCTAATAATTATAATAAAATTATTAAAATAATTCTAATATTAATTTAATTTAATAATTTAATCCAATCAATCATCATCCAAGTTAATCAATAAGATTAACTGAATTTATTATTATTTTTTTATAATCAAATCAAGCATAGAAGTTCTCACTTAAACCTTATTGAAGTCGACAGGAGCAAATGGAGGTGGAAGATGTTTGTCCATATTGAAGTGTGAATTTGACTTATACCTCAGTTGAAAGCCAAGCAATTCAATTAAAGTAGATTTGAGGTTTGGCCAATTTGAAAGCCTCTTCTTTTTCACTCTGTTTTTTCTTGTTTTTTGAAGAATGAATGTGTTTGTGACACGGAAGTCTCAAAACTAAATTTCACATAGTAGCTCGACAACAAGAAGTACCAAAGGGGCATCGCTTGGAGAATTATTCAGTTCCTAAGCTTGCCCACAGCATTCCTCATCGAATTCAACATGGAATAAAACTCCATCGGAAATAGCAAAAACAGAAAGGTAGAAGGTAAATCAAGCAAAGATAATTTCAGCATCACTCCGATCCCTGGGGTAAGACTGCCGCCATTGCATTTCGGGTATCATCTCAGACCGAAATAGCACATTAGTACCTGTAGTGAGCAGGCTTGTAAGGGCCTTCAACGGCAACATTGATGTACTCTGCCTGCTCTGGTGTGAGCTTGGTGAGCTTGGCTCCCAGCTTACCCAGGTGCAGAGCCGCAACCTTCTCATCCAGATGCTTAGGCAGTACGTACACTTTCTTCTCATACTTTCCACTTTTCCTTTCCTTCCACAACTCAAGCTGGGCAATCACCTGCCAAGATTTGTTCCCCAATTTAGTTACTGTATAGATAGTTAGCGGAAAAGTATCGAATTTGATACCTGGTTTGTGAAGGAGCAGGACATGACAAAGCTGGGATGTCCAGTGGCACAGCCAAGGTTCATGAGACGTCCCTCCGCAAGAACAATGATGCCAGAGTTCGTCTTGGGGAAGACCCAGCGGTCGGTTTGGGGCTTGATGGTGATGCGCTTGATGCCTGGGTAGGTCTCAAGCCCGTGCATGTCGATCTCGTTGTCGAAGTGGCCAATGTTGCATACGATGGCATTGTTCTTCATCTTCTTCATGTGATCCACCATAATGATATCTTTGTTTCCGGTTGTGGTAACGAAGATGTCGGCCTCGGCGACAACATCCTCCAGGGGGAGAACAGGGATGCCCTCCATCAGGGCCTGGAGAGCGCAGATGGGATCGATCTCAGTGACGATGACACGGGCACCTGCCTGCTTCAGAGCAGCGGCGCAACCCTTGCCAACGTCTCCATAACCACAGACCACGCCAACCTTGCCGGCGATCATAACGTCGGTAGCCCTCATAAGCCCATCAGGAAGGGAGTGGCGGCACCCATACAGATTGTCGAACTATTTTTAAAGAGTCATGAGACAAGGAAAACTAATAGTCAGAGATCTCCAAATTTGCATGGCAAGAAACAATACACAGATAAATAAAAACATAGATCTGAGCCTTACGGAACCAAAATTAAGAAAAAATAACCGCAACCAGAAAACAGGTATTATTAGATCCGCAACAAACTATCAAATGAGAACAAAGATCGCTCATATGTTCAACGATTGAGTGAACAAATCCAAAAACAACTGCATCAGTGATATGTTCCCACAGCAACTGTAGAAATAGACCAGATCTAAACGAAGGGTACAGATTCCAAAAAGTAAAGTAAACAGGAAAGAACCAACACAGATCTGGAGATCTAAAGCGTGAGAATGGGAGAAAACTAAGCGCAAAAAAGAGTAAGAAGCACAAAATTCTAGATCCAGGAATAACATATCTAACCTTGCTCTTTGTGACGGAGTCATTAACATTGATGGCGGGGAAGAGGAGGGAGCCGCTGGCTTGCATCTGGTACAGTCGCTTGACACCAGTAGTTGTTTCCTCCGAGACGCCGACTAGGCGCTCCTTCATCTTGTGGTACTTCTTGGGATCGACCTTGAGCCCATCACGGATGATACCGAGCACGAGCTGGAACTCGACGTTGTCGGTGGAGGCCGGATCTGGCAACTTGCCGCTCTTCTCGTACTCTTCCTCGGCCTTGACCCCCTCATGGATGAGGAGCGTGGCGTCACCACCGTCATCGACGATAAGATCGGGGCCGCCGCCGGTGCCCCAGTCAAGGGCACGCTCTGTGCACCACCAGTACTCGGCGAGTGTCTCGCCCTTCCAGGCAAAAACGGCCGCGGAGTCGCGGGCGATGGCAGCGGCGGCGTGGTCCTGGGTGGAGAAGATGTTACAGGAGCACCAGCGGACCTCGGCGCCGAGGGCGGTGAGAGTCTCGATGAGGACGGCGGTCTGGATGGTCATGTGGAGGGAGCCAGAGATGCGTGCGCCGGCGAAGGGCTTGGAGGGGCCGTACTCAGAGCGGCAGGCCATCAAGCCGGGCATTTCGACCTCCGCGAGCTCGATCTCGAGGCGGCCAAAGTCAGCCTGGGAGAGGTCCTTGACCTTGTACTCCCGGCCAGTGGACGTCTTCTCCACGATCAGAGCCATCGTTAGGGCTTCGAAGAAACGAGATCGAGCAGGAAAAGGGCCGAGAGAGAGGAGAAGACGGCGATTGGAGTAGGAGAGGGGGAGTGCTATATAGGAAATGAGTGGAGCAACTGACGGACGAGATACGACAGAGTTGGAACTGAGGGACGGGGCCGGGCCGTCCGATTTGACGGGGTAACGTGGTGGGGGTAGGTTTTAGGACTCACTGCCATTATCTAACGGCAGGCTTTTTATTTACGGTCAAAAATGTATTTTTAAAATAAAAAATATATATTTTATGTGATACTCTTTTAATAATAAATCGTAAATTTGGCCCTGTTTTTCTGCTCCAAAATTCAATGAGATATTTCTTTGAATTATCTTACCCGTTAGTTGTGTGGGTGTAATTTGTCATGATGTGGCCACGTGGGCATGTCTTTATGACTAGGGTGGTAGGCCAATCATTCAAGACATACACCGATTTAATATTTTTCAAATTCTTTGTCAATATTCTTAATAAACAAAGAACAACGTGACCAATAACTCACTCCACAAAAAAAACAAAATGATAAATTAAATGAAGAATAATTTTTTAAAAAATGAGCCTTTTGGTTGGTGAGATTTGAAGAAAAAAATTGCATTGCAATTGTGGCAAAGTAACAAACACCATTCGAGATCCACAAACACAGGTGTTGGTGTTGATGTTAACATTCACCTACTCCTTTGACTACCCTTTTCTTCTTCCTTATTATTATAATTACACTTTGAATTATTATTATATTTTAAATATTATTATGCGATGTCATCGTAAGCTCATTCGTTGCTTAACCATAAGGTCAAGATCTACTTATATGAAAAAAAAAATATATGATAATTTTAATTAGTTTTATTAATTTATTTTTATTTTTGGATAATCGATCTGGTCTCAAAGAATTTTTTTTTATTAGTCATCAAGATAGTATTCTTTGATTACGTCCTCTATTTGGAGAAATTTTTTTTATAAATACGTCGTATTTAGAGTTCGAACCGTAGAAATCTGGATGACAATCTAAATATTCTACCATAGTATCATGACCCCAGAGACATCAAGATCTATTTATGAGTCCCGTTAATCACTTGGCTTAGTATTTATCGATCATTACGAGTACCATGAATCTAAACTATCTCTATTACGAAAGGAAAAAAAATACACTTGCTTACAATTCTATTAGTTCTTTCAACATCCTCTAAACACCTTCCACATCTCCTATTTAAATTTAAATTCTTAATGGTTATTTTTTTAATGGAAAATCAAATATTCACACCTAACATTTTGGGTAGTTAAGAGTTGGATGGAGTTCAAATGTCTTCAGTGTTCTCCAATCACTCGTGCCTTTATACTCCTTTATTCTGTTCATATTTTTAACTTTTCGGTTTATTTGATATAAAAAGAATTATAATTATAATCAGCTCTAAAATTAATCAGTATAAAAAACATAGATATCTTAATCAACAAAAATATATACCGAGATAATTAATTTTTAAAATAGACAATCTTTCTTGTCCAACTATCCAATAAATTTTAAACATAATTTATATATACTCAAAAATCAATTATTAAAATATTCATATATATGAGGATTCAAACTTGAGTCGTTTTTTTAAAATTTAGATTTTCAATTCTTCCAACTAATTAATTTTGACCAATTTAATTTCACGGGAATTTTTTATTAATTACTAGGATAAATTAAAAAACAGTAAGGAAGACTCATTAAACTGTCACCATTCTTAGAATTGTAAAAAAAATCACTATAATATATTATAGTTAAAATTTAATTCTTAGATGTACGATTAACTATTTAAAAAACTTAATCACGGTATCATTGCCTCCGGACACAAACTTGAATTCTCCTATAGCCCTATTTATTCCCCTTATTATTTTACCACTACAGTCGGGACACCGTGGCGAGAAGATTATTGCAAGTCAATTCAATTTTGAATTGGGCAAATAATGAATATTGAAAATTTAATTTTTAGTTTAAAATATTACATATATTTATTTTAGTGGATTAGAACAAAGTAGTTTTTAGTAGTTATTAACTTACATCTCTACCACCAAACTTGCCCTATTTAAATTGTCTTTTTTATACCTACCAGGTTTGTTTTAAAAATAATATAAAAGTGAGCCTCTCTTGGTAAATTAACGGGGAGGGTTCCGTACGGATCATGGACCGGAATTTCACGCGGCCGGTTCAGTTAGCCGCTAATGATTAGGGGCAAAAGAGTAATCTGGCAAGTTATGAGGGGAGCGTCCACGAAGACGTCGAAGAGAGAGGCGGACAAAGCGTCCGTTGCCTCGCCTCCGCCTTGACAACGCACGACTATAAACGAACCAAAGACGAACAAAATACACAAATGTTGATCGACTCAAAGACCAAAGGCGACGGCGACGGCGACTAAAGGAGGTGGATCCCTGCCTTCTCTCCGCCACCTCCTCAGCCTCCGTCGCTGCGGGCTTCTCCTCCGCCTCAGCGCCGCGCGGCCGCCGGCTCAACCCGGTACGCAGCCATCTACCGCCCTCCTTGGTTCCACCTTGTGAATTTAATTTTCTTTTATGTTCGGCTCTCGGGGTGGTGCTTGCTTTCGGGTTCGTACACGGGTTGTGGACTTGGGGGGAGGCGCTTCGGGGCTCGGGTTGTTGATGGGTTGGTCTCCACCTTGGCGCCTGGCTTTGGTTGGACCTTGATTTCGGTGCGTGGAATGGAGGTTGGGGATTGGGGTCGTCGGGGGTGCTGGGTTGGCTGTGTGGTTGGAGTTGCTGCTAGTGATTGGTGAGTACATGGATGCCTGGGAGCAATTGTCCCGTGAGCAATGCTTCAATTTTTGTTCCTTAGTGGCTTTATTTGGAGGCTGTGGTCCGGCTACTCTGTTAATTTTTTTTTGTTCAAGGGAGCGTTCTTGGTAATCTTAAATTATCGATGAATGATCAATCCCTGTTCTAGGAAGGAAGGAGTCGAACTGGTGCTAATGTTTGGACTTGGAGGCACGTACCATGGCTCTGTAAGACCGAAGCAAAATTCAGTAATGGTCGGCAAATCTGCTTACTTTGATGGCTTTTCCTTACTCAGCAGTAATATGCAAAAGTATTTACGTGGGTGCTGTTGGATTTTTCCAAAAGATTTACAGTTTCAATTTCTCTCTTATTTGTTTGCCCCAGTTCAGTGTGGACTAAAATTCTCTCCGTAGAACAACTATGTATTGTAGAAGTACTATGCAAATCATGAGAATGTTGATTTGCCTAAAAGTCCAAGTAGGAATGATGAAAACTTTAGGAGAAGAGAGATTTTCAACTCATGATCTCTATTCCTCTGTATTATGATATTGATTGCATCAGGACTGAGATTATGATGTCTCTAACTTGGTGGCAAAATAGTTTGTTGTTCATCAATCCTTGCCATCCATGACAGGAAGGAGATCAAAGTTGGCGTTGATGTAACTGTGCATCTATACTGATCGGGTTGACAAAAAAGAACTTTTCAGGTAGACCTTTTAAGAAGTTCTCTTCACCGTCTTGTTAGTTACTGGAGTAATATCTGAACTAGCTTAGACATAAGAATTGGCGTATGGCTTTCATGTTTATATTAAACACCATTTGGGAGAAAATGCTTTGCAGGAAAGAGTTGAACAATTCATGATCTCCAGGATCACTTTTCCTCCGAATTCTAAATTGTCTGTGCTGAGGGCTGAGAAACAAGCTAGTTTGTAACTCATGATAGGAAGGAGATGAAAGTTGGTAGAGATGTAACTATCCAATTATACTTACTGAAATACAAGAAATCTAAATAAGATTCCATGAAGTTCTCTTCTCTGACCTTAAGTTACTGATCTATTAGCTAAACAAACATTAAAATAAATAAATAATAGTATGGGTTGCTGCTATTTTTCCATTATCCTTTTTGATAGTGTTGTAAAAACATTCCTCTTTCCATTAATTTCTCTTTCGTACTGTTAGCAGAGTAGTCAGCCATGGTTAGCATAAGAAGGAGAAGATATTTGGGGCTTTGTTCCGGTAACACTTTTTACTCAATTTCTTCTCTGCTTAGCTGAACCAAATGGATTTGTTCCCCTATTTTTTCAATTGTGCTCCATGAATTTGTAAATATAGTAAATTTTTATATGCATGGTCATTTTACCTTTATCTGTGGAAAAAGCGAATCTTCTTATTTAATCAAAATCTTCTTTTTAAAACTCGTTTTTGATCTGGTTTAGTTTTAAAAGTTTGAATTTTTGAGAAATGTCTCCTGTCATCTTTGAAGTTTTTAATCGTTGTGGACGTCTAGTAAGCTATCACATTGGTTAATGAGGGCCTCTTGTTACCTTCATTAAGTACGGATATTGAAAAGCTTTATGATGAAAATGCATAATGGACATGGTGGATTTGATATTTTCTGTTTGTGGCATGCTTCTCTTAGATCAACATAAGTGGAAGTATTTTATTCAGTAACTGAGTGAGCTTAGAGTCCCTTAAAAAATAGATTGAGCTTAAATGATGTGCCAAACTTGGAAATTAGCAAACATTTCTATTTGATATTGCAGGGAAAAGTTCCTTTCCTGTTGTGCTTCCTAAGCCAATCGAGCATAACATTTCTGTGGGCAATTCTAATCCACATGTGAATCTAAATAGTGTGCATCCTTTTCCTTCAGTTGACGCAAGTCTTGCAGAGACGGTAAGATAAATTTGCTAGATCTTTTTATATATTTTTCAGGTTTTTAAGCCTTATGTTTTCCTCTGTTATTATTATTATTATTATTATTTTGTATAGGATCTATTTATGTCTTCATTTGTACCATGTTCATGATTTAATGGATTGGATGAAATTTCTACATTCATACATTTTTTCTTTGATGTGATAACTATGTTTATTTGCATATATTATGTTTATTTTGAGATAAAATCTTGATAGACACGTTTAAAATGGTAAAAAAAAATATTTTGATAACCAATAAATACTCAAGTTATGTGATATGAAAATATGACAAATATGCATATCAAACAAGTAAGAAAATTAAAAAAAAAAAAGACTTGGCAAGTAATAATAAAATAAGATAAAATTTATTTAAATATAAATGATGATATATTAGGAAATAAAATCCAATGACGTAGAAGAATTCCACCTAATGAGATAAGGCTTGATTATTATTGTTATATGATAAATTATATATATATTTTTTTAATTTTTCTTTCATCGCCCCTTATATGTAATGTTATTATAGAATTTTATTTCCTTTAGGAAGCCTCCATCGTACTTTTGTTTCTATTGCCACATATCATATTAAAAGTGTTTAAAATTAATTATATATGGAGAAGTGCACAACAATATATGCAATAAAATATTAAAATTTACATCCATTATACTTTATAAAAATAATCAACCTAACAACCAATATAAAGAAAAAATTCATAACTATTGCATAGTATTTCAAATATTTAATTTAACCAATCTATATCAATAATTTTTTTTTGCATATATCACATATCATATCCTTTTTTTATTAACCTAATAAAATAAAATACTCAATCCTTATAGTTATGAGTGTTTTTATACTTAAGTCTAATGAAAAGTTTCAAAAGTATGGCTCCTCTAGAAAGATTATCTAACCAAACATATCAAATTGTTTTTTTGAACAAACTCCTCATGGTAGACATTCCTCACTATTTACAATGTTTCATTATATTAGGGCAAAATGCTAGTTCCATTTGCATCCTGCATAATGATTCACCCACCATATATTAAGTTTTCTAGATTGCTCACTACTGGGATGGATATAGGAAATCTAATTACGTCCTTCACAGCGTATGCATGTGTGTCCTTTGAAGCTCTTTTTAAAACCCACGCTCTATCCTCATCTTCTAGAATCTAGAGTTAAGAAATTAGACTATAGATAGTGCTTCGATTCTTTTTTCCTAGCCTGACAAACTCCCTAACAAGATTTGTACTCACAGACATGTGGTTGTCTCCTAAATTTATCTGATGAATTGTTTTATCTGTTTCTCAATCAAATGTTGCTTCTATAGAACAGAGCATGCTCCTGAGCACTAGGAGGAGCTAGCTTTAACCCTTTTTTTTTTAAAAAAAAAAGAAAGATTCAAATCATAATAGAAGTTCAAAATCTTATAATGTTAAAAATAATGGTCGAGTACCAATCATGAATTTGAATTAACCCCATTTTTTAATTTTTTCATCCAACCAAACAGATCATTAATTTCACATTTGAGAAGGCCTCTTACACATGTTTAAATAACTAAATCTCCACTACCTAAGTGTCTTGCTATTTTGTGTTAGGTCATGCTCCCTTTTGAGCTTTAACAAGGTATCAGAGTAGCAATGTTGGGCATGATGAAATCCATGTAAAAAGCAGTAAAGTAAAGGGGATGAAATTCCACCCTTTAATGCGACATGACCAAAGCATGCTTATTAAGATCTTTAATCTCATGATCCAAATAAATTTGACTAATCCATATCCCAAGTACGACCTGAATGAGTAGGCTTCTACAATCCAATCTTATATTTTTTTCAACATTATTAGGTAGGAGTGACTAAAAGATCGATTAAACTGAATTAAGATCGAATTTAGAAGTTTGATTCATTTATTTTGAAAATTCATTTTTTTAAATACCTTTTTTTTTGTTTGATTTCGATTTTAAAATCCACAGATCGATCATCGGTCAACTTCTATATATAGTAGTCAACCATACATCTCAATTAATGATTCGAGTACCTAATATGAGTCAACTAATCAATTCATTTGATAATCAATCGAATTAACCAATTTTATAGTAGTTCGATTTGTTCAGATTTGATGGCAAAGTTCGGTCGGTTCGATTTAGTGAGTTTTGATTTATTCGATTCGGTCGGTTTAGTTTTGAATTGATTACACACTCCTATGCTATGTAGGGTCTCAAATCTGACACTTAATGAAATATATTCATACTAAAAAAGGACAGTCCAGTGTACGAAGCTCCCGCTATGCGGGGTCCCAAGGAAGAATCCATTGTACGCAGTCTTATCTTACTTTTTACAAAAGGTTATTTCCAAAATGAAATATACTCACACTAATTTCTATAATTTAAAACTTGACACTTACAAGATGTAAGACCATATTTTTCATGTCATAACATCGTATAAATTTTCCAATCAATTATATGAGAACTATTATTGACTTTGTAAATGGAATTTTTTTTTTTTTACTTTTGTCATGTCATTCATCTTATAAGAGCTATCATTCCACATAAGAATAAAAAACCATAGTTACATTGCATTATTCACACAATCGCCATGAATAATACAAAACTAAATTTTCATTTACTATAACTTGCAGATTTGTAGATAAATAGATATTTATATGCCCAATTATTTTACAAACACACTTTATTATTATACAATAAGAGAAAGAAACATGCCTTTTTTTTTGTTTGGAACATTTCTTGAAATATGTACGAAGATTTATCTGTTGTCGATAATGTTAAACATAGTTTAAGCATCTGCTTTTTCTTATTAAACACAGGGGAGGCGGGAACCTAGTATTAGCTAACTCTATAAATATGATGCATCATGCTTGATAAAATATCGTCATGTAATTTGGAGGTCACGAGTTCGAGTTTCAAAAATAATCTCTTGTAAAACAGGGTAAGACTGTGTATAATAGGCTTTTCCTGGAATCCTAAATTAGTAGAAATTTCATACACCGAACTGCCCTTTATGCTTAATAAATTGCGAACGTATTGCAGATTTACTGAATATTTAAAGATTATTGACTATTTTAAATATTCTGTATTTGTTGCTAGTAAACCTTCTTAATTTGTATTTTGGCTTAGAAAGGAGATCCAAAAATAAGTAGCTGAACACTTCAGTATTCTTGTTTTCATTATCTTAGTTTAATTTGGTATTATATTGTTGAGAATATATTACTCATGTTTGTGAACCATTCCTGCACACTTGTACCATGTTGCAGGAAGACAAGTCCACAACATTTCCTGGATCCTCAAATGCCTTTGAATCAAGCATGTCGATGGAGGAACCAAAGAATTACAGCCCAGGTTAGCTTTTTCCAATATTCTAACTGTTACATTATAGACACCGAAAATTGTGCTGTCTCTGTATCTGTTCTTGTTCACGGTATCATTTATTTGAAAACAGAGAAGAGAAAATGTACCGTCAGTGTTCCTTCAAGTCATTTCTTCATGGACTCCAAAACATGTTTGTATAAGAACAAAAATGCCACTTGTTGATCGTAGCAGAAACAAATTAGAAAAAAGGAATTGCATCTCCTTCTTAGCATGACTCGCCATGATTGATATATGTTGAAACAATGAAATTGGAAAAAGCTTATTCTTTTGATGGCATGGATTTACAATTGAGATTCTTTTGAGTGTTTAGTTTAAGTGGTGGCCTTTTTGTTGCTTCCGTTTCTAGGCAAAGAAATTAAATGCAGAAAGCGACATAGAAAAAGGCACCATGAAGACCAGAAGCCATGCATAATGAGAGGAGTATATTTTAAGAACATGAAATGGCAAGCGGCAATAAAAGTCGACAAGAAACAAATTCACCTAGGGACAGTTGGATCTCAGGAAGAAGCTGCACGATTGTATGACAGGTATTCATCTTCACTAATTGATGCACACAATTAAGACTGAACAACTTTAGAACTTGTAGTTAGAATGTTACAATGGGAAAGTAACTGTGAACTAGTTTAGATCATTCAACAATTTACAAGATAACACAATCCAGTACAGGTTATTTAGGACCTTATCCTAGCCCTTCTACCAATTCCTCATAAACTAGGCGCTTTCTCTGTTTAATGACTTCTTTTGTCGATATTTTTCTTGATGAGATACTTTTCAGGTGATTCCTTTCTTGTTTGTTTGTTTTGGAAACAGAGCAGCTTTCATGTGTGGGAGAGAACCTAATTTTGGGCTCTCAGATAGGGAGAAAGAAGAGCTTAGGCAATTCGACTGGGAAGAGTTTTTGGCCCTAACTCGGAGTACAATCAACAACAAGAGTACACAAAATGAAGCTCAAATTTATATTTTTCTCATTTTGGTCATGTTCAACAAAATGCTCTGGTGAACTATTGATGTTAAACTGATTTTGTTTACCAGAGCACCAGAGAAAGTTCAGTACTGTAGGGCAGCAAAACAAGTTGGAGACTAAAACCACAGATAGCAACTGGGAACTTGGAGGAGGAGCTCGTCAGTCATCTATCTCGGACGATGACGATGATGTTGATTCCGATACGCCTGTCTCATAACCAAGACCATATTACAAAAGTTGAGGCTAGTTCATACACGCATAGTTGATGATGATAACCAAGTAGTATTCTCGTTGCTTCGGAAAAAGGCCGTATTAGGGCATTTTACTCTTGATATCTGCTCGTATGTGATGCGATTGTCAACATCTTTTTAAGGTTGTGGCAATGCTAACCGCAATTCTTGCGGAGACAATGGTGGCTATGGTCTAGATTTAGTAAAAAAAGATATATAATTTAAGATTTTAAAGTGAGATGAGATACGGTATTCGAAGAAGATCCCGTGTGATACAAACTGGATTTAGGATTTAGAGAAAATGAATTTGGCTGATACCATATTGAAAATTAACAATTGTTTTAATTTTAAAAAACTTATTCTATTCTTCCAAACAAACTTTTTCACTAGAATTAAATAAAATTATCAAAAGAAATTAAATTAAAATTTTAAAAATAATAAAGAGGTCTGCGTCATTATATTGAATTTTTTTTTTTTTGAATATTTCAACGATTATATTTATTTAGAAATTGATCGTTGACACAGCACAATTACTTAACATACTGATACTGTCACAGAACGCAGACTTGGCTATTAATTAATTACTTAATGTATCAACTTAATTAATTAGGCGGCGGGGGCGGGTAACATATGCAGGTCCTCTTCCCAGGATGGGAATTTGGGTTGGGAGTACAGGGTGTTGAAAAATCAATAGATTGAGGGAAAAAATAATATAAATTTTTTTTTTGATAATCTTATTATTAAAGTAAATAAATTTATTTATATAAATTATTTAAAATAATAATAGAAAGATTAAATAAGGCATACAATATACCATCGTAATAATTATAAACATAGTAATATAATAAACTTGGAAATATTATTTTTCCTATTTGATTCATATCGATTTTGATTGTGATGCCAAATATAATAAATCTCAATTGATTAAAATCAATTAGAGATTATTTTCATTATTATCATTAGCCCCGACAAACTCAACGAAAGTGCCTGAATGTTGAGTTTGAGTGCTAACTTGGTGAAACGTTGTCTAAATAATGACTTGGTAAATATATCAGCAATTTGATCTTCCGTAGAGATGTAAGAAATTAAAAGTAGTCGAGTCGTCACACGCTCCCGAACAAAATGAAAATCAATCTCTACATGCTTGGTACGAGCATGAGAAATAGGATTTGTCGCTAGATAAGTTGTTCCAATATTATCACACCATATTTTAGGCGTAGCAGTTGGGAAAAAGTATAATTCTGAAAGAAGATATTATAGCCAAATAATTTCTAACGTTGCGTTAGCGATGACTTTATATTCAACTTCAGTACTTGAGCGAGAAATTGTAGGTTGCTTCTTTGAAAGCCAAGAAATAAGATTTCGCGCAAGAAATATAGCATATCCATTAGTAGAACGTCTATCTTCGGGAGATCCAGCTCTATCTGCATCACTGTAGGCAATCAACTCTCGTGAATACTGACGATATAAAAGAAGACCATATAGAATAGTGCTTTTAAGATATCGAACAATTCTATTAACACCTTCCCAATGATGTTCAGTAGGAGCATGCATAAATTGACAAACATGATTCACAGCGAAAGTAATATCGGGTCGTGTAATTGTGACATATTGTAGGGCACAAACAATACTACAGTAGATCTAGGGTTAGACATCGAAGAGGATGAAGACGGAGTGAAACCACCCTCAATGATTGGTGTGGAGATAGGGCATGCACCATCCATTTTAGCTCGTTATAGGAGCCCAGTAATGTATTTGCTCTGTGAGAAGACAACTTTCAGAATGTGAGAGAAACTCTATGCCAAGGAAAAAACGAGCATTGCAAGATCCCGAATAGGAAACTCTTAACGGAGAAGATGTAGTAAAGTAGTAATGTCGTTTTGATCACTATCAGTTATTAATATATCATCCACATAAATCAGAACAAATATTGAAAATTTCTCATTACATTTATAGAATAAGGAAGAGTCTGTTTTTTTAGTCAGAAAATCCCTGAGTATGAAGCTACGTAGATAGATGATGAAATCATACACGAGGTGCTTGTCGAATACCATATATAAACTTCTGAAGTTGACACACATTTGTTGAAAGTTACGAGTGGATGAATCCAAGAGGTTGCTCCATATAAACAGTTTCTTCAAGGTGCCCATGAAGGAAAGCATTGGAAACATCTAATTGGTGTATTGGCTAATTGGAGCTTACAGCTATAGATAGTAGCAATCTAATAGTTGTAATTTTGACGACTAGACTAAAAGTATCATTGAAGTCAATACCTGGCTATTGATTAAAGTCTTTAACAACAAGGTGAGCTTTGTAACGTTCAATAGAACTATCTGCATGATACTTAATTCGGTAAACTCATTTAAACCCCACAATATTCATAGATGAGGTACGAGCACTATAAAAAAATAGATTTTTAGGGACGAAATTTTGCAACAAATTATTTTCGTCGTAATTTTGCAACAAATTTAGCAACGGAAATCTAAATCGTCGCGAATTAGCAACGAAAATAGCAACGAAATAAATTTGTCAGAAAATAGCAACAAATAAATTTTTGTCGCAAACTTCGTTGCTAATCTGGGTCGAAATATGAAATTCGTTGGAAATTTTACAAAATCTGTGACAAAAAAATATTTTCAACACAAAGTTACAATAAAATTTGCAACAAATCTATGGATTCATTGCCAATTGGCGATAAATCCAGGTTCGTTCCAAATTGGTGATGAATACAAGTTCATCCCAGATTTGCGACGAATTTCCAAAATTCGTCCCAAAATCCTGATTTTTAAAAAAATCAAAATAAATGCGTCTAAAATGCGGAAGATGAATCTAGAGAGCTCGGAATGATACGAAACAAGGTTCTATGGGTTCGTATCGATCTCATGATCACATTGATGACCTTAAATATTTTTTTTCACCAAATATATTGAGGTTAATGAATTTTTTAAAATGAAATATCTAATCCTTATCCAAAAAATCTATAAATATCAGTATATTGGTTGAAAATTATGTTTGAGGTCATTTATGAGATCGGGAGAACGAAACGAACCCATAGGAACTTGTTTTATGTGATTCCGAGCTCTGTAGGGTCATCTTCCAATTTTATGAAGTATTACTTGAAAAATATATAAATATATATTTTGGGATGAATTTTGAAATAGCGACGAATTTTATTTCGTGCCAAATTTGGGACGAATTTCCAAATTCGTCCCAAAATATAAATTTTACAAAAATATAAAAATACGTCCAAAATATAGAAGATGAACCTAGAGAGGTCGGAATCACACGAAATAAGTTCCTATGGGTTCGTATAGATCTCCTGATCATATTAATCACCTCAAGTATCTAATAATATTTTTAATCATTATAATAATTAGATCAATTTTATAGATCGTATGACTTAGTGAAAAAGTGTTAGAGTTTTAAAATGTTAAAGTGATTTTGATATCCAAAAATTACTCACCTAAATATATTGGGTGAAAATAATATTTGATGTCATCATTGTGATCAGAAGATCAATACGAACCTATAGGAACTTGTTTCGTGTCATTCTGAGTTCTCTAGGTTACATTACGAAAAGTTCGACTACATGAGTGAAAGGATGTGTTTTAAATGTGAGTAATTTACAAACCTGAATCATTACCTATTTGTACCATGTCGGGTCCATGATAAGGCGAAGTTTCTGTGAGAATATTATATTTCGATGTAACATGATGAGTTGCTATAGAATCCGAATGTCATTCTGGGTTCTTAAGAGTCGATGAATGAGATAATCGAGCTGTAGAATGTCAAGAAGCTGGTGGTCGATTTGCAAATGCATGCTCTCCTTGTGATATAGTTGGTTGTCACAATGCTGCAGGGTCATCAGCAAATTTTGGGTCAAATCTTTTAGGACATTGAATATCAATATGTCCAACTCTGAGACAAATTTGATATCTTCTCTGACTATAAGATCAATCAAATCTTCTAGAGCAATAAATACAGTATGACCAACGATGTGATAAATTTGATATCGGTCTAAACTTTACTTTTGGCTACCTTGATGTCGTTGAGTATCTGACATCGAAAAATGATAAAAAGTAGCGGTGATGGAACCTCTGGGTTGTCGGTGTCAAAATCGACTGTAAAGGATGTCGGCGTCGAAATTGGCAGCAAAGAACGTTGACGCCGAAATTGGCAGCAAAGGATGTCGGCGTTGAATCAACAGCAAAGGACGTCGGTGCTGAAATTAACAGTAAAGAACATCGGCGCCAAAATCGGTGATGGGAATCATCATGTGCACTGCTGGCGGCGTGAGGAGCTTCCGTCAACACCAAAAAGAAATTCGGCAATAAAAGAGAGAAAACAGAGGAGAAAAGGAAAAAAAAACTTATTGATGGAAAAGATGTGGGGGAGAAAAGTAAAGAGAAATAGAAAAATAGAGAGAAAAGATGACAGATAGTATAATGAAAAAAATACACGAGAGGAAAGAATAGATAGAGGAAAGAAATAATATAAAACTTTTTGATAATTTTATTATTAAAGTAAATATGCTTATTTATACAAGTTGTTTAAAATAATAATGGAAAGATTAAATAAGACATACAATCGTAATAATTATAAACATGGTAATATAATATATTTGAAAATATTATTTTTTCTATTTGATTCATATTGATCTTGATGTGATGTCAAATATAATAAATCTCAATTGATTGAAATCAATTAGAGAGTATTTCCATTATTGTCATTACAGGGCTGACCAGGACCCTTCTTGTCACACACTGGCTTGTCCGGATGGAAACTTTCATAGCCAAGAGAAGGATGGCCGCCATCAGCGAGGAGCCTTCTGTTGACCTCAGAGTCGAGTTGGAACTCGTCTGCATCGTAATTGACCCAAGATGCTGCTACTGTTGCTACACCTTCTTTCTCGCATCCACATCCACCTACCGTCGTCGATTCGTCACAGCCAGTAGTCATCCATCCACGTAGTACGACGGCGACGGTAGTAGTACCAGCGGCGGCCGTTGTGCTCGACGGGTTGAGCAGTACTGATGAAGAGGGAAAGGAAAGGAAGCAGAAGTTGATTACCTTACGAAGAAGAAGGACAAGGACAAGCACGATCTCGCCATCTTAATTACTGATACGGTGCATGAGAAGGGGGTTAGGCGGATGATGTGGCCAAAAGTCAAGCCCATGGAATGGTCAGAAGTCTAGCCCCTGTGGAGGTCAGAAGTCAAGCTTGCATGGCCATGGTCAGAAGTCAAGCTTGCGTGGCCATGGTCAGAGTCTTAGCTGACGGGACAGTCAAAGGATAGGATTGCAAGTTGGACAAGATCCCACCTCGATAGTGTTGGTTGCTACTCGGAAAGCCTATAGGTTCCACTGTACAAAAAATTTTGTACAAAGGTCTGAACCTTTTCCTAGCTACCATGTGTTCTTTTAAATTAAATTTTGGATCTCCTGCGGAACTTAACACGTTTGATCCAAAACTTAATCTATTTGTTCTTTTAGGTTTTGACTTGGATCTCCTGCGGAACTTAACACGTTCGACCCAAGTCTCCTTAAGTTATTAATTCCATTAAATATCAATTTCCATAAAAGGTTCCCAGTACTGACGTGGCGAGGCACATGGCCTTCTTGGATATGGGAGCAACCACCACCGACTAGACAAAACCTTTAATAGAAAGCTAATATTTAATTTCCTAAAATAACTTTAGGTTAACCAAAGAGAACAATCAAATCACAAGGAAAAGAAAGAAACAAAAGAACACAACTTCGAAAAACCATATTCGAAATACTAGAACGTAAGCCTCTTGTATTTGGTATTATTTCCATAAATAACTAGCATGATGCGGAAATAGAAATTACTAGTTATACCTTGTAGAAAAACCTCTTGATCTTCTACCGTATTCCTCTTCTAACCTCGGACGTTGTGTGGGCAACGATCTTCCAAGATGAGAAACCACCAACCACCTTCTTCTTCTCCAAGCAAGGTTCGGCCACAAAAGAAAAGCTTCACCAAGGAGAAAAACAAAATACTAACCAAGCTCCAAGAGATGCTAGCTTTCTCTCCTTCTTCTTCTTCTTCTCCGAGTAGTATCCGGCCACCACAAGAACTCCAAGGGAGAGGGAGAGGTTCGGCCACCACAAAGAGGAAGAGAAGAAGATGATGGCCGGCCACACCAAGGAACAAAAGAGGGAGAGGAATAATAGATGTTGTGTCTCATGAAGGCACCCTCACCCCTTCTTTTATATTCCTTGGCCTAGGCAAATTAGGAAATTTAATTACAATAAAATTTCCTTAATTTTCCTTGACATGAATTAATTGAGAAAAATAAAATAAAATTTCCCAATCAACTTGTAATGGCCGGCCACAATCAAAAGGAGCAAATTAGGAGAGTTTCAATCAACAAATTAAAACTTCCTAATTTGTTTCCGAAAATTTTAAAAAATAAAATTTCTCTTTAAAATCTCTTTATGGTTAATAAAAGGAAATTTCTATAACTTTAATTTTATTAACATGTGAATAATTTTAAAGAGAAAATAAAACATCTCTCCAATCTACAAATAAGGAAAGAGATCTAATCTCTTTCTTTAATCTTTTGTAGATCTTTTACAAGAGAGATATTTTAATTTTAATTCTCTGTAAATTATATCTTCAACATAATAATAAAAATTAAAATTAAATTTCTTTTTTAATTTAATTTGGCCGGCCCCACTTGCTTGGGTTCAAGCTAGGGCCGGCCACCCAAAATCATACCTAGGCCGGCCCTAGCTTGTTCCCAAGCTAGCTTGGTCGGCCCCTATTGGGTGGGTATAGGTGGGTATAGGTGGGTATAGAACTCTATAAATAAGAGGCTACGATAGGGACCAGAGGAGGAATTGGTTTTGGTCTCCCGATAAAATTAAGCATCCCGTGTTCCCCGAACACACAACTTAATTTTATCAATGATAATTCATTCCACTAGAGAATTATCATTGAACTACCACCAATCCCAAATTACATTTTGGGCTCCTTCTTATTATGAGTGTGTTAGTCTCCATGTGTTTAAGATATCGAATGTCCACTAATTAAGTGAGTTATTGACAACTCATTTAATTAATATCTAAGTCCAAGAGTAGTACCACTCAACCTTATTATCATGTCGGACTAAGTCCACTGCGAGGTTTAACATGACAATCTTTATGAGCTCCTCTTGAGGACATTATCAACCTAGTATCTCTAGGACACAGTTTCCTTCTATAATCAACAACACACACTATAAGTGATACCATTTCCCAACTTATCGGGTTTATTGATTCAACGAACTAAATCTCACCCATTGATAAATTAAAGAAATAAATATCAAATATATGTGCTTGTTATTACATTAGGATTAAGAGCACACACTTCCATAATAACCGAGGTCTTTGTTTCTTTATAAAGTCAGTATAAAAGAAACGACCTCAATTGGTCCTACTCAATACACTCTGAGTGTACTAGTGTAATTATATAGTCAAGATAAACTAATACCTAATTACACTACGACCTTCCAATGGTTTGTTCCTTTCCATCATGGTCGTGAGCTACTGTTTATAATTTATAAGGTACTGATAACATGATCTTCTGTGTGTGACACCACACACCATGTCATATACAATATAAATTAATTGAACAACTACATTTATCATAAATGTAGACATTTGACCAATGTGATTCTTATTTCTAGATAAATGTTTATACCAAAAGCTAGGCTTTTAGTATACACTTCAACAGATAGCAGTCAAGGGCAAGGCCCACAGGCCAAGTACAGCTAAGGACTGGGACCACATGTCAAGCAAAGGTGCGGAAGGAAGGGCCTCCGGCGCAGTACAGACCGGACATACAGGTCGGAACGTACAAGCCATGGATAACAGAGGACATAAGCAGGTCGGAATACAAACCTGGTGTACAGGTTGGGACGTACAAGTCATGGATAACAGAGGACAGAAGCAGGTCGGAATACAGATCTGGTGTACAGGTTGGGGCGTACAAGCCATGGATAAAAGCAGACAGAAGCAGGTCAGAATACAGACCTGGCGTACAGGTCGGGACGTACAAGTCATGGATAACAGAGGACAGAAGAAGGTCGGAATACAAACCTGGCGTACAGGTCGGGATGTACAAGCCATGGATAACAGAGGACAGAAGCAGGTCGGAATACAGACCTGGTGTACAGGTCGGGTTAGATGAAGTCAGACGTACAGATTGGGAGTAGGGACAAACAAAACCGAACTAAGGTATACAGGGCGCGACACGTAATGCCAATAAGAGGCAAGACCGGTCGGGGTCTTCAATATGAGATGCATAGGACAAGGTTAGAAGCAGAGGTCTGGAGGCGATATCAGATCGGGGTTAGCAAGATATCAGAACGGGGTTAGCAAGTGTAAAGGCTCAGCGTAGCAATCACGAGCGGAAGATACTAGGCACTATAGGACAAGCAAGTAAGGGAATCGTAACTGTCTGTCAGAGAATAATCAGAGTGTTAAGGAATATGCTAACAGTCGGACCTCATTACCCCTTCGGTTCTGCCACCTGCCTATGAGAAGGTGCTGCGTGTCATTCACCGCCAGACAAAACCTGACAGCCGGCATTCCCTAACACTCGCCAGACCCTAGAAACATCCGTTATAGTATAAAAAGGAGGGTTTGTCCCTTATGCAGGTACGCGCACTCGTCATTTTCTTACTCGTCTTTACTTTTCGTCCTTTCTCTGCGTTTCTGGGGAAAAAGTACCTTACTTGAGCGTCGGAGGGCCTGACCCGGGGACTTTTTCCCTGGTTTCTAGTCTCTAATAACTCGTGGGCTCGTTTGATTGTGCGCAGAGTCCTCGCGTCGTCATCCTGGTCATCACCCTTCGTCATCCGCCCGTGTGAACCCTTCCGGAGAGTGCCAGATAGATCGGATGCCGCAGCGACTTTCCATCAACCTCCAGTACATCAAGGCCCGCCTTCATCTGACTCAGCTTCCAAACGGGATCAAATTTGGCGTCGTCTATGGGAATCTCCCTGCCTGTTCCGGTGCGTGAAGATGGAGGACTCGGGTAGAATCAACGTGACCATGACCGTTGGAGAGTACGAGCTCTTCAAAGAAGCCAAAAAGTGAGCGGCCTCTGAGAAACAACAGACTACTGCCTCTCGACTAAAAAAGCTACCTGAGGGTTCTAAAGAACCTGCTCACGCCTCTGATCGAGGCTCCAAATGGAAACAACCTCTAGATTTTCCACCTGCTTTCTATAGGGAGCCGAGTCAGGGTTATTATCAACTTGAGCCTGGATATTACAGCCACAAGGAGCAACCTCAGGTTTCTATGGCTGAAAGTTTGTTACCCAAAGATTCTAAGAAGGGGAAGGCTATCGTCCCGCGTGACGAACGACGATCAGAACCAGAAGAGAAAGTGCCTTTCTCTTCTAAAATCCTGGAAGAAAAACTACCAAAAGGGTACCGACCCCCAGCTATCAGGGAATATGATGATAGTAAAGATCCTGAAGACCATCTGCACAAATTCAGGAACGTAGCTCTGCTGTATCAGTACAGCGATGATGTTAAGTGTGTAGTGTTTCCGAACACTCTGTCGGGCTCTGCCCAAAAATGATTTGATGGATTGCCGCATGGGTCCATCACTTGCTTCTCTGACTTCAAGATCGCCTTCCTGCGCCACTTCGCCAGCAGCAGGAAGTACCAAAAGACAGACCACTGCTTGTTTGCCCTCAAGCAAGGATCCGCTAAACCACTGAGGAGCTACATCAAGAGTTTTAACCAAGTGGCCCAGGACGCTCCTTCGGCCACCTCTGAAATACTTATGAGTGCTTTCTCCCATGGTTTGACTGAGGGAGAATTCTTTAGAGATCTCATCCGAAATCCTGTGAAAAATTTCGATGAGATGCTGGAGAAGGCGGCCAGCTACATCAACGTAGAGGAAGCTCATGCGGCAAGAAGGAAGGCAGACAAACCTCTTCTCGCGAATAAGCCTGAGAGAAGAGCACCACCACCTCCTGCTCAACCTCTTCCACGTGTTCGAGACGCCCGACCAACTTTCCACCCTGTTCAGGATGCCCGACCAGTTCCACGGGTAGCTGCCATTCAGGTCCCTCGACCTGAACCATGGGGAGCGTGTTACTACACATATCATCGCTCTCATTCGCATGCCACCAGTGACTGCTACCAATTCAAGCGAGATGTGCGCCGTGCTGCTGAGTTGGTCTGCCACCCCATGAGCTGGCGCCTCAGGTCCAGCGAATGATGGAAGAAAGGCGCAATCCAACAGGACCAGCAGGACAGGCCGGCCGACCACGGGCCGATCAGGAAGGACCCAACCAACCACAACAAGGGCATACTGTAGAAAAGGGAGAAGCTCACGAAGCAGGGAATCGGGACAACATGGCCATCCGAGATATCGGCATGATCTCCGGGTGGCCTACAGATGGAGATTCGGGTCGAGCGCGCAAATCTCACGAGTGTCGCTTGGAAATTCACGTTGTAGGATGTAGTTCGCAGCAAGCTGCTGGCCTGGTCATCAACTTCGGACCGCAAGACTTGGAGGGGTTGGAGTTACCCCATGATGATGCCCTTATCATCAAGGCTATTATCGCCAACAACTGGGTGGCCCGAGTCTTTGTTGACACGGGAAGCTCGGTTAACGTGCTATTCAGATCTTCCTTCGAAGAGATGCAGATCGATGCCAGTGAGCTGCAGTCGGTGGTCACTTCTCTATATGGCTTCACTGGTAATGAAGTGAAGCTCATGGGCCAGATCAAGCTGGCTATATCTTTGGGGAGTGAGCCACTGGTTAGGACCAGGAGGAGCACCTTTATTGTGGTGGACTCACCCTCATCCTATAATGTTTTTCTCGGTCGACCAGCCTTATACGAGTTCAGGGTTGCCGTTTCCACCTTCCATCAGAAAATAAAATTCCCGATCGGCGAACAGGTTGGGGAATCAAAGGAGAGCAGAAAGTCTCTAGAAGATGCTGCATCGATATGGTAAAGGTCGATGCTCGCAAAGCGCAAAGAACTCAGGATGGGGTTGTTCATGCCATCCAGGAGGAGTCTATACCTATAGCAGAAGAGCCCATCCCCTGCGAGGAGGTCCAATTATATGCGGAGCGTCCAGAGACTCTTACTCGCATAGCTGGGGACCTGCCGCCAGAGCTGAGAGAAGACCTGATCCAGTGCTTGATCTGCAATAAGGATGTCTTTGCCTGGTCCGTCGAAGAACTACCGGGGGTCAAGCCAGAAGTAGCGGAGCATAAGTTGCATCTCCTTCCTGACGCCAGACCAGTTAAGTAAAAGAAGAGAAACTTTTCGACCAACCAAAATAAAATTATTAGAGCTGAAGTAGACCAGCTCAAGAAAGCAGAACATGTCCGGGAGGTACAATTCCCGTCCTGGCTTAGTAGCAAAATCCAATAATAAGTGAAGGGTCTGCATAGACTTCCGGGATCTCAATAAAGCTAGCCCTAAAGACTGTTATCCATTGCCTCAGATCAATCAGCTGGTGGATTCAACTGCCGGATGTGAGAGAATCTGCATGTTGGATGCCTATCAGGGATATCATCAGATCCCTTTAGCCCCAGAAGATCAGGAGAAGGTCAGTTTTATTACTGCTGATGATACTTTCTGTTATACCGTCATGCCTTTTGGGCTCAGGAATGCGGGAACCACCTATCAAAGGATGATGGACAAGATATTCCGGGAGTAGGCCGGGCGCAATATGGAAGTTTATGTAGATGACATTCTCATCAAATCTCCCTTAGCTGCAAACCTGATAGCCGACATAGAGGAGACTTGCAACACTCTTCGGCAGTATGGGGTAAAGTTAAATCCTTTGAAGTGTTTATTCGGAGCTAAGGGAGGAAAGTTCCTGGGCTATCTCGTCACTGAGCGGGGGATTGAAGTCAACCCAGAAAAGGTCCAAGCACTCCGTAATATGAAGGCTCCCCAAAACTTGAAGGAAGCTCAGAAGTTGGTCGGCAGGATAACAGCCCTGTCCCAATTCATTTCCCGATCGGTAGATAAAGTGGTGCCCTTCTTCAAAGTGCTTATAAAAGCCTCCAAGTTCCAGTGGGATGAAGAGTGCACCCGAACTTTTGAAGAATTGAAGACATATTTGGAGACCCTACCTTCTCAATTCAAGCCTGTCATAGGAGAACCACTTTGGGTCTACCTATCGGCTACCCCTGAGGCTGTGGGGGCTGTTAGAGTGTATACTAAAAGCCTAGCTTTTGGTATAAACATTAATCTAGAAATAAGAATCGCATTGGTCAAATGTCTACATTTATGATAAATGTAGTTGCTCAATTAATTTATATTGTAGATAACATGGTGTGTGGTGTCACATACAGAAGATCATGTTATCGGTTCCTTATAAATTATAAACAGTAGCTCACGACCAAGATGGAAAGGAACAAACCATTGGAAGGTCGTAGTGTAATTAGGTATTAGTTTATCTTAACTATATGATTACACTAGTACACTTAGAGTGTATTGAGTAGGACCATTTGAGGTCGTTCCTTTTATACTGACTTTATAAAAGAATAAAGACCTCAGTTATTATGGAAGTGTGTGCTCTTAATCCTAATATAATAACAAAGCACATATATTTGATATTTATTTCTTTAATTTATCAATGGGTGAGATTTAGTTCGATAAATCAATAAACCCGATAAGTTGGAAATGGTATCACTTATAGTGTGTGTTGTTGATTATAGAAGGAAACTGTGTCCTAGAGATACTAGGTTGATAATGTCCTCAAGAGGAGCTCATAAGGATTGTCATGTTAAACCCTGCAGGTGGACTTAGTCCGACATGATAATAAGGTTGAGTGGTACTACTCTTGGACTTAGATATTAATTAAATGAGTTGTCAGTAACTCACTTAATTAGTGGACATTCGATATCTTAAACACAGGGAGACTAACACGCTCATAATAAGAAGGAGCCCAAAATGTAATTTGGGATTGGTGCGGTAGTTCAATAATAGTTCTTTAGTGGAATGAATTATTATTGATGAAATTAAGTTGTGTGTTCGGGGCGAACACGGGATGCTTAATTTCATCGGGAGACCAAAACCAATTCCTCCTCTCGGTCCCTATCGTAGCCTCTAGTATATAGAGATTTATACCCACCGCATACCCACCTTCTTACCCATCCAATGGGGCTGGCCAAGCTAGCTTGGAACCCAAGCTAGGGCCGGCCAAGATCAAGTGGATGAGTCATGTAGGTGGCCGGCCAAAGCTTGGGTCCCAAGCTTAGGTGGCCGGCCACTAGAATATTAAAAGGATTTTTATTAAAATTATTTCTTATGTGGATATCATGATTTTAAAAGAGAGTTTAAAAATTAAAAATTTCCTTTTATAACTTTCTACAAAAGATTAAGAGAAGAGATTAATCTCTTTCCTTATTTATAGATTAAAAGGATTATTTTAATTTTTAGTAAAAACTTTCCTTATTTGTAAATCATCTACATGTTTAAAAGAGAGTTTAAAATTTGAAATCTTTCCTTATTTGTTGATTAAAGGAGGATTTTAAATTTTAAGAAAACTTTCCTTTTAACCATGTTTATGATTTAAAAGAAAGTTTAAAAATTAATAATTCTCTTTTATTAGTTTCTACAAAAGATTGAGAAAAGATTTGATATCTTTCCTTATTTGTAGATTAAAAGAGATTTTAATTTTTAGAGATAACTTTATTTTTATCCACATGTTTAAAAGAAAGATTTTAATTTATTAAATTTCCTTTTTATAAACCAATCATGAAGGGATTAAATTATTGGAGAAATTTTATAAATTTCTGGAGACAAATTAGGAAGTTTTAATTAATTAAAACTCTCCTTGTTTGTAGCTTTGGTGTGGCCGGCCATGTAAATTGAGAAAAGGAAAATTGTTTTTAATTAAATAAATTTTTCCTTTTCATGGTAAAAGAATTAAGGAAGTTTTTAATTAAATTTCCTTATTTGCCAAGACCAAGGATTATAAAAGAGGGGGTAGAGAAGGCTTCATGGTGAACAACCTCTATTATTTCTCTCCCTCTTTTCCTTGGTGTTGTGGCCGGCCAACCTCTCTTCCTCTCTTCCTCTTGGTGGTGGCCGAACATTCTCTATTTGCTTGGAGCTTTTGTGGTGGCCGGATACTACTTGGAGAAGAAGAAGAAGAAGGAGAGAAAGCTTGTATCCCTTGGAGCTTGGTTGGTGGAAAAAGATCTTCATCTTTTGGAAGCTTTGTGCTTGGCCGAAACTTGAAGAAAGGAGAAGAAGGTGCTTTGGTGGATTCTCATCTCGGAAGATCGTTGCCCACACAACGTCCGAGGTTAGAAGAGGAATACGGTAGAAGATCAAGAGGTCTTTCTAAAAGGTATAACTAGTATTTTTTCTTTCCGCATCATACTAGTTATTTTTGGAAATAATACCAAATACAAGAGGCTTACGATTCTAGTATTTCGAATATGTTTTTCGAAGTAGTGTTCTTTTGTTTTATTTTTCCTTGTGATTTGATTGTTCTTTTCGGTTAACCTAAAGTTATTTTAGGAAATTAAATATTAGATTTCTATAAAAGGTTTTGTCTAGTCGGTGGTGGTTGCTCCCATATCCAAGAAGGCCATGTGCCTCGCCACGTCAGTACTGGGAACCAATTATGGAAATTAATATTTAATGAAATTAATAACTTAAGGTGATTTGGGTCGAACGTGTTAAGTTCCGCAGGAGATCCAAGTCAAAACCTAAAAGAACAAATAGATTAAGTTTTGGATCAAATGTGTTAAGTTCCGCAGGCGATCCAAGATTTAATTTAAAAGAACACATGGTAGCTAGGAAAAGGTTCAGACCTTTGTACAAAATTTTTGTACAGTGGAACCTCTAGGCTTTCCAAGTAGCAACCAACAATTGGTATCAGAGCTAGGGTTTTGCCTCTGTGTATTTGGTATTAGTTTAATTATGCACATGTCATACATAATTTAGGCAGGTTAATAGTAGGATGTGCTAACTTTGTGGATGCAGGATCCAACTATTATGGCTTTTAGTTATTATGTGTGTGATTGGACCCTTGGACATGTCAAGGGCATTTATCTGTGTGTGCATGATTGTATTAAAATACAGCAGGAGCTGTATTTAGTTTTATTAGGATTTTATTTTTGATCTAGATACATGTACATTCCTTTTATGGAATATAGGATCAAAATGTAAAATTCTATTTATGTCGCGGATCGAATCTTGCAAAGCGTGGAACCTTCTAAGGACCAGAGGCGCAGCGGAACTAGGAGCAAGATGGATGCGACAGCTAGACCCGGTGGCGGTGGCCAAATATGGCAGCAGCTTGGGATGACAACACACGAAGGACAACTAGAGATAAAAGCCATAATAGTTGAAAATTAGATTTTCTATTTATTGCTTTTATATTGTGCTGTGTGTGCATGTTAGTATACATGACTAGTAGGCTAGCATAGTTAAAATTCCTCGTTTATAAATAACTAAATGGGAGAGGGATTTTTAAATAAATCCCATGGTCTCCATTACTGGTTTGTAAGTGATGCAAACAAGCTTGCGCGTTGGCTCTGAGTGCCTTCCTCCATAACGGATGAGCTTGTTTGTGGATCACTAGAACAGACTTCCATTTTTGGATGACTATAGGAAGTTAATTAAGAGCGTGTGATCTTCCCCAACGGAAGGAGCATAATCTTATTAATGGACTTAGTGTCAAGTAATGGTATACACTTAGACACATCTAATAGTATCCTCCCCATCGGAGTCACTGCTATTATTTGTGTGACCAAATGAAACCAACTATTAATTTGTCATAAAACTATGTTGACAAGATAATAAAATTAAAGGGTTAAAACCCCTCTTACAAATGATTGATTTTGTATACGTCCACACTAACGTGGCATACAAAATTAACGGTGTTTGAGATAATTTTATTTGTCATAAAGATACGTTGACAAGATAGTTAATGGATAAAACCCTCCTTTTACAAATGTTGAATTTGTATACGTCCACACTAACGTGGCATGCAAAATTCACGGTGTTTGAGGTGTTGGTAAATTTAAATAATATTGTTTGAGGAATCAATGTTATTTTAAATTCAAAGAGTTTTGACCAAATATTTGATCAAAGACAGATCAACTATTAATTTTATTCGTCATAAAGTAAAGTTGACGAGATAATAAAATTAATGAATAAAATCTCCTCTTTGATTTTGTATACACAAAATTCATGGAGATTTTAAGGAGTTGATCTTGACCAAATGTTTTTGTGATTCTTAGGATGTTTGTCAATCCCTAGTAGTCATACTATAGAAAAAGACTTAGTAGTCCCAATTGTAATGATTGGAAATAGGACTTGAACATTAAGGTAGACTGTCTTCTTAGAACTAAGAAAAATTTAGGTGTATTTAATTCATTAGTTGAAACATGTCTAGTGGTGTTACCTACCAGAACCTGGAGTGTAGATACAAGATGCCATTAATCATGTCTGCAATTCATTGCAGGGTTCCAGGAAACCCGACAACTAAATGAAAGGTAAATCATCGTCCACATGGGCACTACTGTAAAAGTGGTAGCTGTTGCAGTGGGAGATGTTTATCCTTTGATAAGAATAAAATATGGATTTTAAGTAATTGTCTTTACGTACCAAGTTTAGAAAGAATCTGATTTCAGTTTCTAAACTATTATAGATATTATGTCTATTTTGATAACAAAGTTGTTATCAAGAAAAATAGGAAAGTTATCTATTCTGGTATGATGGTTGACAATTTATAATCCAATAACTCCCACGATGCAACAAATGGAAATTAGTAACACATCTTCTAATTTTAAGAGAAAGCAACCTTCGGAAATGAACCAATTATATCTTTGGCATCTAAAGCTAGGTTATACTTGAGTAGGATTCATTGGTAGCTGATGAACTTTTGGGTTCATTGATAGTGGAAATCTTTCCAACCTGCGAGTCTTACTTGGAAGGAAAATAACCAAGAAGCTTTTAAGTCCAAGGGGTATGGAGTCAAAGATATGTTGAAATCGGTTCATTCTGATTTGTGTGATCCTATGACTATCCAGACAAGAGGTAGTATTGAATATTTTGTCTAATTTATAGACAACTATTCAAGATACAAATAAATTTACTTAATGTACCACGAAGACTAAGTACTTTGATTAGTTCAAAGAGTACAAGGTTGATGCGGAGGAATAAAGTACAAAGTCACTATGGAAAATCGTAGTGGCAAGTACCTCTTGAGAGATTTTAGGAGTCACTTATCAGAAGTTGGATTTCAATCCTAACTAACTGCATCTGGTACACCCCAACAGAATGGTGTAGTAGAAAGAAGGAAAAGAACTCTTATGGAATAATTAGATAGATGATGAGTTATTAAGAAAATTACCAAATTTGTTTTAAGGATAAACTCTGAAAATGAAAGTGAACATAGTGCCTTCCAAGTCATAACTCTCTACTCATATAGAATTGCTGAATAGGCGTAAGCCTATTTTGAAGCATATTCGGATTCAGGTAATCCAGCATATATGTTAAAGAGAGATAATGATAAGTTGGATAGGAGTTCACTTGTTTGTAAGTTATCATAGATAAACAAAAGTAGGTTTATAGTCTTAAAAATCAGAAGGTCATTAACATCAATGACTGTTTTTTAGAAAAGGACTATATAATGAACCACGTGCTCATAAGTAAATTTGTTCTTAAGAAAATAATAAAAGACATGTCTAATCTAGTACCAAACTGTACAAGATGAGATACCACAAGAAAACTGCAACACGTATCACAAATGATACTCAATTGCAGAAAATGCCTTGTCGTAGTGGGAGGGTTGTTAAGCAACCTTAAAAGATTCATGTTTTGGGAGAGTTTTTGAACTCGATCCCTGAAGGACATGAACCTGATCTCCGGACATATGACGAAGCACTCCAAGATAAATATGAAGCATCTTGGCAAAGAGTAATGAATAATAGAATTAGAATATATGTATTCTAATAAAATCTGGAAGCTTGTAGAACCACCAAGTGGTGTAAAAGCCTTTGGGTGTAAAAGGTCTATAATAGAAAAAGAGGGATAGACAGGAAGGTAGAAACCTTCAAAGCAAGGCTTGATGAAAAAGGAAACTTTTTCACCGGTAGCCATGCTTAAGTCTATCCGCATTCTTTATCTATTTGGCAAGTGGATGTCAAGACAGCATTCCTTAATGGAAGTCTTGAAGAAAGCATCCATATAAAGCAACCAGAAGGGTTCATTGCAAAGTGCTAAGAGCATTTTGTGTGCAAGCTCAATCAGTCTATGGACTGATACAAAGCTTCAAGGTCTTGGAACATCCAGTTTATCAAAGTAATCCACACCTATGGATTTATTGAGTAAACGGATAAAGTTTTGTGTATACAAAAGATGTGATGGAAACGTGGTGGTATTTCTTGTACTATACGTAGATAACATTTTTGGTAGTTGGAAACAATATCAAAATGTTGTCAGAAGTAGGGGTATGGTTGTCCAAATAATTTGATATAAAGGACTTGGGAGAATGTATATATTTTTAAGATCAAAGTAATAAGGGATCACAAGAAAAAATATATTTATTCCAAGCTTGATACATCGGAAAAATCCTTGCTCGTTTTAAGCATGCAAAACTCCTCAAAAGGTTTCTTACCTTTTAAGCATGGAGTGTCTTTATCTAAAGAGATGTCTCCAATGACATTAAAGGAGATTGAGGACATGTAGGCAGTTCTTTATGCTTCGGCAGTTAGACAACCTAATGTATGCTATGCACGAGATCTGAAATTTGTTTTGCCAAGGGCATAGTTAGCAGATATCAAAGTAACCCTTGACAAGGACATTAGACTGCAGTAAAGCATATATTAAAGTACCTTAGAGGCGCTAGAGATTATATGCTAGCTTACAAGGCAGTTAATTTGGTCCTAGTGGGTTGCATGGATTTTGGCTTCCAATCGGATAGGGATAATAATAAGTCAACCTCGGGGTTTTGTGATTACTTTAGGAGGTATAATCATAACTATGGAAGAGTGATAAGCATAGGTGTTTTTCTGGACTCCACCATAGAAGCTTAGTATATGGCAAGCCTCTGAGGTAGCCATAAAAGCTGAATGACTCAATAACCTCAAGATAGACTTAGATATGATTTCTGGTTTGTCCAAAGATTGTTACAATTTAATGTAATAATGTTGGTGCAGTATCAAACTCGAAGAAACCATAAGTCTATAAGGCAAGTAAACACAATAGAGCGCAAGTACCACCCAATACGAGAAATCGTATAAACGAGGAGAAGTTGTTGCTGCCTAGATTGCATCAGGTGATGACCTATAGATCTTTTCACTAAGGTCCTTAAGGCAAGAGCTTTTGATGGGCACGTTGAAGGGTTGGGAATCAGATGTATGGCAGCAGATATGGCAGCTTAGTCTTTTAGTATAAGTGGGAGATTGTTAGAGTGTATACTAAAAGCCTAGCTTTTGGTATAAACATTAATCTAGAAATAAGAATCGCATTGGTCAAATGTCTACATTTATGATAAATGTAGTTGCTCAATTAATTTATATTGTAGATAACATGGTGTGTGGTGTCACATACAGAAGATCATGTTATCGGTTCCTTATAAATTATAAACAGTAGCTCACGACCAAGATGGAAAGGAACAAACCATTGGAAGGTCGTAGTGTAATTAGGTATTAGTTTATCTTAACTATATGATTACACTAGTACACTTAGAGTGTATTGAGTAGGACCATTTGAGGTCGTTCCTTTTATACTGACTTTATAAAAGAATAAAGACCTCAGTTATTATGGAAGTGTGTGCTCTTAATCCTAATATAATAACAAGCACATATATTTGATATTTATTTCTTTAATTTATCAATGGGTGAGATTTAGTTCGATAAATCAATAAACCCGATAAGTTGGGAAATGGTATCACTTATAGTGTGTGTTGTTGATTATAGAAGGAATGTCCTAGAGATACTAGGTTGATAATGTCCTCAAGAGGAGCTCATAAGGATTGTCATGTTAAACCCTGCAGGTGGACTTAGTCCGACATGATAATAAGGTTGAGTGGTACTACTCTTGGACTTAGATATTAATTAAATGAGTTGTCAGTAACTCACTTAATTAGTGGACATTCGATATCTTAAACACAGGGAGACTAACACGCTCATAATAAGAAGGAGCCCAAAATGTAATTTGGGATTGGTGCGGTAGTTCAATAATAGTTCTTTAGTGGAATGAATTATTATTGATGAAATTAAGTTGTGTGTTCGGGGCGAACACGGGATGCTTAATTTCATCGGGAGACCAAAACCAATTCCTCCTCTCGGTCCCTATCGTAGCCTCTAGTATATAGAGATTTATACCCACCGCATACCCACCTTCTTACCAATTCAATGGGGCAGGCCAAGCTAGCTTGGAACCCAAGCTAGGGCCGGCCAAGATCAAGTGGATGAGTCATGTAGGTGGCCGGCCAAAGCTTGGGTCCCAAGCTTAGGTGGCCGGCCACTAGAATATTAAAAAGATTTTTATTAAAATTATTTCTTATGTGGATATCATGATTTTAAAAGAGAGTTTAAAAATTAAAAATTTTCTTTTATAACTTTCTACAAAAGATTAAGAGAAGAGATTAATCTCTTTCCTTATTTATAGATTAAAAGGATTATTTTAATTTTTAGTAAAAACTTTCCTTATTTGTAAATCATCTACATGTTTAAAAGAGAGTTTAAAATTTGAAATCTTTCCTTATTTGTTGATTAAAGGAGGATTTTAAATTTTAAGAAAACTTTCCTTTTAACCATGTTTATGATTTAAAAGAAAGTTTAAAAATTAATAATTCTCTTTTATTAGTTTCTACAAAAGATTGAGAAAAGATTTGATATCTTTCCTTATTTGTAGATTAAAAGAGATTTTAATTTTTAGAGATAACTTTATTTTTATCCACATGTTTAAAAGAAAGATTTTAATTTATTAAATTTCCTTTTTATAAACCAATCATGAAGGGATTAAATTATTGGAGAAATTTTATAAATTTCTGGAGACAAATTAGGAAGTTTTAATTAATTAAAACTCTCCTTGTTTGTAGCTTTGGTGTGGCCGGCCAAATAAAATTGAGAAAGAAAATTGTTTTTAATTAAATAATTTTTCCTTTTCAATGGTAAAAGAATTAAGGAAGTTTTAATTAAATTTTCCTTATTTGCCAAAGACCAAGGATTATAAAAGAGGGGGTAGAGAAGGCTTCATGGTGAACAACCTTATTATTTCTCTCCCTCTTTTCTTCTTTGGGTGTGGCCAGCCCTCTCTTTCCTCTCCTCCTCTTGGTGTGGCCGAAACATTCTCATGTTGGAGCTAGCTTTGGTGGCCGGATACTAAGAAGAAGAAGAAGGAGAGAAAGCTTGTATCCTTGGAGCTTGGTTGGTGGAAAAGATCTTCATCTGTTGGAAGCTTTGTGCTTGGCCGAAACTTGAAGAAAGGAGAAGAAGGTGCGTTGGTGGATTCTCATCTCGGAAGATCGTTGCCCACACAACGTCCGAGGTTAGAAGAGGAATACGGTAGAAGATCAAGAGGTCTTTCTAAAAGGTATAACTAGTATTTTTCTTTCCGCATCATACTAGTTATTTTTGGAAATAATACCAAATACAAGAGGCTTACGATTCTAGTATTTCAATATGTTTTCAAGTAGTGTTCTTTTTTTTATTTTTCCTTGTGATTTGATTGTTCTTTTCGTTAACCTAAAGTTATTTTAGGAAATTAAATATTAGATTTCTATAAAAGGTTTTGTCTAGTCGGTGGTGGTTGCTCCCATATCCAAGAAGGCCATGTGCCTCGCCCCGTCATATCTGGGAACCAATTATGGAAATTAATATTTAATAGAATTAATAACTTAAGGTGATTTGGGTCGAACGTGTTAAGTTCCGCAGGAGATCCAAGTCAAAACCTAAAAGAACAAATAGATTAAGTTTTGGATCAAACGTGTTAAGTTCCGCAGGCGATCCAAAATTTAATTTAAAAGAACACATGGTAGCTAGGAAAAGGTTCAGACCTTTGTACAAAATTTTTGTACAGTGGAACCTCTAGGCTTTCCGAGTAGCAACCAACAATTGGTATCAGAGCTAGGGTTTTGCCTCTGTGTATTTGGTATTAGTTTAATTATGCACATGTCATACATAATTTAGGCAGGTTAATAGTAGGATGTGCTAACTTTGTGGATGCAGGATCCAACTATTATGGCTTTTAGTTATTATGTGTGATTGGACCCTTGGACATGTCAAGGGCATTTATATGTGTGTGCATGATTGTATTAAAAATATTGCAGGAGCTGTATTTAGTTTTATTAGGATTTTATTTTTGATCTAGATACATGTACATTCCTTTTATGGAATATAGGATCAAAAATGTAAAATTCTATTTATGTCGCGGATCGAATCTTGCAAAGCGTGGAATCTTCTAAGGACCAGAGGCGCAGCGGAACTAGGAGCAAGATGGTAGCTAGACCCGGTGGCGGTGGCCAAATATGGCAGCAGCTTGGGATGACAACACACGGAGGACAACTAGAGATAAAAGCCATAATAGTTGAAAATTAGATTTTCTATTTATTGCTTTTATATTGTGCTATGTGTGCATGTTAGTATACATGACTAGTAGGCTAGCATAGTTAAAATTCCTCGTTTATAAATAACTAAATGGGAGAGGGATTTTTAAATAAATCCCATGGTCTCCATTACTGGTTTGTAAGTGATGCAAACAAGCTTGCGCGTTGGCTCTGAGTGCCTTCCTCCATAACGGATGAGCTTGTTTGTGGATCACTAGAACAGACTTCTATTTTTGGATGACTATAGGAAGTTAATTAAGAGCGTGTGATCTTCCCCAACGGAAGGGGCATAATCTTATTAATGGACTTAGTGTCAAGTAATGGTATACACTTAGACACATCTAATAGTATCCTCCCCATCGGAGTCACTGCTATTATTTGTGTGACCAAATGAAACCAACTATTAATTTGTCATAAAACTATGTTGACAAGATAATAAAATTAAAGGGTTAAAACCCCTCTTACAAATGATTGATTTTGTATACGTCCACACTAACGTGGCATACAAAATTAACGGTGTTTGAGATAATTTTATTTGTCATAAAGATACGTTGACAAGATAGTTAATGGATAAAACCCTCCTTTTACAAATGTTGAATTTGTATACGTCCACACTAACGTGGCATGCAAAATTCACGGTGTTTGAGGTGTTGGTAAATTTAAATAATATTGTTTGAGGAATCAATGTTATTTTAAATTCAAAGAGTTTTGACCAAATATTTGATCAAAGACAGATCAACTATTAATTTTATTCGTCATAAAGTAAAGTTGACGAGATAATAAAATTAATGAATAAAATCTCCTCTTCGATTTTGTATACACAAAATTCATGGAGATTTTAAGGAGTTGATCTTGACCAAATGTTTTTGTGATTCTTAGGATGTTTGTCAATCCCTAGTAGTCATACTATAAAACAAGACTTACTAGTCCCAATTGTAATGATTGGAAATAGGACTTGGACATTAAGGTAGCTGCCTTCTTAGAACTAAGAACAATTTAGGTGTATTTAATTCATTAGTTGAAACATGTCCAGTGGTGTTATCTACCAGAACCTGGAGTGTAGATACAAGATGTCATTAATCATGTCTGCAATTCATTGCAGGGTTCCAGGAAACCCGACAACTAAATGAAAGGTAAATCACCGTCCACATGGGCACTACTGTAAAAGTGGTAGCTGTTGCAGTGGGAGATGTTTATCCTTTGATAAGAATAAAATATGGATTTTAAGTAATTGTCTTTACGTACCAAGTTTAGAAAGAATCTGATTTCAGTTTCTAAACTATTATAGATATTATGTCTATTTTGATAACAAAGTTGTTATCAAGAAAAATAGGAAAGTTATCTATTCTGGTATGATGGTTGACAATTTATAATCCAATAACTCCCACGATGCAACAAATGGAAATTAGTAACACATCTTCTAATTTTAAGAGAAAGCAACCTTCAGAAATGAACCAATTATATCTTTGGCATCTAAAGCTAGGTTATACTTGAGTAGGATTCATTGGTAGTGATTTGGGTTGATAATGGAAATCTTTCCAACCTGCGAGTCTTACTTGGAAGGAAAATAACCAAGAAGCTTTTAAGTCCAAGGGGTATGGAGTCAAAGATATGTTGAAATCGGTTCATTCTGATTTGTGTGATCCTATGACTATCCGCATAAGAGGTAGTATTGAATATTTTGTCTAATTTATAGACAACTATTCAAGATACAAATAAATTTACTTAATGTACAAGACTAAGTACTTTGATTAGTTCAAAGAGTACAAGGTTGATGCGGAGGAATAAAGTACAAAGTCACTATGGAAAATCGTAGTGGCAAGTACCTCTTGAGAGATTTTAGGAGTCACTTATCAGAAGTTGGATTTCAATCCTAACTAACTGCATCTGGTACACCCCAACAGAATGGTGTAGTAGAAAGAAGGAAAAGAACTCTTATGGAATAATTAGATAGATGATGAGTTATTAAGAAAATTACCAAATTTGTTTTAAGGATAAACTCTGAAAATGAAAGTGAACATAGTGCCTTCCAAGTCATAACTCTCTACTCATATAGAATTGCTGAATAGGCGTAAGCCTATTTTGAAGCATATTCGGATTCAGGTAATCCAACATATATGTTAAAAAGAGATAATGATAAGTTGGATAGGAGTTCACTTGTTTGTAAGTTATCCTAGATAAACAAAAGTAGGTTTATAGTCTTAAAAATCAGAAGGTCATTGATAACATCAATGACTGGTTTTTAGAAAAGGACTATATAATGAACCACGTGCTCATAAGTAAATTTGTTCTTAAGAAAATAATAAAAGACATGTCTAATCTAGTACCAACTGTACAAGATGAGATACCACAAGAAAACTGCAACACGTATCACAAATGATACACAATTGCAGAAAATGCCTTGTCGTAGTGGGAGGGTTGTTAAGCAACCTTAAAAGATTCATGTTTTGGGAGAGTTTTTGAACTCGATCCCTGAAGGACATGAACCTGATCTCCGGACATATGACGAAGCACTTCAAGATAAATATGAAGCATCTTGACAAAGAGTAATGAATAATAGAATTAGAATATATGTATTCTAATAAAATCTGGAAGCTTGTAGAACCACCAAGTGGTGTAAAAGCCTTTGGGTGTAAAAGGTCTATAATAGGAAAAAAGAGGGATAGACAGTGAGGTAGAAACCTTCAAAGCAAGGCTTGATGAAAAGGAAACTTTTCCGTAGCCATGCTTAAGTCTATCGATTCTTTATCTATTTGGCAAGTGGATGTCAAGACAAAGATTCCTTAATGGAAGTCTTGAAGAAAGCATCCATATAAAGCAACCGAAGGGTTCATTGCAAAGTGCTAAGAGCATTTTGTGTAAGCTCAATCGACTATGGACCGATACAAAGTTGTCTTGGAACATCAGCTTTATCAAAGTAATCCACACCTATGGATTTATTGAGTAAACGGATAAAGTTTGTGTATACAAAAGATGTGATGGAAACGTGGTGGTATTTCTTGTACTATACGTAGATAACATTTTGGTAGTTGGAAACAATATCAAAATGTTGTCGAAGTAAGGTATGGTTGTCCAAATAATTTGATATAAAGGACTTGGGAGAATGTATATATTTTAAGATCAAAGTAATAAGGGATCACAAGAAAAATATATTTATTCCAAGCTTGATACATCGGAAAAATCCTTGCTCGCTTTAAGCATGCAAAACTCCTCAAAAGGTTTCTTACCTTTAAGCATGGAGTGTCTTTATCTAAAGAGATGTCTCGATGACATTAAAGGAGATTGAGGACATGTAGGCAGTTCTTTCTGCAATTAGACAACCTAATGTATGCTATGCACGAGATCCGAAATTTGTTTTGCCAAGGGCATAGTTAGATATCAAAGTAACCCTTGACAAGGACATTAGACTGCGATAAAGCATATATTAAAGTACCTTAGGGGAGAGATTATATGCTAGCTTACAAGGCGCTAATTTCGTCCTAGTGGGTTGCATGGATTTTGGCTTCCAATCGGATAGGGATAATAATAAGTCAACCTCGGGGTTTTGTGATTACTTTAGGAGGTATAATCATAACTATGGAAGAGTGATAAGCATAGGTGTTTTTCTCGACTCCACCATAGAAGCTTAGTATACAAGCCTCTGAGGTAGCCATAAAAGTGAATGACTCAATAACCTCAAGATAGACTTAGATATGATTTGGTTTGTCCAAAGATTGTTACAATTTAATGTAATAATGTTGGTGCAAGATCAAACTCAAGAAACCATAAGTCTATAAGGCAAGTAAACACAATAGAGCGCAAGTACCACCCAAATACGAGAAATCGTATAAACGAGGAGAAGTTGTTGCTGCCTAGATTGCATCAGGTGATGACCTATAGATCCTTTCACTAAGGTCCTTAAGGCAAGAGCTTTTGATGGGCATGTTGAAGGGTTGGGAATCAGATGTATGGCAGCAGATATGGCAGCTTAGTCTTTTAGTATAAGTGGGAGATTGTTAGAGTGTATACTAAAAGCCTAGCTTTTGGTATAAACATTTATCTAGAAATAAGAATCACATTGGTCAAATGTCTACATTTATGATAAATGTAGTTGCTCAATTAATTTATATTGTAGATAACATGGTGTGTGGTGTCACATACAGAAGATCATGTTATCGGTTCCTTATAAATTATAAACAGTAGCTCACGACCAAGATGGAAAGGAACAAACCATTGGAAGGTCGTAGTGTAATTAGGTATTAGTTTATCTTAACTATATAATTACACTAGTACACTTAGAGTGTATTAAGTAGGACCATTTGAGGTCGTTCCTTTTATACTGACTTTATAAAGGAATAAAGACCTCAGTTATTATGGAAGTGTGTGCTCTTAATCCTAATATAATAACAAGCACATATATTTGATATTTATTTCTTTAATTTATCAATGGGTGAGATTTAGTTCGATAAATCAATAAGCCCGATAAGTTGGGAAATGGTATCACTTATAGTGTGTGTTGTTGATTATAGAAGGAAACTGTGTCCTAGAGATACTAGGTTGATAATGTCCTCAAGAGGAGCTCATAAGGATTGTCATGTTAAACCCTGCAGGTGGACTTAGTCCGACATGATAATAAGGTTGAGTGGTACTACTCTTGGACTTAGATATTAATTAAATGAGTTGTCAGTAACTCACTTAATTAGTGGACATTCGATATCTTAAACACAGGGAGACTAACACGCTCATAATAAGAAGGAGCCCAAAAATGTAATTTGGGATTGGTGCGAGTTCAATAATAGTTCTTTAGTGGAATGAATTATTATTGATGAAATTAAGTTGTGTGTTGGGCGAACAGGATTAATTTCATCGGAGACCAAAATCAATTCCTCCTCTCGGTCCTATCGTAGCCTCTAGTATATAGAGATTTATACCCAGCATACCCACCTTCTTACCAATTCAATGGGGCGGCCAAGCTAGCTTGGAACCCAAGCTAGGGCCGGCCAAGATCAAGTGGATCATGTAGGTGGTGGCCAAAGCTTGGGTCCCAAGCTTAGGTGGCCGACCACTAGAATAAAATTTTATTAAAATTATTTCTTATGTGGATATCATGATTTTAAAGAGTTTAAAAATTAAAATTTTCTTTATAACTTTCTACAAAGATTAAGAGAAGAGATTAATCTCTTTCCTTATTTATAGATTAAAAGGATTATTTTAATTTTTAGTAAAACTTTCCTTATTTGTAAATCATCTACATGTTTAAAGAGAGTTTAAAATTTGAAATCTTTCCTTATTTGTTGATTAAGGAGGATTTTAAATTTTAGAAAACTTTCCTTTAACCATGTTTATGATTTAAAGAAAGTTTAAAATTAATAATTCTCTTTTATTAGTTTCTACAAAAGATTGAGAAAAGATTTGATATCTTTCCTTGTTGTAGATTAAAAGATTTTAATTTTAGAGATAACTTTATTTTATCCACATGTTTAAAAGAAAGATTTTAATTTATTAAATTTCCTTTTATAAACCAATCATGAAGGATTAAATTATTGGAGAAATTTTATAAATTTCTGGAGAACAAATTAGGAAGTTTTAATTAATTAAAACTCTCCTTGTTTATAACTTATGTGGCCGACCATGTAAATTGAAAAGGAAAATTGTTTTTAATTAAATAAATTTTCCTTTTCATGGTAAAATGGAAGTTTTTAATTAAATTTCCTTATTTGCCAAGACCAAGGATTATAAAAGAGGGGGTAGAGGCTACATGGTGAACAACCTCTATTATTTCTCTCCTCTTTTCCTTGGTGTTGTGGCCTGCCCTCTTCCTCTCTTCCTCTTGGTGGTGGCCGAACATTCTCTATTTGCTTGGAGCTTTGTGGTGGCGGATACTACTTGGAGAAGAAGAAGAAGGAGAGAAAGCTTGTATCCCTTGGAGCTTGGTTGGTGGAAAAGATCTTCGTCTTTTGGAAGCTTTGTGCTTGGCGAAACTTGAAGAAAGGAGAAGAAGGTGCTTTGGTGGATTCTCATCTCGGAAGATCGCTGCCCACACAACGTCCGAGGTTAGAAGAGGAATACGGTAGATCAAGAGGTCTTTCTAAAAGGTATAACTAGTATTTTTCTTTCCGCATCATACTAGTTATTTTTGGAAATAATACCAAATACAAGAGGCTTACGATTCTAGTATTTCAATATGTTTTTCAAGTAGTGTTCTTTTGTTTTTATTTTCCTTGTGATTTGATTGTTCTTTTCGGTTAACCTAAAGTTATTTTAGGAAATTAAATATTAGATTTCTATAAAAGGTTTTGTCTAGTCGGTGGTGGTTGCTCCCATATCCAAGAAGGCCATGTGCCTCGCCACGTCAGTACTGGGAACCAATTATGGAAATTAATATTTAATGAAATTAATAACTTAAGATGATTTGGGTCGAACGTGTTAAGTTCCGCAGGAGATCCAAGTCAAAACCTAAAAGAACAAATAGATTAAGTTTTGGATCAAACGTGTTAAGTTCCGCAGGCGATCCAAAATTTAATTTAAAAGAACACATGGTAGCTAGGAAAAGGTTCAGACCTTTGTACAAAATTTTTGTACAGTGGAACCTCTAGGCTTTCCGAGTAGCAACCAACAGGGGCAGTGTTGGTAAAAGAGCAAGACAATGTACAGCGACCAGTGTATTTTTTCAGTCATTTATTAAAGGGAGCTGAGTCTAGGTACACAGCTCTAGAAAAGTTGGTTTACGGATTGGTACTGATGTCTCGGCGTTTGAGACCCTA